>NC_134643.1:67333720-68583720 GCF_030463565.1 Pelecanus crispus | reverse complement strand
AACATACAATTAGCAGCAGCATCACTAGCATCATCTTTGGCTGGAGACCACACACTGAACTTATTCATTGCCCCCCACCCTGCCTCTCCAGAAGAAAGCCCAGCATGCTCAAAGGCACCACCTGTATCTCCTGGATATTACAGCTCCACGGACACTGCACTTTCTCCTGGCTTTCATATTTATGGACACATACAGCAAATCATGCCGATTTCTTTTTTTTGGCAGTTGGCTAGGGACTTTCACAACAACAAGGCCCAAGAAAAATACTCCGTACAGTTTCAGTGCACAGCTGCATCTCAGGCAGGACTTATGCTAATCCCTCCTTAGCAGCCTTGTTGCTCTTGCCTTGCGACAGGGCAGCCTGCCGCAGACCTCCTGACATTGGTTTAATGCTGATTAGTCCCGACACAATTCTGGTGCAGGCTTCCTGCCAGGCGAGGGAATGAACAAAACTGGTTTGCACACAGGCCAGACGACAGCTGCAGTCACTCCAGCTCAAATCTATTGAATAAGGACCCTTTTCTTGTTTACCAAGATGAGGCTAAATTAGCCCAGCATGAAACAGAAGGACAGAGCAAATCCTAAAAGCCAGTGATGCCAATATGCTCTGAAAGTGCAAGATGTGACTTGGTCAGGCCCCATCGCTTGGGCTCAAATAAGTCACAGGAGAAATATAAGCTTTGTGTAAAGTGAACACACGCACCCATACACACCCCCAGCCCAGGTAAGAGCTAGAATTTTAAAAAGAAAGGATTTTTGGGGGGAAGATTACAAGCTGAATGCCCTCAGGGTTTTTTCAGAGCCAGAGAGACAGTCAGTGCGTACTTCACTGGAGCATATCTTTCCCCATCTCTTTTTTCCTCCAGCTCTAGGAAGAGAGAAGCCTCCAGCCTTCCTAAGCCCCCTGTCTCCCCAGTGCCCTTAAGGCAGGGGGAGGCCCTGTTCTCACTACCACTTTTTCCTCCTGTTCCGATTTTCTCCTATGCCGAAAGACTGGAATCAATCTGCATTTATCCAGCTAACTTAAGATCCTTGTAGTATGGTATTGGGAAGCACTATAAAGCTTATCAAGCAGACTGGCATCTCCAGACTGTTGCCAAAGGAAAACTCAACATACTTTCTGAAGTCATTCTGGTATATATATTTAAGGACAGATGGTCTTTAGGTGCACAACCATTAAGAGTGACAATATCCTGTTCAGTCCACAGAACATAACTAAAATTAGGACGCATCAAGATTGTGAGCAGCAGTATAAGCAAAGACTCATTTAGATGATTGCTGCTTTTGGTTCAGAGATGGGGAAATAGAGAAAGAAGGAAGAGTCAAGAAAGATTCAATCTGAAGAGAAACAACCAAGTTATTTTTTTGACAAGGTGCTTATAATCTTCTCTGGTTCTCTGGTTTGGCTAAAACTGTATTATGTGTAGCTGCGGAAGCTGCCTGAAGAGCAAGAGGTTAAGGGTAGGCCTTTTTTTTGTTGGTGTAGTCTGAAGGGACATTTCCGTCATCACTTAAGCATTCACTTCCTTGTTCCCATCCTTGGGGAGTACCTTGAGCTACTATGGCCTGGCTCTCCACATGTAAAAGATACTCATCAACCTCACAGGTGCTCTAAAGAGCATCTACAAAGCTACCAAAGTTTCTAAAATAAGATGCCGTTATCAGCATGCTGTCAGTAAGTACCTGTATACCAGTATTAGCTATGATGGTTGTTTTTAAAATGCAGAGGGTATCCTGTTTGGAAGGTTTCCTCCTCAGGAGTGATCTATTGATTTGATCTGAAGTATCACCTCAGTTTGCAGAATGACGCACAGATCTCTTGACATGAATTACAGAATCCATCATCTTCCCAGAGGCAGCACATGCACAGAGGCAAGACTTGCACGTGAACTGCTTTCACAAACTTATCTTCAGCAAGGCTGGTATTACTCAGGCTCCTAGAAAATGAATTTAATAGAAAAGCAACACTGCTGAGCTCTCCGGTCTTTAAAAACACTTTAAACTCATATCCAAAAGTGGATACAGGATTTTCCTTATGAATTCCATAGGATTTTCCTTATGAAAAGTCTGGCTTTTGGCACTTGCAGGGTTGGCTGCTCACTGATTGGGGGTTTATGGATTTGTTAAGTAACTCCTCCTTTAGCCTGAAAATTCCTTGGACACCTCCAGGTCTGCAGGATGCTCCTTCCCATCACCTTTCCTCCCTCAGCCGCCAGAAACACAGCTCCTGCCCATGTCAGCTACAGTTCAGGCACCACTTTGCCTGGTTTTCAGTCCCTGCATGGCCTGATCCAGCAAGCAAGCTTCAAGTGTCTTACAAGCATAGTATCCTCACAAAATGCAGCTATAGCTTCTTTCTAAGGAAACAGCTGGGGTCTGCTTTAACATGGCATAAGAGGTAGAATGCTTGCCTTCAGGCATGAAAGATTTGTTCAATTTGGGGTTTTTTTGCTTGCTGGAGTGGAGAGAGACTGGGTCTAAATTTCCCTCTCCCACCTCCAGAAGAGGTAATACCAACCAAAAATGGCTGACTGCACAAAAAAGAAGTGCAACATTAATACGTTGGAAGGAGACATGCAAGAAGGATCTCAAACGTAACCCAGTGGTCCAGATTTTCAGTCAGTCCATGAACATTCCTGGGGTCTGCTTCCTGCCCAGCTTCACGTGCATGGGGATCCTCCTAACCAACCCTTAAATAACAGTGTGAGAGCAGGGACTGGCACCCAGACAGCTGTGGAGAAGGCTCTGGGTGGTATCTCCCAAGTGATGTGTCTAACCAACAAAGGAGATCTGGGCAACTAAAGAAAGATGGTCCTTATTTTAGGTTTACTAAATATGCCACCTACAACATTCCAGCAGAGCAATATGCCACCTTAATTATAAAGTCCGTTTAAAAAAATCTTTTTGCCTGTTAACAGGATTTAGGTCCCATATGTTCTTGAACAGCAGAAATATCAAGGGAAGAAAAAAATTAATCTCTTCAGTTTGTTCTGTTCAAGACCACTGGAAGGAGGGCTGAGGTAAGGGAAAGGAAATCATGTCTTTGAAAGAGTGAAAGGAAATGCATCAGTTAACCTTTCTTAGTTTATTAGAGGCTACAGAACTTCATAAGCAGTCAGACATGAATCTTAGTCAATCTATTTTCTTGCATCCTACTAATTTTAAAAAAGATGTCCCTCCTCTCCACATAGGTATGGCACCCAAGTTCTAGGACAACTGTAGCACCTTGACTAAAAAAGGTAGTGCCTTTCTCCACTCTATTTAGAACAAATAAAGCACACACCTGAAGGACTTTGGCAGCTATCTTTGGCAATAAACAGTATCTTCCAAATATCTGGGTACCTGCAGAGGAAGAAGGCATGTCATCCTTTGCAGGGCAGAGTAGGGCTCAATATCACAGCAAGGGTCCCAGAGCTACTGGCTGCTACTTCATTGTCCCTGCAAGCAACTCCCATCAAAATCCTGCCAAAAGGACTTTCACTAAACTCTTTGATGGCTCGTCTTGGACTTAAATGTTGCCCAGTAGGAAAACAGAAGGCATTTATATTTCTCAGTGGTTCTCAATGTCTAGATGTAGACCAAACGAACTTTGCATTTAAAGCCATTTGGGGAACTCAGTGCAGAAGGACCTGGCCATGCAGAAACCAGCCTCAGGTGACAATCTAAACACCTTTCCCTCACTGGCCGTTCAATAGACAGCGTTTACACACAGGGTAAAGAAAAAACCAGTCTTACTGATGATGCTGAAAAGAAAAAAAAAGAAACTTCGTTAAAAGACAAATATGGACACAGAAGGGGAGGGGGAAGTACAAGGTGAACTTTTAGATGTCTATGTATTGACAAGACAGAAGTGTTACTAATTTTAAATTCAAAATTTATTCATGCAGTTAACAGTTTTTCTCAAGTTCCCCATTTTATCTCCAAGACTTACTGTGTTTACATAAAGATACCATAGCAAAGACTGAAGAAGATTTTAAGCATCTCAAGACGAACACCAGTAAACCATTAGCCTCTGGAACAATAATTTCACTTCCCTGAAAGTAGCAGGCTGGGGAGAAAGGTCAGTCTCTTAGCAGTCAGCAACCCTCACTAAATGGTTCAGTAAATTTACCATGGCAGAGTTATTTACTGCACCAGTGCTGGAAATTCACCTTCACGAAAACTTTATTACAGATGAAGCTTAGCAGAAGTCTCAGGTCCAGCACAGGACAAGCAGCACATTCGTCATTCCATCATCCCTCAGAGAACAGGCAGTCAAGTGACTTTCTGTTAATCACTTCACTACACTATTCCCCATGACTAAGTTGCACAAGTCACCTTCAAACCGACCAGCACCCCAAGTGACTGACTACCGTCATTGCTGGTCTCAAGTGAAACTTCATCTCATGCAAGGTGCATTGACCACAGTTACACCCCATATAAATTTATAAGGTTCACATGGCAAATTCTAGTGAGTTGCCTTCAGACCACTGGCAGATAAGGCTTAGCCAGGCACCAAACTAGCATGCAGCTGGCTAGCTCCTGGGGAGATCAGACTAGTTAGAGGGATACGAGGATCTTCAAAGCAGGGAGGGACAGCCAGCTGTTTGGCTGGCAGAAAGTAGTCCAAGAAACTATAGCTCTAATTTTCATTTAATCTCTGTTCATCTTTTTTTTCCCCCGTCAACTTTGCAACTGTGTTATCTGCTTTTCAATCTTGTGATTTATTGAAAAAAAAAAAAAAAGTTTACCTTAAGCTGCTTCACAATACAGATTTCAAGTCAAGTGACAGACAAAAGATATTTCCTGTCTTCAGGGTGGCTATCCCAGAAACAAGGGCACTGGAGCACTGTCACTGTGCCCAACCCTCTGTCCTCTGGATATCCTGGAGAGAACAGCACGGCGCTGAGGTGGCTGCTCGCAGGTGGTGCGTGGCAGGATGCAGCCAGGCTGGCTCCCTGGCAGCAGCAGGACAGGGGGTGAGAGCACCCCAACCCCCAGGGAGTCCCAACCCCGGCACCAGGTAAAATCCATAGGTCAGAGCTGAGCTGCTGACTCAAAGGGCAGAGTCCACCACCAAAAGCAAGTAATTCATGACAAAGCATGATTGAAAAAAACATGGAGATACTACTGCAGTTTGTTGCTTTACTGTTTTCCCTCCCCACGCTCCAACAATTTATTGCTATTTCTAACCCCACTAGCCCCAGGTATTCTTGACACTTTACCACTGAGATACAAGCAAAGACTGCTCCAGTAGGCACCACCCTATGTAATACAGCATGAAATTTCAGAGCAGGAAGCACACCCCTAATTCACAATTTGTAGTCCTGCCACTCTCCCTTCAGTCCCTCCCAAACCATCTCTGTTACAAGTCCGTATTTCTTTACTCTGTTTTCTCCTTTGGTTTGACAACTCTTACAAATTGCATGTGACTTGAGTTGCAAACAGTATTATAAAAGAGAAAGCAAGCTTGCATTATGTGATTATGGTCTGATTTTCTTTGCTCCTCTTGTACGACGATCTTCTATCAATCCTTTACAATAATCTAAAAAGCAAGGCAAACTCACGTATCTAGAGAGCAGCTAGAATAAACATTCCTCTGTTTTACTGTGTCCTCAAGTGTTATTTATATAGATGTCTAATGACCCTGGACTTCTTGCAGTACAAAAGCTGATTTCAGCCTGCTCTCATGCTACAGGGCTTGAGGATATCTTCACAAGGGCAATGCTTTTAAACAGGAACCAGAACGAGCCCCAGGAGGTCAGTTCCCAAGCAGGTAACATGCCTTCCCGCAGCTACCGTTCACCCTGCTCTCCAGTGGAAACCGCGTTCATCAGTGTTAGTGAGATAACAGAAGTGACATCTCAATCTGCTGCCCAAGAAAAGCGAGGCAGAAGAAGGGGCTCTCTGGGACAGGCAGCTCCAGGCAGGTGCACAGAGGGCAGGTGCCGCAGGAGCAGCCGGCCCCCTGCTTGGCACCACCCTGGAGAGATGGAGAGGGGCTGCCCCAGCGTCTCACTAACGTGGGGAGGGTCAAGAGGGACACGGGGCAGTCCCATTGCTGACTGCCAAGCATTTTCTCCCTTGCGCACCCCCCCGGTGGCCAGCCGGGCCCTGCCGCGTCCTCTCCAAACTCCAGGCAAGAGCAGCCTGGTGCCCTAACCTCCCTACATGCCTCTCCAGGGAGCCCAAGGGATGAACACCTGGAGACTGCAGCGGTGACCCGATATGCTCCTGTGCTAGCCAAAGTAGACAGCAACACTGGGTAAGTGGGGAGACCCCTCTGCTCCAACCCAAAGGTGGGCATAGGGTGGGGATGAGAGGGGGAGCAGGACACCAAAGCTCCCACCAGCGCTGCCATGCACACGTTCCCCCCCCGGAGACATGACGTGAGAGAAATGCCACAAAATGCCCCAGCTGTGAGGAAAGGCTCGTGTTCACCCTCAGACAGTAAAAATTAATCATGCACAAGGCAAATCCACAGGAGACCTGGGCTCCATTTGTTCTAGTGCTCAAGGAACTGCTGGTTGATTTAAATATGTATTATTTCGCCACAATAGCAGTTAACGTACCACTTATTACTCTTACCATCTGATAGGAAGGGGCACGTTGACGCTGGTTTGTAGTTTGCATGCAAGTCACCTACAGCTAACCCAGGAACTCTCTCTTAGAATTGCACATAAAGAGTGCTTTGCAATTTAAGTTTCCTCTGATAGAAGGTGGAGAAATAAATCCACTTGCAAGCAGAAAAAAATCCCTGTTTCCAGGGGGTCTCCCTCCATCATCTTCTAGCTACTGCTTTCCAACAGTAGCAGCCACTAATCCTCAGGAAGATACGCTTCCACTTAAAGAGAAAATATTGCAAAGAAAATGAAAGAATAAATTGGAAATTGTGACGTTGCAATAATAATAGCAACTGTTACTAGAAGATTTTCTGCGCCCCTCTGGCTCCTATTTAGCAGGTTTCTGTTCCAGTGTAACCATAGGAACAGCAGTGAAGAGTCTCATTTAAAAGCCTTCACTTCAGCTGGTAGGTTAAGTTATGAGACTGCAGTGGGCTTGAATATTAAAAACATTCAAACGGCTCTAAAAAAAGCTCAGTTTGAATGGGAACTGTATGACTGTATTGTAGGAGACCGACATCTGTGTTGTAAATAGACGCAGTGCCCCGCCAATAAATTGGCAAGGGGAAGCCTGACACAAGCTACCCTAGAACAAACAAACCCTACTGATGAAGGTTACTAAAAATCGGGCTCAATAAAGAGGTTAAGAACACAAATTGTGAATTGCTTAACACACTGTGCTGCTAAAACTGAAACCATATGTTTCCTGTAGCTGTCATTTTGTTTAACGGACTGCAGCAAGACAACTGGGTGAACAGTGACAGTCCTCAGTAATATGACAACTTCACTGCAACATTCACCCAGACCAGTAAATTTAATATCCCAAATTTCACCTAATCCTTCAAGGTATAACATGATTCAGTTCTGGCTCATCATCTTTCTTTCAAGAAATATGAACAAACACAAGTCAGCTATCTTAAAAGAAATCCAGTCACAGGAACAAAGCCAACCAAATACGTAGCCCAAGTAGCCTAGGGATGTTAAAGGGAGCACTCAGGAGCAAGTGAAATAAAAAATTATGGATCAAAGAGGTGTACCTAGGTGCCCTGTACCTATGGACTTGCACCTTTCTCCTAAAGAACATTAAGATAGCCGCTACCCTAAAGCATCTGTTACTTTTCACATATTAGCAATAAAACCCATCTGAAAGCATATTTGAAGACACATTCAATTATTCAGTAACAGCTATTTAAAACACTGTACTACAAAAAACAACTGGACAAAAAGAGATGGGAACATGTTCATGTTGCATTCACTACAAGGAACAGGGCTATACATAACAGGAAAGTATAACGTCCCTTTTTTATACGTTAGCAAATACGGTAACTTTAAGCAATTATGTCCACAATCTAAAGAAAAAGCAAATAATCTTTTGGTACTTATCTGTACAATTTGCTGCCTTAATTCAGAAGGAGTGTTGAAATATTTTAAGCAGTTACAAAAATTATGGGATCTCTGCAAGGCCATATCAGAGATGAAGCAGAATATAAAATGAAGCTTCAGTAACCATCTACATACATTTTAGGGAACAGGATCTGCTATCCTTAAAGTGGCTGCAATCTTCTGCTTAATTTCTCATCTGTGTCCCTGCTCTGCAGGCTCCAGCTAGGGAGGAGGTAGGAAGAGATGAATACTCTGTTCTCCAACTGCCTTAACATCACTTGTCAAGTATTTAGCAAGGATCAGACACATCCATACTCTTTTTCTTATAAATTTAACCATAACCATTTCACTGGCCTGTTTATGATTTTCTATCTACTGCTACTGCTCAAACACGCTCTCCGGTGTGCCTTGCACACATTCATTTTTAACTAATGCTGAGGCTTTGTCCCCACAGGCCACTACCTGCTTTGCCTGTAGTAATCAGATTCTCCGGAGAGCTTGGGACCGCACGGGTCCCTGCAAAAGTACAGCTGATGTGGTGAGTAGTGTGGAAAGATCCCGGTACTTTTATGCTCTGTATAATGTTGTCACCTCTAATTGCCTCAGACCTGCCATCAGAGCTTCAGAATTACGATCTTTGTAGCATTAGAGAAACCAAATAAAACGTAGGCCCATGTCACTTCAAGCACTTCACATCTAACCCAGAGCCAGCAGCCTTTACTGCTGGACTGTTGTCAGGAGACCACAGGTGGTCTACCAAGAAGGTTTATACTGGCTAGAAATTGGCACCACAAGCTGTGCTTGTAGCTAATTTTGGCTTTATTTTAAGAGAGAAATCAAAGTTTTCCGTTTCCTGTGTCCTTGTTGTTCTAAGCACCTGTGCATCTGAGTCGATTTACTTTGCCACGAGTGCCACAAAAGGATCTCAGACATCTCCGTTTCAGATTTTCACATTTTTTTTGACTAACAAGTCTCATTATTATTGCAAAGCCCTGTCCTTGTTTTATTTACAGATGGTAAATGACGCCACATTGAGGTCCACATGTAAAATTTTCATGTTAAACATCTGCAAGTTAATTACGATATAAAAGTCTCCACAAGCTCCAGTGCATTGCATGGTAGGCTAGCGATGCCTTGGAGATGGTTTCAGTCTCTTCTGTTATAAAGACACCTGGAGGATGGGGAGGATCTGGGGAAAAGGAAGCAAGCAGCCCCAACTTCAAACAGTTCAGGGAAACTGCCTCTGGTTTCACAGGCAAAAGAAGTTTCAGATTTCTAAATAGTGGACATTTTTATTTAAAGAAAGAAAGATTTCAATGTGCACTGATTCAAAAAATGATAGTTAAAGACAGACATTCTGGCTAGCATGTGAGACCCCAAACTTGCAAAAGGAAACTGTTAGGACACAGAAGAAAGGAAGGGAAGAATGAAATACAAGGAAACCAACCTGAAATGTAGGATGATGAAAAATATTTAATTACCTCTTTTTGAAAGAAGGTTCCCATAGCTACCTTACCAAAAGGTGACTTACAACGGGGTAATGATGGGGTTTTCCAAATGTGTAGCCAGCGACTTCATCTTAGGTGGATACTGCTCATTTCTGTCCTCCCTGCCACTCTCTCCCACACACATGCTACTCCAAGGCAGTCCAATAATACGCTGCTATTCAACATGACTGCATTTATAATTTACACCAAGGCAACTACTGCAGTGAGAGAAGCCTGCACCTGAAAAGCCTGAGGCTCTTTGCTGCTTTGGAATAGTCATCCCTGCAATGAGCTAGGGATATTTTTTTTTTTTCCAATGGCTTCGTTATTTTTAAATAAAGGATCCAATGAAGAAAACTACCGGTTTTACAGAACCACTGAACCATAATTGCTGCAACCAAGAACAAAAGGCCCTCCTAGAGACACGTGCACCAGTGCCTGAGCTCTCCATATCCAAGGCATGGACCAGCTAGCTGCAAATGGGGTGCTCCAAAGCATTGCGAAGTCAATCACTACATACAGCCCTTCAGACCCTACATTAAGGATTATGCATTACTTCAAATGGTGCCATGCCATTGACAACACTTTAGTAAAAGGAAAAACATCGTGCCCGGCTAAGCCAAGAATCTTGTAAAATGACCACAGACAAGACCCGTAAGGTGACTGTAACTCCATGGTTCCCTGGTGACACCACTCATCTGACTAGGATGAACTCAATGTTGTCAGGTGAAATACCTGACCGATCCTCAGCCGGATAAAATACCGGGACAAATCCTGGGAGCGTGGACAGGGACTTCCTCAATCTCATGCTGAACCTTGTAACTGTATTACAGAATCAAAGTCCCTCTTGCGCTCTGCAGCTTTCATTGGGTCAGAGAGATTTATGGGCCCCATTAAGGAGAAGGTGATGAACAATTGCTTTTTACTTCCTGGGGCAAGCTGTTTTATGAATACGAACCTAGTAACTTAAATCCATGCAGATTCCTGTAACTGGCACTGCTAATGTCATACTTTACTTTCTGATGCTTCCTCCCTACTATTCTGAAAGAGAAGAAGGGCAGGGGAAATCCTGTTTGCATGCATATTTCAGGATAATCTTCTCCTGCTTGAACTCACACATTGAACATCAAGTTCAGCATTTTAATGAGGTGTCTAAACCATGTTTGTTGTAATTAAAGTTTAACAAGTTTTTAAAGCAAGATTTTAAGTTCTACATTAATATTTCACAATGTGCTGCATTACTTTGTGCCCTGCTGTACCAAATAGTTTATGCAACCTGCAAAAGCTTTTTTATTCAGCCAGGTACTGCAGTTCTCCAAGACACAGCAAAGCAGTGGGGCTGGTGGTTCTGCCCTGAGGCCTACAAACAACTACCTGTATACTTCATTGGCAGACCTGCAGCGAGCAAACATGCAGATAAACTGAGTCTTGCCATAGCAAGTTGCCTCCTATGGAGGGCTGAAACCGTCTGGTGAGAAATAATAGCTACATAACAAATGAACTGGATAAAATGAATACATCAAAGAGCAAAATATTGATGGAATCATTTGCAAATGGATGAAATCCATACTGATGAGTCCATTACTTTGTTTCAACTGGTTTTATGCTAAATAGCAGGGCAGTTTTGATTAATGCAGTGATTACATTCAACTTCAATCTGCTTAATATTTTGTTTCTTCATATTCTGGCCCCTGTTTGAAGGACCATGGCTTGTTGAGCATGAGTAACCATGCACTGACAGGCTGCTGTACCACCTGAGACAGGTTTCCAAAACCGCAGGGTGCACTGGCTCCTGTTCAGGGGCAATGCATGCACTGCTGCTGCAGCTTCTTGGACTAGTGTAGGGGCACAGCACCTTCCTGAGCTGGAAGAGTTTCCTAATACTATGTAAAAAAGCAGTAAGCATATTCTTCAAAAATGCTAGTTCTGCCTGCACTGGTATAGAAAGTCAGTCTGGCAGCCTTAAGGAAGCAATCCAAATAGCTACATCCTCCTCTCTCTTTTCCAAAAATATCATCATGTCTCAACAAGCTATGACTCCCCTCCACCAACTGACTAAACCACTTTCCAAAATAAAGTTAAAAGTTGCAATAGACATGTAATACAGTGATGGGGATAAATGCCATCCATCAAACAGACTGAACAAAGTTATACAGGCATCACCTGAATTATTTCACTGGCTGGGTATGCTCATGAAGAGAACAACTCTGGGTACATAGGAGACAGCAAAACAAAAACTCCCTTTGGTACCTGTACAGGATGAAAAGCTGACTGGCCTTTGCCCATGTCCACCCATCACAGCACACTGGGCTCCGCAGAAGGATGCACGTGCACACACACAAACTACCTACTATTTCAGTACATAAATCAACCTTTCCAAAGGGTAACCAAGAAGATGTGTCTCCCCCTTAGGGAGACTTATTTTATAACACTGTTGATTAACCATACTCCATAGCAACAGCATATACCAGCTATTAGATAAGATAGACAGTACATCTGACCAGGACAGGAATTGCCATATATGAGCTATCCACCATTACCGGGTAATAGAAAGCACTCTGAATCCTCTCTGGCATTAGGTTGACCCTTTGGCGGTCTAGGCAGACATTGATACGCAGCACAGAACAGCATTTGCAGCTCAAGCTACTTACTCAACGTGTGGGATTGCGTGAATGAGACAAGCTAGTTTTTAATTCAGTCTTCCAACTAAATTTAACCCACTAATACAACATATGCAATGACTATGATTACTTGTCTTACATTAAATTGGTACGTTTCAAAAAGGAAACTACTTTTCTTTGGAGATGTAGCAAGGTAAGACAGAAGGCGAAGAGAGTTATAAGACCTTTTTCCTGCTAGACAGGTAGTATTGTGGAGAAAGACGAAGCTTGCAGAGCAGAAGAGTCTTCTGAAGGGTATCTATTTCTGTCAGAGCAAGTCCTCTGAGGCCTCTTCCACCACACTCTGTCTTGCAGAAGAAGCTTACAGGCCCTCAGATAACCGTCTCTTTTTTGTTAATACTCCAGTACAAGAGTCAAAGATTGAAGAATAAGAAAACTTGTTCTGAAAATTGTTTTTGAAGGAAAGAATTTCAGGTATCAGTGAATGGACTTAAGTCTTTGAAACTGTCAAAATCTGTTCCATGCTCCCACCCATGAGATTTTTAGCATGACAGTTCAGCTAAGTCTTTTTGTGCAGTTAAGTGTCACCAGACAGGCCAGTCCCGATCAAGTCACACATCTCTAAAATTTGTCATGAACAGTTGCAACTCTCCTCTTCCTCCGGTCACTGCTTTGCCACTGCTGCAGTAACCACCACCACCACACCAAAACGGCTAACACTGTCCTCACTCACTGCTCCAATGGCAGGACAACTTTTGCAGCCTATTTCAGAAGCCACCCATCAACTTGCAGAACTACATGGTACCTGGACTGTAGGGACAAAGACCATGCAGCCCTGAAAAACACCACCTTGGCTGATGACATGCCACCTGCTAGCTTAAAAAGGAAAGAAAAAAAGATACCTTTCAGCCATTAGTCACTTCTAAGACCACTGAACATTTTGGTGAACATGGATGTAACTGAGCTTGTGCTTTCACAACACAAACCAAGTCTTCTGGATAAGCTTGTGGTAAGTGACTCTGCATCAGAGCCGTATCATGAGAAAAGTGTAAATGCTGTACCCATTTAAGAAATACTGTGATTTGGTCTGTCAGATGTTTAACATTAGTTCATCTTGTAGTACAAATATATATATATATATATATAGGGTAATCCCTATACACCACTGATCTCAACAAATCCTCTTAGAAACATTCGTCAAAAGCACTCCCATTTATGTCTTTTTACATCTTACCTCATAGATTTTGAAATACGGATTTTATATTCAGAGTCCTAAGGAAGTTAAGAACATTATCATGACTTATCATGAACACACACACACACACAAAAAAAAATCCCCCAAGACAAAAGATTGATTTCTTGTTTCATGTTTCCACAACTTTTTGTTACTGAACTGAAAGACAGAGTAAGGGAACCAGGTGTCAACATTTCTACTGTTAACATAAGTGAGAAGTTTGGAGAGCTTTAGAAGACCACTCCTGGTGGGATAATAGGACTTGTGGAATAATAAGGCTCTTGAACAAGCATTAAAATCAGTTGTCATGTACCATAAAAAAAAGCCACTGCACATTCTTTATCTGCAAGGGCCCTGGCACCAAATGAAGTAGGTGTCTTTGCTCAGATCACTGACTGAACACCCCATGCAAAAGATTATTATAGTTATTTAATTCCCAGATCTGGTGCAGAAAACACACACACAAGAAGCCATTAAGTTTTCGTGATTCTTCTTGAAGCTGTACCTGTTGGCCATCAAGGTCATCGTCTCTCATTTAGGACTATCAAGAGAACTCCGCTGAATTCTCATCTAGTGAGGGGAAGAGGGTCACAGAGAGTTGCGAGCCTGCAGAAACTCCATTTTCTAACAACCCGGGTTATTTGGGGTCCCTTCAGCTGTGATGGAACTTGATCTGCACGTGCATCTGTACACACACATAGAATTCCCCACCAATCTGGAGAAAGAACAGCTACCACCACCCTCAGCTTCCCAGGCATTGTGCATATTTGCTTTAAGGATTTTTGACAGTGTTGTAAAACTATTTGACTTTCAGCATCACCAACTCATCACTCTTCTGTCTGATAATCTTTTTTCCCTCACAACCTGGAAAAACTATCAGGTCTTTTATTGGTTTTGCCTGTTTCTTAGCCTACAGACTTCTCCTCTCCTCCTCTACAAATTTCTGCAAGTTCGCTTTTCCAAACAGCAGTCTGTATTCCACTTTTAGTGTGCTTTTTAACCTCCAGCTTTGTATCTGGGCTATTTTAATAGCAGTGCACCAAATAGAAAACAAACTGAAAAGATAACCTTAAGTTAGAAAGAGACTTGTGTTCATTGCCTCCTATTCTTCACCCTCCTTGCAAACACTATTCATTGCACTTAAAGTCGTTTCCTCTGGGTCCAACAGAAGCACACACCATCATCTCCATTAATCCAGGGCAGGAATCTCACACGCCTACAGAGGCACACCCATGCCCACAGATAAACTACATCACTCTTCCCCTGACTGCGTTACATTCCTCCTTATTGTCAGCACATTCTACTGATCAGTATTTTGGATAGCGCACACAGAAAGCTCTCATTCCAGGACTGAGAACACAAACCCAGCAGAGTGCCTGTCTGTTTTCACAAGGAAGTTACATCGTCTTCTGTCTTGCTCTGTTGGTTGAAATTTGGCTTGCTTCTCAGAGGCATCTCGAATATATTCAAATATTACATTCAAATATACCTGAACAACTTGGAGTCTCTGCCTTTTTACCTTAAAAACTTTGAAGAGTTGGCATTCATCCTGAAACAAAGCAACATGCATTTTACAAGGCTATTAAAACAACCTTCCTGCTCAGGCTTGAGCCTGTGCCCTCCAATTTCCTTCTCCACCTCAATTTATTTTCCTCCAATTGAAATCACTGTTACAGTAGATGAGGTTTATCGAGTTTATCAGACAGCAGCTCCTACATCCACGGCTCCAAATGAACTCAAACGGAAGGCATTCATTTGCACACTGCTCCTCCCCTTCCCAATTAAAATAACAACTAATTTGGTAGGATGTTAGTCCCCCGCCATCCCACTAGGCAGGCTGAAACCACTCAGCACTGAAGTGGTTCAGAACCGTCCAACTGTATGCGTAAATAACTGCAGGTTCCATAGCCAACGCTTTCATTGCCCTGTACAAATAACACTTTTTTTTTTCCAGTAGACTGTAGGAAAGACAGAACACAAAACTTCTCGGGACCTACAGTCAATGCCACGTTAGGATTAAAATTTAGGATTTAGACTCCTTTACTATACGCTTATTCTTCCAGACACAAATAACGGTCCTGTGTAACGGGATGTGAAAACTCTTGCACTCCTCTTGCTGCTCCCAAGTAATCTCAGTTTTCCACAGAGATCAGATGCATTCTCCAGAGCACAGCTTGTGCAGGCACCCGCCTGGACTGCGCTGAGAGTACACACAGACCTCCGCAAGGAAGAAAATCCCTGTGGTGGCAACCCGTGCTGCCTGCAGTAAGCAATTCATTTTTGTGTGTTGGACACGTGCCCAAATGTCCCAAATTGACTCAGAAGAAGGAAATGACCCACCATCACCACCAGGTCAAGAAGGCATTTCAGTGCTGACTCTCCAGTTCACACAGCATTTGCTCAGTGTTTTTCATCGCCTCTCTGCAGCTTTGAATGCTGCTGACTAGCAAAGGCAGGGGTTGAAACTGCTATGCCAGGGCTTGTTCCAGTTTGGCAAATTCAATTAAGTACAGCAGAAAAGTTCTCCTCTGATAGGGCCAAAGCTTCTTTGGCCAAACAGACTAAATCAACTGCTGTTTCTACAAATGAGGTTTCCACCATTTCTGTCCTCACTCTTAAGTGTTTTATCCCCTGCCCCCCACCTTTTTTCTTTAAAAAAAAAAAAAAAGTGTAGAAGATACAAAGACCACACAAAAATGGAAGATACAGAGGATTGTACAGCTACCACAGCAGCAAGTTCAATAGCTCCCAAGGAGCAGTATATACACATGTTGGCAAAAGCCTGGAGACCACAAATGGACCACAAAGAGCATGTTGGCTTCTTAAACTCAACACTCATTTTAAATATAGTGGTAACACAACCACCTAGAAGTACCTGATGCATCATCATTGACTACTCCATCCTGTTATGAAAATTTTTCTTAAACAAAACCCTTTCAATCTGCTCCTCCTTAAGCTAATGAAGACACTTCCGTGAAGCTTGTTGTGTCACCCTGTATTTTAGTGGAAAAGAGCCAAGAGATTCTCAGCTTTGGTAATTCAAAGTTAACTGCATGAAAATGTTGGGCATCCTCAAGCGTATTTCCAAGGGTCCCATCTAAGTGTTAGGACTTGACACCATGGCACTGTTGCACCTAAAAAGAGACACAAAGTTCTTCTGCAGCTTGAGAGGAGTTAGAGGAAACTGGGTGGTCTCACTCCTGAGGCATGCATTTGATGCCTGAACCATCACATGTCTCCAAAGAAAATCACCAGCATTAGCTATCCTGAGATGGCTAGATTACCTAGCAGAACCCGACAAGCCCTTCCTTGGCAAAATATTTAAACTCCACAAAATGGCCAGGAAGAGCACGTAGGAGCCTGTATTAGTAGAAGCAGCCTGTGATCAGATTGCCTACGACGTATCAGCTCTGGTCTTTATGTAAGAGCTGGGTACACCCTCATTTAAGTTAACCCCATTGACCAGGAATGCCTCTTCTCCAGGCCTCAGGTATTTATGTGGAGTGTTTTCCAGGGTTGTTGTGCCACCCTTTGGACCTTGAAGACCTCAGCTTCTCAGAAGTGAGACAGGGACTTCCAATGCAAGCAGCCTTCCCTCAGCACAGGTGCTCCACACCAGCTGCAGAATCGCCTCTGACAAAAATATTCCTGACATGTTTGAGGATGGGATCTCCAAGGAATACAGATTCTGTCTTCACCTCTCAAGATGAAGCCTGAGAAGTCCCACCCTTGAGGAATAAACATGGAGGCTGGGAAGAGATGGAAAAATTGACCTAGGCAAAGCCACACCACTGCTGTGGTGTCCACAGGTGGTCAGGGACTGCTCCGCAGAAGTCATTAACAGACTTCAGAGGAAAATGTGGCAGAGGTGCAGGATATCCCCTCCTGCTGGGGAAAGCTTGGTACAGAACCAGGCCACCACAAAGGCAGTCATTTTATTCATTTAATTCCCTGAAAAAAAATCTTCCTCTCTTCACAGCTGCCTGAACAGAAGAAAAACCCTCCTTGCTCAAGCACTGCTGGCTCAGGTGCAGAGCTGTGAAGAAAGCCAGGGCAGGGAGTCAGAGCTGGTCACGCTGCTCACCAGCTGATGACCATGTTTCCATCTGCCCAGCAAGCCGGCAGCCCCCCTCTCCCTCCCCATGCCGTCGCCAGGGCTGGGAGCAAGTTTGGAGAAAAGGTTAATTCCAAGAACGGCCAGAAATATGGCAGTCCAGCAACGAGAGCACGAGTCCTCACGTGGCTTGCCAGCTTTCTGCTAGTGGCTGGCAACCGGCAGAAACAAAGAAAAAGTGGCGGTGGCAAATGCTGGTTCACGGGAGGGTGCTGCGGTGCCTGGCATGGCTATGGAGGCAGGCCCTTCTGGCACAGTACATGGGCTGTATGTTTGGGGGCAAGTGGAAGGTGCCAGCTTCTTTTGGCCGCCACCACAGTCTTAATGCGACATTCATCCGCAGCATATTAACTCACTTGCCACAATGAGGGGAGCATTGCACTTTCAGACCTATATTCAGTGATGCACGTGTGTACCTGAACAGCTACAGCAGCCACACCAGTCACTCCCCTTAATACAAAAGAAAAATGCAAAATGCACCGTAAGAGTGTTAGGAAGGATGGGATTACTCCCGCCCCTCCCTTGCATCAGGAGAGCAACTAGTTAAATAAACGGGCAGCACACGATTGAGAGCCAGGACCTCTTTATCAGTGCTGGCAGTCCTGTTCATCTCCAGCTGGAAAGAAGAAAACTGCAGAGGCTTTACTCATTTTTGCCGAGTCCTGCAGCAGGATGTTTTCCTGCCCTCCAGATCTGGATTGCGCAGCTCTGTGCTACCTCCCGTAGTTATACATAGAAACAATCCATTAACAATCAGGTTAACACATGGCACATAAATAGATTGTACTTGTCAGCATGTCTAAGCCCTACAGGTCGGCTGGCCATTTTATTTAAGAGACTCTGCAGTGCAGAAAGTAAGACTTGCCAGTCTGGATTGTAGGGGCAGAGTATGATCAACTGTTCTTTCTGTTGTTTTTAAGAGAGCACAAGAGAAAAATCAAATGAAGGCGGAACATTATTTCTTCTCCAATCTGTACCTTATATGCTTATGTATCAGAATAAATGCAAATAACCTGGATGCAGCCAGACATTGCACTTCAGAAAGCTTGGGTGGGGGCTGGAGAGAAGAATAGAACACACTTGGGAGATGAGTACGTGTATTCTAAAATACTTGTATTTTAGAAGACATCAACCCATCGCTAATGAGATTTGGATGTCCAGCTTGCCTGAAGGAGGGCAAAAGGGGAGTCCTGCTATTAATAACTTGTGCTTAGTTTTGAAATTAAAGCTCAAATACAAAGGCTCAGCAGTTCTCAAGAAAAAAAAAAAAAAAACACCCCAACTTTTTCAGCATGCAAGCTGCATCCCTTCTCCACAAAAACTTGCTTTTAGAAACAGATGGCAGCCTGCAAGACCTACAAATCCTTTGTCTGGAGTGGCAAACTAGGCCCTATTGCCCATCAAAGTCAACCGTCACATGGTGAAGCACTGACCCTAACAAATCCATTATGTTTCTTTCTACCACAATGCTAAACCAGGCAAAATGAAACAGACTTAACAGGAAAGGGTGAGGGATTTTAAATCCCTTTCCCCCCCATCCCCACAAAAATAACAAGGGGGAGCGTCCGCATTGACCCTTCACTTACGAGCCCTGCCAAACCCTGCCGTTAGGGCAGCCCATTTGGGCCAGGCTGCCCGAAGGAGGATGGATTTGGGTTTGAAGCATTTATGTGGCGCTGTGCAATGGCTTTGAAGTCAGCACATAATGTCAGTCAAACTACCTGCACAATCAAGAGCGAGTATCCTGAGCAGGGAAGAAAAGCCCTTATGCTAGCTGAATAATTAGATCTGATGTGCTTTGTAGTTTCTCAGCCCTCCCTTCCGAGCTCTGCCGAAGCGCTGTGCAGATACACAGCACAAAGATGGAGAAAGCTCTTCACAAGTAGCTGCGGGGAAGAGAATATAATGTTTTTTTCTCCTGTGCCAGCTGAACCCAGGCAATGGAAAGAAACGTGAAGAGATAGGAGCTCATATCAAAGAGCTGCTGCCTTCGGTGAAGGGAGGAAACAACAGAGAAGCCTGCTGAGGAGGTGACGGACGGGGCGATGGTGTGGAAAGGATCGAAAAGCCTTTTCCCCGCTATGGGTATTTGGTGCATCTTGACACACAAAAGGAAACACCCATCACTGGTACTGTCAGTAGACACCTCCCAGCAAGGAATACTTTTGTCAAAGAGAAAATCTCTCTCAATAACAGTGGGTGCATTTTGCAAACAATCCAACTGCTTTCATCTTCTGTATTTAAAAATGAGATACAACAAAAAAGTCATGTCCTCAGAGCAACGGATTGGTTGGATTCTTCACACTCTCATAGAAATTGCCCCCCATCCCCCTTTACCGGTTTTCTTTGGCATAAAACAACCTCTCAAGGACATGGCAACAACAACGCCGAAATTCAAAGCGTTGAGATCAAACACACGAAGCTGACGCTCATTATGGCTAAATTATGTCACCTATCTGAAGGCTCAAGCTTATTATTTAAGACAATACAATAGTCATTAATCACAGCCATTGTGCATTGCTCGGAAGGCGTTTAGAAAGCTAAAGAATACAACGGAGATTTATTATACTACAGTGCCAGATTTAATTACATGGTTTTCTTCTCAGTATCTCGCCGCTTGTAGTTCACCACCTGTTTGCACCAGAGGACCTGAAATAAAGACATGCCGGCCCTTGAGGCTAGGCATGCAAGAGAGGGCTTGTGCTGAGCTTTCGCTATGACTGTTGTAGCAGAAGACCAGTGGGCAAAGAGAACTGACCATCTCAGGGGCAGCCAGCTGGCAAACCGCTTGCGTAGAGCTATTGTTTTTCTTCTGAAGTTTTCAACTTCCAGTGCCTTTTCATATATGGTTCTGTGAAGAAAAGGTACACTGTTGAGCCTGTGTGCAAGCAGAAACAGCTTGCTGTCTTCTTCCTAAAGCTGCTGTGCTAAGATTCATGCCCTCACCAACACAACAATGTATTTAAGCAGTACGTCTGTCTGCTGGCAGCCTTCTGAGTTTGCATTTTCTTCCATAAATATTTAACATAGAAGAACTGTTCATGTTACCCACTTTGCCCGAAGTGTTTTGACGGCCATGCTCACCACATGACAATGATGCTCTATTTAACACTGCAGCTGCAGATGCGAGGATTTGGTTTCAGTTTTATTCTGTGAAACCAATACTGTGAAACCAATGACCTCCCACAAAATAAACCAGATAATACATTTTTAAGGAGTAGAATTTAAATGCATTAGCAAGACAATTATCAGCAAGCCACTGCAAGAAAGGAAATCAGAAATTTAAGTCCTGAATGCGGAAGTTTGCTTAAATTTAGCCGCAATCCCTTTTTTATTAAACATATTCAGAAAGAGAAAATAAAAGACCATCAACCTTGCAAAAGCTAAGTAGCCTCCTGAAACGGTTTCTCTTAAGGCTAGAAAAATTTCCAAACTTTCTAGACCGCAAATTATTGTCAGCCCTCAGAGACCTCAACACACTTTTACTAACCAGTTAATTGAATCTACTCAAAAGAAGATGATGGCTCAGTGGACCACTTGGCTGGCCCCAAGGGAGGTTTGGCCTCAACCTCTCTCTAACGTACTAAGACTCAGCATAGTCTAGCAGCGACTAACCAAGAGTCAGTCTTTCACATCTGAAGATCACAACATTTTTCAGGTGGGGAAAGTTCAGGGAAACAAAACAAAAAGGCTTAAATAACCCACCCACTCAAAAGCACACAAAACAGCTCCGCTACTGTTAGTGACGCAGAGAGGCATTTTAAAACGCTCACTTTAACATGGAATCAGTTAAGCACTGCTTGGAAAAAGTAAGTAGAGGTAACATAAGAAAGAGAAACTGAGTCAGCAACGTTTATCCTTTCCTATTTCCAACCCCGGCCCCCAAGCATAGTTTTGGTTACCCAGGGGCTCATTAATGCACTCATCGATTACAAGCGTGCTGGAAGCATGGAGCGATGCCACTTTGGTATGAGCAGATTAATCAAGTGCAGGTTGCCAACCTCCCGCTGCACTGCAATGCAATGCCATCTCCTTCTAGGCCGTTTCAGTGGACAGATTCAACTGAATATTGCCATTTACTTCCAAGACAACTCATAAATGCAGAGTTATTAGTGATCCCTTGCAGTGTCTTTTACTGGAGTTAATCAAAATTTAATGCATTTAATACAGTTTTATGAGTCCTTATGCATCATTAGCACTTTAATACATCAGAATACAGTTCTTGGTTCTTAACAATATTATCAGAAAGGTCAGAATAGCTTTTTAAAACAACAAAGCATGAGGATGAGCTGATTTGTTTTTAAATGTGGGAAGGGGGAAGATTAAGAAGGAAAAAAAGCAGAGAACCCCCTTCCCCAGCGCATTTTGCTGCTGTATCTCCCATTCAGTGCATTTTCAAAAAAAGTGCTTTTCCACAGACACATCACTTGGATGCAGTAGCACCAACACAGCCAAGCTCCTACATCCTTTCATTGAGGTTGCGGAAGGACTTGGACCAGCAACCGCCATCCTTGCATTGCTATTTATTACCAAACATAGCTTTGCTCCTACCGCCTGTTATCACACTGTAGGAGCTGTAGCAGAATTGCTCCCCTAACAAATACTCTTCATTTGAGACCGAGAAGGAAAGGCTAAGGAAGATGGCATTAACACAGCTGTATGGTTTCACAGGTCTGGGTGAAGAGCACTAGGAGTTATGTGACAGGACGCCAGGACAGAAATCATGGTCCTCTCATCTGCAGCTCCTTTTGCTCACACAAGCCTGTTAGCTCTGATCTTCCCTCCTTCCCCCTCAGTACCACAAGTTAATCTTCATTCCCCGACCCAGCAGATGGGCAGGAGGCAATGCACACTCTGCTTGGACCCCAGCTATGCGGCTGCCAATTAGCCTGCCAGGATACCCACGTGGAGGGGCCCCTCTTGCTTTATAAAGTGCTGTTGCTTTTCCCGCAGCTTTTGTATTATTGGAAGGTTAATTAGGATCTCTGCTCTAGCTGCAAGGACTTGACCAAAAAAAAAAAAACCCACCTGTATCTTTTCAATTTCACCTCTGACAAAATTAAATTGACCTATGGACTTAGAAGTTGGTAGATAAGGATACGGATTGTTTTGCGGGCCTGGTTTTTTGACTTTTTTGAAAAAAGAAAACAGGTCTAGTGTGATCACATTATGAATCACACAAGCCTGAGTTTTGTGCGTGATAATACTACACTATTAACAACACAGATGGTCTCCTGCTTAGCGTCAACTTCCCTTTTGAGCTATTGAGTGCACCATGAGTGATGCTGGGACAGAAGTCATTGTCACGAAGTGCTGACAAAATATTAAACAGTAACTGAAACCCAAGACAGATTTTGAATTGCAAATAGTTTTCAGATCTTCACCACTATCAAATATGATATATCTTGGACACTCCACTGTGATAGTTGCTCCGAGCAATTCAGTCTCAGCTCTAGGACAGACCTAAATCTGTGCCTTTTCTCCCTGGCTCCTGGACAAATGCCTCTTCCAGTGCTAGCACAGGCCTGCAGGCGAGGAGCATGAATACACCCAGGCCCCAAGACAAGATGTTCTCTCATTCTTATTCCCGCCAAAAGCACAAGAGCTGAACTAATCGGGGCCCCAAGCCCCTGGGTCACAGCCAGGGCACCCGCGCCGGGGACCTCAGCTCTTTCTCACCTGCTGACCAGGACAAAGCAGGGCTGAGGGGTCCGAGCTCATTAAGACAGAGTTTCCATGGGAAGTTCAGCCCACATTAAGCTGGAGGGTAGGGGGGTGGGGTGGGTGTTTTGTTATTTTTTTTTTTTTTTAACAGTGTGTTAGACTGAGCAATTTTCAACAGGGCTCGCTCTTTCCCCTCCCAACTCACCGTCCTGCGGGCAGCTCCAAGAAGAAAGAAAACAAAGACACGGGCATAGAAACAATAGTGAGATATTAACCAGAACTGCTATTGTGAAAGTTGACATCTCCGATCACCATTCCCCTTTTCCTAAGTACAACAGGAGACCACAGCTACAGCTGCCTCACCCAATGCAGATGTTCATATTTATACCGGAAAAAAATGATTACTTAATAGCATTCCTTATACTAGGATTCTCTAGTTCTTAGTCATTCCTCAATTTGAGATAGAAACACTAGGCTACACATCCCTGCTTGAATTAAGAGAGTCAAACAACATCTGCTATCACACTCGCTAAAGCCAGAAAGAGTCAACAGATTTGCAAATGCTAGTCAGACAAACCTATATTGAATAGCAGCATCTTGGGAAAAGGCTAAACACCTAATTCATCTGTGCTGAATAGCTGCTATCCTGATTTCCAGAGATAAATATTCTCCCTTAATAGATTCATAACAATAGTCATTATAAACAAAGGTTGACAACCCAAAAAGGGGTGCATTAGAGACACTGTGGCACCGTTCTTCCTGGCCTTGATGTTCTTGAAGTGTTTACAAGGCAAAACGTACAGCAGAATACACCCTTCAAAGCTCTGTGACAGAGCATGCATCCACCATCAGTCACTTCACAAAACACCTGGCAGTTTTTAAGCACTGTGAGTCACGGCCAGCCATTTCAACTTCACACGATTAGACAAAATTTTAGGGGTTTGGTGTTATGTTGGTTTTGTTTGTTTGTTTTGAGGGGTTTTTGGGGGGTTTGGGTTTTGTTTTTTTTTTTTTAAACAAAATGTAAGAATTCTGCACCAAATACTTGGTGCTGTGTATTTTCAAACTGTTATACTGAAAGAATAAACAAAATGAGAAAGCACAACATCTACATTACAAAGAGTCCCATCCCAGAAAACGTGCAACAGCCCTTCATCTCTCCCACAGCAGCCAGCATCACAGCCGAGAGAAAGTCTATGTTAACAGAGCTGTTGTTTTGTTTTTAAGCATAAAATTCTTCTTAATTTTAAAGTCGTGTCAGGGTATTGCACAGCATAACGCAAACAAGAATACCAAGTGGGAATACTGATGGAAAAATAGTATTGTGTGAATAACTAACTAATCAGCAAATGCTCCCCTCCCTCAGCAATGAAAAGCCAAATATTTACTCAATTGTATAGTGCATTCTTTGTTAAATACTTCATAGTTTGAATTTAAAAAATAAATCTTTCCTTTTTCCAGAACATCTCACGGGAGACCAGAGGGCCCACCAGAAGGTATTTACACCATCTGACTGGATTCATCTCAGCAGCCACCTGGAGAAAAAGCAGGAGAGGTGCACTCCTAAATCAGGGATTTGGACCCTCCAAACAGTCTCCAGGCCAGTGAGAACCTGGGCTCCAGAACCCGTCAGACATCTAAAGTCAGTGTAAGCAATACCTATTCACACCATGGCAGCATCCTCCTCTCCCAGGGGGTTCCAGCTACATCCCAAATGTCAGTCAGTCCAAAGCAGACTGCTTGGCCCATTTAATCAATATTTCATTGAGAAATTACCAGTTAAGCGAGCACTTGGTTTCATCATTTCACTACAAAGAACTCAGTCCTCTTGTCTTTCAGTCACAAGAGACTCAAAGCACCTCTTGCACCTGGGGAGCCCCATGTAAGGAGCATCCATGGTGACACTTGCTTTTTCCCCTGTAACTATAATTTCTGCTAACACAGGTAACATTGCATTACATCGCATGCCACCGCATGCCAATCAGTTTGTATGTGAAAATAGCTATGCATGGAAATGAGCATAGGTTTATATAGATGCTAAGGGGAAAATGCAAATTTATACAAATAATTTCAGTCATCCATGAAAAGCAGCAGCCACTGCACACCCATGACAGTTGAGCTTTGCTTTTTATTTTTAATCCTGTCATTGTTTACACAGAATAGTGTTTCAGATTAAGCCCCCTTACCCTTCCACATGTTAGTCTTTAACATGACAAGAGAATACCAATAAGGGGGTGGACAGAAGATTCTTCTAGCTTTCATGCTGTGCAACCTACCATTCACACAGCCTCAAAGCATGATTTGACTCCGTTGGATATAAAGCTTGTTTTTTAAAAAACATTGCTACTAGGTCCCAGAATTATTACTGCAATTGGATGAATAAAATGACTGTAAAGCAAAGCCAAGTTCATGCTCCGGGGCAGGGGGGGAAGCTCTCTCTCCAAGAGTGACATATTTAAACATTGCCTCTGAACACAAAACAAGAACTGGTGACACTTTTGTATGAAATTGCTTTCTTACTGGAGAACAACCTTCAAAATTTTTCTTTGCAGATCCACCAAAACCAGACACATCTCCCCAGTATTGTATTCTACTAAGAGTTAATTTTCATACTATCACTCAAAGCAGATCACTGAGAGCTAGCAGAGTCCTTCAAGACTACTGTACACGGAGTATATATTAGCAAGGGAATAGTCTTTCCATTTCATCCTTTAAGGATCCTCTGGATGTTCTGACATTATTTTTCATGGATTGGGTTGGTAGGTGGAGGAAGGAGGAAGAAGCAAAACCCCACACCTTGAAGGAGCATGGCTTCACATTTCCATCCAGGCACCCTCGTCAAGCCTAGGACACCCTAATGAGAAAGCTCTCAGTTAAGATCTAATGCTCAGACAGCTGAGTAAAACTGTCTTTGACTCCAAGCAAGAAGCACAAATTGAGTTGTTTATATTTTCATACTGGTAAAGTAACATAAGCTTCTTCCAGCCATGCCAGTATCTGACACCTCAGCAGTCTGTCACACATTAGTCATCTCCCCAGTATGTGTCTTTTATTGTGATGAGCCATCACCTTTTCTTTCTTAATTACTTTTGAGATTATCTATATGGCTAATGTGACCAAAATAATCACAGCGAAGGCTACTCTTTCCTGACCAAATTTGTTTTTCCTCAATGTAACTTTTACTACCATACATGTTTTTTGCTATTTTCTGGTCAAGAGGTAGATAATGAAAAAAGAATTTTGTAGATTATTTGCCCTCACAAACTACTTGAAGGTTCCTATATTTTGACTGCTACAGTTCCTCTCCATATGCACAAGATACGGCTGAACAAGCTACATGTAATCTTCTTCCCACGTACGTCAGTGGTCCTACATGATCTTAAATAGCACCAGCCAAGCACCACAGCATTAACTGGATCAAAGTGCACATGCTATTATTTTTTTTTTTTTCTCTCCACTCCATTCACATTTCTCGTTGACTCCAACTCCTCATTGCAGCAGATCAGCAACTGCAGCAGGGAGCAGCGTGCCAGCCGTGTATCCAGTGTCAGCCTACGCAGAGGCTTTGCGGGCTGTATGTTTGCCAGCATGTTTCAGGGACGAGCTGGCATTAAGGACAACTTGATTAATCCATGACAAGCAGGTGAAAGAAAGCAGGCAAGAGAGCCCTGACACCCTTGTCCTGCTGGTTTGCACGCACCTCAGCCTCTCTATCCTGAAGCAGCTCATTTTGGAGGTATTCCTATGGCAAGCTCCGCCCTGGCACAGGAATGCTGTGGGCACGGTGTCAGGGCGCTGGCACAGCTCCTGCAGCACTGGTAAACCGCTCTGGTGAGGACAGAAAGGCTTCACAGGCAAACAGCTGAGCAGAGAAATCAATACTACGGTCACACACTGCCTTGAGCAGCTCTGACATATTTACGGTTTCTGCTCTCCCGTTTTCAGAAGGGTGGGTATCGCTTTCCCCCAGACACCGCTGTCCTTCGGTGCCACGAGGACCACCGCAGACGTGGGCATCACCACAGGAGCCTCTCTGCTAGCAACAGAGACCTTCACCTTCAACGTAGGCTCAAAACGACCATCTCTCCTCGTGCTCCCCACCAACGCCCAGCGTGACAAGACCTGATCTGGCGCTGCCGCGCTCTGCGGGACATTTGCACGTTTGCTTTTCAGTGCTCTTCACTCAAGGCAGGTCCTGGGCTCCGCAAGCCCCCGAAGCAGGCGGCTGCAGTCCCAGGGACCCCAGCTCTCCCCAGCCACCACACCACTAAGCTGTCGGGATGGGGCCAGCAGTGACTTCAAGCCCAACACGCAGGAACAAGATTAGGGTTGGATTTGGGTCATTCTTATAAAGGACATCAGCTCAGCCACTCTGCCTGCCAGCACTTTGATTACTACCGTGGTTTACGCTATATGAAGGAAGAAGACTACCTACTGCAGTATTAACAGACCAGTAACTAGGATTTTCACTGAAAAAAACCCCTCACATACAAAGTCACACCATCTTCTTCTATGCTACTGCAACAGCCACTGGCAGCGAAACAGCCTCTGAGAGTGCAAGAGGGTTTAGTCTTTCTAAGTGGAAATTAAACCAGCAGCTTATTTGGCAAAAAAAGTACATGAAATTCTCTTTGGTTTAGCATTAATGAGTCAGTGCTATTGATAGGAATAACGATGTTTTCCAACCCAATCAATACCTTATTTTCAAAAGAATACAGTATAAAAAAACAAACTTAGATGAAGGCAAATGTATAACAGAATAGTCACACCATGGTTGGGGGAGCATTTAAATCCAGTGTCTCTCTGGCATATATAAAGATAGAGAATGAAAGTGCTATGCTAAAGCATAATAATATGTCACAGCCATTAGCAATTCCACAAATGGTCTGTTATCCAAGTAAGCAAGAGAGTTACTCCTTATTCAAGGTTATTGTAACTGGACATGATGCTTGTCAATAACATCGACAATTCTTTATAAAAAGCATTGTTTCCTTTGGCTGCAGAAATCCTCCTCCACGAGCCAAGTCTTAACTGTATAATTCAGAAATCTATTTAAAAAAAAAAAAATCTGTGTGGTGTTACAATGGAATTCTGTTTCTCCCCAGTAGCAAAAAAAAAAAAAAAAAAAAGACAAACATATTTAAGAATAAACTGTTACAATAGCTATCCATGCCACCACCTTTAAAGATGTAGAAGAGATCAGAAACATTATTTCTATTTCAGCATCAAGTCGGGGTTGCAGGGAAGTAGGGATTATCTCCATATTCCCTTTAACTAGAAATGCAACACTTTAGTTATGCAGACTAAGATCAAGAGATTTGTTTTCACATGAACAAAACATTAACCCAGCTTAGATTTTTATCACAGAGGTTTCCCAAATGTATACCCAGTGTTTCCCTGTTTATTATGACAAGTTACAAAACCCAGCAGTTACTTCAATAAGCCAGCTACTCCATCTAGTCCCTCATCCATGAGACTTGCTTATTCCAGCCATAAAGTCAGAAGATTTAATCCTGCATTTGAGCATCACTTCTTAAGGGGGGCAGGAGAAATGCTCGAGTCCCATCCCTCCCACACGCCCTATAACAATGGAAATCCTAAGCAATCTACTACAACTGCTTCTGAGGAGCAAGTTAAGCTTTGTTAAGTTGTACAGCATAAGCCATCTTCTCCTCTACCCGTACCACTCTTGTCCACATCCAGGTTACTTAATCGGGACAATCCCTCCAAAAATGCTTTGCACAACTCTGGACTGTACTTAAAAATGAAAGGCAAAACTCCTGTAGCCTGCTTTTCATTTGTGGCAACTGAGTAAGTCATGAACAGGAACTGCAACTGTTCAGATATTCTTTGGTCAAAGGAAATTTCTGTCTATTTCCAGTAAGCTAGGAAAAAACCCAATTACTTACTTTCAGAAAAGCCATGTACAAGAGAATTTGTATTGCTGTAGTAATGCCACCAAGTTTTCTGGCACTGCAGGGTGACTTGGCACAAAGGAAGCACGATGGAAAAACATGCTGGCTGCGGGGAGACTGCAAGGCATGAGCGCGCAGTTGCCAAGCACACACAAGGACTAAAAAGTCTTTTAGCTTTCTAAAAATAAGGGCCTACTAGATAAGAAGCACAGTTAGCCAGAGTGCAACATGCCCTGTTTGGTTTTCGACATTATGAACTGAGGTAACATTTCATTGATGGGGGAAATTAATTACCAATATCTGGATATTTATAGGGAAACAGCATGAGGTAGAAGCAGTGTTTGTTTTCCCCAAGACACTCAACATTTCTGATGAGCACTCTCAGCTTTGCTGATCGCGAAAGGGGAAAGAAGAAAGAAAGAAAAAAATATCAGTCTTAAAAGTAATGAAGCTCTCTACAACTTTAAAGCATACATTGAACCAGAACAATAAGACAGTGAATCTTTATGCAGTGGCCAAAACTGGGCAGTGCAAAATATGTTGTTAGATGAGATACAATAACTAGAACCTCTGCTCGCTATAGGCATAGCCTTGAGGTAATATTTTAAGGTTTGTGTGTGGAAAAAAGCTATAAAACTTTTCATTTCACACTGCAAGAGGGCTACCACAACTCCACCAATATTCATGTTCCAAGATGCAGAAGGCATCATCCAACACGGTCCTTCAGGCCCAGCTCCCGTGCTGGCTTACCGCATCCTCTCTCCCTCCAAACTGCTCCAGCAACAACATCCTCAGTAGAGCACAGACCAGTCCTTCCACTTGGGAACAAAACACCCATCCATAATTCTCTCTCTACTTTCCTCCAGAGCACTAACTTATTTCCCCAATAAAAGATATTTAATTTTCTTTTTAATTGAGGCATTGGCATTCTGGATTTTTCTAAACTGTAGTTTGTGACACTCTAACAAGATACTACAAAATTTAATATGCTCTCAAAGCAAAGTGTAAAAGCTGCTACAGCCAGAAAAATCTCGTGTCTTGCACACACACTTATAAAGTTCATACAGTATGACAAAATATGTAATAGAAACAATTTAGGGAACAATTAGGTCTTTCTGTTTAAGGTAATGTTAAATATTTACTATAATGAGTTCATTTAAGCACATGCAATTCCAAGGCTGATAGTCTCAAAATGGCTTTACTTGAAAGAAGTAGGCATGAAGACGAATGTGAATTGAAATGTATTTTCCATCAGCCCTGAACATGAGAGAAGAGCTCCCTTCATCCTCTGTTAGTGGAGTTCAACAGGGCACGGAAACCAATACTGAAATTTTCATGCTTTTCAAGGTATTTCACATCAAATACACTGCTTTTCTTTTCTGACCTCTCCAACTATGAAGTGCCAAGAAATCCTTAGATAGTTCCCTTTCCTCCCTCAAGTCCCTAGAAAGACCTTTTTTTTTCCTTCCATCCTTAACTGAGAGCTTTGTGATAGTGCAACCAGTGTTTTGACAGCATTATAATCCATATGCTACTTTGCTGCATGCCTGGATATGCTACAAAGTTGAGCAATAGGTAAATAGCTTTTTACTTTTTAAAATTATTTCACTTAAAAAACCAAAATGAGTCCATTTGAAAAGCCAGCTAGGGAGCAATTTCCTATTAAAAAAAAAAAAAAAGAAAATCTTTACCAGGAAATAGCATACATTAAAAAAAAAAAAAGAGGGGGGGGCAAAATAGAACATTTACATGGTGGAAAAGTCTCATCTACCAAATTTATTTTAAGCACTGAGCATCCACAGGAACAAGTACTATAAAGCAAGTCACTCTTCCCTAAAAGCATGCAAGACTTTATACAACTTTCAAACCTTGATTTTGTTCCATTTTGTGAATGGACCTAACAACCCTACAATAACAATTAAAAACGTAGTTCTTCGCCCTGCCTCTGAGAGCATCATCGAAACATTTCACTTCACACCCGATGCATTAGATAAGTTTTTTTGGTATGTTGTTTTTTTCATTGTTTTGGGGTTCTGGTTTGGGTTTTTTTTGTTTTGTTTGGGGGCGGGGGGGGGGGGTGGTGTCTGGTTTGTTGGGTTTTTTTTTCCCTCTCTGCAGAGGGTTTGTACAGTAAGAGATTTTGGGCTTAAATCATCAGGCAAGGAAAGCCTTCACACAGGGGTGGGTATCCCAGTGATCCCAGCGAAGGGAAGGTGCAGGTCAGGGAGCTCCAGATGACGCCAGAGCTGACTCACCGGCAGCTCCCTCGGTGAGGTGTCTGTCCCTCCGCTGATCACCAGCGAGTCCATCTGGAAGCTGAAAATCCCTCGAGGATTTTTTAACTTCCTCTCTGTTCAGAGGAGAGGCCCTGGGGCCTCCGGGGCGGCAGAGGAGCTCCTCTCCTCACGCTCCTCTTGTGCTCCTCTGCTCAGCCCCAGCACAGCTCCATTCAATCAGACCTCGCTTATGCAAGGTGCTTTGTGTATGCTAGCTGCTAAGGGACTCACAAGTTTGGAGATAAGCAGGTTCTTAATTACCCTTTTGCTAAACTAGGGATGATCTGTGCGGCAGCTTAAGTCACAGCAACTTTCCACTGATGCCGTGACTTACCTCAACAACCTCTTTAAGCACAAGGACAGCAAGATGGAAAGCTATCACAGCTATGTAATTCAATACTGAAAGAACAGGATCATTTCTTTCTACGAAATGTTGTAAGAGCAGTTTTAGAAAGAAATAGCCTTCATTTGTGGGTTTCCTGTGATACAACAGACTTGCTGTTCCCTCGAGCATCTTCCTCCCCACCTATTCCAGTAATGAATTCAATCCTAGTAACTCGGTTTTTGAAACCTGTAACACAGATTCCTAGACAGGATCTCACTACTGCCCGCCTATGGTGGCATTAATACTCCAAGCTTTAACAGAAATGTTTTCCCAGCTACATCTAAACCCCGAGTTAATTCTTCCACGGCTGCATTGTATTTGTGGCTCACAGCACTCCCTGTTCTTCCCTAACATTTCCAACTGCTGAGCTCCCAGCTGATAGCAAAAAGCTCATCACGAGTCCCTAAAAATATAACATTGCTCAGTGGCAATGTTAAGTCCTGTCATATTTCTGTTACTCCACTTCTAGGTATACTCTACCCTCCTAGGTATTGAGAATGCCTCCCAAATTGGCATTACCAAAAAAATTCTGTATGCTGAAACCATAGTGCTGGACCTTGCCTAGTTTAAACCAGTTACAAATATATTTTGACTTGTTATTTCCTATTTGGGGGGGGGGAAGGAGAAAATAAAAAAAGAAGCCCCACTCACTTTAAAAAAAACTACTTGTGGTAATTTCACTTTGAAATTATTCACGGCTGCACTATGTTTTATAAATGGGCATATCCTAGATATGCCAAAATGTCTTTCTTTTACTGAAACATGTTTCATAGTGAAAAAAGAGAGACTTTCCTTAGCTTTGAAGTCTGATTAGTGTTGCTAGAACAGTTCAGCTAAACCTACTGAACGACCATAAAAGTTGAGCCCTGTAGCCAAGCCACTGCACTGCACGAACCCACCGCGCTCAGCCTGTCCTTGAGCAGCGCTCCCCAAGAACGCACCTGCGCATCTCGCTGTGAAACGGAGCAGAAATCAGCAAAAGACGAGTTTGAAAGTCTGGGTACTCATCAGGGAAGGCACAGCCTGCCAGCCAACACTGCTTTAAAAATAGTTGCTTTTCAGATAGAAGAGTTAGAGAGATGACTCAAAGTTTAAGTAGCTGAAACCCCAGCAGGTCATATTATGCAAATCAAACCCTGTACGCCATCAGCTGGGAGATGGCTCACGAGCTGTACTTCTACTAAAAGCAGCAAAACTGAAAACATACAATTGTGGTCACTACTACATGTGAAAAAGCAAAACAGAGCTTAAAGCACATGTGGCTCACGCTTCAACGTGGAGACACTAGGGCTACCTCCAGCGCGTGCTCGCTGCGCAGGGAAAAGATTTAGGTACCCCGCGTTAAGATAAAGCTCCTTGGAATGTCAGGTGCATGTAGCCACCCCTTTTACAGGTGACAAAAATATGAACTTCAACCAGGGTACGTCAATCAGCGATATAGATCATCAAGTCTTTCTCTTACACAAGCAGAAGGCGAGGTACTTCCCTGATGCAACAGCAGCAGAGACCTCGCCGGGCTCCCATCCCCAGGCAGAGGTGCCCACCGTGACAGCTACGGCTGCCTTCGACTTCAGTCCCACACCGCTCATTCGCCTGCGGCGTGAAGGCAAAGGAACGGTCAAACGTAGGCGCTTAAGCGCTTTCCAACTCGTAAGTCAGTGAGGAAATGTTTAGCTTCCATGCAATTAAGCCCTATTATTAAGCTTATGGACGATCTAATTTTATCTGTAAAAACCCGACTTAAACAGATCCTTTTATTTAAACACAAGCGACGTTCAGGAAGGAATACTGCCTTTTCCCAACATAAATCAGCTCAAATCCAGTCACGCACCCTCCAAAAAGAAATATTTTAGAGAACGAGTTCGATCCCGTAGTAATAATTTTGTTCTTTGATTCTGTAGCATTTTGGGGGGGGGGGGGGGGGGGGGTGGAGGGGGAAGGAAGGATGCAGGAAGACTCTTTCTGAATAGATGCGAATAAGATGTGAATAAAGCAGCATAATTAAAGATGCGATGCCATTAATTTATTCGGTTCTTCCCAGATCCCTCCCCCGCCCTTTCCAGTGCAAAGAGGGAAGCAAATGCATCTGCCCCGACAGAAAGCTCGGTCATTCGCCTCCCTCCAATTCCGTAACCCTCCCTACCCTTCTCCCGTCACCCCGCCGGCCGCGGCCGGGCCGCTCTGCCCACAGGGGCCCGCCTTTCCCCTTCCACCATTAGGGCGCAGGGCCAAGAGCGGGGCCGGCGGAGCCCGGCCTGCGGGGCAGGGCGCATCGCGGCGGGCAAACGCCCCCCGGAGCTGCCCCCCGGGGATGCTCCACCGGCGCGCCGGGGGAGCCCCCATCCTTCAAACGTGCTCCCCCCGCTGCGGTTTCTGCCCTCTCGGCGACCCCCCCCCCCCCACACACATACACACACACACCCCCTCCCTTCGCCCCCTCCTCGGGGGGAAGCCGACATTTTGAAGCAGCGGCTCCCCAAAGCCCGCCGGGCCGCGGCCAGCCGCAGCGGTGCGGTTGCGGGCGAGGCCTCCGCGCCGCGCCCGGCCCCGCCGGCGCCGCTCACCTGCCAGCTCGTCGGGCTCCAGCCCGCTCTCCGCGTCGATGCCGCACAGCACGAAGTAGTGGGCGAAGCGGCAAGGGGCCGCGCCGGGCCCGGGGGCGCCGCTCCCGCTCATCCCGCCGGCGGCTCCCGGCGGCTCCCTGCGGCAGCGCGGCTCTGCGCGGCGGGGGGCGCGCCCGCGGGGGACGCTCAGGGCGCGCCGCCGCCGCCCCCCCCCATCCCCGGCGGGGGCGAGCGGGCCGCGGGGGCGCGCAGGCACCGGCTGCGGCGGGCGGCGAGCAGCAGCGGCGGCGGGCGGGCGGCGGGCGGGCAGCGGGCAGCGAGCGGCCCCGCTGTCAGCTGAGCGGGGCGGGGGGGGGGGGAGCGGAGCGGAGCCGGGCGGTGCCGCGCTGCCGGCCCGCCCCCGCGGGGCATTTAAAGCCTGGGCGGACCGCGGCGCCGCCTCCCCCTCCCGCCCCCCCCCCCGGCTGCGGGGCTTCAGCGGGGACCTTTCCCGCCCCTACCGGCGTTTCGGGTGTGAGGGGTGCGGGGGAGCCCCCCGCGGCCTCGCGCCTCTTCTTTGCCACAGGGGTTTGCCGCAAGAGGCGGTTAAAGCTTCCTCCCCCCCCGCGCCGCCCTCAAGGTGTGAGTAGGGGAGGTTGGCTTCTATTTAAATAATAATAATAAATAAAGGGGCGATGTTGCCGCTCTGAGGCTCGGCGGGAGCTCCTGAAGCGCCGCAGCCAGAAGGGGCCGAGCACCGGGCTGCCCTGCGCGCTTTCTGCGGGAACCCTGCCGGGGAAAATGTGGGTTTGTTTTTTATTTTTTCTTCCCTTCCCCCCAGCCGAATGTCGAAACAAGAAGAAGGAGGAGCCCACCCCAGCGAGGGCCCGCGGGCGGAGGGGAGGGGGCCGAGGGGTGGCTTCGGTGCGGTCTCCGTCCCTGCGCCGCGGTCACCTCAGGGACGGAGAGCTCCCCCCTCACTGCAAAGCCACAGCGGGAATCCTCCCTCATTCCCAGCTTATTTGAGAGTTGATAACCATTCTGCCGCGTCCAGGAAGAAAACAGCATCATTGTACCCCCGTTTCTAAAAACCCTCCCATTTTTATTACCCGATGCCAAACTACTGGCAGAGCCGCTCGGGAGTGGCACCTACTTTTAAAGGGACAGAGGTGATTCTTGTGGAGCTTTGCGATTTTTCCCCTCCGAACTGATGAGATCCCTGTTTGCGTCAGGCAATTCTGCCATCTGTGTATTTTAAGAAGGTTGTCTGCAGAATTCAATGTGCACTTTCATCCTTCTGTGTTTATCTGTTTACTAGCCTTGGTTCATGCAGCGTGTAATAATTACAGCCTCATCCTTTGCTTACTGTGGACTCCCATGACCTCTTTCAGTTATCTCTCAGCAGCGAGCCACATTTTTTCTTCCTATTATTTGTGTTTGTCCTTATTCAACAAGCGCCTCTGTTAGGAAATGCCTGCAAGGAACTTGATATTTCATCCAGCATGGGTCATTTTATGGAGGTACGTGGAATAACTCTTCCTTCCTACCTGGAGGCAACCTAGATCAGCATCTCTCTTCTTCCTTTGAATTAACAAGTTTTATGCCCTTTCACTTCTCAGCTTCCTCTAGTGCTCTACAGAAAGCAGACAAGAGCTAAACCAATTTTGCTCACTTTCCAATATCCCCAACATCCAAGAAAAAAGAAGGTGAGTCCTCCATCACAATCACTGATTCTGGTGGTTGCAGCACTTGGTGTAACAAGCTGAACCTTGCTAGATCCACGTAGGAATTTGCCAGGAGACCAATTATTTTCTCGACTTTGCACTGAGAGCTAGGTTATTTTATTTAGTTTGGTTTGTTTATTAACTTGTATGTATTTGCTTATTCAGCTCTAGGTCAGACGATAAGAGTTGAGTCAGCCTCTGACTCTCATTCCCAATTAATTGCTCTTACTGTGGAGAAGTATCATCTTGTTCTCTTATTGTAGGCTTTTCTTTTGGAAGCCTGGCAGAATGGCTGTCTCCAGGCAGTCCAAGACAGAGGCTTCACCAGTCTCTCTAAAGGATGTATGCGTTAGGACTGCTTCTAAGATTAACCCCAAATTTAACACAACGGTCCTGACCTTTCTTCCTTGGGCAGTGGGTGGTTCTAGATTGCTTTGGTTTAGCTGTCTTCTGTATAGGACGGTGGGTTTTGCTTGAATAAAGTTTGGCGCACAGACACTTCAATCTCAATAAAATCAGTAATACATGTAGCGTTAAACAAGGGGATAAAGCACAACGCATGAGATTGCAGGTATAAAATCTAATAAAGTCACTCCTCTTCCTGGAACAGCTGTGAGGTTGAGCTCCTGTAAGTACAGCTCCCACAGACACTCTTGTTGGAGTTTCATGGGGGCAGTGATTTCTTCTAAGACAACTGATCTTCTGGACACAAACATCATGCCAAGGAAGCTGCTCAACTCCTTCACAGTGCCAGCAGACCTGGCTGTGCCATGTGTGTCTGGGCTCTGGCAAGTCATGTTGTGTAGCTGGGCCTGGATTTTTCTCATCTAAATGCCTCCATCTAAGCTGTTCCAGTCTTTCCCTCCAAGCTGGTCTAGCTTTAGATGCTGCATGCTGCCTTTGGGTAGCTCTTCTTCACTCTCATGTTTTTTTCCTCCATCCTGGCTCTCATCCCAATGAATCAGTAACTTTTAGGAGATTTTAACAGTGAAAGTAGGCTTGGAAGTTAGCTCACTGGACAACAACATCAATTATAATAAAAAATTTCAGAGCTCAACAGAGGGATTTTAGTTACATCAAGACATTTTTCTTCCTGCCCAGTGGCAATACTTTCCTCCACTCCAGGAAGCAGACTGGATACCCATTTACAGCTAATTTTTCATTTGCCGCCTTTCTCTCTTCAGCTATATTTATGTCAGTGCAAAACAGATAGGAACACAACCAAGTCCTTTGTAAGCCGCTTCCTTCTTTTATCTGGGTATAAACAACCGTTCCCAGGAAAAGGCGGTGGATGCCTTTGCCTTTGCCTGGAGCAAGCCTGCATGGCAGAGCGGAGTCAGCTGAGTTGCATTGGCTTGCAGCACCCAGGAGCGCTTTGTGTCCACCCCATGCTCTGCTGTGCCATGAAGTTCACTCTCTACAACTACCTGAAAGGAGGTTGTAGTAAGGTGGGTGTTGGGCTCTTCTCCCAAGTAGTTAGTGGTAGGACAAGAAGAAATGGCATCAGGCTGCATCAGGAGAGGTTTAGATTGGATATTAGGAAAAATTTCTTCACAGAAAGGGCAGTCAAGAATTGCAACAGGCTGCCCAGAGAGGTGGTGGAGTCACGATCCCTGGAGGTGTTAAAAAAAAAAAAGACAGATGTGGCACTTTGGGACATGGTTTAGTGGGCATGGTGGTGTTGGGTTGACAGTTGGACTGATGATCTTAGAGGAACCTTAATGATTCCTAGTTTTTACTGCCATTAAAAAATAATCCAGCCACCAAGCCAGGAAACATGAAATTATTACTGTACCCTTAATTGGTTTAGTGGTGGACTTGGTAATGTTAGGTTAATGGTTGGACTAGATGATATTAACGGTCTTTTCCAACCTAAACTATTCTATGATTCTATATTCTATGATTCTAAGTCTTCCCACACCAGGCTTGCGAGCAAAGTACAATGGCACCTCCCTGTATCACATGCCATCACCTGATGTGCGCCGTCTTATGATGTACAGCACAGGAAGGCACTGGGGTGTTCCCTCAATGTCCATAATTGCCTTTTCTCCATACCTAGAATTTTTGCGTTACTGTTTTCCAGAAACTAGGTATTTTGTTTGTCTTTTCACCATCCAAACCCACCCTACACTGGTCACCAGTGCCTCTCTAGAGGGGCTCTCCTGCTTTAGAGACAGACCAAACACTTCTGCTCTACTTGCAGCATCGATTGCTTAAATTTCACAGCAGTCACAGGCAAATCCACAGAGGCTGTGGAGCTTCTTGCAAGAGCAAGAGGATAAGGAAGATGAGTCCCCAAAGCACCAAGAACTGCTGCACATACTCACTAATCGGCCAAATGCCATGGAAAAGCATTTGTACAGCCTGGGAAGAGGCAGTGACTGATAGGATTGTGCCATGAGGCACATCTGGGATGATCAGAGGTAACTGGGTGGGATTATGGGTATTTTTTTCTTTTCACCAACAAAGGGTGTTAAAGCTCCACAAGGGGCGTGGATGGGCTGTATGTCCCCTATTCAAAGCACATTAACAATAATCCTGGGGAGATAAGGCTTGTCCCTGGCACAGCAGAGCACAAAGCAGTGTCAGAGCACTAGGAGCTTCTTACGTGTTCCTCCAAGGAACAGGGATAAGGTAGGATTGAGAATTTCAGGCTGGGACAAGGATAAAAAACTTACTGGCATAGACCAGATCTGCCTGGGACCTTTCGCTTTGATCTGCTCTCCCGTGGCAGCAGCTTTGTCCCATCACCAGCTGGATTGCCAGTGGTGCAACACAGAAAGGGAAAGTTTTCGGCTTGGTGGATTTGTTCTTCTTCCTGAGGTGCTTGTGTCTTCGGTTGCAGTGAATATTTCTCTCGATGTCAAGTTCGTTTGGTTTTCCCTTTCCTTAACCTCTCAGCGAGTCTTTGTTTCTCAGAACCTGTTAGTTTAAACTGGGTCAAATGCTAACAAGCGTGTCAGCCCCCCCTGCCCTTAGGATCTGCCATAAAAGATCAGACTACAGGCCCGTCAAGCTCTTTGTCCTACTTCTGCAAGAAGCCAATGCCCGATGCTTCAGAGAGGTGGAAAAAGCCTGCTATTTAAAGGTTACATCCCTTCTCCTTGTTGTGACGCTGTTGCTTCACTTTATTTTCTTCGGCGTTCTTCAATGAATTGGAAGTCATGTTGCTGGTGATAGATTGCTCAACTCCTTCACACAGCTTCACAGTTCCCTGCAGAAGATCTTTCACCAGCTGCCAAGCCACATTGATTTTCCATTGAAAGCCTCTCCTGTTTTGCTCTATGTGGTCATGAGATCCTGTGGGGTGGGAGAGAGGGAAAACAACTAAGATGCGACATGAATGTTTGTAACGCTCAGAAGAACAGTTTTCTGCTTATGGCTGACTTTCAGTTGAGCAGTTGATAGTGCTGTGAGATACTTCACAAGAAGCTAAGTGTGAATAATCAGCTGAAAGAAATGGGATAAGGATGGGGTAAGGATGGACTGTTAAGACCGAAATTGAAGTCATTCGGGCACAAAGTGGAGAAGAGCATATAGCAGAAGTGGGAAGAAAAGCAACAACAGCAGAAGATTTTATAGCAAGGTTCATAAAGAAAGCAATTTTTATTCTTTGAGCTTATGCAAGAAGACTACTTAAAACATTGCAAAGGTATTGGCTGCCTTAGGGCTTTAAACCAAATAAACCAGATCACTAGCCATAAGACATAAAGCAAAGAACATTTCCCCCAGCGCAATTCATCATTGCTTAGAAAGCAGATACTGCAGTCACATATTCTAATATTAAATCAAATTATAATACCATTAAAGCAAGTAGCTCATCTTCTATACTGACCTCATATATGTAAAGATTAAGCTTGAATAAAAGCACACAGCTTTCCTCTGTCACATTGTGTAATTATTATTCATACAGCAGAATTATAGATAACAAAGTAAAAGATAACTACTTTCCTGCATCTCTGCCATAGGATCTCTGAAGTGTTTCTGATTTAAAATTTAAAGGTTTAAAATCTCTAATCCCCTATTGTAGCTCATTGCATTTTATTCTTTTTATGTACATCCATCATACGCATGTCCTTGTATTGCAAACATATATAGACACATTCCACTCTTATCTGCTTTCAGAGAGGATCCCTGGGGGAGAGGTTTCATGAGGCAACTGAAATTATTTAATAGATAATTGTACCTTTCCCCCCTCCTTCACTCCCTCCCAGGCCCTATGTTCCTGCTGCTTCCTTCACAAAAAAAAAAAAAAATCTGTGGCCTTGTCTACTTCCTTGGTGAGCACATCCAGTTCACCATTAGAAAACTTATTCTACAACATGGGCAAGGATGGAAATATGTTGCCTGTTTTAATTTGTGCGGTCGGTGTGCTGCAAGCCAGGCTTCACAGCATGCAGCTCAGCCTTCTGCTGAGGAGGCACCTCCTCTTCAGGGCTGGCCTCATGTCCCGTGCTTCAAACCTCCCACCCCCAGCCTGAATCAGCCTTCTCGGAGGTTCTGATCTCGGAGGGGAAGCGGCAATGACATCCCAGGCAGATAGGGCACATGGACTCTGAACACCGCCTCAGAAATTACTCCCAGGCAAGTCCAGCATTTGCCATGCCTGGTGTCTGGACGTCTGTGTCCTTTGCCACCCTGCCCTTTCCTCTCCGTGTGTTCAGTGGTACAGAATGGTGAAAATCTGTGGTGACTCCTGGCATTTCACTCCACTTTTGTCTTTGATTTTATACTGAGCTTGTGAGATGCGCCTCCTCCTGCTGAGCAACTGATTAGGTGGGCTTTCCTTCCCGCCGCCATGAAGTCAGGAGTAGGATCATATGCAACCATTACCTTTGGTATGACTCAGTGCCAAGACCCAGAGGTCAAAGACCGTATTTTGCTCGGTGAGGTACGCCTTCTGCTCTTTGCTTGTAGAAGCCTCACAGACTGTTCCAGCTGCTACTGAGATAAAACCTAATCGGCAAAGTACGCTGCTTGGATAAATCACTAGCACGTCACGCACTAATGGAGGTGGTGTGCTGGCAGCATCAAGCTAAAGCACCCACACAGAGATTTCCATCCATCTCTGACAGCATCACTCACTCGCTGCATGACCTTAGCCAAATCGCTCATAGCCTGACTTGCAGAAGCACCAGCCTCCTGGAAATCAGGTCAGTGCGCTCCCTGTGCTTCAACTGTCCCCAGGAAAAGAAAGCAAACGCTGCTTCTCCTCTGCCCGAACATCTGTCAGGCACAAAGCTCTATTGTTCCCAAAGCCAGCCCCGGTGGCAGATGCACCTCTACATGGGCAACAGCCCCGACGCCGAGTCCTTCCAGCCCATGCATCCCAATGCTGTCATCTGCTGACAGATGACTTTCACACCAGGCCTAAGATGAGGCCGGTATTCAGCGTGGACAGCAAAGCTCTGTTCTTCATTTTGAATTTTTGCTCTCTGCTGAGGGCGTTTGTTTCTCTGCCTCTAAACTCGGATTCCACTGTTTTCAGTGCTCCAGGATCCCAGTACCTTACAATCTGTCCACTCAGGAAAGACCCAAGGAGGCAAAGGAGTCTTGCAACATATGCCTGCCCACATAAAGCAAGAGGAAAGGGCTGTGACCTTTTTTTTAAAAAACACGAGAGCTTCATAGGTACATGTTGTGGCACAGAAAGGCAGGAGGAGATCCTGGCAAGCTGCTCGGACTGCATGCCCACAGCAATACTGTCTGCAGTGGCAGGGGTTTGGGCACAGCTGTGCCAGTGGTCTGTGCTCCCAGATAGCTGATCTCTGGCACTGGGAAAGCTTCCAGAGGAGATGCACTCAAGTTGTCACATATACCTGAGTAACGCTGTTGTGTTCAAAGCCTAGTCACAAATTTCCAAAAATCAGACCAGTCCCATGTCTGCCGATATCAGTGGGAACGTGAAACAACCCTACGGTTTTCATGCGCTCTGGACAAAAACTGTCCATGAACAGCAGGTAAGCTTTTTGTCAAAATGCCTTTGGCCTCTGCACAAACGTAATTAGAGTCTGATTTCAACTCCCCTGATTTCAATTTCCCGACTTCCCTTTGAAGCCTTGGTTAGTAAGACATGCCAGACACCCCACATCTACATTACAATGCATCCTAGCACACTTGAAAGCCCAAGGGCGTGCCAAAGAAATCCAAATCCACTGAATCCATAGCCAATATACAACATGAGATCAAGGACAGACGAAAAGTATTTCCTGCAATGAATATGCATTGTGAATTATTTTGTCATTTAGCAAGGACTGCTGCTTTGCTGCGTGCTCCATTATAATATGTGTTCACATCATTGCAGCAATGTTACATTATGAATCTAAAAGCAGTTCTTGCTAATCAAAGCACTAAAGGTTCTGTTTCAATTTCCCTAGTAGTGTTTTTTAGCAGAAGTCTAAACATTTATGTCCATAGGTTCAGCCATATCTCTGCCACTTACTCTTCATGCCTGATAACAGCACATCACCTTGAAGTACATGCTGCTTAGGAAACTTACTACTGATGACAGCTAGATTGCTGCTTTTCTGCATTGGCTTACTGCACTCCTGCTTTAGCTTAGAAACACTGGAAATCAGCTCTGAGCTCACATTGAACAGAAGGACAGAGATCAAAGTGATTTGCTTCTCCTTGAGGATCATATTTCTTGGTGACTTCCTTGCAAACCAATAGCCACAACTTACTGAAGCCTGGATCCATGCTGGGTGATTCCAGCGGTTCCCATCAGGCACATCCTTTGGGGGTGGGGGCATTTGACACTGTCTGATGTGTCAAAGGCTAGCTCAGCACCTCCCTCCGGGCTGAAATGCTTAGACTACTACTGAGCAATCCCAGCAAACAGTAAATGGCTAAATCAGAGCCATTGGCTTCCTGACGCTCAGCACTACCAGGCACGGGTGAAGGCAAGAGAGCAGCAATGGTCTTTGGTGCCAGGCATCGTCAGTGTGTCCAGCTGCCCTGACTCTCATGTCAGCCCACAGGTGGGGGGCAGGATCAGGCCCAGTGAAGGGAACCGGGCTGGGAACACAGCCCTGGAATGGCCATGGGGAGGGGGATGGCTTGGTGGGGCCCATGGATGGGCAGGGCAGGGCTGTGGGGAGCTGGAGACTGGCCCTGCTGCGGTGTCGCTGGGGCAGGGACTGGCCACCCCAGGGGCTGAAACGGGCCATGGGCAGCATGGGAGGAGCCCCAGGACAGGGAATGAGCAGGGCCAGCAAGGCCCATTAGTGCCCTCAGGGCCCTGACACCCAGCACATACAGCTGAGATGTGCTGATTTCAGTTGTGCAAGTGCTTCGTTTCTTGCTTGGAAGATGACAGAGCCTGTCTGCTCTGTTATCCTTGGGCCATTTATTCAGACCGAGGATTAGCCCATCTGCAGATGCTCCTGCCCTGGCTCCTCCTGAAGCCAGTTCGCTGTGCCGCAGCCAAAGAGCTATGCTCTACAGTCACAGCGATGATGCTGCTTCCACTCGGAGCTGGATGCAGCTGCTTGCATGAAGCCTGATGCCTCAGCTGCTAAAACCAGAGATGCAAGATCACAACACAGGGCACAGTTGGGGGCCTCTTGGGCTGCCTTCACTATTAGAAGCCCTGAGGTTGCAACAAGGAGGCATCCAAGCAGCTTCATGTGCAACCTGCCCAGCCCTGGGGGTAACAGGTCCAGCTGGAAGCAAGCCCGCTCCCAATAAGCCATTCGAGTGTCGCTGCACTGCATCCTCTGCTGCAGTGAAGGAAATTGAGGTGCATTGCCAATGTACCAAGCTTGGAGAAGCTTGAAATGCACAAAGACATTTTGTATGGGCTAATGTCAGTTTAAGTTGTTCTGTAAGCAAACCCTATGGATCTAGTCATGTGTGTATTTGAAACCTGTTGATACAAAAGTGACAGAGTTGCCTGTATCCTAAAGAAGAGGTGTGCCAAACACCCCTTTGGAGGGTACACTGTGGAAGTATGGATGGAAAAGCCAGTGGTACTAACGCTTTGTAGGATAGCACTGAAAATTGATGAGAGGTTCAAAGACTTTTCCAGCCCCTTGTGACCTTCCCATGTCTCCATGTGCATAAATAGTAGCTATTCTGTCCTTGGTCACATTGAACTTAAGCTCCAGCCTGTTCATCATGTGAGGGAGCTGGCTGGTGTTGCAGGGGAGCTGTGCTTCCATTCTTCTGGGCATCCTTCCTGTGGTATCACTTGTTTTCCATGTCATCTGGATACTAGGGCAAAATAGTGAAGAGCAGAGGTCCTGGCATAGCATGACCCTGACTCACAACTAAGTTGTGTGAGGACCCTGAAACCCCCCCAAGATGCAATAGCAAACATCAGCCAAAAGAGAAGGCATATCGTATCAGGTCCTTGGCAAACAGCTTCCTCTAGGAGCTCTGGAGAGTAAGCACCACCTGTCTGTCTTGCATCTGTCTTGGATCTCCATCACTTCCTCTATCCCCAGGTCCCTGGAAGAATCCACATGTTTGGCAGACTACCATGTGGAAGGTGAAAGGAAGAGTTCAGCTGGTGCCAGGCTCTGAGCACCAGCAGGAAACTAGGAAATTTGAATTAAAAAATCAACCAGCTGCTGTGAACTGATGCAGCTCCTTGAAAACTTGCTTACCTTATCCCTGGCACCAATAGCTGTTAGCATGATCCTTAAAAATCAGATGACTAAACATATTATGGCTTCAGGCTTTATTTCTGGAGCAAGCTGGAGCAATTGGTCTGCCTGGAGTAAAGAGAAGTAATTAGTCATAGGTTTAAACACAGTAGTGAATCCAGCCTACCTGGCAACAGAGAGTGCTAAGGTTGGGAAGCATCACTTGCATTAGGGTTCCAGCCTGTGGTTGTGGTCTCATGCTCCAGACTAAATGTTGGCTTAGCTCTGTTGTTTGACATTGTTTCTGCCTGTCTGGGAAAAGCTAAAGTCTAATAAATATACTGAAGTCATGAGACTTGTGTATCATCCTTGGTAGGTCACATGTGGAGGGGATGTGGGACAAAGCCATGTGAGGAAGGCAGACAGGATGGATTTTCCTGTCTCAGGAGGCCAGGAGAGATGAGGACATGGAGAATGTCTTAATTTCATTCAGGAAAACTTAGGCAGGTACAGATTTTCTGGAGACCAAACTGGAGAGACTTTGTAGTATATAAGCAGCCCATTTCCCTGGCTGCCCATTTTCACTCAGCTTCCATCACCTTCCTCTCTCAGGGCTTTGCAGAGAAACACATTAAAAAAAAAAAAAACAAAAACCAACACAAAACAATGAGAAGAAACCCCAAATAAATGCTGTGACACTAGGCACACGCATTGCTCACCTCTATTTACAGTCCCTCCTTCTTCCCCCTGCAGCTGTGCCCCACCTTGGGCTGGCTCCAGAGCTGGCCCAGCCCTTGGGGATACTCAAAAGCTTTCTGCAGGCTGCTGGACTGCTGTGACCCCAGATTCCTAGCCTCCCAGCATAGGACATCGGCATCCGGAAAGCTATTACAGATGACCACAGTAGCATCACAACAGTACAAAAAGTACAACAGGGATAGGTCAGTTTGTGGAATACTGAAGGGAGCTATGAACAAAGCCCACTGCAAACTGCCCACCACCACCACCTCGTTCAGTGTGCTAATACAAGTAGTTCTATCACCAGAAGTGGCTGTGCCAACGTGGCGGCTGCTTCCCCTTCGTTGCTGCCTGTGCTGCAATCTTCTTGCAGTGCAGCTAAAATCACCAGAGCACCTATATTTACAGCACACATCTCTGGACATGTTCATTAGCTACAAATATGTTCATCAGGCTGGACTGCTTTCTGTCTGATTTTCTTCCACAGTGAGGTTTCACTCATGCTAGCTGATTGTCGCAAAATATTGCTGGGACCTGAAACTTAGGAGCCCAAGTGCTATTATTTTAAGAGATACATGGGAGTCAAAGTCCCAGTATTTCAAGGAGACTTCAGCTGTTCCAAAACAGGGCTTGAAAATAAGTATCCTCTTATTTTCATCAAAACAAGTATCCAAAGAATTCCCACAAAGAAGCACGAACCATCAGACTCTGTGCCTTTCCAGGCTTTGTCTGTGCTACAAAAAAACTCCCATACCTGATTGTATGTTAACATGAGCAGCCAGCTGAGGCCAAACACACTTTAACTACACACATATACAAAAACAAAATCAAGAATGATCTCACAGATGATAGTTTTCAACTTCTTGATCTTACCATCAAGGTTCTTGCAGGGACTTCTCATATCTGGAAGACTGAGTCTGCATTGGTACAAGGCTCAGATTAATACATCTTCTCCTCATTTCAACACCCCCCCTCCCCGCAAAAAAACCCCTCAAACAAAAAAACCAAGCTGCACCTTGCAGATTCCTCTTCTTGCATCTACTGCCAGAAGGTACTTGATCATCTCTGTCAGCTGCTGCTCCTTCCTGCTCCTGACCTAACACAGCTAGCATGGCAGCAGGAAAGGTAATCCTATGAAAACCACATTTAATGCTTTTGGGACATATTACAGGTAATGTGTGATTTGTTTTGTTAGGATATCTATTCTTCAACTGCAAAAGATGTGCTGTGATGCTGAAATGAGTAGGTGTGGATTGCAGCTGAAGGCACAACAGAATAATTCAATTACCCCTCCCTTACCTAGCCAGAGCTCTCATATTTCAATTTTACCTTAGCTACTAGCTGATGTGCCAGCTACATTTGATAATGACTTGCTTCTGCAGCCTCTGGGTAACCACAAAATGATCCTGATGTGCAAACCCCCTGACTGTTGATATTGAGTTGTTAGGATGCTTTTCACAAATCAACAGCACTCTGAATCCATCCATCTTTCCTTCTGTGAATTCCCACTGAGGTCCCTTCATTGCAGCAAATTGCAGCAGCTGGCCTTGCAAAAAAGAGGTCTGGAAATTGGGGCTGGAGCTTCAGCTGTAACAGCTAGAAGAGAAGGAATGAACTGGGGTGATCACCTGGCTGCTGAACTGCAGACCTGCCTTCCTTTGAGTTTAACCTTTCTATCTCTGAAGATTCATGATTTGTGGGCTTGCTGATGTGAAGGTAGCCCCTCTCTGCCTTCCCCTTCTCTCTGTCCTTGTGCAGTTCCATTTCTTTGTGGTTAATTGGCTCAAACAAGATTTCCTCAGAGACTTGGGCAGTTGTATCATCAGCCAGTAATCCACTAATTCCCTTGGACATGCAGGAGTCCCTCATGTGCTACTCTACAACTGCATTTTGCAAGCGTTGCACTCCTCCATGATACGCCAAATCGATGTTATGTTGTGATCAAAGACGTCCTTGTCCTCAGAGCAAATCCCAGCACAGTTATGGTAGTTGGCTGCACAGTATACCATACATTGGGGCAGCAGAAATTCTCAAGATGTCACCATCTAAAGCAAAAAGCCTTTGGAAATTAAACACTTTTTCTCACAGGGGACAGGCTTTGGTACCTTGCAGAAGTAATCAGCACAAAGCAAGTCCTGAAAGTCTAAGTGGTTTACCTAGACTTTCACAAGAGGGATGGCAGCTGCCATTGGTATCAGAGCTTTCTTATGTCATGCTAGGAGGCTATACAATAATAACTAAATATTTGTAGTTAAATAAGAAAGAGTGGATTTCTGGTTTTAACACCCCAGCCAATGTTACTGGGAAGCAAGGACTTCACCCCTCCTTTTTCACCTAGGCAATGCCTAAGGTGGGAGCAGGCAGGGAAGATTGTATTTAACTGCCTCAGCGTGATGTTGGTCTGTATTAGACAGCAGTGACTTCACTGAGGTTCACCTAGCTACTGAGTAATGTCATATATCAGGAGTTCAGAAAAGCTAGACCTGAGAAGTTACTTGTTAAAATACTGTTGTGGTTTAACTGGCAACTAAGCACCACACAGCTGCTCGCTCACTCCCCCGGCCCCCAGTAGGATAGGGGAGAGAATCAGAAGAGTAGAAGTGAGAAAACTGGTGGGTTGAGATAAGAACAGTTTAATAATTGAAATTAAAACCAAAAAAAGTAAAATATCAACAACAACAACAATAATAATAGCAATTAAAAAAGAATATACAAAGCAAGTGATGCATGATGCAATTGCTCACCACCTGCTGACCCATACCCAGCCAGTTCCTGAGCAGCAGTTCCCTTCGCATCTACCACCCCAGTTTATGTACTCAGCATGACATCATATGGTATGGAATAGCCCTTTGGCCCATTTGGGTCAGCTGTCCTGGCTGCACTCACTCCCTTATCTTCTTGTGCACCTGGCAGAGCATGGGAAGCTGAAAAGTCCTTGACTAGTATAAACACTACTTAGCAACACCTAAACCATCAGTGTGTTATCAACATTATTCTTATCCTAAATCCAAAACACAGCACTATGCCAGCTACTAGGAAGAAAACTCTATCCCAGCCAAAACCAGGACAAATACCCAATCAAGAGGCTGAAGGTCCAAGTGAAAAAGCTTTCCTGTCAGATTTCTTTGAGAACCTTCTCAGGCATGAAATAAAATGTGCAAGGTAGAGGTGTGCCATCACCTGTCAGTACACTTAAAGCTGTTACCACATCTTACATGGCGTCCTGAGCTGATGCTGATAATGATTCTGTTGTTACATTACTGAGTTCTTTATTCCTAGCATGGTGGTGTGTATCTAGAGGGCACACAGACCTCTGTCCTGAATTGCACATTTTATGCACAGTTTTGGTTTTTATGAATGTTTTCAATGTCTTCTTCCTTGGAGAGGACCAGCAAGAGCTGCTGAAAGACTCAAGACCTTTGAAACTTCATGGTTCCCCTAAGGGCTCCAAGAAATATGTCCTTCCTGAGCCTAAACCACAAAGGTCCACACCTGTACATAAATTTTGGGGATCTCTTCTAAGAAGACTGAGAGTGAGTCCTGCTTTACAACAGTAAAATACATGCAAGTATCCCTACAATTTAACGTGTCTGTGGACTTCAGGCTCCTTGATGTGGTGGGTGGACACCAGCTTCTGGATGGGTCCTGGCCTCCTCCCTGTGCATCGCCTCCATCCCGACCTCTCCGCAGCCCAGCATGGAGGGGCCACCTTCTCTCAGGACGCTGGGGATCACCCACATTTAAAGAAAAGGTCCTGCTTCATAAGCAGCTTTCATACCCCGGAGAGCACATTTTAATTGTACTAAGCCAGCAGATCACTAGATGGCCTCATAACCTCAGCGATTTGGGCAGATTCAGGCTTAGGCTGTGTAATCGCCAGATTTATTTTTAAAAACCTGGCACCCTGAGTGCTGCAGGACTTAGGATCATCACCTCAGGCAATGCACGAGAGCCTTTTCAAAATGCAGCGTGTGGCATTTGGGACACTGTCCCATAGGGAAGCTAGAGAAAACCACATTTGTCACTCTTGTCAGAAGCTGCTTGTATTCCCTAAATCCTGGCAGGTGGGACTGGAGAACGGGCAGAGACCCGGTGGGAGCTGTTGGAGAGCCACTAATCAACGCAGCAAAACCAGGAAGGGTGGCTGTGGGATCGCAGCAGTGGACCAGCCAGCCGGGAATCCAGGATCCCCCTCCAGCCCTGGCCAGGCCTGGCTGCACCCTTAGGAGGGGCTTGGCCCTGGCCCTGGGCCCTCCTGGGCGGGAGGCGAGCCCCTGTCTGGGGGGGTCCCTCTGTGGAGGATGGCAGCCGGGGAAGGGGGGAGATACAGGAGGGTTTGGTTCCTTATCATAGAATTGTAGAATTGCTTAGGTTGGAAAAGACCTTTAAGATCATCCAGTCCAACCATTAACCTAACAGTACCAAGTCCACCACTAAACCAATTAAGGGTACAGTAATAATTTCATGTTTCCTGGCTTGGTGGCTGGATTATTTTTTAATTAAAGTAAAACTAGGAATCACTAAGGTTGGAAAGGACCTCTAAGATCATCAGTCCAACCATCAACCCAACACCACCATGCCCGCTAAACCATGTCCCAAAGTGCCATGTCTACCCATTTTTTTGAACACCTTGTCCCTTGTCCAGCCACGGGCGAGTCGCAGTCACTGCCTGGTGAAAATGCACTTTGTGGCCTCAGAGGAAATTAGTCCTTTCCCCATGTGTTTTTTTTTATTAACATTTTAAAAGTCTGAGCTGGTTTACATTGACGCAAGTCTTTTAAAAAGTATTTTAAATGGAGCGGGAACAGAGCAAGCACCTGTCGCTGGTGACCCGGGTGCAGCGAGGGGCAGGCCCAGCCCGCAGGCGCTGCGGTGTGGGCGGAAAAAAACCAACCCCAGGCACCGGCGAAGCTGCGGGGCCCGGAGCCGGGTCGGCGGCCGCAGGCCCCGCGGCGCCGCCGCTTTAAGGGCGGGCGGGGAGCCCGGCCCCCCTCGGCCCGGCCCGGCCCGGCCCCCGCGCAGCGCAGCGGGGCGGGCGGGGCGTAAGCGGCGGCGGCCGGGAGCGGCGGGTAGGTGCGGGCCGGGCGCTCCCCGGAGCCGGTGCCGCCCCGGAGGGGAGCGGTGGGGCGGGGTGGGGCGGGCGGCCTGGCTGGGCCCGCCGGAGCGGCTGGGCCGGGCCTAGGACCGGACCGGGCCGGGCTGGGCCGGGCCGGGCTGGGCTCGGCGCGGCCGGGCCTGGGCGGGACGGCCCGGCCCGGCCCAGGCGGTGGCGGTGGCCCCGGCCCCGGTGCCGGCCTTCCCCTGCCCTGTGCCCGGCGCTGGGCCGGGCCGTGCCCCCCGGCGGCCTAGAGGGCTGCCCGGCCCGGGGTGACGAGCTGGGGATGTGGGGGTGGAAGCGGCGAGCGTGCCGGTGGCTCGCCCCGGGGCGGGTGGTGGGGTGCCGGGGTGCTCTCCGCCTCCCCCGCTGAAGCGGGCGGCCTTCGGCCGTGGCTAGGGCTGCCTGCCCCCGGTAGCAGACGTGCGGTCGGTCTGGTGATGCTTTGAAAAGCACCTGCTGCTTTCAGGGGAAAAAAAAAAAAAAAAAACTTAAATCGCATCGGCATTGGTTTTGAATTTTTTGGGTTTTTTTGGTTTTTTTGTGGGTTCTGTTTGGTTTTGGTTTTGTCCCTTTTTCTAAGCTCACCCACTGATCTTATTCCCAAGAAGACAGGAAGGCCAGGAGCGTCAAACGCGAGGATGTCTATCCTGACGCCTTCCTGCACTGAACGCTTAAGCTCAGTTTGGCGTTTTGAGCACAGAGCTCTTGGCAGATACTGCTCTACAGACAATTAATTTAAAAAGAGTAACCATTGTGACACACAATGTAAAATATATGCTACTGATTCTCAGCCCTGCTGATTTGCAGCAATTCATGGGGAAAAGCCAGCATACAGCATTAGCTGACAACATTTCTCTCTCTGATCGTTTTCAATTAACTTCATGCTTCCTTTAGGCAGATGGGGACTACATAGCTCTGCCTTCAAGAAGGCAGGCATTTGTTAATTACATTCATTAATCACATGGACTCTGCTGAATGGCATTCTCAAATGTGGAAGAATGCAAATGTTCAGTCACATGTATTTATTTGTAATAAAAATACAAAGCCTTTAGCTAATGATTTAAAGACTGGACTACCAGCCTAAATAGCAAGGCCTTACGGGAGGGAAGTTCACAGCTTAACATTTTAGTAAACAACCAAACTAAACCCAGTACCTAAAGCAGAGGCCAGCACATAACAAAAATGCTGCTCAACACATAAGAACTTTTACTGAAGATACAGACAAACAAAGAAAAACTGAAGTAATGAAATACAAAGTGTTAGGACTTTGTTTTATTAACATATTTTTCCTATTGTCCCTTTGTTTAGGTTTGGTTTTTTTTTTTAAGGACAACCTGCACAGCTCTAGATGGCAAAGTTGGCCACAAGTCTTCTGTTGTGAAAAATTGGCAGGGGTGGGCTGAAGTTGATTTTCTTCATGCATCATTCTGCTTTTTCATGAAAACCACTGTGGAAGAGAGAAAACAATCGCAAAATAGAGAGTTTCTCTTGTGTCTGTTCGTACTTGCAGTCTTGCTGTTGTGGAAGCACAGGCCTTAAATGCTTCTCTGGTCATCAGCTTAGGAGGAGGTTCAAAAGCTGTGCCCTGAAGCAAGTAAGTCCAAGTTACTGAAAAGAAATTAGAGAGCAAGATGAGGAAGGAAAAAAAGTTATGGAAATAGTAAAGGATGGATGAAGGCGGAGATTGGAGCAGGGAAGGCAGGAAAACAGTTTCTCTCTCTTCAGGCCACCGCTTGGTAAGGATACTCGCAGGATCAGCATAAGAAAGACCCAGGGTCTGCAAGAGATGGCAGATGATGAGTATGGTGATGACTTCATTTGCCTCTCAGCTGGGTGCTGTGGCTCTCCACTCTCCATTCTCCTGATTCTTAAATGAGTCTGAACTCTGACTCTTCCATTCTCCTTTTCCTGGCCTTGAGTAGTGTCAGAAGGCCTTTGAGTATGAGCTCATCCAGTCTGAATGTCTCACCTTTTAAAAACTTTATTTTTTAAAATGTGTTGGATTCAGTTTCTCTCTCTTTAGACAGCTTGGAGCACGTTTATATAGTTTCTGACAGGAAGCAGGCTACAGTGATGGAGGTCTACTTTCTTCTACAGCTGAGAGCATCCACATGAGTCTATTGCACCATAAGACTAACTGATCCTTTAAAATACAGACTGAAATGCAACAAACTGGGAGTATTCTGATTAAGATCAGCTCTTGAGGATTTTTTTTTTTTTTCTTTTCATTTTGGAGCCAGCAGCCTGACAAATCTGAGGGAGAAAGGAAAGTCTTTTGAGGAAATCTTTTAATTGCTTGACTTTAAAGAGGTGTTTTCATATAAAAGACTCATTACCATTATAAAACTTGTAATTAATGGCATCTCTCAAGCAACCTACTGATAACCTTTGCTATGTCCATAGGCCCTGCAATGCCAGAGTCCTACTGCAATCTTAAGATTCAATGGAAGAACCTTAAATGGGAGTAGCTTGCTGTGTGTGTATATTCAAGGCAGAGGGAGGGAGATGTTAAAAGGCTGCACATTTAATTTTTAGCTCTATCAGCTGTCCCGCTAACTGGTTGTTTCTCACAGGATATGTTTATAGCACTCTTCTGAATGGGTCTCTTGATAGCTTCTTCCTTAAATATCACTTCTTTCAGACTTCAAAGGCTCTTTGGGCAGGGGCGTGTTCATGGTCACGCAACAGCATGTTGACCTCCTCTTCCTAAAGCCCTGGTGGTGCATAGCCTTGAAGTCACTGAAGAAACATCACTTAGGTAGCATTATTCTCTTTCAGGAATTGTCATCCATCACTATGAAAAACAACATCCTGTGAGTTTGTTTCAAGCTTTCTGCCTCATCACCTGCTGTGCTCATCAGATAAGCTGTGCTCCGAGCTCTCCTGGGGAAGGTTTGTTCTTGGGGAGACATGGCCTTCCGCGGCTGGAAGCGGCTCCTCCTCTTGGGCAGGCAGAACACCTTTGCCAAGGCTTGGAGGAGCAGGAGGGGAGGCTCCTCTCTTCGCTGGAAGCGCTGCTGCCATTGGAGTGCCGGCAAGTCTCTGGACCCCGAGGTGAGAGCCTTTTTGGAGGAGAACACAGAGGTCACCAGCAGCGGGCACCTAACGCCGGAGATACGACTGCGCCTCCTCACCCCTCGCTGCAGGTTCTGGAGGGAAAAACCTGACCTGTGGCCTTATGGAGACCCGTTCTGGGCAATTTACTGGCCAGGAGGCCAAGCCCTCTCCAGGTACGCAGCATGCGTCACCAAAGTTGCTAAGTCCAGTCTGCTGTGGGCCAGGGTGTCAGACCTGGCTCTGCTTGTAGTGATTCCTAGCGATGTGTATTTGCCTTGTATGAGAGTGCATTATCCACACTCCTCTCTGCTTCTACGGGAGAGACGCAATCTCTGCTGGTTGGCAGTGAAGTTTCAGCACCTGCTGCATATAGAATAACTTGCGGCTCTTAAGTTGAAATCAGTGGTGATGCATGTGTTGACAATGGGGCTGAATTTGGAGCTGTGGAAGGGCTGTGCAGTTGCCACCAAAACCTGGCGAGGTGTTTAATTCTATCACTCGTCGTTTCAAACGGGAGGATTGCTGTTTTGTTGTAACATGTGGTTTGTTTTTTTTTTTTTTTTTTGTAGGAGACAGACAGGAGTGTGGATGTGTGTCTGGTTGGTTGAGAAAAGTAGGTTTATGCTGATCCACTTGGAGTGCTGGTTGGCCTGAATCACTCTCCTCATTTAGGATTTCAGCAGCCTTATTGTCAAGCCTTATTGTGGCTGTCTTTTAGTCATGTCAGAAGCCACATTTTGATTTTGGCCACTTACTGTCAAAACGTCTTTAATGTTCCTGATTCCCAGGAACTAGTTAAAGGTCTTTTATTCTCTAAAATCAAATCTCTCACTTTGAACAGCAGCAGAAAAAGTTAGTAATTGTTACAGCAAAGAACAAGCTGCCAGACATTCCCCACACTGATGAAAAGGAAGAATCTGAATTGGGGCTTTGCTGTTTTTCTGCAAGAAAAAACAACATTGTGACCAATGAATGCTTATCACAAATTTGTTTTAACACGCTCTGGGCAGATCTGTCGTTATTGTAAACCCTTTGTGCCCCACGCTGGGCACCAAAAAGGACTGTTGCAGTTTAAGCTGGTAGGCAGCTAAACACCACACAGCCGTTCGCTCGCTCCCCCCGCCCCAGTGGGATGGGGGAGAGAATCAGGAAAAAAAAAGAAAAAAAGTAAAATTTGTGGGTTAAGATAAAGACAGTTTAATAGGACAGAAAGTGAAGGAAAAAAAATAATAATCATAATAGAATATACAAAATAAGTGATGCATATGCAACTGCTCACCACCCACCGACCAATGCCCAGCCAGTTCCTGAGCAGTGGTTCTCCCCCAACAGCCAACTGCCCCCAGTTTATATACTGAGCATGATGTCATATGGTATGGCATAGCCCTTTAGTTAGTTTGGGTCAACTTTCCTGGCTGTGCCCCCTCCCAGCTTCTTGCTGGCAGGGCATGAGAAGCTGAAAAGTGCTTGACTAGTGTAAGCACTACTTAGCAACAACTAAAACTTCAGTGTGTTATCAGCATTATTCTCACCCTAAATCCAAAACACAGCCCTATGTCAGCTACTAGAATAAAAAAAAAAACAACTCTATCCCAGCGAAAACCAGGATAAATAGGAAGGTCTTACAGTTAATTTGCGAGCTGGTTAGCCTGCCATGTAGATGAACTAAAGTGCTCCTAAACATCGTGTAATTAAGTTAGGTAAGGTAATCTCTACATTTTGTTACCGTATGATTCATGTGCCCGGATATTTCGGTAGCAATAATAATTATCTGGCATTTCACCACTTTATTGACTTATTGTTTATGCACTTGTTTTGGTATATTTGGAATGTCAGAAATTAGCTGCATAATCTGGAAGAGTAAAAGGAAAAAGGGAGCATGAAAACATGCTGCTTCCGTAACTGTGCTCATTTCAGAGTTGGCGTTTCCACAACATCAGGAGTCTCCTGTTTCAAGCTGTTCCTCTTGGTGTAACCTAAGATACCTCCTTAACCCAGCATGGCAGACAGCAGTCTCCAACAGCAGCGTAATACACTGTGTGCGTGCCAGGGGATACAGTCGGTGCCAGCTGTCCTAAGTCACCACAATCATTAGCGGTAACTTGAGAACCACTCAGCTGGAAACAAGGCACTGGCAGCTTTAGGCCAGATCATGCTCTACACAAGCTACTGCTGGAAAGTCATTGCACGTCCAAGCACAGCCCCTAGAAAGCCCCATCCCTGTCTTCCACCCTGTTGGTAAGTGACAGGCTGTCCTCAGAGAAGTGAAGGCCACAGGGGGAGCCTTGCCAGGCAGCGGAGCTGCTGAGCGCCTGCACCGACGTCCTGTCTGGGTGCCCTCAGAAAAGAGAGCATCTGTAGAGCTTCAAAGTAGCAAAGAATGCTGCAGCATTACGGTAACAGGGTAACACAGCTGGGTGCCAGACCTCATAGGAGAAGGTGATTTTCATTACAACTGAATCAGTTTCACTCATTGGATTCCTAACCAGGTACTTGCAAGCACCAAGCTGTGCATGCCCAAGCTGTCTGGCAGGATTCCTTGTGATGAAATGTAGGACAAGAGGCATGGGATGTCAGGTCCTCACTTCTCCTGGCTTCCTGATCTGGGTATTTTGTATCTTCAGTCCTGGTCTTGACCTTCCTGCTGTGGTCTCTTAATGGCTTGAACTGTTTAGTTTGAGGCTAGGTTGTCTTTTGTTCTCCCAGTCTGGGCTCCTAGGAATCTGTATACAGATGTGCTCGGATCTAGGTGCCACTACCACTTGACGCTCTTATTAGGCCTCCTTCTGCCACTCCTGCTGGTGCTTCTAGGTCCAGACATTTCCATCCATCCGTTCACCATTTACACCAATCTTAACGTTTCCATTACAGTTCCCTGCATTGGAACCCACCTGCAAAAGCTGTGCTTACCGGTAGCCCTGCGTGAAGAGTCAGCCATCACCTTCCATGCCAGAAGACAACACAAATGTAGAATCCTTTCCTGTTTCTACTTTAACAGAAGTTATGGCAATTGGTAGTAAATGTATGGCAATTTGCAGTAATGTATGTCACTTAGGGCTCCTCCCCCTGTCACTTAGGGCCTTCCCCTTTGCAGAAGACTGAATTTCATGGCAATTGTTAAAGTTCTGAACCCTCAGTAATGGCTAGATTATTCATAGTGTTTACCAGTAACTGCTGCTTGCCTTCTCTCGCTTCTCCGTTTCCAACCTAGAGGTTTTTGCTTGCTGCTTCCTCTTGGCAGGTGTCAGCAACTAGGTGAAGATACTCTTTCTGCTCACTGCTGCTCTATTCTCCTTTTCTTGTTGCTACTCAGGAGCAACATTAAGCAGACGAGAAGTATTTGCATCTGTGTCTTGCATGGCTTAGGAAAAGAAAGAGGAGAAATTCCTCCTCTTCCAAGCAGTTGCACGAGCAGTATTTTAGGGCAATGGGTAGGCCTTGTCTTTTGATAGGTGCAATACTCACTGCAAATACATCTTCGTGTTTCTTCAGTCAGACTGCTTTGAATTTCTACAAATCCTTACTTTCCTGTTTCTGATGCCAAGTGTGTTAGTCACCTTGCAGTCTGTGTCCATTTATTAGATAAGCTCACCTGTCAGAGAAGGAGCTGACTGAAATAAAATGTTGCTTACTTGGCTGGATCTCTTTTTTGTTTGGTGGGTGGGGGAGAAGTAAGGGAGAAAGATGATGGGTCTTGTTTTTTGTATCAGCAGGGACAAATAAGGAGCTATGTACCAGCTGCACATATGGAATAGCGTTTTTCAGATACCATGCTTCATTACATGTATGACAAGAACTCTTCTGCAGTGTAATGCAAAACTGAGAAATTTGCATAATCTTGTCATTGCTTTAACAGTTTTTCTTTTCAGGTATATTTTAGATAATCCATGCGTTGTTAAAGGACGATCAGTTTTGGATCTTGGAAGTGGATGTGGAGCAACAGCAATAGCTGCTGTGATGAGTGGTGCATCCCAAGTCCTTGCTAATGACATCGACCCTAGTAAGGCCTCTTTTCTATCCCTGTGTAAAGATATTTATTGATTTTTAAAGCACATTTAACACAGACTTTTCTTTGCTCCATTTGGGAGAAACTCAGGTTCCAAACAGAGTTCTAAGAATGCTAAAAAGATGAATGGATTTTGCCAGTATTAGAAGCTGGGTTGTACCAGCCTCTCTCGCACTGAGTATATCTCCATAGCTCCTTAGAATGAACAAACAGCCAAGTTTCTATCAAGCATTGCCTACACACCATCATGGCTGGTTTCGAAGAGAACTCTAAGCGCAGGCGGCAAGTTGGCTTCTCTGTAGGACCATAGCATTGTCCTGCACTTTCGTATGTTAGGGCCTAGATTTTGCTGGTTTCCCCCAGACTTTGTTTTCCTGTAATTGACTTATGAATTCAGTTTATTCATAATTTAATTACTCATTGGTTAGGGAGGAAGTATATCCATAGATTAAGGCAGTTGAGTATTCTGGTTTGATTCTGTGATTGGTTTCCATTGGTATCCATGCCAGGAATAGTTCTTTCCTGTATCATGGTGCAATGAGGATAAAATTCCATCACTTTATGTCAGATTTTGACCCATAATGAAAACTGTGGAAGTCCCTAGATAGGATAAACAAAAATATTTAAGAGATGAAAGATGTGTCAAGGAAATTTGTAAGGGAGCTGAATGGCAGAATCCTAAAATGTAACTTTCATTTTACTTCAACTTCTCTTCAGTTGCAGGAATGGCAATGATCTTGAACTGTGAACTGAACCACCTGAATCCCTTCCCCATCACCATTAAGAACATCATTAATTCAGAGGCTGGCAACTGGGACCTCATTGTTCTAGGAGATATGTTTTACGATGAACAACTTGCTGATGGTCTGCATCACTGGCTGAGGAAATGCATCAGGATACAGCAAACTGAAGTGCTGATTGGTGACCCTGGCAGGCATCAGTTTTTAAGCCACAGCATTCACAGTCAATTGCACAAAGTTATAGAATATTCACTTCCCGAGTATACTAGACAAGAAAACAATGGATTAACATCAAGTATCGTCTGGAGTTATCAGCCCTCAAACAGTTCAGAAAACTGTTGAAGCTGGCTTTCTAATGAATTTTGTCTCACTTGGTTGGCTTTTTTCCTAAGTATGTAAAATGAAAATGGGAATTAAACATGGAACATATCTGTTGATGCAAAGTAGATTACTATACCTTCACTGTACTGATTTCAGTCACACTGAGGCTTTCACTCCGTTTGAGGTCAAAACTACATGCAAACTGTATTTATTCAAAGGGGCCTGTGCTGGAAGTGCAAATCCAAAGACAAGTTACATCTAAGAGTTTGCATGCTTGATGTTTTTCACATATATTCACGTCTTGCTCTCTGACACTATTGTGAAATGGTTTAGACATCCAGCATACTGCTGTGGGGAGGAGGCTTACTGCAGAAGATTACTGCACTGCTTTCACAGACTTTTGCAGATTCCTGCTTTCCTTCATAAAACTCTCTGCTAGATTATTAGCTCATACTATGCTCAACTTAAAAGTGCCTTGCTCTTTTTCTGGATAACTCTTCTGAATGTCAAACTAACTAATTTGAATCTCCCCCTTCCCCTCTATAATAAAAATCTACTCTTCCTTGAAGCTGCCGGAGAGATTATTTAGGACTTGCACACAAATCTAAACTATGCTTCCTGAATTCTAGCCAAAGTAAGAGTTCTTAGTAAGTGGAAGGTGACTAAATAGTAATAGCTATAGTGTAACTGTATCCCCTAGAAAGTAGGGTCAAATGATCTACATTCCCTAACTGTGCAGGGGTAAAAAAAGGCAATCTATCATCATGAGAAGCTGGTGAGGGATGAAGAAATCTTTCCTTCCGTGATGTTTCTGAACAGATGGTAACTAAGTAAAACTAGGGAATAACAGTCAGATATAATTATTTTTCTCTTCTCTTGAGGAAATGCTGGACAACAAGCTCCAGAATCACTCAGCTACATCTGTCAAGGAAGAACCCTCTGCAGGGTTAAAAAAAAAAAACAACCAAACAAACAACCCAAAAAGAAAATTTGATCCACAGGTAAGAGGCTGTAAATGCAGCCATTTGAAGAAGAAACCAATGTTTTCAGAGCAGTCTTGAAGGAACTGTCACCTTTAGCAGTTAACTATTGAACCAGCAGTGATGGGGAACTAATAACTGCAGAATGGGCCACAATGCACCTACAACTATCCAAATATCAGGTGATGTTGTGGAAGCTTATAAATGCGAAAAAGTATGTGGTACTCAGAAAACCATGATGTTTATGAAGTAGGAGATTTAGGAGCACATTCAGATGTACATGGTCATAAAATATAATTTAATAAGTTTTCAGAACTATCCAAACAGAAGACTTACAAACTTTAATCTTCAGAACAATATGCAAATATTCTGCAGTGCTCACCCAACAATTTACAACAATAACAATATCCAAACAATACAGTATAGGAAGTGAAAAGTGCATACATAATGTTGCTCTCCCACTTCACCCAGTGCTTGTAAACATTTGTTGAAACAGACCGTGATATAACCCGAATCAGAAAATATTCCAGTAGCATTACACTAGCAATAAACACATAAGAGAGCAGACTCAAGTTCTGACAGTGAAGGATTTAATGTGACTTACATTAAACTTTCAAACCCCAAAATACAGTGTTAATTCATTGCAGTGTTGTACACATATTTAAGCACAAGGTGAGGATATAACACTAAGTTACACATTTAGAACAGGCTATAGGAGAAGATGGTAAATATACATGCATGTTTAAGGACACAGTGTAAGCTGCATTTGCCTTCAACATGACAAATCCGAGGTTACATTGGCAAGGGGAAGAAGGCCAACTTTGCCAGCGAGGTTAGCAGTAGCACTGTCCCACAGATAGGGTTTTTTTTAAGTGTCCTTTGCTGTTAGAAATTTTGGTGGTCTTCCACCTTTAGCTGCTTTACATTATCTTCACTTACAATTTTCTTTCTGGATGTAGCACTTGAGCGTCTGGTGACAATCACCACACTATGTTACAGTTACGTGTCTTACAATAACACACTGAGGGAACTGGGCTTGTTCAGCGTCGAGAAGAGAAGGCTGCAAGGGACCTATATAGCATACCTATGAGGAGGTTGTCAGGACGACAGCCAGGCTCTTCAGTGAGAAAGGGTGTAAGCTGAAACAAAATAGGGTCGAATGGGATAGAAGGAATCCCATTTTTCCACCATAAATACAGTCAAGCAGTGGGACAAGTTGCCTCAAAAGGTTGTGAAGGCTCTTCGGTCTTCAGTTTGTCAAGACTTGGCTGGATAAAGCCCTGACCAAGCTGGTCTGAGCCCTGAGCTGGCCCTGCTTTGGGCAGGAATTTAAGACTAGAAACCTCCCAAGGTCCCTTCCCACTGGAGTTAGCCTAGAATTCTACTTACTCTTTCTGTGGCACCCTTCCTGAAACCAGGGCTGGCAGCCTGATCCTTATGCTTTACTTACTTGGCACGATTACTGAGCATGTCATTGCTGCTGCCTAATCAGCTAGACGGATCAGTATGACAAAATAGTGCAAAACATCTATTGCCAACTCATGTCCAGGAGTTCAAAGGAATGATGGGCCCCGATTGATACCAGGGATTCCACAGGGCAAAACAATAAACTATTCTTTAGCCACAAACAGGAATAAAATGTGGTAGATTAGGTTCTTAGGCCTCTATCTGGTCCAAGGATTTGCTGCAATTACAGCCTTCAGATGCTAGTTGCTAATGTAGCAAAAAAACCTTCTCTTTGCAGGAATGGTTTGTACGGGTGCAGTTATGCCTATAGGTATCACAGGAACGCATTCACCACTGGGCTGAGCCATAGCACTCCATGCAACAAGTTAGGGACTTAGGCACTGGAGTTTGAAAATTATGCTTTCAGTTACACTTGAACAAGTTTTCTAAATGGACTTGCTCTTCCATAAACCATATAATCAACAGAAGAAGAGAGATTATTTGCAGACATCATAATATCCTTTAATATTACTGGATGCAACATATGTTATATTATTATCTTCCATGCAATTTGACCTGAACTTTAAATAGATTAGTAGAAGACCCGTTTATTTCTGCAACACTTAAAATGAGTGTGGCTATGACAGGTGTTAAATTATAAAGTAAACTTATTCCTTATGGTTGCTTAAACACATGGGTTTCTAAGGGTCATCAGATCTATGTAAGACCACCCTAGCTAAACTCTGCTACTTCCAGATGCAGAGTATGAACATAGTGTGCTACCTGTCCTGTATAATTCTAAAACTGCTAGCATTTTAAAAAGTTTAATGTAGAAATCATAGAAGTCTTACTAGAGGTTATGCTGTTTCAAGAAAGCCAATGAACATGACTTATAATTGTGATGAGACCACTGCTCCATCATGTAGTAAACTCATTCTACACTTCTGATGTTTTTTTTTTTCTTTACTACAACTAGAATTGAACAATATACAAACAGTTGTTATTTTTAGCTTCTGGAGGCCACTGGAGATACAATACCCTGCATACAGCAGAACACATACTCTGCTGAACTCTACCATCCTGAGATTCATGTACTTAGACACTAAATTTGGTCCTGTTTCACTCACAGCTGTGCTTATGAGGATGAATGTTTTGTTCCCCAAAAGGATTTTCATGCCAGTACATAGGCAAAAGCCAGAGCAAATAAGTATTTGCTCATATACAAGATTCTTTTATTGGTCATAGCTACTACTCTGAAATTTAAGTCATGACAACAATTTTAAAGCAAATTTATGTTTACATGTTCACAGACTGTACTTTTGGAAGTGTAAAAGTCCAGCAAGTATTTAATGGCAAATAAAAAGAGAAACCTGCAGCATCAGTAACATTAAAAGAAAGGTACCTACAGGTTATTTTCCCAGACCTAGCAAAAGTACATGGTGAAAGGAGACTGTCTGTTACTACTTGAAATACATTTGCATTGCTGTTAATGCCACCTCCATTCACCAGTTCTGTCTGTTGACTTTTGTCAGATTGAAGTCCCAACTTTACAGACACTTCTCCATAAGTGTTAATACTATGTTTGGGCTTGATACTTCTAGTTGCAACTACTCTCTCAGACTACAAGCTCAGAACACAGATTTACTTGAATTTGATTTGTATATGTAGCCAAGATGCTAAAAGGTGGTAAGTAGTAGCCTAATCTGACACTTCAAGGAGGCTGAGCGATGACAGTGTAATATTAGTAATAGTTTACCTTTCCTCTTAATGAAGTGTGATCAGCAATGCAAAGACAGACAGGGCTCTAAGTAGAGGCAATGGGGAAGCCCAGACTCACAGGCAAGGACTGGAATGGCGACGGAGACCTCTGGTGGGAACAAGAAGGGAAGCAATCTGGCGGTACAAAAGTCACCAGCTATTTCTCCAAGGTGCTCGTTTTCTGAAAGAGCTCTTCCATCTGTAAACTTTACACTCATACGTACGTGATAAATAATCAGTAAACAGTCCACGTTACTTGCTTGATTTTGTTTGACATTACTAGCTGCTCTAAAACATCTCGGGAACGATCTGCAAAAAGAACCAAGGAATTTCTTGTTACTCATTCAGAATATATATAGGTAGTGTTTCGAAATTAGGTGATCAGCAAAATAATTCAATTATATATCCGCATTTATGCTTATCTTGCTATTACAATATCATACTTCAAATATACCTGTAGTAATTCAAAACCACTCAATTCTTTCTCCAACCACATAACTGTAAAGCATTACCAACCAACCGAACTTAAAAAAAATGCAAGAGAGATCATAACCGCTCTTAAGTTGTTTTTTTTTTTTCCAGCTGACCAGTCCTACTCCATTCCACTGTTTCTTGAATAGATGCTTTTCCATACTTTTGGAACAGAGTAGGGTTTTAATATGCTAACATATTTTTCTGAAGTCTTGTCATCAACTTTGGGTCTTCATCAGGATGTTGAGGGGGGAAAAAAAGTGCAAGAAAAAAAATCCAAACTCCAAAACAACAAAAGATCCCTCTCTGAAGGTTGCCATGTTTCAAAGCAAAACTCTCTCCCTGATTTGAAAATCTCAGTGTATGATTATTATTTTATCTATTAAGTTATTATTTGTTTGGGATTATTTACAAAGCATAGTGTGCTTTTCCAGAGAGCAAGAACATATTATCAGGAAGTAATTACTCTTCTTACTCCCTGCATGATGTGACCTACCTGTCACCAATGGACATCCATGGAACAGAAAAATGTGTATCTTCGGACAACAAGTAAGGACTGCTTCCACAGCAACATCAGTCAGATTCACGCAGCGCTCCATGTGGATCTCCTGTTACAAAAATAGTAGTAACAAAATCAGAGCATCCATAGTTTTGGACGCAGAGCTTTCCTTTGCCCGACCATTTTCAGAGATCGCCACCCAGAAGAAATTATGACCTACTACTCCTCTGTGCATTGACCCCATATGTGGTCCTGTACAGAGCAGGAAAATACCCTCAGGAAAAATAAGACAGCTTTTCTATGAAGAGTCAAAACTAAAAACATAAACTGAGTTTTCCCAAAACACATATATCGTTCAAGACAACTGAGAAAACTCTTCAGTGAGATTCTACGGTGTTTGAGTCCCATCAGTTTTCCTGTGACACACACTGTCCTAGCAATTTGTTGTCCAGGAGAACAGAACCCAAACTGAATTCTGGGGTTTGCCAAAATAGGCAGGATTCATGACGCTCTGCTTAAGTTCCTAGTATCTATCTATCTATCTGTCTACATAGTTCCTAAAAGAACTCTAAGAACTTCTTCCAAGACTAGACTAAAACCTGCTCTCCATTTCTGTGCAGTTGTATAACTAGTACCTGTTGTATGCGCTAAAGAAAGAATAAATTCAGAATACATTAACAGATTATTACCAACTTTTTTTTCCTCTCTAAACTACCTTACATATCAATAAACATAACATACAAGAAGAAATGCAAAAAAAAAAAAAAAGGACTATCAAATCTAACGAAAATAGGATTTGGGAAAATATACTTTGGGGATCCTAGGGTAAAAATAAAAACCCCCGTTGTTTTATTGTGAAAGAGTGTCTTTCCAAATGATAAACTACAAAGATCTTAAAAGAGCAAAGAAATGAAAGGAACCTTTTGTAATAAAGGCAACTTTGACAGAATGATGACACAGAAAACAAGAACTGTATTCACAGCAGCAAGATATACAAAAGCTGATATATGTATAGTTTTTAGTTCATTTTAATAAGGAGGTAAAATGTGAAATCTGAATGCCTCTGGAGATTTATAAATCTGCCTGCTAGTTACAGTTTGAGAATTTTAAGACCCTACTTTTTTCACCGTGTACCTGACATTAGATCACTGCCTATTAATTTGCACTTTGATGACATGAAACAGAGGTATGAGGATTGTGACACAGACAAGTAAAAGAGTTACACTGAAGAAGAGACTGTAGCAAATAATTCCATATTGTCTATGAAATTTTTTTCTTACTGTTTGTAAACCAAGAGACCTAAACCATTCTAGCTTTTTATACTGATAGAACACAACTTTTGTTTTTAAAATTGTCATTCCACAGAAAAACATTAAATTTTTCCTTATTAAAACTGCACAGACTATCCCCCCCCACCCAAGAAACAAATGCAAAAGCACTTAAATACATGGCTTTTAAGAAAATGGAAACAAGTATCGAGCACAGGAAAACAAACAAGCAAAATCCATACTACTATTCAGTCTGGCATGATGGAAATTTCCCATTAGTTCTTCTGAAATCAAAGCTCACCACCTCAACATTACTTTCTTGAACACTTATACATGAAGCAGGTCTTATGTAAGCTACCTAGCTTGTTCCTCCTGATCTAGTACAGCTTCCACAGGCAGCCATGCACAGCACACACAAAAGAAAGCCCGTGCACTTTCAAAGAAATAGTAACTACAGCAATGTGACCAGGAAACACCAAAGGCCACATTTTGTAAGCTGGAAATTTTTATTAAAAATAAAGGGAACTGCATTTCTATGGTTTGAAGAAAAAGGGCTTACACACAGGAATATAGTTCTCTGCGAACTGTGGACAGTAATAATACAGAAGAGGTAAGATAATACTGACAGACTAATTGTACCAACATTGCTGGAAAATAGTTCAAAACCCTCTAGGAACTTTACAGAACCCTGCTCTACTCAATAGCAAACCCAAAACTTATTACAATAAACTTATGAAAACTTATTACAATAAACTTATGAAAACTTATTACAATATTTGTGTTTTAAGACATATATACTGACAATTTTTGAGAGTGACCTAGTCCGAATGACCTAATCCAAATCACAGTGATACACATTGCTTTACATTTGTAGGCTGGATACGAGAGGTGTCTTACGAAGACTATCTGCATAGTCTCAGGGTTGTTCAGAAAATCTGGAATCAATGTTTTGCTACAGCTAAAGGTGTAACCAGCTAAAAGACAAAGATATTTTCAAGTCACTTCTAGTATATAAAAGATCTCTCATTGCTATGATCTGAAAATTAATAATTTCATCTTGTACCACAAGACTTACCCAGACTAAAAAGGTTGTCCAAAATAACAAAATCATCTGGAAAAAAACAAACCCAAATCTAACTGTTCGCCCTCCAAATAAAACACTAACAGCTCTATTTTTTCCAGGATATTAATACTGTCAGCTGACCCAGATTTGGTATTTTGTTTAGGGTTGTTTTTTTTATTAAACACTATAAACTAGCAGAAGTATGACTTGTTTCCCATCTTAGTTTCTTGATGACTATCTTAGATTCAGAACCAGCCTTTACAAAAGTAAAAACATACACACAGATAAGAAATGTACTCTACAGAAAAGTAGATCATTTATAGTAAGAGGCATGGGATGCCTCCTCTCCATCATTTTATCACTGTCTCAGTGCCTAGAGAATCTTTATGCAAACAACTTCATTTTCACACTTGCTTTCATGAGTTAGAGATTCACCTATGCAGAGGTGCTAACTGATTTCTTAAATCCATGAAATTATCCACATTACAAATTCTGCCTCAGTGTTCAACAGAATCAAGAAATAACTCCAAAGGAATCAAGGGAAAAAGTTAAGCATTCATTTGCATTTATTATATAGCTCTCTAAAACAACATGACTTAAAATAAGCATACTACGTTCAACAGAAGAAAACTCATTTTGAAAATACTGAGGTTCTCAAAAAGCTGGTCTGGGGCACTGCTACAGAGAGACAGAAAATATTCAATTTATAACCAAAATCAGAGCAAGTGTGTACACAACAAAGGCAAAAGTCAGTCAACAAAAAACATCCCTCAGAAGTAATACTGATAATAATAATTAAAAAATGCAGGTATTTGCTTTTGTTCATTTCTCTGTTATTAGGTTAAGTAAGTTACCTTTAAATTCTTTGAACATGTTCCACTCACTAGTGCTGTAACGCCATCATCTGTTACCTAGAGAAAAAAAACTACATTGTTATTAACACAATGGATTAAAGCTCAATTCTTTCAAACACAGCTATTTGGGGAAAAAAAAATTAATTTATTCACTCCCTGCAGTCATTGAATACACGTAACATCACAGTATTTTCTTCCCAATTAAGCTTGTAGAGAAAATTATCCAAGTATGTTTTTTTCAGTCTATTAAACACTGTTGCATTTTACTGCCATGTGATCCAGCCTGGCTTTCTACCGGCATGTTTCCAACTGTGTAACTGCTATTTCTGCAGCTTCCTTGTCTCATTTAACAGTGGGTACTCTATTACAGTTAGAGCATGGCACTTTTAATTTATAAGGTTTAAAGCACTTCTGCTCTACCTAGACCAATTTTGCTCCTGTGCTGGAGATGTTCCTGAAGGAAGTCTCTTGGGTTGGGAAGAAAAAAAGTAATCACAGCAGTCTTTTATCTGCTGTTTTACTTTTACTTATATTGAAGCAAACCAGTTACATAAGACAAAAATCTCTCAAACAAGCAGTCTTACAGCAGTTGTCATACACTCGCACTAAAAGGTTTAGCAAAGTGATTAGCTACAGACAGCCATGAAGCAATGATTACCTGCAAGAGAGAGACAAAAGACATTCCTTTCCTTAGAAAGACAAGAAAGGCCAATTTATTTGTTTGCTTCCGGGAACCAAATTCATTAATCTTCCTCCCCATTTGAAAAGCTGGACCGGGCATCAGATCAGTCACACAGTTTTTTTCAGAGCTTATATTAGATGGCAGGAACAGTAATCATCAAATATACACAGTAAGGGTCAGCCAAATCTGACAGCTAGAATCCAGAGACCACAAGCTCCATTTCTGTTTAAAGATTTGATTATTCTGGTTGCACAAATTGTCTTATTGCCTATTGGCCCTCTATTGCAAGTCTATTGTACAGAACTGTAATAGAAAGGGTCAGATCAGCGTGAATGAAGAATGGACAGGAATGTTCCAGCATGGAGGCACACAAAGGCCTATCAGAATAGCAGGTATTGTCAGTACCTAGCTTAGCAGGTCATCAAGATGACAGCAGATTTAGCTCCTGAAGACAACCAGACCAGAAGACAAAGGACAGTAAATGAATAAATTCTAATAACTCCCATATGTGGGACAGAATGGAGAGAGTAATCACTGTCAGTTCCTAAAGGGTATAAAATGGCACATCCAAAACCAGTGCATGGTCACCAACCTAAGACCAACCTGACTGAAGTGATGAAGATTTGATAGCCTGTGTCCCTTATCCTCCATGTCATCAAGACAAACCTGGACCAGACTGCCTGGTTGGTGCCTGTACACTGGACAGACCATCTGAATGCTGCTGTCTTGATGCTTGTGAGTACATGGCTATGGCAGCGTGAGAGCACGAAACCAGTTTTGTATTAAAACAAAGCCCCCTCATTCCCTGTATGAGCTCACAGTAACCACTGCTACACTGTTACTACAGCATTGCAGTATTGTTTCCTACTCTACTGAGTATCTATGTGCATTGTCTGTAATGCCACATCTGCCCATCCTCACCAAGGGATACACTCTTATATTGGGGATAAACCACCTGCAGTTAGTACCAAGCCACAAATACATCAGCTTCTTGGTACAGACCAGTTGTCACCAAAAACTCTGTATGCATCTCTAGCAAAGGCTTACATAGCCCAGTACCAGCAGTTAAGCACATTAGCGACCCAGCTAACTGTCCGGACAGATAAAATGGCTAACCGCCAACACTCCTGCTTTTGCCAACACATTTTGCAGAGAACTAAACTGTCCCACACCCTACACAGAAAACTGTTGCATCTTGCACAGCCCTTTCAGGCAAGAATCTTCCCACAATTATTTGCCATACACTGATGCCCTACTTCTGGAAAAACTGAAGGAGAACAGCAGCATCTAAAATAAGAGCCTGCTATGTGTTTTCCAGATCTGACACTTCATTACAAATGCTCTGTGCTTGGCTCACATTCAACATAATCACTCACCATCATAGTCAACTGAACGCTACACTTGCTGCAAAAAATCCTTTCCTCCACTTCATTATCTTACTGTAATTATGAAGTATGTTACAGTATTGCTGTTGCAGCTGATTTCCCCCTTCTCCTGCTAAATACTAACTGTTGTTAAATCCTCTTAACTGCCCTTTCTGACATTTTAAATGTCATTCTTTCCGTGTTGACTCCGTAACATAACTCTGACAAGCCATTCAGAAAGCACAGTCACTCTTGAACTAGAACTAGTTATGGAGTGTTTACTTCTACTAGGGGCTTATATTGTTTGATACCCTATATTATTATTATTATACAGGTCATTTTGTCCTAACTGAAAGCAGACAATAATCTGTCCAAGATTCTACTTTCTTTAAATTAAATATTTTGGATTACTTTACAACTCGAAGAAAGTGATTGCACTAAATAAAGATACTGAAAAAAAAAATCTCCAGTATTAGGTAGATTCTAATAAAAGTTTTTTTGGTCCACAATACATGCTGTAATACCAAAATGTGTATTTTTCTGGTCACCAAGATGTAAAATATATCTTTCTTTTTCCTTTAGAGTAGGAAATTGGAAGTGAACTTCAGTCCTAAATCTTGTCAAGAGTAGAGCTAAAAAGATCCCCTTGCAATTTTGTCATGACAATCTTAAACGACAAAAATCAATTAGGTAATTGCCACCATAGTTACCCGAGTAGATGAAAAGTCCACACTGTGAAGAAATTTGCAGTTTTCTCCTAGTGCCTGCAGGGATGCATCCATGATGCCTGAACAGCTGCCCAAGTTCACAATTTGTAGGAACTGGCAGTTAAGTGCAAGAGCAAGAACTCCACTGTCAGTTATATCGCAGCACCTTTTAAAAGACGCTTCACGCAAGTAAGGACAGGATAAGGCCAGTGCTATGACACCTGTCAAAAAAACAGAGCAATTTAAAGAATTATTAATTTTTTAACATAACCACCATGCTGTATCCAATATGCTGTCCCCTGGTCATTGACTGTTCAACTTTCATCTTGTGCCATGCCAGCAAGACTCTGTACAAGGAAATAATTTTGTGGTTGGTTTCTTTTAATTCAAGGATGAGAAAAAGAAAATGACAATGAACAATGCTAGAGTTGATAAAAACTTCTAAATGCTGAATTCCCTTCCATACTGCAGAGAGGTATCTGAGGGATGTTATATACATGAGGTATCACCTCAGTGAGTGCATGAAAAAAAAGCCAATGACTTGAAAGCAGACTGATGATAGTGCTAGGTCCAACTGACGGTGCAGTGAGTATCAGGCAAAAAGCACGGTAAGAGGTCATGTCCGAGGTCAATTCAAAAAATCAAAACAGTAGTTCAGAAGAAGGACAGGAATGAGGTACACCTACAGCACAGCTCAGGCCAGGACTGAAGGTCCACGGACAGCTAGTGTAGGTGGGCATGCCAGGTGAGACTAGTCATGGCCATTAGGGTCTGCTGGTGCTCTCAGAGCCCTGCAAGTTAGTAATAACCAAAATATTTGCGGAGAAGTGTCAGGAGGTAGTCAATAAAATAAAAGTCAGGAACTACAGATGAAATTCGTGAAAGGAATTTATTTCAAGGATGATGGAAACATGATGATTACAGCAGTAGAGAAAATTACATCACTTCTGGATAGATAGAAATAAAAAGTTGAATGTCATTAAGATATGTTACTATGTAAGAACTTCAAAGAAACATGCATAAAATAGTACTTGCTTGGGTCAGAACCACTTTGCAAAGAATGATAGAAGAGACAGTGGCAGTAGTTGAATTTGGTGGAGAAGTAAGTACTACTGGATATTGTATTAAAGGACACTAAACGTTCCACGTGCAACCTATAGAGTAAATGCTTCCTAGTAATGACAGGCCTCAGATATTTCTGGATGTGCTAGCCAGCAGGTTTCTTAATACCTCCCCCCCCCCCCCAAAAAGCCTCCACCCAAACCAAACAACCAAAAAACACCACATGTTAATGAATTAGTAAAAGGTAACACTGCTTTAAAATGGGGTGGATTTGGGTCTTTTTTTCCTGTATGTAATTGAGATGAGTGATAAAGAACTGTTCCAGCTGAAATTAAAGGCTTCATAACTGATTCTCAGTTTAAAAAGGGCTCAGTTTATCAGTAGGGAAGTTAGTAAAATAGGATGGACTAGGACCTTTCTAATAAAGAACTAGACTTCCCAGTTTTAATTGCAAAGTAATCAGGAATCCCTATGCAAAGAGATGAAAAGTATACATAAAGAGCTCTAGGCTTAGCTGGTACCTTAAGAACTGTACTAGAAATCAGTGGACAGATGAAGGCATGGAGGGAAGACCATCGCGAACTATATCTTAGGGGTCAAAAAGTATAACAATGAGGTGACACGGAAAATAAATGAAAGCAATTTTTAGAAGTTTAACCAATTACTTAAGTAAAAAGGTAAGTGTATCACTATGCAGTGGTAAGAAAATACAAACCAGGACTTATCTGAAGTACAGTATACACTAGCCCAATACTAAATTAATATTTTGCCTCAATTTTCAATAAGGATGAATTAATGATGAACCAAAGGAGTAAGTGTAAGCAAAAGACAAAACAAAACTTGTGGGAAATAAAAGAATTAAGCTTGCTGAGTTTTAAGGTAATAGCTCCTGATACAACTTGAAACTGCAAGTTAAAAGTAAAACCTGAAATCCTGAAGTCCTAAAGCAAGTCAAGTCTTTTGAGTCAGAGAAGATGCTATAAGCTTATTAAATAAACAAATACATTTAATTAAAAAAGGGGAAAAAAGTAATTTAGGAAATCACAAGCCTCAAACTTCAACCCCAGTGGTACTGGTAAAGCTCTGGAACAAGTTTTGAGGAAGGAATACTTAAGATGAAGTGGAAAATATGATCAAATGTAGCATAGTTTCACTAGAAACCTAGCATGAGAAGTAATCTGATAGCTCTCTTTCGTAAGATAATCAGTGCTCTAGGTCTATAATTTACACTGCTGAAGTGACCTTTAATTAGTATTAGTGTGGCATTGGGGATTTTTTTAAGCAATATTTACCTAGATATTTTTGCAATTTACTCCAAGCTAACAAGAAAAATAAAATAGAAATAAGATCCCAGTTACCTTTACACAGATAACATACCTTCTGAAGTGATTCCTAATCTGTTTTCTTTGCAAGAATTTAAGTTGATTTTTTTCAGTTGCTTGCAGTTATAAAGCTGCAATAATGCATTATCTGAAATATCACAGTCTCGGAGGTCTAGCGACTCTACAGCAGGGTGCAACACCTGTAATGAAAACCTATCATTTCAGTCAAACTCTGCTATGTCATAGAACATGCATACTTTTTTCTAAAATACTTGTAATGTTAGACATCACATAGAACTTTTAAAAAATATTCACTAGAGGATGGGGTTACCAGTCCTAGGAACTAAAAACTCTAAAGAAAATATGGTATATTTGCTGCAACAGTTCATCTCCTACAGCATGAACATTCAGTTTCTGCAATCACATCTAGAGTAGGAGCACATTAACACTACTATTTAAACAGCAGAAGTACTATTTTGATGGTACAGTTGCTAACACTCGTGCTTCTGCCAGCACAGGTATGTTTAGCAAGGAAAATACCCTCAAACCTACTAGCATGACTTTGATGGCAGAAATCTGAAGTGCAAAAAAATACTCACTGTGATCAAAATTTAAATCTGCTGAACAGATACAGGTAATATTTGAAAGATATTTTGCCCCACTTACCTACACACACACACACTCTTTTTCTCATAAACAAGCAATCTCATTATCGTACCATAAGGAGGTATCAAATCCTCATTAAACAGGGCTTTTTCACTCCCACAAGACCATAGGTTGGAGTTTTTGTGAAATCTTCCCCAAGAGGACATTTATGAAATTTAGACTGAAAGCAATGGAAGGCCTTAGATTTTAGTAACAATAGCCATATATCTTACCTCTAATTTAATTTTCAAGTATTCTCACTACTTTTTAATAAATACTGTTTATAGCCCCCCTCTTGTGCAAACAAGCTATACCTTTGCTGAGCTATCCTTCAGACCAATAGGCAAGCATTAGATCAGGTTTTCACATTATCTCATGTTACTCCCTTCAGTTTGTCATTCCCTTCCTTAACTCACAAGGATAAGAGCATACAGTGAATTTCCATACACAAACAAAGATAACAGCATAGCTGACAGGCTTGTTAAAGGCCTATTCCTTTCTGAGGTTCACCATTCTAACAGATATTACAAGGAATACTGTTTTTCTATTTTGCAGATATATAAGATGCTAAAATCTTCACTGACAAAGTCAAATAAGCCTTTGGAAAAAAAGCAAAAACTTCTAGTAGATTATATTTGCAACCTTTCTGCAAAATGAATGGCAGACCTCAGACAGCTTTAACAGCTTTCTCTCCTCAAATGCTAAGAGCCTCAAACATGTCTCTTTATGCCACAAAACCACCAACATATCCCACAATACACTTGTGAGTAGTTTTCACAAGATAACATTCAGCTCTTATTTCACTCATATTTCTGAATTCGTTTCTAAGGAACTGAAACAGCCAAACCCAGAGATGATGTGCTTAAAGCCACAGTGACCATCAACATTTATTCAAGATGCTTTCCCTGACTGTTGGCTTGCTTTCTCAATTCCAAATTGCCTAGGAAACAACAAAAGTGAGCACACTGCTGTTTTTGAAGCCACATGATAAATCTTATGAGGAAAAGGACCATGAGATGCAAGGAAGTCTAAATGAGAAGCAACAATACTATCAGAATACTGCCTATTTAAACTAGCTAGAGTATTAAGCTTCCCTAGCCCATGATTCTTCACATGCTCAGGTACTATTTAGAGTTATGCTCTCTATTGCTCTTCACAGATTCATATTCACTGAATGCATATACTAAAATCTAATCTGTCTCAAGGAAGATGGAATTTTAGATAGAATAAGGATTGTTTGGATGCAGAGTACAGGAGATTAAACTATAAACTTATACCCTGTGGACATACACTAAATGGGTTTACAGACCTTTATGGTAAAAGTGTGTTGGAGTAAGGATTTAGCATGCATGTCATGGAAAGCTGCTTGAAGCAAAAAGCAGAGTAAGGAAAAAAAAATGCATGATAACACAAATCTGGGCAAGAACAGGGAGGTAAAAGATGAAATAGAAGTTTATACATAAGTGCAGGTTAACAGAATTTCAACTGGAATAAATTTAACTTTAAGCAAAATGCTTAAACAACACCAAAGGAAGGACATTCATAAAGGCAAATGAGATAACATAGCCTGGAAAATTCCAAGAGAATAGCTCTAGCCGCAACAGTGTGGAGACTATGAAAGAAAAGGGCAGGATGAAAGCAATAGCAAAGAAAAAAAAAACCCTTAACCATATGGAAGACTAATTGAGACGTTGCAAATGTATCACATGTACAATACTTTGGTTATATATGATGTAAGCAAGGAATAGTAAAAAGAGCTAAACAACATAAGCCATTTTTGCTATGCCAAGCAACAGGAATATCTGCAAGATGAAAGAACAGGAAAAATGAAGAGTGAAATGGTACGGAGAAACCGCATGAATTCAGAATCCAAGAGGTAGCTAGCATTTTTTTAAAAATGCAAGTGAGAAAAACCTGGAAACCGTTAGCAAAGAAAGTTAAGGTATAACATGCCCAAGGAAACTGATGACAGCTAAGGATAGAATTGCAGAAAATTGCAGGAACAGAGAAAGGAAAAACACATGAGAAAAACAACCAGAACAGCCTATCCCAGTGTCAGATGGAAAACAGGCTCCAAGAGAAGGCACTGATCACTGCTGAATGAAGACAAAGACAGATGAGATTTTACAAAGAGACAGAGGAAAAGACTGTAACTTAAACTCTCTAGTTTATTTCCAGACTAAAGATATCCTAAAAGGTTTTGTGCATTAATACACACACAATCATATGGTTTTAATTACGTACATCTCTTAGGATGCTTAGAAAGGATTACTTGGTGAAAAGACAGCCTAAACCAAATTTTGTCAACTCATATTTTCCAAAATAAGTTAAATGAATAAGACTCTGATTTTCACTCCAATGCTATTTTGTACAATCAAAAAATGGTGCATACTAAAGATAAAATTTTTTGTTCTTAAGTTTTCCACAGTACTTCTGATTCTGCCTCTAGTCTTGACTTCACTATTCTGACTGAGAAACTGATAATATTTGCCTCTTCTGAGTTACAGGTCAAAGCAGGAATGAACAGGGAGTCATTCATTTTCTGTTTCACCAAGGCCAACCTTTAGCCTTCCTCAATTCTCACACCTCCCTTTGAGGCTAAACAAGATAACAGTAGACAGATACCAAAACAGATGTGCCCCTGAATTTACAGCTAAAGTCATTAACTGGTTTCATTTTGAAACACTGACACACATCAGTGAGCAAAAGGGATGAGAGAATTTGAACTGTCAATTTCTAGCCCTAGCATCATCATATTTCAAAGAATCAAGATTTATTTAAATTATATAGAGATCACGTGCATAACATCAATAGGACATAAAAGAAATCTAAGTTCCTGAAATCTTTTCATTACTAAATCATGCACTAGCTTCTTGAAACATACTACATTCAGGAACAGGGACTGGTTTGCAATAGAGTCTAGCTTCCGTACTGAAAAGGGATAATATATGTCAGCTGATTTACACAGAAGTCAATTATCACTGAAGGGAGAACATTTTTAATTTACTTGTCACTACAAACATAACCTTATTACTACTAATACAGGACTACTAACATTATGAACTTTAAAAAAAAAAAAAAAAAAAGACATGGAGAGAGTAAGCAGGCCTGAATTTATCTGCTGTCTCATGTAAATAGTTTTAGTTTAGTTCATCCTTGTGTAGTAACTACTACAGACAGAATAGCTTTGAATAGGTTCTTACCTCACCAATATTTGAATCGGTTATTTGCCCTTGCCTACTCATTAATTTAATCAGTTTATCCTTTATGTTGGGCGGCAATGACTTAATATCTGCAGCATATCTGGAAAGGTTCTTTGTCAAACATTGAAGGCATCTGAAATAAAGGAAAGTTACAGCACAGTCAAAAACAGGCATTACATATTAGAACTAGAACAATCATGCCATAAGATGTCATCTTCTGCATCCAGCGATGCTGCCCTCAAAGCTTATCAGTTCCAGCTGGTCAATGCTACCACCAATTCAGTTATTGCCCCTTGGGGTCGATCAGCTGATCCTTCTGTGCAAGCATTTCCCAATCAACTGTAGGCAAAAATTGTAGCCTCATTCACTGTGATCACCAGTCCAGCTCACAAAATGAGTTTGCTGGTATATTCATGAGCTCTAAGAAAAGCCTTTTTCACCAGCTAAGCCTCCACTCAGTAGGCAGTAAAATCTTTAGTTGGGACAGCTAGTTCCAGAGAAGGGACACCTCTCTTTCACCACAGTTAAAAACATTAAGGAGATCTATTCAGTTGTAGTATTTTGTTCACTGTCTTTAACTTTTAATAAAGAGTACTACAAACTAGAATTGTGCTGTGCAACCCTGTGCTCAACCTTTTTAACCTTATGCTTAAAACTAGATGGGATCACAGAGGATTGTCACCCAACGCAGAAATTTTTCTCTCTTAGTGGGGTCCAGGAAATCACAGATCAACAAGTCTGTGGTCCTACAAAGTAGATTAGACAAAATAACTAGTGGACATATGAAAAACATAATATACAGGGGAAAGTGAACCCACTTGGATATTTACAAGGTATTCAAAAAGCCTCATCAGCAATAGTTCTTCAAGAAATTAAGCTGCCCTGGGATGAGAAGGAAGGTTCTCACACAGCTGGCTGAAATCCTATCACAATCAGAAACATTCATTGGTTTGACTCAGTATAGCTATTGGTTTTTTTTAATAACAGTATTTTAGGTCTCCTTTCCTCCCCCCTCAACATGCCTACTTGTCAGAATGATTTACCAGCCTGAAGGAAACAGCCCAATTACCATATATACCGGGCTAGAGATTTTGAACTAACAATAACGCCAACATACACTACATTTTCTATACATCACAAACATCCTGCTCTCTGGACATCTTTTGTATTCAGGGTCAAAATTGCTTCCCTGTTCCAAGCAATCTGTTCCCTTTGCCAGATACTGAAACTTGACTTAAGGTTTCCATCATGAGATACTGCTGCATGAGAAATTGCAAACAAATCTCAAAGACACACAGGGCTTAAGTATTTATCTGAAAAGGAAAGACTAAGCAGAAATAAATATTAATAGGCCTGCTAACATCACAGAATGCTGGGTGATGCTTTAAGGCAGGATTTAAAATCCTAGAATTTTATCTGTGTGAATGCCACGAAAAGGGATCATTTCAGTAAGAATATGTTGTTAAGAGACTCCAGATGAAACAGCGCTTTTTGGGAGAAAACATGAAGAACTTTACTTAAGCAAAATAAAACAAAGAGATCAGTATTATCCAGGTATATGTGGAACAGTACCCCTGTAGAACACTCAAAATAATGGTTTTCCAGGTCAAATATACAGAAGAGTATTTACTTATGCAATATTGAGTACTACAGAGGGACACTAATCATGCAATCCTATTTTTAAAGATTTCTAAGGCATTTTAATGTATCATAGGATACATAAAATGTTAATGTCCCAACATCTGCAACTTTAAATTACAATCACAGACTTACTGAAACACCAGAGGCAACTCCAGGAAGAGCTTACAAGTAACTTCTAAGCATCCTGAGCTAGCTAACCTTCACAGCAATCACCACTTGCTAATATGCTAAAAGACAACTGCTGGTCCTTAAGAAAGGAATTGCAACTCTCTGGAGGGAGAGTTTATTAACAAAAAACAAAGTCCCTAGGTAAACGAGGAATATAAACTAGAGTGAAGCTAACCAACATCCAGAGACAACTGAAAAGGTAACACTCTGTCATCTAGGAAAAGCCAAGACTTAAAAAAACGATTACACTACAGGAAAACTAAAATGGAGGGAGTTGAAATGGGGAAGGAAGGGTAACTCCTCACTGTCCCCCTACCCGAATCAGACTCCCTAGGCCAACTTTTCTTTTCAAATCCTATCCAAAATTTTGAAAGAAAACATTACTGACGTACAAAACGTTTTGCTTTCGTAGAATCAACATTTTTCCATTAACTCACCCTACTAGTAAACTGAGAGCAGCTACTGTAATTGCACAGTAACCCTCTCTACTGTATTTGGCCTCTATACTTTTATGTGATCTGGTTACACACACCAATAACTAAGATTGGGAAGTAAGGAGTATAATGCATCCCCCTGGCAGACAGATTTTGTCCTAGTCTAACTTGAAAAAAACCATGAATCCTGTTTTTTATGGACAGGGAAAATGGGAGTAGTGCTTTATTCCCATAATGACCTGACAAAAGACCATTCCTTCTCACAAAACCCCCAACTGCTTCTTCCCTGCTCCACATTATCAGACTTGTTACACCAGCTGTTTATAGCTCAGAGTTGTCTACGAAGTGTCACATGGCATACTTATTTGTTCCAAATGTGTCAAGAGGTGCAGAACAGAAAAGGCCTATGATCTTTAACCTTAAGCTTTATGACAGGACAAATGTGTGTATTTCCAATACATAAAACAGAAATTAGATCTTTATGACTAATTCTACAAATAGTCTAACTTACATCAAGGTGCAGCTTATACTAAGTTATGTCATGTGAAATAGAATAGCAGAACAGATGTTAGAAGTGGGACACATCAGAAGAAGAAACGAACCAAGAACAGATACTAAAATAGGTTTAGTGGCAAATAGCAAAATAGATACATCTTCCTGCATTCTTTAGGGTAGGGTTGGTAATCTATATTCATCGTAAGACCATAAAAGGAACCTCTGTTTTGAAACCGATGCTCTATTTCTGTCCTCAGTTTTTGTTCATGCAGATGTACCCATCTGCAAACGTTCTTATGCCTTTGTAAGACCTTAGTTTTCCAAGACACTGACAGCTCAGGTAATGCATTAGTCTGCACTAGGGTGGCCACCTGGTAATGATGCCTGTTAGACAAGAGCTATCTATCAGTCATACATGGAACAATCAAACCTAAGCAATACCTAACTACCTAGTCTTGTGACGACTCACAGGTGCAGCAGAGCACTTCTTTATCACGTAGTGACAATCTTAATTAAAACACCTCTAAATTTGATGTTTCATTTATGTTACTCTAAGAGTCTCATTTTTGATGGTAGAAACTCTCTTGGTTCTGAGTTTATGTCTGGACATTAACAGGTCAGCTTAAAACACCTGCTAAGGCTCTGAGAGATTTGTAACAGCAGCGTCCTACAAGTATGACAGCTAAAACTGTTACCTGCCCCAGCTGCCTTCTCCACCTCTCCAGCAGGCGTTGTTTGCTGCCAGGCATCTGCTCTATCCGGCAGGCCCTGCAATTCCTGCACTGTCACTTTTCAACCAAGCATAATTATGTAAACCAACTACAAATTCGGTGTACCTCAATATGCTGGCCTTCAAAACTGCATCAGCTAGGAATGCACGTGTAAGTTGGTCATTTCTCATCTTGGGAACAATAACTTCAGGAAACAGAAGCTAATATAACTTGAGCAAAAAATAAAAAAGAAAAAAGATGTTTCTAAATATTTCCATTATGATGCTCTTGTGCATGTGACCTTTGGAGAGCTAATTTATCTTTTGGGGCACGGGGCAAAGGCCAATAAGCAGCAGACAAGCAGCTGATACCATCAAGCAGCAGAAACACCTTAATAAATGCACTTTGTGTTAGGTTTGGAGATCTTAAAAATAATGCCCTTATTAAAACCACTACTCCACACACTAATAGATTTGTTTTGGTTTTTTAGTTTCTGCTGTAAGTTCTGCTAGTTAAACAATAAGCCTAAGGGTTAGCATAAGTAAGAAGCTTAAAGTGCAGCCTGGCATAAATAGATGACCATCGCCTGATTGGCATAAGACAAGAAACAATACACTAAAATTACACACATTTGTTAAAAAGTTGTGTAATTATTAGTTTCAAGTATTAGTCTTACTGCTATAATAATTATATTGTTATATTAATATAGAAAATAGCTGCAACAGCACTGATAGAGTAGTGTAAAAAAAATTAGTAACCGATCAAAAGTAGAAATTGTTTATGGTATCAAGTGCTACAGTATACGTAAAGAGAAATTACTAGGTCTAAGATCTAAGGTTAATCACGAGAACACAAGCATGTAGTGTAATGCATGCCTTAACACCATTTTAACAGGTAAATTGTGCACAACAAAAGAAGTACGGGTATGGTTTTAGCTTTGCAAAAAGAGAAAAGTTACTAGCAAGACAGAACCCTTGTAATTCATTTCTATTAGCAGTCCAGCTGTCATTACATACCACTTAAACCAAATGTAAAGTCCAAACAGAGGCTGAAAAGGCTGGTGTCCCTCCCCACCCCCTTGTCTCCCCAACCACTTTTTACTGCACTTTCTTCATGCTGGCTCTGAAATTCACAGTTGCACAGTGAGCTGTTTGGCATCTGATCTGAATGAAAATTCCTGTGATTAAAACTGTGAGGTCACAGAAATACTACTGCCAAAACAAGTGGCTGAGGGCAGGGGGCACCACCAGCCCAGAGTTAAGCCAAATTAGATTTAGCGTATAGCCACAACTCCAGAGTGCCTATAGACAACTTTTTTTGCACCAGAACCTTGTCTGGCACCAGAACACCACCAAATCACAGCAAATTAAACTCTTATTGATTAAAAACTCTAGAGAAGTAAAAATATTAAGGCTCTGTAATCTGCAGTGTAGCACAGATTTAAGCAAGGAAAGAAGGAAGATTTCCAGTGTGGAAGCACACTAAAGAAAACCTCTAAAGTTAGCACAATGTAATAAGGGCACCTGTAGCAGGTCACTGAAGAAGATGCTGTAACGAGGAGACAGCGATTTCAAGCAGAATCCAGTCAGAGTTTAACAACAGGCCTTAGTTGCAGAGACCCGCATGTCAGCATGAGTGACCCTTATATATAACCTGAGCACACGCTATGATCGCCTTTAACTTGTTCCTCTGGCGATGTGCAAGAATGAAATGTTTTCACCGTACCTTGGTGACTGCTGGATGAACTTGGCTGACTGACTGTAACAGAGAAGCCTGTACACGGCTCAGACTCAGTACAAATAGATTACACCATCTGCATTCTTTGTCTTGAGATTAAACAGCTTATCTACATGTAACATGCCTTTACTTGACTGCAGAAATGAAGAACAGTTGTTTACTTCTAAAAAAATCTTACCAAAGCTCTAAAGACCATAATGAGGGTGAACCTCACCATAGATCCCCCTAGAAGCTATGCTCAAGCACATGGAGGACAGGGAGGTGATTCAAAACAGCCAGCACGGATTCACCAAGGGCAAGTCCTGCCTGACCAACCTAGTGGCTTTCTATGAAGGAGTGACTGCATCAGTGGACAAGGGAAAAGCAATGGATGTCATCTATTTGGACTTCTCTAAAGCCTTCGACACAGTTCCCCACAACATCCTTCTCTCTAAATTGGGGAGATACGGATTTGATGGGTGGACTGTTCGGTGGAAAAGGAACTGGCTGGATGGTTGCATCCAGAAGGCAGTGGTCAACAGCTCAATGTCCAGATGGAGACCGGTGACAAGTGGTGTCCCTCAGGGGTCTGTACTGGGACCAGTCCCGTTTAACACTTCCTCAATGACATAGACTGTGGGATTGAGTGCACCCTCACCAATTTTGCAGATGACACCAAGCTGAGTGGTGCAGTGGACACGCCAGAAGGTTGAGAGGTCATCCAAAGGGACCTGGACAAGCTGGAGAGGTGGGCCTGTGTGAACCTCATGAGGTTCAACAAGGCCAAGTGCAAGGGCCTGCAACTGGGACTGAACAACCCCTGATATCAGTACAGGTTGGGGGATGAAGGGATTGAGAGCAGCCCTGTGGAGAAGGACTTGGGGGTACTGGTGGATGAAAAGCTGGACATGAGCCAACAACGTGTGCTTGCAACCCAGAAGGCCAACTGAATCCTGGGCTGCATCAAAAGCAGCATGGCCAGCAGGTCGAGGGAGGTGATTCTGCCCCTCTACTCTGCTCTGGTGAGACCTCACCTGGAGTACTGCGTCCAGCTCTGGGGCCCTCAGCACAAGAAGGACATGGAAGTGTTGGAGCAGGTCCAGAGGAGGGACACAAAAATGATCCGAGGGCTGGAGCACCTCTCCTATGAGGCCAAGCTGAGAGAGTTGGGGTTGTTCAACCTGGAGAAGAGAAGGCTGTGGGGAGACCTTGTTGTGGCCTTTCAGTACTTAAAGGGGGCTTATAGGAAAGATGGGGACAACCTTTTTAGCAAGGCCTGCTGTGACAGGACAAGGAGTAATCGTTTTAAACTAAAGGAGGGTAGATTTAGACTGGATATAAGGAAGAAATTTTTTACAATGAGGGTGGTCAAGCACTGGAACAGGTTTCCCAGAGAGGTAGTGGAGGCCCCATCCCTGGGAACATTCAAGGTCAGGTTGGATGGGGCTCTGAGCCACCTGATCTGGTTGAAGCTGTCCCTGCTGACGGCAGGGGGGTTGGGCTAGATGACCTCTGAAGGCCCCTTCCAACCCAAAGCATTCTATGATTCTATGATAGAGGCAATCTGTGCAGCATGCTGATCAATGTGAAGAGGCTTGTCTCATGCTGCAATAGCCAGGGTCCTCAGCATCAGAACACACATAAGACTGCTGTCACGTTTTCTACTACTACTAGTCTTTATGCAGTAAACCTATTAACTAGCCTTGAGAGCCCACGCCTTTCTTACTGAGATCCCAAATGAACCAGCATCTCCTCAGTGCAAACCAGCACCCTGTCTTTCGCTAGGGTGAGTCAAATAGACTTTCTGAGCCTTTTGGGGGGCTATATGCACACCTACCACGTGACTGTTCCCTCTTCTATGATGGATGCCTTTTGAGTCATGTGAATGGGCAAGCAGTCCTTTGTCATAGAAGGGCACATGCTTCAGTTACTTGCTAAATACTGAAGTGTCATTTATCATATGACACCTACATTTTGTCCACTGAATAAATAAATTTTTCTGGCAATTCATCCTGAAGGAGGCAAATTGTCACCATATACTGCAGTACATAAAAACAGTTGTATCTAAAAAACTTAATACAAACTTAAGATTAATTTTTTTCTCCTGAAGATACTAAGTGGCTAATGCAGCCATGCTTGAATAGGGACCTGCAAATCAAGATGAACTACTTAGTTCAAATTTGCAGAAAATACTCCAAAACCAATGCAGATACATGGAAATCAATGTGAGCTACGCCAAATCTTCAAGTTACATTTAACTGTCTCTTGCCACAAAATTTTAAATTTATCTTGAGAGAAAAGCTTATTAAGATTAATCGCATTCTTTTGAAAAAGCTGGTTGATATTCTCAGAGTACATTACTGATCTGCAGTTTAAACAATTTATCATTTAAATCATAAATGCTCACTGTTATTGTATTTTATAGGAAAAAATAAAGCACTTATTGGTTACACCAGGGCAACTATAATCTTATCTTCAGTGCTTTAAAAGAAGAATAAAAGTCTAAGACAAACAGTATTGTTTGCTAGCTACTTTTTTTTTTATCTGTGAAATCAAATATTTTATTCCTATGCTGTCTCTAACTCTCTCCTAAACACACAGGAATTTGACATGTTGAAAAACTCAAAGCAAAACACCAGTCAGTGGATTCAGAGGGACCAGGTGAAGCCAGGGATCCTCAACCGTCCCTCCACATCCAGATCCGTCAGGGATCATCCTGTTATCTACCTGCTAAACTCTGTCACCCCCCACCAAACCCTGTCACTCCTGTCAAACCCTGCCGCCTGTCCTGTAACTCCTCCCAAACTGTCACCTCTGCCAAACCCTGTCACCCACCCTGCCACCCCATCAAACCCTGTCACCCACCCTGCCACCCCATCAAACCCTGTCACCTCTGCCAAACCCTGTCACCCCATCAAACCCCGTCACCCACCTTGCCACCCCATCAAACCCTGTCACCTCTGCCAAACCCTGTCACCCCATCAAACCCTGTCACCTCTGCCAAACCCTGTCACCCACCCTGCCACCCCATCAAACCCTGTCACCTCTGCCAAACCCTGTCATCTCTCCTGCAGCTCCTGCTGAACTCCGCCAGACCCTGCCACCTACCCTGCCACCACTACAAAACGCTGCCACCCACTCTGCCACCCCCACCAAAGGCCTGCCAAACCCTGTCCCCTGCCCTGGCACCCTGGCCAAACCCTTCCTCCGGGCTGCCCCGCAGGAGGGCCCGGCGGGTTGCCTCGGCGACGCTACGCTTACTCGAGGCCGCGGCCCCGCTGTGCGGGCGGCGGCCTGACCCGCCCGGCCGGCCCTGAACCCCCGCCCTTCCCGGAGGGAAGGGGGGCCGGCGGCACAGGGGAGGGTGCGGGGGCGGCACTCACAGGTCCAGGAGGAGCTGCACGTCCTCGCCGGCGCCCTCCCAAGCGCCGCTGAGGCGGCTCATGGCGGCGGCGGGGAGTGGGGAACGCGGCCCCGCCCCGCCCGGTGGCTCCGGGGGACGGTGCCGAAATGGCGGCGGCTCCCTCCGGCAGGCGGGCATGACGGGAGGTGTAGTCCTGCTCCCGGCCCGCCCTGCGATCGCCTCAGGGGCTGCGGTCACACCACAGCACCGGTGTTCCCAATCTCCAGCACTCGGCGCAGGCGAGAGCCTGCTGTCTCCCAGCTCTTTCTACCTGCAATTCATTTTCTCTTTTATTTCCTTCTGTCTTTTTACATTTCTGCCTGGATCCTGTGATATAAATTGACACCACACAGTCCTTAGGAGCTAACAACGTTATTAGTGTGGAATTGCTGTGTCATTATCTTCAGACCCAAGACCCGACACCTACCCCTACTAAAAGAACAAGTGATCAACTAGGATAAGGAAACCTCTGTTCTGGCAAAATTAACTGAAGGAACCTGAACTCTATCTAAGAGAAACATGGATTGCTGATGACACCCGATAACTTTGCTGAAGTTGACGACTGGAACATCTGGATTAACAGATAAACCGCAAGGATGCTGATGGATGATGATAGAGTCATAGAATCATAGAATCACAGAATCTTTTAGGCTGGACAAGACCTTTAAGATCATCCAGTCCAACCATTAACCTAACAGTACCAAGTCCGCCACTAAACCAATTAACGGTACAGTAGCAATTTCATGTTTCCTGGCTTGGTGTCTGGGTTATTTTTTAATGAAAGTAAATCCTAGGAATCATTAAGGTTAGAAAGGACCTCTAAGATCATCAGTCCAACCATCAACCCAACACCATCATGCCCAGTAAACCATGTCCCAAAGTGCCACATCTACCCATTTTGTGAACACTTCCAGGGATGGTGACTCCACCACCTCTCTGGGAAGCCTGTTCCAATGCTTGACTACCCTTTCAGTGAAGAAATTTTTCCTAATATCCAATCTAAACCTCCCCTGATGCAGCTTGAGGCCATGCAAGACCTACAAAATAAGCTTTTTTATGATTGGATAATTAGAAATATGCATTAGTAGGTAAGTGGATGATTCATGTCATACCCTTATAGTGTAAGATATAAAACCCCCTAAAGGAAAATCACTTGGATGTGCCCAGTTTGGCTGGGACACCTCATGCACATGAATAAACATTTACCTTTGTAACTCTATTCAGTCAGCACAGGCCAGTTGTGAATTTTGTGACCAAGGCAGGAGACACATAAAGCTGACAGAGCTAAAGCTTTCCCCTTGACAGCAAAAGCGAGAAGTCCCTGAGGAGCCTGAGCACCAGAGAGGCTACAGGAGCAGGCTGGCCTCAGCCGCCATGGAGGGGTATTTGTCCCTATGGAAACACAGGAGAGAGACGAGTTTCCCAGAGTGGCTGGTGGCTTGGAGGGATATTTCCCTGGAAGGACATAATGTGGCCTTAAACAAGAGGAAATGTGATGCTTGTGAAGAGGGTGACAAGAAGGAGAAGTTTCATGGAGCATGTGTGCAGGCTGTGGCTTTTTACTCTATTACATCAAAGTCATTCATGGGATTCTTGACAGTTTAGGAAAACATTTTTCCAACAAAACACATTTTCAAATAAACACATTAAAAGATATTTATTTTAGCATTGGGCAGGCAGAAACCCCCATGCCGGTGGAAGGTGCTGGGTTGAACAGGGAGTGCTAGCAGGCCTCCTTGGCAATCCCTTTCCTGGGATAGGGAACATGATAAAGCTGCAGCAAACTGTGTGGTACTGGCAAATTCTGTGTGCCTGTGTAATGAACCGGACCAGCAGACACGCCTGGCTAACAAGCAACTGATTCTCTTGCTATTTTTCACAAGGCTCAGTTTGCCACATTTGTTTCTCCCATCAGCTAGTCTGGCAGTGGGTAAAGGCTAGTGGGTAGCAATGAGGCTAGGATTTTGCTGAAGGTATGTTTACTATACCCCAGCTTGTGGGCCGGAAATAATTACTAGCCCAGTGACAGCCTTTATCTGCCCAACCTCAGGAGCTGCTTCTGAAGCAGCTCATGAATTGCCAAACTTCACACACCCATGCTGTATCTCAAATTGAAACTGGCACAAGGCTATCTCAGGAAGCAGTTACATGCTGCTTTTACACCGATTTGACTGCAGGCAGCTGCAGAAAGGTCTTCAGTCACATCAGCCTAAACATGGTGAGAAACTGCACTGATAAAACACCAGACTGTAATCAGTGATTCAGGAAGTGCTTGAACAGAGGCTCTCTGCAAATCTACTTTCACTAAGTCAGGCCTCAGCGCGTACTGGTACATGGGGTTATTCCTCCCCTGGTGCAGGACAGCACTTCCCTTTGCTGAACTTCATGAGGTTCCTCTCTGCCCATTTCTCCAATCTGTTGGTTGTCTCTGTTCAGAGGGACATCATCAGGTACATCAACTGCTGTTCCCAGATTTGGATCATCTGCAAACTTCTGAGCATGCACTTTGCCCCATTGTCAAGGTCATTAACGAAGATGTTAAGTGTATGACTCTAGTATTGACCACAAGGGACTGGTCTCCAGCTTGTCTTTGTGCTGCTGATCACAACCCTTTGAACCCAGAAGTTCAGGCTGTTGCTGATCTACCTCACTATCCAATTATCCATCCCATACTGGGCTAGATAGCAACCTGATCTAGTGGAAGATATCCCTGCTCATTGCAGGGGGCTTGGACTAGATGACCTTTAAAGGTCCCTTCCAACCCAAACTATTCTATGATTCTACACTTCATCAGCTTATCTATGATGTTATTGGAGACTGCCAAAAGCCTTATTAAAATAAACATCTCCACTGTTGTACCCTCATCTACTAAGTCAATCGTCTCATCACAGAAGGCTATGAAGTTAGAGAAGCACAATTTCATCTTCATAAAACCGTGCTGACTACTCCCGGTCACCTTGTCTTTCATGTGTTTGGCAACGGTTTTCAGGAGGATTTCCTCCATTATCTTCCCAGGTATGGATGTAAGGCTGTAGTTCCCTGGATCCTCCTCATTGCTGCCTTCTCTCAGGAACTTCTTCTAGCATACCAAGGCCTTTCAAAGATAATCAAGAGTGGCCTCACAATGACATCAGCTGGCTCCCTCAGTACTCATGGATACATCCCATCAGGTCACATGGACTTATTTCTAACCAGTTTGAGCATTCCCTAACCTTACCATACTCCACCCAGAGCAAGTCTTGCTCTAGACTTCCACCCCAGTCTCAGAGAATCAGGACTCCTCAATGCAGGTCTTACCAGTAAAGGCAGGACCACAAGGCAGGGACTGGGGGAGCGAAGTCCCTCCCACTGTAAGAGAAGATCAGGTTTGTGACCTCCTGAGGAACCTAAACGTACATAAATCTATGGGACCTGATGAGATGCATCCCAGAGTCTTGAGGGACTTGGCTGATGTAGTTGCCAAGCCATTCTCCATGATATTTCAAAAGTCATGGAAGTCAGGTGAAGTTCCCAGTGACTGGAAAAAGGGAAACATTGCACCCATTTTTAAAAAGGGTAGAAAGGAGGACCCTGGGAACTACTGACCTGTCAGCCTTACCTCTGTGCCTGGGAAGATCATAGAACAGATCCTCCTAGAAGTTATACTCAAGCACATGGAGGACAGGGAGGTGATTCGAGATAGTCAGCACGGATTCACCAAGGGCAAGTCTTGCCTGACCAACCTAGTGGCCTTCTGTGATGGAGTGACTACATCAGTGGACAAGGGAAGAGATATGGATGTCATCTATCTGGATTTCTGTAAGGCCTTTGAGACTGTCCCTACAACATCCTTCTCTCTAAATTGGAGAGAGATGGATTTGACAGGTGGACTGTTCAGTGGACAAGGAATTGGCTGGATGGTTGCATCCAGAAGGCAGTGGTCAATGGTTCAATGTCCAGATGGAGATCAGTGACAAGTGGTGTCCCTCAGGGGTCTGTACTGGGACCAGTCCTGTTTAATATCTTTATCAATGACACAGCGGGATCAAGTGCACCCTCAGCAAGTTTGCAGATGACACCAAGCTGAGTGGTGCAGTGGACACGCCAGAAGGTTGAGAGGTCATCCAAAGGGACCTGGACAAGCTGGAGAGGTGGGCCTGTGTGAACCTCATGAGGTTCAACAAGGCCAAGTGCAAGGGCCTGCAACTGGGACTGAACAACCCCTGATATCAGTACAGGCTGGGGGATGAAGGCATTGAGAGCAGCCATGTGGAGAAGGACTTGGGGGTACTGGTGGATGAAAAGCTGGACATGAGCCAACAACGTGTGCTTGCAGCCCAGAAGGCCAACCGAATCCTGGGCTGCATCAAAAGAAGTGTGGCCAGCAGGTCAAGGGAGGTGATTCTGCCCCTCTACTCTGCTCTGGTGAGACCTCACCTGGAGTACTGCGTCCAGCTCTGGGGCCCTCAGCACAAGAAGGACACAGACCTGTTGGAGTGTTTCCAGAGGAGGGCCACAAAAATGGTCAGAGGAACACCTCTCCTATGTGGCCAGGCTGACAGAGGTGGGGTTGTTCAGCCTGAACACCTTATTGTGGCCTTTCAGTACTTAAAGGGGGCTTATAAGAAAGATGAGGACAGACTTTTTAGTACAGCCTGTTCTGATAGGGCAAGGGGTAATGGTTTTAAATTAAAAGAGGGTAGAGTTCAGTCAGGATCTCCTTGTTCATCCATGCAGGCCTTCCTGCCACCTTTGCAAGTTTTCCTGCACACTGGGATGGACCATTCTTAAGCTTGTAGGAAGTGATTTCTTGGGGGAAAAAATAAACCAACAACCAGCTCTCCTGGACCTCTCTTCAGGATCATATCAAAAGGATTCATTCAAGTAGATCCCTGAACAGGCTAAAGTCCAGCCTCTTGAAGTCCAGGACCGTGATCCTGGTTTTTGCCTTCTTCCCTCCATTCATGATCCTGAACTCCTTTTCAAGGCTGCCGCAACCTTCGCATCCCTCACTGGGACTCCAACTTGCTTGTAAGGATCACCGCTGGCAGAGCATCTCCTCTCATCAGCACCTCAATCTCCTTTGTTACAAAGTTGTCAAAGCACTGTGGCATAATAACAGAAGATTGGGGAGGAGGATTATAAACACTCTCAAGTGACCTGCAGCTGGGGTGTAAAAAAACACTTATATCATATTAATTTTGTTTATCCTTGTGAGCTTGACAAGTAGAACATCTATGTTTAGATAACATAGGCCTATGATAGACTTAGAGGCACCCTATCAGACATGCTTGAAATTCCAGCCCTGCGACAGAGAAGATCAAAGCACAGGGGTGAATGATGCCTGCGCGAATCCTTGATAAACATGCAAAAACTGCAGGGTCTGCGATCCTCCAGCATGGACCAAGCTCAGCTTGTGTGCCTCTGCCCGGGTCCTGCTTTGAGGATCCCATGTTTGGTGAGGTAATGAAAATAAATTTACTCTTTGCATTTCATCTGTTGTTTTGTGGCTGTTCCTGCATCCTGCCTGTGCTGACTCACACATTTGGCATAGTTGGCAGGATTCAGTAACAGCCATGCCATGGCTAGCAAAAAAAGTCAGTGACTCCCTGTATTTCAGGATGGCCCAGTACTGAGCACTGGACCCCCGTGGCCACTTTCCTGGCTACAGTGGCTCTGCCAGAAGCATGTCCTGAAATAGATGACGGAGTGGTGGTTACCTCCCAGGCAATTGAAATGGCTATGCACAGATTGCCATGGAAAGTGGCATGGCAGTCTTCTCACAAGTTAGCAGGGAATTTGGGGTGGTTATTAGTTACCAGTCTTAGAGCTCTTGACTGAAGTTGTAGCATTATGGAGTAAAATGAGTGAGTTGGAAAGGAAAGTCAGGACTTTACAAGATGCAAAGGCAATTGTGCAAGAAGTAATTACTATGGAAGCAGAGCAGTGTCATGGGCTGCAAGGTACTGTAGAGTGTGGTTGGTAGTGTGTATTTCTAATAAGCAAAGGGACAGATATGGAAAAAATAAGGTTTCAATTTCACAAGTTTGTGCTCTCACCATAAAACCTTCATGGGGTCCTGAGGAGTGGGATGGCAATACTTGGACTAAGTCCTCAGACTTGAGTTTGAGTCAGATTTAGAAGGCAGGGAGGCGGTAGAAGCATGACACCTCCTACAAATGAGTGGGCAGCAGGAACAAGCAGATGGGGAAGTGCAGGTCACATGTACTTGCACCCCAAGAGTTAAGGGAATTTTTAGAGGTCTATCAGCAAAAGAACAAGGCAGGCATATTGGCTTGGGGTTTGTGAGCTTGGGATAGTGGAGCTGCATCTATCCATTTATTAATGGGTGAAATAGATTTATTAAGCCCTATAGCCAGTGATGACCAGATACAGCGAGAATATACTCAGTTGCAAAATATTAGAGATCGTCATGGGCAAGACATTATTTTACCTATGCTACATCAATAGTTGTGTGCAGCAGTTTTAACAGCATATGCTGAACCTGCCAAATTAGTGTCATCCCTCAGAAACTGGCATACAATAGAAAAATGTATTAGTTTGGTGTGGCAGATGGGAGTGGCTCATGCATTGATTATGGGATCCAATCTGGACAGGGTAGCAGTAATGAGAAGTATCAAAATGCAGCTTTTCAGAGGAGCATCTGCCACACTAAAACCCTTGATTATACCAGCAGTCACAAATGCCACCCTAACAAATACCTTGAGGGAAATTGGGGCTGCAACTTCAGGACCATCTGTGCAGGTGGTAGATAAAGGAAAGCTGGCAAAAATCAAAAGGAGTTACATCATGGGTGACAAGGAAACAACTGTGGAATGATCTCGTACAATGGGATCACACCACCAGAAATGTTTCACTCATGGCAAAAGTTAGCACCTATGCAAAAGAACCATCAAACACCCTCAGCCCCACCTGCCACCTCAAGGCAAGGCACTACCTGGCAAATGCCAAGACAGCAGAGATGAAGGTCCCCCAAAAGTGCTGCCACTGTAGCCTCTTACCATGAGGGGGGACCAACGCCCCTATATTCCTTTAACTACAAAGTGGTAGTCTGGGGGGGATTTTGCATGTGTTAGCTCTGGTGGATACTGGAGCTGAAGTTACTGTATTACATAGTAATATTAATAATAAAGAAGCTGCATCACAGATCTGTGGATTAGGGGGAAATCCAACCTCTGCCCTCCAAGCTAAGATTACCTTAACAAGAGGAAACAACACTTGATTTACCATGGTGTTCACTGCCCCAGTTAAAGAATATATTTTGGGTATTGATTGGCAGGATGAACAGTTGAAACTTTAAACAGTCACTTCTGCTTCGGGACTTAGCAAGCGGAACTCAGTATTCAATCTATAACCATCTTGCTTGGATGCTCAAAGTGGGATCCTGTTGTGCTTCCCATGCCTGCCAAGGTGGTAACTGTAAAACAATATCATATTCCAGGGGGGAAGAGGAAATTACTCAAACCATTCAGGCACTTCAAGTGGGAATCGTTAAGGAAACCATGACTGCTTTTAATAATCCTATTTGACCTGTTTGAAAAACAGACAGCACTTGGAGAATGACTGTAGATTATAGCAAACTGAATGAAGTCACCCCCACCCCTCCAACTTGCACTTACAGTACCAGACATGGTGACTCTTGTAGAAAAAATGAGCAAAAATTTACAGCCCTGGGGGGTGCTGATAGATCTTGCTAATGCTTTATTTTCAATAGCCATTTCTTCAGAAAGCCAGGACCAGTTTGCCTTTATCTGGCAACAAAAGCAATATATTTTCCAAGTATTGCCTCAGAGATACAAACACAGTTCCTCCATTTGCCCCAGATGATAGCAGCTGATGTAGCATTGTGGTCAGGTACTGTTACTGTTTACCATTATATTGATGATCTACTGATTATGGCAGAGTCACAGCAAGAAATTGAAGTAGCTGCCAAATAGCTGAAAGCACCTTTAGAGGACTGAGGCTGGGCAATTAATCCAAAGAAAATACAGGGCCCTAGTATTACTGTACAGTTTTTGGGAATAGTTTGGCATGGACAGATTAGCGAAATACCAAATAAGGTACAGCAAACAGTCCAGTGATTTCCTGTACCAACCACAGTAAAACAGCTACAGACCTTCTTGGGACTTTTAGAACTTTGGAGAACTTTTATCCCACATCTGCAGTATTAATGCGCCCTCTGCAGAACTTAACTAGGAAGAAGGTTGTTTGGCAGTGGATCAAGCAACAAGAAGCCTTTGATGCCTGTGAAAATGCTTTGATTGAGCATGCGCAATTATACGCTCCCAGGCGAGGATATCCTTTTGAATTAGAAGTAATTCTAGATGATAGAGTTTCATGGGGATTGTGGCAGACAACTAGGCAAAAAAAAAAAAAATCAGAAAGCACCTGTAGGTTTTTGGTCCAAGACATTATAAGGCTCCGCTATACATTATACCTCAATGGAAAAACAAATATTAGCTGTAGTTTGGGCACTGCAAGAAACTGAACGAATTACAGGCACGACTGTATACACACTCATACCTATTCATGGGGGGGTTACTGATGATTCTGTCAGGGCCCATGCAGAGGTAGCTCAGGCAGCCACACATTGGAAATAGAAACATTATTTACAGCAATGATTTCTACCAGGAAGACTACATGTGACCACTCCACATGCCACTCCTCTAGGAACTGTATCATTTAATCATATGCCCACACCAGAGGAAACTCTTCCCCTTGGTGATATCCCTACATCTCCTGTGGAGGAAGATCCCCCTTATGATAAGCTCATAGAGAGCATGAAGAGATGCCTGGTTCACCAATGGAAGTGCAACATACACAGCAACTGGACAAAGACAACGGAGAGCAGTTGCATGTGCTGCAATTCCAGGAACTATATTTTGGCAAACAGGTGTACAGGCGTCTAGTCAGTGGTCTGAATTGATGGCAGCACCTCTTGCCATCCTGAAAGGGAAGGCACATAAGTTATACACTGACAGTGGGTTGTATACAAACACCTCACAATGTGGTTGCCCTGCTGGGCTCAAGAGGACTGGTATGTACAAAAGTACCCTATGTAGGGGACAGATAATGGCAACAAATTTGGCAATAGGTACAATGGTATTCTTTAAAGTAAGGCATGTCTCAGCTCATCAAAAAGATGATTTGCTTGAATCACAAAATAAAAGGGATGATATGAACTCTGCCCAAGTACATACTTAAGCTATAAATGTGCATATAGCTTGTGGACATCAGTCAGCTCATACTGTGCACACATGTGACACTGCTCACAATCAAACCCCTCTGTCATTACATATTTTTAAAGCATGTGCACATAATTGTACTATTTGCACACAGCTACATTTAAGGGCATTATATAGGCCATGGGGAAAGATAAAACAGGGTCAGCCGGCCTTGAACATCTGGCAGGTCAATTACATGGGCCCCCTGCCCCCATCGAGGTGGTGGCTATATATATTCACTGCTGTGGATACAGTGTCAGGATTTTTTTTATGAAACCCACCAAAGATGCTAATCAACACAGCATACCTGAAGCATTAAAACAGCTCATTCAACAATACAGACCTCCTCACCAAATACAAAGTGACAAGGAACACACTTCATTGGGCATAATGTCCAAGATTGGCCTCAAGGGCCTGGGATAGACTGCATATTCCACATTACCTACCATCCCCAAGCTAATGGCTTGACTGAAAGAATGAAGGGGATGTTGAAAGAACAATTTAAAAAGCTAACCGGTACTAAAACTTTACAACACTGGAGTTCACATCTTACTAAAGCAGTTTTCTGTTAAACAGCAGGAATATTCATAATCAAACACCCTATGATCATATTACAACACCTCCAGTACAAAACATTGAAATTCTTCCAGATGGTGTCTCTCCAAATATTAATATATGGGGAAATGGAATTGTTTATACCAATGAATTGCATGGTAGAACCATGACCTATTAGTCTAGATGTGAAGAAATCCCCTGTTAAGACCAGGGCCCACAAATATAAGACCTCTAGTTGCCCAAGGAAGGCCTCATCTAGGACTCCATCCTGAAGAAGCTGTCTTTAGCAGACATGCACCACATTGCCCATGTTGGTCTACCCATTAATCCTGAGCCATAAACTCTCATCTGGCTCATTGCCTGGTCCTAGGCAGGGTTCCAAGCAATCCCACTGCCCTCACATAAAAAACAACTTCCCCTCCTCACATTCCTAGCCCGTCAGAGAATCATAAAATCATTTTGGTTGGAAAAGACCTTTAAGATCATCCAGCCCAACCATCAACCTAACACTACCAAGTCCAATACTAAACCAATTAAGGGTACAGTAATAATTAATTTCATGTTTCCTGGCTTGGTGGTTAAGGAAAGTAAAAATTAGGAATGACTAAGGTTGGAAAGGACCTCCAAGATCATCAGTCCAACCGTCAACCCAAAACCACCATGCCCACTAAACCACATCCCAAAGTGCCACATCTACCCGTTTTTTGAACACTTCCAGGGATGGTGACTCCACCACCTCTCTGGGCAGCCTGTTCCAATGCTTGACCACTCTTTCCATGAAGAACTTTCTCCTAATATCCAGTCTAAACCTCCCCTGGTGGACCTTGAGGCCATTTCCTCTCGTCCTATCGCTAACTACTTGGGAGAAGAGACCAACACCCACCTCACTACAACCTCCTTTCAGGTAGTTGTAGAGAGCGATAAGGTCTCCCCTCAGCCTCCTCTTTTCCAGGCTAAACAACCCCAGTTCCCTCAGCTGCTCCTCATAAGACTTGTGCTCCAGACCCTTCACAAGCTTTGTTGCCCTTCTCTGAACACGCTCCAGCACCTCAATGTCCTTCTTGTAGTGAGGGGCCCAAAACTGGACACAGTATTCCAGGTGCAGCCTCACCAGTGCTGAGTACGGGGCACAATCACCCCCCTGCTCCTGCTGGCCACACTATTCCTGATACAAGCCAGGATGCTGTTGGCCTTCTTGGCCACCTGGCCACACTGCTGGCTCATGTTCAGCCGGCTGTCAACCAACACCCCCAGGTCCCTTTCTGCCAGGCAGCTTTCCAGCCACTCTTCCCCAAGCCTGTAGCGTTGCATGGGGTTGTTGTGACCCAGGTGGAGAACCCAGCACTTGGCCTTGTTGATCCTCATACAGTTGGCCTCGGCCCATCGATCCAGCCTGTCCAGGTCCCTCTGCAGGGCCATCCTACCCTCCAGCAGATCAATGCTCCCACCCAGTTTGGTGTCGTCTGCAAACTTACTGAGGGTGCACTCAATCCCCTCATCCAGATTATTGATAAAGATATTAAACAAGACTGGCCCCAAAACTGAGCCCTGGGGAACACCACTTGTGACCGGTCACCAACTGGATTTAACTCCATTCACCACAGCTCTCTGGGCTCAGCCACCCAGCCAGCTTTTTACCCAGCAAAGAGTACACCTGCCTAGGCCATGAGCTGCCAGCTTCCTTAGGAGAATGCTGTGGGACATGCTGTCAAAGGCTTTACTAAAGTCCAGGTAAATGACATCCACAGCCTTTCCATCATCCACTAGGCGGGTCACCAGGTCACAGAAGGAGATCAGGTTGGTCAAGCAGGACCTGCCTTTCATGAACCCATGATGGCTGGGCCTGATCCCGTGGTTGACCTGCACATGCCTGTTGAGCGTACTCAAGATGAACCACTCCATAATCTTTCCTGGCACCGAGGTCAGGCTGACAGGCCTGTAGTTCCCCGGATCCTTTTTCCGGCCCTTCTTGTAGACGAGCATCACATTGGCAAGCCTCCAGTCATCAGGCACCTCCCCTGTTAACCATGACTGCTGATGGATGATATGGACAGTGGCTTGGTAAGCTCCTCTGCCAGCTCCCTCAGTACCCTCAGGTGGATCCCATCTGGCCCCATAGACTTGTGAGCATCCAGGTGGCATAGCAGGTCATTAACTGCTTCCTCCTGGATTATGGGGGCTCCATTCTGCTCCCCGTCCCTGTCTTCCAGCTCAGGGGGCTGAATACCCTGGGGAGAACTGGTCTGGCTATTAAAGACAGAGGCAAAGAAGGCAGTAAGTACCTCAGCCTTTTCCTCATCCTTGGTGGCAATGTTCCCCCCACATCCAATAAAGGATGGAGATTCTCCCTGGCTCTCTTTTTGTCCTTAATGTATTTATGGAAACATTTTGTATTATCTCTTACAACAGTGGCCAGATTGACTTCTAGCTGGGCTTTTGCCTTTCTAATTTCCCCTGTGCATGACCTAATGAGATCTCTGTACTCTTCTTGAGTTGCCTGCCCCTTCTTCCAAAGGTGGTAGACTCTCCTTTTTTCCCCAGAGTCCCAGCAAAAGCTCCCTGTTCAGCCAGGCCAGTTGTCTTCCCCACCGGTGTGTCTTACGGCACATGGGGACAGCCTGCTCCTGCACCTTTAAGACTTCCTCCTTGAAGAATTCCCAGCCTTCCTGGACCCCTTTGTCCATCAGGACTGCCTCCCAAGGGACTTCCCCAACCGGTGTCCTGAACAGGCCAAAGTCTGCCCTCCAGAAGTCCATCGTAATGGTTTTGCTGGCCCTCCTCCTTACTTCGCTAAGAATCAAAAACTCTATCATATCATGGTTGCTAAGCCCAAGATGGCCTCCAACCACAACATCTCCTATGAGTCCTTCCCTGCTTGTAAACAACAGTTTAAGTGAGGAACCACCTCTGGTAGGCTCATTTACCAGCTGTGTCAGGAAGTTATCTTCCACACACTCCAGGAAATTCCTAGACTGTTTCCTCTCTGCTGTCTTGTATTTCCAGCAGATGTCTGGCAAGTTGAAGTCCCCCATGAGAACAAGGGCTAGCGATTGTGAGACTTCTGCCAGCTGCTTACAGAATGCTTCATCTACCTCTTCATCCTGGTTGGGTGGGCTATAACAGACTCCCAGCAGGACATCTGCCTTGTTGGCCTTCCCCCTCATCCTTACCCATAAGCACTCGACATCATCAGAATTGTTGAGCTCTGTACAATCAAAACACTCCCTAACATACAGAGGCACCCCACTGCCTCTCCTTCCTTGCCTATCCCTTCTGAAGAGCTTATAGCCATCCGATGCAGCACTCCAGTCATGAGAGTCATCCCACCATGTTTCTGTGATGGCAACTATGTCATAACTACCCTGCTGCACAATGGCTTCCAGCTCCTCCTGTTTGTTGCCCATGCTGCGTGCATTGGTGTAGATGCACTTGAGCTGGGCTATTGATTTCACCCCCAATGTTAGCATACCACTCTTGGGCTCCTCTCTAGTGAGCCTGGTTATATCCCCTTCCCCCTTTGAACCTAGTTTAAAGCCCTCTTGATGAGTCCCACCAACTCATGAGAACCCTTTTGCCCCTTGGAGACAGCTGAACTCCATCTGTCATCAGCAGGCCCGGTGCCATGTAAACCCCTCCATGATTGCAAAAACCAAAATTCCACTGATGGCACCAGTCTCTGAGCCACTTGTTAATCAGCTGAGCTTTCCTGTTCCTTTCAGTATTCTTCCCTGCCACTGATGGGATTGAGGAAAACACTACCTGTGCTCCCAATTCTTCAACCAATTGTCCCAGTGCCCTGAAGTCCCTTTTGATTGCTTTTCGACTTCTTTCTGCAACTGCCAACCTGCATAACCAATAGCGGGTAATGATCAGAGCGCTGTGTCAGAGCAGGGAGTTTCTTAGTAATGTCTCTAACCCAGGCCCCAGGGAGGCAGCAGACTTCCCCATGGGATGGGTCTGGATGGCATATCAGGCCCTCTAGAGGTTCCCTGTGGGTACAGGAGGGAATCGCCCACGACAATTACCCTCCTTTTTTCTGAACAGAAGCAGTCGTAATGCGTGGGGCTGACTGACTCACCCTAGGCAACCCCCTGGATGGGCCTTCGCCTACATCCTCATTTGCCTGGCCCTCACATTCCAGAGCCCTGTATCAGTTGTGTAAGGGCAACTGGGAAGGTGAGAGAGGCCGGGAGGGGATTCACCTGCTGCCCCGAGCAGGGACCTGTTTCCATTCCCCCCATCTCTTAGGTCCCCTCCTTCTGCTTGCTGGCAAGAGGGTAGGGGATCCTCTGCTCTTTGTGGGGCCTCCATCTGCTGCCTTGGCCCCAGGGATGGTAGGGTGTAGCTCCACCAATCTACCTCCCCCTCATACTCGCTGATACTCCTTAGCCTTTCCACTTCCACTTTCAGCTCTGCCACCAGAGCTGAGCAGATTGGTCACACCAAAACCAGCTGCTGTCTCTGCTGCCCTCTGGTATGAGTGACAGGCTCAGGCACTCCCTGCAGCCAGAGACCTGGATGGCTGTACATTTGTGCAGGAGCTCCGTCTGCGTCACCATGTTCCTTCTCGCGATGGCTTTCGGGTGAGTGGAAACCATGGCTGCTAGGTCCTCTCCTGGGAGGGCGATGACCACGAGTTGACTTTCCCTTCAGAGCCAGGAAGGGGGCTGCGCCCTGCCCAAACTGCCGCACACGCCCTGTTTGCCCATCCTGTTTGCTGCTCTTGTAGGTGAGGGAGTTTGGCTGCCGTCACTCTTGTCCCCACCCAGGCTGAGTCAGAGCTGCCTCTCATCAGGAGCTCACTCTTTCCTGCTCGGGGGGGCGGTGGTGGTGGGGGCCTGGCGTACCTTCTCTCTCCCTGCACTTTTGCCACCGATTTGCTGCTATACGAAGAGTTCCCTGTCACGATCCTCTGCTCTGGAGCCCTTCGTCTTGCTGGCTTCCTAAAAAGCCTGTGTCTATCATAGTACTCCAGTCATATGAGCTATCCCACTATGTCTCCATCATCCTAATGTAGTCCTGTAAACTGCACAGTTGTCTCATTGCTACCATTTGTTCCCCATGGTGCATACATTAGTGTACAAACTCTTCAGGGAAGCACCTAGTCATATGGACTTCCTAGAAAGGGTGTGGAAGCATTCTCTGCAATGCTGTCCTGCGTACTTGGGTGACCTCGCTTCAGCCCTATTTAGTTGATGGTAAAGTCCCCTCTCTACATGAGCCCACACCCTTTGTTTTGATAACCTGATCCATCACTTCCTCACTTGATTGTCATCCTCTCTTTCCCCTGTCATTCCTAGTTTAAAGCTTCTCTTACCAGGATGACCATCCTCTTGGCAAACACCCTGCCTCCCCACCACCTTCACTTAGTCCAGTAGATCCCACCTCTTCCAAACAGTATTCACTCCTCAGAGAGCATGCCATGTTCATAGAAACCAAAACCCCATTGTTGTTGACCAGCAGGGCTGAGGAGACACCACACAGGCCCTTATGCCCTTGACCATCATCCCATAGATATATGGATCATATTTGATATTTTCCAGTTCTCCCCTGGCAATATCATTGATGCCCATGGGAAAAAGCAGCAGGGAACAATAATCAGAGCTCCAGAGAAGCCTCTGCAGGCTCTTTATGATATCATAAATTGGAGCCCCTGCAAGCAGCAAAGCCCCCCAGACAACAGGTCAGCCAACAGGCCTGTTCCCTACAGCAGAGGAGTCACCATCTACTAACACTCAGTGCTTCCTTCTGGTGCTCCTGCATGGCTCAGGCTCAGCCAGCTCAGATGTTTCACCTGACAGAGGTCCCAGCCTCTTTTCTCCAGCCATAACACTGAACATATTTTGTAGTTATAAATCTTCAGGCAGAGCATGAGCCTTCCTCCTAGTACCATAAGTCACCAGCTTCCACCATCCTGGGAGTCTTTGCTTCCCACCCTGATAGATTCAACCTGCCCCTCCTTCAGTACATACTTCCATGGTTTCTTGAAGCTGTAGGGTCTCAGAAAAGATCCAGTCTCTTTCACAATCTCTTATGATGGATAGCATGCTGACCTCCTCCTGCAGCTACTTTGCTTAATAAAAGGCCTCAAAAAATGCATATCTCTCTTCAGGCTAAAGGAAGATCTCCCCCTGCTCCAGACCAGCACCCTTTTTCTGAAGTTCTGTCTCATTTGAGACCTGCAACAGTACAAGAAAATTTTTTCCAACAGCTGATGAGGACAATGCCTTGTAGTACATTCCCTCCACAGTTGAGGAAGCATGTGCTGTTGTGAGATAAGGCACTAGCCCTTCCTGCACAAACTGTGTTTAAAGACTCATGCTTTTACATAGGCCTCACCTGAGCACAGGCTGAAAGGGTGCCAGACTCTCCCTAATCAGTGTCAGCTGGAACAAAAAGTCCAATGACCCTTTGATCAAGGACAGCTGACAGAGCTCTTTAGTCCTGCTAGACCTTGCTGGAAGCAAAGGCCTCCCGTAGCTATCTATTCCCAACAGCAGCAGGCACCCTCAAGCTCCTCAAAGGCTTCCCAAAAGGGTTTCCAGAGGTCCTTTGATCCCAGAAGGTCCCAGAAGATCTAGAAGCAAGAGCTCAGAAACTGCTCTGCCAACTATTCGCTGCCCCTTTTAGCTGTGCTTTCCAAGGAAGATTTTTGCAACTATTACATTTTATTAGCTATGGTGTTAAATCTTGCTATTGCTCAGTATTATTGTGACTGAGAATTAAGTTGGCAAGAAACAAAGTACCAGAATGCATGCTGGAATAGTAATTAAAAAAAAAAAAAAAAAAAAAGCCAGTCTCTGTTGAGGAGGAAGAGCATGTCTAATGATCCATTCCAGCAGATAGAATTCTTATTCTGAACTCTACCTAGCCTACCATGCCAGCTGATACTGTGATAGTGGGAACACCTGCATTTTTTATGCTGGTGGGAGGAGTACTATAGCCTAATCTTGGCCAAGAGTTGAGTACAATGCAAAGAGAGGCTGAGAGCAGTAAGTTGTGACAAACAGGACCGTGGAGCAAGAACCAAGCAGGAGCTGGGTTGACAGTTGACAGGAAAACATGTTAGCAGGAACAAAACATGTAATAGTGTATAGTGGGAACCATATCAGAAGACATTGTAATGAGAAGTTAGTGATCCTGAGGTATATGCAACTATGACTAGCCCTTCCCAGCTGGTGCCCTTATGTAGCACTGAATGTCCTGCTCCACTTAAGTGAATGCTGAATGACGCAATCTGCTTTGGGCAGTGTCCCCAATCCATGCCCTGTTATGCTACCTTACAGACGTTACAAGATGATGTACAGGTGGTCCTGTTTGATGTTTTGACACATATGACCTGTCCTTCGTGGACATTTCTTGTTCTTTGGACAACAGATTAACGGCTGTATTGTGAGGAAAAAGACTGGTCCGAACAGTAATGGAGTCTGGCAACACCTTATAGAACAAAGCTTTACTGAGGCAGTGAGAAAGATGAGCAACAATGCACCCATACAGTGACTCACCCAGTCACCAATAGCAAACACAGGATCATGAGCGATGCCATGGCTCCAGTGGACTGCCAGGGACACTTGGCATCCTGGTCATCTGGCAGCCACATCCAACTGTACGAATGCCTTCTGAATGTGGGTGAGAGTCATGCTGCCCTGTGGCTCCATCAATGGCAGTGTGATAATAGAGAATCATACCTCACGTGGGTAATGCAGGCGGCATCCTGCCTATGCTGCCGATGCTGGTCAAGGGGCAGGGTGTCAGGAGAAAGGGTGCCAAAGACTTTAAAAGCAGTGCAGGTGGTGAGGTATTGTGAACCTCACACGGCTGGGAATTCTGCACAGCATGCCATGGCCACATTGAAGAGGTCTCAAATGCTGACACACCTTTGGCTTCCCAGCACGAGAAAGGACATAAGATTGACCCATTACTCTTACTTTCTAATTATTCAATAAATAGCATTTAACCACATATACTTGTTAGCTGCCTTTTTTATTGAGATCTGGAAAGAACCTTACGCCTGCTCCTGTGTAAAACATAGCATTGTCCAGTGGAACATAGAGATTGTGAATATGCAAACATATATGGTGTGATCCTTTAATAGGCTAAGCATTCAATCACATAATTACTATAAACTGTTCAAAGTGTAGCAACATATAATTATGGTAAACAAGATCTCAAGTTCTCCTAACCTGTTAAAGCATGCAGGACGCCCAGTGTTGCCCCTAGGGTTCATGTTTCTGGCACAATAGCTCCCCAGGTGTCCTGTCTGGCATGTTGAAGTGCCCTGGAGGACAATATTTGCTTCCATAGCAGTTGGTGCCAAGATACTGGGGTCTTCAATACTGATCTCTGATCTTCTGCTGCTGCCCTGACTCCATAGTTTGTGAATTGGCTTTTTATCCCCTTTAGTTTCTGTGACCTGTGATCTTTTTATTTTCTTATTTTACTCAGGCTCATGTTCTCTGGTGAATTGCAGTCTGTGAGACTGATCCAGAGATGGCCAGTCCCTTTGTATCCAATACCATCTTCCTTATGCAATTGACTTAACTGTTACATTACCTCACCTGGAGTACTGCATCCAGCTTTTAATCTTTTTAATCTTTTAATCTTTTTAACAAGGCCTGTTGTGACAGGACAAGGAATAACAGATTTAAACTAAAGAATAGATTTAGACTAGACATAAGAAATACATTTTTTACAATGAGGGTGGTGAAGCACTGGAACAGGTTGCCCAGAGAGGCAGTGGAGGCCCCATCCCTGGCAACATTCAAGGTCAGGTTGGACAGGGCTCTGAGCAACCTGGTCTGGTTGAAGCTGTCCCTGCTCACTGCAGGGGGGTTGGGCTAGATGACCTCTAAAGGTCCCTTCCAACCCAAAGCATTCTATGATTCTATGATTGTATGATTCTATGATTATTTACCATATAGCTTGCCAAATGCTGAATACATTTTTGCTAAATCAGCAATTCATTTATGCTAAATCAGGGACTCAGTTATTGTCTCAACACAAAAATTTTCTGTATATTTGTGCCGGGTTGACAATCTGGTTACTGTACCACCTCAGTGCAAATGTTCCCGTAACCATAAGCCTGTGACCTCCTGCTGCCTTTAAATTTCCTCATACAGAACAATACTTGAAACTGCTGGAAAGGTGTATTGCAATATCGTCCTGACTGATCTGACTGTCAGCCTGTGCTGACATCTGGGTACAAAAGCCCCTTAGCAGTAGAGATCCTAATGGGGACGTCTGACACTGAGTACGGGCAGCGGATGTGAGGTGGAACTGTTACATGCTGGAGCCAAGCTGCTGCCCAAGAGCCTGACACTGAGCCAGGTCAGACATGGCGAGTGTCAGGTTCCCCTGGGCTCAACTGCGCCATCTGATCAGAGTGGTAGATGGGGCTGGTCTCAGGTGATGGGATGTGTGTTTGTGTGTGTGAGAGTGAGAAGCTTTCCTTAGCACAGCCTATCCATCGCTTGGTCTGTTGAATTAATTGAACTTGCCAGTCATGTTGTTTGGTGTTCCTTTCTTCCTCCTGAGAACTAGGAACTCAGTATTTTGTTTGACAGAGTTATCAACAATTACCAGGCTTCCCTGCTCCACTACTCACAGAGATTTTTGTCTAGCTTTTGTAAGATCAACTTTATTTGGTTAAAACCTGGTTCCCAAAATCATTGCTACATTTCATTTTTTAAGACAGAGGTCATAATTCTGGAAGACTTTCTTAGGTAAAACTGAAGAGATCAGAACTGTAGCTGTAAGAGAACATTTTCATCCATTGTGAAGCTATACCATAGTCCCAATGTATCATAATCCAGTGTTGCACCCACATTGCAACAAGGCCTCAAGAGCTGGATACTAGATCCTACACAAGTATTTGTGGTTTGTTTTCTTTAATGATAGCAAGATGATACTTGCAAATGAAACATTAAAGAATGACAGAGTGATTGACTCTGCATACCTGGTTCTGAAACAATGGCACCCTCATAACTAGTTCATTTTGTTGCAGCCTTGTACACAATCTAAAGATCATGCTGTTCCATTGGTTGTTGCACAATTACTCTTGTTAAAAAGCTTTGTGACTCTTGTACAGTGGTTGGCTGATTTTCCAACATGCAGTTCCTTTTTTTCTTAGACATCCTTCAGGATATGCTTTTCTGATAACATAAACAGTGTTTTCCAGATGTGGCACCTAGACAACCTTTGCACATGTTACTTTTGTATAGCTTACATTCTTGTTTTAGGGTCAGTGAATAGGTTGTGCACACATTCTTATTAATTTTTTTTTTAGAAAACAATGGTTCATTAAGAGAATATATATATACACACAGTGCTCTTGCATTATACTTGTTATTACTATTTGTCTAATTATGGCAGTGTTACTGTCACGTTGATCTATCAAGTTTACTTAAACATATTTGATTCCCTTCAGCTTATGACACCAGATGGACCTATGCTGAAGTAAGTAATCATAAATCTTAGTTGACTTGCTCTTCAGAGTTCTGTTTAGTACTTAAGGAGCCAGGAGGTCACTGAACTGTAAAAAAGGAGGTTGACAGTTGAGTTTAAATATCAGTAAAACAATTTTATAGTTTCTACTGTGTCTTGTTTGACAGCAGGGTGGGTTTTGGTTTGGTTTTTTTTTTTTTTTTTGTCACTTAGTGACACAGCATTATGACTTGGTTCTCCAGGCACAAGAGATGATGGGATTCTCTCAGTGAGAACTTTATTTTCAATGATTTTGAAGGTATACGCTCTGTTGAAGGAGATGCCAGAGTATGTTTCTAAAAATATGTCCTCTACATGAACAACTCTAGCAGAGTCATGTGTACCTTAGCAAACAATTGAAAATTCTCTTTGTTTTTCCTTTCTCAAAACAAATGTTGCTGTGTACAAAGAATCATAGAATCATCGAATCATTTAGGTTGGAAAAGACCTTTAAGATCATCCAGTCCAACCATTAACCTACACTACCAAGTCCACTCTAAGCCAATCAAGGGTAGACTAGACTAAACCATGTCCCAAAGTGCCACATCTACCCATTTTTTGAACAATTCCAGGGATGGTGACTCCACCACCTCTCTGGGCAGCCTGTTCCAATGCTTGACCACTCTTTCCGTAAAGAAATTTTTCCTAATTTCCAACCTAAACCTCCCCTGGCGCAGCTTAAGCCCATTTCCTCTAGTCCTATCGCTAACTACTTGGGAGAAGAGACCAACACCCACCTCACTACAACCTCCTTTCAGGTAGTTGTAGAGAGCGATAAGGTCTCCCCTCAGCCTCCTCTTCTCTAAGCTAAACAATCCCAGTTCCCTCAGCCGCTCCTCATAAGGCCTGTGCTCTAGACCCTTCACCAGCCTTGTTGCCCTTCTCTGGACACGCTCCAGCACCTCAATGTCCTTCTTGTAGTGAGGGGCCCAAAACTGGACACAGTATTCCAGGTGCAGCCTCACCAGTGCTGAGTACGGGGCACAATCACCCCCCTGCTCCTGCTGGCCACACTATTCCTGATACAAGCCAGGATGCTGTTGGCCTTCTTGGCCACCTGGCCACACTGCTGGCTCATGTTCAGCCGGCTGTCAACCAACACCCCCAGGTCCCTTTCTGCCAGGCAGCTTTCCAGCCACTCTTCCCCAAGCCTGTAGCGTTGCATGGGGTTGTTGTGACCCAGGTGGAGAACCCAGCACTTGGCCTTGTTGATCCTCATACAGTTGGCCTCGGCCCATCGATCCAGCCTGTCCAGGTCCCTCTGCAGGGCCATCCTACCCTCCAGCAGATCAATGCTCCCACCCAGTTTGGTGTCGTCTGCAAACTTACTGAGGGTGCACTCAATCCCCTCTTGAAGTTACCACTTCATCTCTCTAGTCTAAGACCTAAGAAGCAGAAAAGGAAGGGAGACTGCCTTAGTCATAAAAACGCCTGTCTTAGTCATAAAAAATGCCTGTCTGAGTTTAGAAATGTTTAGGGGTAGTGACAGATGAGTAGCATCTTTCAGAGTTGCAATTTTAACTTGATAAAATTTTGACAGCCTCCCACAACTGACCATATCTATCCTCACCCACAATTCTTTGTTTCATATGAAGAAAGGATTTACCACAGTGCTTATGGTGTTGTGCATGTATCCATGAACACTGGTGCTTCATTCCGTTAGGTGCTGAGGGGTGCCTACTGCAGCAAGAACCGAACATGCTGTCTGCGAGTTGTCTGGGAGCCTTCCAATTCTATATGCAGGAGTCCCTTACTAAACATTCCATAACTCCTTTCTTCCTGTCTTATGACCATATTTTTAAGAGGTGACACTGCTTTGACACTATGGAAGCACCAGCTGAGTCTGTTTCCCAATAATTATTAGGAACACACGACATTTCTCTTAATTTTCTCATTCCACCTTTAAGCGCCTGCTTTCTGTCAATCCTTCCATGGATGGGAGGACCAGGAAGGAAACAGCTATGGTTTCTAGCACAGACATTCTATGTTACACTTCAGATCTTTAGCCAGGGGTTCTAATTAGTAGAGTAGGACTGTGAAGGTGATGAAAGATAGCGATTGCAGTGATGACCTGGATTCTTAAAAACAGCTACAGTCTTAGTTCTCTCTTCTGAGTCTGATAAGCAAGTGAGGAATCTTGAGAGGTGAGCTGTAGCCACCCCAGAGCAGCTGCAGATCTTCAGAATGACAGACATAACAATGGACCCATACTGACACCTCTGTGTGGGAAACTGCAGTTTTCAGACATAGTTAATGCATCACGTATACAGGGTGCCTTGAATACCTTATTGTAAAGCATGAAATCTTTTTCTGTCTCAGAATAAGATACACAGATAAGCGCATCTAGCTAAATAGCCTTGTAGCAAAGAAGATGCATTTAGATATCCCAAAGTAATTTTCAATTGATTATTTATTTACAACTGGCAGACTTTTAATACATTGCAGATTACATCTTATTCATCTATCATTGCCATGATGTTGTCTCATGCCTGGACTCTTGGTTGGACTTAGCTGTCATCTCCAGGTCTGGCCTGCTTACCTTGCTCAGGTACTGTGGGCTTGGGTACTGGGTGGTGAACTGCTGGCTGTAGGATCCCCCCTTGGCTCCTGGGTGCCTGTCCCCTAGGGAGCGACCTTGCTCTTGCTGCTTCCTGTCTGGCAGCAGGAGGATAGCAACAAGCTTACAGCATGCTGCATTGTGCTCTTTCTCTTCCTTTTAGACCAACATGAAGACAAACTATAGCCCTGATGATATTCCTATTTTTGTCGGGATAGGCCTGACAAAACAGGAAAACAAAGATGATAGGCAGCAACTTCACTGAAGGCCTAAGGATGCTGAAGGGAGCAAGGTTCCAAGGCAATTAATTGCTCTTGCTAGAATTACTGCTGACTCCTACAGAATCTGTCCAAAAAGTAACTAAAACTCTTGTCATAGTCAATCAAGAGGAGCCTAAGAGATGCAGAGAAGACTCACTAGCTGTTATGTGTCCTTGAGGTGACATGCAGGTGATCCTGGTGAGTCCACTCTGTTACACCCGTCTTCGGTGCTTGAAGTATGAGAGAATGAGTAGAAGTGAAATAACTTTTAAAGTAAAAGCACCTTCCCCTTCCATAATGTCTCACAGTGAGTTTAGTTACATTTATTTTCTGTATTAATAGCTTACAACAGATAGATAATGTATTTGATAAATCACCTCAGTTCCTGGACATTTCCATAAGTTAAGAATAAGGCAGCAATGTGTACCATAATTAATTGAGCAATTAATTCTTGAACATCTACTGCTGGGTGAGCTCTGTTAGACTGGCTTGCACTGACTCCCAATTACAGATAGTTAAAGGGGATGGCATGTGCCTTATCTCTGATGCAAGAAGGTTTCATTGCCCAACAATCACTAACTGTTCCTGCTTTCTGGTTTGTTAGCCTGTATGAATTATAAGATCCTCTTTCCATGCTAACAAGCCTAGTATTTCTCTTAGGACACAGTATCTCATGTTGTTAGCCAGTGTAGTCTGTATCTGATCAGTGGACTCTGTTGTCACTTGTAAGTGGACTTGATGCATGCCAGTAAGAAAGCAGACCTTGTGTCCTGCTTTTGTCTCTTCAAAGGATGACTGTAAGGTATTAATACACTGATCTCCTGATTTGAGTGATGGTGGGCCCAAATCACAGATAATGGGTAGGTAAGGGGAAGATAGTCTGTACAGCCCCCCTTTCAGAGCTGCAGCTAAGGTGGTGTTTGTGTAGGAGACCACAAGCAATGATGGGGTACGGTGAATTGTATAATGGGTGAAGTAAAAACAATGTTTCCTGTTCTTTCTCTCCAGCAATTTCAGAAATGGTTCTTGCATAAAGAGATAAAGAAGGCAGAAATATGCTAGTGAGCAAATGAGAACCTCATTAGTTCATATGGAGAGGAGAGGAATTGTGGAGAAGGAAGGTATGATGATATGGAATTTGAGGTGGAAGATAAGGGTTTTGAAAACACAGTGTGTTGTATGTATTTCTCTTTGATTAGTGCAGAAGCTGGTTTGAATGACTAGTCACTGTGTTACTAAGGAGTCTGTCTACACTCTAGTAGCACAATTATTAACTATCTGCATCACAAAAAATGCCTAGCTGCAAATTATAAATGGAATAAGCCTTTAAGAGGTTGATAGGTGTTGATAAATGGCAGGAGGCCTCTGGAAGATGAAAGGCAGTGAAGCAAGATGTTAGCTAAAACAGTGTTTCTACACAAGACTGGCAAGATCTAGGTTGGAGGCAGCTTTGGATACCTGGAGGCAGAAGCTCAGGATCAGGAAGGATGAATATGAGCAGTTTGCTAAACAGCAAGTATCTAAGATGCTTTACCAGAGGCCTAAGGCTTTAAGGTAAGAGCTTGAAGTTTGGCATAGGGCTGGCTAGAAGATTTTACTTAAGAGACTCACTCAATATGCTGGCAAGAATTTGCAGTCAGGTTGAGTAAATAACATTTGTTTTGCAATCCCAGTGTGAAGCCACTGGGACTTAAATTTCTGCAGGTTTTTAAACCTAGTGTAGAAGCCCACAGTTTGAAAGTTCTTGTTGTTTAGCATTGTGAATTTTAAGCAATACGTGCTTCCCTTAGTCTAAGTGCACAGTCTATGCTTGCTTTGCAAGTTTATTTAGAGCAGGTTTATTTAGAAGGATTTAGGCTAACATCATTGACTGGTAACTAGCAGACAATAAGAAACCAAGCACTAATGAGTTGCTTAACCCTGGATTGCTTACAGTGTTAAGTGTTCAGGTATGAAGTTAGGGCAAAAATAGTTCAGGGAACCAAAGAGCTGAGGCTGGCCTGGAGAAGGTGCTGGGGTGAGACCAGCAGCACAGTAGAGAAGTGTGGCACGGAGATGGATCTTGGGCAGGGCTTAGCAGAGTAAGCGAAGGCTTGGCTGGTGCAGAAGCTGATCAGCCATCCTAAGGGCAGTGAGTAGTGTCACTGTGGCAAATGTTTTCAGAAGAGGTGGAGCTGAGGCTTCTAGAGTAGCTTTTCTGTCTTGTTTCCTTTTCACTCCTTTTCCCAGTGCTACCTGGGAGATGTGCTCCACTTGGACTCCTTTCTGCAGTTTTGTGCTCACCCCAATGGTCCTGCACATGTGCTGTATTTTTCATAATCTCCTTATAATGATCCAATCAACATTTATCACCCTTGTGCATCTCCTTTAACAGACATTTTCCAGGTGTTCTTGTTTCCTGTTATTTTACAGGTGTTTGATCTCTCATGCTGTAGCCTTCACTTAAAATGCTCTGCATCCCTTGAACACCTATGTTTGGTTCATTCACAAAAAATAGTTAGAAGTGCTCAACTTCTTTGTCTAGGTTAGGAATAAGTAATTACCTTAATTTCCATGAGCATCCACTAATTCACAAGCCCTTTGATTGTTTTGTGTCTAGCAAATGGCAGTATCTCTGACATGATTGTATGTAAGACATAAGATGACAGCTATCATTATTTCAGGAGTGGTCTACATTGTAGATGTTTAGATTTTATTTGAACCTGTCTGCAGGGGGTTGTTCTATCTGTACAACCAGTCAAATCTTGTGAATCATAACAAGGGAAGGAGGAAACAAGGCTTTACCACAGAGAATAACAATGTAATTGCCTGTAATGTCAAAGAAGAACACATTTGAAGCAAAATGGTGTAAATAGGAGAGAGGTGAGAAGGGGTGACATGGGAAGATGAATATCTATCAACATTAGAAGATTTGCGGTATCCAGTGAGGGCATAGAGTTGGTTGACATGTATCTCCTTCCCTCTGTGTGGCGATGGGAATGCTGGGGCTGCAGTGCCTGCCACCAGGAGAGTGTGAGGGGGGCAGCTCCACAATACACTCTTCCCCCTGGCTGCAGCAAGTGGCTTGTGTCATGGGCTCAGCTGGTGGACATAAACTCCCAGTGCTGAGCAATAAACAGCATTTTGTATGTCTAGACCAACTGTGGTCTAAACATGCCTAGACACTTCCTAATTTTGCCAGTGGAGTAACAATATGTAAGTGCTTGTGGTTGTTTTACAAAGCAGGTTAATTTAAGCTGAAAGAGATGCCCCTGCTGCTCAGGTGTTTGTGAATGACAAAAGATAGCAGTTAAGAAACTATTTGTGAGGCAAATGTACATCTTCTGGGTGGTCTTCAAGTCTGAAACACAAGCAAAGGAATGCTGCTCACATTGTATGCAAAATAAACATCTCCTGGGAAAGGACATAGGATATTGCTAGGAGCTACGCAAACAAAAGTTGAAGATGATTGAATAGTTTGCACATTACAAAGGCTCTCAAATGAGTTAAAACTTGAAGGGCATGCCTTATAGGTATGTGAAGGAAGGGGAGAGTAGTTGGAGCAATGCAGGTCTCTTAAGAGACGTAATTGTAGAGCAACATGGAAAAGCATGATATCAGTAAAACATCAAGCTGCTTTTGGTCCCTGTATAGTACTGACTGTGCCAGAACATGGCAGAAGATTTGCTGTAGATGTAATAATCAAAGGAACTGAGTGTAGTATAATGGAACACCGCGGGAACTTGGGCAAACGATGGATGAATGAAGAAGGACAACAGAAAAGGTTTGGATGACCACACCTTGAACTTCGGCAACAAGCCGACAGGGGATACAAGCTGAAGTGACCAGCGAAGACCACCAGAGACCCCTATGGAGCATGCATGGTTAGGCTAAGTGTTATATAACTATGTGATTATGTAATGTATGTAAATTGAAATACCTATATGTATGAGAAGGGAAGGTCGTGCAGAGTCTATTGTGTAAATATGATTAAGAGCAGATGTCGGTGTGCTAGCTTTGTGGAATTACCACCTAGCACCCATCTCTGTGCAGAAATGAAATAAAGCAGTATCTCGCCTGTGTGTGTAGATATTGGCTTATTGCACACCGGGCAATGAATCTGCTTTTCAGACAACAAGCATGTCTAAGAAGAATTTGGGGACCTGATACTGATCAAAATAGCTCACCTGCAACCAAAGCCTTTGCAACATATCATTTCTTCATTCTGCTCTTTGTGCTTAACTTGGAAACTGTCAAAGATGACAAAGCTTGAAAATTCCTGCAAATAAAGTTCTGTTCTTTAATTAAACTTAAAATTAACATAAACGAAACTTTCACCAAACACCCTAGAGTCTACAAGTGATTGCAGGGTAATCACTGGCAAATTCTGTTGGCTGACCAAGCCAGGGATACTGAACGTGCATGTGAAGGAGAGAAACAAGCTCTTCCACTTCACTACTTCTCTGAGGACAGCATCCATCTCCAATCTCCAGTTCTCTGCTTTGCCACAAGAGTATTTCTTTAGCTTAAGCTTAACCCTTTGAGACTGCCAGCCTGGCTATCATGTCCTTGTCCTCCCCTTCAAAATCCAATTAGCCCACATGTGTTATGTAATTGAGAGAAATTGCATAAGTATCAATCATACTTCCAGATTGATTTGCTCCTATTAAGTTGGCATCAAACCTGTAACTCTTGCTGCTGAGGAAATAACACACCAGCAAGACAGGGAGAGAGGGATGATCCTGCCTATTCATGCCATAAAGAAGTATGTATTCTGTGCCAGGTGTTAATACAAACATTTTTAAGCATTGACTAGCTTCTGGGATATTCTGTTTAAAGCAAAAGAAAAGCTGGCAGTAACGGCTTCCATGGGATGTTTCATTAATGGTTGCTGTGGGAAAAGCAGTTGGGACATGCTTGTCAATAATTATGTCCTACACCAGGTAGGAGACAACAGTAGAGTATGTCATGGGAAGAAATCACAGATGCTGGAGATTTGAGTATGAAGGTCAGACAAGAGATGATTTTGGCTGCTTAGACATCCGTGAGATCTGTAAGAACTAGTCTAATCTATTTTAGCTTAAATCAGGAGAAAGTTCATGTTAACTACACAGTTACACAATAGTGAAACTGTTACGAGAAGAATTTGTTTCAAGTGTCTTCCTCTTTGGGGTGTGTGGGGGAAAAACCCACCAAATGAAAAATTTAAGAACTAAATGTAGCTTACCAAAAACTAACCACAAAGAATAGAGAAAGGCTACTTCTACTTTAGAGTAGATTCAGCCAACCTCATTTTCGAGAAGTCTAGTCTTATGACTTGCAACCACCCACAGACTTCCCCACACTTTGCTTTATCTACTGCCTAGTTTTGTCTGGTGCAAAGCCACATTAACTGTTACAATGTGTAACAATTGTAACAATTGTGTGTCTAAAAATTAGCAGAAATACTGATTTTACTTGTATTTTTAAGTTACAGGAGCATAAATATAGCCTACTTGGATATTCTCAGGTTTACCCTGCAGCAACAGGAGAATGTGATGATTACACGTGACTCTGAGCCGTACTTTGGTTCAGGCTGACCAAGAAGCAACAGGCCTCATGCCCTTGGAATGAACTTGCGAGCTGGAAAGGCTCTAGCTCACGTGCAAGGGAGTGAAGCTGTTTTGAAACATATTTCAAAAGGCAGTTTTAAAACCCAAAGGCAAAAGATAACCAAAAGTACAGAACAAGATATCAGAGGTAAAACAAGACATCTGTCTTGTATATACTGTTGACTAGCAGCCAACCGCTTCACTCTATAAACATGGACAAGCTGTGGAAAGCTTTGAGCTCTCCTTGCTGAAGCAGTGGGCTGCATGGCAGTGATCTCCCCTTGAGCAGAGATGCCTCTCAAGGTTGCTCCTTGAGGTTGAGAGATCCCTTACCTGTGACAGATCCTCGTGAAAGTGACTGATAGCATACTGAATTAATACTATGAAGCATTACTAATCTACATAGCTACTCAGGTGTTATAAACATTGTATGGATAATTTCATTAGACATGAACCATTGACCAAGTCTGAGACTAAGATTGGATCCAGCTGCACCTAGGGTCCAAAAAGGAGTTTAGAAAGCAAGGGGGGTCCACTCTGAACCTTGTAACTCAATGGGAGGTTTCTCTTTACTCTTCATGCCTCCAGTCCCTGTATAAGCTGTTCTAACTCAATTTTTCTTTGTATGTTTCCTCCATGCAGTAATTAATAAGGTGAACTTTGCCATTGAACTTTGTCAAATTCCCTCAAACTTTGTCAAATCATTGTTTTACCTCAATAAAATATATTCCTGCTTCTGTCTTTTGCGTGAGGTGCATCCCTCTTCCATGACAGAATCTTCAAATGTTTAACTTAATCTTGGAAAGTGGATCTGATTTGCTAGCCAGTCCATTTCTAAATGGATGTACATGACAATTACTGTGAGCACAATAAAAGCAGTAGGTGAAGTTAGACATTTTATTCACCCATTAAAATAAAATTATTTTCCCTTGCTGAAATAAGTTTTGCAAGATAAATCAATAGAACTGCAATCATTGAATTGCAGAGTAGAGTTTATTGGGTGTTTTAGTTAGTCCTTTTCTTCTAAGTATGTTAATTGCTTTTTAACAGTTATTACATACAGTAACAATGGCTAAAAATGGGGAGTTACTTTTCAGTCATGTTCTGTAGGGCCTGGGTCACCTTAAATCAAAAACGTGACACCTGGTAATGTGGGGAAGAACTATCAGTTTTATTGATTGTGTCTGAAATTTATTGTATGAGTACAATGAAGTGATTTAGTGCCAAGAATCCATCTCCTGATATATTGAGTTCATTGATCAGGGATGGATTTTTCCAGGCTCAGCCTCTTTCTCTGGCTGAGAAGGACTTTATTTGATCACACTGTTACAAGCTGGAAAGAAAAGTTGTACAATGAACATACCTCTCAATGGTTTTTCATTGTAGCTTGAAGCAGGTATTAATAAAACTACACAGATAGCTTAAAAATTACATTCCTTCACTGACCTACCTCCCCATTTCTAGATGCAGTACCCAGAAATGTGTCTGCTTCTTTTGGTTTCTCATTCAGTGTTGCTGGCCGGTATCACATGTGCCCCAAGAACTTTGTACTTTTGCTTGACCTTAGAAACATTGCAGAATAGACAGATAGGCAAAATCTATATACTTCTTAGCGTCTGTTCTCCCTGTCTTGCTGCTTGTTTGCCAACATCTAAAATCAGGTTTTAGGAAGGGAGCTATGGTGTGCAGCAGTGCACCTGAATCTACAATTTTCCAGTTGATGTGAACGTGGGATAAATATAAGTGTGACAGAACAGAGATCACCAGGTGGAACAGAATGAAAGTGTGAAAATTTCTCTTTATGCCGGATATCAGGAAGTAGTCAGCTCTGGGTTTCTGATGCCTTATGCTGATACAGATTAAACTGTTATAACTGACAAGTCATAGCACCAGGAGTCATCACTACTAACAGATGGTACCTGCTATACGAAAACAGAAATTAAAGGGTGAATTAAAATATCACCTTTTCCATACCAGTAGAGCTGTCTGATTGAATATAGATGGATGTGATGTACAGGCCGATTGTCCTTCCATCATTCAAAAGCAAGAACTCACATGGACTGAGTATAAAATTGCAGAACACCTTTTATTTACCCTGTTTCCTTCTGGCCTTGGCTTGTGGATGTGTTGTCATATGTTCATAAGACAGAAATAGTAACTGAACCTCAGCATGGGGATACTGAGAAGTCCCTCAAAACCTGGTCCATTCAGGTGTCTTCCATGCTCAGAGCCCTGGTGATATTGTGGTAGATGCTCCTGCCACGGAGCAGCCAGGTTGCCTGTCCCCCATGGAAAGGCCCCCAGATGCCAAGGGTGATGACCTGGTCGGTAGAGGCCTTGATGACCAAGGACAACATATTAAACCTTTGCCTTTAAAAAATGAATGAAAAGACTAGGATAACCTTTTTTTACCTTGCTATGTTTGGCTGTTTTCCTTGCAGTATTTGTTAATTGGTGTTGCCAGCTGGGTATCAGACTTCTTCAGTGGTGGTAGTAGGACTACTGATTTATCCTTAAAGTCATTATTTCTGCATTTGTAAATGAAAAAGGAGGGAAGTGGCTTATACTTCTAATCTAAACACCACTAAAATCTTGCTTAACCTTTCAGAAGGTCAGGTTGGCACACAGACTTACCACGTACACTTGTATACTGTGAACTTCTAAACTTTTGCTTTGCTGACGTTAAACCTTGACTTCTTGGTGTCTATGGAGCTCTTGGTGTAGAACACTACACTTCACCTATGACCACTTTTCCTACTATGATCTCATCATGGGGCTACAGACAGAAACTTAACACTGATCATACAATAACTGTATATTTGAATACAGAAGTTAGCATGTAGGTAGCAGGACGCTAGCAATTATAAGAGAAGGGGACCTCCCTAACAGAGTGACAAAAGTGTCCATCAAAATGCTTCCTACCCCACTGAAAAGAGGAGCATTTGGCCAATGTTTTGTTCAGTTTGGGGGAATCAGTAAATGAGTGTATTAAGCACCAATATAATGAACCGATTACAGCTGTTTGCTGTAATTTGAGGTACCTACAAGGCACACCGCCTTTATCTTCCAACTTCAGGTTGTCTTCTATCAGAAAGCAGGTCTTCGGATACATAAGCTGGTAGGTCAATAAATTCATTACCTAAATAGAGGCATTCTTCTTTGAGAACATCTATCTTACAAATAAAAAAAAGTGGGCTGTCTTCTAGGGTGTTTTTTTAAAGACTAAGCAAGAAAAAAAATAATTAAAAGACAAGGAAATAATGTCCTTTATGTATTTATTCGGAGTATTCAATAAGTATTATCAAGTATTTAGGTGTGGAAGTATTAAGGAAACTACAAGTGTGAAATTAAAGCAGCACTATAGTATGAAATAATTACTGTAATGAAACATTTCCACATGAACTCATAGAATTTTAGTAGTAATATGGTTTGAACATTTTCTTTATTCTTAATGAGAAATTAAGAACAATATCCTCTTCTTTCCAGGTGTCTCCACCTCGCAGTTAATCTTGCAGAAGAATAGAAACATACTTGCAGACAGAGTGAAAAACAAACCCAAAACTCATGCCTATGTCTTATGTTAAAACAATACACCACTGCTTTTCACAGCCCTTCTGTTTCCTGAGTACCAACATTTACCACTGCGTAGCTGAGAATTACTATTATTCTGTAGGTGTGTTTTCTGTTAACCCATTAAATACTTCCATGTTTGAGCCTTCTGCTCTACATACATTAAGATAGCTTCCTGGTCACTATAGCAAAGTGACAGGGTAGACTGAGGAGGATTGGTCCTGTATTGCTTGCCAGTGATCCTGTTTTTACTAGCCTAATGTAGACTAGGCAAGCTAATGTGCTAGCTATCCATACTTATAATGCTTATACGGTTCTATGAAACATGTTTCTAATTCCTCTCCTTAGTAGCCTTCTTCAAGGATCTCAAACACACATTTGACAGAGCTTATATCTTTTACTGCCCTATAACAGGATTCAAGAATTGTGGTCAAATCTTTTAATGCCATAAATAAGGTTCAACATGTTCCTCTGCAGCAAGCCTACTGTCTTCCTTTCTTCTCTACAGAAGGTTGAAATCTTTTCAAGGTTCAGTTCCCCACGTTTCCTCCTTGCCCAAAACACCAATAATAGCAAAACTTAACAATCAGTGCTTATGTAAACCCCAGTTTCAAGTCATTAAACCAGTCTACTGCCTAATCTGTCCTCATATGTAGTAAATTGTAAGAGATTCTTGGACAGCACTTTGCCAAGCTTGCTGTATCCAGAAGAAAAAACACCACCAAACCAGACAAATGCCCATTTAGTAAGCATGCTCATAATCTCTTTCTGGAACTGGTAGGAGGGATTTTAAAAATCTTCCTTCAGCAGCCACATTTGAAGTGCTGATGAGATTGTTTCTTTTGTTTAAATTGCAGCCTGACATTTTCCCTCCATGTGTTGCTCTTCTGACTGCATGTGCTCTCTCTTCCTGCAGGCCAGGCTTGACACGTTTTGTTCTAGAGCACATGTTCTTAGCACTGGTTCTCTGCCACAGAACCATAGAATCGTTTAGGTTGGAAAAGACCTTTAAGATCATCCAGTCCAACCATTTACCTAACATTACCAAGTCCACCACTAAACCAGTTAAGGGTAGAGTAGCAATTTCATGTTTCCTGGCTTGGTGGCTGGATTATTTTTAATGAAAATAAAAACTAGGAATCATTAAGATTGGAAAGGATCTCTAAGATCATCAGTCCAACCATCAACCCAACACCACCATGTCCACTAAACCATGTCCCAAAGTGCCACGTCTACCCATTTTTCAGACACTTCCAGGGACATTCCACCACCTCTCTGGGCAGCCTGTTCCAATGCTTGACTACCCTTTCCGTGAAGAAATTTTTCCTAATATCCAATCTAAATCTCTCCTGGTGCAGCTTGAGGCCATTTCCTCTCGTCCTATAGCTAACTACTATCTTTATGACTTCTCAGTTTTTATAGTTTGCATCCTAAAATTTGCATAATGATTTCTTTACATCTCCTTTTTTGGTTTTGTTTTGTTTTGGCTCCTTTGGAGTGAGCTGGCAACCAAGAGAGATCAAGGTAATGGAGAAATAACTATTTAATAACTTATATACAACTTTAATATTTTACTTTCATCAGGTAAATTAAGAAAAATACAGAATGTACAAGACCTAATGAATTCATAAAAGACTACTTGGTTAACTTATTTACTTATTTTTTACTGGATGTTATGCACACAGCCTTTTTCTGACTGTTCTGGGGTTAAGGAGTAAGTTCTTCAGTTTGAGTGAGATCTTCTGAGGCATGAGCTGATCTCCAGGAGAGAGATGCCTTGTTTAAAATGCTCTAGTTCAATTAGTTTATCAATTAAAATTACACTATATAATGAAACAAATGGCCATGTGTCAGCCGTTTAAGATAAAGGTAACAAAAGCTGTTGGATGGAGCATGAATGCTGTGAAAGAAGCCACAGGCTCTCTCAGTGACAAAATATAGGCACTTTCACAGTATTGCTTCAGCCTGCAAACACTTTCCTCTTATTTTGCACTCCAGAAATATTTACATATTTTCTTCTTTTATCGTTGCAGACCTGACTATAAAAAGGTACGTATTCGGTTTGTTGCCTGTAGTTGTCCTCCCTTGGCAGGCACTGCAAATCAGTATTCAAGTCACAGCCCTGTATGATAGGAGTTAAGATGCAGCGCAAGCCTGAGAGCAGGTCAGTTCCATTAGCAGCATATTTTCTTTACACAGATAAGCACAAACAGAAAGCATTGAGGATACAATTTTTGTGCGGTTTACCATAAATACAGCAAAGCGTAACACACTGAAAGATACTTGAGGTAATACAAAACTGGGTTAAGATAGAATGATCTAGAGAGCAAATCAGAAGTACGGATGTGAGCATTTAGAACCATTATGAATAATTTGCAGACCTGATATACTCCTGTTCCTTTTCCATCCACAATAGAAATCAACATGAGTACCTTTTTGAAATGTAACTCTAGCATATAGATACGGTACAACACAGTAGTATTGTTTCCTAGTCTATTTCAATCTCTTAACAGAAGGCCTAAAAACTTAATGTTGATGTATTGATATCTTGAATACCATGGGAACTAATGGAGTCCCTGATAAGAGATCAGCTTGCAATGGGTTTTCAGTGAAAAAGGTCAGAGAGTGACCATTAGGTGATTAATCTCTGACACGGCTGATTATCAAATTATTACAAAGACTTAAAAAACATGGTAAGTCCTAGCAAAGTGGTACGGCTGTTCTAATATTAATGTTTTGTGTAATGTGTTAAAGATGAACTATCTTCGGGAAAAAAAGGAAATAAAAAGAGGCTTTGTGCTCTTTTGTTTCTTCTTTGTTTGGTATAAAGGATTTAATTTTTTCCCCTAATTTGTTTTAGTTTTTCACTTCACTATTTTCCCTTGAAGTTGTGAGATAATGGAGAAGAAAGCACAATGATGTCACAAGAAATATATTAAAACTAACATTAAGAGGAGAAATGTAAGGCTTCATTTATAGGAATAATGGTTGTGTCATCAGGGTGGAAAAGGGCTCCTCTGAAGTCAATTAAATTGAAGATAGTTAAAAGATTGGATTGATCTCAAGAGGCTTTGGTCACATAGGAAACACTCATGCAATATTGTATGAACAATGTAGGAAATACCCCATGAGGCATTGTAGGAAGTGGCTTTATTTAAAACAAAAACTGAGACAAGCCTACTTTCATTCCCTGACACATGCACCAGACTGTGCATGGTGTCCAAGAAGTCTGCCCAGAATCCAGACACCAGGGCATGAGTGTTCAAGCTATCTGGCCAGCAGTCAGGTACCACGACGGTTGCATCCAGATGTTGGGTCCAAGATCTGTTGTGATGACAGGGAGGACAAGTGACACTACGTGTCAAGTCCTCCTTGTCTCCTGGGTGGTTCTTAGATTGGTGACCAGGGCTGTTGTCTCACAAAGGGAGTTCGTTACCCAGTGTGGAACAATCCAGTCCACACACTGAGTCGAGATACTGATTTTATTTCATTGCTGCGCAGAGATGGGTGCTAGCTGGTAATTCCACAAAGCTAGCACACCAAACAAGACTTTCTGCACCTTATTTATACACAAAACTTACAGAGTTAGTAATCATACTTTTTACGATGATTGGTTAGTAATTACCATCCTATCTGCTATTGGTCAACTATATTCTAATTAGCCTCACTTGTTATGTAAATTAGCACGCATGCTCCTTATGGGGGGGGGGGGGGAGGTGGCAAATCCTTTTGGTCCTAAATTGAATCGGTGGTCGCAATCTCCCCCTGCCAGAATTATCTTTCCCCCAGTTACTGGTTTTCGTCAATCATCCAGTTTTTCCGGCACTTTCTGGGATAGGATGTTCCCTTTTATCAGTTCCTCAGTGTTTCTTTAAGGTCTAGTTGCTCTGGGCTGTCTTTAGTTAAAGGATACTGAATGTTTGTTCTTCTGATTAGGGGTGATTAAGTGTCCTTTATTTGCTAGCTTACAAAACCATCTTGGCCTGATACGATGTTAGCTAAGTTTCAGAGTTAGCCTTCAACAGGGGCAGGGTTTGGATATATCTTTTTGCAGTTTATGGAGCAAGCAGTGATGAATGTTTCCATCCAGTCCTACCTCTGGGGGTCATCAGGAGTCATCACAGTTCCTTGTCCCCAGGTCTCAACGTCCTGTGATTCTGGATGTGCTAGAGTCTTGATGACCTGCTAGCTGGGTGCCATTAACACAGGCCCCTTTCCTTGATGGGTGCACTTAGCCACCTCCTCACCCAGACATTCCTATTCATGCTCCATGCACACTAATCTTAGCCTTTCTATTAGAGTTCTCACAGTCAAACTCTTGGACATGATTGTTGTAGGCTAATTATGTTGCAAAGATACAATCTAAGGCCAGGCCTGCATTCACTTATTTTGCCCCGTAGCAGTGTTCATCGCAAGGGTGCTTTTATTTATTTTTTAGTGACAGAACTGTACTGGCAGAAAAAAACCGAGCCTCATCTGTACCAAGAAAAGAGTGATTCTGCCAATGTAGTTATGCCACTTAAGGAAACCTATATAAACTATACATAATTGTCTTCAACTAGCTTTCTTCATCTTTTTGTTATAGCTATGCACTGCCTTTATTATAGTTATCACATAAATTGTTAGTTATCTGCTCTTGTTATCATGGCTATCTTGTAGGTATCCTATAGTTATCTCACTTTAACTACAAGATGTCTATGAGATAATGATACTACAATAATGCCAAGACATAATTTTATCTGCTGTTGTGCTTGAGTTATTGTACTTACATGTTATAGTCCACATAAACTATCAAAATAATCATGGTCAGTCTCTGTCCTCACTCAGTAACACTGTTGAATGATCCTGTTCTTCCCAGCCAACAACTTGGTGGAGAATGTGAATGCTAGTATAACTTTGCTCAGGAAAAAATGGTGAGGATGAAGGGCTGTAAACTGGGGTGTGATTCTGGTCAGAAAAGAGGAGCATTGTGTTGATGGTGGCTCCCCTGGGATCTGTGAAGGACTAGTGGCTTCCTGTTCCACTGCCAGGCTGAGATATGCATGGGCCAGGTGTGATGCTCCTTACTGCCCAAAAGGAGAGATAAGAAATCTTGCACTGCAGCAGTTGTGGGAAGGATGTCAGCAGTTGCTCCTTCCAACAATAACAGGACAACACTTGCGTATGTAGCAATACCGATCAGGATCCAGGGTTCTGCACACCCAGTTCTGAAGAAGATAGGGATCCCAATGATGTTTCTTGCAGTCTCATACCCACAGTTTAGAGGCATTTCCACCTCTGCTATGAGAATGATTGGTTGATTTTTCACCGGGAGGTTGGTGTTTTCTTTAGCTTGGTATCCTGTTTATCTGTAGATCACTCATCAAGGTAGCTAACAGTCTTCCTGCATGCTTGCTGATCAAGATAAGTTTGTTTACTTCAGATGCAGGAATGAAGAATCTTTCAGATGTTGCATCGGTGTGATGTTTTTCCAAGTGTGGTTCTAGATAGCCCTATTATGTTCTTTATCTCATATACATTCCTGGTTTAGAGTTCCCAGATTTCTCAGGGTTCCTGGATGTTCCTATTACACAACAATGGAAACCCGCTCTCTACATAAGCATACACACATATGTGTTTCAAAGGCATTTAAAGCTATTTAATATTGACATCTATTTGCAGCAATGTAATTGGTATGTGTTTATGTTTGATTCTTTTGGGGTTTTCTTTTCAAAAGTTTTGAACGTTGTCGGAGGAGGATGTTCAACACCACGGCAAATTAGATCCAATTTGAAGTAAACGTCCTGAATTGGAAGGAATGAGGAGGTAAAGACCTTCAAGACCACCATATTTTACTGTTTACTGTTGTGTTGACTTCCTTGTTAATGTAGACAAAACCTGAATTAACACCACTTAATCTCTTTTAGATCCTTTCAGCTTATTTTTAAAGCTTTCCAAAGGAAGACAACATACTTTGCTCCCATTTGAAAAGAGCTATTAGAGGGCCATTAATAGAAGTTTGTTGTTTTGAGTGCAGAGATTTTACTGTCAATTCACATGATTTTCATAATTGACTGTATTCATTCAGAACTGTAAAAGAAAAAAATTCTATTAGTCTCAGTAGATCATCGCTCAGCAGCACATCTACTGTGCACAGAAAAGCACTGCCAGGAAACAGGCCTTGTAGGAGTTGTGTGGGTACATTTATACAGTGTATGGTCCTTACATTAAGTAAGAATGGAGGTAGGCGTACTAGAGGGATCACTCTCTGCCTGCATGACAAGGGTGTGATGTTGATAACACAGATCAGCACGTATTTCTGGTGCAAGGTGCCAGACCCTTTGAAATACAATGGAAGATAATACACAACACCTTTCATCAACACATAAAGGAAGAGCAAACAAATTGTGTAGATTGTGGTGTTCTTGCTGGAGGCACGCAAATGTTGATACCTTCTTGAGACAAATATGTTGGTGCCTTGAGGCTGGCCAAGTGTTTGCCAGCAGAAAAAGCCTCTAGTCCTCCCTTCTGAAGACCAGCTTTGGAGTTTCCAATGGTGCTGAGATCCCTGAGGGGAGTGTTACTCCTTGAATTCTGGTGCAGGACACCCATCATTCTTAAAGAGAAGCAAAAAAGATTGACTTGATTTTTCTCATGCTTGCTTTTATGTTTAGTATTTGAGAGTCCTTTGCAATGCAATTCCTTCAATGCAGCTGCTGTTACAAGCTTCCAGTTTCTCCATTTGTTTCTGTAGGAATTTCTCAGAAATGTGTGTGGTGAAATAATTTTTGGAACTAAAGTAGCTTTCTTTAGCTACTGTATTTTTAATGTTCCAGATTGTTTAGGACACAGAGATCAAAAAGAGCCTTTAGAGCTAGTGACACTGGACACTGGAATAGGATGAAGACTAGGTGCCAGATGAAAGTAGCGCTTTTAATTAAATATTCCTTCATTAAGTTAACTTGACCAGTTTCTGTTGCTGTCATTCTGACTCTGTATCAGCAGAAGTCATTGTAGCTTATCTGAGTGATAAAACCATATCCTTGTAGCCTAGTAAATATGGTGATTCCTTCAAAAGTTACAGGTGACAGGCTTTGTATTAAAATAACACCACAGGTCTCAGGACTTGTCATGCTTTGCCTGGACTGGTTGTAGCTTGCCCAGAGCTTTCTATTAAGTTTTTTCTAATACAAAACAGCATTTTTCTAATGACCAGTTGGCTGTTGCCCAATTTGTTTTATTTTTGCTTAGCTTTGTATAATTGTGCAGTATAAATATAGCTTTTCAACAGATTGTAGTAACAAGTGTTTATTCTGAGTGGAATGAAATATTTATGACTCTAGCCCAAAGATGTAATGTGTAGGGGAGTATGTGCATGGGATAACAGAGGCCTTGAGTGTATGCACAGGATGGTGCTAAAACTACTCACCAGTGGCCAGTTACTGATAGTTAAGGGAATGGAAAATTTGGGAGCTGGGCAAAACTGGTCTTATGGGTGACAGAGGAAAAGGAAAGAGTATCCATCAAGTGTAAAATGGGAAATTCATTTATCATAGAATCATTTAGGTTGGAATGGCCTTTAAGATCATCCAGTCCAACCATTAACCTAACACTACCAAGTCCAACATTAAACCAATTAAAGGTACAGTAATAATTAATTTCATGTTTCCTGCTTTGGTGGCTGGATTATGTTTTAATAGAAGTAAAAACTAGAAATCATTAACGTTGGAAAGGACCTCTAAGATCATCAGTCCAACTGTCAACCCAATACCACCATGCCTGCTAAACCATGCCCCAGAGTACCACGTCTACTCTTTTTTTGAACATCTCCAGGGATGGTGACTCCACCACCTCTCTGGGCAGCCTGTTCCAATGTTTGGCTATTCTTTCCATGAAGAACTTTCTCCTAATATCCAATCTAAACCTCCCCTGATGGAGCTTGAGGCCATTTCCTCTCATCCTATCGCTAACTACTTGGGAGAAGAGACCAACACCCACCTCACTACAACCTCCTTTCAGGTAGTTGTAGAGAGCAATAAGGTCTCCCCTCAACCCCCTCTTCTCCAGACTAAACAACCCCAGTTCCCTCAGCCACTCCTCATAAGGCCTGTGCTCTAGACCCTTCACCAGCTTTGTTGCCTTTCTCTGGACACGCTCCAGCACCTCCATGTCTTTCTTGTAGTGAGGGGCCCAAAACTGGACACAGTATTCCAGGTGTGGCCTCACCAGCGCCAAGTACAGGGGGACAATCACCCCCCTGCTCCTGCTGGCCACACTATTCCTGATACAAGCCAGGATGCTGTTGGCCTTCTTGGCCACCTGGGCACACTGCTGGCTCATGTTCAGCCGGCTGTCTACCAACACCCCCAGGTCCTTTTCAGCCAGGCAGCTTTCCAGCCACTCTTCCCCAAGCCTGTAGCGTTGCATGGGGTTGTTGTGACAGAAGTGCAGGACCCAGCACTTGGCCTTGTTGAACCTCATACAGTTGGCCTCGGCCCATCGATCCAGCCTGTCCAGGTCCCTCTGCAGGGCCATCCTACCCTCCAGCAGATCGATGATCCCACCCAGTTTGGTGTCATCTGCAAACTTACTGAGGGTGCACTCAATCCCCTCATCCAGATAATTGATAAAGATATTAAACAAGACTGGCCCCAAAACTGAGCCCTGGGGAACACCACTTGTGACTGGTCACCAACTGGATTTAACTCCATTCACCACAGCTCTCTGGGCTCAGCCACCCAGCCAGCTTTTTACCCAGCAAAGAGTACACCTGCCTAGGCCATGAGCTGCCAGCTTCCTTAGGAGAATGCTGTGGGACATGCTGTTAAAGGCTTTACTAAAGTCCAGGTAAATGACATCCACAGCCTTTCCATCATCCACTAGGCACGTCACCAGGTCACAGAAGGAGATCAGGTTGGTCAAGCAGGACCTGCCTTTCATGAACCCATGATGGCTGGGCCTGATCCCGTGGTTGACCTGCACATGCCTGTTGAGCGTACTCAAGATGAACCACTCCATAATCTTTCCTGGCACCGAGGTCAGGCTGACAGGCCTGTAGTTCCCCGGATCCTTTTTCCGGCCCTTCTTGTAGACGAGCATCACATTGGCAAGCCTCCAGTCATCAGGCACCTCCCCTGTTAACCATGACTGCTGATGGATGATATGGACAGTGGCTTGGTAAGCTCCTCTGCCAGCTCCCTCAGTACCCTCAGGTGGATCCCATCTGGCCCCATAGACTTGTGAGCATCCAGGTGGCATAGCAGGTCATTAACTGCTTCCTCCTGGATTATGGGGGCTCCATTCTGCTCCCCGTCCCTGTCTTCCAGCTCAGGGGGCTGAATACCCTGGGGAGAACTGGTCTGGCTATTAAAGACAGAGGCAAAGAAGGCAGTAAGTACCTCAGCCTTTTCCTCAGCCTTGGTGGCAATGTTCCCCCCACATCCAATAAAGGATGGAGATTCTCCCTGGCTCTCTTTTTGTCCTTAATGTATTTATGGAAACATTTTGTATTATCTCTTACAACAGTGGCCAGATTGACTTCTAGCTGGGCTTTTGCCTTTCTAATTTCCCCTGTGCATGACCTAACGAGATCTCTGTACTCTTCTTGAGTTGCCTGCCCCTTCTTCCAAAGGTGGTAAACTCTCCTTTTTTCCCCAGAGTCCCAGCAAAAGCTCCCTGTTCAGCCAGGCCAGTTGTCTTCCCCACCGGTGTGTCTTACGGCACATGGGGACAGCCTGCTCCTGCGCCTTTAAGACTTCTTTCTTGAACTTAGAGATACATACCCAGGAAAGAAGAGGAAGTTCCATGTTAGAAAATGTATAAAATAGGACCTAGAAAATGTATAAAATAGCACCAAGCAGAGTTATATTGAGTTTGCATGGCAAGGTTTTGTTACTGGGGAGGGTAGAGGAGGGGGTGGGTGAGTCTACAAGGGTGGCTTCTGTGAGAAGATGCCCAAAGCTTCCCCCATGTCCAACAGAGCCAATGCCAGCCAGCTCCAAGACAGATCCACCGCTGGACAAGGCTGAGCCAATCAGCAATGGTGGTAGTGCCTCTGTGATAATGTATTTAAGAAGGGGAAAAAAACCTGCTGTGGAACAGCAGCCAGAGGAGAGGAGTGAGAACATCTGAGAGGAACAACTCTGCAGACACCAAAGTTAGTGAATGAGGAGGGGGAGGAGGAGCTCCAGGCACTGGAGCAGAGGTTCTCCTGCAGCCTGTGGTGAAGACCATGGTGAGGCAGGCTGTCGCCCTGCAGCCCATGGAGGTCCATGGTGGAGCAGATACCCACCTGCAGCTCATGGAGGACCCCACGCCAGAGCAGGTGTATGTGCCTGAAGGAGGCTGTGACCTTGTGGGAAGCCTGCGCTGGCAGGACCTGTGGACCAATGGAGAGCAGAGCCCATGCTGAAGCAGGCTTGCTGGCAGGACTTGTGACCCCATGGAAGGGACTCATGCTGGAGCAGTCTGCTCCTGAAGGACTGCACCCCATGGAAAGGACATGTGGAAGGGACCCACACCAGAGCAGTTTGTGAAGAACTGTAGCCCGTAGGAAGGACCACATTGGAGAAGTTTGTGGAGGACTGTCTCCCCCAGGAGGGACCCCATGCTGGAGCAGGGGAAGAGTATGAGGAGGAAGGAGCAGCAGAGACAATGTATGATGAACTGACTGCAACCCCCATTCCCCGTCCCCTGGTGCTGCTGGAGGGGAGGAGATAGAGAAAATCAGGAGTGAAGTTGAGCCTGGGAAGAAGGAGGGGGGAAGGTGTTTTAAGATTTAGCTTTTATTTCTCATTACCCTCCTCTGATTTGATTGGCAATACATTAAACTGATTTCCCCAAGCTGAGTCTGTTTTGCCTGTGATGGTAATTGCTGAGTGATCTCCCTGTCCTTACCTTGACCCATGAGTCTTTTGTAATACTTTCTCTCTCCTTTCCAGCTTAGGTGGGAGAGTGATTGAGCAGCTTTGGTGAGCACCTGGCATCCAGCGAGGGTCAACCCACCACAAGGCTGTAGGATGAGGAGGAAGAAACCATCACCATATTCAGCATCAGACCTCTTGTTCACCATCAACATCACATCCTTCCAATGAAAGAAGGGCCTGGAAGGCTGACAATTTGCCATAACCCCTTTGCAGGCTGAAGACAGCAACCTTAGCAGCTAGATGGATCATGAAAGGGAGAGCATAACACCAAAGGAAAGGGTTAAATGCTAGGAAGCTTTTGTGTGACAATTTTAAGGACATTCTTGGTGAGACTTCTTCCATGCTAAATAGAAAATTTGGACTATGCATATGAATATCATTGTAATTTGGCTACACTAATAATAACCATTTGCTCTATTTTGATTAGATTAAGGGTTAACAATAAATTTTTGACTTTGCATACAAGATACATTTTCTTTTGCACATTCTAGCTTATCTGACCTGCAATAGTTCTAGTCAGAAGAACTAAACATCTGATTGAGGTACAATGGGAGGAAGATGGAGAGTTTGATTTTGCTATGACTGTTAGGCACCTGAGAAATTTCTGAATAATGGTGGATTTTCTAATAATGGTTCACTTTGAAATGCAGTTTATCATTCAAACAAAAAAAGACCTGGGGTTGATTGCTTTCAGTCTGACCTATTTTGTGAGTGAGTTTCTATTATTTCAGGGACACTCCTTGTAATCATCTTTCCATTACAAAGTTAGCACAGAATATGCAGTTATTTTTCTCAAATAGCCACATCCAATCACTTTATTCAGCATGCTACCACAGAGAAACAGAATATTTTTGTTCCTATTCAAAAGTGTTTGCCATTCTATGCCTTTTCACTGAGCCTCACATTCTAGGATAATCTTGTCATTTTACAACCACTTTGTAAATCAGAATAGTAAAGGAAATATTATCACCCATCTACTTGAACAGAATGAAGTTTCCATATTCCTTTTTTCCTTAATCTGAAAGAGTCTAAGACAATATTTCCCAAGCTTACACCACCAGCTCAGGAAAAGGGAGAAGCTGTTAGTCTCTCCATATGCTGTTTCTATCCAAGAAACTGGTTGTTTTCTGAGTTTCTGCCCACTCGAAAGGGTTTCAGGCTTATCTGTGTGGGAGGATGAGTTGTTCACTGCAGTGCTGTCTCCAGTGCTTTTTAATTGGGGGGATCCCAGCAGGAAACGTAGTAGACTTATGTGTGCACACGGATAATGCGATGGAGTTTTAAGGAAGCAATATTTAACAAAGGAAGGACAGTGTAGCTTATTCACTATCACTATCAGGGTAATACTAATGTGATTACATTTCCATTACATGGGAAAATAGAAAAAAAATGGCCATTACCTATTGCATGACCTTGCAACTTTCTCCCATGAACCACTTTTCACACTCAGTCCGTGCTGTTACTTGTTAAATGCTGTAACAAGTTTCCATAGATAGTTTTCATGAATGCTGTTACAGAGTGAGAAGGCAGGCTCAGCACCTAAAGGAATTCCTAGCAGAAGTCACAAGGTCCTCAGTATGGCAATAGTCTTTTTTTCTGTTTTCCAATGTATTGAGGCAGAACTATAGAGAAAAATTTTAAAGCAATTTCTAAAAATTAGGCAGGGTTGGACCCCTCTATCCTCAAGGAAGGAAATGCCCCTTTCCTGTACATGTGTGGGCTTCATTCTCTGCTTGTGTCTCATCCTGACAAGCTCCTTGCAGCTCTCCTCCAATGCCACAGCAATCTCACCTGGTGTCAGAAGGCTGTGAACAACCAGGACTCTCCAATGTTTTGGTCAGTTGCATGTGCAGATGACTCGGTAGATCCTCCTGCAAGCTCACATGGAGCATCTCACCTCTTCACCTCTGTCAGCATGTGTCTCTCACCAGCTAGCCTCTGAATTAGACATGCAGAGAATTTGGCACCTCTAGCTGGCCCAGCACACAGCAGTGGGCTGTGCTTCCACTCCCGCCTTGCTTCTCATGCATTTCTGTGTGCCCCTCCCTTCTGGGCTTCCTGGCCCTGATGCAGCATGGAGCTTTAGCCACTGCCAGAAACACGCTGGCCAGTTGAAAGTGACGTGGAGCTCACTCTCTGTCAAATTCACTATGGACTCATGGTCTTGTCACCTCTGAATTTTCCAGTTCTGGAAAAGCTAAGGAAGATGTGGCTGATGGTTGGAAAAAGCAAGTAAGAGATCTTTGGAGACACAACCCACAAGGCTTTACAGGCTGGTTGTAAAAAACAGGTCTTGAGGGAAGTGCTGATAATCTATTTTACCCAGGATGATTGCAGGAAATTTTGCTGTGCTTGTGTCAGAACAGATAAATTTGAAAATACATTCTCTATTTGCTATTTTGTGGGTGGGTTTTGTGTTTATTTTGGCTTGGGTTTTTTCCTGAATAACACTCCCCTCTCAGCTTCTGGCAACCTAGCTTACAAAGTGAGCTGCAAATCCAAATGTTCCTTCTCCTTCCCTACTGTATTGGGTCTGGCTGAGATGAAGTTAATCTTCCCCATAGCAGCCCTCATAGTGCTGTGCTTTGTTTGGTAGCTAGAAAGGTGTTGATAACACACCAGTGTTTTGGTTACTGCTGGGCAGTGCTCACACAGCATCAAGGCTGTCTCCCCAACATTTCCCCTGCCTCACGAATAGGCTGGGGGTGGGCAAGATCTTTGGAGGGACACAGCCAGGACAGCTGACCCAAACTGACCAAAGGGATATTCCATACCATATGACATCGGTTCAGCAATAAAAGCTAAGAGAAAGGAGGAGGAAAGGGGGACATTCGTTATTTATGTTCGTCTTCCAGAGCAACCACTACGCGTACCGAAGCCCTGCTTCCCAGGAAGTGGCTGGACCTGCTGATGGGAAGTAGAGAATAAAACCTTGGTTTCCTTTTTTATGCTTCCGCACGTGGCCTTTGCTTTTGCTTTTATTTTTTTTTTTAATTAAACTGTCTTTATCTTGGGGGTTTTTTTCCATCTCATTTTCTCCCCACCTGTCCTGCTGAGGAGGGGAGTGATAGAGCAGCTTGGTGGCACCTGGCATCCAGCCAAGGTCAAACCCACCACACCTGCCCTCTGAACGTACTTATCTAGATGGCCTTTAATATTTAAATCCGTCGAACCGAACTGTTAAGGCCAAGCAAAACTAAACCCTCCAAAAACCTCTTTGCCTGGCCTTTATAATCACTTTCTTCCAGAGATCCTCCAGCCTGCTTATCCAGTCTTTTCCTTCAGAAATAATAAACAAGAATGAGCTTCACTGATGAAAATTCAACAAACTTGTATAAAAAGTTTGGTTTTTCCTAACAAGAAATTTGTTCATTTTTGCCTGCTGTTGCATTTCTGTGGTGCACTGAAGCAATATAGATTGTTTGTCTTTAAAGATGGGGAAAAGGTATGGGTAGCCGGAAAGTGGAAGGAAGTTCAAGGGGAAGACTGACCAATGACAGCTCCAGCAGTGGGTGAGCCCACGCAATTCTTTTCAGTCAGAAATTTGACAATAATTGAATGGGATCAACTCATGGCATGATGTAGGCTCATACCATCCTAAAGACAAAAACTAACCACATCATGGGAAAACATGGGCACAAGCCCAGGCAGAGATAGTAACCGAAGTTTATGCAGTGGCATTTGGGTAGGCAATCACAGCCTTCCAGAGACATGCTTGCTTACCTGTCTTCTACACAGGAAGGCCCCTCAGACTTAAGGCAGCAAACAGAAAGACTCAGCCCTTTTATATGACAGTCCCTTGACCTGTGTAGTGATCTGAGGGACAAAAATATGCTGGTGCTATGTCCATCTGTTCCACTCCTGCATGGTGAATGCATCTGTCCTTGGAGGAGGGGTACCTTGAGATGCTTCTCAAGTATGCTGCTTGTCTGTGAGGCTCTCATGCTACAGCTGTATCTGGGACAGCCTCATTTCTCAGGGTAGGAGCATGTCTCCCACTTGGCCTCAAAACAGCTGCCAATGTCTTCTGCCTTCTAGTGCACATAGATTGAAGCATTTGCAGTAGACTGCGCTAATGCAGCTCTCAATATAACCTTTTATATATTCCCACTGTAAGTTGCAATAAGAAGCTGCACTGTTAGGGAATTTCCAGTGACCCCTTTCTGAACTGAGTCTTCTTACCAGAGAGGAGAGAGAACCAGAATCTCCTCTTAGGACCACCTGGTCACAGTGGATAACAGGCTGGATGAGCCTGTCATGTGCCTTCCTGGGGATTATCACCTCTTTCAGAAAGTGCTTAAAGCATATGGGGGATGGAGGTACTCAAGCCTGTCATTTGGGCCATCCAAGTAGAAAAGAAGATTTTGTGAATGATCAAAAAGCTGTTGAGGCCTGTTGTCCACAGCTGTTTATGGTGGCAGCAGGAAAATACACTACTACTACCTCCTTTCTCTAGAGACAGAAACTGTTTTACTGGCTTCCAGTGAAGACTTCCTTGGATTTCCCATGGAGAATGGCAAGCAGGGCCTAAACATGTTTCTCTACAGGAGAGGAGACATTAGTATGTTCAAGACAGGGAAAAGGCATGATCTACCTGAAACAGGTAACCTAGGGCAGTGCAACTCTGGAGAATCAACCAGGCAACACAGCAGAGTTGAAAAGGCAGATGGTCAAACATCTGACAGAAATTGATGGTGCTGCCTTTTTTTTCCAAAATTAGATATAGATTTCTGAGCTTGCTGTTACTACTTATCTAAAGGCATAAACCTGTATAAATCCATAGATTTTACTCTTGAAGCATCTCACAGCTTTTCCATGTTTTGAAAGTTAAGCCTGGAGAAAGGAAGTTCTCTTCATCTGCCTTTTATTCAGTGCTTATATTGCTATAAAAACATTTAACACATCTTTGGGACAGATTCTTCATTTGGTGTAGGGAACATGACTGTACACCTACCAGTAATTTTGCTTATTAGTTAAGTGAGACAGTAAAGGACTGTGAGAATACTGTCTATATAGATACATTTTAGCATAGGTACCAAGCATTCTGGCAATGTATGACATTTGGTTAACAGGGTGCAAAATAGATAGATGGGTAAACACAATTTAGTATTGAATAATTGGCTAGTTAATCTATGTTTAAATTGTTGGGCTGCTTCTCTTTTACACCTGATCTGACTAATGCTCTTTGCATGAGAAAAATGTCCTGCTACTGATTTGTACTATTTTGATGGCAGTGTCTCCCTAATTGTCTTCAATGATAATATGTATCCAGGAAAACACTGGAATTTTATTAATTTGTTCCCATGAGATACAAGCAAATCATAGCTTCGCTGTGTGACCTTGCCTCCCTACCTTGTTTTTCTTTTATCAAGGCAGGATGGTTTGCACTGTGCTTTGAGATTATTCATTTAAGGATGAATTGTGTAACTCAGCCTTTAATGAACTGCCTATATTCTGGCCAAAGAAGGGCTATTCACTCATTAGAAATCACAGCCAAGACCATGGTTATATCTAGCATTACAGGAGACATGAGCTCTGTAAAACAGACAACCTCTGACCCAAAGCAGTCCCACCAAACCCTCGGAGCCCTGTCTTTCCCCAGCAGATGATCAAATCTTACATGTAGGGCTTTTGCATGTGACTAAGAGCCACATGTATGCTCAAGAGAGTGAAAAACTGAAACTGGTTTGGGGAAATTGGTTCCAATGGTGCTACGTGTTTGGGATCTCCAAGGTCCTGGGTAACAAGCGCACAGGCTTAAGGTCCAAATTCCCAGTGAGACAAACAAATCATGATAACCAAATTCAAAGTCTTATTTGACAGAAAATAAAATAGAGGAACATAAATGTACAAGCATACACAGTTTACTACAGGCCTCCTTAAAAATCATTGCTGGTAAAACAGGATTTCTACTACGAACAAAGCAGCATATCATCAGTCAGTTCATTGTCAATTTAGCAACTCTCAATTCCACCAAATAGGGGCTACATCCTCAGAAATTCCTTTGACAAAGGGGTCCCCCAGAACCTGGGAGGTTATCCAATTCCAATCTAAAGAAACTTATGGCAAAGGACAAGTGCCTAAAGACTGAAGCCTCTGAGTGTGTCATGAATGCAGGTTTGTGAATCCTGCTGATTATGTCGATTCACTATGAATGAGTGACTTTACACAGTTTGATTTAGTAAAAGTTAGAATTTACTTATAGCGAATTGCAGAATTTGATTATAGTATTTTTAATAGCACTCAATCATCAATGATTAATAAAGTGATTAGACAAAATTGATCAAACAGTGACTTGATCAAAAATCTGACTACAGATTCAAAGATGGCAAGGTTCACTCTATTACTACACAGAAGCGCATAAAAGAGAATTAAATCACAACAAGTTAAGATGATTCATAAAAGCATTGCGTATATATGGAATAAAGACAAAAAAGGGGTGGGGGGTGTGTGAAAGAGGACCCTCCCGCTGAGTCACGAGGTTCAGAATGGACCCCCTTGCTTTCTAAACTCCTTCTCAGAGAGGAGCCGAGGTGCGGCTGGGCCCACTCTTAGTCTCAGACTTGGTCAACGGTTTAGGAGAGTAATGCTATAAGAATAATACAGCAGTATAAAACTCCTTTTAAAATTAAATCGTACATCTACAAACTACTTAAATTGATTCATGCATGCACACTTACAACTATAAACGCATATATGAAAATAGTATACCTGTTAAAAATTCCCCTAGAGTTTAGTGGAATACTCACGTCTAATGCCTTGGCATTTCTCAACGGGCGAGAGCAGAGTCTCGAGGAGTGAAGAATATCAGCAGCCCAGGCTCCGTTGTCCATCTCCGGCAATGGAGTTCTGGTGGCAGCAGACTTTCGGAGTCTGCTAGTTTTCGCTGACTCTGAGAGACATTTCATAGAATCATAGAATGCTTTGGGTTGGAAGGGACCTTGATAGATCATCGAGCCCAACCCCCCTGCAGTGAGCAGAGATTGAACCTGTGAACTTGGCGTTATTAGCACCATGCTCTAACCAACTGAGCTAACCCAGCTGGTCATTTTCGATCAGAGGGAGATGCTGGTGCGGCCCGCGGCAGTCCAGGAGAGCTCAAAGGGCCTCACTTAGGACTGCCGTTTATAGGATTGTGAGATGATTGACTTTAATCACCAGTAAATTTCCATCCGAGCCACAATTTGGGTCGGCTTGTTGCTGGAATTCCAGCAGCGATGATACCACCCTGTTTCAAGGCTGTCCGAGGTAGCTGTTTGTTCTCGTTCCCCTCGTTAGCCATAATATGAATCTTGATAAGGACAGAGCCGCTCTCTGCTCCAGCCATGTAGGAGTTTCTGGTACAATTAAGGAGCGCTTAACTGACCAACTCGCTACACAAAAGCTGAGGCCTGGAATTCCTGAGATTGTAAAGCAGAGGAAGTAAAGGGGAAAAACAGAACAGACAGAAAAAAAAAAAACAGGGGCAGGGGGAAGATGTACCACCACAGAGTGACAGGAAGAGAGAAAAAAAGTGAGAGAGGATGAGAGTCAGCCAGCTTCACTTTCTCATATGAGTAAAGTGAGGAGAATTTATACCTGTCCTTAAGTTTGTGGCGAGTGGAGTCAAGGTCCCTGATGTGGGATTTAGACACACTTGCTCTGCTTCCACCCTTCTTTCTTCTGCTTCCCTCTCCATCCGTCTCTCTTTTGCTCTGTGCAGACCCCCTATTTAGGTGAGAAACTTCCATTGATTCTTACAAAGTCTTTTCCAACTTACCTGTGTTAACAGAAAGGGGCTCTTCACTTGAAAGCGGTGTTTGGGGCAGCACCAGCAGGGAATCAGGGTTGCTATGAGTCCTGGGCTCACTCAGGGAGTGGTAGATGGCTGCTTCTCCTGGGAACAAAGGGGAGACACCAGAGAGCCATTACCTTGGAAAGGCCACCCAGGGCAGGGGCGGCAGCAGCTAACAGCTCTTCCTAGCTTGCTCCAGGCACTTGTCCCCCAGGGACACTGTGCTACCATGCCTGGAAGGGGAACTGCACCATGGTGCCTCCCCAGCCCATGCCCAGCACAGGTGCTGGGATCCCTCAGCTGCCACAGCACAAGGTCCAATTGATTCAGAAGCACCTGAGCTTGACTGCTCATCCAGACCATTTACTTTTCTTTATTGCCAAAGGCTCCTGCCCACTCACCCTCAGGCATAGCTGGGCAACCCTTCCCATTTAACCCTTGCTGCTTTGGATCTGACTTCACAGCTCTGAGTCAGCAGATTGTCCCCCACCCCGAGCAAGCTGGAGCTCTGCATTACACAGCAATTGCTTTCATCCAGGGTTTTTGTGGGAGTGCTCATTTCCCCTCCATTAAGGTGCCTCTCCAGAATAACGTTGTCAGGATTTGAGTCATTTCTCAGTTCTTTATTTACTGATAAACATTTATTGCCTGATCTGCATAGCCCATGTATCATATTAACCTGATGTATTTAGATTCAGTTACTTTTTATTCTGCATTATCTGGCTTGGCCCTAGTGAGATGCCCATACTACTGTCAAGGGGCAGAAAGACACACAGCCAGTATGATCTACAGAAATATATACATATGAAAAGTATTCTCACAGATTTTCACTCATGTAACTAATAAGCAAAACTGCTGGCAGTTGTGAAGTCATGTTCTCTACACTACCAAATGAAGAATATAGCCCAAAGATGCACTATATATTCTTACAGCAAAATAAACCTAAAATAAAAGCTGATGATGAGCCATTAGATTGGCTCAGCCCTATCATGCAGCTTTACCTTCTGGCTGTGGTTTCACAAGCAAATAAGCTGATGAGATAGGAGTAGGTCTCACTCCTTCAGACCTCACCCCACCTCCTATCAATGTGGTACCAACCTCACCCTTGCACTGCTGCTTCGAGCTTCAGTGGGAGCTGATGAAATAGCTAGGTAACTTATGTTTGGCATGCTATTTTTGTTGGTGTAAATACTCCCCTCTGTATTAAACCAATTTCCTACAGTGGATTTTAAAGTTGAAACTACAATGTGCATGGGGACAATTAATATACAGGGCTCCTGATGGTAATGGAGCTGAGACACAGCTGAAATGCACATTAAGGAGACAGAACTAACTGAAAAAGAAATGTGCCCCACAAGAAACACATTTTCCTCCAGTGTCTAGAAAATTAGAGTAATGTTGATGTTCAAAGGAGAGTGAGCTCAGAATTTCTGCTGTTGCTTAGAAATGAACAGATTTGTGAGAATGAGGGTACTTTCCTGGGCAAAATATTGTGGAAGTGGTGGAAGTGAGATTCTCTGGATTTGTTTAGGATTCAAGTGGAATCAGATTTAGATTCAAGTGGGCTGCTGAGCCAGCAGGTCTGTAGCAGCAGCTGTTTCCAGCTGTTGACAAACAACTCTCAGACAAAGATTTTTAGCTGGGACATCCAAGGTCCATCATGCTTTAGATGTGGTCCACATCAGTTAGGTTTGTACTCATGAGGCTGTATTCCAGTAGGCCATAGATGGTAAAAAACACCTTCTACTGCTTCAGCTATGGGCAGGAAGAAGGTTACATGCAAAAGCCAGTCTCTACTGGAAATTTTACAGTATAAATCTAGTATAGCTACAGAGATATTTATTGATTGAGTAACCAATGATAAAGGGTCATGTGAATTGTATGGTTTATGTTGATATTACATACAAGTGTTTACAGTGACTCTAAACAGTCATTAAGATGAAACTCTTGTATTGCTTAGTGCCTGGGGCAAGAGTTGTATAACTTCGTCTAACCTCATGTTTGGAGGAGAGAGGAGTCACTATGGATTCCAGGAGGCCCCTTTCAGACCATGATTAACGTATGTTCATGTGACTCCAGAGCAAGGCATCTTCCTGCAAACTTCTTGTGTGGCAAGAGACATAAAACACCCTGCCATACCCTCCACACACACCTCCACTTGCTCATCTACTCAGAACTTTGTGCCTAAATAATTTATAACTGCTGTAATTTGTTTAAGTTATGTGGTTAAGAGTAGGTGCTTTGTGGTTAAGTCTGCCTCTCACAAACACTGTAAGATCACTCAAAAGATATAAAAGAACTTATCATAAATGCGCTATATGACATAACGTATGTGCACATAAGAGATCATTTTATAACCCCACAGAAGTGCAGGAAATTTGCAGAAGCAACAGTATTCCCTATACAAAAGCAGCAAGCTAGTTGTACTGGCCAGAAAGCATTCTGTATTGAGGCAGCTTTAATCCAATAATCCTGAAAATCCTCCAAACAAGCACCTATGCTCAGAAAAAAATGAAAATACTCCAATGCCCCAAAGCTTGATTAATTAGATAAGCCACAGCCTTAATGAGCCAAAGGAGAATGAAGATTCATCTTCAGTACCACAAGAACCATGGTCATCACCATGACATTTGCATCACTTATACAGGGTTCCTGCAAACTACAGCAAGGGGAAAAAACTATTTACTTGTCATTGTTGATATCATTAACCAACTTAATTGAAACTCTCTCCTAGAAAAGGATAGCGTAGAGGTTTATGCACTTTGGCATCTGACAGAATACATGATTTCCAGAGTAGGCACTTTCAGTGTCCTAAAACCCAACCATACTTCACAGAAAAATTAGTTCAATTGATTTGTAAATAACAGGTTATGAAGCACACTTTCATGACACTAGATAATCCCCAAGTTGATGGGAATGCAGAGAAATCAAATTACAAAATGTGATTACAATTACCATTACAAAACTCTGAAGGAAAATGGTAGCTGCAACATTTAAATTACCACAGATCCCAAAGGCTGAGCCTCTACAAATGCTTCAGCCAAGCTTAGCCTATGTGAATCAATGACTAAGTGGCAAAGGTACCTTTCAGAGCTGGGGTACTCCAGGCAACCTCAGACTCTTCTCTCAGGAGACCAATTTGCAAAGAAACTAGACTGCAAGTTGACCCATGTAAGACAGAATGTTGTTTAGCATTTAGGTAAAAGCCAAGTATGTTAGAGGGTTTGTACGCAGCAAAGGGGCAGATCTCTAAGTTACCTCTGAACCTAGTCCTGCACAGGCAAGGCATTACCAGCCTAGCTTTGGGATGAAGTATTTCCATCAGACTATGTTGTGACTGGGACTCTTCCATGTGAAAATTATGGAAACCCAAGAGAGAAGCTGAACAAATGGTGACTGGGACTGTTGTAGCTGATAGTCACTGGCTTGGTTTTGCTCTTGTTTTGTCACAAAACATTCTGTAAGCTTTTAAGTTCTCTGCAATGTTGTGCATGACACACATAAGCCAAGAAAATTGTAGGCCTACTTTTAGGGCATTTGATAAGCTTCAACTCTTAAGACACTACATGATCCTAGGTCCACAAGTACTGAATATGCCTTAGCAAGCTTTATGACAGTATATTAGCCTATACTAAAAGCATTCTTACTAAAAAGATACAGAAGAACTGGAAAGCATAACAGACAAAACACATCAGAAGCAAAGAGCTTTCCTACAGTGAGTCCAGCTAGAACTTGTTCGGCAACAGAATAGACAAATAAAACTAGCAATTGAACTTATATACATTATGTTAGTGATTGATAACATACAAAAAGAATGCAACTTGAAATCCTAATCTGCAAATGAACTCCAAACTTTTATCTGGAATTTATGCAGACTTTGTGTCATAAATACTTAGGTTGTTCTGAATGAAGCGAGCATGGAAATGTGCTTGGGCAAGTGGAAACATGAGAAGAAACAGTAGAACAAGGACTAAAATAATTGCATATATTGTTACCTAAGGTCAGCAGTTCATGTGGATCACAGCACAGCCTAGGCATGGTTTCGTTCAATAACCAGATAGCAAGAAAATGAAACCATAAGATAAGATGACGGCAGATAAAGGAACTGGCCCGGAGCCAGAAGATAAGCAGATATGGAAAACAAAAGCAGAGCATTGACTCAGCAGTGTTACCTAAGACTCACGTGGACTGGAACTAGATATGGAGACAAAAGATCACAGTAACTGTTGACTCTTAAAGGCTATATAAGGCCTGTCCAAAAGCACTTTGTTGTCAGCAATGAAGAGGATCTTAGGACATGTAGAGAGGATTCAGTACTAGCATGTCTTGTCCTACATGTCCTGCACAAGTCGTCCTAGCCAGATTACTTGGACACACATATACTGATAATTCTGTTGGTAAAAATATGAGTAAACAGAGTCAGCTGATTTACAAAATTTAATAAAAATCACTTTCCTTATCTGTATGGTCTTGTAGTGAGTTTTGTTTCATTAACTGCTGCATTAGTTGGCAGAGAATCCAAGGCGGGAAAACAAGAGGAAATCTTTCCACCGTTGCCTCTTGTTGTGAAAGGAAGTGGTTGGATCCATTCATCGGAAAAGAAAAAAGGTAGGAAATACACACAGTGATAATTCAGATAGAGAAAAAAAAAGCCAGTTTCTATATTGTGGTTTGCTCTATTGATGCAGAGATTTGTAATAGAAACATTAAGGTTGGTAAATATGTGTCTGAAAGCATCAGCAGAAACACTAACAGAAGGGTTAAAAGAATCGTGACTGTTGGTGGCATAGAGACCAGTTTGTTACCAAGATCCCAGAACATCAGTGAATGTACTGGGAAAATGAAGGACAGAACTGAAGATGTGAAGAGAGAATGGCAGGAAGATAAAGAACAGGATTTGATCCATAAAATATCCAGAGAGGGAGACATAAAGAGGAGTAAATCAGCAAAGTTAGTTCAGGAAGTTTGGATGGGATGGAAAGACAAAAGATTATAATCACTGTCAACTCCAGAAGTACCCTGAAGAGTTGAAAGGCACATTCAAAAATCAGTTCATTTTCCCCAGTCAAGAGGGAGATGACGACCACTCTCCAGCTGCTATCCCTCATCCTCCTTGTCATATGCAAGTAATCTTGGCCAGACCACAGATTCCCTTAGTGGTCTGGCCAAGATGACTTGAATATGACAGGTACTCTCAGTGTTTGTGAGTTTGGTGGTATAAGAGCATCAGTGTGAGTGAAATCAGTGGTGTTTAAAACAAAAAGCACCTTCCCTTTCTCATTTTGCTACATTAGCAGCAACATAGACTGAAGGTTGGCTTATTGGATAAGGAAAATGTTAGCTCTGGGCAGACCAGCTGTACGTGTTGGCTGACAATAAATAGGTTTAGAAATAAAGAAAAGAAAATAGAAGTTATGTGGTGGAGAACCCATCCATTCTCCTGACGATAATTCAAGAGCAGGGGCCTAGTCATTTGAGTGATAAAATGAGGCCACGCAGTGCAGCCCTACTTGACACTGAGAAAAGTTTTGATAGATACCATATTTTATACAAAATGAGTGAAAAGAAGCAAATAGCATCTGCTTTATGCCAGCCAAAAGATTATCCCCTCTCAGAGGAAAAGAGCATGTACTTACTCTCAGAGATGGAATAGTCAAATAGGAAATAGAAGAATGTAATAATTACACTCTGTAGGTACCAAACCAGAGAATACAAGATAAAGTTATTTAACCTGCAGGTACATTTAACTGCTATTGCGCAGAAGATAACTGAGAAGATAACAGAAGCAGGTAGCAAGTCTGCAAGTTTTGATTAAAAAAGTTGACCATAGAAACCCAGGATGATGGTACTACAACAGATAAAGCACGATGAATTTTTGCTAAGTTAATTATATTACTGTGTCTGCGTAAAGCAAAACATAAGCTCTAGAGGCTGATATCTTATGCCAGTTTCACCCGAACAAAATGAGTCATTAGTCAGGTGCTGGTCTTTCTGTAGGGAAGGGCAGTTTCGTGATAAATGGTTCTTCTCTTTCTTTTCTCTCTTCAGGGATTACCTTCTTTTATGTTAGTGTGTTACCACGTATTCATTAACTTCTTTTTGCTACCTCACTGCATGAATAGTCCTCTCTGTCAAGACAGTGCCGTCCTATTTTCATGCTAATTTCATACCAAAGTTTTTGCATCAATAGCAGTTTCTTTTAAAAAGCTAATGACTATTTTGTATCAGGAGGCATCGGTTCTTTTCGGTTCCCAACATGAAAGGCACAAACATGCTCAAGAAAAATAGTTATTTTATTAACGTCTCACAAAAGGTGATAGCAAGTTATAAAACCTTACATCCTTTCTGCTTCTGGGAACCCTGAGATGGCACAGCACGCTGTGCAGATCCCATCCATGGCGAGGCTGGCCAGCTCTGTGCTCACCTGCACTCTTATAGAGCTTTGCTCCTAATACAGATTCATCAGCCCTGATAGCAATCAGGTTTGGGATGTGGACTTAGCTTTGAAAAGTCCCTTGGCAATACACAATAATATCCTTATCACATTAATAGACCTACAGTTTCTAGGATCAATATATGCAATTGCCGATGAAAAACACACAGTATTTCAAGTGGGCGGAACAATATACTACACATATGCTTATGATTAAACACATTGATTAATTACACAATGATTAAATACACATCTGTTAGGGTTGAGCAATGGTCACGTAGTGTTCATGATACAGAGGCAAACACCTGGATTAGATATTGTGTGGATCTCGAACTCCTCCTCTCACAATAGTCTTACAGGCTGCCCACTACAAATGACATATGTAGAAATCCTATACATCAGCAAAAGATTCTCTACAACAGTAACTGTAAGCTTAAAAATTTTATGGGGCACATGGGAGACTGGAGAGGGCCTCTATCACAAGCCTGTGCTAAGGCACAGGCATATGAAGGCAAAGGTAAAGCTTTAGCAGAGTTAGAGCTACAGGAGATACAAAGCAAAAAATGTGAACAACAACTAGCAGGGTGTTAGAACTTATCAAACAGAGCAGATTCAAAACCAATTGAAGTAAAGCCCAGTTAGTGCAGATTGGAGATACAATTGTTACATCAGGAATGTCAAATAGTAAAACCAAACTGAACTAAAACCAAAACTAAAAACTTTGCTGGAAATGTCAGCCCCTGTAGGGGATTGCTAGGAATGGTATTGGGAGAACTACACCACCGATTTACACCTGCATACTTTTAAATATACAGAAATAGCACATTTGCTAACACAGTTGCTAAAGAAGGAAACAGAGTGGGAATGGGGTCCAAGGCAGAAAGAGGCTGTAAGACAATTAAAATTGGCAACTTTTCAAGCTGCATGGCTAAAAATGCCAGATTCAACTCATCCTTCTTAACTACCATGCGAACATCACAGGCAAGAGTCTTGCCATGAAAAACATGAGAAAGGCAGGTTGGTGCCAGCTACAAATCCAAAATAATGATCAGCACTGAATCAGATGATACAGTCTATGTTTGGAAATGTTTGGACTAAACAAATATTCCAGGTTGTTGCGTCAAGAGGGCTTTGGAAGGTACCCAATTTATCGTTATAAGTCCGGCCGCGTTCAGTGCACTGAACTATCATGATTACGGATGCGCAAATAACGTAGGCACCTTTCATCTAGTCGTGCTGCATGAACTACCATGGCCACACTTAAAGCGTCTGATTGCGTTCAATGACCACTATCACGGCTAGACCAATAAATCAAAGCAATTTATTAAAGCAACAGACACACAGGTTCTTTGGATTACCGATGATAAATTCACTGACTGCAAGGCACATGCAAATACCAAAGCTTTGGATAACACTGATGCATCAAAAGACATAAAAGCGACTCTATAGAGGTTTCTAAATTTGCCAGGGAGGCACTTGGTACAACCAAGTGTTAGCCCGATGCGGGGGAAGAGAAGCTTAGCCCGTCGACTGATCCCAGAAGTCAGAGTAACACGCGATGGTATCTTCCCTAACCTCCCCTCTCTCTTAGGCTAATTTATACCATTTTTTACCTTTCAGGTGGAGCTTGAGTGACTCTAGTCATACATACTTTGTTATGATTGGTGTAAAACTTTCTCGCTTCACTTTAAAGGTATAAGCTAGGAAAAATTCAAAGCGCAGGCTCAGTGAGGAGTGGTCCACCTTAGAGGCGGGTAGTTTCTGGGATGGAGGCGTGTTTTGGTATTATAATGATATTATAGTGAGCAAAGTTTACCAAAAGGACAGCATTTTGTCAAAATCATGACAGTTTGTTGGCTCAGGGTAACAAATATGCAGCTTATCAGTGCCGTGGTACCTTCGAGTTCCCTTATCGCAGAGCTTGGCCGTGGTGTCTCCACACCGCTCCACTCTCTGGGCAACTCCTCTTACAGACAGTGCACCAGGTTCCCCTGGTGTTGCCGACATCTAAGGTTGCAGGCTTAGGGAACTTTCTGTGGAATAGATTCCTTGCATACCAGCTGCATTCCACCCGGAAATCTTCAATGCTGTGCCTTTCCTAAAATCTTAAATCTAAGTTCAATGTCTAAGTCACCTCCAGCAATTACTCCACACAGGTATATACGATCAGAGGTCCTAAAACCCCCTTTAAGGCATAGCTTATTGGGATCATTGGCAGGAAATAGAGTTTCTTAGACTTGTATTGCCTGAACCAACAAATACTCCTGAAACCTCATCTCTCAGCCCATTGTTGCATTCATGTTACAACAGGCTTCGAGTGGAAGTAATCAGAGGCAACTCAAACATCAGAGGTATATTTGCCCTTAATAAGATAAAACTGAAATATGTAGCACTGTAGAATGGCAGTGATTGATTCTGCATACATGATTCTGAGGCAATGGTGCCTGCACCATTTGTAGTTATTATTATATTGGAGTTATAACCATTAGCTTGCTAGTGGTGTGTGTTTTTTGTTGCTGTTGTTGCAGTCTTAGGTGCGCATCAAAAGATGGTTCCTGTTCTGAGATCAGTTACACGCATCCTCAACAGATTCTACACATGGTCAAGTTACATGTCCCTTATGCAATGTTTGAATCACAGGCTTTTGGTTTTCTTCAGTACTGGCCTGCAACACGTACCGTTTGTGTGGACTGAAGAAACACACTTTACTAGCACAAGCAATTAATTGTTTGCATAACTAAAATCTTAACAGCAAAGCATTGTTATCAGTCTGGTGACAATTGTACCAACATTAATAGTCTATTTCATATAATTTATCAGTCTGGTGACAATGGTATCAACATTAATAGTCTATTTCATATAATTATTACAGAAAAAGCCACGTTAATTAGCAGTTAAAACAGTTGTACAGAAACTTCCTAGCATCTACCCCTGTTCTCTGGTGTTAGACTCACCCTTCCACTGCCCTTCTGGCCCTGAAGGTTGACAGTGACAACTCTTACTTGAAAAGGAGAGTTATGGTTATTTGTTGGTGTCCCTTGTTCTTCATTGGGAGGAATCTGATGTTGATGGTGGGGACTTCTTCCTCACTCCAGCGACTGTGCTTGGATTTATTTTTATATATTTTGTAACATGCACCACATCTTCCTCTTTCTTTACTGCTTCACAATTCCTTATAACAAAATTCACTATCTGTCATTTAGTTTATATCATGTTGGATACTTGCTCTTTGTTCTCTTTGTTATCCTTAAAACCAGTTTTATCCAGCTCCCAAGGCTGCATTCCTTTAGTGACCAGTAACTGACCATCGGTGATTTGTTTATAACCCTGGGGCCTCTGGTATCACCTGGTGCCTGTGCTTTCAAGGCCTCTGCTATCATCCTGCATTTGTACTCCTCTACACTGCCAGGTCAGACAGTTCCCTCTACACAGAATAATGACTTATTTTCACTAACTAGAGTTACAGAAATACATCAAAACTACTATAACAGTATGGCAGACAATTGCACAACGCTAACTAAAGTTAAAACAAGTTAGGTAATATTATAGGTAATATGATTCTTAGGCAACAGTTGTTACAGCTCAACAAGCTAAGACAAGGCCCCAGGCAGGCCAAGACAGGCCCAGACACAAAGCAACTGTTGACAAATCCCAACCTTGAAGCAGGACAAAACTAAATCACAGCCTCTGGCCTCTGTACCAGCCATGGCAACACCCCTTTACCTGGGCTACAAGGCTACGCTGTCAAGATATAGTTTACTGACAGCATTTCCATTTGTGACTCCATGAGTTTTACATCCATCAAGATATAATTCCTTGGTAGCATAGCTCATGTTTTCTCTGATGTAGCTTAACATTAATATATAGTATCTTGATAGTGTTGTCTGGGTGTAGAGTCCTAATAGTCTCAGCGCATTCCAATATGGTCCTCTTCTAGGGTTAATGACTAGATATTTTCCTTTTCTAGCAACCTTCAAAATTCACTTTATACATTAATGGTAAAATAATACAGGCATACAACACTTCTTTCAACTGCTTGATATCTATCTAATTATGGCATACTACTAGTATGAGTTTAAATGTGATTCTCTTCAGGTTATGATACCATGGCCTTAGTAATGAAGGACCAAAACATGAATGCCCAACCACTGTAAAGAATACCCTATGGGTACAAGGCTTTGAAGCACGAATGCATAATTTCAGCACAAGTAAAATTCGGTTCACTGTTGGAAGTTCAATGTTAAGTGGAAGATGGCGCATTGGATGTGCAGTCCTGAACATCCATGGGGACAAACTTCCTGGCAGGTAGTCCCAGCATGCAGGCCTACAAGTGATTTTAGAGATCATGAGGTGATAAAAGGATGGGTGGTTTGCTATTCAGATTATTGTGTGCAGGGAATATGATTCTGGATATTTGCTTGAGCCAAAAGGTGGTGGAAGTCAGGAGATGGGAAAATTATTTCAAATAACGATCCATGTAAAGAGACTGATAAATCAGTCTGGGAACCATTTGTGGATCAGACATGTGAAAGCTCATCAGAACAGGATTAGGAAGCTGAATGAAAGAATGGTGGATATACCTGTTAGAGAAATTGCCAGCCTGTGGCATGTGATACAATCGGCAAATATCAGTGCCCAACAGAAACAAGAGGATCAAGAAAACAGGAAATGGAAAATAAGACAGACTAATAAATAAACATATAATACATTACACGATAACTGGAAACATAGCCCACATGTGAGACTCCACAAGTCACTGACTCAGCTGGAGGCCTTTGCTTCAAGGGTTTAGTGACCACAACTAGCCTCCAAGGTCTGAGGATGAAGCAAAGGTTGTAAGTGCATGAAATCCAAACCATTAGCGAGGCATTACAGAAGATAGTGAATAGAAGTGGGAAGGACTGAAATTACCAGTTATCCCTGATCTTGACAGTTTTAAGAAGATCCAGCTGATTGGCATCTGGGATTTAGTCCTTCCAAACCCTTTTTTCGAATGAAGATGCTGTTCATTACGCCCTTAACTTCACTAGAAACTCCTTCAGGGGGAAGGAGCCTGGATAACTAAGGTTCTGGATAACTGGATAACTAAGATGCATCAGGAATGGTCAGAGATCATTCTCATCAAGAGAAAACAAAGTAGAAGACTGAAAGAGTAGGAAAGATAGAAGTGAAGGTGCCCCTTTGGGGGGGCTATGCATATGTATATATGCAGAGTTTGAATATGTATATATGCAGAGTTTGGGGACACTATTTTGTATTTTAAGTTGTTGACAGAACACAATTGGCAGGATAAAGGTGAAGGTCCATCTGTGACTACAGAGAGGATGGGTCCTCTGTCATATCAAATCAATGAAATGCCATAATGAAAACTGAGTATGTGCATCACAGTTCAAATGTATGGACTACTAAGAATATTCTGCTGTTTTATATCCCTTAGATAACCATGTTATTCATTGCAAGGTGAGGACTCAGAAAATTGGCGAGGAGTCAGGGACATGGCTTGCTGTGCATGATCTAGTCCCTGCTCACAAAGCGGACATCCTGCCCCTGCTGATAATTGTCAGTTCACAGTGACCCCGGCTTCTGATTACTGCAACACTGAATTGTTTGATGTGCAACCATGTGAGCGTGATAATACATAATGTGCTGTCAAAAAGAAAAGAGTATATGAGTGGAGACAGGAACATCCCTGAGCTGAGCCTCAACTGGACATCTGCCCCGACTGTCTGCTTTTGCCCTGGGCAGCAGGGCAGGGCTGGCAGCCGGGTCTGTCCCAGTGCCCCAGCTGGGGAGGAGCGGGGCAGCTGGGGGCAGCCCCAGCCCCTGGCATTGCGTACTGCTGGGACATCAGCCCAAGGATGGGGGTCAGGGTCAGGCCCAGCAAGGAGAATCAGGGTCAGACACAGCCCCAGGATGGCCGGGCAGGGCCCTGGGGATGGGCCAAGGCTGGGCTAGGACATTGACCTGTGGGTTGGCGCAGGTCTGTGGGGCTCATGGCCAGGCAGGGCAGGGCTGTGGGGAGCTGGAGACCGGCACTGCTGCGGTGTCCCTGGGGCAGGGACTGACAGCCCTGTGAGGGGGCTGACATGGGGTCTTGGGCCATAGGCAGGGTGGGGGGAGCCGCAGGGGAGCTGGGCAGGGACACTCAGGGCTGCTGCTGCCCTCAGGTCCCTGACATGGATTTGTGTAGTAAGAAAAAATAGATCCAATTTGACAGCATCTCCATCATGACAGAAACTCTGTTTCTTTCAGAGAAAATACATTTTCCACCTATTATTGGTAATGATTATGGAAACAATGAGTGCATCTGCCTCCACTACTCTAAGAATTACAGGAAGTAATTCTCATTGCAATGGGTCAGTAATATCATTTGTGCTTCAGAATGCTGGGAACAACGCTGTTACCGATGGAGGTTTTTAATTGGAAGAAAATGAACTTTGTGTGGACTAAAGATGATAGTAACCTGACCTGGAGAGTTCATTCAGACTCAATCTTGTTAAAAATCAATATAACACAGAGCAATTATAATGGATCTGGACATTTAGATGAACTGAAACACATGAACAAAACTTGCCATGGACTGAGATTAAAATGAGTGTGAGACCCCAGGACAGAGTGGAAATTGAAACCAGGACGTGTTTAGTCCATGGTACCTCCATTTTTTAGTACCACCATCAATAAGCACTCACAGTTCTAGTGCCAAAAGATCTCACCCTTCTTTGTTCTATACCTTATATTATACCTAATTAGTCATTTCCTCTTTCCCTGAGCCCACCTTTTCACTGTCCCTACACATACCTGCTTATCTCTGCCCAGATTCCTCCCAAAATAAAAAACAGTCCCCATATTACTTCCTCCTCATCAGCCTTAATTCTGCTACTCCTGCTTCTCAACCTGGTATTTCTGGCACTGTTACCTAGACAATTTTGGCCCAATGCAATGTAACTGATATAATTGCTGGATTGTATCAGCCTTCAAGCAGAACAGACTTGCATCCTGACACTATCTTCCAACACTTAATTCATGGTGGTTATGTTTCATTTATGTTATATGCTTTCTAAACAGAATGATTTCACTTTATCCTTGACTCCCTTACTTTTTTGGAGTGCTCTCTTGTCTGTAGTTCACCCATGGCACACACCAAGGCTCATTACACCCAGTTCCTGTTTGCATCATCCTGCTGGTCACACCTCATACGCAGCTCCTCTTTGCATAGTATACTCAGCTCTTGACCAAGGAGAGGCCACACGTGACAGTGGCAGCCACACAAACAGCACTAGGTTGGGAAGCATCCTCTCGTAGCTTGGAATCTGGAGAAGGCAAAGGTCAAGGATCCCCAAAAGATTAAGCACTGAGTGGCAAAGAAACCATAAAGCTTGGGCAACAAGAAAACCAATATGTGATAAGCACTCCAAGTCCATGTGCTGCAACAGACTCTTGATCTCTCTGCTGTAATGGTAAGTTGTGAAGTGCGTGTGAGTGTGTGTGTATTTGTGCAAGGGTAATTAGAAACATAGCACGATACTGAGCTTGTCTTAATAAAGAAACAAGTTTGAATTACTCATTTGCATTACATCTGTTTGGCTCATGAAACCTGCTTGGCATGTTAAGGTGGTCTGGAGAAGGATATTCACCTCTGTAGCGATTGATTTTCAGATCACAGAATCATAGAATACCTCAAGCTGGAAGGGACCCAAAAGGATCATCGAGTCCAACTCCCTGCTCCTCACAGGACTATCTAAAACTAAACCATATGACTAAGATGCTCCTTAAACTCTGACAGGTTGGTGCCATGACCACTTTCCTGGGGAGCCTGTTCCAGTGACTGACCACCCTCTCAGTGAAGAACCATTTCCTAAGGTCTAATCTGAACTTCCCCTGATGCAGCTTCATTCCACTTCCTTGTTGTCCTATCACTGGTCACCAGAGAGAGGGGATCAGGACCTCCCTGTCGGCTGCCCCCCTGGAGGAAGGTGCAGACTGTGATGAGGTCACCCCTCCGTCTTCTCTTCACCAAGCTCAACAAACCAAGTGACCACAGCCACTCCTCGTAAGTCTTGCCCTTTCACCATCTTGGTCACTGTGGTGGTCCACCCTCCGCCCCCCCGCCCTTTTCTCTCTTTGGCTGCTTTTTGACCTCAGGAATTCCTGCCAGAGCATGGCCTCTGTGTAGTGAGTTGGTCAGTTAGGCGCCCCTTAATTGTACCAGAAACTCCTACATGGTTGAGGTGGAGAGTGGCACTGTCCTTATCAGAAACTCCTATATGGCTGAGGCGGGGAGCAAGAGCAATCAGTTACCCTGACAGCCTTGAAACATACCTTACCTGTATCCTAAACGAGTGGAGTGGTACCATCGTTACTGGAATTCCAATAATTACTGACCTGGATTGTGGCTTGGATGGAAATTTACTCATGACTAAATCCAATCATCTCAGGATGCTATGAAACAGCAGTCCTAAGTGAGGCCCTTTGAGCTCATCTGGACTGCAGCGGGCCATGACCAGCATCTCCCTCTTGAGTGGGATGCCTCTCAGAGCTAGCAAACTCTTAAAAGTTTCCTAAAATTGGACGTCCATCGCCAAAGACCGACAGTGGAGCCTGGGCTGAAACCCTTCACTCCTTGAGGCTCAACACTCACCCGTTGAGAAATGCCAAGACATTCGACGTGAATGTTTCACTGAACTCTAGGGGAATTTTCAACAGGTATACCTTTATATATATATATGTATATAAAAATATATATATGTATATAAAAATATATTTTTCATGTCTGTGTTTATGCATGTGTAAATCAATTTAAGTAGTCTGTAGATGTGTGATTTAATTACAAAACGAGTCTTATACTGCTGCTAGATATATACATATATATTATCCTTATTCACATAAACTGTTGACCAAGTCTGAGACTAAGATTGGACCTAGCCACACCTAGACTCCTCTCTGAAAAAGAGTTTAGAAAGCAAGGGGATCTATTCTGAACCTCGTGACTCAATGAGAGGGTCCTCCTTATCTCCTACATCCACGATCTCTCTGAATCATTCTAACTGGAGTGTAACTGAATTTTCCTTTGTGCACTTCTTCCATGTAGTAATAGAGTGAACCTTGCCATCTTTGAATCTTTAACAAAGTCATTGTTTCGATTAATTTTGTCTAATCACTTTGTTAATTGACTGATTATGGTGGGGCCTTCAATGTTGATTCTATGTCGCTGGTGCCACCTCAGTCTCTGAGTAGCCTTCTAACGCTTTATTTTTTTAGTTTCTGTGATCTGCGGACTCTTGTACTGCCTTATATCCTATATATATTCCTTATATGTTATATGTTCTTATATCTAAAGATTAATTACTAATTGTCCCTGGCAAATCACAATTTGTATAACCGGCCCAGAGATAATCAGAGATAATTGGTCATTGTGCCTTTATCTTGCAGCTTTCTTAAGCACAGCATTGTTACATTGCTTACCCTTTTGCCTTCCAGATGTTAAATCGGCTATCTCCTAAATGTGCTAAACCTGCAAGTTGGTCTTTGTCTCACCACAAGAAATGCTAAATGTGTTTGTGTTGTGCTGGCCGTTCCCTTACTGTCCTGTCATGGCACATGGTCTCATTTCCCCTGTGGGTCTGTTGCCTCTGGCTATTCTTAGATTTCCTCTTACCCGTGGGACCATGGAAATTTGTAAGAGAAATGTGGAGGTCATTTTGAATAAAATGGGGATGAGGCATTGTTACCTAAGGTCAGCGGTTCACCTGGATCACAGCACAAGCTATGCATGGTTTAATGCAACAACCAGATAGCAAGAAAATGAAGCCATGTGACTGGTATCCCCCTCTCCTGACAGCTGGTACAGGATTGTGCCAGGACATGGTGACACCCGTTATGGAGCAGCGAAGTGTAACAGTATGAGAGATATTCTGGATGGCAAACCCCATGATCCCCCGCTGGTCAGGGATGCCTCCTGTGACTGCTCACTCAACTCTTGCTCAGATTTTGTCTAACATCCAGCTCATGCAAAGGCCTGATGTATGCTGGGAGCAGCACCATCAGGACAAAGCCAGAGCAACACCAGTAGGCAGGACACACTGGACAGGAAAGAGATAAAGATCATTATACAGCCATGACCACCCACAGCTTCCTGTCTCCTGCTGCCGAAATTCTTGCATATTGATTTTCTGGCAGCCTCTTCAGAATCCACTACTTTATGGAAGTGGTGAAGACCAAACTCCCAAACTGAGAGGTATAAATACATCAGCTTATCCAAAAGGTTTTTGAGGTGGATTAAACAGCAGCTGGACTGCTAAAGCCTTCGTGTTTCCCAATGTGATACAGGCACAGGGAACACCGGGACCCTCACCGTTGGCTGGAGTGCTGGCCTCCATCGTTCTTCCTCTGAGGGTTGAGTCGGTGTCATGTACTTTTAAAAGTCAGGGTCTAGATTATGATTATTGTATTGTGCACCGATTATTAAGAATTTGACCCAATCTGCAGGGGGTCCAGGTGACTAAAAAGTCTAGTTAACTGAAATTTTAGGTAATAGGAAAGCTATGCTAATTGCTAGAAATTCTGTGTAACAATAAGCCACACTGATTGCTAAAATCTTTATATAATAATAAAGCTCTAATCCTGACTACAACCTTGTGGCCAGTTCTCATTCTACCAAGGATCCTTAAAAGAACCTGCCTGTCACTGTAGGGTTGGTGACAACTGGCCTGGAGCCAGAAGGTAACCAGAAAGGGAAAACAAAAGCACAGCATTGACTCAGCAACCTTTCCTCACACTCACACATGGAGGCAAAAGATCACAATAACTGTTGACTCCAAAAGGGTTTTTTTTAAAAAAATATATTTAATATATATATTAATATATAATATATATTAATATATATATTAAAAGGCCTATCCAAAAGCAGTTTGTTCTCAGCAATGAAGAGGAACTTGGGACAGATTGGGACAGAGAGGATTTTGCAGCTGCCATGCCTTCCATCACATGCCAGTCCCTTACCCTACATGTCACTCCAGCCTGCTTGGAGACACACACCCTGATACTTGTGTGAGTGAGCAGAGTCAGCTCATTTAGAACGCTTAATAAAAAATTACTTTCCCTGACTATACAGTTATATAATGAGCTTTGTTCCCCTAACTGCTACTCAGGATACATAACTTAAGATCTACTCAGTATAGGCTTGTCACCTGTTTAAAACTCAAGCTTAGACCTTTTAGGCAGATCACAGCCTTCTGGTAATTTTGTGGCATGAAATTTACCTCCAAGTACTGTACTGCTTACATATATTCACTTCGCACGTGAAATAACCTTTTTTTTTTTTTTCCCCATCTACCTAGTTTTTACTACAGAGCCTTTATAATTATCAGTCCCCAGTTCCTCTAATTGCAGGCTCCCCTTGAAGTCCCAGCTGGTCCTCAACTCGCGGTGGGGGGCGAAAGAACCACTGTTATTTTCCTCAGAAATTGTGATGTGCCTGAAGCAGGGAGCTGCGGGAGTTCTCTGGGGACCCGAGAAGGCAGGCAGGGCTCAGTCTGGAGGGAACAGAGAAGCCGAGAGCCGAATTTGATCGTGCCTGCACAGCTCCCCGCCAGTGGCCCCGTGAAACCACCGGCAAACTTCTGCTCCCGCCTGCCCAACTCGTCCTCCCAGGCGGCCCCGGCCGGCCCCGCCGTCGGAGCTGCACACCGCTGCCTTCCTACCGCTTCCCGGCTGGGCTGGCGCGGCCTGGCCAGGCCCTTCCCCGGCCCGCCAGGCCCTTCCCCGGCCCCAAAGCCCCTTCCCCGGCCCCAAAGCCCCTTCCCCGGCCCCAAAGCCCCTTCCCCGGCCCCAAAGCCCCCGCACGGCCCGGCCGGGGCTGGGCAGAGCGGCCGAGAGCGGCGTGGGTGGGCGCCGGCGGCGGCCCTCCCCGCGGAGGATCCCGCCCCGGGGCGGGCCTTGGCGCCTGCCCCGCTGCCCCTGGCCGCCGGCGGCAGCGGCAGCGCCGGCCGTAGCGCTCTCCTTCCGCCTCTTACCGGAGCCAGCGGCCGCTGGCTCCGCCTTTGTGCGCAGAGCGACTCGCCGACCGCCGGTGCTGGTCTCGGTGAGGACGGGCGGCGGCGGCGGCGGGGAAGGGAAGGGAGCGGGGCGGGCGGCGGTGGGGGAGCCGCAGCGGGGGCCGCGGCTTCCTCCGCCCGCGGGGCCGGGGACCCGGAGGCTGCGGAGAGGCGCTCCCCGGGCCGGCGGGCAGGGAGGGAGCTGTCGGCCCGCTGTAGGGGCCGCGCCGCCCCTCCGGCGGGGCTTGGGGCGAGCGGCGGAGCCGGCGGCGCCGTCTGCCTCGGGCTGGGCCGGTGGGGCCGTTCCCGGCTCCTCCCCGGGGCAGCGGGGGAGGCCGCGGGCGGGGCCGCCGGCGGGCCAGGGCCCTGCAGGGCCGCGGCGGTCTGCTGGCTCCGGGGGCGGCGGGCGGCCCCGTCCGGAGGGCCGGGGGGCGGCCGGGTGGAGCGGGCCGGGCGCCGTGAGGCGGGGTGGCCGGCAGGTAAGGAGCTGCTCGTCGCCCAGAGGCAGTTAACATCCCTTCGGCGCCCTGGGAGTGGCTGGGCACGCACAATGAGATCTGCAGGCGCGCTTTTCGGCCGGGCTGCTTGCTTCCAGAAACATTCCCCGCCCCGATCATCTTTAGCAGAAGTTTATTTACTGTCTTTATCCATAGGGTGTAGCAGGCCAGGGAGATAGGGCTGAAAGATATTTTAAAAAAAAAAAAAAAAAAAAAAGAGGAAGTAATAGATTTCAGGGTTGCGGGCTCGCGGTGTGGGGCAGACCAGGTGTTTCGAGTCCCCTGGGTTTAAGCCTTGCGATGGAAGTCCGGTGTTTGCCCGTGATTTTTGGTTCGGTCTTTCAGGTAGGCATCTCAAGGTGTGCGGTAAGGAGCTGATGCTCGGCCTTGTGTAAGAGGGGCATCTGCAGTCGAGTGTCGTGGTTGAACGGACAAACCTGTTTATATAACTAAAGAAAAAAAACCGGTTTTAAAGGGGTATAGGTTGCTATTCTGCTTTGGGTTGTCTGAGTAGTGTAGTTGAAAGAATTACCTACCTTATTCTGTCTGCAAAGGCAGGTGGAAGTGTGAGAAAAAAGGCAAGTACCCCTTCAACACTCCTTTATCAACGTTCTTAATATGCTCCAGGAAATACGCCTCATATGCTTTTGGTATCGGTGAAAACTAGAGGCATCAGCTAAAACATGAGTAGGTTTTCCCAGCACTGGATGTACTTCAGAAGCCCATAGGAATGCTGGAGGTTGTTTTCCTGGAAGTTATGAGGTTGACTGAACTCTTTCTAGGAGCTCTGTGGTAATGTTGGGCCTTTTCGGGCTCTTAACTAGCCTCCTGGGGTGGCTTAAAAAGAACAAAACAAACCCAGCTCGTTGTGACTCCTGGTAAATATTTTCTAGCTCTTGTGTCTGGGAATGATGGGAGTAAAACTTGTCATGGACATCAAAAGCTCCTTAACTGGGTTCTTATCACCCGGTTTCCTCGAATTAATCGTCCAGTGTCCCAAAACATTTACATAGACGTTCCTGGCAGAGAAAGCAGACTGGTGTTAATGATCACTTTTATATTACTGTCCACAAAATGAAATCCTTTACTCTTGATAGCTGTGCCAGTATAGAAGTTCCCCTGAGTCTCAAAGCACAGCCTGAGCCAACGTGCTGAGGCGGTTCTGGAGGTGTTTATCGGGTACCGTTAGCTTGCTGTCTTGGCATGGCTTGCTGCAGTGAGTCAGGTGGTGCTTCTAAGCTAAAGGATGAACCCCTCTTTGTAGTTCAAGTGTAAACAGTATTTTTGTTTCAGGAAATACTATATTGTGTGATTATCCGGCAGGAAAAAAACCCATTATAGCATGGTTTGTATCAAGTCTGTTTGGAGGGTGTTCTGGTTTCCTGCTTAACACTAGCTAAAACTCTCCAGTTCATTGGTCTGCCAGGTTTTTAGAAGAACTTTTGTCATTTTGGTTCTGTTGTCTACAGGAAAAGCACAGATGCTTTTTCGCTTCTCCCCCTTCCTGCTGCTCTTCAACAAAAATAATTGTAGATCAGTAAAATACTCCGATCTGCAGGAGGCTGTCCTTCAAACACTGGCTTTTTAAAAGCCAGTAAGGTATTGACTTCAGTGTTTTCTGCAGGCAAATGTGTTATCGTAGTAGAATATTTTTATATCTGTTTCTAAAAATTACACAAAGCAATGTTTCCCAGCTCTTTTGTTTGCCTTTTTTTTGTGAGGAAAAATGATCAGAAGGGGACTGTTGTGTTTGTTTAGTCACCTCTGATGGACTAGAGGAGTGATGGTGGGTGCAGCTGACCGGGGGAGGGTGCGTGCTCCTCAGGCAGTCCTTCTTTCTAGGTCTTTTGCCCATAATGGACCAGCTGAGCTGCTTACTGTGACGTTCTGAGCCACCACCTGTGACTACTGGCTTTTGGCTGTGGGTTGCAAACCAGGGAAGTGGTTTTTTAAATCTTCTATGTGCTGAGCTTGCTCAGCAGCTTTGCTGCAACCATGAGCAACGTATCAGTGGGTTGGAGATGTGTGACTTTGTCACAGTGTTTGTGGTTTCTCCTGGTCCTAATCAATGCAATAATTAACCTGTTAGTTTGACGTTGGGCCTTTCTTCTCTTTGTTGATGACTAATAATCAACAAGTGGGTACAGGAGGGAGATCAATACTCCCCACCCCCTGATTTAAAACAGGTCAGGAGGGAAGGCTGAAGACAGCAAAGAAAGAGTAAAGGGAGCAGAAGTATAAATGCTGGTATAAATGGCCTCCATAAAATGCAAATATGCCAAAGAGCTCTTCTAGTATGTGCTGGTGAAAGATGACTATTATTCTCTGTGACTGAAATTCAGTTAACTTCTTAATTTGCACTTCAGCAAGCTTTCTCCAATTAGCAGTCATTAAGTGCTGAATGATTTGAGAGCAATACTTTTAAAAGGAGGTACTACTACTGAAGATGTAAGACAGTTCTTTGAATGTGCCTTAAAACTTGGAGGGAACTTGGAAAGTCTTCAGAAATTGAAGTGCATTTCATGGTTGCCCTGCATTTCACAGTAGTTGCCATAAAGTGTGATAAGTAGAAATCTGCAGCTGTAGCATAGAGGTGTAGGTATCTTCTAACAAATGTCATTCCATCCAAGAAAAAGTATCTTTGGACTCTGCTTTGTCATTAGCTGACCTCTTCCATCACAGCAATACAACTAAAAAGCATGAGCTACAGATGTATACTTACATGTATATATTTAAATTATGTACATGAACTATCCTACAGGGGAAGGGATATTCCCACATAAAGGAGTCTGATGCTAGTATTAGAAAAAATTTAATCTGTAGGTTTCTGAATAGAATATTAGGAGATACCAATTTGTATGATGAATCTGATCCCTGCTACTAATCCCTTTTTCCCTGCAAATCTTCTGATTTTGTGTTAAAAGTTGCTTTCTCATGCTTACAGCTATTAGTCAAAAGCGAACATAATTTTTCCCCTGAGGAGTGTAAGCAATAAATGCTTGGTTGATACCATCAAGCCATCAAATACAATCGTGAAGATTTGAAGATTTCGTTTTGTTCTGAACAGTGACATCTCTTGTGCTGATGTTGGTATGTTGCTTGATATCATGGAGAACTAGAATTTTAAAACTTCTTGTGAAGCATGGCTCTTCCAAATGCCTGGAGTCCATGGTGCTTTGCAGAAAATTCACTTTTTATCTTTCAGAATAATCTCCTTGAGCTTGGTTTAGATGCTGCTTATGGCAAATCCAGATTTTTCTGTATCTAGCACTTCTGACTGTTGATATGTAGCATGGTGTTTATCTGCGTTATCTCATTCCTGGTGAGAAGAATGGCCTCCTTCCTGCTGCCCTTCTGGCTGTGACCACAATTCCTGTGACTCTTGTGACAGTGTTGCTGGGTGCGATTCTATAGCTGTAGGACTGTGGATCAGGTCCATTGCCAAGTGCCGTGGACTGCTTTTTCCCTGTTTTTCTTACACATCCCCCTTTCCCTGCCACTTGATCATTTCCCTAAGCATTCCTTAAGTTTTTAGTAGTCCTGCAGCCCTGCCTCAAATACCCCTATTGAAACATAATTTCAGATTTGTAACATAAATATTAAAGTTGCTGTGACTGATACATCAATAGAAATGTGTGAGAAAGCAGCAGAAGAAATAGCAGACCAAGAGTTAAAAGAATGGCCTGTGTTGGCAGTGAAGGAGCACCATTTCCAGGACACTGTTTCCAGCAATAAAATCGGGGAATGTGTTGAATGTAAGGGTTTGTGGAAGGTGGTGAGAGAATCTGCTTCATTAAGGTTACCTGCTCAAGGACTTTTTCTGTGCAAAAGGAGACAACAAGGGGGAAGGAATAAACCAAATGTGCAGAGACACAAACCTGATGGACAATGTTGGGGATAATAACAAGAAGCAAACCTCCTCAGCTATGCTAATTGATAAGAGTGTGGGAGATGTGATCTGGTCAAGGACCTTGTCAGATGAGATTACAAGGAAAAGACGGAAGCAATAAAGAAAACTTAGAGAGATAGACCTGACAGGCAAATGTGAAGGAGATGGAAGAAACAAACCTCATCAGTCTCGCTAATTGATGGGCCATTGAGAAACTGTAGGCAAACCTAAACTTTTAAACTGATTAGAGTGCAAACCTAAGGAGTCCCAGGTGTGGGTGGGATAAAGAGGATGGGGGAACTATGCAGAGGAGGAACAGGCAGAAGAGGGTATAAAAGGGGTCTGTGGCTGGTCAGGAGGTCTGTCTGACTGAGCCCTGTACCTGATCCCTGCAGCCAGTCCTATCTTCTTATGTCCTTTCTTAACTATCTCTCTGCATAAGTCTCATTCTCTATCCCCTGTGTGTGAGTGCTGCAAGGACTAGGTGCCAGCTACTGAGGAGACCAGTGCGAGCTGACAGCTGGGCCAGCAAGTGGAGTCAGGCTGGAGGTGTAGGCACCCCTGGGCCATGGTGCCAGCAACTGGAGCGAGAGGGTGTCTCAGCATTGGTAATTGGAAGGACCATAGCTCTTGGGAGTGTCTCTGCAGGTCCCACAGACTTTCTGTCCAGAGTGCTAGCTACTGGGGGGACAGATGTGAGCAGATTTGGTGCCAGCAACTGGGGTCAGGCTGGGGGTGCAGGCACCCCTGGCCTGCAGTGCCAGCAATTGGAGTGAGTGCGATCCTCACCAGGGCGAGTGGAGTGAGTCAGGGGCTCAGCACTGGTGGCTGGAGTGGGACTGTGGGTCACAGCCCATGTGCCTGATGCTGGTGAGGGTGCATGGGGCGTATTTTCCCCAGATTGGGTGTGTGGGGTTTGCCTATATAATTTGCTAGCAGACTTCAAGGTGGACTAGCTGGTGGGTAGGAGGCTCTGGGTCCAGGCAGGGGTATCAGGTGGGCAGAGGGTCCATGCTTGTATTTGATCTGTGAGTGTGGAGTGCTTACGAAACAAGTATGTGCATCTCTTTGCTAGTGAGCATCAAGCTGGACCAGCCATCAAGTAGGAGATCCTTCAAAGTGCGTAAGAGGGCCTGGGATCCATGCAGGGCTATTGGATAGTCAGAGGGGCTGTACCGTACTTGAGGGATCTGTGAATGTGTGTGTGCTTGTGTAGAGAGTTGGGGTGTGTGGGTTTCAGAGAGACATTCAATCCTGACCAGCCAAAGAAGAGGAAAGGGATTTGTCTGTTTATAGTTCTATTTTATGCAAGTCATATATGTAGGTGCTGTTGAAGGCAGCACCTGGTCCGTGGCTGTGTCAGTGTCCTGTGTGTGTCTCTGGGATGCACGCTCAGCCTTGCTGCTGGCTGAAACTGCAAACACAAAAGCAGCAGCAGCTGCGTCCATGGGCCTGCAATGGAGACACCTGGGTCTCCAGGCTGGGCTCCAACCTCAGGGCATGAGGAACCACCAGGCCACAGAGCTGCCGGAGGTGGTCACTTACATTCCTTAACAAGCACTGGGAATATGCTAATGAGATAATTTGAAGAGGGTAATTTTGACCGTTTTGTTTTAATGGCTGTTGCTTGAATGGAAAAGTCTCTGTCCTGTTTCTTTATCTATTCTGAAAAGGACCTGTTTGTTCTGAGCACCCTTCCTGCTGTGCTAGATTTGCCCCCCCCCCCCCCCCCCCCCCCAGACGTTGAGAATGAAGTGCATTCACTTTAAAAAACAAAACAAAACAAACAAAACCAAACAGCACCCCAAAACCAAACAAACAAGTCTAACTGACTCAGAAATACTGTTGGATAATACTAAATAAAGTCACGGTAAAAGACCTGGTGGTTGGAGGACACAATGCTAAGAACACAAAGGAAGGCTGGGAAGAAGAGCCTGATTCTATATGAAGTTCATGGGTGTAAAACTAAACCAGGCTCATCCAATAACCATTTTTGTAACGCTCATCTGTAGCAGCAGATGCATTAAGACAGCAAAGCCAACAGATGAAAGTGAGAAAACAACTGTTGGCAATGATGGGATGGGAATCTGCAAAGATAAGTGGCTAGTCTTCATATGCTTAAAGTTACTGTAACTACCCTGTGATTGACTGTCAATCTGAGATATAGGTAATTTCTAACAAATTACCTTTTACATAACTGCTAAGAATCCTTGTGGCAAGAAAACCCCTGTGTGCTGGTGCTGCTGTGACATGTAAAATACAGTTATAAACTGAGGAAAATGAGAATTCTAGGGGTCTATGTACTCTTTCTTTCGGGCACATATTTGGTTGATTCAGGCCATCTTGTGCCACAGCTGCTCTAATCTTTCTGTGATACTGTATGTCAAACATGCTGAATTAATTTTAAATGCTTTCAGTTAACTGAGACTGTCTGTTAGAAGTCCAGAAGCAGAAATGGAGGAGCAAAGTCATGCTGGCCTGCAGCTGAACTTTTGTCCTTTCAGTTCTTAGAAGCTTGTGTTTGCTGAACTCCATGTCCTGGAGAGGTGGGAAACAACCAAGATCAGAGTGACTGGCATGGAAATACATATGTTTGGTGTTTGGAGTTTTGGACCAATTAAAGGAAGCTTTTAATAATGAATATTTTGTAATTATTGTGAGTGCCTCAGTTATACTCATCATGGGAAATTTAGGCTGCTTAAAGAACCACTGCCAAAGGTAGCAGCAAAAGTGGTTTTGTTGTAGTAAGATGTTGTAAAAGTGAAGCTTAAGAAAGTCTGATGGCAAGGCTCAATCTGTTATTTACTGTACAGAGGATATAATAATAATAATTCAAAAATACCAATACAAGATCTTAATGCACTGTGATACAAGGTTATGTGCAATATCGGTCACTTACCAAAGATCTGCAGTTGGTAAGGGGTCTCAACCTCAAAGAGTAACCTTGAGAGGTATCCCAACTCAAGGGGACATTACTGCCATGCAGCTGGCTGCTTATCAGGGAGAGCTCAAAAAGGCTTGCTCAGGCTGTCATATTTATGGAATAAAGTGGTTGGCTCGTAGTCAAATTACATGCGATGAAAAAAGTAAGCATGAGACTCCTTGTACCCACAACTTTGTTCCTTGACAAATTAGTCTTGGAAGAACCACCTGCTATTCATGTGTTAATCGCATGATTGGTGTTCCGATTTCCCAGCTCATATGCATCAAAGCTCACCATGTCACCCTGTTCCTGTGTGGGTTTTCAAAGAACAGATTGGAACTAGAGAAGCTCTTGACCCGGTCATGGCCTAGGCCTTTACTTCCTTGGGAGCCTGAACCAAACTGTCTCTAGTTTGGTCAAGGACTTGAGTGTATCCATCACACTCCACCCCATGACTACAGTCAATCCACTTTATTGACTCATAGAGTAGTAGTAGTATGGTTACCTTTTGCCTCTGTCATAAATATGTGGCATATTGCAGATCAGTAGTAAGGGTACAATTGTTTGATGAGTTGCTTAGCTTAAGTGTTACAATTAAGGCTAATTATATACCATTGCATGTACAGAATCAGTTGATTGCATATGTTTTATGTGTTGGATTAACATAATTTGCTTCATTATTTGCCCAACTTTGATGTACAGAATGATTATAAGCAATAAACACAGCAAAGTCAAAACTAACAAAACTGCAACTGGATGTAACATCAAATTCAAAGCTCTAGTTGCTGTTGGTGATCATTCGAGATCATAAATATACACAGACACTGCTGACATAGATGAGCACTGTCTCAGCGTGTTCATCGCGGTGTACTGAAAAATGTCAGACTCCCATAGGGGAATTAAGACACGTGCACCACCACATTCCCTCATCTGATACTATTGGGCTGAGGTTGGCTTTATCGTAGGTGTCAGTGTTTGCCACCACTGCCACCCCTCTGATTAGGGCAGTGACATGTGCTTGGGCATTCCATATGGCCTTGGCCACGCACAATGGGAATCAACATGGCCGATAGCCAAAGCACATGAGTGTGCATAGTCCTGTATTTACTCACAAAGAAGTCGGCCCCAAGTTTCCCCTGTATGAGTGCAGAAGGAGTGTGCTTTCCAAGAGGGAAGCCAATGGGTGCACTGAGCAAAACCAGCCCAGGAGTTGATGCAGACCTGGTTGTCAGAGGAGTGAATGACTAAGCAAAGAGCCAAGAGTTCAGCCACCTGGGTGCTATCATGGCAATCAGGTGTTAACAGCTTGGTCATCTGCAGTATGAAGAGCAGTGGCATGCCCAAACCAGGCATTACGGTGAAGGACTGTGGAGGCTTCTGTAAACCAGACATCCTTCTGTGGGGTGTTGAAAGGATAGGCTTCTGTAATAGGTGAGTCTGAGGGATCATCTGTAGCTGGAGGAGTGGGAGGTGAGAAACATATGGTTGGGGCCTAAAGGTTGGATTCTGATGGCAGAATTACTAAGAACCCAATGTTGAATGGTAACAGTTTGTACATGTCCTTCAGGGAAAGGAAGGTGTGAAGCACATTGCAAAGAATAGGTTGTAAAACCATTCAGTGTAAGGGGATGATCCACAAGGAGTTTGTCAATATCAGAAAGGGCAAGGAAGGTGGCATGTAGAGCATGCTCCCATTCCCAATCCGAGGCTTGCACATCTTGCCACCCATTGCTGCCAAAAGGGATTGGTTTAGGGGTAGGGTCCTTGGGACCTGTTTCCTGGAACAGTCACCACCAAGCAGATTGCACTGTGCTGGACCCTGCATTCTAGTCCACCAGTAGGAGTGAGGGGTCCCAAATACCGGTAATGTTGAATACTTGTAGGAGAAGAGTTAGGGACTGTTGGTGACTTATGTTCCAGTCCCAGGTGGAATGTGTGCACAGCAAGGAGTAGAGAGGATGGCCTAGCTGACTAAAACCCGGGCCTTGTTGTGACAAAAGTTTAAAGAACCTAGGAGACTCTGATGTTTGCATTTGGAGGAGGGAGTAGGTTGGGTAAAGAAAACAGGTTGCAAGACACTTTCAGGGATGCCTTTGGTACTGGCATACAAGAAGAGTCCTTTAAAAAGAACTCAAACACCTTACATTCTGGGCAGGACCCTGGCATTTACCAGGAGGAATATAAAGTTCCCGGTGTTCTTTGAGGGCTGATGTTGGGGATCATATCTTGTGCAACAGATTCCCGTCTATGTCTGCCTAGGAAAATGTCATCAATATATGGGTGATGAGAGACATCAGGAGTGGGAGAAGTTTCAACTGATGTTGATGCTAAGATACCATAAACAAAGGTAGGACTATAGTAGGCTATTCCTTGAGGTAAATGAGTAAAAGTATAATGAATGCCATTCCAAGTACAAGCAAAGTGAGCTTGGTCGTCCAAGCAGGTGAGACACTGGAAGAACGCGTCTTTAACATCCAAGCAGGTGGGACACTGGAAGAACACATCTTTAACGTCCAAACCTGCTATGCATAGGTAAGAGGAAAGGTAAATGGCATTGATTACTTCAGCAGCTATTGGGACTGCAGTATGAGGCAGAGAGGAGGCAGAATTTATGCCTTAGTCATTGGTCAAGTGCCAAGACCCATTTGGTTTCTGCACTGGCCAGATGGAAGGGGAATGGGTGCAAGTGAATACTCCCTATTTTTCCAGTTCTATGAGAAGGGAGGTAATGAGTTTTGGGTCTTGCAGGTTCACAGGGTGTTAATAGCCTGGGTCATTGGAGGTAGGGGAGGTGCTTCTCCAAGTACCCAAACTAGGGGGAGTTTTGGTTCAGAAGTACCAGGAGACTGTACCTTCCCTTGAGCATCATGGAAGGTCTAGTGTCTGAGTAGTTCCATATGTGGAAGCAAAATAGCTAATGCCTCATAGGCCTTTGCAGGCCTCTCTAATTAAGAAATACCTCCAGCGTTACCTAATGGCCTCACTGAGTAAGTGTGATGCAATTATTGGAGTGAAACACTTGTAAAAGGATGTACTGTCTGGAGCTTATCTGAAGTAATCTGTATGTTACCATTCTTTGTGGTAACTTACTACATCCTGCTTATCTTACATGTAGTGGTAGTTCTGTGAAAAACAAGTCATGTAGCCCAGAGGCGTATCAACTCTGTCACTGCCCCAGGTGGGCAGAGTTTGTATCGGCAGAGGCTGTCACGCTGCTGCTCTGTGTTGTCCCCTGTAGCTACAGTAGTGAACTGCTGCTGTTCTGACCTGACCAGAACTGCGTTTGGGTTACTCCAAAGTGAATGTTAGAACCTCCCAAAAAGTGCAGATCCTCGGGCCGTCTGTCTATTAGGGAATGTTGCACTTGACTGACCATGGGAAGGGCTGAAGGGGCTCCTGTGAACTCATGGACTACTGGAGAGGGTGAGGGAAGTGGTCCCTTCCAGTGTGATAAACTGAAGGCAGAATTTTGGGTGCCCTTAAGGACACACAGATGATGGTAGTGTTGATGGGGGCATCTACCTCTGTGCGCGGGAAGTCTCTGTAAGCTGCACCCTCCATGCCACCTGAGAGGGATCAGCAGGTTCGGACTGGCTGCCCTGGGGTGCTAATTGTATGTCTAAGTCTGTGTGGTAACCCAGGGCTGGGGATTTCCCAGTTTCCAGCTGATGAAATGGTGGGAGGGGCACTAGGGCCCTTGCTAAGGCTCTGGTGAGAAAAGGTGCGGCTCAGGGGGATTGTTAGCAAAAGCTGGTAAAATGGATGTTGGGATTCTGTGGGCTGCCTGTTGGGAATGCCTGGGGCCAAACAGGCTTTCCATGCTTCAAGACACTTTGGGTCAGGGCCCTTTTGCCTAGGCTTGGGGGAGATTTTTAACTAACTGGACACGAGGGTGTTTGATGGTAACTACAGCTGCATCTTCACAGAGGAGGGAGGGTGACAGAATGAGCATAGCAGAAACTAACTTTACTAATACCTGGGACCATGTGGCACTGGGTGCTGTGCATGTTGATGTTAATGACCTCTGAGTGGACTGGAACCCTTCTTGACTAGTGGGTGCTGCTGGGCCTCAGAGGGATGACAACCTGACAGGGCTTCATCTGTCACAGGGGCTACATCTAAAGCATGATTAATAACCATCCTACCTGTGCTTAATTCCAAATCTGTGGGACTGGCCCAGGGAATAGTCAGGGGGCCTTGATCATCTCGGGGCATTCATCTTTGAGCATATGCTAGTGATGCCTGAAAGATGGAGTCTGTATTTCCCACTGGAGTTTGTAGCTGGATTCCAGATCCTAAAGGAGGGTGCAGGCTTCTGTTTCTGAAATTCAGATGGTATCCTCCTGTCACGTGCCATATTTACAAGACAGGTTCAATAACCCACAGTAACAGATCTGCAATAGCGCTCGCTTAATTTGGCTAGGTCTATGCCTGTGAAAGAGCACAGAAAGAGAGAGAGTTGTGATGCCTCCATTAGCATCATACTCAGTTTTAATAGTTGGTCTGATTTGTAAGTCCAGTATATGTCTGAAGTCAAATTGGACCAAATATTTCTGTCCCAGTTGTCTTGATCAATGTATAAAGCTTTATGTATTTTTGTTTCGGAAATTCCCTTTTGGGCAGCTTCCAGCTGCCTGTCAAACTTTTTCCTGGGCAGATCCTGCTGCCACGGGTGTTATCCAAAGCTGATGCTGCTATAGAATGTCCATTGTAAAGCCCTACCCTAACTGTGCTTTTGTGTGATTAATAGATGGCTAATGACGAATTGTCCAGGAACAGGACACAAGGTCATGTAATATTGTCTTGACTACTAAACCACGAAGAGTTACTAAGGATCTGCCAAGAAGCAAAGTAGGGGGAAGGTAATTTTGGCAGGGGGAGATTGCAACCACCAACTCAATTCAAAACTGGAGAGACTACCCCCCCCCCCCCTTGAGCATGCATAGTAAGTTAAAATCATACTGTACCTTTAAATGTAATCAAAGAAGATATGAACCAGTAAGAGACAAATATGCTTAGCTAATTTAATGATTATGTAGTAGATGGGTGTAGTGTGTTAATTGTAATGTATAAAAGTTAGAGAAAACTTTGGTAGGTGTGCTAGCTTTGTGGAATTGCCACCTAGCACCCAAACTTGCGCAACTTTGAGAATAAAACAATATCTCGTCTCAGTGTCTGAAGATAGGGCTTGTTTACCCAGTGTGCAATAAGCCAATTTGGGACAACACAGGGACCATGTGGTGTGCTCATTTCTCCACAATCACCTGAAGGCTTCTAACACAGGCAGTGGCAAGAGTCTTATCTATCCCAGCCCAAGTGTCCTGCTGGGCTAGAGATATTACTTTCTGTAGGGAGACAACTTGGGCTTCAGCTACATTTGAACGGTGCTCAATATTTCTAAGACCATGAGCTAAGAGAAATAGGCAGGGTAACTTTCCCTTTGCGCTTTTGTCTATCTGACTTTCTGTAATCAAAGAAGGGAAAGGAACAGGTAGTTCCCTCCGTAAGAGCATCTGGTGCCCACAGGCGGGGCAAGGCCCCAAAACAGTCAGTTCAGGCACCTGCTGCAAGGCTGGAGCCAGGCGCGATGCCGTGTGCTGCATCCCTCTGCTGACATCTGAGTGGAGGGGCTTGAGGCAGCCTGGTAGGGTTACAGATTTGGGATATAGTAGCAGACACCAGACCAACAGCTTTAGGGATAAACAGTTTATCTCCAAATAACAGTATGGTAACAAATATCAATCAGTCTGGGTCAAAATTACAGTAAATCCAATAATTCACTAATACTGGCCTGGACTTAATTCAGTAAATCCAACTTAATCCAAAACTTAATATTAGGGTCTGCAAAGACTTGCATGAACGTGGTTATCAGGCAGGCCAGCAGAAAGCAGGGTAGGGCTTCTTCAGATGAGTGACACGACCAGCCAACAGGCCTGTGGAATGAAAAATTTTCTGGTCGGACTATCCCACTTTTATTGTTGAGTTGTGGAAGTGCTGTCTGGACTTGCTGGCCAGGGATTGCATCCCCCATCTGCTCCCTTCTGTGCCATCTCTTTCTTTTGTGTGCTCGGAAATACCATATAATGCAATACTAACCCTACATTTCCACCCCTTCCTTTCATGTGTCAGCAGGGGAAAGCGTGGTGGTCATGTCCTGGCTGTGCAATGCTAGGACTGATGTCTATGCCACAGACACACCACCACCCCACCCCTGCCCCCAAGGGTGTCAGATGCAGAGAAGAGTTTGGTCACGGAGTCTCTTTGTCTATAGTTTCTCTTTGAAATGGAAATACTGTGTTCTTTTCAGAAACTGTGAAATCTCAAATGACTGAAACTGGAAGAGCAGAGGCATGGAAGGGAGAGTTTGTAGGGCTAAAACTAGATGCTGCCCCAGAGAATTGATCTGTCTCTTGGTTGTGCCACAGAGTTCTGGTGGGAAGATTGGAAGGCGATGCAACTAAATGCACTGTAGATGTTGTTAGTCTTGTATATTTTGTGAGGTTTTGTGCAGAGCTCCAGCTTGCTCTGGGGCTGTCTGCTGACTCAGAGCTGTGAAGTCAGATCCAAAGCAGCAAGGGTTAAATGGGAAGGGTTGCCCAGCCATGCCTGAGGGTGAGTGGGCAGGAGCCTTTGGCAATAAAGAAAAGTAAATGGTCTGGATGAGCAGTCAAGCTCAGGTGCTTCTGAATCAATTGGACCTTGTGCTGTGGCAGCTGAGGGATCTCAGCACCTGTGCTGGGCATGGGCTGGGGAGGCACCATGGTGCAGTTCCTCTTCCAGGCATGGTAGCACAGTGTCCCTGGGGGACAAGTGCCTGGAGCAAGCTAGGAAGAGCTGTTAGCTGCTGCCGCCCCTGCCCTGGGTGGCCTTTCCAAGGTAATGGCTCTCTGGTGTCTCCCCTTTGTTCCCAGGAGAAGCAGCCATCTACCACTCCCTGAGTGAGCCCAGGACTCATAGCAACCCTGATTCCCTGCTGGTGCTGCCCCAAACACCGCTTTCAAGTGAAGAGCCCCTTTCTGTTAACACAGGTAAGTTGGAAAAGACTTTGTAAGAATCAATGGAAGTTTCTCACCTAAATAGGGGGTCTGCACAGAGCAAAAGAGAGACGGATGGAGAGGGAAGCAGAAGAAAGAAGGGTGGAAGCAGAGCAAGTGTGTCTAAATCCCACATCAGGGACCTTGACTCCACTCGCCACAAACTTAAGGACAGGTATAAATTCTCCTCACTTTACTCATATGAGAAAGTGAAGCTGGCTGACTCTCATTCTCTCTCTCTTTCTTTCTCTCTTCCTGTCACTCAGAGGCTTCAGTCTTTAGTCCCTTGTCCTTTGCCATAAGTTTCTTTAAACCACAAGATGTGACACTTTAAAAATGCTAAGCATCTACGGTTTCTGGAAGCACCCACTATTTCTAAACACCCTTCTTTTATCCCAGAAAGCTCTAATCCCTCTCTCTCTACCTTCCCCCGATGTATGGGTTACAAGCACAAGTTCTCTTCTTGCACGTACCTTCTGTGGGAGATGGGGTTGCTCCAGCTTTATTCAAGCATTTGCTGTTCCCTATAACCTGCTGATCCCTATGCTGGTAAGAAGGTGTCCCATGAGTTTGCATGCACACAGCTGAGGTGTGGGTCCCTACTTGTTACACTCTGCCCTGTCAGTCCTCTAGCTGGATACAGGCTGGGCTCCTTACAGCATCTGATGGAGAGGATGCTCTTTCTGGCACAGGTAGAGGTTGTGATGTTGGCAGGGTGACTGGGTATTGTCACACAGATCTTGACTACTGCTGTTTCCACTCCAAGGTGTTTTCTTCATGTTAAAAATTTAATGTTTCTTTTATACTTTTATTGAATCCTTTTTTGTTTCAAAAGTGTCTAAACTTCCCCAGTTACTGTTTAATGCAGGTGATGATTGTATTCCTCTTCAACACCATCAGTTGGTGGTTGATGACCATCTTCCCTTTGGACTTGATCAATTTTGGGCAAATGTCCTTCAGATAAACCAGTCTTTGGCACGTACACACACACAGATTGCACAGTTGCATTCTGACCTTAACAGGTATTGTTATTCAGCCCATTTGTCAGGGGCCAACTATAGGAGCAACCCCAGAATAAGTTCTCCCAGTCTGTTATGGTCCATAAGATCCTTGTATGGGCTCTTAAGAGGCCATGCTCATAGCATGGGGGCTCCAGGAACACCTATCCTTGTGTGTTAGCATAGCCTGGAGAAGGATGTTTGCCTCCATAACTGTTGATTTTTCAGGTGGTGGGGATCTTCAGTGTTGTGATCCTCTGCTGCTGGTCTTAGCCCACAGTTGGTGAGCTATCTTTTTATACCCTTCAGTTTCAGCAACCTGTTGCCTTCTGCAGTTGCTTACTCTGTTTGAACTGTTTGCCCCATGTTCCCTGGTGAATCATAGAAACCGATTGACAGGTGAGTAGTTTACCAGATGATCATCATGCAGGTGTCTTACCTGCACTATTGTTTCATCTACCATTTAACCAAAATGCTAAATACATGAATGCTAAATTAGCAGTTTGTTTACTGCCAAGCTGCTCTCTGCAGAAATGGTAACTGTTTGCTTGGGGTTGGCCATTCAGTTACTGTCCAGTCTTGGTACAGTTGTTCCCACACCCATGGTTCTGCAGCCTCCTGCTGCATTTATATTAACTTTCTCTTCCAGTAATGTGTAGGACAAAGGCTGTAACCTCATGAGTCTTTACTGCATGTCCTACTGTCTTCTTGACTGCTGACAGTGAACTGGTTTTGGGTGTGCTTTCTATACCCTCTAGCAGTCAACTGTTACTGTGATCTTGGTTTGCCTCTCACGAGTCCGACACAACATTGCTCAGTCTCGTACTGTCCCTATGTTTTCCCTGTTTAGGTATTTTCTGGCTCCAGTGTGCAGGTGTATAGGCTTTAATGTTAAGTTACAGTGTTCAGTGAATGAAATATTAAATCTTTGCTGGAATGTCTTACCCAACACAACAGGTCAAAAGCCTGTAACAATTTCTTCTGTATTTTAGGCTTCATTTATTTACCTCTGTATGTAGAGGAGGGCCTCTAAGAAGTAATCCATAACAAGCATTGCCAATAAAAATTGAGATTTTTCCTATCAGAAATTAATTTAGATGTTTTGTGTAGATTAAGACTATTAGAAAACTGAAGGAAACATAGCCTTCCACTGTTTGGATGTATTGTTCCTTTTCCCCTGGAATAGAAACCCATAACAGTTGAACTTACTGGTCTTTATAGAAATGACTCAAATTCCCCTCAAATCTCTATGTGAGGTGAATGTGAGGTGTCTCCACAGAGTGATTCAGGGACATTACATAGACAGAGGCCAGAGACACATCTAAAACTATCTGATGGAGAAGTCTAGGTGTTTTAGTTGTGTGATAGATTTGTCAAAGAGCTGTGCTGGTACTCCTACGTTCAACAGTCTCTCCATTCCCTTTCTATGTGCTGTCAATGAAAAATTGGCAGTTGCTTGTGTAGTAGTTGCTGATGATTTCTGAGGCTTGTGGTCAAGGTGAGAAAGTAGCAGGTGAAGGAGTGAAGCAGGCATGTGTGAGGAACAGTCGTCTTTTTGTCTTTCGAAGTCTTGTACTGATACTGATCTTCTCAAATGTTCTTCCTAAGACAAGTGCTTTCTGCCAAATACCACTTTTTAAAGTAGCATATTTTGTTGTATTAAAGTTATAAAAAACTTTAAGGTTGTGATCACAGTTGCAAACTTAGTTTTCTTAATCCAGCTAATGATGATGAACTAAGGTTGCACTCCTCATTTTTATGGTCTTGGCAGTGGCAAGAATTGGGTTTTACTCTTGGCTAAGTTGTGTGTTGCATGTAGTCAAAGGTTCTCCTCTGTTTAGCAAGGATTTTACGATTACTGCTAGTTGGAATCTTAGTCTTGTTTACATATCTCAATCATGTTTCTGGAACGTATAAATGTCTTAAATTTTGTCAGCAGTTATATAATTCAAGGACATGATTGTTTTATCGTGTTGTGGTTTAACCCCAGCTGGCAGCTAAGCACTACACAGCTGCTTGCTCACTCCCCCACAGTGGGACTGGGCAGAGAATCAGGATAAAAGTAAGAAAACTTGTGGGTTGAGATGAAGACAGTTTAATAGGTAAAGCAAAAGCTGCACACGCAAGCAAAGCAAACCAAGGAATTCATTCACTGCTTCCCATCAGCAGGCAGGTGTTCAACCATCTCCAGCAAAGCAGGGCTCCATCACACGTAATGGTTACTTGAGGAGACAAGACACCATCACTCCGAATGTCCCCCCCGCCCCCTTCCTTCTTCTTCCCCCAGCTTTATATGCTGAGCATGATGTCATATGGTGTGGGATATCCCTTTGGTCAGCTGGGTTCAGCCGTCCCAGCTGTGTCCCCTCCCAACCTCTTGTGCACCCCCAGCCTACTTGCTGGTGGGGTGGTGTGAGGAGCAGAAAAGGCCTTGACTCTCTGTAAGCACTGCTCAGCAGTAACTAAAACATCTCGGTATTATCATACTGTTTTCAGCACAAATCCAAAACATAGCCACATACAAGCTACTATGAGGAAAATTAACTCTATCCCAGCCAAAACCAGCATGTATCCCCTGATTATTTTTCAGGAAATACCCAGTGTAGCATTAGCAATCTGAAATCTTTCGCTTGGATGCGAAAGCCTGTTTTCTCATCTAAGATTCCTGTATCGCTGTAAGTGTTGCCTCAATACTGTTTATGTTTTTTACAAGTTTCATATACAACTTTGTTTTCCTGTTTTGTTATTGGTGTCCTTTGAGAGCAGGGAAAGTAAAAGAGTGAAGGAAGATAGAGCTGTCTTTGAATCTTGATAATAACACCTGGAAAATTTAAACTTTGTAGCTCTTATAGGCTAGATCTGAATGATGCTTCTAATTCCTAAGTTTGAAATCAGGAGAATCTTAACATCTAAAAGAGCCCATGAAAGAGAGTCAGGAGCCTTGGGTGATCTGGGAGAAATGACCTGAAACATTTTCTTGAGAAATTGTCTAACATCCTGCACAAAGCGATGTGTTTGTTCTGTCTTAGGTGGGTTTGAGCATACTGAGAGGAACTTAACTGAGATGCAAACAGCATTCATGCTTGTAGGTTGTTGTAGGTTTTTTGTGCTTTTTGATTTTTGAAGACCGAAATAGTGTTTGGCTTTGAAGATGTTGTCTCTAACAGCTTTCCAGAGGTTATTCAGAAGTAATATGCTCACCCAGATGGGCTTGTTGGTAATCAACGTAAATTCTGGAATATAACACATGAAGAGTTAGAGATTTGTGACCTTGTCACCTCCTGGAGGTGTACTTACTGCAGTAGCAGAGGTGATGATGTCATCTCAATGCTTCATGCTGAGTAAGTTAATGCTACCAAACAGAATTAGGGGTGGTTGGCTTGTAGCTACTTGTGCTGTTAACTAGAAGCACTAACAGCATTTCTCAAAGATTAGTAGCTGCCCACAGTGTCGAGGAAGAGCAGATGACGTGTAAAATAAAAACAAGTGGGCCACATTATTATGAGAGATCTTTACTGCACCCGGATTAATTTTCTCCTTTCTTTTGTTGTATTTGAAGGTATAATTGAAGTCCAGTCATCTTGTATGAAAACTCTGACCTGTATTATATTCTGTAGGTCCTTCTTATGCTCAGCTCTTAAGCACTGCTTATTGTATCATGTTATACAAATACACTGGGTTTTTTCCATTGCTTTTGGATGAGAGGGTAAATATAACAATCTGTTGTTAAATTAAATAGTTGAATGACAATAGAATTAGCGGAATAATGTGAGGATTTTGTTGTTTGTTAGACAGTCAATAGAACTGTTAGTTGCTGCTCTGTCTTTTTGTACCTTAACTGTGTTCTGGGAAGTAACTTGTGCAACTTGACATTGACAAAATTGATGTCCACAGGATGGGCCAATGGAGTTGCTCTTCTACCTATTTTAAGTGCAATGGATCTGTTCATAATGCATTCTAAATCACTTCTTGGTAACTGAAATAGGTTTTGATCAAAAGATTGAGGTTTGATTTAATTTTTTTTTTTAAATTTATTTTTTTTTTAGCATTTTGGGTTCTGGCTGAAGAAAAAGAAATCAAGAAAAGATGGACTGGAATGTAAGATCACAGAATGCTGATGCAAAGAAGAACCTGCAAAGTGAAGAAGCATGTTACACTCAGTTGTATTCTAAAGCACATGTTTTTCATCAGACAAATGCCTATTCCTCTAACAATGCATGCACTTACGCTGGAAATAACCAAATGGTATATCTGCCAACTAGCAATGTTCCCTTCCCTCCTGTAAATGCTGAAGGATTCAAAACTTCAGATCAGGCCTTACCAGGAGCATCTGTAGCTGGTAATGATTTTTTTATCTCAAAATACTCAGTTGATCGACATCCACAGTCTTGTGTACCAATAGCTCCAAAACCTCCCAATCAGACATCACGTTTGCGGGCAGAGATGACACAGACTTCTTGGCCAAACTGTAATGCCTACACTTATTCCTTTAGAAAGTTACCACCCCTGTCTTCTCAAATGAACACTGGAAATAATGTGAGGAATGTACTTCAGGAACCTCAGTATGTCACCACAAACGCTTACACTGTGCGGCCACAAATACCACAGCATAATTCTATGAGAACTACAATGTCATATCAAAGTAACATTCATTCCCAGAATATTTCTCTATCTCTTGGTACATCTGGGCAACATGTCCAAACCCAAATATATCATCCCAACGCTCAGTTTAAAGTTTTACACTCACCGAATCAAAATTCTGCAGCAAATGTACAGCTGCTACAATATCAACCAAGTCAGATGGGATCAGAAGCTCCTAGCGGATGTTCTGCACCGTCTTTGTTGCCTGCCAACTGTGATTCAAGAGCTGCAGCACAACCTTCAGTAAGTGTACCCCAGGCAGTTCAAAATGTGCCTAATGGATACACCCTTAGCCAACAGAGGCGCCCATTAGATCCAAAAAATGCTTCTGGTTTTAACAGTGTTCAGCAACACTGTCAGAAACAGCAATCTGGAGAAGTTAGTCAATCACTTAGGAATGTCTGTAACTCAAGTGGAAATGTGACAGCAAATCAACTATTTAATGAAATGTGTGTGCCATCCCCTGGCATTTCCAAAGAACTGTATGATGTTGTGCAAGAAACGGAAACTCTTTCTTCGGTGGCTGCTTCAAAGCCACTGAGTGATCCTGCTTCAGTTCAAGAAAGCCAGACTAGTAGTTTAATGAATGGGCCTGTTAATTCTCAAATCTCTTCAGCAGCAGCAGATGGAGGAACAATTACAAAGGACAGACTAGCTTGGGAAGCTCAAAGGCTGCTTGCTATTAAAAAAAAATGTGTCCTGCTTGAAAGGATGCATTGTTACAGAAGACAACTCTTAGCAGCCTCAGAACGTGACAAAAGTACTCCCCCACTTCCTCCAAGTTATCAAGATGCTCTTGCTAATTGTCTTCCACGTGTGCCCAACCAAAATGTACCACCTTCCCCATCTGAAACAGTGAGGACAGAGAGTCCAATACTTAACTCTTCACCTGAAGAAGGAAACAACAAAAACATAGCCAGTGCTGATAACAGAGGATTGGAGGTGACTCAAAGTAACCCTCAGGTGGAGCAGGGAAGCCTTTCATTGAGTTCTGCTCCTGTTCCCTCTCAGAGCAAATTTCCAGCTCAATTAAATAATCCTGAGAGCACTCCCATCTCAGAACAAAGGGATGCCTTGACCTCTTCTCAAAAAACTGTGACGTCCTTGAACAATGCTTCATGTTTTAGTCAAGTGGATAGCACTATCAAAATTGCATCGAAGAATGTGTCAATTAACCCCGAGAACTCATCATTTCTTCAGTTTGTATTAAGCAGCACAAATATATTGAAAGAGAAGACAGCTGGTGCTACTGCTGATAAAATACTGACTAGTCTCCTGTGTAGTGAAAAACCACTGGTAGATAAATCTGTCTCAGGTGGAAGCTTACTAAAAGATACTAGCGAGAAGAGCGTAGAAAGTCTGAAAGGTGAGCAGGCATTTATGGTTCACACAAACTCTCCTGTATCAGAAACAGCCGAATCTGGTGAAGCTAAATTCAAGAGTGATGTAGCTCAGAAAAAAATGCCACTTACTGAAAATACATCTTTTAAACAGAGCAATTATAGTTACTCTGCGGAAGAGCTAACAGCATGCCTGGGCTTGTGGAGAAAACATCCATCGGAATCTGTAAGTGTGCAAAATAGCCAGTCAAATGAAAGCCCCACAGCAAATCAGATTTCATGTTACAGCCAAAGCACAAAAAGCAGAGAACAAAATAATGTTCTGGTTAGTACAGACAAAGCAATTTTGCCTATAACAACTGCTTCTGTAGGACAAAAACTTGATACATTGAGTTGCAATTTGATAAAAAGTTTTGAACTCCAAGTTGCAGTTGTCTCTCCTTTAGTACTTTCTGAACAGAGAACACAGAGTGAACAGGCAGACAAATGTCCAACATCTGCAGGTAAAACCTATCCAGTGATTGACTCGGGAAGCACATGTAGCTTGCAAGAAGAGGGGAAAAATGGTTTAAGTGTGGTAAATACTGATAAAGGAACAACAGAAACTGTTCAGTTGTCACCCAGTGACAGTACAGAAAGTGTTCTGATACAGAAAGTGGACTCACATTTGCAACAGTCCAAATCAGCTGATGGAAACAGAATAGTAAAAAACAGTGTGAGTGCAAATGATCCATATGATGAAAACCAAAGGAAAGTTAGTCAATCTGCACAAGATGCCAGAGAAAATCTGCAGCTTGGATTACAAAACAAGCCGCTTCTTCCTGAATTGGGTATAAATTTTTCTAGTCAAATCTTTCAAGAAGGTGGAAGAGACCGTAAAGATAAGCAAGCTGTGTTAGAGGCAGGAGATACATCCACAGCTGTGTTGGAAGAACAGATGTTTTGTATTTCCAGTGTATGTTCTCTTGTTGAAGGTGATACATTTTATAATCCACAAATAGCAAGTATCTTCAGGTCAGTCCCCGAGACACATGCATTAAATAGTACCTCATCAGAAGGAAATGCATCTGACCCAAGTCAAAAGGAGCAACAGCAGGTCTTGTATAAAAATGAGCTGAGCAATAACAGTTCCCAAAGAGAGAGCTTGCTGCAAAAGATATTGGAGGAATCATCAAGCTGCATGAGTAAACTAGGTAACATTTTGGATGATACCACAACTAGTCATTTGGAGAAAGAAAGCAGTGGCAATCCTCTTAAAACAATTTCTACCTCAGGACAAAAAAAAACACTCAATGCATCTTTCAAGCATCCTGAAAATGACTTGGAAATTCTTGCTAGTATAAACCAGGAGTTAGCTCAAAATTCACTAGAAGTCTCAATCAGTGTAGCTGCTGAAACAAATGCGTTCACTGTTCCAAGAGACAACAGTAAACAAAATTACATGGCCAGTAAAAGTAGTACAAAAAAAGAGATTAACCTTTTTGGAGCAGAACCTGTTAAATGTCTAAACAATCAGCTGTCTGAACTAGTGAAAGAATTTCCATATGGCATTGAAGGTGCCAATATGCTAACAAAAGAACCAGTACAAAATGATTCTGTGGCTGAGCAGATGGAGGATCAACCTCAAAAAGAGGCTCAAATTTGTGACAAGAATTCTCATTTGAAGGACCCAGTAGATCAGATAAAAATTGCAGTGTTAAGCTCAGATGAGATGCAAGAACTATTTCCTGAACACAACCAGTGTTCCTCTAGTGACAGGAAGAGAGTAGCAAGTCAACAGTCAGAAGAGGCTTCAGCTGAGAAGGAGAACCTCAAAGGCAGTATTCGGCCTAGTGAGAATCTATATAAGAAGAAAAAAAAAACACAGAAGGCCTCCAACCCTAGGCAAAAAACCCCAGATTGTTCTTTAATAGGTTGGCTATCTCTAGCATGTACAATGCCTCAGTGCCCCTGTAAATTTGCAACATCTGGTTCAGAGAAAAATGATGATCAACTTTCAAAAGCTGAAAATACTAGTTCTGCAGAGAGACAAGAAAACAACAGTAAATCTGATGTTGTAATGAACAACAACTGTGCAGTGGAAAACCTCCCAATTTCTGAAAAAATCCCAAACAGTGTTAGCAAAAATAAACAAGATATTTGCAAATACACCTCTGTAATGAACAAAAAAGCTAGGCTAGCAGTGAATAATGAATACAAACCGATTACAACACAACAGGAAAAAATTGGACCACTTCATTCCTCTGAAAACCAGGATGTTGATAAATCTGAAAGGAGCAGCTGGAAGGAAGAGCTGCAAATCGACAGAGGAACCCCATTGTTAGACAAAGAATTTCATTCTGACAAAAAAGAACATCACAGAGTCTCAGAAGAGTTGTCAGAGAAAGCTGGTCATGCAGATGCAGACAACATGACAAAGTCATTCAAAAAGAAAGAGGGCGTTTTCAAAATGGAGTCCCTTTCAAAAGGTAAAACCAAAACAGGTTTGGCCATGAATTCCAAAACAGATGTTCACAAACTTACAAAGTCAGAAATTGTTGAAATTAAGCATGCTGAAGTCAATCAAGGACAAAAAATTAAAACCTGTGAAGAGAACTCAGCTGAAGAACAGAACTGTACAAAACAAAAGGAGATACTTGGGCAAGGTGTAGGAATTAACATCAAAGAGAAAGCCAAATTACCAGCAGAAATAAAACATAGAAAGCTGAATAGTTGTCATGCTGATGCTATAAAGTTCCCAAATTTTGGCACTGTAGACTTAAAGTCAAGAAACCACAAATATTCTCAGCATAAATCTATGAAAGTTCATTCTTCACAGGATCAGTTGTACAAACGGAAGAGGAAGGAAAATATGATTGGGAAGAGAGACCCTAAGAAAACAAAGGTGGAAGAGGAAAGACTGAAACAACCTGAAGCAAAGAATTCCAAGCAGATTTCACATAATTGCATGATAAATACTGACAAAGCTAAAAAATTTAATGGAGAAAATGGCTGGAAATCGAAGAGTTTGTTAGCAGATCGCTCTGTGCTTAAACTACAGAGAAAAATGGCTCGATCTTCTACCATCTCTAAAACCTACTTTTCTAACAAAGAGAGACGTCTTGATGGTCAAACCAAAGACAAGTGCTCTGAGAAAACGTTTCCTGATAAAAACCTGCTATACTTAAATAGAAGAAATAACAGATTAAAATTGCATCTTCAGAAGGAACCAAAAAAACACTACCTGAACAGGGTTGCATTTAAACGTATGGCACAGGAACGCATATGTCTGACAAAATTAGAGACATCACCTGTCAGACCTGTCCGGCATGTAAAGCCCAAGATGTCACAAAACAGCCCAGATGTGAAAAGAGATGCTTCTGTCTCAGAAGTTGAGAAATCATGCAAACTTGAATTTAAGCTGTGTCCAGAGATACTGTTCAGAAATCCAACCACTGATGAAGAAAGCTTAGCTGCAAAGAATTCCCTGGAAAGAGAGAAAGCCATTGTGGCAGGTATGATGTTATCTCGATTATTAATTTGTAAGTAAATTAATTGCAATTAAAAAGTATGTACTCCTTTTTAAATTCATGTTGCACAAAACTACAGACAGCGAAAACATGGGACTCTAGAAACTGAAGGTTGAAATAGCTTAGCTAGCTTTCTGACAGACTGTAGCTGTGTGTGAAACTGAAAAAGAACATGAGACTTTTCCTTCAATTTAATGTTTTATTCTTTTTCCTCAAGTTTTACAGAATAAAGTTAGTTTAGAGCATGGCTCTTAAAAGTAACGTCGCAAGAAGGCTTTCTAACCTACTTGTAGAAGGTACCTTGGCTTGTTCATAGAAAGCAGATTCCCTTGGCATAGTTACCAAATGTGGTCTGATTTGTATTTAGTGTTCACCTGGTTGTGTATAAATCTGGCTGGGTAGACAGTGGAGGGAGAGATCTTTTGCGGCATTGAGGAAGAGAGAGGGCTTGGGCCAGACATATCCTGAACGCAGTCTCTGTAACCTTTGCCATCTTTGCTTTAAGGTGCCTTTTTTCCTTCTGTTCTTCCCTATCCTGTCTTTTGACATTTTACATGGTGCATTGTGAAGCATATTTGTGTCAAATGTTATATTTGATTTTAAATAAAACCAAATCTTAAGTTGTGCATACCAGCCCTTGCAGTCGTTTTCACACTCAAATGAAATTACCATTTGCATGTGCTAATATATGTGTTAAAGCTTCATGCTGAATAGAGACCAAAACTTGTGATATAGGAACCTCAAAAACATTTTAAAAATTTTCTCTTTAGGTGTCAAGAGTAAAAAAGAAGATTGGTTAAAATGTGATCCAGTGAAGCAAAAAAAGCTGGAAGATATCTCTACAGGTGAAATGACTTCTGATTATCCCTTTTGTAATATAAATTAAATACTCTTGACTTGGTTTTAAGTGTTCCTTTACAGTAGCAAATCTTAATAAAGTATTTTAACTTATTCTTTACTAGCTCTGCTGCTGAAATGGATACTGTAGAGTAGACATGAGTTTCAAAGATTTGTGGAAACTTTTATTGCCATAAGAACATGTTGCTGGAGATTGCTGGAATTTTCCTACATACATGTGTGCAGTTAAATTGGAGGTAGCACTGGTGACAAGATTCAAGTACAGTTTTAAACTGCAGGTGAAGACCAAGCTAGCTCTTTCCCAATTTAAAATGTAGGAAGTGATGTAACAAAACCTAGTGTGAGACTATAAAAACAGAAGGTGGGGTTTGTTTTGTTTTGTTGGGTTGTTTTTTTGGTTTTTGTTTGTTTTTTTTTTTTAATTTGGCTTTCACAGTAAGTTGATGCTATCTGCACATACACCCGTGCTCACAAGTACCGGAACCTGTGTCCCCCGTTAGTCTGGGCAAGATTAAGTCTATGACGCACATAGGAAAAGTGCTGCCACTACTGTATCTTCCTTGTTTCTCTTGATTGGCAAATTACTTTTTGGATGGTCTTTTATACCCTTTAGGAGTCACCAGTTACCACAGAGGCATCTTTCATCTCAGGATCTTGGTCGTTCCATCCTTTGTAAATCTCAGGCGAGGTTTCTTCCCACTGTCTTTGTTTCGTTGCTTTGGGTATCTTTTTAGCTGTAGTCTTGTTTTCCTACTGGTCTAGCAGGAAGCAAAATGGTGCATTCAGCATGCTGTAACCTTGTTGCCATCCTCTTATCAGAGTGCAAGTCCTCTGCTAACAAGTTATCCATATTGTGGTCTTGATGCAAGCAACACATTTTGCAATGTCTACATCTTTTACTGTTGTTGAATGTGTCCTTGGCTATTGGTGTCTGCCATTCTTTTAGCCCTTCCTCTTCTTTATTCTGTTACTTTCACAAATGCACATTTTCATTCACATCTTTCTTAATATTCTTCAGAAATCTCTCTTATGAAGACACCCAAATGACCATTTGGTGCTTAAAGATGCATTGGAGAGTGATTTAAATCTGAGGTGCTTGGTGTTTTAGGAAGGAAGTTTATGGCTTCCTTTTTGACAGTGGGTGGTCTTAAGTACCACGTGCATAAGGAGTAGAGTCATTTGAGACTCTTAGACTTGCTTTAACCTGCTTCTCTGTCTGTCTTTCAGCTGAGGACAGTATTCCACTTGATACAGCTATACAGATCCTGGATGGAGATCGTGAGGCTCTTCACATTCCAATCAAAGACTCAAAAGAGATGTTTCAGACCTACAGGAAAATGTATCTGGAAAAAAAGATGCAAAAGCCTTGATAGCACTCCTGTATCATAGGTCTTATGCAGTATCACTGGGAAGAAATGCCAACACTAAAATGATTTTTCCTGTTTACTTCATATTTCTGAATAATTGTAAAAAAAAAATTTTTTTTTTGGGGGGGGAGTATTGGCAATTTTTCCACCTATTTTCCTCATTTGTGAATGATTGATATCTTATTCTGTATTTATTGCACAAATATGCTTTGGTGCTGAAAATGCCATTGTAAAATGTATTGTTTCTTTTTGGCATATTTGAATCTTTTTTTATAAAGATACAGGAGTTAGTTGAATCTTGACCAAAAAAACTCAAACTCATTTAAATTGGCAGAGTCTGTTTTCTTTTCTGATTCTGGAAAACTTCTACTTGTACTTTTCATTGCTGGCAGTACAAAAATGTTTCGACTGGAAAGGGATTGCAGTGGATTCCCAAGCATTACACCTTTATTTTCTACTTATGCTAGTCTGATTGTTGTGCTTCTAACAAGGCTTTCTGTTTTTGTAGAGACTTTTTTTTAAACTGGGAATACAAATATAAAACACTCAAATCAGACATACAGATCAGGGGATACCATGAAGTATTTATGCTGCTACCCAGTTTTCTTACGTTTCTTTTTGTGGAACTTGTACAAAGTGAACTCCGAGTTCTTCATCTGAACACCATGCTGTAAACCCATAGTTGACTGAAGAATTCTCTGCTCTTGTTTTTCTCTTTCTGCTTTCTTTATACTTGAAAAAAAAGTGTGATTTTTGTAGTGCAGGGAGTTTGAATTCACTCTTGTCTGGACTATGTTGCTCACTCTAACTAGACTGTAATTAATTTCTTTGTTTATAAAGTGTTAGATAATATTTTGCTACACATCCACTGTGACAGAAGAGTTATATTTGTTGCTGGGTATCTTTTGTTTAAGTGCCTTTTCATTATTGCTCAGAATTTTGAATTGAATCGTATTTTTTCAGAAATTTGGTACTTGATTCTTTCTATCTGTTTAAACCTTTATACTGAAAATAAAAAGTCAGTAGATATTTCATTGAACAATTTTTATACTTGAAATAAATTTTTGAAGGCTATGCCTTGTCTTTTTTTAGTTTAAAAGTATAAAGTTGTGTTTATTGCAGTTAGTTAAATAGGCATTGAAGATATTCTTGTAGATGAAAAGCAGCTTTGAAATAACTGTCAGATCTTCCTTCTTAAAAGGTTTCATAGTTGCAAGTGAGAACTGGACTTGAGTCCAAGCTTTTTCTAATGAACTCCTAACAGCATGTGCTTATACTTCAGAAAACACATCAGGAACGTTTTTCTCTTCAGCATTTGTGTGTTTTTTTTTTTTTTTATTTTTCCCTGCTCTGACTTGGAGTTGGGAATTGGTTGGCATGAGTACTTACAAAGCCTTCAATACTACTCCATTCCTGAAGATGTATGCTTGTCGGCATCTTGGATGTAATTATTCAGTGGAGCATAACATTATAATTTCCTAGCTCTGTCTGTATGCTGAATTAAAAATTGGCTTTTCTGGGAGAAAGAAGTCCTACCCTTCCATCATTTGTACATTTCTTCTCTCAAACAAGGGAACTGTTTGGGAGGTTTTTAACAGCTGTGCTAATAACTTAGACTTTTTTTTTTTTCCTGGCTGGTTGCCCAACTGTTAGTCTGTGGGGAATGTTGCCACTGGAGAATTCTGTAATAATGTTGGCAACTCTGAGAAGGTTTTATTCTGCATTTTCTTGGGAGTTTAGCACCTGTATTATATTGCCTGCATTAAGGAAGATTCAATGTAGCCTTAAGTGTACCCAGTACAAACAACACATAGTTCCTGTCAAGAAAGTATTTTGGGTTTTGTTCTGCATAATGATACATGAAGCTGACTTAAATGCTTGAGTGAATTCTTTTCAATAGGAAATTATTTGATCCATTGACCCATGATGATTATATTCTAAATATTTGGAGAAGTTTGCTCATTGACCCTGTCCACCCAATAAGTGAGAATGCCAGTTTTGAGTCTCAGTGGATACAGCTACATCTTCTTCCCTTCCTCTCTTATACCAAGGAGTGAATCTTGGTTCTGTGACCGTGTTTACACAGTGACTTGTGCCTACACTGCTTTGGTATGGCTAGGATCCTTGGGATAGATGGGCCACATCCTTTCTGCTTGGTTCACATGTTGGCTCAGTAGCTATCCTGTAAGCCTTTGCACTTAAAGTACTTTGCACTTAAGGCTGGCCTCTAGCCTGTGGTAGGCTTACTGCATAATTGCTGCGTGCACCTGCATACTAAGAGAACTGTACCAGATGCTCTTACTCAGTTGCCATTTCTCCTGCTCCTTATGGTGCTGATTGAAGCCATGATACTACACCAAGCCCTTGGCCTTGGACAGCCAAGATGCTGACATCCACCTAGATGAGGCTACTGTGAAAAAACTAGTGCAGTGTTGTTTGAAGCAAACTGACAAATAGGAGCATGAGGGCATTCACTAGCACTGAAGGTGACCATTAAGAATGTGCTGTGAGCCCATTGTCTTGCATGTTGCCTATATTTGAAAGGACTTGTGATATGAATGTCACCAGTGGGGTTACTTTGTACAAACCATGGATCCTGTCATGGATCTGAGAGCACCCATACACTGCCTTCCTGCCTGGACTCAGATGTATGTTATTGCTATGAAGCTGCCTGTCAGTCATGATTATGTCTGACCCTGGTTACCTTCACTGGATCTGATCCTGACCTGCAGATTATTTCCCGGCTTCACATTGGCCCTCCTTCATCACTACAAGCTTGCCTGGTGATCTGGACTCTGGCTTGACCCTGGTTACCATTCCTGTCCTGCTTGCCTTGCTTGGGTGCTGTGGGGCTGGGGCCTTGGCTGGTGAGGCCCCTGCCTTGCCAGTTGTGGTATCTCCCTCAGCTTCTGGCCCCTGGCCCTTAGGGAGCCGCTGGTCCTTGCTGAGCCCTGACAGATACAGAACTGTAGGAGGTGGGTGTGCAGCATCCTATCCTGCTGGCATCTGTCTTCTCTCTTCATCCCAGTCCCTTCTAGGAAGCCTTCTGTGTCAGTAGGGAGAGCTACCACTTCCATCATTCTTGCCTTTGTGCCTCAAGAGAGTCATGGATGAGGTTCCAGATAAGTGTAAAAAGGTGAATGTCATTTGCCACCCATTTTCAATGACAAGAAGATGACCCATAGAACTACAGGAGACTGGTCAGCCAGCCTGACCCCTTTAGAATCAGAATAATTTAGGTTGGAAAAGACCTTTAAGATCATCCAGTCCAACAACTAACCTAACATTACCAAGTCCACCACTAAACCAATTAAGGGTATAGTAGCAATTTCTTTAGGAAGATTATAGAACAATCCTCCTTGAAGCCATGACTAGTCAAGTACAGTAAGGACACGGTGATTTGGAACAGTCAGTGTGGATTTGCAAAGGGTATATCACACCTCACGAACCTGATATCCGTTTATGATAAGGTGACAAATTCTGTGGACAAGGGCACTGTAGAAATGTTGTTTACTTTTAACAAGGCTCTTGACATGGTTTCTCATAGTATTCTTGTAGCCAAGTTGGAGAGAGATGGTTTGGGTAATTGACCTACACAGTGGGTGGAAAATTAGCTGACCAGCTGGGCTTGGAGGGATACCATCTGTGATCAGTGGTACAAAGTCCAGCTGGCATCTGATTACTACTGCATTCTTCAGCAATTGATACTGGGGCGGACATTGTTCATCATCTTCACTAATGAATTGGAGAATCGGATGTAATGAACCTTTGCAGGTTTGCATGGAGGAATGGGATCCTCAGGAAACTCCAGAGTAACTTTCTGTGGAAGTTCAGGAGAGGCACACAGCGTGTCTCCCAAAACCACTTGCTTCCTCTTGCTCACTTCCAACACATGAAACTAGAGATACTCACAAGAGCTGGTTTCTAATGGTGTGATGAGGCCATGACCCCAGAGGATGGCCTGTCCAGCTATCTTTGGCTTCAGGCAGCAATGCCTGGTTAACCACACCACTATTTCTTTTGACCAGGTATGAATGCAGATGGCATAAATTCAGTGGCCATTTACTTCACATAATTGTCATGACATGCTGTAAATCACACCCACTGTCTTGCCATGTGTCCAGTCATACAGTAACCTGGTCCTTGTAAACCGAGAATAGAGCCAGTCATCAAGGGGGAAAAAAAAATGCAGGAAAATATGCATTACAAAGTGCTGGGCTTGGGAACTTGGAAAAATGTTACCACCGCATTTGGTGCTGACAGTACTTTCATTCCTGGGTGTTGTAAGGAATCTTTTTTCCTACTGATGCCTCGTTAGCTGAGTGCTAGACAGGTGTGTGCTCTGATTTCCATCAAGAGTGATTTTCTTGGTGGCAGACAGGTGGGTTGTAATCTAGAATACAGCCTTTGTTCTAGAAATGTGGTCCTTTAAACTAAGTCTTCCTTTAAACTTGGCTGCAGTGGCTACAGTTACTACCTCCCTGTCTCAGTCCTTTTCTCTCTGCCTTCCTAGACCTCAATATTTTGCCCTTCCTTTTGGAAACCTTCCTTGCCTTCATCCTCACTTTTCCCCCTGCCCCGGGACTTCTTGTTGAATTTGCAAGGTTGCCACTGCAACCTTGGTTTTTAAAATCTTTTTCTCTTCTCATCTTCCTGGTCTCCAGCTTGTCTTCCTCTGCCTACAGGCCCCTAGCCTGTTTTCATCCCAGGAAGTCTCACAGTCTTGAAACTTTTCCTGGGCTCTAGAGCTCCTGTGCTGCCAGCTCAACCATGCAAAGCCTACCTCATATTTAGACTTACGCATTTAAGCCAGGGAGCTTCTTTTTTTTCATTTTGTTTGCTGTCTGTTCATCAGTATTAAGTCTACAAGAGGAAAACGGTTCCCTGCTTCCAGCTCTTGTGCTCATTACTAGAACATCATCTAGCTGACAAGCAAAGCAACTGAGAATGTTTGCTTCCTCCCTGCAGGCTGGGGCTGGAGCATGCCCATGGCAGCAGGAGCTTTGGAGCACTTAGCTCTGAGTCTCAGCAAGTCCCCTGGGGCACATGCAAGCAGATTATCCATGCTAGGGTGCTCTGATTTTGTTTGCTTGCCCCTTTTTTTTAGGGGGGGGAAGTGGTTCTGGGGGAGATCAAAAGGCACACAGCTACAGCAGGAACCCATGGTCCAGGTTTCCAGCCCTTTATCATCAATAGAAAGATGCTGAAATTTCCCAGTGAATGCAGCACAGTTTTTCTGTCATTTTCTTAGAAATGACTAAACTGTTTCTGAAGAAACTTTAAAAATAACCTGAAGCTAAGTTCCATTTATATGGCGTTTCAGATAAGGCAGTTCAAGTTTGGTAGTCTGTGGTGGGTTGACCCCAGCCAGCAGCTAAGTACCCACCAGCCACTCATTGACTCCCCACCTCACCCCCAGCAGGATAAGGGAGAGAATAGGAGGAACAAAAGCAAGAAAACTCATGGGTTGAGATAAAGACAATGTAAAAAGTGATGAAAAGGGAAAAAAATCCCAACAAGTGATGCAAAGGCAATCACTCACCTCCTACCAGCAGATGAATGACCAGCCAGTCTCCAAGCAACAACTACAGAAAGACTATCCTCCAGTTTTATTGCTGAGCATGGCATCATATGGTATGGAACATCCCTTTGGTCAGTTTGGGTCACATGTGCTGGCTGTGTCCCCTTCCAGCCTCTTGCCCACCACTACCCACTTGCTGTGGGGGTGGAGTGGGAAACAGAGAAAGCCTTGAGGCTGTGCAAGCACTGCTCAGCAATTGCCAGAACACTAGTGGGTTAGCAATGTTATTTTAGTCACAAATCTAAAATCTGGCACCATATGAAGAAAATTAGCTTCATCCCAACCAGGCACAGTACATAGTCAAAGATGGATTGAAGTTTTCAGTCCAAGGCTATGACACTTGTCATAGGAAAATGAAGATCCATGTGGCTCTCCGCAAGCACCTCAGTCCCAATGCTGAGACATTGTGAGGAGCACCTTCTGGCTGTGATGATGGAAGCTGGTGTCGAAATTCAAATGAACGCAGGCCTTGCAGTCTTCAATGTTAAAGGTAAAATTCACCTCAGTGTTTTCATTTAATGAACACTAGGAAAGATTCCTACCTTTATGGTTATATCATGGCATAAAGTGAAAGACATTCATACAGTGTAATGGTGACCTTTGCCAAGGTATCTGTTTTCTGTAAAGTTGCTTTCTATGGCTACGTGCATAAGCGTTTTGCAGTACTGATTAGTTTGTATCACTGCTTGTGTTTCTCCACGCAGTACTAACTGATGAGCATCGCTTGTTTGATCTTATAAAGCTGGCTTAGATTATTCATAAAATTATTTCAGTCTTAAAATGTAAAACTTTACACCTCAGTGTAAAATGATAGAGGTTTCTTGCTTCTGTTTCAGTTTTACGTTGCTATGGCACTAGTAATTCAAGCTCATGGGAAACAAACCTGTGTGTGAAAGGGTGTTAGGACTGTAAAACTAAGCCTGCACCATCGTGTACCTCAAGCCCTCCCATGTCCCCTGGGGGACTATCCTCTTTCTTCCAACCATCAGTGCTATTAAAAAAGTCATAAACAGTATTCTTAAAAATAAAATTAAAAAATAAAGTCCCTCTGCCATAGCAACACATGTTCAATAGAGTACACAAACTGAAAGCCAGAAACTATAATCTTTGCAACAAAATAATCCTTCAGTGAATCACCACAAAAGATGATTTTCAGACCAAAATGTGGAGATACAGCTAATAAGGAGAAAAAAACCCCAAACCCTCTACATGTTAATTGGCTGAAAATGCCTTTCCCTTACACCCCTATTAGATATTTTTCAGAAAGAAATTAGCCTGCCACTGTGCTATCACCCAGTAATTTTGGACTCTGTTGACCAGTATCAAGCAAAAACTATAGAAGATAATGCTGATGGCTGGTTTGAGATGAGAAAAATGATGAATCCGTTCTTCCCCCAACACTGTGGTAAAGGCAAGAAGAACTCAGCCCTCAGGTTAGCCCACAAATCAGCATACGTCTAGTTCCCAGCTAGCCACAAGAGATGCTGACTTGCACCCTGCCAGGAAGCGATGTGGAATGAAGTTAGGGTGCTGTATTTGGGCCAGGGAAAATAGGGGTCTGAACAGGGGATACTGTAGAGAGAATACTGATTGCAGCACTGGGAGAGCATCTCTTTGGAGATGTTGGATGCACTTTGTTAATCTCACTGCTTACAGTTTGTTGTGGTTTAACCTGGCTGGCAGCTAAACACCACACAGCCATTTGCTCACTCCCACCCTCCCCAGTGGGGTGGGGGAGACAATCGGAAAAAAAAAAGTAAAATTCATGGGTGGAGATAAAGACAGTTTAATAGAGCAGAAAAGGAAGGGGAAATAATAATAATAATAATAATAATAATAATAATAATAATATACAAAACAAGTGATGCACAATGCAATTGCTCAGCACCCACCGACCAATACCCAGACAGTTCCCGAGCAGTGATCGCTGCTCCCTGGCCAACCCCCCCCAGTTTATATACTGAGCATGATGTCATATGGTACAGAATAGCCCTTTGGTCAGTTTGGATCAACTATTCTGGCTGTGCCCCCTCCCAGTTTCTTGTGCGCCTGGCAGAGCATGGGAAGCTGAAGAAGTCCTTGATTAGTGTAAACACTACTTAGCAAGAACTAAACCATCAGTGTGTTATCAACATTCTTCTAGTAAATCCAAAACACAGCACTACACCAGCTACCAGGAAGAAAATTAACTCTATCCCAGCTGAAACCAGGACAACCAGGACTGAAACCAGTATCCACCCCTTATTCTATACCATCTACATCATGCCCAGGTCCTACCCTTTCCAATACATTCCAACTGATTACCACCACTTTCCTTGTCTTGGTATATACACACAGATACAATTCCCTTAGTCTATGGGCCACCTCTCTAAAATGTCCATTGAGTTCATTCAGTCCATGACTTTGGGCTCCCTCTGTCATAACAGTCTTTCAGGGCAGGAGAGGTGGTGTGTGGTGTTGGATTGTTGCATGTTGAAGCCAGTTCTGGTTCCATCACTGCTGCATTTTGCTTGGTTTCATCAAAGATCATTCTTTATTAATCTGGGCCATTCTTACTTTAATACCATTGATGTGGCACATAGCAACCATAAACGAGATGCCATACAGTGTTATATAGCAATTAACATCATACAATTCAGTTCTTTGGCTATTTTCACCCAGAATTAAATCCCCTTGAGGTACACATTGGAATTTCCCATTCTTTCACATCACCCACCAAGTGCCTTTGCCTGAGGCAGGAGTAACCCAGACTGTCTTCCCCAGCACTTTTTTTACATGCACTACAGGGACTTTATTGCCCTCCACAGTATGTAAAAGTTTTGACTGGGCAGGGCCAGCTCGATTGGCAGATCCCCTAGTGTTGACTAACCAGGTGGTCTTTGCTAGATGTGTATCCCAATGTTTAAATGTCCCACAACCCGTTGCTCTCAGTGTAGTCTTTAATAGTCCATTGTATTGTTTTATTTTCCCGGAGGCTGGTGCGTGATAGGGGATGTGATATACCTACTCAATGCCACTATCTTTGGCCCAGGTGTCTATGAGGTTGTTTCAAAAATTAGTCCCATTGTCTGATTCAGTTCTTTCTGGGGTGCCATGTTGCCACACGGCTTGCTTTCCAAGGCCCAGGGTGGTGTTCCAGGCAGTGGCATGGGGCACGGGATATGTTTCCAGCCATCCGGTGGTTGCTTCCACCATTGTAAGCACATGGCACTTGCCCTGGTGGGTTTGTGGGAGTGTGATATAATCAGTCTGCCAGGCCTCTCCATATTTGTATTTCAGCCATTGTTCTCCATACCACAGAGGCTTTAACCACTTGTCTTGCTTGATTATAGTGCATATTTCACATTCATGGATAACCTATGCAATAGTGTCCATGGTCAAGTCCACCCCTTGATCACAAGCCCATTTATATGTTGCATCTCTTCCTTGATGGCCTGAGGTGTCATGGGCCCACCGAGCTATAAGTAATTCACCCTTATGTTGCCAGTCGAGATCCACCTGAGCCACTTCAATCTTAGTGGCCTGATCCACCTGCTGGTTGATGTTCTTCAGTGGCCCAACTCTTGGATACATGAGCATCTGCGTGGCATACTTTTATAGAATCATAGAATCGTTTAGGTTGGAAAAGACCTTTAGGATCATCCAGTCCAACCATTAACCCAACATTACCAAGTCCACACTAAACCAATTAAGGGTAGACTAGACTAAACCATGTCCCAAAGTGCCACATCTACCCGTTTTTTGAACATCTCCAGGGATGGTGACTCCACCACCTCTCTGGGCAGCCTGTTCCAATGCTTGGCTACTCTTTCCATGAAGAACTTTCTCCTAATATCCAGTCTAAACCTCCCCTGGTGCAGCTGGAGCCCATTTCCTCTCGTCCTATCGCTAACTACATGGGAGAAGAGACCAACACCCACCTCACTACAACCTCCTTTCAGGTAGTTGTAGAGAGCAATAAGGTCTCCCCTCTGCCTCCTCTTCTCCAGGCTAAACAACCCCAGTTCCCTCAGCCGCTCCTCATAAGGCCTGTGCTCCAGACCCTTCACCAGCCTTGTTGCCCTTCTCTGAACACGCTCCAGCACCTCCATGTCTTTCTTGTATTGAGGGGCCCAAAACTGGACACAGTATTCCAGGTGCGGCCTCACCAGTGCTGAGTACAGGGGGACGATCACCTCCCTGCTCCTGTTGGCCACACTATTCCTGATATAAGCCAGGATACTGTTGGCCTTCTTGGCCACCTGGGCACACTGCTGGCTCATGTTCAGCTGGCTGTCAACCAGCACCCCTAGGTCCTTTTCCGCTGGGCAGCTTTCCAGCCACTCTTCCCCAAGCCTGTAGCGTTGCATGGGGTTGTTGTGACCCAAGTGCAGGACCTGGCGCTTGGCCTTGTTGAACCTCATACAGTTGGCCTCGGCCCATCGGTCCAGGCTGTCCAGGTCCCTCTGCAGGGCCATCCTACCCTCCAGCAGATCAACACTCCCACCCAGTTTGGTGTCATCTGCAAATTTACTGAGGGTGCACTCAATCCCCTCATCCAGATCATTGATAAAGATATTAAACAAGACTGGCCCCAAAACTGAGCCCTGGGGAACACCACTTGTGACCGGCCGCCAACTGGACTTAACTCCATTAACCACTACTCTCTGGGCTCGACCACTCAGCCAGTTTTTTACCCAGCAAAGAGTGGTTCTCTACCTGGGCAGCGATATCTTGCCACAATGCGGCAGCCCAGATGGATTTGCCTCTGTGCTGCCAGTTGCTCTGCTTCCATTGCTGTAGCCACCCCCACAGGGCATTTGCCACCACCCATGAGTCAGTATAGAGATATGTACTGGCCACTTTTATCATTCAGCAATATATAAAGCCAGCTGGATGGCTTTCACTTCTGCAAACTGACTCAATTCTCCTTTTCCTTCAGTTTCTGTGACTTGTCATATAGGACTCCATGCAGTAGCCTTCCACCTCCGATGCTTTCCCACAATACGACAGCAGCCATCAGAGAACAGGGCATATTGCTTCTCATTTTCTGGTAGTTTATCATATAGTGGGCCTTCTTCAGCACAAATCACCCCCTCCTCTGGCGATATTCCAAAATCTTTGCCTTCTGGACAGGTCGTGATCACTGCCAAGATTCCTGGGCAGCTGGGGTTTCCTATTTGAGCCCACTGTGTGATCAGTGCAACCCACTTACTCCACACAGAATCAGTTGCATGATGTGTAGAGGGGACCCTTCCTTTGAACATCCCGCCCAGCACTGGCAGTTGGGGTGCCAGGAGGAGCTGTGCTTCAGTACCGACCACTTACGTAGCAGATCGAAGCCCTTCATATGCTGCCAATATCTCTTTATCAGTTGGAGTATAGTGGGCCTCAGATCCTCTGTATCCCTGACTCCAAAACCTTAGGGGTTGACCTCAAGTCTCCCCCGGTGCTTTCTGCCAGAGGCTCCACATAGGGCCATTCTCCACAGCTGCACTGTAGAGCACATTTTTTACATCTTGTCCTGTCCACACTGGCCCAAGGGCTACTGCATGAACTATCTCCTGTTTAATTTGTTCAAAGGCTTGTCATTGCTCAGGGCCCCACTTGAAATTATTCTTCTTCTGGGTCACTTGATAGAGAGGGCTTACAATCAGACTGTAATTTGGAATATGCATTCTCCAAAAACCCACAATGCCTAAGAAAGCTTGTGTTTCCTTTTTGCTAGTTGGTGCTAGTACTTCTCTGCCTACCTGGTTCTTTAATGATTTAACTACAGTGATTAAAAAAAATATGTCTATTGTGCTTTAGAAGTACAGAGACTGTCCTGAATCTCAGGCACTGCAGAAACAAGATGCAGTGTTGCCAGAAGTACTAGAAGAAGCCTAAGCAAGGAGAATTTATTGTACGATTCACCTTTAAACTGAACCAAAATTAAGTTTGGCATAGAGATCTCCTTGTTCATGCTCAAAGACATAAGGAACTAGAAAAGTCAGCACCAACACAAACCTGAAGGACGTTGTTTAGTCCATAGTGTTCTCTCAGAACACTTTGAGGAACAGACGAAACAATATAGGTTGGAAGTAACAGGCTATAAATACAATGGATGTGAATGAAGACTAAGATAAATCCTCTACCTGTGCATGCAATCATTCTGCAAGTAACAAGAAAAAAGAATGCTCTTCTTAGAGCCCAGCAGGAGACAGATTGTGGCCCACCGTGCAAATTCATCTTCTAGGGCATTTAGTCAGAACCAAAGAAAGGTCAAAAATATTTGGTAGGTATAGCAGACATATTCTGTGGGTGGGTGGAAGTTTTCCTAATACAAGCCATCAGGACCATCACAACAAGAGCTCATGAGCTGGTGGAACAGGCATTTTCCTTTAAGGAGTTATCTGCAGAATCCTAACTGGATCTGGCAGTACACTTTACAGGAAACTTCTGCAAAGCTGTCTATAAATATGTGTAAGAGATTCATGTTCCTGGCCGTTCCCAGCAAGACATATAGGTAGGAAAAAAAATGCAGGGTTTTTCTGTTCATTATCACAACTGGCTTGCTGAGGCGTATTGACAAAGGGAAAATTGTCTGATCTTATGAACTTGGAATAATTAGTTCAGTGGCAGTTATCCTTGAGGTACATCAGGGGTTGTTATACATTTGTAATTTGTCAAGCTCCGTAAGCAAATATCCTTTAATGTAATTTGCAGTTTGGGTTCAAAGATGCCATATTCAGCAGGTTGCTGTTATTTTAAACCACTCTATTCAGTTCCAGTCTCCAGTGTATTAACTTCATAGTGATTTTGCCAATACTGGAATCTCTGATAAATTGCCATGACTGATAAATTGGCCACCATCCACTCAGACAGCTGCTCAGAGGAAAATACCTGCAAGGAGCAGCATTATGGCTACAAGGAGTATCTACAGGGAGTGGCATAAAATGCCTGAAGACCATCTGCTCCATAGAAGAAGCAGTCTGGATATGTGCATAAATGTCGCATTTAATATCAAATCTCTTATTGTGGTCGTGCTGGCTTGGCACAGACCTGCAGAGCAGAGGACCAAACATGTCTGTCTTTGGTACTGTCTGCTTCACCTGTGGGCATCTCCAGCAACTACAATATAAATGGGCAGCTTAGCAGAAGAGCCAAGAAAAGCTTTCTGTAGGGAAATGTGATGTTGTTCCTCAGCATTTCTGCTCTGCATCTCATGCAGCTAACTATGGTTGAACCTGTTCGGATGTACAAGCACATCCAAAGCAAATTTATTCTCTGATAAGACTTAAACAGCTACAGACAAGGCTTAAACATGCATGACTCCCTAAACCTTACATTTTAAAATGTTATTATGACAAAAAGATACTCTTTATAGAAAGAGTATGGGAAAGAGCACAAATAAAGCACAAAATTATGACATGCTTTAATATTTGGAGGCAACTATATATATAAATAAGGTTAGTTTGAAGGGTTTAATGGCTCTGTAAACTTCATTAATTTTGTGGTATTCATGTTGAAAGACATCTTGATACTCTGCTGTAAAAATATATATATTCTGGGTAAGTCACTGCCGTCCCTCACATAGGCATATTTTGAAAAAGCTTCACCTTGATATAATGAGCAAAATGAAAGAGATGTTTAGTAATGACTGTATCCTGAGGATACTTGTACTAGATTTATTTGTGAACACTAGTCCCAGAATGCTTTTGACTTGTATTAATTTGGCACTGGGATGATAGGTTTCCATACACAGTGTAAAGAAAGGCTCTCAGGGAAAAAAAACGGAGTAAAATGAGAAGTCCCACTGCTGTCTGGTGGGGATGTGCTCTGTGCTGGGTTAATGCAAGGGGCTTGAATCTTTTCTGTGCTTCTGGGATGTTTTGTTGCAAGGGAGGTAAGAAACTGCAGAGAGTTGTTCTGCAATGTTTTGATGAGAGCCTCACTTTTTCCATTGGTCTGTGTGTTGGGAACAGGAGAAGGGTCAAATGCATAGTCAGTGACGACTAGACTGTATGGATGCTATAGCTGCAAGTGCTGTTTCCTATATGGAGCTGGGCAGAAGTCTTCCTAGGATTTCAGCAGAAGAAATTCCTGCTGTCTTTCTGTAGCCCTATCTGCTTTGTAACTCTTTCTTGGTTGTTAGGCACATGCATGATTAATTCTGATGTGGATACAATTTGCAGAAAGCAGAAAGTGGATTGAAAATGTGCTGGTTTGCTTCTTGAAGCTTCTCTTTTGAAAGATCAGTGGTGACTGAGAGGTCAACTGCTTGATGAATAAACTTGAAATTATCAAATAATGTGGTGGGTTGACCCTGGCTGAATGCCAGGTGCCCACCAAAGCTGCTGTATCACTCCCCTTCTCGACTGGGCAGGGGAGAGAAAATATAATGAAAAAGCTCATGGGTCGAGATAAGGACAGGGAGATCACTCAACAGTTACTGTCACAGGCAAAACAGACTCGACTTGGGGAAAATCAGTTTAATTTATTGCCAATCAAAACTGAGTAGGGTAATGAGAAATAAAACCAAATCTTAAAACACCTTTCCCCTGCCCCTCCCTTCTTCCCAGGCTCAACTTCATTCCCGATTTTTCTCTACCTCCTCCCCCTGAGAGGTGCAGAGGGATAAGGAATTGGGGGAAGGGAGTTGCGGTCAGTTCATCACATGTCGTCTCTGCTGCTTCTTCCTCCTCAGGGGAGGACTCCTCACACTCTTCCCCTGCTCCAGCGTGGGGTCCCTCCCATTGGAGACAGTCCTCCATGAACTGCTCCAGCGTTGTTCCTTTCCATGGGGTGCAGTCCTTCAGGAGCAGACTGCTCCAGCGTGGGTCCCCCATGGGGTCACACGCCCTGCCAGCAAACCTGCTCCAGCGTGGGCTCCTCTCTCTCCACAGGTCCTGCCAGGAGCCTGCTCCAGTGCAGGCTTCCCACGGGGTCACAGCCTCCTATGGGCACATCCACCTGCTGTGGTGCGGGGTCCTCCCCAGGCTGCAGGTGGATATCTGCTCCACGATTAACCTCCATGGGCTGCAGGGGCACAGCCTGCCTCACCATGGTTTTCACCAGGGGCTGCAGGGGAATCTCTGCTCTGGTGCCTGGAGCTCCTCCTCCCCCTCCTTCTTCACTGACCTTGGTGTCTGCAGAGTTGTTCCTCTCACATATTCTCACTCCTCACTCCAGCTGCAGTTTGTGTCCTGTTGGGTTTTTTTTTTGTTTGTTTGGGTTTTTCTTATCACAGAGGCGCTACCATTGTCACTGCTTGGCTCAGCCTTGGCCAGTGGTGGGTCCGTCTTGGAGCCGGCTGGCATTGGCTCTATGAGACATGGGGGAAGCTTCTAGCAGCTTGTCACAGAAGCCACCCCTGTAGCTCCCCCACTACTAAAACCTTGCCACACAAACTCAATACAAATAGGTATGTTTTTGGAGGGCTCCTTGGTTTAGTCAGGCTGAGATGTCCCTTTGGTCTGATTCTAGGCAATGTCTTAATGAGAGAGAGTCTGGGAAGAAATCTGGAGGATAAAACATCACAACAGCATGCCAGTGGTTTCTTATTTGATTAATAAGATGCACATCTGATTTTTTTTTTCTTTTCCCCTGATAATAGGTATATAATTTTGTATTGGGTGTCAGTGGCAAGGATTTGGCAGTGGGGAGGTTGCAGGAGGGACCTCTGTGGGAGGAGGCCAGGGGATGCCCTGGCTCCAGCTGGGTCCACAATGCACCCACTGCAGGACACAGCTGAGCCTACCAACCAAACTGGTGGTGCCTCTGGGAAAACATATTTAAGAAAGGGTAGAAAACACCAAAGAGAGAGAGAGAGGAGGAGGAAACAAACGAGTGAGAAACAGCAGAGGGAACACCAAAGCTGGAGGCGGAGGTGTTCCATAGTGGAGCAGATATTCCCAAAGTAACTGCTGCCTGTGGAGGACCCCCACAGGAGCAGATACTTCCTCAGAGGGACTGCGGCCCATGGATGAGCCAATGCTGAAGCAGGTACACACCCAAAGAGACTGCAGCCAACGGAGGACCCACGCTGGAGTTTAGGAAAGAGCAGCAGAGAGAAACTGCTATGTCCTGAGCCAACCCCCTGCACTGCCTCTTGCCTCCATGAAGGGACTGAATGTACCCTACAGTGGTAACAACGGGGAAGGAGAGGTGCCTGGAGTGATGGAGTGAAGCTGAGCCTGGGAATGGGGGAGGAAAAGTGTTTTCCCTGTGTATAAATGTTTGCTTCTTTTTTTGAAAGAAAAATCCAAATCACTACTCAAGTATTTATTAATTGGCAATGAATTAAATTAAATTCCTTGAGGCAAGTCTGTTTTGCCTGCGACAGTAAGAAATCTCACTGTCTTTATATCAACCTGAGTTTTCCCTTTCTTTTTTGCTGTTTCCTCCCCCATCCCACTGAGGGACAAATGAGCAGGTGGCCTCACACAGACTTAATTTCCAGCTTAAGTTGTATCTGGTACATACACCAATTTCTGAACTCCTTATGTTATTTGTGCATCATATTCTGCTTAATTATAATCATTAAAGTAGATCTAAATTCTTGAAAATTAATTGCTGAAGAAACCAGGTTTCTCTAGAGCAGGTTGCCTGAATTCTGCACTCCCAGCTTTTGCCTAGGAGTCAGCCATGAATGTGGCAATGGACCTCATTCCCAGCTAGATCAATACCATTGCCTGTGGAACAGACCGTTTCCTCAGAGTTTTTGGCAGTCATTAAACTGGTTATTAAACTGGAGATTTCCATTAAAAATAACCTCAGAATGCACTCATGCACTCATGCAAAAGGTTCGTTCTGATGTGAATGCAGAAGCACAGTTTTAGAGAAGAAAAGCTGGTCTGAACTATTAGCTTGTGGTTTGTAAACTGTTAGACTGAACAATGTTTAAAGTCTTACTCCCCTTTCCGTTGCATGTCAATGGCCTTATATTCCTCCTTTATAATGTCTGACAAGTCATCTTCCCTCTCAGGTTTTGTAAGAGAAAAGCTGGAGGCAGTGGGGGGTCACAGACCCTTGGTACAGAAAAGGGATCGTTGAGCCGAGATGGGCCAGTGACAAAATTGCCAAACCAGCACAAACATATTTAGCATTTCTTCTGATGGGACAGAGACTGGCCAAATCACTGACTTAGCATAACTGTAAAGCAGTAATAGAATTGCTGACCTGGCATTAATATATTTAGCTAATTGCTGATTTAACATCTGGTAGACCATAGGGTAGATGTTGTAAAATCACTGTGGTTAAAACAGCTGCAGAGCGAGGGTGAAGTGATGGGTTGTCTCTGGGTCAGCCTGGGGAGCTGACTTCTCAGGAAGGCAGCTGCAGGATGCGGATGGAGTGACAGATTGCCTTTGGGATGGATTCAGAGCTGAATCCCCAGGGTTAGTGAGCAATCTGGCTGCATAAATGAGGAAGTACAGAAGGTCACAGGTCACCAAAACTGAGAAGATAAAAGGAAAAATCAAAGATCCAGAGGTAGGTTCAGCAGAATAGGATCAGCACTGAAGATCCCACTGTCTGAGAATCCACAGCTACAAAGGCAAACATCTTCTCCTGGCCACCTTGATGCATGAGATGGGACACCTTTGGAGCCACCGTGTCATGAGAATGGACCCAGAGGCCAACAGCTGCATCTTGCAGACCTTCTTGAACTGGGAGAACTCAGGATTTTGGGAGTGCTTGTCATGCTAATAACACCACTTTGCTAATATTTATCATATTTGCTAAGTTTATCGTAGTTACATACTTGTTAGGTGTAGGCAAACACAGCTGGCATAGTCACATGTCATAATTGCTGTACCCCTGCAGTACTTGAGTTTATTGGGCAATTTCATAGAGTAGGAGACTGCAAACAGTGTGGGGCTGGAGTCTGGAGAGGCAGGGATGCCGTGTGAAGAGACTGTCAGACACCCAGCATGTTCAGCCTGTAGAGCTGTCTTTGAAAAATGGAGGGGTGTCAAAGGGCACCTACAGCACTTACAGTAAATCCATAAGGGCAGTTATTTTGTCTTTCACAGACAAAAAACTTATTTTTACGTTACTGTAAGGAAAAGAGATACTTTCCTAAAAGAAAGGAAAGAAGACATTCTGCAGTCACTAGTTGGCAGTGGGGAAGTAGCCTGCCTGGGAATTACTGTAACCCAAAGAAAAAGGGACTGTTGTACAAAGGGATTAAAATGGAGATAATAAAATGGTTGCAAAAAGGGGATTCAGAAAGGAACAATCCCAAGAGAACTGGGTGGGAAAAGGCAGAAACTGCACAGGGGAAAAAAAAAGTGGTTTAGCTGCAGTGTGTCCAGTGAAATTACAGTGTAGTACTAAACTGAGCTCTGGATATCACTACTAAATCCACTAGATGACAGTGTGGAGACTGCATTCAGCCCGACAGCAACATCTGTCTGTTCTTTACAGCCCTGTTGGCATTGTCTCACTGCTGTGCTAGAAAATCAAAGTTTGCGACACGCCTCTGCTTCTACCCAGGGGCTTTGCGTGCGTCCATGGAAAGAAGGTGGTCTCGGTTGGTACTAACATTAAAGGTAACATTGGCATGAAAGAATCAGCTGTCACTTCTCCCGCACTGGCTGTTTTTTCCTAAGCCTAGAGGTCTGGGAGCTTGGATTAAATTGCGAAGTGATGATGGAAAGCAAGCTAAAGGATGAAGGGACAGCCACCATTTCTCTGCTGTGCCTTGCAGCCTTGCAGACAATCATGCAGGGGGACAGACTTTTTAGTAGGGCCTGTTGTGATAGGAAAAGGGTAATGGTTTTAAACTAAAAGAGGGTAGGTTCAGACTAGATATGAGGAAGAAATTTTTTATGATGAGGGTTGTGAAACACTGTAAGAGGTTGCCCAGAGAGATGGTAGATGCCCCATCTCTGGAAACATTCAAGGTCAGGTTGGATGGGGCTCTGAGCAACCTGATCTGGTTAAAGCTGTCCCTGCTCCCTGCAGGGGGGTTGGACTAGATGACCTCTAAAGGTCCCTTCCAGCCCAAACTAGTCTATGATTCTGTGCTTCTGTTTGCACACCATGAGCTCTCCCTATCGCTGCCTCGGTGCATTCCCACAGCGTGTGGTGCCTGGCCCAGCTGTCCCCCAGGGACCACCAACTGATACAGCAAAGAGAAAGCTGGAAGGAAGAGACTAGAAGACAGCCAGTTGACAAGGGCTAGATGCACGGTACAGTGTTGGCTTCTGTGGCTTTTCCAGTTTTGTATGAGGTAATGGGCAAAGCAAGGTAAGAACACCTGGGGAACACAGCAGGTTTCCTTTCATAGCACTAGTTTCTCCACACAGCCCCTTTCCAGCTAGGATGTGGTGTGAGCCAGTGTACACATATTATCACTGTAGCTGCAGTGTGAAGGACCACTAAGAGGTATGGCTGAATATTTAATAGTCAAGTGGGATTTACACTACAAGAAAAGTAAAATTGAAGCAAAGACTGTATATGAATCAAAATCAGTGCAAACTAGGTTAATGTAAATAAAGCTGTATATATATGTAATGTAATTTTTATGACGACACTGTCTGTTTTGAAAATGTGCTGTCAGTACACAGGCAAGATAAAAGTTAATGAGTCTGCAAACCTTGGTTGCTGTGATTAGCCTTGCTTTAAGCTGATAGATGTGATCTTCATTGCTTAGTCCTCTCAAATATCTTTCATTTTGTAGTACACCACACATTTTCACCCCAATATTGTCTATATTTCACACCAGTTCTATGGGTTGCTCTCCATCCCTTCCTTACAACATTAATGGTTTTCAGTCATGCTCCTGCAGTCCAGCCCAGACATGTTACAGTGGTGTCTTCTTGTGGTGGCCTCCCTGGGGCAGGAGCGCTGTGGGGGGGTACAAATCGTCCAGTCAGAGGGCACAAACCATCCAATTGCTGGCAGTGGGGCTAAGGTGATTGCCCCCTTCCCTTCTGCTCCATCTCTCCCCTATTAAAAAATGCCTTAGTTCGAGATACATGAAATATGAATCTGTTGTGCCATTTATTGTAGCGCAGCTTGCCATGCACTGGAATCCCAAAGTGCCCTGAATTTTGTCTTAGCCTGATACAGATGCCTTGAAACTGGCATTTGGCAGTTGTCCTAGTGATTTTATAACACCCAGGGTTTTAGGATTTTTGATTCATGTGCTGCAGAAACTTGTCCATATATGGGATAACATGAAATTCCACAAGTGAGAACGGATGGATTTTCTTTTGCTCTGCTTTTTCTTTCCATTTAGGGGAAGATTTGTCAGTCTAATTTACCACCCTTTCTGTAACTAGAAAGAGGAAAAGAAATACCATGAGTGATCTCACTTAATAACCACCGATCCATGAGTCTTTCATGGCCTTTGGATAGGCGGCTGTGCAGAGAAGGATTTAAAATAAGGATGTCTGTGAATCTTCCTTTTCTTCTAAATTAACTGTATATTGCAATTTCATAAACAATTATTTCAGTCTCTCTACTTCTCAAACACAGTGTTATTCTTCATTAAAGGGTGCTTTGAACATAAAACTATTAGGATGCCCTTTATTTGAGTGGCTTACTGCAGCTCTCTTTCTAATGAATTTTTTGCTTTATGACTTGCTGGCTGAGTCTGGGCTCTTACTTTAAATCACACAATTGATTCAGTGTTCAAAGTCAGTTTATCAGACCGTATCTTCATGAAATTGCCTGCCAGCAGAGCAGCCTAGGCAATGAAAAATTAGGATGGAAAACAAAGCAACCTTGTTATTTTTTTAAATTGTCAAACATTTGGGGTCTGCTTCTGCAGAACCCTTAAGCTGTGGAAGGGAGGGGAACTTCTGATGCCAGTGCAACAAAGACGAAAGCAAGCAATCCTCCGGAGGGACACCGCTTCCTTCTGGAAGGGGCAATGAACAGCCTGGGGCTGCGGCAGCTTTCCTGAGGGTTCCTCACATGGCAGGCTCCTTTTTCCTATTTTCCCAGTGAGATTTCTGCAAACGCCTACACTATGCACTCATTTTGTCACTGGAGTGTACAGGGAATGTGGTAGGCCCCAGGAAAGCCATCGTTTGTGCTATGAACGATGCATGTGGAGCTGCCATGCCCGTCTTATAAAACTATGTAGCAGTAAAAGACATTTTACAAGATACTGTAGTTGAAATGATGATGAGAGACATCATCTGAGAGGATGAGGTTATGATAGACACTTAAGGAAAAACGTTTGTCTTCCCTTAGCTAGCCTGGTCTTACCTGTGGTGAAGCAGACATCAAGGGATGCTAAGAGGGGGACATTTAAAACCCTGCTGGGGACATTTAAAACTATGCTGGGCACAGAGCAGAGCTGGGGTTGGTGTAGCGATGGGATATCTGCAGTCCTGCAGTCAAGGGTAAAAACTCACCTGCCCCTGGATTGAGCAATGTAGGGTCTCATCACCTGGATAATCAAGGTTATCTGCTTTCATTTTCCAATGCATCGGTCACAGCATCTCAGCCAGGCCAAGGCCTGGTTTCATGCACACGTCAGTGTTTTGTAGGCAGGAATGGAATTTGACTCTTTAACAAAAGAAAATGCCACGTTGTAAAACCCCTTGGTACTTCTGGATTAAGAATTATCGTGGTAAGTGCTTCCTGAATGTGCACATGCTTAATTTTGGGTTCTTGGACACTGCAAGGAAAACCTTATTGTACTGCAGTGCAGTGTAAACTTACAAGCACTTCTTGACCACATAATGCTGCCAAAAAGAATTTTTAATTTGCCAGCAGAACAAAGAGTTAAATAAGTATCCAGAAAATTCTGTTTTTTGAAGAAATACCTCATTTTATGTCGTCATCTCAGAGAAAAATTATTCATGTTAAATATGCATCAGATCTTTATACAATTTTTAGTCACTTTTTATTGATTTTCTTCTTGTTCTTTTAGAAATATATTGAGGTTTGTTTAATAAAACCGCGTGTACTTCAGTCGCTTCGTGCTGAAATAAAAACCACTGGATTTCTATTTATGAAGATAACTTTATTTGTGAGCCACAGTAGAAAGAATAATGACGCAAACTGCACTAAGAAAAGCAGCACTATAACACAGAGGAGTAGTCCCATAAAAATAAGTTCCTCTAGTGAAGAGGAGACCAGTAACTACCTAGGATCTCAGGAAAAGTATTTTACTCATCAATGGAGGCTCCAAGGCAAATGTGCAGGCAGAAATATGTTGGCAGTCCCCTAGTTCAACTCACATGGCAGGCTTTGAGACTGTAAGAGGTAATTTCTAGAGCTGGGTGAAAAAGAGATCAAGAAAACCTGATAATGCAGTATTAGTTTTGACTCAAATTGGAATGCAAATATGAAATGTTTTCCCCTTAAGATTTTGTTCTAGAAATGCTAAAAATTTGCATCAAAACAAAGCAGCCTGACATTCCTGAAAGGGAAACACATTTTGCTGTAACTTCTTATGAAACTACAGTAACACAGACCAAATTTCTGGTTTTCAATAAGCTAGTGCAACCCCACTTAAAGTCAACTTGTTGTGACCGATAACAGAACTTGGCTCTACAACAAATGAACATTGCTGCATTGTATACTAACCGTGTGAATGACTTCAGGACCAAGTCGTATGATCTGGAAAATGGTTCTTGATTTTAAAAATGGTTTGCTTAGAGTAATTTGTCACACACAGCTTTTCCAATATTGTTCATTGCATCTTAGATGTTGCTTTTGAGCAACCTGATGCTCACTGTAATGCAGAATTTCCCCGTCAGATGCATTTTCCATAGCACTATGAGAGTCCCGTGGCTCCTACAATGCACCATCCATGTTGTTTAAATAAATAACATACTGAATTAGGTCAGGGAAACCAAGACATTGAGAAAGAATGGACATTGGCACTCTAATTTTTATCATACAACACACTGTAATCAACAGTTGCAGTTTACAGTAGAAGTGCTTCAGAATAAAGCATTTTGGGTCACTTGGAAGAATATTGAACTTTACTTCAACTTAAGTATATTCCGCATTAAGTTCAACAAAGATTATTTCATTTCAATGATTCCAGTTGTAAACTGAAATTTTTCCTACTGGAAAAATCTTAATTCTGCAGAAGTTGCTTTTATATCAGGAAATGAGCTAACTGTTCAATGCCCAAAAGACTTTGCAATTGACCGTTCCTGTTAGCAGTACAGGGCCCGTACTGCTGAAAATATGACCTGTTGTCTTTGATCTTACTTGGGTTTCATCAGAAAGAAGGAAACACATGATCAAGGCTACTCTGAACTGTAATTAAACTTTGTCCTCTTGTTGACTCAGTTATCGAAAGCTACTTCCCCATGTGAACTGGAAAAATCAAAGTAAGGTTGATATGACACGAGTGATGCAGCTGGGTTCAGAAACTAGCATGTAGTAACTATGCTATTCTAATGGGCAAAAAAGAAAATCAGAAATACATTACTTGCCAATTTGATGGTGCTTGATGAAAAATGTATACCAGCAAAACCAGAAAGAGTCTTAATGAATTACTTTTAAGTAGAACCTTAGATCTTTGGGTGTTGCTTTAATATTTTCTGAAGAGTATATAAACAAAGAGCTAGTTAATCAGAATAATTTTGGCTCCTATCTGAGGAACCTATCCAATTATCTAACCTTGTAACAAGCCTTGAATTACCTGGCAAGGCATGGAAGTCCTTGAGGAAAGCCATCTGGTAGCAGAAGACAGGGGATTTTTAAAAGGAGTTCTTTGATGATCCATTTCTGTAGAGAGTGAGAAGGCAGAGATCTAGCCTGGAATCAGGTAGAGCAAGGCAAAAGGTGGCTGCCTGGAAGGGTGAGGACTGGAGGGGTGGAATGTTGAAAAAGCTGAGGAAAGGAACTGCATGCACGTCTTGCTGGTTTTCCTTAGTTTCGTATAATTTCTTGATCAGTCTTCAGCGTAAAGCTTGTGTTTAGATATTCCTCTGAAGGCTCTGTGAGTACCTTGCTCTGTCACATCACCCATGAACAGGGAAACCAGACGCAGCCTGGGTTCACAGCCTGGGGTACTCTCGGGCTGTGCAGAAGCTGCAGGTAAGATACGAATGAGCCAGTACTTGTTTTCTAGGTTAGGTAGCTGAACTACATCAAGTTGTTGGCTACAGAGCATTTACTGGGCATAGGATCTAAGAGGATGTGATGTCCTTCACCTGGATGTGAAGGACACAATGCTGAGGAATAGCCAGCCCTATTTGCACAAGATGCAGGAAGATCAAAGTATGGGGTCAGCATTATAGCTTCTCTAGATGAAGCTTATCCAGCACTTTACCAGTTGGATTGAAGTTTATTCATTCTGGTAAAAACTGTGGGAGTAGATGATAAATGGAAGAAGAGACAGGAGATGGCAAAGAACTGTTAAAATCTGCAAATCATTATATGGGTGCCTGTTCTGGATTTAAATGTGTTAATATAAATCAATTATGAACTTGCGATCAAAGTGAAAAGATGGACTATTTATTGAAGGGGTACAAAGTGGTATAAGCTAAAAATGAAGTAGTTCGGGCTGAATAAGAGGAAAAATGGGGCCAAAAACTTCCAGTAATCTATCTCCAGCTTCCACATTTTGATGATCATTTGACTGAGTTTGTTCTCCAGCGCTGCAGAATATTATGAGATCAAAAAGGCTGATCCATATGGAAATTTCTGTTGGAAAATAAAACCTGATCCTGCTGCTTTTCTGATGCCAGTGAGGTTTGATAACAATGCAAATCACAGAAGGATAGGACAATGCAGCTGAAGAAAACTATTTGAGCAGAACTTCTTCGTTTTCCAACATATCTTTCAAATATACGTACACCCTTCTGTCTGGGTGCTGACACCAGGGATACAGGTCCATGGGGGCAGGAAAAGCCCATGAAAAGAGGCAAATGGAATCTATTAGGATTCCCTCCAAAAAGGTATAAATGACCCTCCTCCCAAGGAAATACGCTGAAACATTTCAGTTGAAATATGCTGAAAGAAACCCAAATAAAACATCTACCACTTACTCCTAAGTTTTAGACTCTGAAAGGATTTAAAGAAATACAGACATTAAATGGAAGCAAAACTTTCTTTTGTATCTAGGCCAATTAAGTGAACATTGCATTGTATCAAGACACTACTTAGATCTTCATATGTGGTAACGTGATTTAAGTTTCAGTAATATATAATAATAAATAATATTCAATATTAAAATTATTTAAAATATTTAAAAATATAATAAAAAATGCTAAATAATCACCTTTAAAGAACAACTTTCTAAAGTTGCAAGGCTCAGTGAGGATATAAAGAATCTCTAGTATGTACCTGAATAAACTGAAATAATTTTTAGATTGAAATAATTAATCCTAGGTGTCCTGTGAGTGGAGATGAATATTAAAATCTTTCCTAGGCATGTATTACTTGAAGAATATTTTCTCTAAATCTGTTATAGAGGCACTGAGGTAAAACAGTGTATTATTTTAGCTGAGGAAATACATTTCTATTCTAGTAATACTAATTTCTTACAGTACCTATCTGTCAAGATGGTCCTAGTAATTATCATTCCTTATCATAATGGAAATCAAATCTCTTGTTGATCGATTTCCTAGTACACCTTTGGCATTGGCTGGGATGTGAGCTGGAAGGTAAGTTAAATACTGATGCATAAAGTAGTACTTTGGTTTGAGTCTGTCTGAAATTCCTTGACATCACCTTTACAAACAATGTGAAGAAAATGACTGGGTGTACATGGGAACTCCAGTCTTTAATTCACCTTATCGTTTCCGTGCATTTCCTCAGTTCATATGATTTATCTGTCAAATTCTGAGTTCAGTCAGGTTTTTTTTTTTAAAAACCCCACCCTCTAGTTTTTCCTCCTACCCCTGGTTAGGGAGAGAAATGACAGATCTGATATTGTCATCATTTTGCCACATTGACTCCTTACAAAATGTAATCCTCCACATGAAATCCTAGTCTTGCTGCAAATAATGGAAAAAACTTATGATTTCATTGGTGTGCTGGTTTCAGCCTCACAGAGGAGATCTATTTCCTTGTGTTTTCTTTTTTTTTTTTTTCTCATTTGTACAGATTTCTATTGTTCTCATGTCTCCACTCCTCCAATTTTAAGATTTTGAGCTTTTTTTATTATTCAAGATATGTAGATTTTCTTTAAGGGAAAAGTAGTGTTGCTTCTGCATGTTTGGTGGTCTCATTGAAACAATCAAATTATTCTAATATGATTTCACATTTCTGACTATATAGTGTTTGTAAATAGACATTCTGACCAAATAGCAGATGAACAGCTATACTATATAAGAACAAAGGTCCATATACCCTATCTGATATATTATATCTCCACTATAGCCAGTGGTAGATAGTAAAGAAAAAGCCATAAAACCAGGGCAATCTTGGATTAATATTTTTTCCAGGATACTCCTCCAGTTTCCAGCAATTTCTGATTTAGAGGGTTTCTGATCTACAGATTGTATCTACATCATCCTGTCCAGCTGCCCTTGACAGACCGTTCTTCTATGAACCCATCTAGTAGCTTTTGGAATTTATTTTTACTTTGGGCGTCCAAACAAAACAGGATGTTATGTCCTGCAATGCAATTAGGCACTGCATGTGAAAGTGCTTCTCTCATTTGTCTTTGACCTGCTGCCTGATGATTTCATTTAGTGCCCCGTAGTTCTTGTCTCATGAAAAATAATGACTAATCATTCCCTCGCCACCTGCTCCACATGATTTATGTTTTTCTAGACCTCTATCATGTCCTCAGTAATCTCTTTTCCAAGCTGAGGAAACCAAATCTCTTCTGCAGTGGAAATTGTTTCCTATTTCTGACCAATCTGACCCTCCTTATCTGTATACTTTCTAGCTGTAAATTCTCATTTTTTAAGTGATCAGAGCTTCACACAAGATCTGGTACACCATGGCTTTGTGGAGTACCAAACGATGGTTTCAATTCCCTTCCTGCTGTTTTTGATGGTCAGGGAGTAGGAAGCTTCAACTTTCAAAGAACTATCTGTAATGACATAGGAGAATACTTTACTTGGTGATAAAAGCTGGCATGAGAACTCACTATTGGGAACATATAATTAGGGTCTCTCTTCACCATGTGCACTGCGTTGCATTTATCAGTGCTGCATTTCTTCTGCCACTTCGTTAGCCATGCAGTACTGCGAGATCTTTCTGTATCTCCTGGCTGGCAAGTTCAATTCTGCCACTCTGAAGCACTAACCCTGCTGGGGCGGGGTGGGGTGGGGACCAAACAAAAAACCAACCAAAAATGATAGAGGTTTGTAGGCCAAATCTCACAGAAAAAGATCTTTTCTTGTGTTTTCTTCCAGTTGTTAAGCAGCCTAAAGTAAAAAAAACCCAAAAAACAAAAAAAACCGAAACCCAAAATAAAGATAAGGTTTCTTTTTTTTAACTTTGCCTCCCAAATTGTCAGGCAAACCATTTTCTTCAGTTATAAACTGAAGGCAGAGGCTACAGATAGGTTCCCCACAGTGGAGTCTCCATGAGTAAAATTTTCAACAACAGGCTAGACAGACAGCTGTAAGAAATGGCAGAACAACTGCTGTCGTGGGGAGGAGATGTATGAGAGGTCTGTCTGAGATGTCCTCCGACGCTGCAACTACAATAGTGGGGAGGAGATGTATGAGAGGTCTGTCTGAGATGTCCTCCGACGCTGCAACTACAATAGCCTTAGACGTGGGATCGATACGTTCACAATGGGTCCTTGCTGGCTTTGGCACATTTCATTATACTGAGTGAAAAATAATTGGTCTCATTGGTATATACTTCTTTTATATGTGTTTTTAAGGATGGGGATACATCACATGTATATTTTATCGGTGTCCTGTCAGTACATAGCAGCTGAACCCAGCAGGGATGACAGTATTATTTAGATAAGAGTTTATATATAGAAATGCTGTGAATTTTCACTTTATTAACAGCTTTGCAGGAGACAGGCGTCTTGTATTTTAGTTTATGCAGTATAAATAGGAAACTAAATTATCTGAAGAAGTGTAGCTTTTGTAGGACAACTTAGTATTGTCAATGATATGGCAGCAGGAGAAGCCTGAGGAAAGCAGGGAGTATAAAGGGGAATGGAGAGAGGACAAAAAGAGGAGGAATATGCAGAACAGAGTGCTACATAGTGTCAGAGGGGGATTTAAGAAAAACAAAGCTGCTCAAAGACCAAACAAGAAGATCTTTTTGTCTCCCAGGGAACCAAATGAAATTGCTTGGGAACTATTGACATACAAACCCATGAGGAAGAACAGAGAGCAGAAATGTAAAAGCATTGATGCCTATGGCAGTTAATTCTTGCAGTAGGCATGAGCTGTCCCTGCCCGCTGCTACCTGTTGTTCAGAAATGTCTGCAAATGATGCAGTGGGAAGTGCAGAAACACATCTGGAATTTACCACAGAAACTTACCTTCGTCATTTGAAAGACCAAACACTCACCCTGGCCATTGTACACTTCTGCTGTCCCGGTGTGTCAGCATGGAGCTGCTTTAGTGGTTAAGATGACAAGATGTCCTGTGGTCTGTGGAACAGGTAAATGTGATCTTTCACATGTATCGGCAGGTCTGCAACATTCAGCATGAAGTATAATTTAGAGAAGTACTGATTTATTTCAGACATCATTCCTAACTCAAGGAGTAGACACCATTAATAGAGCCATTCAGTGAAAATATCAGATCTATGTGATGTGGAGAGAATGAAACAAAAGGCGTGCTGGGAATATGATTTTTTACATGGCTTTGGTTTAGCAGCAATTTAGGATTTATTAATATTTTTGAGATAGATCACAAAATTAGGTTGTATAATTCTTAGCAGCACTTAAATGTCAGCCAATTTAACAGAGCAATTCAATGGAATTTGTTGCAATCAAAATAGCGACTTAGTTAAAGATTCGAGAGTGGCAAGGGTCACCCGAAACTTATGGCAGGGGTGCACACAGAGATGGGGTTTAAATCAAATCATACACACACAAATGGACAAACAGTTCTGAATCAAATTGCACACCCACAAGAGGTTAACCTGTGATTAAATTTTCCCTTTTTGTGAGTTTCATGAATTACTCAGTTTATGTGCCAGCATTCATCAACGGATGGTCAGTGAACCTCACGAAATCAGGCCTTTGAGTCCTTATGAAACTGTCAATGGGCGATCATTCAATCCTCTCAAAATCTACCCTGGGAGGCATCCCGCCTCAGGGGGAGATACTGGGTCACACAGCCCACTGCGGTCCCGGAGAGCTTGAAGGGTCTCCATTTTGGATCGCTATTCATAGGATCTCAAGATGATTGGCTTTGGTCAGTATTTTCCATTCTGGCCACAGTTGGTGCTGAGTACACAATTCAGGTGGCAGGTGGCCCGGGTGTGGCCAGAGGGTGCCTGCCCACCCCAGCCCCAGGCTACTGCGCTTGCAACCAAGGTAGCAGCACCGTGGGAGTTTTTCCCAAAGCATGCATGGCTTATCCTGAGATCTCAGGATGGTCCTGATGTACCGTTCAGGCAGCAGATGGCCCAGGTGTGGCCAGAGAGTGCCTGACGCCCAAGATAACAGCAGCAGTAGGGCTTATCCTGGGATCTCTTATCCTGAGTGGCCCGGGGGGAGGGCTGCACCACCTTAAGGCGGCAGAGGCCTTGATCTTGAAAGGCTTTTTTAAAATTCACACTGCCAGTCAGTACCTCAGGCTCCAAAGATTTAAGTCTATTTACTTGTGCAGAGGTTAACTGCAGCCAGAGGAAGCAGTTTGGCCGTGCTAAATTAATCCTGAATTGGGACAGCCTGTCAGGTTTAGGTGGGAGGGTGTTTGGGGAGCCGTGCCTCAGGCAGTGCCTGCTCCCGGAGTCCCAGCATCCTGACCCCCCCTGCTCCCTAGGCCAGCCACCCGCTCGTGATGCTGTGTGCTGAACGGGGTCAGGGAAGTAATCCACCGGGAAATTTTGGTCACCTGTAATATTTTTTTGCTTTTCTCAGATCACTCCTTAAAAAGAAAATTGGAAGTCTCAGAGCAGCTAACGTAACCTCTACCTACACTTACTACATCCAATCGTTACAACCACAGCTGATTAATAGCAATAGCTTAAAAGAAACTTTGCTTAATAGTGGGGTTTCTTTTCCCCTTAGTCTGCCAACAGCTTTCCCATATGTAATCTCATTTTTCAACATCAAGTTTCATCTACCAGGCTGGCTATAATAGGCCTCTCACTTCATTTTTTTGTAGTGCTTAGTCACCTAAGTAAGTTTTCTCTTGATGTTTTTATTCAAACCACTCTATCGAGACAGTAGAATCTGGAGCGCATGAAGCCCCAGACTGAAGAGAGCGCCATGCACTGGGGTGGGCGGCTGGCTTGTCATCTCAAGGAGCTCCTTTCCTGACATCTATTTCCCATAAGCATGGGAGCAGCAATGTACTGTTGGCCGTGTTTCCTGAAGGGCCAGGAAGGGAGGACCCATTTCACTCTCCGGTCATATCCCCAGACACTGCTGACAAGGATCAGATGGCAGGTTGCCAACCCTGAAGGTTGCACTGAGTGGACAAATCCCTACCAGCCTCAGTTCTGTGTCTGATCCGCTGATTAATTCCCTTCTCGGCCAGTCACTGAAGTCTCATGTTTCCCATACATTTTCTGATTTTCTTTTTATTTTCTTCTTGTTGCCATATTGCCAAAGTCATCCTTCCATCCCTCGTTCTCTTTTTCTCTATTTTTCTAGTTCCCATCTGTCACAGGCAGAAAAGAAACACCAGACAATGTGGTACTGCCAAGCTCAACTTAGTTCACCAAGCAAGGGACAGGCTGTATCAGGATGCACGGTGCACACACAGAGAATTAACTGAGATCTTCACTGTGTGCAGTGAGTTGGCACAGTCAAGCCCAGGGGAAGGCGACACTCGCTCTGTCCGACCTGTCTCTATGTCGGGCTCTGGGCAGCAGCTCAGTGGCAATATGTGATGGTTCCACCTTGAGCAATCTGCTTCAATGAGGTGTTGGACATCTTCAGACCAATGCCTCCCCCCAGTCTCTATTACTCTCTAGTGCTGGGGGACTTCTAGCCAGATGTCAACACAGGCCACCAGCCAAATCTGTCTACAACAATACCACTTTCCCAGCAGTTTCAGATATTGTTCTCCAGTCGGTTGTTGATCCATGTCCCAAGGCTCATCACTCAGTCATTTGCATTATCCTATCAGCCGTAGCTCATTATGCTCAGTAGCTCAACCCTTGATCAAGGCAAAGTCATGATGCTCCTGTAACATTGTTTATAAACAAGTACATAAATAAATGTGTGCCTGTGGGTGTTTAAGTCTTGTTTTATATTTACTTAACACCAAATCTCAACTGCTTGTTGTAAAAGACAATGAAAAAAAATATTCTGCTTGCCCTTTTCTTTGGATAACCGTGAAGCATATGTGTGAATGTGCGTCTGTTCCAGCTTTCCATGGATTGGAGTCAAAGGACACCAGCTAACGGCCACAGAGGTCAGCCAAGAGACACGTCTCCCCTGATCGTTCCTATGAGGAATCCCTTGTTCAAAACAAGTCCCTCATCCTGCTAATTCCTTTTCAAAACATGTTTCTACTCTGACAGATCCCTTGCAGAGAGAATCTGTGACAAGTTTGCAAATCAACCTTCCCTTCTGCTTCTAACACCAGTAAATTGCCAAATCTTTTAAAATGTAGCAGCTGCCATTTTCTCACAATAGTAAAAAGAGGGAATGTTTTTAAAGAAAATTAGGGAGAAGAGGAGGGTTAGTATTTGGTTTTCTCCTTTTACCTGGGCACTTGTATTGTCTTCTCCATGATGGTGAATTTTCTTATTGAAGGATATTTCCTATGTATTCGGTTGCCTGTCAACAATAACTTTGAGTGATCGGCAGCAGACAACAGAGCAGCTGGAAGTCAGGCAGAAGCGGGAGGATGATCAGGTGCCCACATTTATTTTCACATGGTTGTACTGAATGCTCCAAAGTACCATCTTTCTTGCAGATAAGTGACGATAATAGCTGCCTGAGTTTTCAGACAGCCTGAAACCCAGAAAGGTTAATGAACTTATTCATCTTAAAAGGAACAATAAATGGTAATCATCATGCACCAATGTTAAATAATATCAATGTTAAATTACCTCTTTGTTCATCAAAGCAGGCAAGAATGAGAGGTGTGATCAGAGATGATGTCAATAGCAGAACTGAGATGTTCTGCAGGACTACGGTCTGGTACGACAGCTATAGTATGGTCTTTGTGTGGACTTTGCCCATAACTAGGTTTTCAGAAGATATTATCACTCATGCATATTCAATGTGGGACATCAGGGAGCAGTTACTTTGCATGTTGTCCTGTATAGCTGAGTTGTTTCAGCTTTTCACAAGCCTATTTTGGGACTTACCAAGAGCTGAGCGGAAGTACAGCTCCCCTTCTTGTCACATCCCCTTCCACGAGCAGAATTACTCTTCTCTTCCATCTTCTCCTATACAACTCACATTCACATTTGCCATTCACAGGCTGTCTCTGAAGCTTTTCCACATAGTATCTCCAGGAGCTCACAGGGGAAGCAGTAGCAGATGGGTTCCTTGCATCAAAGGAATTACCATCTGTTATTTCCCTTCCCAATTTTGTGCAATGCTGGCAAGAATGTGATTGTTTCTCCTATTCTCCCTTGATCCTTTGCTGCCCAGTTGGGCAAACAAAGGTAGGCAAATAGCAGCGTCCCTCTTGCCTTTTCCCCTGGTTACACCAGGAACTCCTGCAAGCAATGGTAACATTCAGCACCCAAAGGTGGTTATACCCCCACTTCACAGACTCCCCATGTCAAGCTCCATCTGCTGCACTTTCAGAAACTCCTAATCATCCAAGAAGGAATGAAAAACGCCTCGGGAGACAATGTCACAGAAATTCCTAAATGGTAGTACATATCAGGAAAGGCTCTGGCACTGTGGGATTGGTTTACTCTATTCTTACACTGTATTATTGTTTTCCAGCTAGATACATTTGGATAGTTATTCTTAAAATACAACACGATACTTCTCTACGTATCCTCATTGACAAGACTTTCTTTTGAAAGAAAAATGCTTCACCCAAAAACCTTACCGTGTTTCTCACCAGGAGAGCCCTAGGAATTCAGTTGTGTTTTCTGGTCTGAAGGTCAGGGTTGGCAATGGCTGTATTCTCATTGCTAATTTGCAGGTTTATTTACAGTCCATCTCTCCTGGACCTCAAAAGTTCATTCAGTATTCTGTTTGGGTTTTGTTTTTTTTTTTTTTAAATAAAGTTCTTGGTTATAAGGAAAAGCTGGAACCAGCCAGTCTTGACCTGGCTCAGAAAGCATAAGACAAATTAAAATAGCCCAAAATATTGTGGCAAAACAAACCACAAAGAAAACACCCTTAGGATCTTTTTATGGGTTTCAATTTTTTTTAAGGGTCAGATTTGACAATACAGAATTCATATGAAAGAATTTTATGCAGTACTTTTTTCAGCTATTCCAATCCTTTTCTGTGTGTTGAATAATGTGATTATTATAAGAAGAAGCATTTATAGTATAAATGCAATTGTTGAAAAAAAGTTCTGGAGAGGTTTTTAAGTAGTTAAGCTTGCGATACCCTGCTTTGTGACAGACCAATCACTTCATCCAAGACGTACAAAGCGTGAGTGGGAAAATTCACACTGAAGTCAATCTCCAATTCAAGATCTTAATCTCCTAATTGTGCTTTGACTCCTCTCTTACCTGAGGAAAATAATTGTAGCTTTGATCCAGATGCCTTCTTTATAGGCCTTTATTTTAGTGTTTTGAATACACACCACCTGTTCTGTATTAGGTATTTTGACAAAAATCTAATAAACCCCATGTTTACAGCATAGTGTCAGAAATCTGGCACTTTTCCCAAATGCTACACTCACTTAATAGAGACGTAATGTAATTTTCTTTGTGTTGTGTGTTCTGCATTCATTGCAATGTTTGTTTAGCAGCTGCATTTGAGAGAAGGCCACAACCAACCTGTTCCAGAGTGCTGAAATACTAGCTTATAGCTCTGTAAAAAAAAAAACCTAAATCATATGCCTTTTTAAGTATCTGTGTCAAATTTTCTTAATATTATCGACACAGCATTATAATTAAATTCCACATAAAAATTTCAGTTTCTCTCTTGGCCATCATTGTCTATAAATGTTTTTAGTCATTGATGTGTGATATGGAATGTAAGGCAAATGCTAACTTTAGCAGAATTAACTGCTTTTTGGAGCTGTATTTAATAGGTGTACTGCAGATCCTACGTTTTCGATTTCAAGACAAGGCACATTGTTAAATACAAATTCGTTCCTCTCCCACACTAATCACTTCTGAGGAGAAAAATCAGTTAAAATGGGACTGTAAGCTGCAGTTTTGTTCTTATTTCATAGTCAACATCCATTTCAGACAGGGGATCTACCTATTAATCTGATTTTGCCAGCTGCTTTTGCCCATACTGCTGTGGTAGGAGGAAGCCTGGGAACTGGGCAGCTCTGCACATCCACTCAGTCCAAAGACATTGGCGGAGACTTGACATAATAAAAGGAAGAAGGAGACCGGAGGAATAAGGTATAGACTCATTTCACTTCCCAGAAAGACACTGAAGATGATTGAGCAATTGATTTGCGAGAGTCTGGAAAAAAATAAATCGTGTCTAAAAATGCCAGGGTAGAATTGCCAAGAAAAGAGGGCATCGGTCCTGTCCCCTTCTGCTTTAAGGAGAGCAGCTGGCCGGGTGGGCAAGCGGCAGCGGGAGGCTTGGGTCACCGCTGCTGGAGCAAAAAGCCACTGTTGTGTGGAGGGACTGGGTGCTCCAGACAGCAAAGCCCCTTGTTAATCTCCGCAGATATTTACTTGTCTTGGAGGGTCATTACTGATGGCTTGATGGCAGTGTGACAGCTTTAGCTGAGGTGCTGGGGAGCAGCGGGTGGGCTGTCTGGCAGCCATGGGGAGGACCCCCATGCACCCAGCGCACCAGTCTGGGGGGTGCCTGTGGGGCAGAGCCCCCAGACCAGTGCTGGGCTGGTGGGGACTGCAGGCAGCTGTGGTGGGAGGGAGGTGGCCATTACCGAGCAGGTAGAGCTAGGGGCTGTGGCCAGCGGGCAGGCCCTGAGGAGTTTGGATTACATGCAGGTTTTGGAGTATTTCTGTTTAAAAACCGTTCAGCTGTCGTGATGGCAAAAAATTAACATGCTGTTATCATGCTGGATTTGAGTTAAATGTGGCAAACTCAACTGTGTGTAGTGAAGAAACTCCCTGATCTGATCCTGCTCTCTGGGAATGAAAAATTTTTAGACAAAGAGAAGTTGATCACACATTTGTATGGCTTTGTTGATGCCTCTATACAAGAAACAATGGTGGGCCTTTTGGAGGAGGATATTCAAAACTGACATACTGAGTAAGTGATCCAGAATCAACAGGATGAACCTCAGCAGAGATAAATGCAAAGATGTAAGTGGCTGGAAACGCAGCAGGGCAAAAAAAGATCCTGAAGCTATGGTAGACCACAAAGTACATACTAATTAACCTTTTACCTGGCATTGTGGGAGATATTTGACCTGTGTTATTCAGTACTGGGGAAGCCTTCACCTGGAGGGACTATGGTCAGTCTAGAAGAGCAAGAAATGAGACAGTTCAGAAAAGACCATCCAGAGCTCTGGGTGGGATTAGAAGGGATGATTTACAGGGACAGACTGAGGGGTCTGAGGAAAAGCTGGAAATTTGCTTAATGAAGAGAAAACTGAACAGCCTTCAGACATCGAAGAAACTGATGAAAAGGGCATGGTGTTTACTGAAGGGTAGGAATAGATAAACTTGATGTGTAGTGAAAAAGGTTTCAATTCTACATTAGAAAAGTTTCCATTTGTGATGGTGGTGAAATATTGGAAAGGGCTTTGTAGGCATATTGTTGTATATCTGTCACTGGGGGTTTTAAGAACATATTAGATAACCCTAACCATGAATGGTCGAGATGCATTTGATCCCAGCTGCATGTGGGATTGGACTCGATGACCCTCTAAGATGCCTTCCAGCCCTCCATGTCTCTAATGCAGAGACAGAGAGGCTCGGGACGTCTCCGGAGTGAGTGGCAGGCAAAGATAGCAGAGGGGGACCGTACGAAGGAGGCGGAAGGTGCAAAGTGCAGCTGGAGAGCAGTGGAGACACTGTCCCACTGCTCTGCTGAAGCTCAGAGCGGGGAAGTGGAGCTGAACTTATCACTGCTGGGAGGATCCAGCCTCCCAAATACAACCTGCCTTGCCTCTCCACATCACCTGCCTCTCAGTGGGCGCAGCAGTGGGTGCCTGGCTTTCCAAGGCTCTGGCAAAAATAATAAGGTCTTTCAGGAGATAGTTATTTTGCCCTCACCTCTCATAACAATCTGCTGCCCTAGATGGCTGGCTATTTTGCAGTTTGCCTGAGCCCTGACTGTAGTGGTTCTCTGGGCAATGGATGCTTCTGCTGCTCATCTGAGAGAACCCGTGTTTTCCCTTCTATTCCCAGTTTTAAATCTGTAAGGAAGAGTTTGCATTTTGACACTGATTTATCTAGGCTAAATTGATGAGAAGCCATTTGAACAAAGTATTCTAAGTGGACAGGTCTTCCTTGTGTCACAGGAAAGTGCCTAATAATTTAAATAGGCATAATAATCCTTTGTGTGCTTCTTTCAGCATTTTTTTTTTTTTTTTTTTTTTTTTTTTTTGTACTGTAGGACTCTGCATAGAGTGGAAGAGCTGTGTCCTGGGTCTTGAGCCTGGGGGCAATGCTGTCAATTAAAAGACTCAGCTGATGCCTGTGGAGCTGAATCAAGACCCATGTGCAACACTTGCTGAAAGCAACATCCTTGCAAGCTGAGGTGGTATTATTCAGTTTAACAGAATAATAATTCACATTCTTTGCTATAGCCTGTAGTTTTTCTATACTGCAAGTATCAGTTTGCTGCTTATTTCTTGCTGACTGTGTTTTCTAAATGTCCTTACGCTTTGTTTTTTGGTAGTTTTCTTGCAAAACTCATTTTTTGGTTCTCTAAGCCCTGCTCATTATACACAAAACATCCTGCCAACCATTTATGTACAGTCCTTTTTTGTGATTTCCTTGTTGAAGTGTTCTGGTTTACCCCGTTCTTCCTTTCAGATTCTGTATGTTCTACATGAGTAGTTTTCAACCTTTTCAGGGTTTTGGGGCCCAGAATTATTCTGGTGGGGATACAGGATCCTGTACACCAAATTTAAGTCCACCTGACAATAGGCTTTTTTTTTAAAAAAAAAATTATTTACCTCTGCATATCTTTTAAAGGTAGTTCACAGAGGACTCACATAAGGACACTCCTGTTTGAAAGCCTGTCTTCTGAATACTGACACTCATATTGATCAGCACAGCATCATTACTTTTCATTATATGCATTATTGTTTATTGGCTCCTGTGTTCAGTTTCTCTTAACATTCTTTATAAACTAATTTTCTTAAAACCTATTACCATTTCTATTGCACTAGGATCTTGAAATATCTTTCAGAATTTCATTTTCTTCTCAGTGCCTCCTTTTTATCTCTAGGTTGGTCATTCATTACAAATGTGGTGCTTGTGTTCAGCACTCGAGAAAGATAAAGCTTTGGCAGTATAACAGCCACTTGTTTATTTCCAAACCAGACCCAGCACAGTTACCATACTGCCTTCCCTCAGTGCTTTTCCCCTCTTTTCACTTTCAGAAAATCATTCCCCTTCCTACTAACAATGACAGATTAGTCCTTATACTTTTTTTTTTTTTTCCTTTGGCTACTCTGCTGAGCCTGCCAAACACTACTAATTAGCAATTGTTAGATTTGGGCTCCGGTCCTCTGAGATGTTCCATACAAATGGACTCAGAGCAATTTCTGTGTATGCTGCAGGTGCAGTGATTCAGCCATCTGCAATGTATAGTATAAGGTGCCTTTTATAGCTGCATTTGCACTAAGATGTAGAACCAGTTGTTCATTTCATATAGGTCATTAGATGCTTCTTAAATGGTTTGAAATTTGGATAATATTCTCTGGAGCAAGATTTGAACTGTATCATTTTGCCTGTCCTTGAATATCCCATTGTCTCAAAAAATGTGTAATCAGAACAGCATTTTTTAGTACTGGAACCTACTACCCTTAGTTTAAATGGCTACCAGTGTCACATGCCAGGAATTCAAAGGGCAATTTCTGACCATGAAATGGATGCAGTCATAAGGCGGCTTGTTTCATGCGGGCATGTGGAATGCCACTGAATGACTAAAGACTGGTTTGAAATATTCATGTGAAGGGGGTGCAGCAGGGCAAAACGAAGGAGAAATAACAATATGGGGTGCTATGCCAACCTTTAATAAAATCAGGGCATGTTTTTTGACCTGAGGAAGTAGAAAATGTAAGAGCATTGTAGCAGGACTTAAACCAATGTGAGGTGATGCATATCTGAGCAGTGAAATTATTTAAAATGCCGATATGATTGCTTAGGGCTATCTGAGGGCTATCTGCAGTGATAAGTATGCTCCTAAAGATATCAGATCTGTGACTAAGACCAGCACTTTGCTGGCATCACTGTACAGACACTTGAATTCATAGATTATTACAGGCACTCCAGAAAGGAAGAAATCTCTATCAAAGGAGGTCGTGTTGTTTCAGTTATGAGATCCTCGCTAGGGAATGACCACCTTTAACTCATGCTGCAACGCTTCCTTCTTTAATGATGACTTTCCCTATCACTGAGATGCTACTTACAGGATCATCCATCCTTTCTCATCTCCACAGAGACAGGAAGGAGGCAAACCGGAGCCACTTGTATCAGGGAAAGGAGCTTGAATATTTTTCAGATCCATCAGTGACCTTAGTAGTCCATTATAAATATAGATGGAGGAGTCTGGACAGTAGAGTGTAGGTACCAGTTTTAAGCCCTAAGAAAAGATGCAGATGCAAAAGGCAGGATTCATTTAGTTAAATGTATATGCCTGAATGTATACATCTGTGTCAGGTCCTCTGTAGTCAGTGGAGAGAAACTGACAACTCTGGAGAAGACTAATTTAATCCTAAAGAAGACTTCTAAAGCAGTAGACTTCTAAAGCAAAGACAAATACCTGCAAAGGAGCCAGATTCGACACTGCATATGTTTAGAAGGCATGCTACAGAATAAATGGGTACTAATGATAGCAAATCATGGGCATGCTGGGTGTTTTCAATTTAGAGTAGCTACAGGACCCCCAGTTTATGGAAACTCTCCCACAGCCACTGTGAACTGCACAGTGCACAGTGCACAAGACGTGGACTTCGCGCCTCCTTCTGATTTTAAAAGGAAAGATTCTCCCTAACTTTCTTGTGAGGTATTGCAGGAAAAATTGACACATGTTAACAAGCCACATTTCCCCTCTGGGGTGCAGATGTTCAGGCATATGGTGAGGCTGCCCTTGGGTTGTGAGTGCCACTGTCAACTAAATGATGTTAAGTGGAGTTGCACCAAGGATAGATTAGCTATAGGCATCCGGTTGCTTCAGCCAGTTTCCACATTGTCCTTGACCCAAACGCTCATTTTCAGCATTGGTCTTAAGCTGTTTGCTTTCTGATCCATTCCTGAATGAGTGTTCACAAAAAGCTTGCTTGCACAGTGCCCTAGGTCAAAAGCTGAGGAAGACGGCTAGACTAGAACTTGTAAAAGCTCTTGAGACAACATTTTGCCTCCGCTTTGGGTTTTGGGATTTTTTTTCTTCTGATTTGTGGAATCTTTCATCCTCTTTCAAAAAAAGGATGTTGAGGTTAGGTGTACAGTTGGAATTACGGTTGGAGAACTGGTGTTTTCTTCTCTGTTTTGACATTCAGTCATTGATGAGAACCACTCACTCTCCTTACCTATTAATATTCACATTTGTTTCTCTCCTTTTAATATTCATGCTTGCTTCCACACTAGAATTTATTAAAAATGTGCATTTTTGAAAGCTGCTTTCAAGATACAAAATTGACAGAACATCTATTACTCTGCTAGCTTCCTCCATTTATGTTCTCTAGGCAACGAGAAGTGTTTATGCAGGCTAGATTACATTGTGTTAGTTATGTATGCATGCACATGTATTTCTCAAATACCGTATGCATATATTGTATAACCAGTGTTAGTGCTTCTATTTGCAGACCTCAAACCAGTTTGCTGAGGAGTCTAAACATTTTTACCTCTTTCTTAGACATGGGGAAGCTGAGGTAGAAAGGGGATGTGGCTTGTTTAAAACCACATTAACAGGTCAGCAAGAAAGGGAATCTATGTCTTTGATTTCCAATACAGTGCTGCATTGGTGGGCAGCGATATCCATCTTCTATACGTAACTTTGGTTTTTTTTTTTAAAAAAAAAAACAACCCTTTCCTTTCCCTGGAAATTCTAACTCGATTGTTAAACTTTAAAGACCTAATTTTGCTAGTATTTTAGAAAGAAAGAAAGAAAAAAAAAGAAGTTTGTAATGCGTGAAAACCTCATCCTGCTAGTACTTAGAGCAAAACTTGGTCGATATCAATAGGATCAGGTCTCTGTTTGCAGGCCATAGTTTAAAGAAACAGTAAATTTGGGTTTAAGATTCCTAGTACCAAACAAAAAAAGGCTGTGACATGGGACGTTATGACATTGATCCAGGATGAACTCACTCTTCCAGTTCAAATGTGTAAAATGCCCCTAATCCGGCGTGTGAACTTTTTACTGGCAGGCTTTGTATGAGATCCGTTACTGTCTGTCTGCACCGCTCCAATTTCATGCTGGACAAGTAGCATCTGTCTTTCTGCAGCCAGCATAAAGCCAGCGTAAAACTGACATAATCTATGCATCAGGTCCTCCGGTTAATTTGACAGAGGGACAATGGTGTGACCGCATCTGATCTGAATCAGTTTTGTCCCGCTGCCTAATCAGTAGCGCCGAGGTCTTGCACTAAGGCTCACGGAGCGCGGCCACAGAGCGCTCCGTGCCCCCATCCCGCCGCTGTTTCACGACCAGGTTTCCTCGCACCTTCCCGTGTGCGTTCACCGGCGGCAGGGAAGGGAGCGGGGGGCTCTTCCTTCCCGCTTTCCCGAAATGGCAGGGCAATACGTGAGGCTGCCCTCCTGGCTCCCGCAGTTTACCGGGCTGCATCTCCCTTTCTATTTTTAAGCAGCACGGCCGCTCATGTGGCCACCGCTGCAACACGCTGAGAAAAAAAGAAAAAAAACCCGAGAGGCGCTGAAGCCGCAGCGCGGCCGGCCAGCCCCGCTCGGCGGGCGCTTTCGGGCAGCGGCCCCGCCGCAGCGAGCGCACCGCGACACCGCGACACCACCGCGACACCACCGCGACACCGCGGCGGGGGGCGCGGGGGGCTCCGGCTGCGCCCGCCGCTCCGGCTGCCGCTGCCCGTGCCCCGCCCGCGCTTCCACGCTGCTTTCCCCCGTGGCCGGCGGGGAGCGCCGGACCCGCGGGGGCTGTCATCTTAAAGAGCGCAGGGGAGGGACCGTCCGGGGGGGGAGGCGGGGGCGCCGGCTCCGCGGGAAGAGGCGGGCGCCGGCAGCAGCGTCTCCCCGGCAGCCGCCGCACCAAGGCGCGCTCCCGCCCGCCGCCCCGGCCTCCAGCGCGCCGCCGCCGCCGCCGCCTCCCCGGCCAGCGGGGGCTCGCCCGGCCCAGGCGCCGCCGGCAGCCGGGGCCGCCGCAGGGCCGGGGGAGGCGAGCGCGGAGGCCTCGCCGCCTCCCGGGCGGCCGGGGGCGGGGGGGAGGCGCGGCTGCGGCGGGGCGGCCCGCCCCCCGCGCTCGGCGGCGGCGGCTGCTGCTGCTGCCGCAGGCGGCCCCGGCCCCCATCCCCATCCCCATCCCCATCCCCAGGCCGGCGGCGGCGGCGGCGCCGGTGCCGGTGCCGCCCCTCGGCCGCGCCCGCCCCCCGGCTGCCTCGGCGGCGCGGTAGTGCCGGCGGGGCTATGGCTGCGGAGGAGGTGCTGCAGGGCGCCGACCATTACAAGAGCGAGATCGAGCGGCTGACCCGGGAGCTCTCCGAGACGACCCACGAGAAGATCCAGGCGGCGGAGTATGGGCTGGTGGTGCTGGAGGAGAAGCTCACCCTCAAGCAGCAGTACGACGAGCTGGAGGCGGAGTATGACGGCCTCAAGCAGGAGCTGGAGCAGCTGAAGGAGGTGAGGCAGCCCGGGCTTTTGTCTCTCTGCCCGCCGCCCCGCCGGCTGCGGGGAGGTGCGGGAGCGCCCCACGCGTGGCCCTGCCCGGAGCCCCGGGCCAGCCCCCTGCAGGTGGGCGAGCAAAGATGTGCGGGCCCCGGAGTGGCTGCGGGGATTCGTGGGGTGGGGAGGAGGGGTTTGCCGGGGCCGGAGGGTCAGCCGGGACCGTAGGGCTTAGGGACGGCTTACGCAAGATTGCAACCCCCCTGCCCCGGGAAATGTCCCTGGAGCCGGGGCCGCGCTCCAGCCCCTGCCGCCGGGAGCCCCAACTTCTGGTGACAGGGATTTGCGGCGCTGGAGGGTGCCTCCAGGCATAGCCGCATCGTCCAAGGCTTTTTTAGGAAGAGGAAATTAACCAGCCCGTAGGATGTGAGCTGAGCAAACCTGGTATATAAGGACTCGGGATCTATGTAAACAGTTGTCTGCAGTGCGTGGGGAGAGAGACAATTCCTTGGCAAGTTATTTATAGACCTGCTCTGTTCTGCCAGTCAGGGAATCGCTGCCATGAAGGCGGGGGGCGGGGGGGAGGTAGCCGTACAATAGTCTTGAGGTCACCCCCCCCATCAGTGGAAATTAAACTTCTGCGTCATGCTGGAAGGATAAAATATTTGATCGGAGAGGTGGGTTTTGGTTTGTCTTTCAAATGTGTTTTTTGTGACATCCAAAGTATGAAGTAGGGGAGGGAGTGCTACACCTTACCTTTCAGCTTTGCCAAACATGACTCTGAAATATCATCACTCTTCCTGGGTTCATCATTAAGGGGAGTAACTCGAGATTGATACAGTGCACGTACACGGGAGCTACAGAAGGCATGTGTGTGCGCGCATACGCAGCACTCGTATCTCTACAGTTTATGGTATTTTTATGCTGGCTTAGAATGTAACTACTTACATCTTTTGAAAAGAGAAGATAAAGTATCAAACAGATATTCTGCCAAATTTAAAAGGTATCTTTTTGTTCTACAAAAATACATTGCTATATATAATGTGCAGAAGTATTCCATATTGAGGGGAGCCACTTAAACTTAGATTTTATATGAATATATTCTTTAGAGTACTAAATGATGCGCTTTTAGAAGTATTTTTAATAAAATTAAGGTTTCATTTTACTTGCAGGTAAATGAGTTATGCTACAGACTTGGTTCAGTGTCCAGAAGAGTTGAAAAACTTGTATTTTCAATAAAAAGAATAAAGCTGTTTTTCAGAAAAACCTCTTGATCTCCTTAAACTGGATCTCTGCCTCCCCACCCCCACTGAGCCTATGCAGTAGGCTCGGGACTTTGAAACCAGTAATCACAGGTTCTGGGATAGAGATACATGACTTGCACTGGCGTGAAGGCAGTGCTGTTTGAAATGACCTGGCAGTAACAGAGGAACAGAATTGAGGGAGAAAAGTGCAATGCAATTTCTAGGATGGGGAAAAAAAAAACCACCTGGTAGAGATAAGCAGAGCTGTAGCTAGCGGTTATCTCATCACAATAATCTATAAAAGATGACTGATCAGAAACCAGGATGACACATGGGTGCACATGGCCACAGGTAGAAGGGATAGTGCAAGGAACTGAATTGAAATTATTAAACTAGAGGGATTAGTCAACACGATTAACTGAAATCAAAGATAGGCACAAATTCTCTTCCTGTTTACCTCCTCTTGAAGTCAATGGGATTGCATGCTCTGCAGCCTAGAATGTCTCCCGTGGGGCTGTGCCTTCGTGCTGTGCCAACCACAGCATGGACACTGAGGATATCCATGAAGAGGATAAATCCTGTAGCTTGCCTGATGCCAAGCGAGAGTGGAGCCTCTCCAGTTTCCAGCTCAGGCCTGGGGCTCTCAATTCCAGAGCTCTCCATAGCTGCAGGTAGGGCATCTCCATCCCCTACCTAGGCTACAAGAGGTGTTTTTTTCTTGCTTCTAACCTTTACAGGAGAAACCACACTGATTCTTACTGTACATGAAGCCATGCAAAGGAGAATTTGCTCATATCCTTTCCTGTTGCTGTAATCTATTTTCTAAGCTTCTCTGTTATCACCTCCATTATGACTGTTCCCTGAGTGCAGATCAGACTCATAACTGTGAGGCATAAGCAAACGGTGCCTCTGACGACACTAGTGAGGCAGAATTCAGGTGATTTGGGCAAACCGTCTTATGGAGACTTGGGGGCATAGATTTTGGGGCTGTAGGGTTCTGTCTGAAAGCTCTCAAAGTGGCAGAAGAAGTCCAAAGACAGCTTTTTTTTTATTAAGGCTCCCTCCAAAATGTGTGGAGGAGGGTCTTTGTGTGTCATCTCCAGCAGGCCCTGCAGAGGATGGCCTGGACGACAGCCTGGGTGTGGTCTGCATGGTGGGACGCCAGAACGCCATGACTGGCTAACGGGAGCTAGGAAGACTCCCAGTATATCAGCGGGGATCTGTGCTTCTGCTCTTACCTCATTGCATCTGCAGCCTCTCTAAAGTCATATTGAGGTATAGAAATTAGGCCTCAGGTTTGCGCTGAACAAATAGGTTACCCATTCATGAGTGACAGTAGGTGCAAGAGTGTGGGCAGGCTTATGCTTAGGACTATTACCTCTCTTTCTGTGGGTCTCTGAACAGATTCAATTACTGGGGTTGAATTTTACTGAGGCAAGTCTTCATTTTTGAACTGTTTCATGATTGAATTCTTGTGTTCTGCTGTTAGAAGCTTCATTGAATTTATTGCTCAGCAAACTGAGCTGCCCATCTTTAACTACTCAATCATGGCTTAGCAGTCCAGGATGTGAAGTCTTCTCCCACCCTCCTTGGCAATTCAAAACTCCAGTGAGCATCAGCACGGCCTTTTACATATAGATTGCAATACAGAGGCTCAGCTATATGATAATTTCCATTGTTGGAGAGTGAGATGGGAAAGTAAGGCCATTATAGGATGTTGAAGTAAAAGCAAATTGCAGTACATCACATTAAATATTAATACTTGTATACAGGATATATGCTATCCACCATGCAATATGAATTGTTTTAGTAACCTCTGATGTTTCTTGTGCTGTATTCAGAGGTCTCTGCTTTAGCCTAAGGCTTTGACGTTTTGGGCCATGAGATTGATTTACACTATAAAAACTTTGAAGTTTTAATCAGTGACCTAATAAGGACTTCTTCCAAATTAGAGCAGTTATTACACAAGTAAGCTGTCCAGGAAAGACTCGAGACTTCTATCAGCTACCAGCCTTATGTTTTCAAAAATGAACTGAATGGCAGGAATGTGAAGAGGTATACTCTGTTGTGTTGACTTAACAACTTTCAGTGTTATGAGATGGAGTACTTGTGGTCTTGATGCTAGACAACATTGTAGTGTTAAACAAAACATTGTTATTATTTTTAAAGCTTTACTCATTTTCATAGGGTTTGGGTGGTTTTGTTTTTTCCCCAGTCTGTAAATGATGTTTCTATGCCTCTCTCAATTACATCTCAAAGTAGTGGAATTTTGGCCCTGTGGTAAAAACACTGTAGTTTTAGGGCCCCTGTTCAGAAAGTTACTTTAGCAGATGTGCCTCTTAACCTGCAGTTCATAAGAATGCAGGGAATAAGACTCATTGCTGTTAGTCATGAGATTGAAGGTAGCCTGTTTTCACTGTCTTGCTGAGGTGGGAGTTTAATGACCAGCATATTTTATGGAAGCCATCTTCCAGTGGTTTTAGTATTTGTGGTCTTACACGTTCACATTGCATTTGCTGTAAGGATAATGTTTGTTGTTAGTTTTAATTCTTTTAATGAAGTGTAAAATGGCTTCATATTGATCTTCTTGCCTGAGCTACCTGCTGTAGCTGTCCCTGCTTCAGCAGCAGGGCTGGATGAGGTGATCCCAAAAGGTCTCTTCCAACCTCAACCCTCCTGTGATTCTGTGATTAGCTAGTGTGCACTGGTGGCCTGTAATGTTTTGAAAGGGGGGAAACATCAGTCACCCGCAGTCGTGATAAAATAGGGATGGAAAGCAGCTTTGGTGTCCAACTCTGCAAGACATTTAGGCCTGGGAAATCGTAAGCAGAGATTTCTCTTTGGGAATCAGATCAAGAACATAGCGACTGAGTAGATCCTCAAGTCCCTCTCCTTGACTCCCTCTCTGTCTGACTAATTTAGGCAATATGTCACCTGACTTCTTGGCTTTTATGTATTTCATTCTATGGAGACAAACTCTTCCCCTGGATTACAGATAGAGCTGGCTATCTGATTTCCAGGTTGAAGATGCAGTTTGGTGTTTGCATTACTTTAAACCCAATCATCCTTGGTAAATTATTGGAAACCAGGCTATTGGTGAGCAGGCCTATCCTTGGCAGGTCAAAAATTCTTGTTTTCTTTACTTCACAGAGATGTTGTATCAACGATTATGAAGTGCTTAGTCAGTTTAGTAATGGGACTTCCACAAACAATTCTTGGTCTGTGACTGAAAAGGGATTTTGAGGAATAGAGCTGAAGCTCTCTCTGGCAGCTTCGTTTCTGCTCTGCTCTTCCCTGTACTGCTTTAATGCAGGTGACTCAAGCTCCGTCTCCCCTCTCTTCTGACACGGTGCTGCCCCTCCAACTCTGTTCTCCGAAGCCTCTCTCATGCCTGCTGCTGGAGTCACCTCTCTGCCTCTTCCGTTGTTGAAGTGTGCAGTTTCTGGGACCTATCTGGATCCAAAAAAGGCAGAAAAGGGGGAGACTCCCTATTCTAAATACAGCCCTGTTAAATGGGGAGTGCTGTACACGCCTGTCTGCATCACAGGATGCTTAGAAAAGTGTGAAGCAGCTCAAAAATCCCAATGAAATGTTCTGAATTCTCCCCAAAGATGAATGTGTCCCAAATACACAACTAGAAAGCTGTGAACTGATGCCATCTCAGTATATCTTTACACCTTCTTCCAGTGATAGCATCTGTGGGCCTGTGCTGGATGAGGCTGAATATTTTCAGCATCTCATCCTGATCTCAGCACTTTGTCCTTGGTGTCCACGTTTTGTCACTCAGAAAGGCTGTGCTGCCTAGCACCCAGCTCAGAAATGAGTACAGGGCAAGGGTGAGTGAGCTGGAGGGACTGAACTCAAGATGCTTTCTGCAGTGCTGTCTCCTCCAGAGCCCAGCCAACACTATCTGTGTCTCTAAGGTATACGCTGCTAATGGAAGAGTTTTTACCCAGTTCCCTTTCACAGCTGGCCGGGTTAGGAGAAGAGAGCAGAGCAGTACAGGAAACTGTTACATGCAGAAAGGAACATGTGGAAGGCAATATATAAACTTCAGTGATCAAGCGGTTATGAAGGGGCTTGCACAGCAGCTGGATCCAGAACAGCTCTAAGTGGCATCCATTACTCTGCACTTTCCTCATAAGCATAGGTCTGCAACAAAAAGTCTGAAGACGCTCCGAGCAGTTCATTTTGGGAGGTATGCTTACAAGGAATGCCTTAACAAAATCAAGCAGCAGCTTGCAAAGCTTTCATTCAGCTATTACAGGCTGGAGACTGACTGGCTGGGGAGCAGGTCTGCCGGAAAGGATCTGGGGATCCTAGAGGACAGTGAGCTGAGCGTGAGCCAGCAGCGTGCCCTGACATTGAAAAGGCTAACAGCATCCTGGACTGTTATTAGCAGTAGCATAGCTGGTAGGTTGAGAGAAGTGATTATCACTTTCAAACTGGCACTTGTTAGACCCTCATCTAGAAAACAGCATCCAGTTTTGGGCTCCCCTAATCCAAGAAAGACATGGATAAACCGGACTGAGTTCAGCAGAGGACCACCAAGATGGTCAAGAGCTGAAGCACTTGCCCTGTGCGGAGAGGCTGAGGGAGCTGGGCTCATTCACCCTGGGAAAGAAATGGCTGTGGGGACCCAGCAGCAGCCTGCCCATACCTAGAAGGAGGTTATTGGGAAGACAGAGCCAGGCTCTTCACAGCAGTGCACGGCAGGAGGACATGAGGCAACCGGCATAAATTGAAACTAGAGAAGTTCAGACTGGATTTAAGGAAGAATTGTTTCCCCATTAGGACCGGCACTGCCACAGGTTGCCTAGAGAGTTTGTGCATGTCCTTCCATGGGGGTTTTCAAGCCCCAACTGGATACAGCCCTAAGGAACCTGGTCTAAGCTCAGCTGACCCTGCTGTGAGCAGGAGGTTGGACTAGAGAAGAAAGGAGGTAGACAGCAAGGGACCTTGAACAATGCAAGGTCTCTGAGGGTGCCCACTGTGCCCAGTTAAATTCCAGTAGCAGCTTGCTGTGAGTTACCCAATACATAACAGCATGCTGCCTGGAAACAGTGACCATCAGCAGAGCCACAGCCTCACTGCTTGCTTGAATTTCATTTTATTTTGCTCGTCATTAAGCCTGCATTGACCTGGGATTACTAAGGGTGTAGTTTGATGTGCTCTTCTTTCAGCAATACAACCCCGCATCTCCCTTTGTCATTCCTGCCCCTGCTGTTCTGGCGCTCAGTTGTGCAACTGTTTATACTGTCACACCAGGGTAGAAAACTGACCTCAGTTAAAAATAACCGAGGAGGGGGTGTATGCTATCTGTAACCCAGACTGGTTACATCATCTGGTTCACAATACGTTCCCATAAATCGTTTTACCTGTATTGCCAAAAAGGTAGCATGAGAACAGAAATGAATGCTGAGGAAAGAGGGGAACGGGATGAACTGCTTAAACAGGTACCGATGTTAAAAAGAGATGCTCATCAAATTACAGCAGGATCGCTTCCTCTGAAAGGAAATGAATCCTGTGCATTAGCCTACAGAAAACATAAGCAGCTGAAATCATCTTAGGGGTAATTAGAGCTATTGTTGGAGCTTTGGCAGCATGCAAAGAAAAATGTAGATGAACCTTTTTGTTTTTCCCAGGGACCTGCATCGCCAGTTGCTCTCAGTAATGGCACTGTATCCTTATGTACCAGTACAGATAAATGTGTGATTTTTTTAGACTTCCTACAATACCCAACCCTTAGACAATGATAGTCAGCTTTAAACACTGGGGTCTCACATACTCCTGGAATAAATCTAAATAGAGTTCAATTTGTTTTCTCCCCACAGTTAAATCATTTTCTTACTTTCACTCTTTCATCTAAGAAATCCCTCTCTAATCTGAGGGGTTCTGATTAAGTCAGTCACCTGGGTAGAACTCCTCTAGATAACTGGGAGTTGCAGCTGGATTTTATATCATGGAAAAGTTAATTTTCTGAAGATTTTTCTAGAAAACTTCTGATTAGTACCAAATACAAAATAACTGATTGAAGTGTTAATGGGTGAGCCAGGCATTATTATTGTGAAGTTCTTCCTGTCTAAAGCTCGAGAATGTAAAATTAGGGCTCACTGAAGAGATTTTAATCTAAAGGTCCTCCTCTGTTCAGAATTAGGCCTTTTGTAATGGATTAAAAAAATTAATTTGCTACCATCTTTTCACCTTCCTTTAGGTGAAATACTTTTCCTTCCCTTCTGTATTGCATTGTAGATTTTCTTTCAGTCTGTAAGCACAACAGCAGTCAGATCGAACACCTGGCTTTATTGAAAGTACAACTAGGGGCAAAACAATGGTGGAGAAAACAAGATTTGGCATAAAACCGTAATTTGTGAACATTCATCATGGTGAAATGAGGAACATCCTCAGTCAGATATATAGAGTAAACTTGCACCTGGGCAACTTTTATGTACCTTATGCAATTGGTAGTTGGAGGAAAACACATGCAAGAGCATAGATTTTTCTGGCTGTATTGAGGTCTTCCAGAAAAAGAGCTTTCTTCTTTGAACAACCTCTCAGTTTTTCAAACAAGCTCCTCATTTTTAGCACCTCATTTTCTACCATGTTTTTGCACTGGTGTTTTGTTCAGCATATGGGCAATGGGAATAAAATCTGATTCACTGCTTGTTTCTGCATCCCTCATGGCTCTGCTGCGTTGTAGGGCTTTGCTGCACAGTTGCTTTTGCTATGGATTTCCCTTCCATATTTGTCTGATACCTGAGGGGGGTAATGTTTAATTCAATACAATTCTGTACTATACATTTTTTCTTTGGGGTGATTTTAATTTGTAATGGCAGAGACTGAAAAGCATGCATTCATTTCTGCTGAACTGTCTTACGTTTGTGGCGTGACTTTCATAGCCCTCTTCTTTCCTCATTTCCTTGTGAACTCAACAACACTTTGTTTCATGGGGGCAAAGAGAGGGTATATTCCTAATTTAAAGGACTTGATATGGCATGTACAGACATGAATGTGCCCTTTGTCCCCTTACCCACTTGCATCGCTAGCAGCAGATGATTATGAGGCGAAACCAGCAATTTTTCATACTGTACTATGAAAGCAGTCCATGAGTATGGACCAGCTACAGATAGAAGTAGTTAGGACTATTCAGAAGGTGAAAAATGCTTCTCAGCAAGGGCAGGTGCCTAAAGCTAAAGTAAGCAGGTAGAAATTAAGCAAAGTTGCAGATTAGTGTTTTAATTGGGGACTCTACTTCTCTGTGGAGGGTAGTATTAAAAAATAATTTCAGGGTCATAACATTTGTGTTTCTGAATTTCTTTCACTATCAAAGTTTAATTAACGTAATAGTTAAAAGGAAAAGCAGGCCACTGTCCTAAATCTATGGCTTTGGGACAGACCTATGAGAACTATTGACACGAAAAGGCTTTCACTAAGACTGAAATTGGTCTGCTCCCATTTTCTGCATCTCTCTTGTGGTTCCTCCCTCTCTGTCTGCAGCCTTCCATTTTCTGCCTCTCATTCTTCTATAGTGTTTATCTCCTGTCCATGATGGTTTACGTACTTTTTAAGCTTCTTTTTTTCAGTCTTTGCCCTACATGTTAATTAGTGTTGGTTTGCTGCTCTGTAAGACATGGAGCTGAATTTTTTATGTTAAAGACCATTTTTGTTATTATGTGAATGTAACAAATCTGGCCATTTCTGGCAGACTAGACTTTCCATACTATGCTCAGATATTGTAATGACATGGGGGAATCCTAGAAATACTTAGAAATGTTGTTTTAGCACAGGCCGAAAATGAAACAGCAGAGGACTTGTCAGCTCTGCTTTGTAGCAGCCTCTCCATTAAAATCATCCTTGGAAAAATCACTTTCAAGGCAGCTTTAAAATTGGGTTGGCTGCATGCGCGCATGGGAAGAAAACACCTTTTCAGAAGGCTTTGCAAAAATCAAACCTTTTTTTCTTTAATTATTGTTTGGTTTCTGGGCTTGTTTGTTTATTTGACCCCAGACAGGGAAAATGATGCCCAGTGAGGTTAGATAATGCACTCAGTCCATGTAATCAGCGCTGGGAGTGGGGCCCATTACCACAGCCATGCCGTATCCTATCCATCGCCCTCTCTCCCCTGAATCACACCTAATTTGCCTCTGTGCTGTACAGCTGTGTTAAACCCATCTATACAGCAAGTAGTTTCCCAGTGCTAGCAGTAATATATACAACACTGCACTTAACAAAGAAGGATAAAAGAAGTCCTCGGTTACCAGACTTAGTCACCTTTCCCTTCAATCAAACCCTTCTGGGGACATTTCAACTAAATTTCATAAACTTCGTCTTTCTTCCTGTTCTTTTTTTGTCTGTGTGTGTTTATGTTTAATTTTGTGATCGCTCAGAGCTCACAGATGCCACACAGTTAGCAGGAGCAGCGCCATGCATTCAGTATGCACCGGACAGCCTTTCCTTGGTTTCCCTAGTCGCTCTGTATGGATTTAAATGTCTGTATTGAAAACTAACTGTGAAGTGCTGTTTGTCATCACTGACTAATGGCTACATCCATGGAGGGAAGCTGGAAGTTGTTAACAGTTGGAGTTTTAACTTCTGTTTTGGATACTTAGAGGAGGAAAACCCGCTCCTAGTACTTGTAAAGCTCAGATAGGAAGATGGAAAAGGATCAGCAAGCCTCTAAGTATAAAGATAGGAATTGGGTCAGGCAAAGGGAACAGGTGGCTTGGTGAAATAATTCATTTGTAAAAGTTTGGCTGTTGGCCAAACATGAACACAGCATGATTTGGATTTAGTCTTGCTCAGGACTGGAGTCTTACCTACTCATATCCACAAGGCAAGATGCAGGATGCCAAACTGCACTGAATCCTGGCCCCGTATTTCCAGCAAGACAGAGCTCTCAGCCTTTTGGCATTTGAGTTTTAAGACAGCTAGAACATTTGGAATGGGGGTACAAGGGGAGTTCACAATTGGGTTAAACTGTCTGTGCAGGCATAGCCTCTGGTTCTCAATTTGATGGCTAATACAGGTTACTTAAGAACAATTGTCCAACTTGAATGTATGATTCCTCTTATTAAAAATGTGCTCTCAATAGCTTGTAGTTCATGTAGTTCATAGTATTAATAAATACAGGTTGGCATTTTTTTAGGTGGGTGGGAAAAGTTTTTCTCATACCCTGAATACCTCACAGAGTGTTTACAAAGCATTAAAAGGTTGCACTCTTCTGGGTAATTCCAGGTGTCTGCACAGCAATGGCAAACATGCAGAGCTCGCCTGAGTTTAGTTGAGGGGAACATTTACATTCAGTCCTTTTTTTAATTTGATAACTGCATGTGATTCCCACCTACAAACAGTTAGGAAGTTTTACTTAAGCATCTCATGTGAAGAATTCTCTCTCAATATATCCTATATTCAGGATTGCACGTCAGGGTCATTTATAGCGGGTATGACTTGAAGACCAGCATTGAAGTCCTGGCTACATGGGTAAGTCAAAGGTAAAATTGGGCAATGATTTAATTGTTGAGTCTGTGCCCACCACTTGCTGGCAAACAGCACTGTCATCAAGATGTAAGTGATGAAATGTGCTATAAACTGAGAATTCAGATTTATTCCCACCAAAGAAGGGAGAACTGGCATAACTATAATTATTGTGTCTCAAATGTGATCTTATTCTTGCAGCTTAATCAATTGTCATAACTCTGCTGAGCTTCAGTAACTGATCATGTGCGGGCACTTGGCTAGCCCCAAATGTGTAAGGGAAAGGTAAAAAAACCCCAAACAAACACAAAACCCAGCAGAAACCTGAAGGAAAGAGTTTTCAGCTGACATGTATCTTCCATCTGCAGTAAGCTAAAAATGTGCACTAGACCAATTACTAATCCATAAAATCTCAGTCATAAATCTGGGTCCTTGGTGACAAATTTTTAAGTAAAATAAAAGGATATGGTAACAAGGGCTCCTCTGTGAAGTAAAGTGTATGTTATATAACTATATGTAAGAGAAACAGTGGTTAGATGGAATATAATTGTCTGTGTATACCAATATGGGAGATGAAGGCATGTGACGTCTGTTAGGAGTGCATTACTTTGGGCATTAGGTAATTCCATTTCTTGGGTATTAGGTAAGTTTTTGTATTTTCTTCCATTTAAGGGCCGATGTTTGGCATCTGATAATAACAAAACTTTCACTTAAGATTCTGCAAGTTCAGCTGTGTAAATAGTAGCAAATCTGGAACAACGAGGTTGAGTGATAACATTTTTTTCTAAATGTGCTGAATTTGAAGTTACAATGATGCTATGTATTCTTAGATGCTTGCTACTCCTAAAATAAAATCCATATTAAAGTGATAGAACTGAATTATCAAATTTAGATACGTGGACATTTGGACTTGAGAAAACTGTATTTTAGTTACCATGGAAAACATTGGGTTTGCTTTATTAAGCAGGCTGAGCAACCTTTATTGAAACTTATATGAATTCTTTTTGCCCACATACTTTAAACTTACAGCTCCCACTTCTCTGGGTGACTACAGGTAGATTTTGGGATACAGATTTAGGCTCCTGGCTTTGAACATTTTTGCTGTAATCTAATTAACACCGCTTCATGATTTGTGATTTCAGGTATTTTCTGTCTTCTTGCTTGTGGAGAGATATTTATTCAAGAACAGGAAATGCAGTGATGCCTTGAGTATAGCTTTAGCACCTGGTGTTTGAAAAGTGCTTTACTCACTGTTCCTTGGGCTGAGGTTAGAGACATTGAGAGTCATGCCTATGTTTTATGGCTGTTGAATTTGCTTTTGTAGCAGATTAGACTGATGAGAAGACACTTAAATCTAAAAATGAGCATATAAGCCTTGTTTGGGTATAAACAACACTTTGCCTGGGTATAACAGGAAAAGTTGCAGTTAAAGACCATGCTGTGTACAGTTTTTATTCTGTGAAGATCTCTTATTTGCAAGATTCTTCTTGAAACATGGCCCCTGGTTTCTTTACCAGTAAGAACTTGAGTTAGGCACCCACAGCTGAAGCTGGGCTGGGTACCGACAGTTGCTGCTTTCTTGCTGTTACCCAAGGATCTGCTTGTTAATTATTCCACTCTAAAGAAATGGGTTTGGAAAAGGGGATCCTGAATTCTGCCCCAAAACCCTGTGGCAGAGACTCTTCTCCTGCCAGGTTCCTCAGCTCAGCTGTTCCCTTAGGAAAGCTCTCTGGTTAAGAGCGAGAAGCCTCTATTTCAAGTCTTTTATCACTTATTTTTTTAGCAGAAAGTAATCTACCACTTGAAAAGGAGTCCAAAATCTGAGAAGCAACATTTTTAGGAGCTTGCAGTCCAATGCTTTGTGCTGTCTGTGGAGAAAGGAATTGCAGCTTTGGAAGTGACGGCGTTATGAATAGTCAAGCACTTACCGGAGCACTGGCACAGGATGGATGCCGGGGAAAAGCCAGAGGCAGTGAGTCAGCACGACCTTGGCTGCTGCCAGAGGGATGGGTTCTGCTTCCAGCCTCAGTGGTCATTGACATGGGTTGGGGTCTTTAGTGGCAAGAGCCTACAGTGAAATAAAATTCACTAGAGTAACCACTGCTGGTATGTGTCTGACAAGTGTCATATCCATATAGTAGTAATGAAAACAGCATAAACCAGTTTGTAGTTATTAAAAAGTAATTTTGTTAGTAAACAGGTCTAGTTCTTTGTTACCCTGTGGAAGAACAGACCACACTCTCTTAAAGCAGAAACATTCTGAAAAATCAAAATACCACCTTTTTCATGAGCTGCTGTTTTGCCCACCGGATCTCAGCAGGGTGGGATAAATTGTTATTTACTGTATGACAGTAGTACCTGGGGATTCTGCGATGCCTGGCACAATGAGTTTCAGGCATATAAATAAAAGGTTAGAGATTTTACAGTGGAAATAGACAACCTTGTCAGGAATTTGCTATTAAGGAATAGTAAGGGGAATTTACAGGTGATTAATGGAGGCCCAGAAGCTGTGGAGAGATAGCTTGTTCAGCCATAATTTCACAGGAAATCTGTGGCTAAATCACAGAAAACACAGATTTTTCTCAGATCTAGTCCAATCATTTATCTTCCAAAGATCCTTCCATTTTAAAAAGCTGGTCAACCAGAAAGCCAAAGCAATCCACTGCCCTGTACTCACTGACCAGTGTGTGCACGGGCAGTACCTCCCACTGGTGTCAGTGTGACCACTAAGGCCATTTAGGTATGGTGCTGCTGGTAGTTTTGCTAGTAACGCAATCAAAACTTAAGGAAAACTGAGGATGAAAAACTTACGGCAACCTCCTTGGTTTCTTAAATCATTATTTGGCAATGTTTCAGTGGTGAAGCCCTTGTCATTAGGGACCCTCAGCAGCTCTTCGCCTGCATCTCTGCCTCCTGTGGAACTGCCCCCTTTGCCTTACCGTCCTTTTGTGGTCCCTCTCCCACGTACTCTGGTGATTCCAGAGCACATGGAAAGTACCTGCGATCCCAGAGTACTTCGCTAAATCTTACCCCCAGCTGCGCTTTCTGCCCTCTCCCACTCTGGAAGCTGACCGCTCCTGGCTGCCATCCCAGTGTTTGTAACAGTCTTCCTACTCCTTCCCACTTCTCCCTTTCCGAACCATGACTCTTCTCTGCTGTGACTGAGATTTTCACATCAGCATTTACTAGTCCCTACAGCTCGTTGAAACGCTTCATTTTTCTTTGCTCTTTCCCCACATCTAGTTGTTCATTGCGGGGGGAGACCAGATTCCAGCCGCCTCTCCCTGCAAAGAATGCATCGCGCCTCTCCTCACCCGCCGTCTCCGGCTAGCCCCACCCCACAAAGTACCCCTTGTTCCTATTGCTGCATGGGGAAAAGTTAAACGACACACTTTACTGTATTGAGCTCCGGCATGTGGGGTGCCCTTTATAGTGAGAGTACGTGGGAAATCTTCATTTAATTCTGTGAGGCATGACTTTTGCAGTTCTTTCTTTGGGAGCTCGGGCTGGCTAAAATCTCACAGGGTATGTTGAGCACTAAATCATAACTACTTGCAGAGCTGGCAATGGTTAATGTGGAGCGTGGACTGGGAGTTTGTAGAGAGCGAGCTCTGTGGGGCAAGGCCTGCCCTTGCCCGCCTGTTTGTATTGAATGCAACACAGTAAGCCTCTATTCTTGGCTGGGACAATTAGGTTCTATGGCAATATGAGTAATTAATACTAATAATGGGGCCTCTTCTGTGGATGGGCTGTTAGAAATAATTTCCTTCTGCCAGTTGCTTCTCTAGAATGTGGTTTTGAACTTCAAGATCCCAAAAGAGATAATCGGAACACAAGCAGCTGTCACAAACCTTTAGCTTTGTTTGTGTAGGCGGTGGTGGAAATTCCCAAAACTAAATCGTCGGATGGCTCACTGGTTTGTGGATCTTTTGTTGCAGCATTGAGCTCTTATGCAATGGACACTTGTTTGATTAAAGACCCTTCTCACAAAGAGCGTGTTTCAACTGTCACTATTTTTAATAAGGGGAAAAGAAGCAAAATCATGCAAAGCAAACCACCGATCCCCTGTTGCTCTGCACCCGATTGACTTACGGAGCACACAGTATTAGCTGTGCTGTGCACTGCCAATGCACTCCTGTCAGGGTCATCCAGCTGCTGCAGCCGCAAGAGGTAGGCTCTTATTTCCAGATGTGGTTTACAAGATGGTGATTCTGAATCCTGCCTTCACCCACGTGGCAGCTTGGGCCTGAAGGCAGGATAAAGCATTTGGTTGCTTTGGCACGTCACAGTCCTTCAACAGCCGTTCTTCATCCCCTTTGCAGGAGGGGTCGCATCTGGCCCACAGGTTGCCATTTAGATGAGCCTAGTGAGTGGTGGTAGTACAATGTAAGGAACGGTGTAACATGGGTCCTCCTGTCCACACAGTTCATCGAGGTCTGAAGGCTCCTTCTGTCCATCTTCTTTCCCATATGCAAGGGAAGCTGAACTGTAGAGGCCTTCAGAGACCTCTTCCGCAGCCTTCTTTATAGCCTTTGTCAGAATTCTGCCAAAAAAAGGCATTAATGACTCTGAAATTCAAAGTTAGATAGCCACAAGATGCTTTATTCCTCCATGTTTTTTACTACTAATAAAAACCTTGTTCCTTCAATTGAACGCAAACCTGACTTTTTCAGTAAACTGACAGCTGGTGACATGATGAAGATGAGTATGACTGAGAATGTTACATCGTAATTCAGGGTTTTAGAGTATTGGGCTCCCAGTAAGCAATGCAAGAATGCAAGTGTCCTTGGTAGATTGTTGCTAATGAGGAGGATAGTAATTTCTGAATTATTTTTCTTCAATCCCTGTTCTATTTCTACTCTGGTAACCATAGTAATTGCACTACAGTTTTGTGGTTTTAACCTACCCATGACCAAAACATCTTCTGGTGACCAGTTTGTTATTATAAAGATCATGTTGTGGCCTGCAGCCAAAGGCACTGGTACTAATACAGAATGTGATTTTTTTCTGTTCTCATAAGGCATGCAGAGCCAGGCACAGCAAGTATTTTTTAATTTTTTTTTTTTTAATAAAAATGTTGGGCTCCATGACAACACTGCAAATTATGATCTGAATTCCCTGCTGCCGCACCTCTCCTGAAATCAACAGAATTATTGCTAGCAAATAATTTGGTCCTTCGTAGTGTTAAGTCACACAACTCTAACAGCAACTGTCATGATGGCGTTCCCAGAACTGTAAGGTGTTTTGATGGGTGGACTTGGCAGCAGACTAGAAGCACTGGTGACTCAGTGGGCAGTGCTCTGCCTTCTGAGTCAGAAACGAACTAGTGCCCCAGCAATGCAGTTTGTAGTCTGTTTTTTGTGTTGTTCTTATGAGTTGTGAACCCATCTGGTTTCATAAAATTATTGCGTATTACTTTTAGAAAAGAAAAATTAGTATTCTTGCTGCTTTTCTGTAAATTTAATATCAAGATAGCTACCCCTGGCTGTCTGTTTTTACAGAGCTGGTAGAATAGATTAATCATGTTTGCGATTGTCCTGGTTTCGGCTGGGATAGAGTTAATTTTCTTTCTAGCAGCAGGCATAGTGCTGTGTTTTGGATTTAGTAGGAGAAGAATGTTGATAACACACTGATGGTTTAGTTGTTGCTGAGTACTGCTTATGCTAGTCAAGGACTTTTCAGCTTCCCATGCTCTGCCAGGTACACAAGAAACTGGGAGGGGGCACAGCCAGAATAGTTGATCCAAACTGACCAAAGGGTTATTCCATACCATATGACGTCATGCTCAGTATATAAACCGGGGGGGGTTGGCTGGGGAGCAGCGATTGCTGCTCGGGAACTGTCTGGGTATCAGTCGGCGGGTGGTGATCAATTGCATTGTGCATCACTTGCTTTGTATGTAATAATAATAATAATGATAATAATAATAATCATCATCATCATTATTATTATTATAGTGTTATTATCATTACCATTTTACTTTATTTCAACTATTAAACTGTTCTTATCTCAACCCAGGAGTTTTTCTCATTCTTACTCCTCTGATTCTCTCCCCCATCCCATCGGGGTAGGGGGAGTGAGCAAGCGGCTGTGTGGTGCTTAGTTGCTGGCTGGGGCTAAGCCATGACAGCAATCTTTATCTTTCAGTCAAATTTGGTCATAATTAGCCAACAGATTCCAAGTTATTAGAACAGGTGAGAGCCCATAGGAAACAGGCTAAGACTTGCTGCTTGTTGCTTGCCGTGGATACTTAGGTCTAAATTTGTGTTATCTATCTTTGGTCATTATCCGTGCTGAAATGCATCCTAAAGAGGTTTAAAGCTGCATTCCCTTCTCATTTTCAGGTTTGGGATCTGTTTGCAGAAAGGAGCTTTTCTTCTATGTGAAAGGCGGCTTCTTGTGAGAAGGCTTTTGCCTCAGTGCAGTGTGGCATGAAAATGGCAGCAGTACAAGTGTTGGCTTTTACAAACCAGGCACCTTCTTACACTATAACAGATAAGAGCAGAATCTGGTCCTCATGGCTAATCTAGAAGTTGTGCCTTTTTGCAAGTGTTAGCTGAAACATTCTTAGCTAATATACTTTAAGACTCTCTCCAAGCGAACAAATGGTCCACCAGCCAAATTCCTAACTCTGACATAAGAAGGAAACATGGGCACATAAGTCCCCAAGGTAATCACTTGTTAGTATGTCGGAGTACATCTTTCAGAACATTGTATAGCTAGTCTTTTTCTCTAATACCTATATTGAGAGTTATTATGAAAATCCTAAAAAAGTCTAGTTTTAAGTTGTGCAAGCTGGGGGAGGGGAGCTAAGGAACTTCTGTGTTATGTAGTTTGTGAAAGATTATTTTACAGGTGATGTCTGAAACCCACTGACTGTAGAAGCAAACAAGGACAAAAAAAATGTGCACTTCAGAGGCCCACTTTACCCCCAAAAGTCTCAAATAGATAGGGTTCCTTTAAGAGTCCTACAGAGGCAAAACCTTTTAAAGCAACATTATGTTAGCAAAGAAGTATATGGTTTTGGACAAAGGGCTCTATGTGGCTCTACTTGAGCAGGGGGTTGGACCAGATGACCTCCAGAGGTCCCTTCCCCCTCAACCATGGTGTGAGTCTGTGAGTCTAGGTAAAGGAGTTCTTAAAACTGGCTTTAAATTCCAGGTGTACATGTGAAATCCATGGAGGATCTTTGCTTCTCCATTTGAATTCCCTCATCACTTCCATAAAGGTGAAATAAAGTAAAGCAAATCAGGACATCAGCTTTATAGAAGGAACATTTCACCAGAGAAGGCTGCACACTGGATTATCCCCTGCAGAATTAGCTTTAAAAACCTGTGGAAGACCTCCTGAACTAGCTAGAACTGGGATATAGGTGTTAGATGAGCACAGTACATTCAGTTGTTTTTGTTTGTATGAGCTCATTGCTAAATATTTGTTTAACCATATCTTTGATGAAGTGTGCTGAGCTTGTTATTTTTCCTCTTAACTTTATCCAGTAATAACTGTAATCTAAATATGAAACTTCTATATAAGCAGGCCTCTGATCCAACAGGAACAGACAACATTAAGAGGGTAGGTAGATACTCATGGAGCAGCAGGACACCTAAAATGTACATCCTTTCCACCGAGCTGCGCAAGGGCTGCATGTGCCGTGTTCAAAAAATGTGTAGACTTGGCCCTTTGGGACATGGTTTAGTGGGCATGGTGGTGTTGGGTTGATGGTTGGACTGGTGATCTTAGAGGTCCTTTCTAACCTTAATGATTCCTAGTTTTTGCCTTCATTAAAAAATAATCCAGCCACCAAGCCAGGAAACACGAAATTACTACTCTACCCTTAATTGGTTTAGTGGTGGACTTGGTAGTGTTAGGTTAATGGTTGGACTGGGTGATCTTAAAGGTCTTTTCCAACCAAAACGATTCTATGATTCTATGATTCTGTGTCTGTGAACAGAGATCTTCGGCGGTGTCTGTGAACCACAACCTGCCGGGAGCAAAGGGAGGGAGAATGGAGAATGCTGGTTCTCTTTCCCTCAAAAGCAAACAACAACAAATAAACAGCAACTCCCCTGTCCCCTCTGCCTCTATGTATAGTGATTAAGCATCAGCAAGAACTGGGATGAGATGGCATCTCAAACGACTGTAAAAATCTTACTGTTTGCAGCAATCACTGCTATATTTGTGATCACAATAATTTTGGCTGGGATGTAGGAGTTAAACTTGCATTTGTAACTGGCTGAAATGAAACAGTTTCTAAATTAAGCTTAAAACAATTTTAAAAAAAATTACAGTATCTCCTTTCAATTCCAGTGGAAGCCTTTTTTATTTCCAGGCTATCTCAATTTTCTCTACATATCTATGTCATTCAGTGTAGGCACGTTTTCTACCTTCTTTGTAACAGAGGTGCAAAGTAGTTTGAGAAAGCATGGGGAGGAAAAAGTTTGCAGTAATTGTTCATTTCAAATTAAAATATGATTTGTATCTTCTGCAACAGATTTTTTTTGTTGTTGTTTTCGCCGTAATTTCCTGATTTTGGCCATAATCACGTAAAATATTTTAGTGACCTGTGAATGAAAGTGAACTGCATTGCAAGATTTTATTTTTTATGATAGTCTTCATAAGATGTGCAGATAATCAGGCTCTGTAATGTATGCAACAGAGGACTAGAAAGCAGGAGAAAAATAGCTGTAATTTACAGTTGGTAAATTGGACTGCCTTTGTGAGCATCAAAAAAAGCTGCGTTGTTTCGTATCTGCTGAAGTTTTCATCCAAAATAATCTAATCAGTTATTGTAGGCTTTATAATATTGACATTTTAGTAAGGCATTTCTATGTAAATATTACATTTCTGCATAGTGCTGTATACCTGTAGTAATTACCCTGGCTTGAAGAAGCCTTGTTCATGATTTATGAATGACACAGACATTCCCACATGTTCTGAATGTTGAAGGCTTTTATTATAGGTATACACAGACAGTCATGAAGATGCTCATTTTTAATTCATATGGATTCAGTATTGCAAAAAGTGACAGTTTTTAGTGCTAAACATACAATGAGAGAATCTGGGGAATATGCCTACATGTGTACATGAAATCCGGTGGTGGCTGCTGCTGCATCGCTGAATGCCTTACTAGAGGTCAAGTCATTCATGTGCTGTTAGGGCTGGGCTCCCCATCTTCTGGATGAAGCAGTATGTAAAGAGCTGTTGAATTTCGATGGCATTTTTTCTAGAGAGAGCACCTCAGGATAAGAGGCTGTTTGATGCATTTGAAGAAAATCAGGCTGACCCAGTTTCTCTGCATGATTGGGGTTTACAGGAATGAATTTATGCCAGTCCAAGGAGACCAGGTATTCTCACTGTCCCTGAAATCCCACCATGAGAGCACAGGGATAATTAAGCCTGCAGTCATATACATTATTCCTGCTGTTGTTTTACCAGAATAAGGGATTACTGCCTTTACCTATTGATCTTCCCCATTCCTCACTGCCCGCTGCTGATTGCTTGATTGCTCCTTAATGCAGTTCTGGAAAAAGCATGTGAAGAGGAAAGTCTATAGTCCTTAATCACAGAGTTTTAGTAATATTGCGTGGAAAAGAGAAATGTAGGGGATTTCTTTTTTATGGGCTTGGCATAACAACAGGATCAGGTGAGACATAAATAGAGTGTAAAGGGAGAAGGGAAAGGAGGTAGGTGTCGAGGGTTAGGGATATCCTGTGGTTACAACAGAGAAGCCAGGTGAACCCTGATTTAAATGCTATAGGTTGAGCCTAAGCAACATTCAGGGAGCTATTTCCCTGCCTTAGTTTTCACACCAGAGCTGGTAACTACCGCTTTGATCTGTATGTTTCCAGTGCTATGCAAAGTAAAGAGCAGCTGTTTTTGAAAGCTGTAGGCAGCCTGCCTGGTTCACCTGTGCATCCCTGAAGGCTGGGCCAGCTCAATATAGGCCAGCTGACAGCTGTGATTAAGGGGGTGCTTTGGCTCAGGGTCGGTTGTGTTTATTCTGGAGGCTTTTGATGCTCCAGGAACGTTAAAACAAATAAATAAACAACCCTGCCATGTTTGCAGTAAAGAAATGAGCCAAATGAACACCCAGCTTGCTGGCTGCACGCCTCTGCCGGACTTCAACTTCCCCACGCTGAAGCCATGCTGCAATGGCAGGGAGCCGCGCTCCGGAGCGTTGGCTCCTACTGCAGGTGAAAATGGGTTTACGCTAATGCAGCAGGGTTGTAAATTTTGCCATCTCTTGCAGGGAAGGTTGTTGGGGCTGCCTGTTTTTTAGTGCTGGGCTCCTGGGCCTTTTAAGAAGGTTGTGCTGCTTTATTAGTACTGGAGCTGTAAAGACCTGTTTTCCTGTCAGAGGAGAAGCGAGGGCGTGCCAAGGAGAGTGGTGGGCCTAGAATTTTGTTCATAGCTGGGTAAGTGCCGGAGCAGTAGGGGTTGGCTGAGTGGGATGTGTGTGGAGCAGCTTGGGCAGTCTTTTCAGGGCTGTGGCTCATGCTTACCTTGGGAGAAAATTTCGCATTTCATAGAATCGTTTAGGTTGGAAAAGACCTTTAAGATCATCCAGTCCAACCATTAACCTACACTACCAAGTCTACTCTAAGCCAATCAAGGGTAGACTAGACTAAACCATGTCCCCAAGTGCCACATCTACCCGTTTTTTGAACATCTCCAGGGATGGTGACTCCACCACCTCTCTGGGCAGCCTGTTCCAGTTCTTGACCACCCTTGCCGTGAAGAAATTTTTCCTAATTTCCAACCTAAACCTCCCCTGGCACAGCTTGAGCCCATTTCCTCTCGTCCTATCGCTAACTACGTGGGAGAAGAGACCAACACCCACCTCACTACAACCTCCTTTCAGGTAGTTGTAGAGAGCGATAAGGTCTCCCCTCAGCCTCCTCTTTTCCAGGCTAAACAACCCCAGTTCCCTCAGCCGCTCCTCATAAGGCCTGTGCTCCAGACCCTTCACCAGCCTTGTTGCCCTTCTCTGGACATGCTCCAGCACCTCAATGTCTTTCTTGTATTGAGGGGCCCAAAACTGGACACAGTATTCCAGGTGCGGCCTCACCAGCGCCGAGTACAGGGGGACAATCGCTTCCCTGCTCCTGCTGGCCACACCATTCCTGATACAAGCCAGGATGCTGTTGGCCTTCTTGGCCACCTGGGCACACTGATTTTTATCGCTACATATTTATCTGGCTTCATATCATTTCCCGTGCGGTCAGAAATACTCCGTGTGCAGGCTGCAGGACTACGGGAGCTGCCTAGCCATGAATAGCTCTTTGCTACGTGCCTTGGCTCTGTAAAATACGCTGCTTGTGTTGATACGTCCTGAAAGACATCAGAAGCTTCTCAGCCATGTTTGGGTAAATAAGGTTTTAAACAATGCTCTTTCTTCAGTTCTACAATTTTAGTAGCTCAGCTGTGGAAATGTAACTGAGGTGGTAATTGAGCTTCTGGAATCCTTTTTTTCTGAGGGTGTGTGGGAAGTGGTGAACTCAGAGTGACTTTCATATCTATTGGCAAATAGTTGGAAGTGACATTTAGAAAAGTCTTATTTTTTCTTTTAAACTGGTAGCTCTACCATAAAATTCCAAGTACAGAGCCCTAAAATGTCACTTTTTCTATCTTCTTTTCTGAGTGGGAGAGAAAAAGACTTAGTAATTCAGCACAAAACCGAGCCTTTATTTTGGCTGCAGTCTTGGTTGATCCCATGGGCTAACCAAGTGTCAGACACATGGTAGAGCTGAGAGACTGACTTCCCTGCTTGTTAGCTGCTAATTTAGTGATGTTTCTGTGTCAGTGCAGTAATTTCAACATTCATAGCCCATTCCACAAGAGTGAGTGTATGAATCTAAATATTTTGATGAATCGGTGTTTCCTTTTCACTTTCCCTTTTGCATTGTCCTGCCTTAATCAGATAGATGAGGCTTCTGTATTCCATCAGGTGCTGGATGACTCGGTCAAAGGGACTTGAGTTTAATGTTTAGTGTCACGGGTTTAGGGTTTGTACCTCTCCTTGGCTGAACAAGGAGCTGGGTGCAGCTTTCAGTTCATCGCGAACGGTCTTCAAAGATTTCAGCTGATACTTCAGGACAAAAAGTCTGTTGCAGCCACAAAGGAGTCTTGGTTCTAGGCTTCAACTTTTTATGTTATGTATAGCATTGATAACATTTGTTTCTGCTTACCTGTATATACTAAATATGTGAGGCTTACCTTAAGGGCAGCATAGGCTGTTAGCTTCAGATAGTTTCTGTGAAAGAAAACAGGGGTGAATACTTACAAATATTTAGAATTTTTGCCCAGCTGCAAATCTCTGTACTAGTGGCTCTGATTAAATGGAAAATATACTGAAAAACCTGATTTCTGCAGTCATATCAACACCTATTTTTATTAAAAAAATGATTGTTGATAAGACTATTCTTCATATAAATGATAGTACCAGGTTATGGCTTTGTCTCCTTTTCCATTAATTAAACCTGTGTTTTAGGCTAGTTTGTAGTGAAGCTTGAAACTTTAGTCCTGTCCTTACTGCTTGCCTGCATACATCAAACTGCTAATAGAAACCTAAAATGCAATTGTTCTTCCAAATTATTGTTTGGATTAAAATGTTAATGGGCACTATGAAGACCACTAATACTGGAGGTATGAACTAAATGCGAATTCATCCTGTTTTCTTTTCTATTATAGCAGGCTTTACCTTCCAACTGGTGTTTAGCAACCTTTCTAATCTTGGACTTGTTAGTATTTCAACATTGTTTAATGCATTGTCTGAATTTTTTTCTGCCTCTCAAAAGGTGAGAGATCACCTGCTCAATATCAACTTGTCATTCTTGGAAAATACAAAATACATTTGTAGCTTGAAAGGACTCAAAGAAAAAGAAAGTGGATTTTTTTCTTTTATTGTGGGGTTTTTTTTCTTTTTTTTTTTTGTCCCTTTTTGTTGTGTGTGTGGTGTTTGTTCCTCCCCTCCCCTTCAATTGTAGCTCTATCCCAAAGCTCAGGGGCTAGAATTAAAGGAGCCCTCCCTGCATGGGTGCAGAAATGTGCCCTCAAAACCAGATGTCCTGTGACTGTTAACAGAACTGGGCTTAACAGAAAGAATAATATTCAGGTTTTAGACCTTGCTTCCCTTGTCTCTCTTTGGTCTGAGGAAGTTACCTAGCATATCCTTCTTCAAACTTGTAATGCCCTGTGTCTGTTCTTTAAAATTATCTCTAATGATTGCATAAGATACGCTTCTTATTTAGTTTTAAATCACTGTCGTGGTTTAGCCCCAGCCAGCAACTAAGCACCACGCAGCCGCTCGCTCACTCCCCCTACCACGATGGGATGGGGGAGAGAATCGGAGGAGTAAGAGTGAGAAACACTCCTGGGTTGAGATAAGAACAGTTTAATAATTGAAATAAAGGAAAATAGTAATGCTAATAGTAACAGTATAATAATGATAATAATAATAATGATACACGAAGCAAGTGATGCACAATGCAATTGCTCACCACCCGCCGACTGATACCCAGACAGTTCCCGAGCAGCGATCGCTGCTCCCCGGCCAACCCCCCCCAGTTTATATATTGAGCATGACGTCATATGGTATGGAATAGCCCTTTGGGCAGTTTGGATCAACTATTCTGGCTGTGCCCCCTCCCAGCTTCTTGTGCACCTGGCAGAGCATGGGAAGCTGAAAAAGTCCTTGCCTAGCATAAGCAGTACTCAGCAACAACTAAAAACATCAGCGTGTTATCAACATTCTTCTCCTACTAAATCCAAAACACAGCACTATGCCTGCTGCTAGGAAGAAAATTAACTCTATCCCAGCCGAAACCAGGACAACCCCAGAGAATTGCTGATGCATGTGTGTTATCTGTCCATTTTTTCTGTTGTGTCACTTTCAGTCTCTCAATTTTTTGTTCTTCAGTGTCTCTGTCCTCTTTTTCCAATTACTAGGCCTTTCTCTCTCAAGTGTTTGGAATAAATTTCTGGAAAACTGCATCGTGCACAGCTGTCGAGACTTTCAAAAATATTTTTTTGGCTTGTATTCAGAGTCTACTTTAGTAGCAAATACATTTATGGGATTATTTTAGTAGAAAACATTTATTCACTAGCTATTTTTACATATGTAAATGCGTATTTAAAATTTTGTATTTAGCTTCATGATTTATTATAGAAATGAATCCTTTAAGGCAAGAAACAGCAAGGTGGGGGAAATCATGTGACTTCTCTTGTTGGATTTTTTTTTTTTGAGGGGGGTAGCTAAACAAAAAGTCTTATCTAGCATTTAAGCTGGAAATCTGTGTTGCAGTGATAGCCCATCAGAAAATGAGTTGTCGCCTTGCAACATTACTATAGGTTACTGCGGTGAATTTTCTTAGTCAGGAGGCACTTCAGTTCAACTGTACTCTGCTACACATGTTAAATATTTAAATCTGTCATTGAAAAAGAAATTCAAATTGCATGATGGTGAAGTATTATTTTTGTTTTAACAGGTAATGCTTTGTAAGATGAATTCACTACACGCATTTGGAAGAGACATTTTGTACACCTCTATAAGGAATCTCATCGTCTTCCCTTCAGTTCTTTTCATAGAGCGTTTCTTCGGAGTAATGCTGGTGCTGTTTGATGAACACTGTCTAATATATCAGCAATCAGTTCTGACAAATACTGTCTGGTCATTTCCCTTTGCTCCCCAACGCCCCCACATATCTCTCTGCTAGTTCTTGTTTTAAACTCTGAACCCCCTGGAGCAGGGGTCTGCCTTTCCACTCTGAGAAACACCCAGCTCTGTCAGATCCCAGGCACTGACTAAAAGACTAGTAGGTGTAACTGCCATACAAGTAATTCAGAACAGGGACAGAAGTCCTAGAGTCACTGAAGTCAAAGGCAAACTTCCCCTTGACTTAAGCCAGGCTGAGATTTTATTCCCAGCATCTGAGTAACCAGTTTGTGCTTTTGTCTTTAATAGTGTTACATACTGTCAAGAAGGCTTGGATTTGTCTTGCTAACCTTCTGCCACCCAAATGTTAAGCACGTAGCCTTTGGGGCTCCCTTCTTACCTAACGGAGGGAGAGGGATGGACAGTGAGACTGCAAGAGGTCACTTGTGGAAGCGCTTCTGCTGTGAGGAGCTAGTGGCTTGTTTAGGGTGGACAACCAACTTCTGGATGACTTGGGGTTGGGGAAGATAAATTGCATCCAAAGTGCTTACAGCTACACCATTCAGATTTGCTCTTGGCTGGATGAACACTTTCATAGAGTTTAGGGGTAAAAAAGCACTTACAGTTCGCATAGGCTGACCTGGGAAGTAAGAGCTGGAATATAACTCCTCTATTAGCTCTGTGTTTTGAAGCCTAAAGTTTGCATTTGTCTTGTAGGCATCTTCTGAAAAGGCATATAGTCTGGATGTAAAGACATTAAAAGGCAGATTCTACCATTTCCTTGACAATTAATTTTAGTAGTTAACTCCATCTGTGATTAAAAAATCTGTACCTAATCCCAGATTTCAATGTGTTGGGTTTTAAATTCCATCTGGAAGTTCCTTTTTATGCTTTGCTTGAATAAAAAGCCCTGAGGACATTGCAATTTCTGCCTGAGGTGATTTTTTTTTTTTAATTTTTTTTTTAGATGCCATAGTCAAGTCACCCAGTCATTGTCTTTCATCTGCTAAACAGAGTGAGCTCCTTACCCTCAAAGCTGAATTTTCATATAACCTTGAGACAGTATTGTAATTCTCGGCATCATGTCTGAATTTTTGGTGTCCTTTAACAGAAACAAGTTATTGGAACTCTCAGTTAATCCCGCATCTGTGTAGCTAATACCTTACTGGGGGAGAAAAATTGCATTCTTGCTTCCTAATTCCTTTCTATACATCCGAGGATTGAGTTTGCTCTTTTCTGACACAGAATCATACTGAGATTTGCACTGAATTGCTCATCCTCTACTATGTCTCATTTCTCTTCAGAGCTTTTGTAGCTGCCAACATTATTCATAAAAATACTGAATAGTGCCAGACCTGGACTTCGTTAATTAGAAACAGTCTCTGCAGTCTCTACTCTTCAATAGAAAATGGTGGTGGAAATGTAATGAAAAATCATATTTGATCCTGTGTTTTATCTCTTGTATATCATATTATCTGCCTGCAGTTATGCAATTTTATCTGGATAATACTGTAAAATTAAGGAAATATAAAAATTTTGACAGCCAATTGCTAGGAATTTTAAATTGCTCTTCAGAAGAATGAATTAGGAAAACAATTAACTGCTTCATGTCTTTGAGATATAACGGGATCAGTCTGGTAGTAAAACCGTTCAGAGCAGCAGGAAAAGTACTGCTCCATATTGGCATTCTTCCTTGTTGCATAGCTGTAGATAATGATTTTTTTTTTTTCAAAGTTTTGTAAAAATGCTGTATGTTGTAGAGAATTTCAAGGTTGCAGAGTTTCTTCTATAAAGTTACCCAGTGAATTTAAAACAAAACCCCAACAGTACTCTTAAGTCGCTTAACTAAGTGAAGGGGGAAAGAACTTTTTGGGTACTAAATGTCAGGTACTTCTTAACCAAATCCACTTTAAGATGAGGGGTGGGAGTGGTGTATGTGTGTAAGGATTGGTGCATTTGTGTAATGTATTTGGTTGTCAATCCAAAACATTGAGCAGGAGTTAACTAGGGCTGTTTGACAAGAGGAATTCTATTTTGTGGATATTGTAGATTAAATGAAGGTAAATCTGAGCTTTCTGAGCAATTAAGTTTAGCTTTAAAAAAAAAAAAGTGGCCATGTCTCTCTCGGGTGATCTGAAAGGTCTGGACTTAAGTACTTCAAAATTAAGCAAAGTGCCAGCCTAAATGGAGGTCTCCACGTGCTGTGTGAGTGGCCTGACCAGATAACCATTTCAGGGTGAGCCCTCTGCTATCCTTGTCTTTTGGGTGGGAATCATTGTTTTTTGAGAAGGAGAGGAGATGGGTTGAAGGTTCAAAATGGTTCTAACAGCTCTTTAATGAGCAAGTTTGTTCCCAAAAGAAGTCCAACAAGTCTGTCGATGATCATAAGATGCAAAATAGTTTTGAATTGGAACAGTATCTGTTTCAGATAAAGTCTGCCAAAGTTGAAAATTACTGTATTTGAATGTGCAATTTCTTAAACAGTCATTTTCTGTTCTTCTGAGAAGAAATTAATAGGAGCAAGACTTGTGTTATATTTGCATCGAACCTCTGAAGCCTCAGCAGGTGCAGTGCATCCTTTGCTTTTCTTTAAGGACCTCAATTTGACCAGCCTGGGGTACTTTAAATAAATTAGCAGTTAGGGTAACTAAGGTGGTCAACAGGATGCTACCAGATTCTGCATGGAGGGCACTTGTGAGTGTTACTGCTAGGTAATAACCTGCCATTATACCTTTACTGAGTCTGTCTTGGAGCAAAACCTCAGGGCCTTTTCTATTGTTAGGTATCACTTGGTGGAACCAAAAATGTGGTAGTTAACATGTGGTGGAAATAGAACCTTCTGCTAGTGAAGATGACTGCCTGGGTGGTGGCGCCTCACGTGGCAGCAGATGCTTCTGGAGCTCCTCTTGCCAGCTGATGGTGGTCCAACATTGTGCTGGCTCCCAGCAGCGTAATGCCATTTGAGTGGTACACGCTGACTGCTGAGTGATGTGATCAGCACTTGCTTCCCCACAGCTAGATGTGTTTGACAGACCACTGTGGAGAGGGTGACGTAGCTGCTCAGCCCACTGGATTAGTCGAGTGCTTGTGAGCTCAGTATGGCCAGTCACACCGCCTTTCTGAGGCTGAACACATTACTGCTCTAATGTTGGGTCATCACCTCCTGAAGGAGATGATGTTGCTGTTCTGCATGTTGCTGAGGTGTAGATGCAGGATGTCAGCACCATGACGGGGCTGTTTCACTGTGCCCTGTGTAGTGACTCTAATGGAGTTATGGGTTGTGCGAGTGGGAGGTCATCCACCTGCACCGTAGGTTAGCACATGCCCTTACTTCACACCTACTGTTTTCTACCTGGGAACGTATATGTTGTTATTGCTGTCTGTTATCTGTGTTACTATGGCTCATGTGAGTCTTGGCAATGGAGTAGGACCTCTGCGATCTAAACATTGTGCAGGCATAGAACCAGGAGAGGACTTTTTTCCCTGAAATCTTACAGCTATTTAGTGCACGATTTAATGGTGAAAACTGTTGATGTAACTAGACTCAACGTTTTTTTATATGAAAACTTCTAAATTTTGTTGAAATACTTTTTGTAATATCAGAGAAACTGCAAGCTCAGAAAAATCTCATTTAGAAGATAAAAATGCTTTTTTATTTGGAAACATTCAGATATGCATTTGACTTTAGTAACAGAATAAATATATTTGTACAGGCAAGCATATAGATGTTAGGTTTGGGATTTTGTTGAAAAAACTTTCTCATTTAACTAAAATATTGTTTTGAATAATGATGGTGGTGAGGGGTAAGTAGCAACATTTTTAGTTCTGGTCACACCATTTGCTCCCAAGAAGTTGAATGGAGGGCTCCAGGAGAATCACATTTCCTTACAAGTCATCAGAAAAAAGCTTTTTCTTGTTAACACAGGAACTTCACTGAAGTTGTCTTTCGTATTTGAAGAAAGTTTGTATGGAGAGGGGTGTGGTGAATTTGTGGTATCTACTTTGATTTATATAGAGAGGAAGAGTTAAAACAGAAAGTCCTGTGCAATCTGATGCAGGAGAAAGAAAGATAGCGAAAATCTTCTGTAAGTTTAGAAGACGGTTATTCCATGATAAAAGGCTTGTGGCCATCACTAGCCAAGGCATAAGTGTACTTAGGGAAGTGGACAACAAGCTTGCTCAGGCTTCAGGGAACTCCCATTTGGATATACTGAAGGCATAACAACTCCATTGTGCTTTCTGTCAAGAGACTGCACAGGAGGAAAGAAATAATAGTGCAGCAGAGGTCCACTGTTCAGCTCAAGGGGAATTTGCCTATAAGGGGCTTGGGATGGAACAATTAATTGGAAAGTGCTAAGAGTCCTTTGGGAAGATCTTTTCTTAGTGACTATTTGCACAGGAGCAACTGCTTCCCTGCCTGAGTTGCAGAATAGGGAGGAAGCAGAAATAAATCTGTATAGTTTATGAACCTATGATTGTTATTTATCACTTTGAGTACTAGCAGTTACATACTGGGATAGCTCTGGGTAGGAGTCTGGCTGGCAGCTGGCTAAGTGTTGTCCCACTGAATCTTTTATTTGCAAGGGAATGTGCCAAATGTAATGGTCTGTGGTGCACTACCAATCCAGTGGGATCTATAATCCACTAATGGCAAGTGCTGTTCACGTGTCTGGATATTGCCACCACTGTGCATCACTTGGTGAATGGTAAGACGCGCAATCGTTCTCCCTGAAGCTTGACCTGCCTTTATTGAGCACATCTGACTAGGCTTTGGAAGCCTTGCTGTTAGAACAATATATTCAATTCCAGTATCAACTTATTTTGATGTTTTGGTTTTTTTGACTCAAACTGATTGCAGATGTTACCCACTGGATTTATATGTGGGTGCAATTTAGCCTGGAAGTCTAAAAAGATAACTGCCTAATTTGTTAATATACAGTGTGGAAACCCTAGTATGTTTTGACTTCTGTGGCTAATGAGTTTTGCAATAAGACCATAGCAGTTTAAATCACATAAATATGATGCCTTGGGGGTATTTTGTTTGGTGATGGTGGTTGTGGTGTTTGGTTTTTGTTTTGTTTTTGATGTGGTGTTTTTCTTTTTTAAATTTGGCATTCAAATCTGTCACTAAATTATACATGCAATGTTAACTACAGTGCCTCTTCTTATAGCCTGTGGATGCTTATTTCTGCTAAAACAAGACAAAATATTGCAGTTTTGCTTCAGAAAGGATGTAAACAGTTTAATTGGAAACTAATAGGTTATTAGTTTCTGGCATCAGTTAGAAATCGAAGTGCTGCTGTTACTCTGCATTTCAGTCCCTTACAGAAGTCCTGGAGGTTATGGGTAGGTGACCCAGGGTACACCTTTTCACACTAGTAACTCTGTGTGTCTCCACCATTTTCAAAATATCTTTTACAGGTGACCACTGCATGCATTTAATTATATATATATATATTTAAAAATGTTGGTGTTGAATGGAAAAATACTTTTTTCCTGTGTGTGCATCTTTGTGAAGCAGTTTGAGTTATAAAAAAAACTTCAAAGGATTTTGTTGGCAACGCAAACTTGAGACACATTGATATGTGTGTAATTCTCATTGTGACAAAGAGGAGAGATGCATTAATTTTGTAAATTTGAGATTATCTCAAGTGGAGGTAGCACACTTCCTCTTCCAGCTTGGTTCAGCTGCAGCAAAAGTGGTTTTCATCTTGTCTCTTCAAAACTTCAGAATATTCTGAATCGGTTCTGACTTTGGGAGGTGTAAAGATTCCCCAATACTAGCAATAAGAAGCTTTCTGTAGTGCTCTTAAAATAATGTCATTATTTCAATGATTAATAGCATTGCACAGTATATTTGAGTGATAACACTAGACAGTATGTTTTTTCCTTTCCTGCAGTTTCAATGTTTTTGTCTGGAATTCCCTTCTTAATCAAGTGATACTTTTGTTGCTAACAATTCAATTTTGCTGAATGTAGAATCTTTTTTTCTTGTAAAAATGTTTCATAAAAATAACTAAGTGTAAATGCAGCAATCTGGATCTGATCTGCATAAATGTTCACTGCGTTTCACCTATATCATGAAGTGATTGACTGCACAGGTAAGATGCACATTATTCCAGACTTGTGCAGAACAACTGTGGCAGGGTTTTTTGTTTTTTTGGTTTTTTTTTTTAAAAAAAAAACCAAAACAAAACACCAAAACAACTGTTCTCAGTAGTTGAGTAAACTTAGGACATCCAGTCTCCATGGTCCAGAAGACCAGCAGAGAGTGGGGAACAAAGGCTACCCAGGAAAAAATGAACTTGGAAGACCTGTTTAGAGAAGCTGAGGTGGAAGGAGCTTGTATGAGCTTTTTGTAAAAGTTTTCCTCTCTCAGGCACAAACTGTTTCTCCCACGATCAGGAGTAAATTGCAGATTGGTACCTTAAAGACCTGATGCTGCTGAATGCCATGACTGCTACTGAAAGACCCAGCTGAGCAAGGTGCAGTGCCCCTTCTGAATTTGGCTTGTTTTGGTTACAGTGCCAGCTCATCTATCATATGGTCCCTGTGTTGCTCCTGGAAAGTGTCGTTATCAGTTGTGTGGCCCATGTATTTCCATCTTGGAAGTGTTACCTGTATAGGCACATTCTTATTTTCAGCGGTATTGGCGGCTTCCTCTCTGGTGCAGCTTAAGCTCCCTACTTGAGAACAAAAACTGCCAGACAACTGGCATTCTGAACAGGCTGGAGGCTTGGTGCGTTGGATCACAGCTGCCAGTCCATCCCCTCTAGCTTGCTCTGATGGCCATCCCTCTGGGTTACTACTCTTAGGCTGCACTAAGTTGTGTTAAGGTCTGACTTGAACAGAGGATGAAGAAGCCAAAAAAGTTGGCTTTGATGTGCCTTCTCTTTAGGGTCCAGTTCCCAATAACGATTAGCTGGTAGAGCAGCTAGGGCCCTGCAGGACTTGAGGAGCGTGAATCAAACAGCCCAGGCTGTGCTGAGATGTTTGGCTGACCAAGAACAGAAGGGAAGCAGGTATCTGGAGTTATACCTGCAGACGTTTTTGTGATAGAGGAATGATCTTCTCCAGGTCTTACTTTTTGAGTGAAAGATGTGCTTGGTTATGTTTTGCAAGCATAGTTAGTGTAAATAATGTCATTAATATTTTAGTTACTACCTCAGAAATGTCAGTCCTGCAGCCAGGATTGTAATGGATTGTTTATGACTCGGGAAGAGCGATTGACTGAATCTGTATACCTGAATGTCTAGATCATTCGTGCAGCTCAAGACAAAGGATATCTAAAGCATACTGCTTCTACAAGCAGTAATTAATTCCTTTCTAGTGGTTCTTGGATGTTTGTTTATTCCATACAATGTGCAGTCATTGACTTTCTGCATTTACTGTCCCATCAGTTTAAAGATTGAAGTCAGGCAGAGACAGTTAACAATGAAAAATATTTTATTATTACTTCATAAAGCAAGTCAATTATTTTTCTTTCTTCTGTGGAAATGTATTTTTGATTAGTAAACTATCCAATAAAATATGAAGTACAGAACTTTATTATTTGCCAGGTTTTCATCATTATGGCTGATGTTACTACTACTTGCTAACCAAAACTACTGTGAGCTTATTCTTGCTACCCTGCTGTGAAAAAATGCATTCGGTAGCATTGCTAAAATGTCCACATAGAACTGCAAGCTGTTGTGGTAAGTTCTGTTGGGACTATTTATCTGCTTAAAGGTTGGCTTTTATTTAAACCAGTGATGAATATACTTGAGGCAGAATATAAACAGCTATGGAAATAAAGTATTAAAGCAACTGCATGCAAATGTGTATGCTATAAATTATTAAAAAGAGATTGCAGAGCAAATAGAGACTTTCCTACTGTGCAATGATAAATAGCAAAAGGGCTCAAGCATAGGTGTGCTGGTGTTGGCAGGATTTGTATTAACAGGCTTGTACATTGCTCCAGACCTTCTTTCTTCAGGCTTTGGTCAAAACTAACCTTTTTAACCCATGAGGGCTGTGTGCTGTTGTCATCATCATTTAGGTGTGAGTCTTTTTCAGTATTGGAAAAAGACTCTGCTCCATGAGGGTGGGCAGTGATTCCATTTTAAATGGTGGTGTGAATCAAGTGACAGATAAAGCATTCATCATTCAGTCCTGTTAACTCGTTTATAGTTTTTTTTTCCTTAATCAGGGCAGATCATAAAGATGTCAACTTTCTCTTTTGGTGATATTGTGTCATTCCTATGCTGGAAGTCCTCATGCATCTGTGCAGAGGAAATAGCTTGTAACATGTGCATCTCCAGTCAGACACTGGCTTAATGGTATGTAATGGGAGTCTGAGTGCTTTGGATTTGTTGAAAAAGCCAGAATCTGTAACAGCCGTTCTTTGAAATACAACTTCTTCCACCAAGATATGGAAGAGATGGAACTAAACCCCTACCAGTTAAATCCCATCTCTTCTCCTAGTTTATTCTACACTGAGTACCTTTGCAAGTGTGGATGCTTTATTTCTCCAGTTAAGGAGATCAGGACAATTTTTCTTCTATCGGGCTGTGCAGTTTTAGTTAACCAGTGAGGTGGTAATTCCTCTGCCTGCAGAAATCCCTCTCCTGACGGGTGGAACTTGACATCCTCAGCGGTCCTGGTCCTGGTCCTGGCTGAGGGCAGAGAGATTTGATCTCCCTTTCAGATGAATGGTTTGCTGTGCTTCTAGCGCAGGAGCTGGGTAAACTCTCTGGTTCTGCCCAGCTTCATGTTTGCCTGGGGAGACCCTAATAGCTCTGTTGGTTATGCTTGTGTGTTGGGGAGGAGGTGGTTCCTCTCCCTGGAAGCAGTAGTGCACACCTAATGGTGCTTGCCCCAAATCCACACCTGGGTATGATGCAGTATTTGCCAGACTCTGAGTTTCTGCATTGCTCTTCTGCTGGTGACACCTCTCAGTTCAGAGGTCCTGCTTCCCCAGTGCTCCTCTAAAAGGTTGCTGCTTCCACCAGCAGCAGGTTGGTTCAACTGTTTGCATGGCTGTGCTTTCAGGGAGGGTCTGCGCAAAGATCTGTCTTCACAGATGCTTCTCAGGAAGGTATTTTCTCTGAGCTGGGCTAAGACACAGCTCTCAACAGCCAAAACAATACTAGTAGTGGTAAAGAGACGGGCTGGAGGGGCACAGCTGCAGGTTCCTTTCCGCTTTTCCATTTGCTCCCCGAGACTGTTGCTCACTCCCACTTCAGCAGGAGGAGCCCTGTCTGTGTGGGTGAGCTCCATGCTCGCTCCGTCTCCTCTGTGGAGATGTACCCATTTCTGATCTGTGGCTGTGCAAAAGATACTGGATGGATAAATCGGAAGGAAAGCCTGAATTCGTAAGAGATGGGGGAAAAAATCTGCTTACAGCTGTCTTAATAAACCTGCAGACAGTTGTACTGATGCCTGAAGTGTTGGTTTTGTGTATCCACATGGGGCTACAGAAATGGAGGAAGGTAAAGCAATCATGGCAGCTTACCCTGCCTGTAGGTTTTCTATTTCTGTGTTTCCTGGATCATTACCTAGCCCTGCCTGGATCTCTTTGCTCGTCATCTGAACAGCTGATTTCCTGAAAGCAGTTCCTGTTTGATTCCAGCCACCGCCAGCTCTCTTGCTTGGATGTTTCTGGAGAGGAGCCCTACCCTCAGCAAGCACTTAAGGATTAACCAAAGTGGTGGTGGCTTCCTGCTGGCGCTGGAGCCCTGAGTGGCAACTCCTGGCTTCCCACAACTTCAGCAAGGTTTTTGCTTCTTTCTGCCAGACGAAGGGCCGGCTCCATAACAGTGCAAACAAGATCCAAGTCTTCAGTGTGGGATAGGGCAGCTACTCTCATCCTGTTATGCCAGTTGAGAGTGGTCACAGGATTACACGCAGAAATAAGGCAGCTTCTGTTTCATAGCAACAGCTTGTTCTGTGAAGTGCGTGCCTCTCATTTCTTTTACAGACTGGCTTTATGGAAAGGAGGAGAATTCAATGTTACCCTCCTTCTTTCTAGCATTAACAGAAAGTATTCATGTGTGCAGTTATTTAAGATATTTAGGAACAATCTGGTGAGTGAACTGTTTAAAGGAGAGAATGATTAACGCATGCAAACCGCATTGTCCAGCTGAAATTTGTTTACTGCACTAAAATGTCAACATTATTATCTGCTATTATCTTGAAGTGTTAGTATTTCCGTCTTCAGACAATGCAGCATTTCTAGAATACCAATGAGGCAGATCTAGTGAGGAGGCAGAGGACCTCTGAACTCATGACAACACCTTATGTAAATCTTCACTTCATACCTGTTACTTTGGGAAATAACAAATGAGGTTTTGGTCCATATTTCTTAAGTACAGGCATCTTCTCTTCACTATTTCCAGTGTCTTTATCCACATAAGCAAGAATTAAAAAACCCTATGGAACTTCAAAATACTTCTTATATAGTAGGTATGAGGATGTGATTCATGATCTCCAGGTGCGAAAATAATTTGCTTAAAATTATGGATAGTATTTAAAGTATTTATGGTCTAAAGGGGTGTGTGTGGGGGTTTTGTTTATTATTTTTAAATTGAGTCTTTACCCTGGTTTTAGTGACAAAATACTGCTCTGCTTCTTAAGCCTAAGTCATGAAGACGCAGTCAGGAAACCAATTACCCAAATACTTGCTTGCAGCAACGGAGTGGGTACTTGTAGATATCTTAAGGGCTCAGTTATTTAATGGTCAGCCCCTGTTTGACCTGTCAACACTTTAAAACTCTAGCCAGAAATAGTTAAATTATTGAATGTTTGGTCACAAAAGATGATGGCAAAATCCCAGTATGCATCAAAGCCACAGAGCTGCTGTGGGGATCGGCCAGCTGCTGGATCCCAGGAGGAGAGATGGAGGCTGGGACAGAGGCCCCGCAAGCCCAGAGGAGGGTGGGTGTAAGCAAAGGCCGTGTGCTGCTTCATAGCCTGGGTCTCTGTGCTAATATGTTTGGCAGGAAATTAACCTGAAAAGGCAGAGGTGTTTTTGCTTTCCAGTTTTTAACCTTGGCAAAAAAACCCTGTAAAGGCAGTGTATTTGTGCAGGGTGGTTGCTTCCTGACTGAGCATTGCTTGTTACCAAGTGACGGAGGCCAAGAGGCAAATATGCACAGTGTTTATTGGACTGATCCTTTGCCTCCTCATGTGTCTGAGTCCCTTGAACTGATTTTGAAACAATATTTCTGGAGATCAGTCGGTTTGGGGGGATTGAATGCAAAGGGGAGGGTAGAGAGGAACCAACTTAATTAGTCAGGGTTTTCTGTTGCTTTCTGTTAAGTAGCTTTGGCTGTTCCACAATGCTGGTTAATTTTCCAAGACCATCCCTTATAATAAAGGATTTTTTACTGTGTGGTATTTTAGGAGACTTTTAAACAATAGCAGAAACTAATGGGAGATATTAATGGCTCATCATCATTGCTAATTTATATTGTCTACAAAAGCCTCTCATACTAGATATTTTGAATCCTAGTCACCCTCTAACCTGTCTTATTTATTGTTTTATATCTGATCTGGAAGATAGATAATAATTTGTGCCCATGGTTATTACATGTGTATCTCCCAGCCTGATCTGGAGGTGAGAATCAAAGTTGTTTGGAAGTAACATCTGGTTGCTATGGGAACTTTGTGATAACAACTTTTGTAAAAGAAAACCAAATTTAAATATCTGAAGGTTGAGCTGAAAACTTGAGCCTAGTCTTATCTACTACTGTAATTTTAAACCTTCTCAGACTTGTTTACCAGAATTGCTAGCTCTGGTGCAAAAGACTCTGCCAGGCCTTTAAGTGCTCGGTCCTCTGCCTGCAAGTCCTGCACGAAGGCTGTGAGTGTGAACCTTCTGCCAGCTGGTAACAGCACACACCTGCAAATGGAGATAAGGGTTAGAGAAAACACCAACCCTCAAAAACCTGCAGACAGCAGGGCTCTTGAATTGCGTGGAAACTTCCAGATGTTTGTATTGCATGATCTCACCCTGAACTGTGGTTTCTTTGGGTATGTGGTGCACAAGATGAGGCTGGTGGTGGGGAGGAGATGCTGGAGTGCTGACTGAGATGCTGAAGTGTGGTTTGAATTGCACAGCCGATCCTACAGCCCTCTTCAGTTCAGTCTGCTCCTTAGCAATGGCTCCGAGGTGCTGAAATAGGCTCTGCAGCCACTGCTGAGCCACGCTCCAGCCAAACTCAGCAGTTTTAAAGCCTCTGAGGTTCTCCCGTAATGCTTGCTAGCTGTAGAAGCAGGCTTTGATTGCTTACTGCTTTAGTGCCTTTGTGCTCTTAGCCCACAAACCTGACTGACAGGACAGACAGAAGGGATGATATAGCTCAGTCAGTGAATTAATTTTAGAAAACGCATCTTTCAGAATGCTAGCTGTCAGCAAAACCTTCGCCTTCTGGAAACAGTTCTCAGCAATCTCCCTGAATTGCTGCTTCAAAGTATTTCCAAGGTTCCCACTCTAATTTTATTCTACCCGTAGCTAAACATCAGCTCCTGCAAGACAGCAGGTTGCTCTTAGGTGCTTCCATGGTCACTTTAGACAAGATCAGTGTGTTTGAAATCTGGTGTTGATATATGCAGTAAGGAGAATTATGGGCATAAGTGGTAAGAAAACTACATCTTTAGTCTAAATATGAAGATTTAAAAATCCTTCTTGATGATCCTTCTTGGATGAAGTATAATTTTGCTGTAGTTTTATTCCTCCTGTCTGCCTGTATCTATCTTGTGATAACTTACAATAAAACATAGGACACCGTAGCTTTGTTTTTGCAAGTAGCATCTAGTACCTAGTGAGAGCTTCTTTCTGTTATAGTGGTCCAGCTAGCAGCAATTAAGAAAAACTTCCTGAGCTTCCCTCCCTGCTCCTCCCTCCAAATGCCCTGAGGTACTGAGCCTTTTAAAAACTAGCATTTCTGTCTCCCTCTTCCATTATTTTTTTCATATAATATGCCTTTACAACTAGTGAGGGTTGGTTTTTTTTTTATTAGGGCTATAAATTAAGCTGTTTGAACATTTTTTTGATAGGCTGTTCTCTATGATCTGCACTTGGTTCCTCTTGGTTAAGAGATTGCTTTGCTGAACTGAGACATAATAACTGTCCATCAAAAAGAGGCAGAAGCTTAGACATGATGGCACACTGGGATTTAGCTTGCTGTCTAAGTCTGAATATCTGCAACATTTGGGAGTATTTGGATTTTAAGGTTTGATATACACTGGTATTTTAAACTAAAAGACAGAAAATGTTATAGGGAACTAAGAGGGGAGAATCATAATTATATGTTAAATCTGAAGCACACCAGTATGACTAATCCATCCAAGATGTGCATGTTTGGATCATTGCAGAATGACCTTTAGGGCATTCTAAGAGCACTGAATATTTGGAAACAATAAATAAAGCTATATTGTAATTTGGTACACATAATATACTTTTAGTTATGCATTGACTGTTCGAAATAGTTATAAGCCAAACAAACCCTTCCATTGTAAAATTTTCTCTACTTCATCTTCTCTGTCTTAAAGGCATTTTTTGAATTAGGCTAGTATCGGGTAATTTTGTGTCAATGATGAAAGGCTTTCCAAGCTACTTTAAGGTCTGATTATTTTTCATTCAACACTACTATGTGTGGTAAACCTAAATGCTTGTTTGGTGGACGTATGTTAATTTGCAGCAGCAGGTGATGTGGTCCATTTGTGCACACGTTCAGTTATTTAAAAATTTGTAATAAGCTGGATGAAACTTCATAAAATTCTCCTAATTTTCAGGAAGCGTTGCAAAGAAATTGCTACTATGCATCTAAAATTCATAAGCAGTCTTTAAAAAAAAAAATATCCCATAAAAAGTAATGCTTATGCTTTTGGGAATAGCTAGGTATGCACTCCCTATATCCTAACCACAGCAGTATTATTGGATTGGGAAGCTGCAGAAAAGCGCTTATAACTTTCTGCAGGGTTTCAAAGAAGGTCTTCACAGTTACAGTAACATTAATAAGGCTAGAATAAGTGAGGCTAGGAAGGAAATGTGATGGCTCTTATTGGAGCAAATGAAAAAGTGGTGAAAAGCAAACAGGCTTTTCAAGACCCAAGCCTTTACTCAAGTCTGAAACCAAAGCATTAACTTTAAGCAAGCTATTGACTGAGAAGAGTTGTCTTGTGAAATTTAAGTATCATATCTTAGCATCCAGTCATGCTGCAGTAGGAGTACTGGGGGATATGCTACCTGCAAACAAGGAAGATATTTGTAGCATCTGGCAATAGTTCTTGCTGGCCTGACAAAACAAGGAGCTGTGCTTAACTCTGTATTGTAGAGTGCCTTCACATGGCATTGAGTTTGTTGACAATGTTAGCTGAACACCCACATAACTTTTTTTTTAAATATGTATATTTATTAAAGTACATCCATTTCATAAGAAAATTGTGACAATATACCTAGGAAGTTATTGGTAGAGTTAATTTTGACTTCTGTTAGCCTTTTCATGATGTCCATCGATGAAGTGGATAATCTGCATTATGCTTAAACATGTAGTTAAGTGGGGAACCCCAGGATTAATCTGAATAGAGAGTTTTTAAAATGAAATTTTAGGATCCAGCAGAAAACATTCTTGCTTACAAGTGAGTAATAAATCATGGGTGGAGGGCAAGCTGTAGTCCATCATCTCTTGTTTTTTTGGTTGGTTTTTTTTTTTGTAGAGATGATAAGAAGAGAGATCTTTAGATTCCACTGGAAAAGTTTCCTAGGTTTTCCAAGCTGTAACACAGCAATCTGCAAAAAAAATAGACTTCAGAAAAAGTGGGTTTAGGTCAACATTGGAAGCACTTTACAGAGACACTTTGATCCATTTGATTAAAAAAAAAAAAAACAAAAAACCCCAAAACCAAAACACCCCAAAGAAAGCATCTGGAACTGTGCCTGCAACTTCTTCATGTCTGGAAAAACGTAGGTGCAACTGTAGTATGGTTGTTTCACACGTGCAGACCATGCTCTCATGTTTTAGCAGGTTGAGTTAGAAGCCCCTTGGAAAAGGTGGTTCAATCCTTTGATAGCCTTTGTGTTTAACACATTATGTTAAATGTATTTGTGACTGTCTGTATGGCAGTGATAAATGGCTTATTGGATCAGAGGTCTGGGATAAATCAATAGGGAAACTTCTCCTTCAGTATGCTTGTATCTCCTGATACCTGGAGAGATATTATTGAATATCAGAGATGGAGGAAAGAACTCTCTAACAACCAGCAAATTGCTGGTTTTATCAGCTAGGCAGACAGGAGGCTTAGAGGAATTAAAAGAGAAAAATTAATTCTAAGCAATTTAGATTTAAAGTAATCACTTCATGTAACATCCATCACAGAGTAAGAACTCTTGCGTATTTCTAAAAGCAGAAGCTTGGTGTATCTAGCAGGTGCTGGAAAGCCTTCTCATCCAAGCAATTACCTGTGTCAGCACCTCTTTCTGCACTCAGTAATATGAATAATTTAGTTCTTTGGTAATGTCAGTGAGAACTGTTTTCAAAGTTTCCTTTACATTAACTTTCTAGTCTTTATATATGGGCTTCCTCCTGCACCCCAAATTTATGTATATGGAACTGAAATCCTTCCTTAGTGACAGGACCATTGCAGTGCAGGAGTCACAGGGAAAAAAGCGCAGTGGTGGTGAAATGAAGTTCAGCTCCCATGCTTATTCCTTGAAGTGCTGATGCTAGTGGAGAAGCTGTGGCTTCTCTTGTAGCAGCTCTTTTTTTTTTTTTTTTCTGTACATTGCTATTCTGAATTGCTTGTGGATGACATGTTGCTGTATATTTTTAGGGTGGTTTTATGTTGTTCACAGTGATGGACTGCCACTGTAATTTTAGTGAAAGATTCAGTGTGGGGTGTCATTAGGATTTAACAGTATCAGCTGCCAGGCAGAGCAGGGATATTTAATCTCTTTCGTATTTCCAGCTTTGCTGAAACAGTGAGAAATCTTCCCTGAGTATACTCATCTGGGTAACACACTGTCACTAAAGTCCCATGGCTTGGTGCAGGAAAGGGAGAGGAGGAGGTGGAGGAAAAAAAGGAGCTTTGTATTGAGAGATGAGAATGTTATTCAAATCTGAGTCAGTGAATATTGCTCAGGGGAACAAATATGGTGGCAATGAATATTTCCACAGTCCCAAGCCAGAGGAACTGCATATCTACATTGTAGTCTTCCAGCTGCAGGAAACATGATGCCTGCCTCTAGCAGGGTTATTTTATTAAGCAGAACCTAGGTAAATTGTGGAGATGATGTCAGTTCAGCTGTCTTCAGTATTCTCCTTGCCAGCGTACAAGGTTCAGGTAATTCTGCATCTTGGAGATACCACCCAACTAGAAAGCCAGTTGAATCCAAATATGTTGCATGGTCAGAGGCCAGTTAGTTTTCACTGCCCAGCATTGTCAATGAGACATGGAAAATGTAGTTAAAAGGACCATGTAGGTGCAGACTAAACTAGCAGTGATCCCCTCTGAATAAAATGCAGGCAGAAGGCCACCAAGGGAGAAACAGGTTCTCAATTTCCTGCTCCGAGTTTCCAAAATGTCGTTTATCTTTGCCTCTGAGAACAGCTCGGGGCTCTTGGAACCAAAGCTCTTCTGAGTGGAGGGTGGCTGAACTGAAGGAAAGCAGGGAAATGGAGGGGCTCACTGACACACCTGTTACTGGGCAGCTGAGCAATGCTGATGTTGCTGAGGAAGGGGAAGTGAGGCAGAGGAGCTCACTGAGGAGCATGTCAGGGACTAAGGAGGACAGTGCCATCTCTAAAGTAGCAGCCTCAGTCTAACTGCAGGAAAGCAACAATGTGGTGATGAGGAAACTGAGTGTAAGAAAGAGTCCTTCTTGTAATGTGTCCCATTGCACTGAAAATATCTTTCCAGGATGCTCCTCTTTGAAATGGGGAGAAATATCAAATTACTAAGAATATATTAACACCTGGTTCCCTTACTCAAGGAATGACTACCCAGTGACTTGCCTGTTGGGTGTTGAGGTGGTGGTGGGCATCACAAGGTGTTTGGATAGGTTCCTAGGAAAGAAATAAGAGGACCCAGTGGTCAAGGTCTCTTGCCTGTATCCTTGGCACAGTGAATCTGGAGGTTCCAGAAACAAAACTTGGGCAGTAACTCCTCTGCTGTGCTCTCTAAGTCTTCTTTTGTCTCTTAGCTGTAATTAGGTAGGAAATAGAAGGGAAGAGTGGGACCAAATGGACTGCTACTTCAACATGCACGGAGGAAAAGAAAACCAAAACATGGTATATATATTTCTGCACTAATACCAGAAAACTAAGAAGTAAATGTGGGAACTAAATACTAATCTTTAAAAGTGGATATTGACATAATATGCATCTTAAACTTGGCAGGAGGATGCCAAATGGTGGGATAATGCAGTATCAAAGTACAGAGAAAGACGGAGTAGGCTGAGCTGACAGAGAAACTGTGCTGCATGCTAAAGCTTAAATTCAAGTCAGATCAGCAGCCTGCCATAAGTAACATAAAATCCCAGGGAGTTTAGGCATAGGAAAGAAACACATGGCAGTAGGACTGTATTAATGCTACCAGTGCAGTTACACCAACAGTGGTACGGAGGAAGATGGGAGAGACCATGGAGAGTTGAGGTACAACAGCTGTGTTGTACCTCATCCCATGTGCTTTTAATGTCTGTCTGCATTGGGTACCTGTCACACTGGGTTGGGATACCGAAACTCAGCTTTAGACACTGTCAGTAACAGCTTCATGGACTGCCTAGTGAGGGCGTCTATAAGGGACAGGCAGCATCTGGTTCCTGAGCTTGCATACAGTTTCAAAATGTCACTGTAGAAAAGCTGCCCTGTGATAGTAACTACAGCATGTGTGAATTCAGCATCTCTGCAGGGGCAACAAAAGCCAGGCAACCCCCTCCCAGAAGCTAAGGACAACACTACTGAGAGAGCAGAAAAGGAGGGTGTTTATTTGCTGTGTGGGTTGGTTTGGGTTTGTGTGGTTGGTTGGTTTTGGGTTTTTTTTTTTTTTTTTTTTTGTTAAACAAAAACTGAAAGGCATAGTTAAGCCTCAAACCTTTGTGGTGGTTTAAAGACACTGTGTTGGAGACTCCAAGGAAAAGAGTATGTTCTGTTAGGAAATAAAATAAAGGAAAAGTGAAAACAGTTTGGTTATATAGCAAGGAAAAAGAGGGTATTGTAACAAAAAGAACCCCAAACAAAACAAAAAAACCCAGCAAAACAAAACTAAGTGCAAAGACTCCTTTGAAAAGTGAAAGCTGGATCCAAATGGGGAATGTAAGAAGTAACAGAAACCTGGCAGGTCAGATTGTAAACTTGTAAAAAAGTATAAATAAATACACAGTATTTTCTTTGCAAATACATTGGAAGTAAGAATAGTGTTACTGATTCCCCTGCATCTTGCACCCGTCCCCCACCCCAGGCCAACAGACCACTGGGGGCTTGTATGTGTTCTAGTTTAAAAAAACATTCAGAGAAGATGGTTGCATTAGTAAAATCAAATTATTTCTTACTTTTGCCTTCCCAGTGGAGAATGTTGGAGACTTACATGCCACAATCCTCCTCTGTAAGGGAGGGGGGTACCAAAGGATTTGTCTCAGTGTCTGTAGAAGTAGTGACTGGAGGAATAAATAAGTAAAATAGATAATAAAAAGTCATTGCTATGATATGGTATGCATTGAAGAATGGAAAAGCTACTTGTAGTAAGTAACCAGTCACTTTAATATTATTCTTTACCAGAAAGGTAAAGAATCACAATTTCTTTACTGAAAGGATGGTAAAGGGCAGGGAGGAGGCAGAGTTTCCAGGGAAGACCAAAAAACCCATTGTCTGTATTGGGGACATTAATTGAGGTTACTTTCAAGAATAGAATTAACCTTTGGATAAGCATGATGCATAGCAGAATCATAATCAGTATGGCTTTCGCAACAACAAGGTTTACCTCATTTATTTACCAGAGTTCTTTGAAGCACATGATGAACATATATACCGCATCTCCTGGGAGTTGTCTTTATTCATTTGGATTTCCCATGGGTATTTGACAAAATCCCCCACCACTCTTCATTTTAAAAAAAAAAAAAAAAAAAAAAAAAAAAAAAATTCAACACTGCAATGGATCAGAAAGGTAAGTCTTCATTAATAATGGAAGAAAAATTACAAAGTGCAGGTATCGGTAAAATGGGCAGGTCTCATGGTGAAGATAAAGCACCAGTAAACTATTGCAGAGATCTCTGCTGGAGCCTGTGCTGCTCGATATATTGATGAATAACTTGGGGTAGCCAGTGAACAGTGAAGTAGTCAAGTTGCTGATGATACTTAGGTATTCAGGGTAGTCAAATTGAGACCTAACTGAAAAATTGCAGACAGGCTTTATGAGTTTGAGCAACTGGGCAACAGAAGGGCAAATGAAAATCAATCTATTGATCTGAGCTGCCGGTTTCCCTTCAGAAGTGATTTCTTAAGGCTATAAAAGACATTCTTGCAAAACCAGCCTCTCGGTAGCGGTCAAAAAAAACCCCCAAAAAACCAAAACCCAAAAAGCAAATCAAATGGTAAAAGTTATTAGGAAAGGAATGGAGAACCAGCAGAAAACTTCACAGTGGTCCTATGTAGGGCAGTGGTGCACTGATGTCTTGAATACTGTGTGCAGTTCTGGCCTCCCTTTCCTATGGTCTGCCACTTCTAAAATGGTACAGCCTAACCGGAGTAGATACAGACAAGAACAACAGGGGTGATTTAAGGCACAGAATGATTTCTGAAAGCAGAATGATGAACTACAATGCAGTTCTCCAGGCTGGAAAAGGGTTACAGTGGCAGGGATATGATGGAGGTCTTTGTGTTTGTGACTGTCAGGGGGAGATACCTAGGGAATGACTGTTCACTGTGTCCTCCAGCAGAACTAGCAGTGTCAAGCGTAACTGGTAGGGTACAGGTTCAAAGCACATGAAAGAAATCCTTTTCTGCACAATGTGGAGCTTGTCATGTGGTACTTTGCCGCATTGTTTCACAAAATGACAGAACAGGTTTCAGAAATATCTGTTGAAGGTTGTTAAATAGGAAGATAGTATTTCTGGCTTAGGGAGTCCCAGATGTGCAAGCTGGAGTGTATTCTGAGGACGTCTTGGTGCATGCTTTGCCTCCTTATGAGCAGCTTCCCGAGGGCTCTGCTATTGCTGGCTGTCGGAGAGCATAGGTGGGCTTTTGCATGGCTTGTACAGCCTTTCGTACCTCACTGAAAATAGAAAACAAATGTATGTATGGACAAATACCTGCAAATTACACTAATATTCTGTAGACTTTGGGGTTTTTTAATAGTATTTACAAATAAGTAGTCTCTTCATCTCTTATTTCTAGGGCTGCTTTTAGAGCTGCTGCCTTAAAAGAAGCAGGCGAGAGTTCTGCTTTGCTGTAGGTAAAGCAGGTAGGACTCTAGATCAGGCCTGTTGACCAAGAACAAGCTCACCAAAGAGTAGACAGGATTATTGCTGAGTGAAAAGAGAATTGAATGCTGTTTTGTCTGGGATTTGTTTGGAGTTGTGCAATAGGTTGGTTTTTTTGGATCCCTGAGCTGGCAGTCAGTACAATTGCATGTATCCTGGTGTTGATGGGAGTATCAAAGTGGGAATGGGTAGTCAGGAGGAGGACCAGGGAAGGCTGTTCATGGGAGCAGCCTGTGCTTGGCTTAGATTGTCAAGCTGTGTGCACCTCGGCCGGCTCATAAAGGCACGTGCACCTAATCTTTGCATGAAAGTTGCATTTATTTAATCAGAATTTCTTTGCTTTTTGGAAACTGGTATAAAATCACAGGTAGAGTTTCATAAACCGATGTGATCCTGTTAGCTAATAGATTAGCTTGCATTAGCAAATAATGTCACTAAGTTAAAATGTTGCTAACCATAACCAAATTCTAATTAATGACAAGAGGTTTTGCAGCAGTCTTACAATAGGAATTAAAAAAAAAAAAGTGATTTCTAGGTTAGGCTGCAGATACTTTGTTGTGTCTGTATTGCCACAGGGCTCAGAAGACTCAGGAAGGCTTCTTTAGAAATCTTTCATGTTTTTCCATTGAGAATGTGACCCAGCAACATGATTTCTATTTTGGGTATTTTCAGGACAGAACAGAAGAATAAGGCTGGCACCAGGAAATATAGGAAGAGACAGGCTATTCACTTCATACAAAATAGGTCAACATTCCCCACCGCCTGGGGTAAGATCTCGGCTCCCCAGCATTTGTATCGGCTGCAGATGGGATGCAGAGTGTAAACTGGGCATCACCCTCTTGGCCAAAGGAGTGAAGTGACTGAGAAAGAGAGGCTTGTCTGAGGATGAGTAGTGGATGGTGGAAGATCGCTGGTTAGCCGAAAGAAAAATTGCATGATTTGCTGAACCGTATAGTGGTTTAAGAAAGTCTGTGCTGAATTAACACACACTCACCAGTGTGAGAAGCAGCTTTAAATAATGCAAATATTGCTAGCAGCTAATTAGGGATGGTGATTTACGAAGTTGTGTTTTTGTAGCAAAGGGTTTTCTAGTACAGCCTTGAAAAGCATATTGCCTTCCCTCAAACGTGTGGTAAAGTCTGTTCCTTTTGGTGGACCTTCCTCTTTCTTTTCTGACCTGTATCAATGCCTTTGAACTCTTCTCTCTTCCTGTGGCACATGGGTGTTTGCAGTCCCTAATGATTTAGGGTACTGGAAACTGGCCTGTACAGGGTATGTATGTGCAAAATAGATAACTTAAAATACTTTTTTTTTTTTGACCATACCCAGTCACCATAATATCTTTAAGGCAAAAGAATTCAAAATAATGTGTTTCTTCAAAAGGCATAACTTCTTTTATTTTAAAGAATTGTAAAAAATGCTGACAATGTTTACTTAAAGGTGATGTCTAATAATGAAGACCTACAGAACAAAATATCAATTGTCCAGGTTTAAAATAGTAATTCATAACATTAATATTCTTAGTAGCTAATGCTTAACATATAACCAGCTTTGTAGTGGTTTTTCACTAACTCTCCTAGTCTGGTTTTGTGTATATTTAATTGAGCTAGCATGGCTAATTCAATTTCTGTTATCAACTCTACCCATGGCAAAGATTTGTGAAGCTATTTATGTTGTTGAGCTGGACTGTGAGGGAGACCCTTCCCTCCATAAACAGATCGGTTCCTTTAATGCTGCAAGGTGCCCTGAAATCCATTACTCGTGCCGCAAAGCACAGCGTGATTGAATTATGCTACTTACATTTCTGCCTGTGCAAGCTCATTTGTTCATTTTCAGCTGTACTATGAAACTACTAGAAATGTTTTCAGGTTTTGCTTTTTCTGTTTTCCATTCAATTGTGATTTTATTTTTTTTTTTTTTAAGTCTTGCGGTTGTGTGTAAAAGGGCGTGGGGTGGGGCGGGGGGTGTGTGTGAATCTAAGGACTGTGTGGCAGGAGCTACCTGATTCCTCTAAGCTCCTTCACGTGCTGGATGGAAATCTCCTTCATCAGTACCGTGCATGACAACAGTTTGGTGAAGCTCATAGCTTAAACTATCACCATGATGCAATAATTTGAGTGGATACTGCTGTCAGGACCAGGACCTTGCATGCCTGTTAAGAGCCCAAACAGCTAGAGAAACTGGCCACGCATTGCCTGGGTGTTACCACTGAAATCCTTGCCTCCAGGACTGTATTCTCTGGGCTTTAGAGAATAAGTTTCCCGCCCGCTTGCTTAGCTTCTGTAGCATCATTACTCTTCATGGAGAGGATGGGAGGGACTTGTTTATTTTTCTATGTAATGTAAGCTTGAAAGGTGCCAGGAAGGTTGGAAATGATGAAAGCTCTGAGGAATTAAAGAGCAAGAGTGAAGACTGATACTGCACTAGATGGATTTTTTTTTTTTTTTAAATTACATTTAAACTTCCTTTACCATAGAAGCACTGTGACTCAGCTTCATAAATAGTGAAGGATAGAAACTATTTAGAGGATCTTCTTCTTGAATAAAAGTTCTTGTTTTATGATGAGTGGACTCATTTCCCTGTAGGTGTCCTGGCTCTGTGATGACCCCGACAGACTTTTATACAAAATATTTCAATTCTTATTCTTTTCCTATGCTCACTTCAGTGAAAAAGGAATGGACTTTTTGAAACACTTGAGTTGTGATACAAAACAGGAACAAATCTGACTGACCTAACTAAAGTGAAGAGCTAGAGTGCATCTGAGGATTTCCTGTAGTATCTCCTACACAGGCATAAAAAAACCCCAACCAAACCACTAAACCATTTTAAGATCACCTCAGACTTTAAGTACTTGGAAGCAGAAATGGTACTTCACAAATTTTAGTGTGTGCTTTAGATGTTTTGGGTTTTTTTTCTGAGAAAAATAATTGCACATTAAAGTAATGAGTAAAATGGCTCAATAAAATAAGTTTTTTCTAAACATGACAAAAAATTCTGTGATTGTCATACATAGGATTGCAGGTCTTATGCTTGGAGCATGAAGTGTTTTTATATAAATCTTCCCTATGGCATCTTCAGTTTGGTGATAATGTAGCTATTCAGATAGTGTTTAAACAACAAAGTAGATTTTTTTTTTTTTAATCTGTTTCCTAAAGTGGAGAGTATCAATATTATCACTCTTGCAGCAGAAATTCCTGGGATCAATGAACATCTGATGTCCACAAGGCTTTCTTTTCTTGAGGGGGAAAAAAAAATCTGACAAACAAAACCCCACGACAAAAAATTTCCTTGTGATAACACAAAATCCACGTCCTACACATGAATACATGTGAAAGCTTGACTACACGTGACTATTAATCTTAAAAATTATTTTTCTGCATGAATATTTCTGAAGAAAATAGGATGGCTTATGAATAGCTTAGTTTTTATGGATGTATAGTTTCTAGTGGAACTAAATTTGCACATTTAAATTCCCTCAGAGGTGAAATGTGTTTAACCCACTGCATCCTCCTTTTGGCCATCCGGCAGAGGTCCCTTTACTAACAAATAATGATTACTTCTTTCCCCCCCGGGCTTTTACCTGTTTGCAGCTGGATGAAGTGCAAACAAAACAAAGCAATCTTTATTTGTAGTGAGGCATTGTCCAAAAATAGTGTTCTGAGCCAGAGAACAAGGCAGGTTACTATTTTAGTGTCCTGGCTTTGGCTGGGATAGAGTTAATTTTCTTCCTAGTAGCTGACATAGTGCTGTGTTTTGGATTTAGCATGAGAATACTGTGGTAACACACTGATGTTTTAGTTGTGGCTAAGCAGTGTTTATACTAAATCAAGCACTTTTCAGCTTCCTATACTCTGCCACCAAGGAGGTGCACAAGAAGCTGGGAGGGAGCACAGCCAGGATAGCTGACCCAAACTGGCCAAAGGGCTATTCCGTACCGTATGATGTCATGCTCAGTATAGAAACTGGGGGGGGGGGGGGGTGTTTGCTGGGGGCCAGTGACTGCAGCTCGGGGGCTGGCTGGGCATCATTTAGTGGGTGGTGAGCAATTGCATTGCTTATTTTTCCTGGGTTTTATTCCTCTCTCTCTTGTTGTTTTACTTTTCATTGTGATTTACTATTATTATTATTTTATTTCGATTATTAAACTGTTCTTACCTCAACCCACGAGTTTTCTTTTGCTCTTCAGATTCTCTCCCCACGTCACGCCGGGGGTGAGGTGTGTGTGGGGTGTGAGTGAGCGTCTGTGTCGTGCTTGGTTGCCGACTGGGGTAAAACCCATTTAGAACAGATATGGATTTGGCAGGAGGGTTTTATCTGAAGGAAAGTTGTATGGTTTCTATATAAAGTTCACAGCTTTGAATCTGACAGACGGGGGTGTCATTTTTCAGGATTATGACTCATCTCGTATATTCTAACTATAGTTAAACTTTGAGAGGCATTTCATAATTTATTCACCGATAAGAGCTTTTGCAGCTGTCTGCAGGATGAAGATTTTCTCAGCACTTCAGAAGTGGGGCAACTACTTCTTCAAGTGGGATCCTGCTCAGGGACCAGCTCTGGATTTGGAGAAAAGGGGCAGATGGACCAAAGATGCATTGCTATAGCTTTTCTCATTGTGTTAGCTTTCCAAACCTGACGAGGTCCCTGCTGTTTCCAGAGGAAGTCAATGAGAGGGTAGTGTGTACCGAATATGAGGGAAGAAGAGGGGAATAGCCTCAAATACATCATATGAGGTGTATGAGATTATTTACCATGTTTTCAACTTGATGAGCTCATCTGCCTGCAGTTATGGTATAAGAGGCAAAGATGATGAATAGCCACAAATGTTGTAATTTTCAAAACCTGGACAAAAGACAGTTCTTTAGACATCTGGTAGGGTTGCACCCCCAAAAATGAAGATGCTTGTTATTTCTCTTTTCCTTATCAGAAACATGATATTAATCTATTATCATCATCTATTAATCATGATGATACAAGAAAGTGTGAGATGGCAGATCAGAGCTGGCTGTGATTGGAGGAAGGAAGGGGACCAGAGTTTGTCACTGTCTTACAGGGCATGGGGGAGAAGAAAAGAGCAAGAAGAGATTTGGGGTTCATTGAAGGAGTCTAGTAGCAAAACCTTTTGCCACCAAAATTTACCTGGTCACTCCAGTCAGTTCTGAGTTTCCAGTGCCTGTAGCTTGGTAACAGAAATAATACACCTTTCCTGAAATCAGTGGGAGCTGATGAATGTTCAGCATATGGTTTGAAGTGGGCCACCTTGACACTTAAATACAGTGGACATACTTGCAGCCATTTTTTGGGGAAAAAAAATATATTTGGCTCACATAGTGAGAAGAGATGGAAAAAAGAACAGAACCTCTGACCATATGAGTCTTTGAAATGAGCACTGAAATGTTGATTTAGTGCTACAGAACAAGGTGCTGTAACTCCTGCAGCTCTGGCAGCCTTGCCTGCTTGCTTAGGACATGCCTGCTACATTGAGATGTATTCTCCTTAGAAGATGTAATACACAATGACTGGAATTAGGCATGACCTGTTTTCCTCTTAGTGCTAATAATGTTAGTGACTGCCTCTGCAGAATTTTAAACACCTTTTGTTGCTTGGAAAAACAAAACAAACCAAAACTCCTTCATAATGATGTTGGCTATTGTACTGCATGACCCTGAGTGTAGTTTACTGTATAACAAAGAGGTATTTTGCTTCTGGATGACAGCATGGAGGAACATTAGCGGAATCAATATCACATTAAAGATTCAGTCTCCATTAGGTTGATATTACAGATTATGTTCTCTGAGTGCTGACATCATGCTTGGTTACGTCCATTCCTGGATCTTCACGAGGCAGCAATAGAGCTGACTCAGCCCTACTGAGAACTTCAGTCTCTCAGGAGATCCTCCCTTGTGCCTTCTCCCAGGGTGCCGTCCCTCCCAGCACGGTCGCGCAGTTATCTTCATGGAGGCTGCAGCCGTCCAGATGTCCTAGCACTGCCGTCTGTCCTGGGCTTGGTGCTGGCTGGGATGCTTGAGGCAGTCCTTGCAGGCCTTGCCAGGAGGCAGAGTTATCCAAAAGGGGAAGGTAGGTTGGAAGTGGTCTGTAGAAAGCCACCAAAGGAAAGGTGATGTTGGGGAGGTCGACAGGAGAGTGGATTTCTTTGTTGTCATTTCTGTAGTGATTTGCATGATAAGGTGTGGTGCAAAGCAGGGTACTGGAGTGGGACTGAAGAACCTCAGCTTTGCTCTGTAGTTATGTGTCTGGCTCACTTTTTGCCCTTGAGCAGTTTGCTCTCAACTTTCCCCATAGGTAAATCAGGACAATAGTGCTTATTTATCTTTTTATAGTACTTTGAGATGCCCAACAGAAAGGTGGTAAATATTGTTATTCATAGACTTGCTTCTGTTTCCCATCTCTCTTATTAATTTTTATGCATTAAATATTTACATATCTCACTCTGGGAAGATTAATTTCTCACTTAAAGAAGATGTTTCATGCTTGCCAAATTGTTGCTTTAATGACAATTATGCCAGTGTGCTGCTGGAGAGGATGCATCAAAGGAAAATGACAAAATGGTTTGAATTTCAAAGCCACAATGTTTGCCACATTGTGTGTGGTGGCTGCTAGAAGGGACTTCCCTGATTGAGTGTTCAGCTGCGTTTCTAGGAAACTGTTGGTCTCCAATTAACACAGTTCCTTCAAAGCCCAGGAGTAAAAATTTGCAAAGTCATTTATGCAATTAAAGTGTTTTCATAATTATGTTAGCAGGTCTTGTAAAGCTTTATTGAGTAGGAAGGTAAGGTGACAGTTTGTAAAAGCAGATGCATAACATTCATCTACAAATAAGATCAGTGATTTAAGTTTCTAACTATACATTTAGATTGTCTAACTCTATACTTTTGGTATTTAATTTTGGGTACATCATTAGAAAACTTCACTTTAAAATGTGATTTTTAAAATGTCTCATCAGCTATTCCTTCTTCAATTTGATTCTCCATCAATGCAGAAATTCATCTTCCCCTCACTGATGAAGTAGTAAATAAATCAATACAAATGACTTGCAGTCATAGAGTCTACTGAGTTATAAGCTTATGCAACACCACGAAGTCCACAAATGCATCATTTTAGTGCCTCAGCTCTTGTTTATGAAGCAGCAGGTCGGTAGAGGAGGTAATAAGGCTGGTGGGAAAGTTAACAAGGCAAAACTTCCCTTCTGGAATGGTCCATTTTGGACTCTTTCCTGCTGTTCTGTTTGAAATGTGCTCTGTGGGCTTCCTAGCCGCTCCCGTCATCCACCGTTGGGAAGCGTGTGAGCCGAGGCTCCTGGGTCCGCTGGTGGTACCTGTGCAAGCTTCCCAGCACGCTGTGCTTCCGGCCTCTGCTCCTGCTGCCTGTGTCCTGAGATGCTGGCACTGCTGGGAGGTGCAATCAGTGTGGTGGGTTCTCTCCTCTTCCTTTGGACTCTTCCACCACTTCCTGCTTCTGGTACCTTCAGTGTTTTATCTTTTGAAAAAGGATTGCTGCTTTATAGAGAAATGGATTTAAGAGTCAGGAGGAAGCAGGTGACCAGTCACCATTATATACTATAAAATATACATTAAGTTTATGTATATTATTACTTATAAAATGTACATATATAATATTTATAAAAATATAGATTATACATGTGTAAAACATGCATGTGGGGAGTATACATATACATATGTGTGTATATGTGTATGTACATGCCATACACTTGGGTATATAAATAAAAGGTTTAAATCCGGTACAGAAGAGGTTCCAAAGCTGCTCAGATAAAGACATGTTCTGAATCTGATATAACTTGTCATTTTATTATTGCTGATGTGTTTATTTTTTGGTGGAGCCTAGAAGCTCTATGCAAGATTTTGGCACTGTATAAAATACATAGTAATCTCTTCAAGACAGGAACTGAATAATCAAGGTGAAATGAAAGTAGAGGATGAGCAGGCACAAAAAAGATGCCTGGACTCCGCTGGCCTTTGTTTTTACCTACACATTTGTGTAGTTAAAAGCATCAGCTTCCCAAAATCAGGATATAACATAATTGTATGTTGTTATGAGATAACTTGTGGTGATCTTTAGTTGATTTTTTTTTAACTTCATTAAAACTGTTTCCTAAAAACTTTCTGTTGTAGTGAAAACAATTTTTTTTTTTAAATTTTAATTGCTTCTCAGTAATGGAAAAAACTAATGTGGTTTTGGAGAGCAGTATGTTGCTTTATTGATATTTCTGGTTTTCAAGATTAAATCAATGGAAATTATACAGTGGTCTGGGAAACTTACAGCTGGTGGTAACGAAGCAGAGACCAAAAACATCCCCAAGCAGTTGCACACTGGTGTAAGGAGGTGGTGCAGTGCTGGAGGTGGAGCCCAGCAGCGTGGCTGTGGTTGTGCACGCTTGTTCTGCTAGTTGGTCACAGTCTGACTGAACTCGGATGGATTTCAAATTATGTCCAGATTGGATCAGTGGCAGAGCTGGGAAGGAAACTGAATTTTCAGTCTCATTCACTTAGTAAGCTTCAGCTTGATCTGTCCTAGAAATAGTTGGGAGCTCAGTTTGTCTCAAGATAGTGTGATTTGAAAAATTGACAGACTTGTCTGAAGGCAATTTTTCATTGCATTTGGTATGATGTGTGCCTAGTAGAGCTTGTGCTGTGACTGCTGAACTGCAGCAGCCCTACTCTGTCTGCTGATAAGCTGTTGCCTCCTCTAATTTAAATTACAGATTTTGTTTCCTAAAATGGATGTTTCCCTGCCTTCCTAGGGCATGGTTCTATTTTTGAAGGAGTTGGTGAGAGATGGTCATGTTTGACTGCCCTTTGAGTTTCTTCCATGATGCAACCCAGTTTGCAACATAGACAGTCGTTTCCATGGCCTTTTGTACCACAAAAAACAAAACAAAGAAGAAAAAAAAAACCCAAATCAGAAAGAAATGCTAATTTACTGAACCCTGATCAGGAAGAGGAAAACCAACAAGTGATGCAAAGGCAATCACTCACCACCTCCCACCAGTAGACTGATGATGAGCAGTGGCTACCTTGGGCAGACAGTCCTCCAGTTTATCACAGACCCTGATGTAACATGGTCTGAGGTATCCATCCTTTCGGCCAGCTGGGGTCAGCTGTCCTAGCTGTGCGCCCTCCCAGCCTCTTGGCCACCCCACTCGCTGCAGGGGCAGAGTGGGAAACGGAGCCAGTCTTGGCACTGTACAAGCACAGCTCAGCAACAGCTAAAACACTGGTGAGTTATTAGTGATGGTTTAGCCACGGATCCAAACCCCAGCACCATATGGGCTGCTGTGAAGACAATTAACTCCATTCCAGCTGCATCCACTACACCGTGATACGATTAATTTGAAGATACAAATTGCATCAGCATCTGCAAGCTAATATTTAATTGAGGGCAATTTTTAAGATTATCCAACTTCATTTAACTTATCGTAGCTGAGGGTAGTAGGTAGAAAATAAATACTTGGTTTCTTTTCTATCGCTCTCTGAAATAGAGAATTGGGGCAGATGAAATGCAAGGAATAGAAAGAAGAAATGGTTCCTTTTGGTAAAGGCAAGCATTGTACTTTTCTTTTGCCAAGTATGCAACTTTCATAGCTGGAACATTTTTCCACTTGTGCTATCTTCGTACAGACAAACTGTTCATTGCCACAACCGAAGTAACCATATGCAGCATATCTAACAGACAAATTTGGTTCAGATGGCTTTGTAAGTGAATTTTATGTGGAAAGGTTTAGATGAAGGAGGCCCGTAACACCTTCTTTAACACCGTATTAATTCACCAGGATTTGAGTTTGCCACATGTACGCACATATAAAATGAAATTCTTTTTTGAGGTACACTCCAATGGTGATAACACCTAATATATTGTGTTTCAGTGACAGCTTTAGAGCGACTCTGTTTCCACTCTACAGTTCTCTGATGACTGTGGATATTACAGCTCTCTGCATGCTTTAACCAAGAAGTTACTGCTGTGGTCTTGGTCTGCTTCATTGGTTAGATATTGAATAAGGATTAAATTGGAGTTTATTGATGCAGAGGTTATAGTGCTGTGTTCAGCAGCTGGATAAACATCTATTTGGAGAATTGAAGATAATGTTTTCTGGAAGATGCCAGTATCTTTTTCACCCTTTTGTTGTCCTTGCTTCTATTGCAATAGAAAAGGGAATTTGCGTAGGCTTTAAAAAAAAAAACCATAACATTAGTTCGGAATTCCTAAGGTGAGAGCAGAGGGTAAAGTTATTGGCTTTTACAGATTTAACTTTGTTTTCAATCTGTCCTTCTACAGATGGTCTTAAAAGCAGCAAGAGCCATGTCAAAAGAAACATACCACACTATCTGCTCCTTCTGTTACTAATGCACTCTTTGTTTCTGTTTAGCCATGTCTTTTTAGGCTGCACTAAGGCAAATGGATAATTTTATTTGAGGGGAAGAAAAAATTTTGTTTGTATTATTTAAGCTCTTCAAGAGAAGGCTGTTACCTGAGGAAGCAAGAGGAGGTAGCTGAAAGGGAGGAGAAAGGTGTATTTAACCCCCCTCCTAGGGATTCACCACCTTGTCTAATCAGTGCAGAGCAGGCTGATGCTCTGTGGATGTGAGAACCTGTTTTCCACATCTGTTCCTGTCTTGTCCTTCCCTGTGTCATTCCCCTTACATGGATCCGTATACAGGCAGTGGGGAGGGCTTCACAGGACTCCATCTCTTCCTGGGAAGACCAGGGCAGGATGCAATGTGTGTCATGGGCACTGCAGGGTCCTCAAGAACAGTTCTGTGGGGGGTTCTTCAATATGAATTTGGGAAGAACTTGAGCATTAGTGGCTGGCCCTACAGGTTGACTGAGGCAGAGAATCTATAGTTGAGTAGTCTACTATTTAGCCGACTTTCTACTGCTTCCTCTGTTGAGATAGTACAGGATAGAAATTATGTAAGAAATATAATGTTGACCTAAAAATTCCATTGCTGATTTTCTTTTATCAGCAGAAAAGTAACATGCTGCAAGTTGAGGAGAAACAGATGCAGAGCTGCTGGAGATCTGGGCTTACCATTCCAGTATCATAGAATTGTAGAATACCAGGTTGGAAGGGACCTTAAGGATCATCTGGTCCAGTGTTTCTTGGCAAAAGCATGGTCTAGACAAGATTGCCCAGCACCCTCTCCAGCTGAATCCTGAAAGTGTCCAGTGTTGGGGAATCCACCGCTTCCCTTGGGAGATTATTCTAATGGCTGATTGTTCTCACTGTGAAAAATTTTCCTCTTGTATCCAATTGGAATCTCCTCAAGAGTAACTTGTACTCATTACCCCTCATCTTTTCCATGTGACTCCTTGGAAAAAGGGAGTCTCCATCTTCTTTGTAGCCACCCTTTCAATACTGGAACATGGTGATAAGGTCTCCCCTAAGTCGTCTTTTCTCAAGGCTGAACAAACCCAGTTCTCTCAGCCTTTCCCCATATGTCAGGCTTCCCAGTCCTTTGATCATCTTTGTGGCCCTTCTCTGGACCCTCTCCTGCCTGTCCACACTTTTTTTTGTATAGCAGGGACCAAAACTGAACACAGCGTTCCAGGTGTGGCCTGACAAGTGCTGAGTAGAGTGGGATAATGACTTCTTTATCTCTGCTGATGATGCCCTTGTTGATGCAGCCCAGCATCCTGTTGGCTTTCTTTTACTGCAGCAGCACACTGTTCACTTATATTGAGCTTGTTTTCTGCCAGGGCCCCCAGGTCTGTTTCCACAAAGCTGCTGCCCAGCTGGGTAGATCATAACCTGTGCTGTACTCCTGGATTATGTCTTCCCAGGTGCAAGATCTTACACTTGTCCTTGTTCATAAGGTTCTTGTTAGCCCACTCTTCCAGCCTATTCAGGTCTTCCTGCAGGGTGACTCTCCCTTCCAAAGTGTCCATTTCTCCACTCAGTTTGGTATCATCAGCAAACTTCATCTCGGTACACTTGATCCCGTCATCCTGATCACTTATGAAGATACTAAACAGCATTGGGCCCATTATAGATCCCTGGGGGACCCCACTTGTGACAGGTTGCCAGGTTGAAAAGAAGCTATTTACCATCACTCTCTGGGTGTGGCTTGTCAGCCAGTTCCCCACCCACTGCACAGACCACTTGTCTAGACCATAATGCATCAGTTTCTTTGGGAGGAGGCTGTGGGGAAACTGTATCGGAAGCCTTGGAGAAGTCCAGGTAGACAAAGTCCACCGCTTGCCCCACATTAACCAAGCAGGTTACTTTGTTGTAGACGGCAATCAGGTTTGTCAAGCACAAGTTGCCCTCGGTGAATCTGTGCTGGCTTTTCCCAGTCATGTGCTTCATTTGACTTGTGATAGTCCCCAGGAGGATTTGTTCCGTAACTTTTCCAGGAACTGAACTAAGACTGATGGATCTCTAATTTCCTGGATCCTCCTTTAAGCTATTCCTGTAGATGGGGGTGACACTAGTCTTCTTCCAGTCTTCTAGGATGTCCCCTGCTCTCCATGACTTTTCGAAGATTATGGAGAGCAGCCTTGCAACTACATCAGCCTGCTCTGTTAACACCCTTGGGTGGATATTGTCAGGGCCCATTGATTTGTAGGAGTCAAGCTCCTGTAATAGCTCACATACGAACTCCTCCTTCACTGATGGTGGGTCTGTGTTTGCATCAACCTGGATTTTTGCTCCCAAGACCTGGGCCCAACAGTGCTGTTAAAGACAGAGGTGAAGAAAGTGTTGAGAATCTCTGCCTTTTCAGTGTTGTTCGTGACTAATTCATCTCTCCTATTCAACAGCAGGCCAATGTTTTCCTTCTGTTTCTGCTTGTTGTTTACCTATCTGAATAACCCTTTCTTGTAGTTTTTGTCATCTCTAGCCAATTTGAATTTGAGCTGAGGTCTTGTTTTTCTAACTGCATCTCTGCACACCCTGGCAATGCCCTTGGAAACATGGACAAATATCCATTGAGAAATGCATCTCCAGTATGCTTCTCTTCTGGTTTTGAGCAGACTCAGTAGCTCACAGTTAAGTGAAGGGGGTCTCTTGCTCTGCCTACTTGCCTTACCTTTAAAGCGGATGAACTGGTTTTGTGCTTCCAGGAGAGTGTTCTTGAAAAACTCCCAGCACTCGCTAGCTCTTTTATCCTCCATGGAAGGTTCCCATGGAATCTCTCCCAACCGAGCTCTGAGTGAGCTGAAGTTTGCTCTTCTAAAATTCTGCTAAAATCATAGAATCATACAGAATCGTAGAATTGTTTAGGTTGGAAAAGACCTTTAAGATCATCAAGTTCAACTGGTAATCTAGCGCTGCCAAGTCCACCACTAAACCGTGTCCGAAAGTGCCACATCTACATGTCTTTTAAACACCCCCATGGATGGGGACTCAACCACTTCCCTGGGCAGCCTGCTCCGGTGCTTGACAACCCTTTCAGTAAAGAAAATTTTTCCTAATATCCAGTCTAAACCTCCCTGGGTGCAACTTGAGGCAGTTTCCTCTTGTCATATCACTTGTTACTTGGGGGAATAGACTGACACCTACCTTGCTACAGCCTCCTTTCAGGTAGTTGTAGAGAGCAATAAGGTCTCCCCTCAGCCTCCTCTTCTCCAGGCTAAACAAGGCCAGTTCCTTCAGCCACTCCTCATAAGACTTGTTCTCTAGACCCTTCACCAGCTTCGTTGCCCTTCTCTGGACATGCTGCAGCATCTCAATGTCTTTCTTGTACTGAGGGGCTCAAAACTGAACACAGTATTTGAGGTGTGGCCTCACCAGTGCTGAGTACAAGGGGACAATCACCTCCCTGCTCCTGCTGGTCACGCTATTTCTGATACAAGCCAGGATGCTCTTGGCCTTGTTGGACACCTAGGCACGCTGCTGGCTCCAAAACCACCAAGTCCTTTTCAGCCAGGCAGCTTTCCAGCCACTCATCCCCAAGCCTGTAGCGTTGCATGGGGTTATTGTGACAGAAGTGCAGGACCCAGCACTTGGCCTTGCTTGTACCTCATATGAGTGGCCTCAGCCCATCGATCCAGCCTGTCCAGCTCCCTCTGCAGGGCCATCCTACCCTCCAGCAGATCAACACTCCCACCCAACTTGGTGTCATCTGCAAACTTACTGAGGGTGCACTCAATCCCCTCATCCAAATCATTGATAAAGATATTAAACAGAACTGGCCCCAGTACTGAACCCTGGGGAACAGCGCTTGTGACCAGCCACCAGCTGGATTTAACTCCATTCACCACAACTCTTTGGGCCTGGCCATCCAGCCAGTATTTTTACCCAGCGGAGAGTATGCCCATCCAAGCCATGAGCAGCCACTTTCTCCAGGAGAATGCTGTGGGAGATGGTGTCAAAGGCTTTACTAAAGTCCAGGTAGATGACATCCACAGCCTTTCCATCATCCACTAAGCAGGTCACCTTGTCATAGAAGGAGACCAGGTTGGTCAAGCAGGACCTGCCTTTCATAAACACATGCTGACTGGGCCTGATTGCCTGGTTGTCCTGTACATGCCATGTGATGGTGTTCAGGATGATCTGCTCCATGACCTTCCCTGGCACTGAGGTGAGAGTGACAGGCCTGTAGTTCCCCGGATCCTCCTTCTGGCCTTTTCTGTAGATGGTCGTCACATTTGCTAAGCTCCAGTCATCAGGGGCTTCCCCAGTTAGCCAGGACTGCTGGATAAATGATGGAAAGTGCCTTGGTGAGCACTTCTGCCAGCTCCCTCAGTATCTGTGGGTGGATCCCATCTGGCCCCATAGACTTGCGAGTGTCTAAGTAGTGTGACAGGTTGGTAACCATTTCCCCTTGGATTATGGGGGCTCCAATCTGCTCCCTGTCTTCCAGTGCAGGAGGCTGGGTACCCAAAGAACAACTGGTCTGGCTATTAAAGACTGAGGCAAAGAAGGCATTAAGTACCTCAACCTTTTCCTCATCCTTTGTCATTATGTTTCCCCCTGCATCCAATAAAGGATGGAGATTCTTCTTAGTCCTCCTTTTGTTGCTAGTGTATTTATAGAATCTAAAACCTTTGTCTTGGAACTAACCTTCAGTGTGCTCAGCAGGATCCCAAACTCCACAATAGTGTCATCACTGCAGCCAAGGCTATCATGAACCATTTTTCTAGATGGTACTGCAAATCATTTAAGAAAAATTGGTCAGTTGGGTTTTTTTTTACTGTTATGGCTGCAACTGGTTCAACATAGTGATGCAAGAGATCCTTTGAAATAGGGGCTGGCCCTGCAACTACTAAAGCAAATGGAGAATGAATCTCATAAGCAAAATCTTTCCTTTTTTTTTTTTTTTTTTGCACCTTCTTGACTTTTTTTCATCATCTTGACTTTTATTGACAATTGATTTTGATAAGTGTACGCCAGAAACTAGTCATGATGAAATCAATGCCTTGACATATTGTCAGAAACTGTTGATGATACACCCAGGTTTCTTAAACTAGTATTTGAATCCTGTGGAAAGATGGAAAGGTATAGTCACACAATTCATGGGTGAGGTAGAATGAGAAATTTAACCTGCTTACGTATCTGTATAAGTCTCACTGCTGAGATGCAACTTCCTGGTTTTCTGCCATCTATGTTTTAATTACCATGCTTTGCCACATGGATGGAGGACATCTGTTTTCTTTCAATTTCATAAAGAGGTTCCATTGCTTCTTCAAAGTTCTATCTAGTATCTGTAAGGAGCTGTTCTTCCTGCAGTTGCAAGCTTTTAAAATGCTAATTCTTCATGTTTTCCTCTTCTCTCCTCTGTGGTCAAGTTCATTGCTGTCATTCTTGGCAATTAACTGTTTTATTAGCCAGCTCAATGTATGCCCTTAATTTCCTTCTAAGCAGAAACAGTCTCTGATTTAAAGCTGTAATGGCAAATAATAAAATCAATGGGAAGTCTTTCCTTCTAAATGAAGATGTATGGTACACTTGCTTGGATTTATAACAAGTGTGGAATGATTTGTCTTTTGGGACAGCCAATAACAATGCTATCCCATACCTTCAAATAACTTTGAGATGGTCAAGTAAGGAAACATAAAGAAAAATCCTGCCTGCCTTCCTACCTCTCCTTGAAAGCTATGGGAATACTAGGCTGGACTTGAGTAACCCACCCCCTCCTTGGCTGTACCTCTGAGGACAGCTTCAGATGATATGAATGAGGTAAAGCCTGCTTTTCTGTCTTTAGTGGTTTGGCAGTTATTTTAGCCTTAAAATGCAAATTTGACTTTGGACTTTTTTTTTGTCTTATGTATGTGACACTGTTCTCATGCTGAAAAGATGTAATCAAGCCAGTCTTTGATCTCAGATGTTAAAACAGATGGAAAGTATTCTTTCAGGGGAAGTTGGAAATTACAGGAGACTGTAACTGTAGGTAAATATACATTTTGCAGGTGGCTATTCTTTAAACATAATAAATTCTACTAGAGAAATCAATTTTTGGTGTATCCTGGATAGATTTTTTTTGTTTTGTTTTGTTTTTAATCTGTCATCCAGAAGTCTCCATTTTGTGCTCTCCTGCTGGCTGGGGCCAGCAGGTGAGGACGTTTGCAAGCGAGTACAATACTGAGGCCTGACTCAAGATTCTCTGAAGTCAATCAAGGGGCTCCTGCTGGCACCCATAATTTCTTGATCAGGGTTTATGCAAGTGGTGGTGATATATGATGTGCTCCATATTTAGGTGAAATCAGTGTTTTCAGTGACTTCAGTGGTAGTTTGCACTATACATAATTCTATATGGCTGGTTTGTTTTTTGATGTGTGTGCAAGTATACAGATATTGCTACATGTCTCAATACCATCTAAACTGAACAGTCTGTGACTGGTTAAAAATATTTTTGAGTTGAACAGGCAAGTTCCGTTACTCAGCCTCTATTTCAAATTTTAGTAGTGTTTTCCAGATGGTTAAAAGAAAGAGGGAATATTTTCATTACCATGGCCTTAAAGGGAAATGCAGAATCTCTTAATCTGAAGAGAAGCAAACAGCTTTTCATCAAAATCCCAGTATTGGGCTGAAGCAGGCTTGAGTGAGGACAAAGAGCTGATTTTCATCTCTCCTGCCTTTTTTAATCAAAATTATTTTTGCTTGAGTTCTGTCACAGACACAAAGGGAAGGACAAAGTGTCAGGGCTGAGACTACTGTGGGGAGCAGTAGCTGAAACAGCAGAAGCACTTGAGGTGTCCTTGTGACAAGAGAGAAGTCCTGAGGATTGATAAGTTTGCAGGTCAAGGGTTCAAACCCAGGCACAAGCTAAATGCAGATTTGCAAACAGTGCAAACAAGAAATATTGGTAGCTCTGGGAAGGGTGAAGGCAAGGAAAACCCCGAGTAGTGTATGACTAGAAGGACCCAAGGGATGTTTGTGTCCTTCTATCCAGGGATGCTTGGAGCAGCAGACTTAACATTACCCAGGGCGGGCTGACAGCTCAGATCTAATGTCTTGAAAACATACCATGCCTGGATTACCTTGTCAGAAGCCATCACTGCAGAGCCTCAAGAACTAAAATTGGATTGGCATTTTGTCTTTAGGGATATTGCCGGGTTGCATTTGTTACGAATGTCAGGATGTCTGGTATTTTGGGTATAGAGAATCGTGCAGAGGACTGTTGCTCAAGAAATAAAACACTCCCTAAATAATGAAATGGCTGAATTTTGGGCTGGAGTTCAAGATGGTTTTCCATGATAGTGTTAGTAACTAATTAACCTTGTTAGCTGAGGGATCAACGAAGAGCCAGGTGGAAGCCTGCCCATGTCATTGAACAGTCCTTGGCAAGGCATTTTGACTTTTCTTAGTCTAATTTCTATATGCTGCTGAGGGAAGGATTGCCAGTACAGAAAGAATTTGGGAGAAGGAAGAAGTGACTTAAAAAAAAAACAACCAAAAAACCAACCAAACAAAAAAAACCTGTAAAAACCCTCTAAGTGCCAAGTCTGTCATCTGCTTTATTAGTATGTCATTTGCTGTGTTTACTGAAAACTCCAGTCATGCTGGGAGTTATCCATCCGATATGATGCATGTGCTGTGACTGCTTCTCCTAACAAATCTGACTTTATCAGCTCTGTTTACAATATGGAAAATCATGCAACTGATGCTAAAGCTTTTACATAGAAAGAATGATACTGTTAAGGTATACACTGGAAATCTCAATTCTGAAAAGATCATAAGGATGAAAAGGAAATTTAAATTTCAGCTTCTGAGTGAGAGGAAAACAAAGTCATCAGAGCTGCAGCTAGTATAAGTTCATGCATTTCTGTCAGATAAATTAACTGAGAGAGATAAAACATGAGGGGACAATAGTAAGAGAAAGGGCTCCATCTTCAACAAACAGACTGGACACATGTAATAGTGCAGTGGAAAGGATCACTTTAAGAAAGGAACAGGCTAGAAGTAACTTCAGATATACTCCATTGCCATGAGCCCCTGAAGTGTGTAGCAGAAGAGAGAGAATTAAATACCCAGCTCCTCATCCCTAAACTAACTGAAATAAAAGAGCAACTTGGGAAGGATTTTTGTGCAAGAAAGTCCTAGCATTATGTTTTATTTTCTCATCTATGCTACTCCAAGCTTAAGTATTCAAGTACTGTCTTTCACTTCAGGACAGATTGGGCTGCAACCTACTTAAGGCAGACATTTATTCAAGACAGTATGTGTGAGATTAGCTCATCAATCCTATAATTATAGAAGTGAATCCGCTATTGATCAGCTGTTCCACCAGCCACTGCAGATCTGTTCCCTGGATGGAGACTGCAGGGCTTCTTCCTTGCATGCTCACTTTTGTGCTAGTTCAAGGCTAACCTAAGGACCTTCGCTTGTGCTATATAACCCTTACTGCACTGCTTCCCTCTTGTTTGATATCTGTGGGTTTGTTGGATGTGTTTAAGTTTGTTAAATACATGACTGAGCGATAACTGTAGCAATCTAACCGTCAAAAGCTAGCTATCAGAAAAGCTCATTATTCAGTGTCTTATCTCTTCTTCCAGACAGAAGCACTACCTATGAGTTCCTTATTTCATGTCTGTGTACTTTTCCTAGCAGTTTCTTAAATCTTCCACTGATTAAATCATAGTTTATGCCTACATCTGGTAACAGGGCTTTGGATGCTGTAATCAAAACCTTTTTCTTTGTGGGAATGAGTTTTGTTTTCATCATCTTTTTTTTTTTTTTTTTTTGTCTAGTGCTCAAACCTGTCACAGAAAAAAGCTGACAGGCAGAGGGCACTTGACTTTTGGTTTGGCTTTAGTGTTTGGTTTTTTTGTTGGTTTGGGTTGGTTTTTTTGGGGGGCAGGGAGACATGTTCAGGAGAGCAGCAAAGTTGAATACAGAAGGGTGCTGCTAACCTCTATATATGCACCATCCAGCATGGGTTTTGCTGCTTACAGGATTTCACAACAGGTTTCCATGCCATACTTATTTCAACAAGCTTTAAGGACCAGTTTAGATATTAGTAGTGGGTCAGTAGCAAGAAATCTCCCTTGACAGCTGTAAGTCTCTGATTAGTGTCAGGTAGTGGAGGCAGTTATTCCATTAGGTGCACCCATGAGCTCTGTAATAAAGCTAGTGCTGTGGGCTGTGTCAGAGATGCAGTTTCGTTAGCCACTGATTTCTCTCAGTACTTTTGCTTGCTCAAAATTCTTTATTTTGTTTTGAGTTTCTTTAGTTGTCCTGGATCATCATAAAGTAATTTAGGTTGGAAAAGATCCTTAAGATCATCATGGAGTCCAACCATAAACCTAACACTGCCAAGACCACTACTAAACCATGTCCGTAAGTGTCACATCTACACATCTTTTAAATACCTCCAGGGATGGGGACTCAACCACTTCCCTGGGCAGCCTGTTCCAGTGCTTGATAACCCTTTTGGTGAAGAAGTTTTTCCTAATGTGCAATCTAAATGTCTGCTGGTGCAATTGGTGTGATTGCTAGGCAAAGTAGTCTTCGAGGTGTGTTCAGTCAGGTTAGCTGGGGCTTCCCACACCTGAAGAAATTCTCAGGTGATGGCAGCCACTGTTCTTGGCTTTGTCAGCTGAAACACTTTGTGGAAAGGACCATCACCTGTACAGTGCTGCACCTGGACAGCCTTGTAGGGCATGACTCCAACCAGATACAGGTTATGAAGCCACTTGCAATTGCACTGAGCATTTAAAGAGTCTTTGCCAGCTCTTGGAATTAGGTCAGTAAAATGGACTTCTGACTGACTTTTCTCAATTTTGGCAAGCTGAACGATAGCATGAGTGGAAGGTCTGGTATTTGTGCAGCTAGCATGTGGGGTGGGACCAAAGCAGCCTCAGAGTATCCTGACAGTGTTCCTATTTCTTTGCTAGGTGAGAAGCCTTCATGGCTTTGGACAGCCACAAAATATCTGATGGTTCAAGAGCCACAGCAGATTTGTTGAGTGTGTCCTGTCAGGAATTTGTGCCTCTTCAAGTGGCTCAGTGTTAACTTCATCATGTCTCTCAACCTGAAGACAGTGATACTTAAGTATGTTATGAGTACTTAGGCAACGTTTAGAAATACCTATTCAGGATTTAAAGTTAGCAGCTTGACTATACGCTCAGCTGAAAGATGCAGAAATTCCATAGTCTTCTCAGTTCAGCTGGATGGATTTTTTGCTCTGGTCAGGACTCTGAAGATTACCTCTTCTCAATGTTTTTTTTTTCTTCCTCCTTCTGAGTTATTTTATTACTTTGTAACTGTGGAAAAAAGATTCTGACAGGACAGTATAAGTGATGAGTATGAATGTTGCTTGCTTAATGTTTTTTGTAGTTTGTTCCATTTTTTTGCAGTTATAGGATCCAGTAGGTTAGAAGTTGTTCTGAAAGCTTTTGGTTAGGGAAACTGATGAAATGCAGTAGAAGTTTGTGCTCATGTATGGCTACTATGTTTTTGATAAGTGTTTCTTATATTGTTTATTCCTACCCCAGTAAATTCCAGTTCTCTCTTCCAAAGTGTTCACTGCTGTTGTTTATGGCTGTAATTGAATTCTGCCGTTATGAAGTAACTGTGATGGGAAGGAATTGACATTCCTTGTGATCAACAGGGGCCATACTGAGTATCTCTCATGCATGGTATTTCCACAAACAGAATGTAGTCACTGGGTATTTTTAATAATCTCATGTTACTAGCATCTTGCTTGGAAGGTTAACTTTTTATAAGTTTCTTTTGCTTCTTAAACTGACTGTTAATACAGAGGTGTATTCTTCAAGTATACTTCAAGTACAAAAGATTTTAGTTCCATAAAAATGCATAACACATTTGAGTTGTTAAAAAATTAGCCTTCTTCACTTTGAAGTTATTTCCCCCAGCATCCCCCAGCCCCCCCAAAAAAGCCCCCAACAACTTCAATTCTGTTTACTAGCAAAAGGGAAGATCTCAGTTGCTCACATGTTATCTCAAGAATGTAGTCCGACAGTTTTTAGTTATGGTCAGTCTTGGGGGCCAACCCAATGCCTTTGCCGGAGATGACTGTAACCTTAGGTCAGAATTCAAAAAATGGGCTAAAAAGAATCTTAGTATAGATTTTTGATTCCCTTCTACAAGCCATAGCAACAATACTGTGTGAATATTAGTTATATTGATAACTGAATAAAACATTTGAAACAGGTTCATCTGATTTCTGTGAATTGGAATGGTGAAGCATGCAAGAATATTTGAAATATAATAGGATGCTTTTGGAGAGCTCGTTACTTCTAAATGAGTGGAATACATGCATAGGCAGCAACTGCAACTCTCCTGTTACTTGCTCCAGACTCCTGAATTAAAGATGTAAAGTAATCTGCACATGCCTCCTTGGAAATATTAAGGGACAAGGATTCTGAAGAGAAAGCTTTTCAGATTAGGCCACTGTCAAATGCATTAATTCTCTCCTGAAGGAATTTGCAAGAATTTGCTATCACTTGTATATTTTGTTGCATTTTTAATAAAGGAGGGAGAAGGGGAAATGTAGATATGTGCCAAAAGTATGCAAGTTGGGTGAGACATCCTGCCAGCTGACCAAAGGCTTTCTCAGATCTCACTGAATGTGTATTAGTAAAATCAATGCAGATATTTCTCATGCAATTCTATCTCTCAGCCTCACATTCTGTAATTTAGCTGACTCTTAACGCCAGAGAAGCTGCAGTGGAATAAATCAACTTGGAAAAATCTCTCATTGCTGGTAGGTATTAGATAACTGAGAGGTGCAATAGAAAGAATCCTGGGACTGTGCTCTCCAGGCAGTGGCTGTCCTTTATCCTCTTCTCTGCTGTTTTAATACCCTTCTTGATTCATAGAGCTATTACATTTTCCACGTTGCTCACTTTGAATCTGTTGTAGTTTGGTCTGTATGAGAGCTAAATGGATAATTGTACCAAAACCAGGAGCTTGATAATATTCTGTATCTTATTACAGGAGAAGTGAAATTGCTATTTCAGGATATATACAGAAAACAACAGGAAGTTTCACTGAGATAAACAAGCTTGGATTACATTGGAAATATAAAATATTCGTCAGCCATATTGGTGTGCCTTTTATTCTAGGGATTTATTCTGGATCTGCAGTAGAGACATAATACTATACATATTAAATGCTTTTCTTTTTAAAGATAATACGTTTGGAATTTGTTTCTGTCAAATACAATGCTTCAAAATACTTTTTTGCTTTATTAGTCTACCTTATGACAATATTTTTATTTGGTTTGTTACTACTGGAAGAAGCTAAAGGAGAACTCTTAACCTGTTCTCTCAACTATTGAGAGCAAAGTATAGAGGTTAAAGAAACCTTCTGCGCATTTGAAGAGGCAAGCTGTTCTAGACTTTGGTTAAAAACCAACTCTCTTCAGGAAAAAAGATGCTCTATGAGTTTATTTTCCTGGATCAACAGTTAAAGATCTGTTAAAGGATAGTGATGGCCTGGAATCATGCACCTCGGACCTAAGCAGTGCATGGTTACGAGTTACGCTGTGGAGGAAGGTGTGGGAACCCACCACATCCTTGCCAGCCCAGTTTCTGATTCAGGGTGTTTGTGCTGGCAGGGCTGTAACCAGCCTGGCCTCATGTGTCTGATAAGAGGGACACTCTGTTGTGGGTGTCAGTCTGTTTCACTCTTATTTCCATCTTGCTTATGTACTCTTGGGTAGCTTGTGGAAGAGGGCTGCATGAGGACAGCTATTTGGGACTGTTCAGAAGACCGAGGACCCCAAAATAGTACTTGGCTTTGGCTATGATGGTGCAGTAGGACAGACTGAGTTCAAACTTGAGTGCATGTTTTGCTCAGGATTACATGTTTCCTAAATTTGTTGCTGTTGCTGAAGCAAAACAAGTTGATTTGTTTTGAATTTTTATGTTTATGTGACTTTAGCTTTTTCTTTCAATTAAGCTGGACTAAGTTACTCTTTTGATGCTACTGCAGATGGCAAATAAAACTCAATTAGCCAAAAAAGATGCTGTAATCTTATGGGATCATCTAACATTTTGGTGATGTTATTGAATTTGATTCTAACAAGCACTGCAGTAGCAGAAGCACAAAAAGCAGCTGAGATTATCTGGCACATGTACTCTTCTGTGTATGTTGCTGTGTGATGCCAACAATTCAGTCCATCTTTAGAGGGTGTGTTACTGGTAGAAAAGTGTGGGGGAAGGGGAAATCAGCCTTGGCAATGGATTTGTGGCTGGCTGGGATAGATTCCAGTGTGCGTGAGAAATAAATCTGTGGAGCAGGGCTAGAGTTGTGATTCAGATTTCCATCTCAACGGGCAGGGCTTCCCACTCTGAAGGTTATTTACTTTCCTTGCTTTACAAATAGCATGAAGTTTTGTTGAAAAGCAGGTGTGCATTAATCTTTCTGTATTAAACCGAACGCTAAGCCTCACTGGGGGAAACAGACCAAGAACCTGTTTCTTCTGTGAAATATTTATTGTGGTATATTACTGTCTCTAAAAGATAGTTGGAAGATTGGCCATTTTGAAATAAGTTAAATAATTACTTACTCCTTCCAAAATACTACTGAGTGGAGACTAAATATAATAAAAGTACCCAGAATTGTGTTACATCACCTTTTATTTAATGACTTTAAAAAAGGTCATTTATAGATGATACTATATTACTTATATTGTGTATTTAGTGTTTATAAAAGTTTCCCTGAAAATCGAATAACCGAGAAATTTTTAGTTTTAGGGTTGTGAAATACAGCCAGTGAAATAATATATCAGTGAGTATATCTGACTGGTCATTTTTGCAGTTAATAGTGAATCTGTTGAGGTTATCCATGAATATCCTAGATCTTATTCAGCCTGAAATAATTACCTGAGTAGCTGCAAGGAGAAAATAAGTTCTGTCCTAATCCAATGAAACATTTTCTTTCTTGTTAGTGCCATGGAAACCTGGAGGCCTATTTACATGCACGATAAGGTTATCGTGCTCACGTGCTTTTCTTGATTGAGACCTCTTTGCATCTTTATTGAACATCTGCGTAGAGAACATCTGTATCGATCTTGTTGCCATTTTAACTCCTAAAACAGGGTTTGCAGTGCTGTTTTTCCTCTACTAATGCTGAGTCTCTCTTGCACTGCTTTTATTCTTCTTCATGACTTGAAGTGGGCCCACTTCCTTTTTTCACCCTGAAATGCCTCTCTTCCATTTAAAGGATGATGATATTGATGACAATGTCAGTGCCAGGGAGCTTGGTAACATCTTGCATGGTGAATAAGAGTAAATCATCAGCACATCATATGACCATTAAGTTTGTATATTTTATAAGTTAGGAGAGCAGATTTGCATCTTAAAACATCTGCTGAGATGTCTCAAGCTTCCATTTGTGTTTGGTAGGGCTGAAACTTCTAAAATCCAGTTTAGTCCTGAGTATGAGGTGCTTCAGTGTAGTTGACATTTGCCAGGTAGAGATTAAGATAAAAAAAATATTTGACAGAAACATTAGCTATATTTAAAGAAAAAAAAGGGGGGGGAGGCTCAGATAAAAAGGAAGCATGATTAAGTTTTCTAACATGCAAAACGGTGTCCTGAGGAAGCAAGATTAATGTGCACATACTTATTCTTACATCTTGAGCCACTAGGGGACTTGAGCAGCTGTTTCAGTATGGAAATTCAAAGCATAAGTAGAGCTACTAGTCAAGACTTCTAGAAGTGTGTATGCCCTTGCCTGTCATTAATGCTAGGCTTAAGCCAGTGGGATGAATGCAGTTCCCCCTAAAGACTTTGATCAATGTGTTTACTTAAGTGAGTATAGTGATTGCTACATCTGACTTGCTTCTGGAATGAGGTTTCTGTATCCATGAAAAATTTTATCTGAGTATCATGTCTGTACAGTGGGGAGGAGTAGCTGTTTCTGTAGTAGAAAAGGAACATATTTAATGGGAAGTTATCTGATGGGAGAGTGTTTTTCTTTGTGGTTGGGGGTTTTTTTGGGGAGTGGGGGTGTGGTGTTCCTCCCACTGGTAGACCATACCTCTGGAAAAGAATTAATCATACCTTAAATTGTGACACCTGATCTTAGCAATTATTTATAGTCAAACTATTTCATGACCCAAAGGAAAACATAGCAAGATAAAATCTGTGGAGCCCAGTAACTTTTAAAAATCTGTGCAATAATATTTCATGTAATCCAGCTGCCTAAATGAGAGCTTGTGAGTGGTTTTCAATGCATGATCTAGTGATGCCTAGCAGCTCTAAAATGACTTCTCTTAAGGGGTGAATGAGTAACTAAAGCAGTAGACCTAAATGTAGACTTAATGTCGGTAGACTTTAATTCACTTTATAGCAAAGATCTTCTAGGGATCTAGAAGCAGATAAAAGTGGGAAATTACTTACCTAGATTGATTCTCAGGAATGCCCAAACCCTATGGGTAAAACTCCTATTCCAAGACAGCAATATATAGGGGAGAGTAAAAATAGTTTTCAATAAGCAATGAAGATATTTAAAACTTGAGCAGATGTTCTATTTTCTTGTATTGTATAAGTTCATATGACTATGAAGTCCATTTTTTGGCAGGGTATTTTCTCATATAGGAACAATTGGCTGGCTTAATTCTCACCTTCTCTCTTGCCTCTCTGCAACTAGTTGGAAAAAACTTGTTTGAAATACTATTAGAAATTCTCTTTTCTTTCCTTGCCACTACATTCAGCTGCTTTGTAGCGCCCTTTATTTCAGATGGGCAGATGTATTTCCTTTTCCAAGTTTAGGCATCTCACATTCCATATGTCCCTTACCCTGAGCCCTGTAAGAATGTGGGCTGTAGGTAGCAAAACCTGTACAATTTACCATTCACTTGAAAACTACTTTACCTAAGAACTTGGAAACATCTGTGAGTGTGAAGAGAAACAATATACCAAGCAAAGCTGAAAGTAGGTTATAGTCCTATTTTCTTTAGCAGGATAAATGAAAAAGGCTTCAGGTGTACCCATCTTCAGTGATTGATCATTGTACCTTGCCAGAACTGACTCATTAGCTGGCTTGTTCAATATCTTTATCATGATCTGGATGAGGGGATTGAGTGCACCCTCAGTAAGTTTGCAGATTACACCAAACTGGGTGGGAGTGTCGATGTGCTGGAAGGTAAGATGGCCCTGCAGAGGGACCTGGACAGGCTGGATCGATGGGCCGAGGCCAACTGTATGAGGATCAACAAGGCCAAGTGCTGGGTCCTGCACTTCGGGCACAACAACCCCATGCAACGCTACAGGCTTGGGGAAGAGTGGCTGGAAAGCTGCCTGGCTGAAAAGGACCTGGGGGTGTTGGTAGACAGCCGGCTGAACATGAGCCAGCAGTGTGCCCAGGTGGCCAAGAAGGCCAACAGCATCCTGGCTTGTGTCAGGAATAGTGTGGCCAGCAGGAGCAGGGAGGTGATTGTTCCCCTCTACTTGGCGCTGGTGAGGCGGCACCTGGAATACTGTGTCCAGTTTTGGGCCCCTCAATACAAGAAAGACATTGAGGTGCTGGAGCATGTTCAGAGAAGGGCAACAAGGCTGGTGAAGGGTCTGGAGCACAGGCCTTATGAGGAGCAGCTGAGGGAACTGGGGTTGTGTAGCCTGGAGAAGAGGAGGCTGAGGGGGAGACCTTATCGCTCTCTACAACTACCTGAAAGGAGGTTGTAGTGAGGTGGGTGTTGGTCTCTTCTCCCATGTAGTTAGCGATAGGATGAGAGGAAATGGGCTCAAGCTGTGTCAGGGAGGTTTAGATTGGATATTAGGAAAAATTTCTTCATGGAAAGGGTAGTCAAGCGTTGGAGCAGGCTGCCCAGAGAGGTGGTGGAGTCACCATCCCTGGAAGTGTTCAAAAAACTTGTAGATGTGGCACTTTGGGACCTGGTTTAGTGGGCATGGTGGTGTTGGGTTGATGATTGGACTGATGATCTTAGAGGTCCTTTCCAATCTTAATGATTCCTAGTTTTTACTTTCATTATAAATGATCCAGCCACGAAACCAGGAGGCATGGGGTTGCTACTCTACCCTTAATTGGTATAGTGGTAGACTTGGTAATGTTATGTTAATGGTTGGACTGGATGATCTTAAAGGTCTTTTCCAACCTGAATGATTCTATGATTCTATGATTTTTTTTTTTCAGGGAAACCTGCTTTGCTTAATAAGGTCCAAATGACTGGAGCAAAAGCTTTCATGAGATCCTCAGGTCTGGATTTTGTTCTTATTGCTTTCCTTGAGGTTGTCCACTGGTAAAACTGAATCTTTTGTGCATCAGTCTTTCTAAATCCATGTCAGCTCTCTGGGAGAATTTTCTGTGATACATGATCTTGTACTGATTTAAGATAGCGACTGCGACAGTATGGGGGAAAATGGCTGTCTTCATAAGCAATCTCTCTTTACAGCATGTGTTATGTACCCTCAGCTTTTAAGTACATGGATGATGGACGTGCTTTTGAACATCCTTGGAGGTGACTTCCATTCCCACAATAGTTGGAAGAGGTTGTCCATGGGGAACTGTAGGTACATCGGCACAACAAAGTGGCACACAGAGAGATCTACGTTGACTGAAAGACTGTCATGGATCCTGGAAACAATGTAGTACGCTGATGTGGCACTCCACCAGGCAGCGAATTCATAGTGAGCTCTGAGTTGTGACTGGCCCAAGCTGTGCACCATGCCAGCACATGCACACTCATTCTAGTGCCTGAGCTAGCTCATTCACAGCTAACTGGGTGCATCTATTTCTCACTTTGTTGTGTGCTACCAGAGTGACACTTCCATGGACCCCATCCTGCTGGTGGAGGCTGATAAAAAGCACATTCTGTCTCTTTGAGCTATAAGAAAGGCTTTTTTGCCAGTCATGACATACCTTCTGAGGATCTTTTTTTATCTTTGGGATAATCTAAAAAAATAAACACCAAACCCACAAAACCCCCAAACGAACGAACAAAAAACCCAAACCAAAACAGAAAAAACAAGCCTTCTTTGCCCAGACTTAGCAGAGAACTATACTTTGAGCATATTCATGTCATGTGCCAGATTTTTATCCATGGGTGGTGCTTCATTCTCGTTCTTTCCTTGGAGCCTGAAGGATGTTCTTGGTGGCTGTAGCTTTTCCCAGTGCAACAGGTCAATCAGTTCCTTGGACCATGGGTCTCCTGTAGCCACCTGAGGAGGTACCTTACTAAGCTGCTTTTGGTTCAGTGACTCATTCTTCCTACAAACACTTCTTTTCTCGCTTGAGACCTGAACAGCTGAGCTAGTACCCTCTCATCTATCTATGTGCTCCTTAGTTCATCCATGGTCAAGGCACCAGCTGGAGTGCTGGGGGCTGGCAGATAGCACAGACTGGCCTTCCTCCCCCAGGGGAGGTAAGGCTGTACCCTATCTTTCTCTAGCAGGGCTAACCACACAAAGACATGTAAAGCGGTTACTTGAAGCCTGTTTGATTCAGGACAATCGGCTTGATTTCTTAAGCCATGCAGAGCTCCTTTTTATTGAACTACCTCATTCACTGAAGTATCAGGTTGTCTTTGCCATATTATTTCTATAGTATCTATCAGTACATAAAATAATTTTCTTCCTCTCTTATCTTCTTTCCTGCAACTTAGCAGGCAGGGTATTCAGTCAGATTTAGTGTTGATGACAGCTACAATTCACAACTTTTTTTTTTTGTTGTTGTTGTTGTTTGTTTCCCTGGAGCTGGTCTGTGTTACTGAACAGAAGGCTGATAATTCCCTGCTGAATTTCCAGGACTGCTGAATGAATAAATTGTGTAGGGGAGTGAGTGGGAGGAGAAACACTTCTCTGTGGTGGCTTTTTTTTTCCTTTAATGGAAAATGTATTCTCTAAAATAGTGAAGCAAATCAACTATAAAAGTGAGCAGCACCAACTATAAAATTAGTCTGAAATGTGCAGGGCATAACTTCTGAGTGTGGTTGTTCTGTAGATAAGGCATATGATTTTTTTCAAAAGAAGTTAAAAGCAATCCGTCCTTAATATATGCATGGAAAATAGTCTTCAGTATTTTAGGCTACTTTGTATCACAGGCTGTCAACTTGGACAAAATCCAAAGCAGGAAGGGGAGTTCTTATAAGCAGTCCTTCTCTCCCAGCTCAGTAGAGTACAAGTTCACACAATCTAAATCTGTTTGCATGCTCTCATTTACTGCTTCATTGCAGTAAATATTCCTGTTCTTTATAATTACTACATATACATGCCTATCTGCATATATTAGTATTGAGAAATATTGAAAAGTATTCCTTATCATTGCCATAAAGCACTTACGCTATTACAACTTGGTTTTCCTAGGATGATGCTGGTGTATACAAGGGAAAAAAAAAAAATCCCCAAACTCTGCAGAATTTGATGCTGTCAATTTGATGCTATGAAAATACAGGCTGTGCAGGCATAAAACCTGCATGGAATAACAGGACAGACCTTCTGAAGTATTACATAGAAAATCATAGGTGATGTAAAATAGCTTGTTTAGTCATGAAAGGTGAATTCAGTCCCTGATCTTCATAGAACACATTGTGAATAAAACCAGAGGGTACCTGCAAAAGGAAATGAGATGTTTTCTGGCTGATAGAGTAAGTAGAGTAATTTAGGTGTGAAAGTACACTTATCACAAAGCAGCCTGAAGATATAATTGATGGGTCTCTAATTGGCTCCTTGAAAGGAAAGAAGAAGGGACAGTAAACGTAAAGCAAAATTACTGGAAGGTTCTTTTGGCAGAGATATTTTTTTCTTTTATTTTGTGTGAAAAAGACAGATTGCAGGCTCACTTGCCCACCATGCTGACACTGTGGGCATATGTTCTATGTGATGACTTTTCAGCTGACCCAGATATCACATGAGGTTTTAATGTAGGGGAATGATCATCTTTGTAAGAACTTTTCATTTTACATAGTATGCTGTGAGATTCCAGATGTAGATTTCAGCTACAGATAAAATCCATGACATGCAGGGAGTTAGTGGCATTTCATAACTGAAAGCAGAAAATTAGTCTGCAATTGTTAGAAATGCACTTTGAATTACTGGGTGTTTTTCTGGTTTTTTTTCTCCTCTCATATGTTTTTAGAAATGTTGTTGTTCAGTTCTTTTCAATAGGCTAAACCTAAAGTTGAAACCTAACCAGCCTTGAAACTGAATTTCCTTTTAGCTGTCTGTGTCAGTATCTCAGATGCTTATAAGAAGCTGCCTAGCTCCCCATCTTCTTAAAGAGGTGAGGATGCTTTTGTGGATGAAGAAACATGACTTTAAATGTTTGAGCTTCACTCCTTATTCCGTTTAAAAAATGATGAGAAATCTGTGCTAAAGAGGGTTTAGAGACAACTAAAGAGACAGCCAGCACGGATTCACCAAGGGCAAGTCCAGCCTGCCTAACCTAGTGGCATTCTATGAAGGAGTGACTGCATCAGTGGACAAGGGAAAAGCAATGGATGTCATCTATCTGGACTTCTGTAAAGCGTTCAACACAGTCCCCCACAACATCCTTCTCTCTACATTGGGGAGATATGGGTTTGATGGGTGGACTGTTCGGTGGGTAACATCTTCATCGGTGACATAGACAGTGGGATCGAGTGCACCCTCAGCAGGTTTGCAGATGACACCAAGCTGAGTGGTGCGGTTGACACACCAGGAGGATGAGATGTCATCCAGAGGGACCTGGACAAGCTGGAGAGGCGGGCCTCTGTGAACCTCATGAGGTTCAACAAGGCCAAGTGCAAGGGTCTGCACCTGGGACAGGGCAACCCCCGATATCAGTACAGGCTGGGGGATGAAGGGATTGAGAGCAGCCCTGCGGAGAAGGACTTGGGGGTACTGGTGGATGAAAAGCTGGACATGAGCCGGCAATGTGTGCTTGCAGCCCAGAAGGCCAACCGTATCCTGGGCTGCATCAAAAGCAGCGTGGCCAGCAGGTCGAGGGAGGTGATTCTGCCCCTCTGCTCTGCTCTGGTGAGACCTCACCTGGAGTACTGCGTCCAGCTCTGGGGCCCTCAGCACAAGGACATGGACCTGCTGGAGCGGGTCCAGAGGAGGGCCACAAAAGTGATCCGAGGACTGGAGCACGTTTCCTACAAGGCCAGGCTGAGAGAGTTGGGGTTGTTCAGCCTGGAGAAGAGAAGGCTGCGAGGAGACCTTATTGCGGCCTTTCAGTACTTAAAGGGGACCTACAGGAAAGGTAGCACACCGAATCGAGTTAGCATCTCTTTATACACATTCATTCCTTTCAGTACTTAAAGGGGGCCTATAGGAAGGATGGGGACAATCTTTTTAGCAAGGCCTGTTGTGACAGGACAAGGAGTAATCGTTTTAAACTAAAGGAGAATAGATTTAGGCCGGATATAAGGAAGAAATATTTTACAATGAGGGTGGTCAAGCACTGGGAGAGGTTGCCCAGAGAGGCAGTGGAGGCCCCATCCCTGGGAACATTCAAGGTCAGGTTGGACGGGGCTCTGAGCAACCTGATCTGGTTAAAGCTGTCCCTGCTCACTGCAGGGGGGTTGGGCTAGATGACCTCTAAAGGTCCCTTCCAACCCAAAGCATTCTGTGATTCTGGGGTTCTGGCATACTCGGCATTGGTTGAACTTATTTAAAAGAAGCAGTTCAGGATGTTTCTTACAGACACAGTTTTGGAATGGATAGCAGCTTTGTTAAATAAAATTGATCAAGGTGTTAAGATGCACAGATATTCTGCTGTCTCTGTCACGTCAGTAGGTGAATTGCTATTGCAGTGTAACAGTCTGTAGATTCTGAGTAAGCGGTTTGTTCTTCTCACAAAATGGATGCTAGATATACTATTAGTGAGAAAATGGGGAATACAAATATATAGCCTTTGTAAATTCAGTGAACCCATTCCCCTGAAGTCAAAGCTTATTTGGGGTTCTTATAGCACCATGTATCTTGTGTACTCCAAAATTAAGACTAGTCTTGCTCAGAGCAGCTGTCAGAAGGTTCAGGATCTGAAGTTCTTAATTTCTTCTCTTCCTTCTCATCCCATAGCATTTCCTACTTGTTTGCCTGTTGTCCTTTCTGCTGCCTGATATTACAACTGATACAGCTAGATCATTTCCATGGGACCAGGAGATCTGGGTTCCCTTGCCATGGACACACAAGCTGGGAAGAACTTTGGGCCAATGTTACTGGCTATGAAGAGATAGAGACCAACAGTCAAAATGTATATACCAAGACAAGTAGCCTGTTTTTAAAAGAAATCATTTATCTACAATACTAGTGAAGAAAGTGAGGGAAGTCTATAGCTGGCACCCTTGGAACTCTGTCCTGTTAATGGGTTCAGGCTTTTGACATTAACCTCCTTTTTCTCTTAGTTTCTGCTTCTATAAACATACTTGTGTGTGTGTGTGTGTGTATAATAGTAGAATTACCTAGTTCTTAAACTAGTGAGATTTTTTTAGGCTTTAATTTTGTGACTACTGAAAATATGGCCAAAGGACTGTGATATATTATTAAAGTATAAAATAGAATTAATTTTTTTCCCCATTTTGCTTTCCTCATGGCTACTACCTATCTCCTCCTGAGTGAAACACTTGAAATGAAAATAAATAAGCTAATCCTAGAGAAGCTTAGTGGAAAGAAGTCTATATGTTACTTCACAGAATCATGCCCAAAGATCAGTGATAGAAGCTCCACTAACTGATAGGTGGAGAACTGCACTAAAAAAATAAATAGCAGAAAAACCTACATAGAACATGTAGCTCCTTGTACATGTGTAAACTATATTTTAGGGAGACTGACTGGGTCTTCCTTATATGACTTCTGTGTTAGATACCTACCTGTGAATAATAGTTGTGTAAAAACAGGTGAGACCACCCTGTAAAAGCAGAAGCAACATCAGGTTTTTTCCGGCCCATTCCAAGCTTGTGTTTATTTTGGATTTCTATTTTTGCACCAGTTACTGGTTGTGCTTGAACATAATTTTATACAAGTTATGTAAGAGGTTTTTTGGAAACCTTGTAACTTCAACACCGACCTTCACAATAAACCCCAGCTTGAATGTCACCCGCACTGGCTTTTAGCTGCACCATCATCTGCTGATCCTTTGTGGCCATTGTAAAGTACTTTCAGCTTGCACTAATGAGTGCTGCTTATTACAGGTAGTGTCTTATCTTAAAATGCTTCTAGTAATGTACTATTATTAACATAAGGGTTTCTTTCTGGTTCAGGAGAAATAATAGTGCAAGCAGCCAGGCCATCACTCACTGTCAGTGTTTTAATAGCTGAAAATCTAACTAGTTTATCTCAAAACTGCTCTCTATAATAGGGATTTGCCAATTTAAATTCTGTGTGCAGAAATGCACTAACCCTTATGGTTTGAGTAGTAGTCACGATTGACAGTATTTTTTTTTTAGGTGAAAAACGTGGATATTTTCTGCAAATCAAGAGGCTCTTTCAGCAGCATTAAAATTGGCTGTGTAATTTTACTGTTATGATTTTGCCTACTTGGACCACAGTTGTTTCAACAGAGAATTGTGGTGGCATTTCTGTCCTTCCTGCTATGTGATTTACCTTAAAATATTTATGTGGATTTTCTGAAGCATTCTGGCAATAGGTAGAAATACACAATTGCAGCATCAACTGATGAATTGCACACACAAAAATGACATACAAAGTAAAAATTTTTTGTAATCAAAGAGAAAGAGGGAATGTAAAGTTTCTGACTTCTCCTTTTAAGCTACATGTTTTCTGTCATCTCACTTATAAAGAGCATATAACTGTTATTTCAAAGTATAAACATTTGTAATTTCCTGATATTGCCATTAATAATGCTTATAGCATGTGTCTATTTAAAAACAGAATAAAAAAATTTTGGTTTGGGACTGCCCTTAACAAGTTCCATAGAAAGTTAAAGCAACCAGCTTGAAGACAGTAACACTGATTTGGCAATTTAAACAGCAAAATCAAAGTATGTTAAGTAGTAATCCCCTATTTTGAGAAATAAGAAGATGTTTACACAGCCCTGAATTGTCGAGATGAGTGTAGGGAAGGGATTTTGATTCTTTCCCTTTACTGGATGCCAGACTCCTTGCTCTTCAAATGGAAAGGTTAGTGTGTTTTTTCACATTTAAAAATGTGAAATGTCCTAGATCTAGGGAAGGCTTTCTGCTCCATTTTTGAGGGGAAATACTAACTAAATTAATCTTTCCAGGAAGCTTCCAAAATAACAACAGTAATAAATTACTTACGAGTACCCAGTTTGAAACTAGGTTACAAGGGACTTGATATTTAGAAAGCACTGACCTCCTGCCTTTTCAAGATTCAAAGGCCTTTGGGGTATATAAATACAGATATTCAATACCCTTTGAAAAATGTTGACTAGTGTCTTCACTTCAGTATTGAAAAACATTATCAAAATGATGTGGTGATGTTTAAAGCCATGATCATTGTGGTATCTACTTAGTGTATAAAATGAACATTGATCCATCTCCACCATCCTCCTGACCAAATGAATACCATATTCCTGTCAGTATGCTATTATTTATTCATATTTAAGTGGTATCTATAAGTTCCAGCTATCTACGAGGAAAAATAATCTTTATTTGTTAATGAATAATTAACTTAGTCAAGTAGTGGTGAGGTGGACTGATGCACACAGAGAGGTAATGTGAAATGAATGTGGTTACATAGGAAGTTTTCCTGAGTTTGCTGTGTAGTTTCTTGGTTTCTTTCTTGCCTAACTTGTAACTCCTGTCTAACTTTTATCTCTTTTCTGTGAAACCTGTTGATGTTATCTAATTTCTATTCAGGAAGTATTCTTTGCTTATGAGTTATGTTAGTATCTAAGCTAAAAGATAGGCTTTTGAGGACAGTGTCAGTATAATTACTATATTAAACCGCTGCTTTCAGTTAACTGGAGTCAACTCAGTAGTTACCAGTGTAGGGTTTTCAGTGTTAAATTTATGAAAAGAGAAAGGATAATGAGCTTCTTTCAGATATGTTTTAAAAAGGCCAAGACTATTAAGAGAAGAATAAATCTGAAGGCCAGAAGAGACTGTTATATTAACTATCTTAATTTGCTATTAAATATAGGCTATAAAATTTCATAGTCATTTTTCTGTTGAGCCCAAGAGCTTATGTTTAACTAATGCAGTTATTGCATCCAAACTACTACCAGTTGTCAAAGGCCAGATGAACAGACTGACAGGCAAATAGCCCCAATACTAGAAATACCTATTCTTTTCAATGGTATTAGGACAATATGTACATACATAGCAATGCAGAGCAGGATATCAGAGTACTGACCGCATATCCGGGTCTGATGAAAGGGGGAGACCAAATGGTATTTTTGCAGTCTCATATGGACAGTCTAGAGGCAGCTCTGCTTCTTCTGTCAAAGTGGTCAAGATGTGATGTCTTGTCTTCTTTTCTTTTTCTGGATTTTCAACCACCTCTGAATATTACTAACTAGATGGGTAACACTTAGTTATCTGTGTGAATATAATTGTAGCATAGTAGGTGGACAAAAGAGCACTTGCGCTTGGGAAAGCCTGTGGCACGTTAATAAGACAGTACTGCTTCCCTTTGACCAAATTTATAGCAGCATTATTCTGCTAGATTTGTTGAACGTACCGCTGAACACCATTTTGCCGCTCCAATATTTGTCGTGCTTTACCTGCAACTGGAGCTGTTTGTGGAGTTAAAAGGTTTAGGGCTCATTCTATTGGGTTTGGGAGTATTCTGTGTATTTAGGATTCAGTCTGCTGCCTGCTGCAGCACTGACCAGACTGGAGAGCTGTGTGTAGCGCAGGGCCACTTGCTGATCTCAACTGCAATCCCCCTTCAGCTTCTGTTAGATACCCGTACTGGCACTGAGGGATTGGGTCTGGACCAATAATAAGTACTTACACTTGGACATTCCCATGTTTGTTTTTCTTTTGGGCTGGGCACTATTATTGTCCAATATGGGTGAACCATAAAAATCCAGTTCTCGCTAAACTCATTCTTAGACATCAGTTAGCTAAATCGGCACCAAATTATTCTCCCTTAAAAACATGCTGCCTAATATGGCTAGTTGTGCTCCTTTGGGTCTGTCTTCATCTGAACATGCAATGGTCCTTTCCCTTGCTAATTACCTATTTTTTTTGCCTTTAGCAGCTGTAACACCAGGCCCTTCACATGTGCTCATGATCTGCTTGTGAACTACATTTCCTGTCTATGTAATCCCTCTGATTCCCTTTAGTACTCAAGCCTGTTATGTACTATTTACTCTGGCCCTGGAATCTGTTAACATAAAGAGGTGGTTCTGGTTGGGATTTATTTATAGTTCTCCTGCCCTCCCCAAATAATTACTGATCAAAAAGGGGTTTTTGCTGTAACTGTGGTCTTCCATACTTCATGTCCCTCATACTTTTCACTAAAGCACTGGTTTCTTATGTCAGCTGTATTTTCTCCCCATCCCTCTAATTACTCCCAGATGTTACCCAGTGTTTCTGTTTCTGGTATCCTGTGAGGACATGGTCAGTCTTTTAATGCAGGTTACCAGATATCTACATCTTTTTATTTTGGTTTCGTCTTCATGAATTTTGCTTGACTCTCTAGGCCTTCATTGTAATAGATTACCTCTTAAATAGGCTCTGTTTCATCCTTATTAAAAAAGCATGCAAAAGTTCATCTCACAGTCTTCCTGTAAAATGTTTCAATCTTTCAGAAATTATCTATGAACTTACCCAAGCTAGCTGCTGCTATCTGGTGGTGCAATAAGCACCTTTAAGAGGTCACTTCATCCTTCGTATACTGTTAGTTTGAAGCTGTCTTCATTATAATTATGTTCCCTCTTGTTCTTGAGCACAATCGCAGCTGCAGCTCCCAGCAGTTGCTTCTTTATGAAGAGTAATGAGAAAAGGAGAGATCTGAGGGACGTATAACATTAAGGCAATCTTGATAATATAGCAAAGCCTTTAAAGCACTGCGAGACTCATCAAGTCCATTTTATTAGCTCATTTTTAGTTATTGGATTAGCTTGCATTTCTGAATTGAGCACAACCCTGTCATCCACTATTCTGGTTACTTGAGCAATTTGATTTTGATCTATATTTTACCCTTCCATTGCAAATCTCTCATGTCTCCCTCTTTAAATGCCTAATATAATTTGGTACGGTTCTAACTTGACTGACATCTAATTTCATTTCAGTAATAATTTGCTCATTTCTGCTTTGCTCATGTTCCCTGACGCTCTGTGTTTAATAATGTGCTCTGTCACAAAGTTTTTGCATTTGGTTTATTTCTTTTCTAATGGAGTGCAGGGGGAGTGCGTACTATATTCTCCAGCACACTCATAAAGTCCTGCAAAATCACACTAGATGTTTCTGTTCCAGTTGTTTGAACTTTCCCTAACTTATGTGGCTGTTACTGTACCTGTTTTCCCTGCTAACTTTCTGAAGCTGGTTTTTGCTCATTACCCAGTGTGTGATCAGCAGTCTCCTCCTGATTCCTCTTTACCTCCAGCATGACTTGAACGGCAGCCCGTGCTTCACTTAGGTTTTTCTATTTCATTCTTGCATCCTCTCTTTAAAAAAATGGTTACCCCTTTTTCTGCTGAAGCTTCCTTTTCCTGGACATCTCTTAACACAGTTACTCTTCACAATCTTTCTGCTGTTGTATTACATTCCTTGGCTTTGTATTCCTCCACCTACTGTTGCAACTTCCATAACTCCTGCTCTAGGGCTTCAGGTTTTTTGTTTTTAATAGTGTTTTCAGCCTTTTTTATCTTATTTTTCAGCTCCTATTTTTGGTTCATTTTCTCATACACACAGTGTCCAATGATTCTAATGCTGTTCAGATGCTCCTAACCTAATTCTGCACTTCATGTTTAACGCTCTCAAAAAAGTCATTCTGCATTTCCTAACTGCTATTAAAAAATATACTCTGTCCGTGGATTGGGACCCCACTGAGAGCCCTGTGCTTCTAACCAAGAACTTATTTTTCCCTGTTTTTGCGATGACAAGACAAAGGATGAAAATCCTTTCAATCCATGTTTCCTGGGTATTTCCTCTGTATTACTGGTCAGGTCGCCACCCCTTGGGTAATTCCATAGTTTTCAATCATGTAGATTACTTGGACATTTGAAACTACCTTATAGAGAAGCAGTGAAAGCAAAATGATGTCCTTTCCGTTAATCACTTAGGCTGCTGACACTGCTGCAGACTGACAGTGAGATGGTGTTTTTCTCCTCCCCTCAGACTTTCAGCAGTCCTTAATTGCTTAGACTGCCCACATTCTCCATCAGTTGTTTCATCCAAGCTTTACAGCTAGTCTTCAGAAGTAGGTAACCAGACCAACCAAGTGTAAACAGCAAACCTGAGATCAAATAATTGAAATACATTTTCCTTTTAATGATAATAGGACTATAATTCCATGTATATCAGTGAACTATTCTGTGGACCCAGTTCTGAAGGAAAAGGGCAATGAAGTGGTGTTTCTTGCAGTCTCATATGAGCAGTCTAGATCTGCTATCAGACCCCTTGATTTGTTTTTTGCTTCAGGTTTTTTTTTTCCTTACAGAGGTGCCTATTTTCCTCAGCTTGTTATCTGTAGACCACACATCACAGTGCAGGAACTTAGTGTAGCAAAACTCAATGAGAGACCTCATTGGAAGATGAAGGTGATATTTATTTCACAAGATTAACTTAATTGGTGAATACTTAATTTGTGCAGTAATTAACCCACTTGTACTCACTTTTTCATAATTATAACTCACTTATGCTTTCATACCTAGGAGATGGGTACACACAGATGTGTATGCCAAGTGTCTGGCCAGGACTAGTCACATGGAGCATAGAAGATAAGGGACTCCAGCTATTGAATGAGTCCTCATCATGTCTTTTGAGTTCTTTATGATTGGTGTCAGTAAACGGGTTTTTAGTCAGGTTGGTTATAGCCTTTGGAGACCTGTAGATATGGCATGATCCTTTTGCTACAGAATTTTGCTTACTTCAGCTTCCATAAATTTTAGGCAAGTTTGCTGTTTCTTGTTTGCTTCCTCCCTTTGAGCTATAGTCTGTCTTAGTGTCATGCTAAGGGAGAAGGGAAAGGCCCATGTGATGTGCTGCAGCCTTGTGGCCATTCTCCTGTTGTCAGAGTGCAGGATCTTCCCCAAACAAATCCTCTCTGCTGTGATCTTAGAGCACAGGCATGCTGAGCTTGACAGAAATAACATGTTCCTCACTTTTCTTGCTGTGAACTGTATTGCAAAACATGATATTTCTTCATTCTTTGGGGTTCTCAGGTTTCCCTGGGAGTGCATGCTACACGGCAATATTAAAAGATTATCTGTATATATGAGTATATATAGACAGATTCTTTCTAATAACTTGTTATTAACTTCTACTTGAATTCTGCTGAGATACTGGTATTTTTGTCCTTTTCTGGTTATAATACAGTGGCTTTCTATTTTAACATTGAAGAAGCTGCTGTTCTTGCCAGTGGTTTGTTCCATTGCTGTCCCTGTTTAAAGCATTCATGCTATTTCTCATTTGGACTTGTCTGACTTTAACTTAATATCTTTCCCTTTTGATAAAATAGTTCTTGGTTCATGGTATTTTCTGCGCTTGAAATCAGTTTGCTTCTTTAGGTAAATGACATCTTTTTGATAGACTAGTCCCCTTGCAATTGAAATTAATTGGGAGTAGTTTATAACTAGTCACTTATATCAAAGCAGAAATGGAAGGGTAGAAATGTGTTCACCTTTGGTTCTTTGTTTTTTCTTTCATTCCCTCTTTAACATAGTGTTAGTCACAGTGCAGTTGAAAAGAGGCCATGGGATGAAAGTCTTGGTTTCTTCCAGAGGTGTGATGGACAAGGAGGGTGTCTAGTCATAGGACCTGAGTGACCTCCTCAGTCCCTTGGAGGAGGCTTGGCCAGCTCCCTGCTGAAACAGGCTGGTAGCTCATGTGCTACTTCTGCTTAGAGATATTAAGTAGTTAACACGTTTCCAGGTACTTAACTTACCATTTTCCACAGCAAGAGATCAGTGTTCCTAAAATCAGGATGTCTGTCATAGGTGACCCCTCTACAATGTAGCTAATAAATGAATTTTCATGAAAAGTTTTTCATTAGAGATGCACTTCTCCATGCCACCATTTAAAATCTTTCATGTAGGAAATGTTTCCAGCAACTCAACTTACAAGTAAGAATTGTTCAGTTTTCAATAGTTGTTGCAACAATTTGGTCTAATCTTCCGGATAGTGCTGGACATATCCTCTCTCTGTCTCAAGCACATAATCTCAGTCTGAATAGTAGTAAATATTACGATGGTACCTCAGGATAAAATCTGGCCACTTTTTCTGTGGTTATTTTCAGTGCTTTTTGTCCTGGGAAGCTTGGCCCATCAGGGCTTTCAACAAATGGCATTGTTGTCCCAAAGATGGGTTCTTTACCCAGTGTGCAAGAACAAATTCGCACACCGAGTCAAAATATTTTATTTCATTTCTGCGCAGAGATGGGTGCTAGGTGGTAACTCCACAAAGCTAGTTATCCCTGCATCACATTTATACAATTAAACAACATAACAATGCCTACTGTTAACACCTACTTGTTAGTCATTGGTTATTTCTGGTCTTGCTTTGATTTAAAGATATAGCTCCCTTTAAAATCACTACTCATGCTCAGTGGGTAGGGGTCTCCCTTTGGACGTGGGTAGCTCTTCCAACAGAGGTGTGGTTTTCATATCATAATTAGCTGGTTCACTTAGGGGACACCCATCAGTGGATCTTGCTGAGTAGTAAAAGAGGAGTAGAAGGGAGTTTTGACACTCAACGATATACGTTCATTGGTTTAGAGATCACTTGGCCTTCTGCTCCTCATTATAGATATCCTGGTGCCTATTATCTTCAGTACATTCCTTCCTAAGGTAAACAATGTCACCATAACCTCAAACAATCAGTCATCAGCATTATTCTTTTTCTACAGAAAATATGTTGTCTTCTTACTCCAACCCTTCCAAAACCCCAGACCTTCCCCTGTGATATTTCACTGAAGTTAAAAGCCAGAGTCCCTGTTTTTGTTTCCAAGTATACATATTATATACAAGTATATATATTTTTTGTCACCATTGGTTGCTGCATGCTGTCATCCTAATATTATTTGTATTCTGCGCTGTATTGCCAGGGTCAGCAATGAGACATGATTATCTTGGGATCTAATGAAATAGTTTCCTGCCTCCTGTAATTCTCACAGTGGCTCAGACATTTAACTTTTTGACCCATTGGGACTAGCCTCCTAATAAATATACTGCTATGACAGCAGAGCTATCTCAGTTGTTTGCTGTATTTCCAAGAAGTCAAATATTTTAAACATTTTAACATTTTGCACTTCTTTTACTTCTCCCATATGATTTTTTTTTTAAACACAGCTCAATAAACCTAGTATGTGTTGAATTTGAGTCTTGCATAGTGTCTATGTGAATTTTATAGTAATAAATTACAGCATGCCAGGTAATATATGGAATAACTTGTAAAGGCAATAATTCAAATATTTTCTGTTATACTTAATCATTATTTCTTTTTTTCCATTTTTCTTTACCTTTATCATCTGTCATTGGCACATGTATTAAATCAGGACAGCATAAGTGGTGGTCTTTACCCTAGACATGGCTATGATGAAGTTCCAGGTACTTGATTCCTTTCACTTTTATTTCCATTCCTCTGATCTCTCTGGGCACAGTTTCAGCATGTGCCAGTGTTTCTCAGCTGCAAGATGGCATGCCACATGTGGCTGGCCCAGCTGAGCTGCAACGCTGCTCCTGCTGAACAGACCTCCATAAAATTGCTTGGAGCATGTCAACAAAAATGGATTGAGTAGCCCTGAAAAAAACCTATGAGTTGCTATTTTCAAAGCAGCCTAAGCATTTTGGACTGTCTTTTAAATCAAAATCCTTCTCCGCTTCCCAGATTGTTCTGAAATAATCAGCACTGGTGTGCGATTAGGTGTATGTGCATGTAAATACACAACACGCTGTCTTGGTGCTATTTGTGTAATAAACAGCAGTCACAATAAGTTAAGTTGATCTTTTTTCTTTGAACTTGTCCTGTGTTTGTATGGCAAGGTTTTGGTAGTGGGGGGGGCTACAGGGGTGGCTTCTGTGAGAAGCTGCTAGAAGCTTCCCCTATGTGTCTCACAGAGCCAATGCCAGCCGCTCCAAGACGGACCCGCTGCTGGCGAAGGCTGAGCCAATCAGTGACAGCGGTAGCACCTCTGCGATAACATTTAAGAAGGGGGGAAAAAGGAAAAAAAAAAAAAAACCACAAAGGGACACAAACCGCAGCTGGAGAGAGGAGTGAGAATATGTGAGAGGAACAACTCTGCAGACACCAAGGTCAGTGAAGAAGGAGGGGCAGGAGGTGCTCCAGGCACCAGAGCAGAGATTCCCCTGCAGCCCGTGGTGCAGCCCACGGTGAGGCAGGCTGTGCCCCTGCAGCCCATGGAGGTTAATGGTGGAGCAGATACCCACCTGCAGCCTGGGGAGGACCCCATGCCAGAGCAGGTGGATGTGCCCGAAGGAGGCTGTGACCCCGTGGGAAGCCTGCGCTGGAGTAGGCTCCTGGCAGGACCTGTGGACCCATGGAGAGAGGAGCCCACGCTGGAGCAGGTTTGCTGGCAGGGCGTGTGACCCCGTGGGGGACCCACGCTGGAGCAGTCTGCTCCTGAAGGACTGCACTGCGTGGAAGGGACCCACACTGGAATAATTCATGAAGAACTGCAGCCCATGGGAAGGACCCACGCTGGAGCAGTTCATGGAGGACTGTCTCCCATGGGAGGGACCCCACGCTGGAGCAGGGGAAGAGTGTGAGGAGTCCTCCCCTGAGGAGGAAGGAGCAGCAGAGACAATGTGTGATGAACTGACTGCAACCCCCATTCCCTGTCCCCCTGTGCTGCTCAGGGGGAGGAAGTAGAGAAAATCGGGAATGAAGTTGAGCCCGGGAGGAAGGGAGGGGCAGGGGGAAGGTGTTTTAAGATTTGGTTTTATTTCTCATTACCCTACACATGTTCTTACTCCTCTCTTCTACTCAGTTTTGTTTGATAATAAATTAAACTAATTTTCCCCAAACTGAATCTGTTTTGCCTGTGACAGTAATTGCTGAGTGATCTCCCTGTCCTTATCTCGACCCGTGAGCTTTTTGTTATATTTTCTCTCCCCTGTCCAGTTGAGTAAGGGAGTGATAGAGCGGCTTTGGTGGGCACTTGGTATCCAGCCAGGGTCAAACTACCACAGAACTCTGTCCTAATCAATTTCTTTTAAGACATATAGCATTATAAATCTCCGGGTTCTGCATATTGCCAGCCTTTTCTCATTTGCATTGGGAAAGAAATATATGGTATCATAATACTAGAAATTCACTAAAAATATTTCATTCCGTTCACCTTTCCCTGATTTTTTTTTCCTTCCAAGCTATGCTTTATGAAATCTCATCACAGCTCCCACTGATGTGTTAGCAGTTTATGGAGGTTTGCAATTCATCCTGTAAAGGGAAACCAATGCTTGAGAAACTTTTGGAGGTGGCTTGGATTCACTGACTCAGTCTTTTGTGCAAAAGGGGCAACTCCCGCCATGTGGGGCCAACTCAGAAACCACTATTGTGGGGCAACTTGGAACAGAGATGGCTGATTAGCTCTCTACAGAGGCAGCCTGGGTTGGCTTGGCTGATGTTGGATTGGTGTGAAGAAAATCCTGCTGGCTCTTGTGGAGCCTTTTGTCTGTGCTCTGCTATCTGAGGGCTTTTGTCAGCTCAAGCACAAGATCACACTTCGTGGACTGTCTGAGTCCAGCCTTTTTGGTTCACTAGCAAGCCTGTGGAAAACCTAAAGTGCTGAGAAATGTGGTGTAAAACAGGCTGGCTGGAGCTGCAGTGGTCAGGTCAGGTCTGTCAGGGCTTGTTTGTTCTGGTTCATCACTGCCTAGATCCCATCCTGGCTGACAGTGCCAAGCCCTGTGAAAGTCTCCTCTCTGGCTTCCTAGGGATCCTGGTTAAGGGGGCACTGCACAGCCACGTAGAGTGTGTCAGTGTTGCTATACACACAACTGTACTTACACACACCTGTATTTACAAAATTTTCAAAAGTGTGTTGAGAATCATAGAATCGTTTAGGTTGGAAAAGACCTTTAAGATCATCCAGTCCAACCATTAACCTAACACTACCAAGTCCACCACTAAACCAATTACGGGTAGAGTAGCAATTTCATGTTTCCTGGCTTGGTGGCTGGATTATTTTTTAATGAAAGTAAAAACTAGGAATCATTAAGGTTGGAAAAGATCTCTAAGATCATCATTCCAATCATCAACCAAACACCACCATGCCCAAAAGAAGTGCACATCCTTCCAGTTTTCTAGGGTCGCTTCGGTGGAGTGGCTTTTGTTTGTTCTGTGATGTCCCCCTTTGGGTACACAGATACTTGAGAGTGGTGAAGTTTGACTTAAAAGCCTTCTGGATAGATTTTATGTGGAGTTGCTACTGTATTCAAAAGGCTGTCTTATAGATTCCCAGCAGTAAAGGTAGTTATAACTATATTTTGATACAAAGCAGTATCTGTGAATCCATTGCAAAGGAAATGTGTTGTTTGATGACACAATGTCTTTTTCACTTTGTGTATCTTTTTCTATTGGTGTCTGCTTCCAACAAATGTACTTGTAGATGTGCTGCAGTTCACAAGTTCAAGATGTTTTGTGGATATGCAGGCTTAAAAAAGAAAGAAAGAAAAGAAACCATTGACCCTCTCAGGAGTTGCCTCAAAGTGGGAGTCAATAGGGAGCTCTCTGTCCCCTTCTGATGTTAAAATACTTCAATTAACTGACATGTCTTCCCAATGTAGATTTGTCTGACACTCTCCAAAGGCTCTTTGCCTGTAAAGCAATGAATGGAAAACAAGCATCCCTATAGGCAGCTTCATCATCTCTGTCAGATGTCATGTTGTGATAGCATTTTTTCATCTAATGCATCATCAAATATGATTCAGAGTAAATTGTAAATGTAGATTAGAAATGTTCTTCAAGTAATGGAAGTGTTTCATAAGACAGAGTATGAGAGGCTAACAGTTAATGGAAACCTCTTATGATAACTTGTTTTGCACCGAGGTTCTTTTGGGATCTTGGTAAGAAAGGCACTCAATGCTTAAAGCTGGTTAACTAAGTTATTCAATAAAGGATGGAAATTATAGAGAGAGCGATAGCAATCTTGCATGCCTCCTGATGCTGGGACCCTGCCTGCTGTGGACCTGGATGAGCCCCGGGTGGCTCATGGCACACTGTGTCATTCCCATCTATGGTGAGTGTCATCAGCCTTTCTGTTCACCTGGTACTCTTACAGGGTCTTGAATCATAATACATGTTCATCAATCACTGATAGCAGCCAAGTTTGGAAGGTGGACTTAGCTTTGAAAAGTCCCTTGGATAATATGCTCCACTACCTTATATCAATAAAATTACAGTTCTTGTACATGTGCACATAGTATTTCAAGGACAAGATAATGCTCTATACGTGTACTTACAATTGAGTATACATTGTATATATACATAATGATTATCTATGCATTGATTACGTGTACACAGATTAATTATACTGTTGTGTAGAACGTCATGCCCTATCTGTGATATGGAGGCACACACTGCAGAAGGAGTTGTGGCTACCCTGCCATGGCTGGTTGGTATCATCGGCTACCCAGAGCACACCTGCGTATGTGAGAGGGAAACAAGGGTGTGGGTCACTAACACCTCGTACCACAGTCTGCTACCTGCACCACTAGAAAATTGAAGGATGAATAGAAACTTGTGAATTGTGATGCACGCCTTTTGGCAAAATACCAGCTGTGTTAGACTCATTTGCCTAGTGAAGCCAGTGTAGTCCAGGTAATACAAAGAGGTCTTGCAATGAGTTGTTAATGTTGGAGAGGTATACTTTTTTTTAAACATTTTTTTAAAAACTTTTTTTTTTTTTTTTTAAAAAGCCATCTCCAAAATGAGGCAAACTGTTAGTGCTTCTGGAGACTTATAGAGGGGGCAGGTGATACTCATTTTACCAAATCTTTAAGACGCCTGACATCTATCTACTCGCACTCGTTCTGTTATATATTTCATTCACTTATGCTCTCATACGCACATACTTTCAAGAACAAAGACATGTACGTGTGCACAAGTAATCACGTCAGGATCATTTGCGTGACATAGGATAGGGGACACTGGGTACTCATCATGTGTCTTGAGTTCTTATTGACTGGTAACGACAAACTTTTTTTTGACTGTATGCGTTAAGAGTGGATGGTGGTTTTGATATTGTGCCTCATACTTTGTTTCATTCCTCCACAAAAATCCCAAATTTCACAGTTCTCTTTTTCTTTATCTGGATATTTTATGGTTCTAGTGCTGTTGTTCATTATCTTGATACCTTATCTTTAGGTCAGTTTGTTCTTCCTTTTCTTTTACACGAAATTGCATATATGGTACTCTGTAGCAAATAGCTGCTAACTTTCCTTTTCGCCCCTGTTCAGCTGTTTCTTATGGTCTGCATGTGAGCACACATGCATACATACACTAATATTTTCTTTTGTACTTAATTTATACCAATCTTAATACTTTTGTTTTAAATCTCTTCAGAAGAGTAGGAAATCATTCACCTTAATCATTTGTGGAAGGCATTGATATTTGCATTCTGATGTTGCAACTGTGCAAATGGCCATCTGACTTGTACTGGAATACATTCCTTTGCAGTTTGCTAAGTATCAAGTTCAGAGATGTGTGAAAGCTTCCTTTCTGGAAAAGAAAAGGAAAGCTCTGGCATCCAGTGCTGTGACAGATTTAGCTTGCTAGCTAAGCACTCCCTTGCTGGCTGCTGACTGGGGTGTTCTCCTGTCTGTGTTGCTGATCCTCTGCTCTGTGGGAGCGTGGGCATCGCTCCCACGGACGCATGTCAAGGGAGGAAAGAAGGCTTTCCATTCCACAAAAACTGCTGTTGTGAGAAGGAAGACTCTAAAGGGAAAATTTTGATGACGCTGGTGAAGTAGTTTGGAAGCCTCTGTGAAAACAGGACTGCCTCTGAAAGAGCCGAGATTGACAGGTTTTGTTGATTTTCAAAAGTTAGTTGTTTAAAATGTTTGCAATTTGCTTGCAATTTGCTTGCAATTTTCACATGAGCAAATACAGTGAATCAGGAGCCACAATACAGTATATCATTCAGAAATAAATACACAGGGGTGAAATCTGGGCTCCGCTGAAGCCAATGAAAGCTCTGGTTACTTTCTCAGTAGAACTAGATAAGTCATGGGTGCTTGATTTGCATATTCTTATGCAATTATTTTACAATCTGGAAGATAAGTCAGCCTGAGATAAAGCTGCTGACAAAGCAAAACCATATTATCCTCTTAAATTTGTTATCCTTTTCAAATTGCTTACTGGGAGACAACTTATCTCACAAAAGGGAGTTTTCATCACCAGGCAGTATTATGTATTTAACACTGTGTCAGAGAACAATGCTGAGAACTACTTAAGATTCCAGTTTTGGCTGAGGTGAGACCGGCACATGCTATAGACGTGCTTGCAACCCTGGAAATTTCCTGCCGATTCCAGACCTCAATTTTTTTGTGTGTGGTTTGTGTGTGGTTTTCAAATCCTATCCTCGCTGTAGCTGCCACCTTCTGTATTTGTACAGTAAAAGGAAACTAGTGCCAGGGACATCTGGGTCCTTAGGCAAAAACACTGGGACAGCTACGCCTGGACAAATGGTTTAGATTGCAGGTTTCTTGCTTATTAAAGCTAAATCTTGATTGGATTATTGCCTTTTGCTTATGCTGGGGTGGCATATGGTGGCCTGATCAGTCTGGAGCCCCACTACACTAGGACAAGTAGGTATACAAATGCAGAGGATGGGGCATGGCCAGTCTTCCTCAATTTATCATCAGGTTGGCTTTAGACAGGCACATTTGGTGTGAATGCAGTAGTACTTGGAGGAGTGCCAGGCCATCTACCTTCTCACACAACCTCATGTGTCAGACAAGTCCCTCTCCTCATTAGTAGATCTGCTGGTCAGCAGCATACACCAGACTCCTTTCCTCACTGTCTTTACTTTGGTTGACTAAAAGAATGGGGGCTTTTGTTGGTTTTGGGGGGGGTTGGGTTTGTTGTATGTTTGTTTGGTTGTTTGGTTTGGTTTGGTTTCTTGGTTTGGTTTGGGTTTTTGTGGTGGTGGTGGGTTTTTTTTGTTTGTTTTTGTCTTTGTTTTTTTTTTTTTTACCCTGTACAAAATGAATTGAAGCTCCCAATGGATTGCAGTGGGGCCAACTTATAGCAATCCCATTCTTTGATTCTCTTCTTTTTTTTTTTTTTTTTTTTTTTTTGTCTTAAGTAGGCAAGCTGTTGTTGCTGTAACATGATTATCAGTACCACCATATGCCTTAAAATCTCACTTGCTCTGGAGGCATGAGATTATCCAGCACTTGAAGTAAGCACCCAGCTGCAATAGCATTGTGTGAAACAGGTGTGTGAGCTGCATTGATCAATGCTAATGGAAGCATAAAGTTCCCTATGGTAAATCTGTGGCTGGCAGCACTCTAATTAAACCTTCATTTGAAAAGAAAAGAGAGGTCTGTAATTTTGGCCTCTTGTTCTGAAGGGCATGGTTTTATTTAGAGATTTTTGTCCAACTTAAATTTTTAGAAGGTTTTATAAATGCCTGAAGCAGCAGAAATGTCTGAATCATCTTTCTTTCACCTTTTAAACCTTTGGTTTAGAAGTTATTTTTCTAAAAGCTAATGTATTCCTGCTTCCCTCTGCCCCAGGAACTTAAATACTGCATCTCTAGGAACTGGAACATGGAGCACTCCATTGTTGAAGCTACTTGTGCTAAGCCCAACTGTGGTTGTCACATGCTGACATTAAGTATGTCATGTGTGGTCACAAGGAGAGAGTCTATTCTTATTAATCACCTATGGAGTAGTCAGAACTGCTGTGCTGTCAATTTGTAGAAAGAACTGCAGAGAATAGGAATATTAGTGATGGCAGACAAATTAAGACTTTAAATTTAATAAGCACGAGTACTTTAGTGAGGTATACAAGGAACATGTATATTCTAATGTTCTAATTCTAATAAACACATACTCTAATGTGCAAAGAGCGTTATCTTCTAAGAAGCAGCTTTCTCCTTCCTTGCTCTATCCAGCTTCACTGGTTAGTGTGCATCTGTGTCGAGGACGTAGTTGTGTCCCTACTCCTTATTTCCTTCCTTCTTTTCTAGAAAAGGCATTCTGGGCATGCAGCCTCTGCTTCCTTATATGTGGCTCTGGGATACTCCTAATTTGGTGTAACAGAAGTCCTTCCTTGCTCCCTGCTGTTCTACTTTTACAACTGGAGATAATCTTTCCCTATAATACTACCCTCAAAACTTCTCTCCAGCAGAAAACTACGGCAAAAATAGTAGGAGCAATGTAGAATGCACTTGTTATTCTTCATGAGTTGTTTTTATTATTCACTAGCAGCATGACTTTGCTTAGACCACTCCTAAAATGCACTGTACGTGTGCTCTCACTATGGAATGTGAGTTTACGTATGGGGAGCTAATGTGAAATAACTAGAATGTCCTGGCAGGCCAACAGCTTTAAAGATTTGGATTTTGGCACACATTCTTTGCAGCTTTATCCAAGCAAGTGCAGGAGAAAGAGTTGCAATTATCTCTGCCATTTCATAGTTAGACAAACAGAAAAAAGAAAAGCAGTCAGAAAAGCAAAAAAATCCATTAGGTTTCAGCTAAACATGGGATTTTGCCATTTACTGCAAAGGCAATAGAGCATCCATGGAAGGCATGTTCCATCTCAGACTTCAGACACATTTTGTTAAAAAGAAGAATATCCTTGACAGTCTTCCATGTTTGTTCTGGTAATATTTCTATTGGTTTTAATTGGAATTTTGTAATAGCTGGAGGTTAACCTGATAACAGCATGAGCTCATGTAAACACCAATACCAATTGGTGCAAATTTTTAAGCCACCTTATGGTTCATTAATAATGTGTGAATTATTTTGTTTATAGAAATAATTTAATTATTGGCCATATTCATTTTGAACAGAGCTGCTTTAAAATTACCAGCATGAATCTAATTAGTTGTGTTGTAGATAAGTGGTGCTCTTTGTTACAAGCTTTCGCTTTCGTGTGTTTTCTGTGCCTGGAGGGAATGCTCAGGATGGGGAATTTAAATCCTCATCTAGAGTGCTGTTAAAGGCAATTAAATGGAAATTCTTATTCATTCCCCCTTTTACTGGATTGCTGATGAACAATGGATGTTACTATTGAATGTTCATTTTCATGGTAGTGCTTTCTTCTTCTTGTCTATAAATATTTCCTAACCATCACATTTTTGTTCCTTATTTATAAAAAAGCAGGATGGTTGCCTAAGGCCTCACACCGTGGCACATTGATTGAAATCAGCACAATATGTACTGGGACTGCAGAAGCACGGCCGTCTCTGTAGCCGAGTTGAATATAAATGCTCATTTCCCTCAGCACTTTCTGAAGGCTTTGTTGATTAGCATCTGATATATGAATTTCAGCTGGCCTGTAGACACTGTAGGGATCTATTGAGAGCAAAGGGAAGACGTCCACATTATGCACGCTTTTATCAAAAGCTTCCTTGGGGAAAAGACTATGAATTGTTTACATTTGTCCTACTATTCTGCAACTGTAAACAGTCTTAGCATTACTTATGTTTTCCATGTATCTGATCTCCTCAGTATTTCTGGCATAGATAAAACCTCTAGCACGTTGGTTTGCAAGTCTTTTTTGCAAGTTAAGTCTCTCATGCAGATATTAACGTACATGACTTTACCATTGTACCAGCACTTGCATTATTATTGAATTAATTAAGCTGATATTTGGAAATAAAGTTAAATGCTTTTTGCCTTTAGAAGGTAATAAAATAGCTTTTTCAGGTAACATTTCCATACATATACTATAATATATTGTATCTCAGATCATGTATGGATGTATCATAACAGTCCTTTTCACTGTGTAGCAGATACTGTCCTCTACATTTTTCAAATGGGAAGTTGAGGAACAATTTCCTTAAGGTCATATCAAGTGTCTGTAGCAAAGCATGAATTGAAACCAACTGTCCTTTAAAGTTTAATTTTCACCTTTTTCAGAAGGCAGACCGATCTCATGAGAACAAATAAGTAAACCCCAGTTTGTCAGCTTGCTTCAAACTGAGTACAAAACATTTAGCCTTTTTTTCTCCAAGATGGGGCGTATGAAGTGAATGGTGTGTTGTTACATTGAAATAAAAAAAAGCAAAACACAAACACACAAAAATTCTGTTTGTGTTGTGTGGCATTCAGTATAAAACTGATCATCTTGAGTCTGGAAATTATGAAACAACCAATGCTTAGACAGTTGCTTGGGTACAACTGAATTTTGATCAGTTATCTCATATTCTTTTTGACCAGGAGACTGGTTAAGCCTAGAAACCGTATTTGCTGTTCTGAGTTGAAAGAGGAATTAGTGATGGGATCCAGCATCTTTCTATCTTCTACCTCTCTGTAAGAGAGTTCAGCATCCTGCTTTCTTGAACACAGGAGGAATCGGACAAATGGAACACTTCTGTAGCTATAAAACAACAAGCTGTTTTCAGCTAGCCTGTCAACCCAGAAGTTCATGGTCTAGTTTTCTTGCCTATATGCCCATGCTGATTCAGGCTGTGTTCTCAATCTGTTTCTGAGTTTTCAATCTGCTTCCCTGCATGGGCTGTCCATCTCACATGCACACAATACCTATTAAGTTCCTTCTTCTGTCATTATTTTGACTAAACGTGCATATGTCTGTGTTTCGATTGCAATATGCCTATTATTTGCATTTGAAGACTTTCATCACTTCAGTATTGGATTCCAAAAGAAAACCTATTGACCTCTCTCAGCCATCTTAAATGAACATCAGGAGGTCATGTCAACTACATAACGATTTAATCTAAATTAAGAGTAAATTTTAGAGGCATAAAACTTTCCCACTTTTTAAGAAAACAGATATAATATGTCTGGAACCCATCAGGCACTTCTGCGAGGGCGTTGTTGTTTGCTGTTGCGCTGCAACACTGCCAAGAAACACAAGTCAGGTTTAGATTCAGTGCTACCTACTGTGTTCTTTGAGAATAAAACACAGTCCTTGTCCAAGACCCTGGATAATCTGCATACCCAAGGTGTGAGGGAGCAGGAAATGACAAACAGCAGAGTGATCAGAACTCAATACTGAGCGTATGCCTGTAAGAAAGCCCACAGAGACAGAGTTTCCCAGTTAGGCTAAATGCTGGCTTGGGTTTACTAACAAAGCAACTGCTATGTGCAGGTTGATTTCAGCAGCGTTCAGGTGACCAGGGTGTAAAATATTGGAGGTAAGTTAAGGAAATAATGTGTCTAAGTGGAGGCACATCACATCTTACAGGGGGGCAGTTTTCTACCAGCTGGTTTTGAGGGAAGGGCTAGATCCTGCTCAGCCACTTGCTCAGTTGTTCAGCCTTGCCTAGAGGGGATTTCCTCACAGACCTATGCCTGCCACTGATTGCTCCTTAGCTTAAAAGTGTCAGAGAGCCTTGAGCTTTGCTTAATGAGTTGTGAAGGAAAAAAATATACAGTAAGCTTAATTTAAAAAAAAAAAAAAAATCTCCTGTTTGAAAGAGAGACATAGAATTGCAGGTGACTAAGGGAATGTTGGAGGCATTCAAGTTGTGCCGCAAAATAAGGCCTGCCCCAATATTAAACCCAGTGAGGCACCTCTAGCAAAGATTTCCATCTGTGGCGCCATATTGACATTTGCCTAGGAAATACGCTACGCTCTTGCATAATCTCAAACTGCTTTTTCCCTGCTTTTGTGTTAGGAACATGGAGGTAACTAATATATAATCCATTCTGCTTTGCAGCGAGTTAGCAGCTGAAATAGGTAATCATTTGAACAAATTCAATGCTGTTGCATTATGCATCAGAAAAAACACAGTAAGCGTCAAAGCCATAAAGGTAGGCTACCTGCTCATCCTGATAGCAGTCAGGTCATGTTTTATTGCTTATTATCATCGCAGTCTAGAAGAGTGAGTTTCTATGCAAATACTTCAGAATTTCTGCCCCAGGATGTGGCTAGTAAAAATAAAACTGAAACTCAGAAATAACATCCTTCATTACCTATTTATGTTTTTAGCTGATCTTTTGCATATGTGCTGCTTTCTGCACCTAAATTAGACATCCAGCTTCTCATTTTCCTTTTTTTTTTCAGGAGCTAATTATAGTTTTTGTTTTACAGGCATCATTTCATGTCATTCACAGCACATTAGCTTTCTATTGCTGTTTATATTTCTCATATAAATATTCTTACATATGTTGTTTGGAACAGTCATATTTTTCTATTGCTCTTTTACAAATCTGTGCTCATTTTATTCACTGCACTATTTCTTTCATGCTAGTTTGCTTCTGACACTGGAATTTCCATCTGAGGTTATTTAGAGCTCAATGGCAAATGGCCTTTTCCTCAAAAGTTATATGTTTCTCCATGATCAGACTGACCTCTTACATGTGTGTGCCCACTGTTGCCATCCTTTATCATGCACTCAAACAAATATTGATCATGATTTTATCATTCTCCAAGTTCAAATTTGAAGACACCCCTAAAAAGTTGCAATACTGTTATACAATTCTCAAGTCTCAGAATATATATACAGTGTTTAATGGCATCTTGTTACTCAGCTTTTATGACCAACTTACAAAAAAAGTATCTCCTAACTCAGTCAACAGCATCCTTTCAAGAAAAGTCTTGAGAGAATTGATAAGACTAGTATACAGTGAAATTCAGACTGGTGTCTCTTAGGACAGTCTTTGTAGCTGACTTCAGCTATTGTGCCTACAATGGGAGGGGGGTTCTCAAGGGAATAGAAGGCATAAAAGGCTATACAGCCCCCTCAGTCCTGATTTGAATTTGGAAGATGGTGTGCTTTGTCAGAAAAGCTCTGCAATGTGATTGCTGACACTAAGAGCCACCAAGGGACCAGTAGTGATTTCTAAGTGGTTTTAAAGAGTGGTCACACCAATCAAGGCAGCACCATGCTGAAAAGAACTCTGGTAATTAACTAATACGTCTGCAAGATACAGTACAGCACCAATCCAAAATACTATCATAGAAACAACATAAGCGAGTTGGGCACTATTCCTGCAGTTACAACCACAGGTCTTTGCTTCTGTAGTTACTTCTTCATGGTTTGCTCAGAGAACTCCATTGCCTATGTCGGTGTACTTGTCCCAATCCAGTTGAAAAGATGCAAAAGCATGGAAGAAACCGGCCCTGCTTTTGCCATCCTGGCATCACCTGAAATTTCGCTTAGGGAGAAGCTGTGTGTAATATAGGTGACAAAGTACTTTTAGGCAGGAACAGCATCTCTCCAGGAGCCAAACTATATACCTTCACTATAAATATCTGACCAAAATATTGGTATCATCAATGGTGAGCACAGAGAACACCTGCTCTGCATTTGCATGGTACTTATTTCTCTCCCTCAGTGTCACATGGTATCAAAGGAAGGCTCTTTGCCCAGTCAGGCTTCCATAGCAGGCTGGTATTTTCCCATATACAATGCCATAAGATATGTTCAGCAAACCAGTTTGTATCTGACTCTTGACCCAAACACAAGTGAACTTTCTTTAGCCTTCAGTCCAGGTTGCCACCTTCTCATGTTTTGACCTTCATCTGCCATCTCTTTCTTCCACACCTGATGCCAATGCCAGCTGCATCCAGCTCACACATATAAATGCCTGCGTTTGTGCCAAACGTTCCTACAGTTCGTATCTCATCCGTTACAGGCCCTTACCAACGTGAATTTCCCAGCTCCTGGGAACCTTCTGACTCTTTCTCATCCAACATGTTCAGGAGGTAATTATGAAGGCTGAAGTGGGCTGTTCCAGCTCTCCCAGCCTCCAGCCCATTTGTGCCGCTGGCTGAGCATGGGTGTTTGTGCGAAGTGGTGGCGTGAGGCCTCTTGTCACATCCAGGCCTGGAAACTGGTGGTTGTTGGAAGACTGTTGTGCCTGTTATAAAGTTAATTTACTTGAAAAGTTTTTCACTACAGGGATGGCTTCACTGAAATAAGTGTGCACAGTTAATTGAAATATCTATATCATAGCAAGGTTATAAGGTTTTATAAATAAGTAAATATATTAGGCAAATTACTAAAATATAAAATCAAAGCAGAACAAATATCTGGCTACCAGCTGAAAAATGTTGATGTATGTCTTAGTTTAAAAGTGGTCAATCTCATGGAAGGCCTTAAGCACGTATGTCTGGAAAGTTTAAACTTTTTGGTGTTCTATACAAACTATGAAATACAGAAGCAGGACTTTTTGCCTGCTTTTTAATTAAAAGGCATAGAATCATAGAATCGTTTAGGTTGGAAAAGACCTTTAAGATCATCCAGTCCAACCATTAACTTAGCACTAAGTCCACCACTAAACCATGTCCCTACGCACCACATCTACATGGCTTTTAAATACCTCCAGGGATGGGGACTCAACCACTTCCCTGGACAGCCTGTTCCAGTGCTTGACAACCCTTCTGGTGAAGAAATTTTTCCTAATATCCAATCTGAACTTCCCCTGGTGCAACTTGAGCCCATTTCCTCTTGTCCTATCACTTGTTACTTGGGAAAAGGCACCAACACCCACCTCACTACAACCTCATCTCGTGTTCCTCTCCTTGTTGCATGGATCCGCATAATTTCCATCAATATGGAAAGAGAATGATGTTTCCTTTCTTTCCTTCCCCTGATTTTTAACGTATTGATAGCAGTTTAAGAAAGAAATTGAATACTATAAGATACAGTACTGTTCAAATTTGGTTTCAGAGGAAAAAATGTTTGAATTATTTTCTCTGACATTTTCTGTAGTCACAGGTACAAGGAAATGTTAAGTACACAGTAATTTTCTGTTATGCTATACACTCTCCCCAAAATCTGTATTCATGGTCATTCTCAAGCATCACACATGCTAAAATGCATCCTGAAAGTACATTTGAGGAAAATATAGTATGCACCTGGAAGGCCCTCATCACTATGTACTGGTATTTACACATAGCACTCTAACTATAGTTCTCTGGTAGAGAGCGCTCCAGCTCCCATTTCTGCATGAGCTTCTCCAGCCCTGTCAGTCCTACCTGCTGTTCTGCTGTGTTTTGATTTTTCTCCTGCATACTATGTGGCCTTTACATTTGTCTTGTAGGGTCTTTATTAGACTGGTGCTTTTTACTCAGTCTCAAATTAGGAACAGTGAACCATTGAATATAAGTATGTACAGTAAGATATAATTTATTACCAGTGTTCCTGAAACAGCCTTCTTAGATTCACAGGTATTGTGACTGATTCAGTGCTTAACAGTTTCATTAAATTGAATTTCTTGTTATTTGGAAAATCCTATTCGGCAAGTTGCTGATGCTTGCTATTTCAGTAACTTGCAGTCTTTTGAGAAGACAGCTGGGTTAATACATTATTGAATATTTTTAGAATCCTTTAATGCTGACTTCACAGGATTCTCCAAGTGAAGTAGACTTAAAAGCTAAAAAGTTTTTTAACAGGGTTTTGCTTTGAAGTTTCTAAGGGGCTGCTTCAGTTCTAGTGCCAGTAAAACTTAGAATGTGTTCTGAAAGGCTATAAATAGCAGCAGTAGAACAATGGATTTCATTTGGGAAGTACTTCTTATTGATGGGAAGACAAAGGAGGCCACTGCTTACAGTGGGTACAAATGTATACTCTGCTTTGTTGTTTCATAAGACTGGGCAGAAATCAGGCTTTTGGGGAGAATTTCCAACTGAAAGAACATATATTACCATCATTTATATCTTTCTCTCCTATATTAAAAATCTTGTTTTTTCAAACACACTCTCTTTGAATTAAGATATACGAGAGAGCGTTTGCGTACATTTAGCTAAGCATTCTTAACATTAGAGGTCATCTTTTGGCTTTTTCCAGAATTAGGCCATGTCATTTTCAACCAAATGTCTGTTCTTAAAGGTAATACAAATACAACAGGTTTTGCTTTTATTTTACTTTATATATTATTTTATTACTATTTTTATTTTATTTTTATTTATATTTTATTTTGTGTTATTGCATTCTTTTTTATGTTATTGCATTATTGCAAGTTTTCCCCCTCTGTCTTCCACAGCTAAATGATATCTCCATTACTTCTACTATTGTGGCTTGTACTTTGCTTTCTTCCAGATTACTTTAGAGCTGTCCAAAATAACATCAGAAATTGACTCTGAGAAATAGTGCCTTATTAAACTGATTAAGCTAGTAACAAGAAGAGGAAGAGAATCACTGAAAATACCTATTTAGAAACTTCTTGAATACTTAAATATTGTTTCTTTTCAGTAGAAGTAGAAAACACTGAGTACAAATTAAATGAAGGGCTGTCAAACTCTGTGTTTAGCTTACCAGCAGTGTAGATGGCCACTGCCTGATACTCAGCATATTTACCATTCTTTCAAGTTATGGGAAGCTTTCTTCCATACCATGAAGTCAGTTCCTATAATAAAAGGATGTTGAAAATAGAAAACAATTTAAAAGAACAACAATTTGTCGGCTATTTACTCTCTTTAACACAAAAAAACCCACACATTTTTTTTGCAGAACTAGAGAAGAAAGGAATTATCAGCTGGCCTCATGCAGGAGAGTTAAATACTGGCACTAATTAATGGCTAGTTAGCAGCGCACCATCTTGATCTCAGTGGAGGTCGCCTGGATAGGGGCCATAAATCCATACTGCAAATGAGAACAGCTTCAAGATGCTTCATTTCAGCTAAATGAGATGGTGGCCCTCAGCTGCTAGGAAGCTGCTAAGGCAGTATTTATTAGGTCAGAGTTTGGGACTCACAGATCTATTTCATTCCCGCTGGCTATGCAGCTGCTCGTTATTGTTGATAATTTTCCTAGGGCTTCAGTAGTTTTATATTGTGCGTTGTTTTCCTCTTGCAGGCATTTGGACAGTCCTTCTCAATTCACCGCAAAGTGGCTGAAGATGGTGAAACACGTGAAGAGACGCTCCTCCAGGAGTCTGCATCAAAGGAAGCTTATTATCTCGGGAAGATTTTGGAGATGCAGAATGAGCTGAAGCAGAGCAGGGCAGTGATCACCAATGTTCAGGCAGAGAATGAGAGACTCACTGCTATTGTCCAAGACTTGAAAGAGGTAAATGGGGGTGTGCATGGAGCAGGGGGCTGAATTTTTTTGGAGTATCATGGATAGCATGGCTCAGAGTCATGAAAATACTATAAGAAGTAAAAATGTTCACCTACCAGTCTGTGATCATCCAGAAAACACCTGGCCTGAGAGGGCTGTGATTTGGAAAGGAAAAAATGTAACTTTTTTTTGGTTTTTAAAAAAACAACAAAACCCCCTACAAATATAATAAAACCCAATTCAGAAAGCTGTAATTTCCCAAGTACTCTTAGTATTTTGCGTTGTATTTTATAACACCTACACATAAGTGAATTTTACATAAACACATTTTCTGCACACTCCTGATATTTATGCAGCTCCTCTCTTTCTCACCATTCACACAATTTCCAGTATTCTGGATTGGCTAGGATTAGATAAAGCTTTCACCAGATCTCTTCTCCTGCAGAGCAAAATTAAAATGCATGAACATGTTTAGAAAATGGGCAACAGTAAGGAAGCCAAATATAGTTATTGGCCACGTGGGACAAATTTCAATGGAGAAATTAGTAGCATTTAATAATTTGATTTTTTTCCTTGATATCTGTATTGTCCCAAATAAGGCTCGTTTACCTGGTGTGCAATAAGACAATCTTCACACACTGACACAAGATACTGTTTATTCACAAAGTTGTGCAAGTTTGGGTGCTAGGTGGCTTTCCACAAAGCTAGCGCACCGAATCGAGTTAGCATCTCTTTATACACATTCATTCCTTTCAGTACTTAAAGGGGGCCTATAGGAAGGATGGGGATGATCTTTTTAGCAAGGCCTGTTGTGACAGGACAAGGGGTAATAGTTTTAAACTAAAGAAGAATAGATTTAGACTAGATATAAGGAAGAAATTTTTTACAATGAGGGTGGTAAAGCACTGGGAGAGGTTGCCCAGAGAGGTGGTGGAGGCCCCATCCCTGGCAACATTCAAGGTGAGGTTGGACGGGGCTCTGAGCAACCTGATCTGGTTAAAGCTGTCCCTGCTCCCTGCAGGGGGGTTGGGCTAGATGGCCTCTGAAGGTCCCTTCCAATCCAAAGCATTCTGAGTCTATGATTCTATGATTCTATTACCATATTTAATTCTGTAATACATATGCAGTGTTATGATTGGTTAAAATCTCTTTGCCTAGTATGTAAATTAGTGAGCATGCTCAGTTGTCCTTTAGTTACACCTCGGATGTAATTGTAGTAAGGGGGTCATGAGTTGGTGGTTGCAATCTCCCTCTGCCGGAACTACCTTTCCCCTAGTTTCCTTCTTGGCAGATGCTGAAGCAACTTTTCATGTTTTACTGATCAAGTCAGTAATACATCACCTAGACTTCTGCTCTCAGACGATCTGTTAACTAAACAAAAGCACATTGTATAACTTAGTTGGGGTAGGGCTTTACAATGGATCTCTATAGCAGCATCAGTTTTGGACAACAATTCCCCCCTTTGAGACTTGTCAAAGTTTAGTTCTTCGACAAGTCTCATTTCCATTTCGTATAACTAATACATGGGATTGAGATACCTGTCTAGTAATTAACGCTTTTCCCTCTAATATCCTAAGTGCAATTCATTTAGGATGGGAAAGTGTTAATTTTAAGGGTTCTGTTTCTATAGAAGTCCACTGTTTCTGTTCCAGAGATGGTGTTTTCTTGACTCTCGTATAATGAATCCAGGAGTCCACTCCGTCTACCTTTACTGCAGTATTAGTCTTGAGTAAGACTGTATACGGTCCCTTCCACTTCTCCTTTAGTGGTTCATCTTTCCAAACTTGAAGGTATACTCTGTCTCCTGATCTGAAGAAATGCACTGGAGTATCTAATGGAACTGTCGCTCTCACCCTCAGATATCTGTGCAGTGAGGAGAGAGTTCTAGCTATAGATAAAATATAGTCAGTAAGTATTTTATTACCCATTACATGCATTTGATTAGCTTTGCTTTCTCAGTCAAATTTGCCAAATAGGGGCTGCCGTACAATATTTCAAAAGGGCTTACTCCTTCTTTAGCTCAAGGAGTAATACAAATATACATCAAACCTATGGGTAGAATCTCTACCCACCTCGAATCAAATGTGTTTCCTGACATAGTTTTGCTATCTGTCTTTTTAATGTTTGTTTCATTCTTTCCACTTTCCCACTTGATTGAGATCTCCATGGGTTTTGTAAATCCCACTGTATCTGAAGATACTTTGCAACTTCCCTTACTGTTTCTGCTATAAAATGGGGAGCCCTATCTGAGGAGATGTTTTCAGGAACCCTAAATCTCCGTATTATTTCTTTCAACAAGTTTTTAATTACTTCTCTAGCCTTGTTGGTACAGCTTCAGGCCAAGCTTCAGGAAAACTTCAGGAAAAGCTTCAGGAAGGCTTCAGGCCACCCTGAAAAAGTATCCACCAATACCAAAAGATACTTATATCCATTACTTTTAGGTAATTCAGAAAAATCAATTTGCCAGCGTACTCCAGGGAGGTGTCCCCATTTTACCTCTCTAGGTGGAAGCTTCTTTTCTATTTTAGGATTATTTCTGCAACAAATTTGGCACTGTTTAACAAGTTCTTCTGCCTATTGTTTTATTCTGGGTCCAATTGCATACCTGTTAACACTTGAGACTGATGCATCTTCTCCCATGTGGGTGTCCCTAGGAGTTCGTTGCAATAACTCCCTCGTGACTGGGGCCGTCACTATACACTGTTCATTCCATGTTACCCACCATCCATCCTGTGTTTTATTGCAATTCAGAAGCTTAGCTAACTTATCCTCTTTTTCCGTATACCTAGGAGCTTCCAAATTCAAGTTCATGGTCAGGATTAAAGCGCCCATTACTTTGCCAAAGGATACTCTTTTTGCTACTTGGTCAGCCTTGCGATTTCCTTTAATCATGTCAGTTTGTCCAAGTTGGTGTGCTTTACAGTGGATGACTGCCACTTCCTTAGGCAAATTGACTGCTGTTGACAACCTTAATATCTCAGATCTGTATTTTACGGGAGTTTCTTGAGAGGACAGCAGTCCGCTCTCTTTCCATATAGTTCCATGAGCATGTACTACTCCAAAAGCATGTTTAGAATCAATGTAAACATTCACTTGTTTTCCTTGGGACAATTCCAAAGCCCTAATAAGAGCAATTAGCTCTGCTTTTTGTGCAGAAGTATTTGCTGGAAGTGGGTTAGCCTCCACTTCCTCCTCTAAAGTCACTACTGCATATTCAGCTTTTCATTCTCCTTTCAAAAGAAAACTGCTGCCATCTATAAACAGAATCCAGTCTGGACTTTCCAGAGGAGTATCTTTTAGATCCGGTCTACTGGAATATACCTGTTCAATAGTCTGTAAACAATTATGGGTTAAGTTTTCATCACTAGAGATGGGCAACCATGTCACAGGATTCAAGGCTGTAAAATTTTTAGCATCATATCATCCTGTTCAGTTAACACAGCCTGGTATCATACTATTCTGCTAGGGGATAACCAATTATGTCCTTTTTGCTCCAAAACAATTAACACTGCGTGCGGGACAAACTCAGTGATTCTTTGTCCCAGGTTTAGTTTACGGGCTTCTTGAATTGGCAATACCGCAGCAGCCACTGCTCGAAGACATGCAGGCCATCCTTTGCTGACCGCATCCAACTGTTTAGAGAAGTAAGCAACTGGCCTCTTCCAGTCTCCTAGTGTTTGAGTTAAGATTCCCAAGGCTACATGCATTTTTTCATACACATACAAAGTGAATGGTTTAGTCAAATTTCATAATCCCAGGGCTGGCGCTTTCATCAAAGTTGTCTTGATATCATCAAACCCCTTCAAACATTCGGGGGTCCATTGCAAGACTTCTCCTGGCACTTTCAAAGCCTCATACAACAGTTTTGTCATCAATCCAAAGTTCAGTATACAAAGCCTGCACCAGCCCGCCAGATCCAGAAATCCTCTTAATCCTCTTTTTGACTGGGGATGGGCAATTTGACGTATGCCCTCCTTTCCTTCAGTCCCCAATTTCCTTTCCCATTGAGAGGTTTCTAATCCCAAATAAGTGACAGTCTTTTGCACTATTTGTGCTTTCTTTTGTGACACCTGGTATCCAGCCAATCCCCCAAAATTTAATAAACTTATGGTCGCCATTTTACATCGTAGTTCAGTATCTTCCCAAAAGTATGTCATCCACATATTGCAAAAAAGTGACATAAGGATTCTTACCTTGCCAGTGTTCTAATTCCTTGGCAAGTACAGTATCATACAAAGTAGGGGTATTTTAGACTCCTTGCAGCAGTACAGTCCAGCAAAGTTGTGTCTTTCGTCCCATTGTTGGACTTTTCCATTCAAAGGCAAGTAACTTCTGGCTTTCAGTCTCCAATGGGATACAAAAGAAAGCATCCTCTAAATCTAACACAGTAAAATATATGTTAGTTTCTGAAATGGAGGATAACCGACTGTACAGATTAGGTACCACAGGATGCACATCAAGTACAATTTGATTAATTGCTCTCAAGTCTTGAACTAACTGATATTCTTGTGATCAAGGTTTTTTTACAGGTAATATTGGAGTATTATACTCCAATTGACATTCTTGCAAAAGTCCATATTGCAAGAAATTGTCTATCAATGGTTCTAGTCCTAATCTTGCTTCCAATTTCATGGGATACTGTTTCCTTCTTAGCAGCTTAGCGTTGGGTTTTAGTTCCACTTTTATGGGTGTGGCTGCTTTTGCTTTTCCTGGTATCTTGGTGGCTCATACCATAGGAGTGACAGCATCTAAAATCTCTTCTGGTACTTTAAGCTCTCACCCATTTTCATTCTGTAATGGACATAACTGAACTTCCCAGGCATTATTTTTTTGGAATGTTTACTTGAATTGTATTTTTGGAAAAGGGTATTTGTGCCTCTAATTTATGCAATAAATCTTGACCTAAGACAGGTACCAGGCATTCACACATGTACAGAAATTCATGTGTTAAAATTTGATCTCCAATTTTGCATTCCATTGGCTGTAGGAAGCATGTCACCTCCTGCTTTCCCATGACCCCAACAACAGGCATAGAAAATTTACTTAAAGGTCCCTTACAGCTGTTTACTACAGAATAAGTGGCTCCTGTATTAACTAAACATTCTATAATCTCATTCCCCAGCTGAACTGGAACCAGGGGATCTGCTGGGGAAATGGTTAAATTCACCCCCGGTCCCCTTCATTCAGTCCTAAGTCCCCATTATTACAAATCTGTGTCTGGCACTTGACCCCGTCCCTTTTTTTTGGGGGACATTCATTTTTCCAGTGTCCTCCTTCTCTACAATATGCACATTAATTTATCCCAGCAGGGCTATCGTTTAAAGGCCAGGGTTCATATCCTTGGCCCCTTCCTCTTCTTGCTATTCCTCTATAGCCCCTTCCTCCCTCTCTTTGAGAGGCACTTACTATTGCAGCAGCTAACAAGCTAGCTTGCATCTTTCTATCTTTTTGTTTTTCCTTCTGTTTTTCTCTTTTTTCCACTTCCTCTCTATTATTATACACCTTATAAGCAATACTTATTCGCTGTGCAATAGTCATATCCTCCACACTATCCACCTTCTGTAACTTTTTCCGAATATCTGGTACTGATTGCCCAATAAAACATTTATTAAACATCATTCTGTTACTGTCCTCAGGATTCAAATCCGTCCATCTCCCAGCTGCTTCACATAACCTTTCATAGAATGCTGAGGGATTTTCATAATTTTCTTGTTTTACCCCATGTAACTTAGAAAGATTTTTCTGTTTAGGAACCCCATACCATATCCCATACAGGATCAATTGTTAATATTGTTTAATCATTGCTCTCCCCACGCTGGTATTGGGGTCCCAATCTGGTTCCCTTTTTGGCATAAATCAAGTCAGATCATTCCTCGCATTCTGTCTCTCATTTTCCTCATTTGCTTTTTCCAATACCAGTCGTTTCTCTTCTAGAGTGAAAATAGTATTCAACAGTGTTTGTACATCTCCCCAGGTAGGATTATGATTTAATAGAATTGTTTGTCCTAAGCTATGCATCTTTTCAGGGTTATCCCTCTATCATCCTTCTGACTCCTTCCAGTTCAATAAATCCGAAGTAGTAAACGGTACATGCACAAACACAGGCATCCCCTTTGGTCCTACTGCCTGTCTCAGGGGAGCTGGCTGTTGTTGGGACCTCATTCTCCCCAATACCAGACTGAAAGTACCTGATTCCTGAGAAGTCTCCTGTCTCCGTTCCATATAACCACTGCCATCACTGCTGCTATTGCTATCTAATCCAAATTCCCTTTCCTTGGGTTTTACTACCAATAATTGCACGTCTTCCTCCTCTTCATTTTTCCTATGACACCCTCTTCCAATATCACAAGCAGAGCAACATCTTTGCCTATGTTTTTTTCTGTACACTTTCAGCTAATACAAGAATACTGTTCACATCATCCCTTAATTTACATTTCTTTCTAGCATTATGATCATTTCACAACATGAAAAACAAATCAGCATATGGAACTTCATCCCACTTATCCATCCTCCAACAAAAGAACATTAATTGCAAAATAGTGTTGTAATGCAATGTTCCATTTTCAGGCCATTTTTCTCCATCCTCTAACTTATACCTTGGCCACTACTGACTACAATACTTTTTCAACTTTTCTTTGGTCAGTGGATCCCCATCAATTTTTCCCCAGTGTTTCAGGATGCATCCTAAAGGAGAACAAGGGGGCACATCTGTAGAGGAGCTAGATCCCATATTATTTCCTAAGAAATTGCTTTATCCAGAACTTCATACACTCAGCCTCTGTTAGCATCTGTGTGTATGAAGTGTCCTACTGCAGTGGTTCTTCCATGGAGCGACTTATGCGGAGGTATTCAGACTCAAATTCAAATACAAATACCAAGTACCAGATACAAATACCAAATATCCAGAATACCAGAATTCAGATTGCTCCTCTATCAGAATTTCCCCCTTTTTTACAGTATCTCGATTTAGCATTGCACCTTTGTGTCGCTTACCGCCCAGCAAGGAGATGAGCTGATGGAGTCCCCAAAAAACTATTCGGTGCATGCTGGAGTCCAATGGGTCCAGCACTCCCTGCTGGCTGCAGCAAGTCAATCCAGGCAAGGCTTTTTCCCAGACAACAGTTTTGGCGACCCAGGTGGGACCACGCTGAAAAAACCTTGCCCGGATCAACTTGTGCCTGTAAGGAGTGGATGTTTATCAAAACCTTTTGCCTCTTTGGCTTGTCCCACTGCTGTGAGTCACTGTGCAGCACTGCTGATCTATTCATTGGTCTCTAGTCTCTTTCCTTGGGTGTAGGCTGTTTTTGCAATGTGGGTGTCTGAGAAGTTGCACATGAGTCTGCTGTGATCTTGATGGCCTGTTCATCAAAGTGCCTTCAATGCACACTTTCATGCCTTTGCCGTTTCTTCTAGTGCTTTCACACACACATTCATACCTTATTCATAGCGGTCTTACTGTTTCTCTTACAAACCTGTACAGATTCAGTTTTCTAAGCAGAGCAACTACTTGCAGGGGATGGCAGCACTTGGAAGTAACCCCACATCTTTCCTGCTTTCCCCAGAAATTCTTGGACTTAGGCGCTCTCCCCACTGTCCAGCTGCTGGATGAGATCTTTCCTAGGTGATCCTGGAAAATGCTTCTTTCATGTGAATTTAACAAATTAACAAAAATTATCATGTTTTCTGTAGCTGAGTGGAATGGCATCCTCTTGACCTACAGAACCCCCTGGGAGAGGGTCTCCCTGGGACTGGATCCTTTACTCCCATTGAACATTCTTATTTAATGGTTGCACTGGACTTGCCCATGATACAAGTCAGGTTTCAGTAAGAAGTAAATATATGCTATTTATTCACAAGCTCCAAGTAAAACATGTGATTGTAATTGCTGTTGTGGTGGTTAACAAAAAAAAAAAACAAAAAAAACCCAAACAAAAAAATCAAGTTTCTATCTGCTCATCCTAAAGTCATATCCTGAAAGCTTCTCTGGTAGCAGGCAACCAGCTGCTGACACACCTACCCCTAGCCATTTGGTTAAAGATTGGAGGTGAGCAGAATCTGAATGACCTGGGGTTCAGCCACAGATGAACAACCAAGCTAGAGGATACACGTTTGTCTTTGTACTCGATTCATTCCTCTGGGGTCTGCTTCGGATTCCTTCAAGTGCAAATCTTCCTTCAATTTTCTATCATGATTATTGATCTGTAAGTTATTCAAGAGGCAGTTTCAGTACCTGTCTTCCCTAGAATATTGATTGTCCTCATTTCTTTGGAGATAATAGTAACCCCTAGTGTGAGACCAGCTGCAATTATTTCCTGCTCTAATGCTAAATAGAAACAAGCCCTAGTAGCTCATTAAAGTGCAAGAAAAGAATTTACTTGAATAAAAACAAGGCTGATAACTGTTTGTTATTATTAACAGATGTTATTATTAACAGATGGTGTTGGACTCTGAGCATAAAGTCCTTGACTATGCTGAACTTTTATATCGTAGAAATACAATCAATGTATTTAAACATAAATGGGATTAGTGCAGTCAGTTCATTACCAAGCTTACACCAGACACTATTATGATTAATTACTTGAATATGATAAGAGATAGAGGGTGACTGACACCTACCTCGGGCTCTTAGGGATCTTGCCACACTGAATTACACTGGTATTGCACCTTGTGCTCGAAGGAGTCTCACCCTTGTACCCAGCTCAGTATACCTTCCTTGGTCCAAACATATAAATCCTAAGGCTGCGATGTCCAAGTGCCTGCAGAAATGAGATGCCCTTCTGCTGTAAGTGTTTATGAACTTTGTCTGCTTGGTTCTGAGTACTGCTGATAGGAAAAGGCAGACAATAGCTTACTCCAAATCTTGACAACCACTAAGGCAAAAAAATGCCATTTTTTAATGAAATGCCTGGTACATTTTGGGGTAAAGACAGTCATTAGAAGCTGCCACAGGTAGATTGCTACAATGAGGAAGTAATTTGTCTCTTTAACCAGTATATTTGAAAATCTACTTAGAGAAAGAAATGGAAGAAAAAAAGTTGGTCTTTATGTGAGCAGCTGTACTGAGTGATGTAAAGATAGATTCTAGATGTATGTTACTTGGCTGCATCCTGACTCTTCCCCTCCCTGCTTCACCTCCCCCAAGAGAATATGCTTTATAGTTATTTTTTAAACCTTACTAAGATATCTTGTAAGCCAACCCAAAAAATAATCTCTCTTTTCAGATTCAGACTTAATATAAAGGGTTTGAAAACCTGCTTTGTGGTTCTGGAAATAGCATTTTTGCATAGATGACAGAAATTTATGGCACTTTATTTGCGCACTCAGTCCCTTATGATACTGAAGACTGATTGTTAGCTTTTCAAAAAGTGACCTGTGTTATTGGTACCACACCCCTAAATAACACAGTCAGTACTCCTCCATTCTCTAGTCTGTTGTGGGAGTTCCCTTGTGAATAGGTTCTGCTTTCTGAATTTGCACAGAAATCCATAGTCATATGAATGTGTATGAGCGTTTTGTGAACCATCAGAATACTCTCGCATGAATGCTGATGGCTTTTAGGAAGCTTGGGAATTCCGTAGCCCCAGAGTTTAAAAATTCATGCCTTTTTGCAAGTATCTGCCATATAGTCACAGCTGATGTCTGCAGGGCAGCTTGACCTGGATCCCTCTTGCTGTAAAACGGAATGTATCAGGCTCAGGTCTCTGGAGATTATGCATCTCAGCCTGAGAAAGGAAGCAAACCAATTTCAATGCTCATCACTAGAAAAAGACATATTTTTGAAGAACTTGTTTGAAGCATTTGTTTCACCCTGATGGTGAAGGATGAACCAGGAATCTCTGTACACAGGTGGCTTTCTAGATTCATGTTAAAATGATCAAAAGAGTAAAACACCAGCAGCATTATTTTTGATGTAATAAAAATCCCTAGAGTTTTGGATAGGAATATTATTAACTGTCATCTAACTAAATAAAATATGCATTTTTGGAAAGCAGGTAGTGCTTTTCATTCTTTTCTCCCATTGAGACCTCAGACAGGGGACATAGAATGTTATTTGGAGAGTCTTAAAACTGCTATAATCTGAAACAGAAAACACACTGATTTTTAGAAGTGAGGCCAGAGAAATCATTTTGAGCAGAGACAAGATTTTGTGTATGTTATGAATCACACAGTTTATGGTAGGTGGCCTCTCTGTGTGGAGACATCAGTATGGTTATTGGCTCATTTAACCTTTTCTAACTGCCTGACTTTATAATAAATATTAAAGAAAATTGTTAAAAAAAAACCCAATCTTTTCTCATTTGCTAATTCTCTAGTATTTGTTTTTTCCTATTTAAAAACACTGTGTTTACTTACAGTTGGGAGATGAGTGACTGGTTCTTCCATTTGTGCCATTGAAAAATCTTTCCTTACGGTAACCATAAGCACTTTACGGATCGATAAAGGAGATGAAATCACCACTCTGAGAAGTTGATAACTGACAGAGGTGGTTATGCACACAGAAATGATCCAGCTCCAAAGCTGGAGCAGAAAGTTCTTGTGAGGAGATCATAGTCCTCCTTCATGAGGAGGCTGAATGCCTTGGAGCTGGGCATCTGACCCCAAAGAGGTGGCAATTGAGGGGAAAAAACATGAAGTAAAGAGGGGAAGCAGGTGAAGCTGTAGAAAATGGGAGATGAAAGATGATAGTATGGTGTGAATTTTGACTAGGATTAGGAATTGTGCGAGGTGGGTAGATGAATGCTTTTGTGCCTGAAAAGCCTGGCAGGTATGGGTCAGTTCTTTCTTCCCAACAAGACTAGTGAAAAGAAGGAGGAGTAACAGAAGAAGTCTGTGCTACTAAATGTCACTGCAGCAGCTGCTAGGCTTGCAGAAAGAAATCGGCACCTGGGTACCTGCAGTCTAGGAGATGACAGATGAACAGGGAGGTTGATGCGATGGCAATGTTAATGGACCATGGCAACAGCACACACCTGGGCTTCTGGAGGGCAGAAGTAGGGATGAGGGCACTGGAAAACTGAGTGAGGAGAAAAATATAAATTGCTGAGGCATTATGTGCTGAAACCATGTGAAAAAAAAAAATCTAGGATAAAATTTTGCAGCCCCACTGCCCTTGAAATCAATAGCTAAAATTCTGTGCACTTCAGCTGTAGAAAGACCTTGTACTTTGTGCTAATGAGGAAACACATGGGTGTGATAGCTTGGACTCTTATTGAGGGGAACCTATGTATGATGCAATGTGTGAGCATTGTGCTGGGTAAATAATTAGAAGTTTTACTGTTAGCTATGGCCATTTCAGAAATGTAACCTCATGCTAAGTGGCCAGATCTGCATTCTGAAAATACATGAGAATACATGAGAAATGGAAAAAATTTACAGGCATTGTGTTCAAGTTGACTATTACCTTAAAAAAAAAAAAAAAAAAAGAAAAAGAATTGGTATTTTTATACTAAATATGCCTTCAAAAATTTCCTAATCAGCTATTTCCTATTTAGAAATTATACTTTCTCAGTCTGAAGAGTTAGGCTTTATTCTGAATTGTCAAAAATGAGAGGAAAAACTTAAAACTTTAAATGTGAACACATATCTAGCTAATACCCACACCAATTTCAGGTTCTTGTTTTGTTGCGCTAGGGTTAGACTATAATGGGATTTAGGTACACAACACTTCCTATTTAATGTAGGGTGTAGTTAAGTCCAAAACTGAGATCCTTAACACATCCAGTTGTCATCTATTCCTGGAGACTCCTGCAGTCATTAGGTGCCTAAGTTTCTACCTGTAAAATTTTCTGCCCACCTAATGGTCTGTTTCTAGACATGTTCAGGAACACCTCTGATTGGGACTGAGGTCTTTTACTACACTGTTGCTGGATATTGAGCACTGCTGTAGGTGCTACTGGTATCCTCCAGCAGATGTTTCCCTAGCTGACCTCATCACCTAGTGATGTCCTTCCACTCTCTGGTTCTGTGATTGTGGCAAGGTTTGGGGCTCCAACTTCTTCTCTGCATGAGGGATTATAAATCCACTTCTCCCTCTGAAGAAAGTAGCCTAGCAGTCAGTCGGCAGGATCTTCGTTCCTTCAGATGAAGCTGTTCCACTTTGTTGGGGGATAGGTAGTATTTTGTGGGTCAGGGAGAGCGAGAGTGAGAAAGCTCATAAGAATGACTGTAGCCTAAAGTCTAAGCCACTCAGCTGGGAATTGGGAACTAGTTCTAGTCCCTATTTCAATTAATGTTTAATAAGAAATACTTAAATATTAATCGGGGCAGAGACCAGAAGCCCAGTCTCTCCTCTGTGAGGTGACAGCCCTCAGCAAAGGCTGTCTCCATCCCTCAGAGAGAGTGTGGTCTTCGACCTGGATCTCCCGTGTCCGTGGCTAATGGTTGGACTCCTGAGCTCTTGGAGGGAGGCAGCTCCAGGTTACCGAGTGAGGTAACTTTCTCCGCTCTGCGTTGCAGAAAGATGGAAAAGATAAGTCCGAGAGAGGAATCACTGCTACAAACCATCTACTGCGGGAAGCACCTTTTAGCAGCCTGGCCATAGTGACAAAGCTCTCTTAGGAGTAGTGAACTCTCTTCAGTGTTATTAGCTTGCTTTCCCTCGTAGTTGTTTAATTTTCTTCATGCATAGAATAGGGAACCTGTGGTTGTACTTTGATGATTATCCTAGACAGTTGAAGTGATTTAAGTGACTGTACTGTTGACTGTGACAATGCATGCAGCATCCTTCCATGATCTCGCCTCCTCCCTCGTGACGTGCTGTGCTTCCCAGTGACTACATTGACAGACCTACCCCCTCAATCTACTGAAGAATAGAAATTTCTTTTGGTATTTGCACTGATTAAATAAAGCCTGTGTTACAAATATATTTATCTTCTTACCAACATTATGCTGGTACTTGCAGGAATGGCTTTATTTCTAGAGGGAGAATGAGTAAGGAAATAAATACGGTGAAGTATTCAGTATGGCCGTTGCTAATAGTGTCTTCATCTTAATGTGCTTTCGTTCAAGCACTGCTTTTTGAAAAGAAGCTGTAGGAATGTGATGCCAGAGCAGCCCACAGAGATGACTGTGGGGGTCACAGCTGCCTAGAGGAACAAAGTGCAGCAGAGGAGCCATAGAGAGATGGCAGAACTGTTCCTCCTGTCAGGAGAGCCCTCTCATCACAAGTTAGGATAGTATTAGCATAGTCACTCTAAATGTCTGTATTTACATTCCTTTGTTTTGAAAGTTTCCTTCAACTGGCTAGAACCGGCTCTAAATTAGGCTTAGAATATAAATTTGTTACTTTGCCTACTTGGAGGTGTTTTTCTTTTCTGCCTCCTGTTTTTAGAAAAGCCTGCTGAAGGGAGATTTTCTACCTTGCTGGTGCCTAGCCACCCTCATAATTTTTTCGCTCTGCTTTGCTGACAGTGCTAATGGTTTTTTTTGTCTTGAGAGGTGGAAAAGTTTGCTTGAAAATGTATTGTTTCCTTCTGCTTTCAGGAAAAGTTTTCAGATCGCCCTTAATCCTAATTATTGTATTACAGCGTAATGTTCTAAAATATGGGAAATGTTATTAGATGTTGCTGACCTGCTTCAAATCAAACTCCAGTGTACACTTGTGTCTTATCTGCACCTCTTTAAAAACATGTTAACGGTTTCTCTAAGCAGTTAGGTGTTAATGCTTTTCCTGTGAATGCACTTACTTGCCTGTGCTCTATCTAGCCTGGAGAGAGCTGCAGGGTCTCCGGGCGCTTTAGGCTGAGCAGTGTGGAGAGTGAGCCTGTCCTTGCTCCGAATTCCTGTCCTCTTGATACGGGCTCTGGAAAATCAGCAGTGCATGTTTGTACGTGAAGGCCACCAGTGAAGTGAAGGCCATCATTGGATTGACTGCAAGTGGTGCCCTTCGCTATCGCTGCTGGCCATGCCTTCAACCCTTGTTCTCTTTTTTCTTTCTGACACTTGCACGCACATTTCCATTCATACTGTGTTCATGTCAGTCTCACTATTCCTTGTGCAAGTGCCTACATCTGCTCACTTCAGGCTGATGTGGACCAAGGTGTAATCTCTGTAAAATAGGTCCACTGCAGAGTTTCTCTCAACAGGCAATAAAGGTAGCGTGTGGATGGGTTTGGTGACTGTTGTTGCCACCAGCCACAATGGGAAAAAATAGCAGCAGACCACACTGAAGTGTAAAGCCTAGCTTTGCAGCACGAGGCAGTCTGGAAGGTACAAAACTGTGGAGGTTGTCATCAGTGGGTGTTTGCTGACAAAACTTTTTTACTCCTTTTCACTTGGTTTTTACAGTGTTTTTTTGAGGGTGTTATTTTGTAGAGTTAGATGCTGATGCTTGTTAAATGGTTTTCTCTGCCCTGTGCGTTTACTTTCCCTGTTCACAGAACTTTGCTTCTGAAAAGAAACAAAAAGGCTTGCTTTATGTTTTGGAGACAGAAAAAATAAAGCAAGCTGTGACTTGTAATCCTACCAAACCTGTCCTCATGCTGTGAAAGGGATAGATGTACTAGTAGCCTGATACTGTTTCTCTGTCAGAGAAAGAGCTTTGAGTATAGGCAGCAAGACCTGTCCTGTGTAGACTGCTTCTGAGTACCCTTATTAACAGATAAAGGTTTAATTATAAACCTGCCATTCAACTTCATCTACTACTTAGTTACCACCAAATACTTCCTTGTGGTTCTTGTTTCACGCAAAGGTGGCCATGGTAAGATTCACCCTTTTATTTCCTGAAATATGGTTTATAATCCTAAATTGCTGTAATCCTATAAATGCTCATGCAATGATTGTGTTTCCAAGCTCATACTCCTCATAATCACCAACTGTAATAGAATAGGAAGGTCAACAGTGCAGGATAAATACATTTTGTTGTGGCACTGTTTTCTCAGGGTAATCTTCAGCTCCTTGTTCTGCTGTTCTCGCCCTTGAATATACCTGCAATGTACCAAAAGCAGCTTTGGTTGGTTGTGTTTCCTGTTAATGAGCCTGGAACAATGACTTCAGATGCAAACTTGTGATCCGACACACGCATGACACCGTTTTCTTTGGCAAGGTTCAGGCATTTAGCTCTGCTGTGAATGACAGAGTCAAACAATGGACAGTAGGGAGGTCAAAAAAAGGCCAGGCAGGATAATGGAGCATAAGCAAGGGACTGTTGCATAAATACAGAGTGCCTTATTATAAACACTCAAATTCCCAGCTCCTTCTTTCAGAAAGGGTCCTTTGCAGGGCCTCAAATTGAAAATGAAAGAGGGTGTACTTTCAGCTGCGCTCCGTAATCTCTAGGCAGTAATTAATCAAATCGGGATCTGGCGGTGCTTGTCTTACATAAGATCTGTGAAATAATGACCCCTTATTTGTGCCGAGGTAGTTTCAAAGCCCTTTATGTATCCCCCTGTACAAGGTATTCTGTGAGAACGTGCTGAGGGTAGCTGTGGAGGCCAGAGGTATACCTGTGCTTAAAGAGGAGACAGATTGCATGGAGGATGGGGCCATCAGCGCTGCTTAGACCTGAAGATCCAGACCCAGCACCCAGCTCAGAAAGTTCCTCAACCCCCTTATACAGGGGACTGGGAAGGGTCACCAGGGAAAGCATCACCATGTAACGTCCCAATTTCTCCGGTGTTACCCACCTGTGAGTAGCTGCTGCCAGAGGCAGGGTAGTGGACTAGCAGCTCTCTGAACTGAGAAAATGTTAGTTTTGTGCGGCCTCTACTTTTTAAAAAACACATAACTTGCTGACTTGGTTTTGTTTCTAGATGAGGAAGCCCTCATAAGAACGGCTTGTGCTGACTCACTCTTTTCAGTATTAATTTGCTGGTTAAGAATAACTTGGGGTTTTGCCTATTCAAGTGGTGTGGAGTAAGATGGTTTTTGGCAGTGCTGGGATTAGCTGTGCTGCCAATTTTTAAAGAATCCTTGCAATGTGATCTGGACTCTCAGGAGCAAGAGCCCAGGAGCTGTGCTGACTTGTACCTTGTGACTTCATTCATTTGCCTGGGATTAAGCGGGAAGGGAAGAATACCCTGGGTGCCAGACTTTCTGAAGCTCGAGTCCAAAAGCTTAAGCACTATTCCTGATAAAATAAAGACATAACAAGGAGAAAATTTTGCTGAAAGTCCTCACTGCCTGAGTGCATAAGCAAATAGCGCATGTTTCATTGACATGTGCCACCAATAAAGAATATTAAACAAAGAATGAAAGTAAGTTTGTCGTCCCTGTTCCAATTAATTCCCTTTGATTTTTTTTTAAAATATCCTGAGCAGTTCCAAATTTAAAAAAGAAAAAAAAAAAAGAGTTAAATCTTCTCTGAGAGACTGATGCTGTTCTTTCCAGTCATTCAGTGTTAGAATGTGCCTGGCAATTGTTGAATATTTTATGCCTTGTTGGGATTACAGAGCAGTTATCTTAATGTATTCCTAGTTGTCAGTACACAAGCGGTGCAGATGTATTTCTCTTCTCCTGGGAGTCCCTGTGTTCATTGTAGCTCTGCCTAACTTTACCTTCTGTTGTTGACTTACCCCCTTTCTCTGCATATGGATGCATCACTGCCCATTTTCCTTACCTGTTTCCTCCTGAACTTTTGACATTGCTCATGATTAAGCAGTACAGAACTGATGGCACTAAAGGGTCATTGATACAGAAATGAGATCCACCAAAAAAATGGAAAAACCTAATGATCTCTTCTGGTGCTGTGATTGGTACTTGGACCTTGAGAGAAACTCATGCATGCTGAGCACATGTGGACAATAATTACCAGCCAAGGTACTTGAGCTTCCACATCTGCTTTTATTTGTTGAAAAAACAGATTTATTTTCAGTGTATTTTTTCTTGTCCTTTAATCAATACTCATTTATTTGTAAGGGTTCCTCCTGGGATTTACTAGGTAATTTTGGGAAGTGGGATTTATCTTTTCCTAGGGAAATGTCTTAGATACCAGGGCACAGAGCATTCCTGGTGACCTGACCCCAGAAGTGGATGATTTGTTAGGTGCAATCAGAATGAGACTGAACATGACTCTTCTAATACGTGCCTTTGGATAGTTAGCAACTAGTAAAAATCTCCTTGGCAAAAAAACTTCACCAAGCAAATAAAACGAAAGAAGTCACATAAAACCTATGAAACCCTGAAAAATATAAGAAAGCATCTTTGGGGTTTATATTTTTGTGCTCTGTATGATGGCATCCTCTCATCTGGATTCATTCAGCCTACACTTTAGAAAACTGAAGTCTGCTCTGTGTGGCAATGTGATGCCATCCTTAGGTATGGTCCTCTGTGGAGTAGGCTCTCCTGTTCAATTCCCTCTTCTGCCTCAAAACCCCAAACTCATAACCAGTTTGACACTAGTATGAAATCATTAATAAGTTCTTGGGTCCCATCATCCTTGCTGGTTGTGTTTTCTGCAACAAACTCTGTTCTCAAGGGGAAAAATATAAGAGGAAGATGACAGGAAGGTGAACGGCAAGAAACTCAAATATGTCACCCCTTTTTCTCCCTTTGCCCTTATTACAATATATGAGACAAGCTGGTTATTTTTAGTTTTTCTCAACAGTCAGTGCCAGTCAGCATCCAGGAGTAGGGCAGCGAGTCAGGCAGAGGTCAGACAGTGTTATCACCCTTTCATTGTGATGGTCAAATCCACTTTTAAGCTTCAGGATTGAGAGAAAGGCACTTTTGCTGGCAAATATTTTAGATGTGTACGTGCAGATGCTCATACATAATCGGAGCTTGTCTGCTCTTGTGACGTTATTGTTCCAAAAACCCATCAAATAGGTAGGACTAGATATGAATGCAGTTTTTGTCTTCACTTGTCATTCATTCTGCCTGCATAGCCTTTCTTCTCCTTCTGAAGCACAGTATGTTAGCTCTTTCAGCCAAATGTGCCTTGAAGGCATCATCATAGATACGTGATTTTCACTGCAGTGAAATAGTCAGGATGTCTGATCTGATGCTGGCTGTGAACTATAAATGAAAGATCGCTGTGGCATTACAGTGTCAGCTTCAGAGTGAGATGGGTTAAAAATGGGCCATTTTCCATCAGTCCTGCAAACCTAGTCATGAAAATAGGATGCAAAGGGTATTGCCTGCAACGGCTGTTTGCAAATGCAATACTGTGAGTTTTGGCTAATGATACAGGGTAGTTTACATTTGTTGCTCATATCCCCTCCTGTCTCATTTTCCCAATGGAAGTGGCAACACACCAGCAGTGAAAAGACACCAGTTTCTGGGTCTGTGCTTAGTAGCTGTACCTGATTGAAATGGCAAAATTCTGGCCAATGATGTGGAGAAAGGAAAGTGGTTCTTTCCCAAAGAGCTTCTCACAAGTGGTGTTTCACATGCAGTGACTATCTGCCCCTCTAAAATGAGGCATGCAGAGAGCTCAAGACAGATAAGAAAATCAGGGAAGAAAAAGTAAAAAATCTAACCAATAGGTATAGACAGGGATTGGCTGTCAAGTAACTAGGAATATATTAATTAGAGAAATTGAATATTTTGGCCTATACAAGTCAGCAACAAGGTTCCATAAACTGATTCTGCCTTGGTTTGCTCCAAAAATCTGAGAAAAAAAGGGTGGCCTTGGCTTGTTGTCCAAGACTTCAAACACAATGAGGAAGGAGGATTGAATCCGCAGACCGCTTTGCAAGATGTCAGAAAAGAAGTTCCAATTCACAAAGACAAACATAAATGGTGTCCAAGAAAGCCTATAGGTAGGCTTATTCATGTTACTTTCAGACATGTTCATAGGTGCTTTGTAGAACTGATGCTCACCTTGTTTCAGCAGCAATTCTCATAAGCATTTTACTGTGCAGTAAGCTGTTAAGCAGGTAAGAAATAGCTATAGGTGTAGATTTATGTGATTAGTGTGTTTTTTACATTCATTTTATTGTTGATCTTTGAGACATCATCAGAATATTTTTGTTTTGGAGTCTAGGAGGTAAAGCTGTTTTTTATATAGCTTGGTCTGCCCATGCCCTATAAATATCAGTGATGATTTGAAGTCAGTCCCTTGACAGCTTTCATGTATTAGATTTTTATATTGTTTTATGTTTTTATCCTTTGCAAACGCTTTTAAAAAGCCAGTTATAAATTCTCCATTACCACTTTTCTTGCCCTCTAAAAGTTATGAATGACTCTTCCTCCTAACCTGACTACATAATTTCTTTTCACCAAATTTGTTATGAGATGGAGTTATACACCAGAGCCATAACTCTGTTTTAAAATAAATCACTCTATAGGCTATAAATGAAATTGAACCTTAAATTGCTAATAGATTTAAAAAAAAAAAAACTATTATGTTGTTAGTCCACTTGAAATTGTATTCACATCTTCAAGGGAAAAAAATGATGATAGTGCATATTCTGAAGTTTAAAAAGTGAAAAAGTTTTAGAGCATTAGGAAAGGAAAAAAACAATGTATGTGGGTCTGGAAACTTAAAATAAGAAACTTATAACCCTGCTGGTGTTTCTGTTTAGGAAATCCTCCTCCTTTTAGCATGTTATCAATAGTAATAAACTATTCCTGTACGATTAGCTTTAACACGGGGCAGCTAAACCACCTGCCTCCTGCTGAATTCAGGTTGTTAATCGCCTGGGTGAGCTAAGGACTAGTTTGCAGGAATTCAATGAATATTATTATCTAGCTTCACACTGCAGCAATCAGAAAGGCAAGGCGAACCAACTACCAGATCAGCTTCAGCAACATCTATGTAGATTAATCATTCTTTTATACCCATTTCCTTTGGGGAACCATATTTCCTTTTCAGACCCAATAAATGCGTGTTACAAACTGAAACTCTGAAGTTCACCTAAAACAGTCTACATTTTTGTTCTTAGCTGAACTGAGAAATAGCAGAGATATTGATTCTTTGCATAGTCAGAATAACCAGTGCTACAGCCTCTGTAACTTAGTGTCTTGAGGCAGGAAGAGCCATGATCATCTATTTAAAGGCAGGATAATTAGCAAAAATTTTGTTCTTTGACTAAAACTGGAAAGCTTCTTGCTTCCAAAGGTAGCAAATTTATCAGCGACTGTTTTCAGCTCTGTTGTCATTTCACTAAATATCGTGGCAATAACTGGACTGGAGAGATAATCTTTCTTTCCATCAAGAACCAAATGCAGACTGGATTGTCATTGTGTTTTTCATTTCATGTTGCACTGACCTTTTCCCTGGGGGGCTGTAAGCGAGCCCAGGACAATAAAACCAAAATAGGCTGGTTTCTTTATTATATGCCACTACTTAAGGAAATTTAGCCTTGACTATTTCTTTTCTGCCCACCACTGCAGCAAAATTCTGGTATAAGAATCATACATCTTACAATGTTTGAAATATCAAAGCTTGTCTTATTACTGAAACTTTAAAAAACACAGTCAGTTTTTGTTACATGTATTTAAACATTTTTGTTTAACAGTTTTTTATGCTGGATTTATAAGAAAACTTCCCTCTTAGTTGTGCCTTGAAGTAGTGGAGACAGCTCTAAGCATCGTTCCCATCTGAGGTCTGGAAGGTCAAGTTATTTTTAAAGCTAGTGCTGCAGCTGCAAAACAGTTCAAGCCCTATAATGGTGTCATTCAATGGTGTGGTAAAATGGGTTGTGAAAACAACAGTAAAGTAAAATAAACACATGTCACTTCCTCCACTGAAGCACATAACTCAAGGGCTGTTGGGGTGTGGAGCCATGTGCCTTCATCTTCTCTGGCTTTCTGCTTTCCAACGGCCATCTGTAATCCATTAGAAACCTTCATTATTTCAGCATGATCAGGGTTAACTTCTAAACATGATTTATTACTGCTGCCTGTCACGAATACACAGATGGAACCTGTGTTTTCAGCTACACTGGTCTCCAGCTAGATTCAGATTTTTTTTGCTGTTGCTGTAATTTCCACTTTAAAGTGTGGGGTTTTATTGCACAGACTTATTACCCTATTATTGTTCAAACAAAGGTGGGGAAAAATAATTTAGTCTGAGAAAGGTTGTGTATGAAGTAGACATTTTGCTTTTGGTTGTTCTGGGAACAGCTTTCACGTTCTTCAGAACACAGATTTTTTTAAAAAAAATATTTATTTAATATTTTCCTAGAGTTTTCCTACTTGTCTTTTAGAAAATAACAACAAGCACTGAAGCGCTAATTTGGCCCTTCAGCAAAGTGCAGCTGTAATACGAAGTCTCTCTCTCTCACCTTTCCCTTTCCCCCCATGCTGCAGCTTCTGCTGGTGCGTGTGGAGGTACCCTGTCCTTGCAGTTGGCCAGCTGAACAGCAAGTCCATGCAGTACCAGTACCTTGCATTTTCACATACCTCAGAGTGAAAAAGCTTCACTGAAAAATAAAAATGTCATTTATTTAAAGAACTTCTGTTATGTTGTACAGAATAGATAAAGAATAGACAAATTCTTTTAATAACAGAGATAGTTTACCTAAGGTGAACATTTTTCTATATTTATGTACTTGATTTTTTTCAAGAGAGGCCTCAGACTTCCTTTAAAACAAATTATTTGTCCCATATCATTGTTGCACAGGCCAAGCCACATCCTATCCCTTCTCTTAAATCCAGCCAGATTTAAGATTTAGTTGTACTGGGAGGTTTAAAAGTGATGATGGAGAAAATGTCTGGGTGTGTGCTGAGCTCCCTTGTGCATGGCTGGGCTTTCAGAGGGCACCGACAGCAATAAATGTGGTCTTGGTGGAGGTTTCCCATGCTGCCAGGTAGTTGGCTGGCAGCTAGCGATAGTACTCAGGGCTTATTTGAAGAGGATTTTTCTCCCAGAGGAGACGGATGGATTTCCTGTGGCTCCAGCACGGCTTTCCTGGGAGCGGATAAGCAGGACAGCAGTCAAGTTATGAGGGGATGTGGATATGAAAGAACAACCAAAGCACTAATAGAGCATCTTCCCTGATTGAGATAATGAACATTCAGAGGTTGTTTCTGGGCCTTGCACAAGTGTGCTTGTCTCTGGGTTGATGGGTTGGTAGCCTTTTGTTTGTTTGCCAAGATCACTCTTGTATAAGGTAAGTAGGATTAGCGTTTGTGTTTTGAGAAGGGCTAATAAGGAATAAAAATCCAGAGCAGATACCACCAGTCTGGGTTTTTTCCAGGCAGGAAATAGCTCTTGCAGATCTCACTCACTGTTATTTCTGAGTAAAGGGAGAACTGCAGATATGTCTTCTCTTGTGTACGCAAATATCTTTTCCATGTGTCATCTCCCAGGAGGACTGTATTCCTTTATTACCTGTGCATTATTGACTTTCAGTATATATTGTAGCCTTATATGTTTAATTGTTTTGTGCCTTACTGAGGCCAGACACATGCATTTCAACTATCTTCAGTGTAAAAATAGCCTGAAGGCAAACTCAGGCACGTATTTCATCATCAACTAAATTAAGAAATCCCTTATAAGATTCAGGGAGTGCAGTGGTTATAACCTCCAGCACTGTCCCATCATAGAAAAGTCACCATCCCTCAGCTTTGTGCACTTGTGCTGATTGAAGGACATCAGACATCATAGTTACTGTGAAAAAAAATAATGCAGGATTTGTGCTGGAATAAAGTTCTGCAACACAGAGAACTTTTCCAGCCTTCTTACCCTGCAAAGAGTTACCCTGGGAGGCTTTTTTTCTGTAAGGTACAGACAGCTGGCTACAAGAAGCATCTTTCTTGGTGCCAGATCAGACTTCAGAAGCTCTGTTCCATCATGTGGCCTAATTTGACTTGCTCTTTTCAGTTGCTTATGTGAGGGACAAGTTTCTGAGACCTTAAGTGCTGTGCTTTTTTTGGGTTTTTTTTGCTTTTTTTTTTTTTTTCCCAGAACTGGTCTCATTTAGATATCGAGGCATCAAAGACCTGTTTGTCTGCATCGTATGTTGATAGACCTTAGCTAAAGTTAATCCCTAATGCATCACCATTGACCTCAGCTGAATTAAATCTAGTATATATTTGCCTCATTGTCCACAAATTGCTACTAAAAGTTGCTAAATGTTTCTGATTAAGAATTTGCATATGGGCATGCTAAGTCGGAAGAAAAATAACCCCAGACAAACCCTAAACACAGACTTCACATGGTTCTCTTCCATTCAGTACAACTGAGCTAATTTTCTTGGCCTCAGTGTGCAATGCTGCACTTAAAAACTCATTTTTGAGCTCTAGCTGTTAATGAAAATAGTGATAAAACCAATTCTTTTTCTGAAAAGGGTCTGCTGTGCTCTGTAGACAGGGAAGTACTCCAGTAACTCCTGTAATTAAGACCTTTCTCCTTTGCTTTGGAACATATGGCAGGATGGGATAAAGAAGCAGGAAGAAGGAAGCTTTGTTTCTCACTATCACCAAGGTATTTTTTCCCCTGTGTGCTTCATATGACCGTATAAATTCAAAAGTGCCCAAAACTAAGTGGTTTGCCTTCTGTGGGTAATGGATTGAATCCCTATAAATGCCATCATACATGTTTTGGCTGGGCACACTAATAGTGCTCTAAACCACTCTCCTTTATGGGCAAAATAAAGGTGTATGTGCAGTTCAAGATAATCTTATCCAAAAAAATTCCCTGCCTACAAAGAAAGAAAATAACCCAAGGCAGCTACCAGCAGACTGCACGTAGTTCATGTACATTCTGCATAAACGTTCTCTATCAAATAAGTGGTCTTTAAAAAAAAAAAAAGCCCACAAATTAAAAGAAATGGGGTATCTCTGTGTGTGACTTCCTTTTAGAACTACTAACAGTATAATGCTGATGTCTAGACAGTCCATAATCTTCCATTCCAGAGGGAAAAAAAAGGAAATTTTCTGCCTCATCCTCAGAACATTGCATTTCATAGGTGAGTCATTTTCTAATGTTATGGAAATGATAAAGATCATCTGGATAAGCGAGGACTAGCGATTCCTGTTGCTACCTCGGTGGTGCTGCCATCTGTTCAGCTCCCTGCCTACTTGGTGAGATAATTTAACCAGTCTGTTCTTATAGCACACATTAATCTCATTCATATGGGAGATAAAATACTATGGAAATAAATTCTGTTTGCAATAAGACTTTTTTTTTTTTTTTAACCCCAAGACATGTTTTACAAATTTCCTACCTCATTATATAAATGCATGTATTGTTGTTTTACCTGGTAATCAGATTTTTGCACTGTGTTTTAACTGTGCTTTAAGTTTTTCAAGTGTGTAATTTGCACAAATTTCCTATAATTACATGATTTTTTTTCCTCTAATGGGGAAGTGGAGGTCACAGAGGCTGAGATCCCAATTTTTAATAACTGGCTGCCCTCATGCATTTGTTGGCTCCTCTGACACTTAGTGGTCTATGAGAGATGATGGAGGAAGTTTGTGTTGCATCCTAAAGCTCACAAATTCCTGGGATTCTTGTATCCACAATGCTAACTGAAATTTTCCCTACCCGAGATACAAATATTGTAATCTTTTTTCCAGTGCTCTTGATATTCAAGAGCTTTTAACAGGGCTAGTATGAATCTGTTGGGTTCTTCTTTATATCCTGCAAAAGAAGACCCAGACTCTGTCATGTAGCAGCTGTCTTTCACATCTGTTTTGTGTGCTTAAACGCAGAAAATACTAGCAACATTCTGCATTTTCCCTGATGGAGTATTTAAAGAACCTACCATTCTTTTTTGTTTGCTATGAATTTATAGGGTATTACAACTGGCTTTCTCTTTAAAGAAAGTTTTTTTCACTTTCAGAAATCCCTTCTTCTGTATCAACTCTTCTCTCCCATTTCGCAGTTACTCTCAAAGCTGTGTACTGGTGCCTAATCCAAGTTTCTAATTGAGATTCTAAGCAGGAAAAATTACATCACTGCTTTTGTTCTCCCATGAAAGCCCATACTAATGGAGACTGCCTTATATAAACCAGTCCCCTTTCACCTTTGAAAACAAAGAAAGAGTTCCTGTCTGAAACAAGTACTGCGGCATTTCAGTGTTCTCGAAGAGCAGTACTGAGCTTTACCCAGAGCCTTCACTGTCCTACTTACCAGCGCAACGCACAATCAGCACCAGTTTTGGTGTGGTGAAATACATGGTACAGTCGGAAGGAGCTCCATCTCCAAGCCATTTCCCAGGGCTGGGAGAAGGGGAGCCTTTGGTCTTTGCTCAGAGCCTGGAAGAGAGATGGTGCTTGACCTCAAGGACACTGCAAGAAAATAGCTGTGCTACAGGCTGGTGTATACTTTGTGATCTACCACTGTCTTACCTGTCCCTTCCAGTCCTATGCTTGCCAGAAACGTGGGATCCTATTCAAAGCTCACCAAACTGACAGTGTTTTAAAGTTTCCTATCCAGATTCTTCCCCTTATTACCCTGGATTTGAATCAGACTTAGAATTTCTGTAGAAGAGAAAGGGGCTGACGCTCGGGCTTGTGGCATGGGGTATCTCTTACCACAGCCTGTTACACTGAAGTAAAATGTGGAAGGTAATTCTGTAGTAGGAAAAAAATAAGATTCAGGTGCGATTAGTCATGCTCTGACTAACCTTGACTACTACCCTTGATTTCAAGCAAACATTCAGGGCCTTGTCAAACATAAAAGAAAGAAAAGATGTATTTTTTTCCAGGTATTAGCTGGTAAGTGTTAAAATCCTTATGTTAACATCTTACATTTGTAACAACTGATGAGGCTGAACTCAGTGAAGTGACATGCAAGGATATTATGACTTTCTCCATTGTATGCTTTTAATATGGGCTAATTAATGCATGCTAGCTAATATATGTTAAAATACACATTTTAGAGTCTGGACTATGGAGACAAAAATTCATGTCCATGGTGGCTCCTCAGCCTCTCCTTGCAAACTGAGAGCCAAGAATATCACAACTATTTTACTGACAGTGGGGTTTTCTTTTCCAAAATGATGGTTTGCTTTGGTTTTGTTGGTTTGGTTTTGTTTTTCTTAATTAGTTTTTTTCCCATGAATATGAGAATATGGTCTTAAAATGAAGGGGGAACTTGGGAGAAAATTTTGATTTTAAAAAAAAAAACAAACGACTTTGATTGCCAGAAGGTATCCTCAGGTTCATAAAGCTCCAAGGGAAAAAAAGAGACCAGCCTGCCCCTCTGTCATGAGACAGATAGCACAGTGGCATAGACTGCTGTTGTTGGTTTCTGTTTCTGGTTTTTTCTCATTGGGGTATGACACTTTTGTCTTTTTTAGTGAATAAACAGCTTGAAACATTTGTCATCACCGGGGTACTAATCCACTTTGTTGATTAAGTTTGGCAAATGAGCAACCTGCAAGATTAGCAATCTTTTCTTCTGTTCTTGCCACTTTGAATTTAGCTATTGTACATCACATTTGTGTGTCTTTCATTAATCCCTGTTTAACTCAAATGACAGATATTTGAGAGAAATTAGTATTTGTTGTGAGTTCAGCACACTCATGCCTCTTGTTGGAGAAAAAGGGAATAAGAAGTAACGGTTGGAGGGGCAGAAGAAAAAAAAAACATCTTGGCAGTCTTCAGTGGGGACAAAAAGGATCACAAATAGTCGAGGAGAGAAACAAGTCTCTGGGAAGTCTGAATTGCTGGTGTTATTTGGCAGGGCAGGGTGTTTTTGTTGCTGAATTTAGAACAAGTCAGGGCAGGAGAAGCTTTCAATACAATGTTTACATTTGAGGAAAATGATTGGAAAAGATTTGCTGGGCTTTCTCTGGGTCACCCAAAGACTTCCCCAAGTGAATGAAAAGAAAGAAAACAAAAGTCTGTGTGGGACAGGCATGTTTGCTTTTGCTTGAAATCCGTCTCCTCTGTTAGGAAACTAGCATGCCTACTCTTAAGTCTGTAGTTTAGTGAGTAAAGCGGTTTCTAAATAAAACACCAGCTTGTTGAGTGTCAAACAGCAGCCCATAAGAACAGTGCAAAAGCAGCTCCAGTCCCTTAATGAGACTGACTGAGGAAAATCTTTAGGCTTCACACTACATTGATGTATAAAAGCAAGGAAAAAAAGAAGTAGCAGTTGTGATACAGTAGTGTGCTAGGCTAAAAACAAAGAGTATATCTGAATTGTGTCTAGATGTTCCTGAAACTAATGTGATCTGTGAAGGGCTCAGGAGTGTGGGGGAAAAACATTTAGGATTTAGAGGCTGATTATCTTATTCATCCTTTTGTTGCTATGCGAGAGCTGACTCCAAAAGCTTCCCATTTAGTGATGATAGCTGGAAAGGTCCACAGGGAAACTGATGCTTCCAACTTTCTCTGGACCAAGGCCAGAAATGGATTTTTAATTTTAACTTGAGGCTTTGAATTGCACCTAGAAAGGAATCCATACTTTATGGAAAGCCGGAGATTTTGGCTTAGTACCTCCCACACAATTAACGTCTCTGATTTGTAATGGCGATGTTCTTTTCCTAAAGCAGCTCAGCTCTTTTCCCTGTGCTTGCTGCAGCTATGCCACTCCTGCAGCAGACGCCAAACTCCTGCAAAGTAATGCCCGCCATATTCTGGAACACCAAAATGGGTAGCACTTTAATTTCATATACTGGGCTCACATACTGGGGCAGTTTGGCTACTCGATCATAAGGAGCCTCCATCAATGGAGGCAGGATAAGGGCAAAGAACAGACAGATGCAGCTGCAGGGTTAATTTTTCCTGCTCACAGTTGCAGTCTTGCACAGGAAGTACTTGCACTCTGTACAAGCTGAAGAAAAATTACCTGTGCCACAGAAACTCCCGTGTGATCAAACATGAAAGGTTATTAAACAAGTGTGCAGTCTCCAACGGGGGTGTGTGCATTGCCAGAAGTTGTGGTTACACCAGAAGTTTTGTTTGGGGGATCTTTCCCATTCTGCCATTGTATTTGGTAATGTCTTACATTACACTGCACGAAGAGAGCATGGTGCAAGTATGTAGATGTGATGCATATCCCATGTCCCAGATATATGTATTTGTATGCAGGCACACAAGATCAGGAAGATGCAAAGTCGATTCCCTGGTTGAGATACTTGGTGAACTAAACCTCAGTATAATAATGAAGACCCAAGGAGTTGTTAGCAGTCTGGGTCATCTTCCCTATAGGCACTAGTAGCAATATTTCAAAGATGAAAAACCTGTGAATGGTCCACAACTGTGTAGTTATATGACATAGAATATATTGATCAATTAACGAAGGGAAGTTCATAAATCTCATCTTATTCCTGTTGCCTGTCTGAATTTTGACCTAGTTCAAGTGTGATATTGTTTTTCCTCCCTGGGGACGGCTGTCGTTTTATTAGATTGATTATTCTGCTGCATGTTTTTTGCAGTGTATAACTGAATTCAGTTGTGCTGTATCAAGCCATTGGGTATACAACAGAATAAGAACTGAAAAACTTGCATTTAAATAGTTATTTGCTGAAACTGTTACGGGATTTCATTAGTAATGATGTTACACCAAGGTCTTGGTTGGCTACTTTAAAAACTCAGGAAATTTAAGAACACTGTAATGAGTTTGGAGCCATCCTCTAAAGTTTTGTTGTATTTTATATTAAAAATCAGTCAGAAAAAAACAAAGGGAGCATGAACTATCAATCAGCAGTGACCTGCTGGAATGTTAGAAAGCAGAGGGAGCAATTAAGAGTTTGGACTGCAATCCTCCACTGCCACGGAAGTTTCTCATCAGTATCTGGAGATTTACAGTCCAGCACTCCAACGTTACACATGGGCGCCCTGGAACCTTGGGGAATCGCTGCCAAGGGCTTGGATGGGGAGGCTGTAGCACTGCCGGCATCTGCCTGGGTGTCTGTGCCTGCCAGGGCTGGGCAGGGTGGCTAGTCTGGCACCCCCGTTTCGCCAAGCTGTCGCTGGCAGGCTTGAAGGCTTGAGCGAAGGCCGAGTTCAGAATTTGGAAACACTTACGTTGAGATAGATAAGGCTTAGATGAGCATGTCTTTGAAAATAGTGTTTTCTTCTCTACTTGTCATGTGGGCATGTTTTTCTGTATTTGCATAAATCTGGAAAAGAGTAGTTCTTCATTTGTCAATGTCCTTGAGCACAACCTCAGCAAGGGCAAAGGAACTGCTTCACTCTCTTGCTGAACTTTGGACTTTGTGGCCCAGCTCCAAGAGCTGCCAAGTCCCTTTGCTCACATGTGCTCCAACGATCACCAAGATTGCTGGGTATTTGCCATAAGATACTGCCCTCCTCGTGCCAGAGGTGTTTATAGAAAATTATCAGTGCTTTAGTGAATATTATCTTTAGGTAAATAAAGGGCTGTTTTAAGTTTTTGTGGGTGTTCCCAGTTCAGTTCTTTTAACTGTGTCTTATTAATAATTCAATAATCCATTTCAGCAGAAGGCTCCTGTTATCAGACCAACACCCATCATAAGCTAGATGGAAGTCCAGTGGAAACAAATGGTGAAAGGAAAACAGCAGTGGTTTTAGAGGGCAATACAAGAGGATAGAAGAAAATGGATTTAAGCATCATTTTAATATCCAAAGTCAAACAATCCCGTAACTTGACTGCTATTTTACTTCCTGAGTAAATGTGGCATTTTATGGCATTTTTTTTCTGCTTTGATGCATTGTAGGCAGTGAATAATATTCAGTGTTTATTCAATTTCCAAGAGAATAATTTAATTCTAAGGCTGGGCTGCCATGAGCAACATGCTTGAGTAACTCTCCCAGAGATCATGGCATTAATAGTCAGCCCTTGCACTGTGTTCTTATGGCATGTATTACATTTGTATTTCTGTCCTCCGTGCCAAGCAACAAGAGTCTTGTTTGCTCAGCCTTTTAAGGACAAGATGGAAAACTGTCAATGTAAAAATTACTAACATTGACTGTAAAAAATATATATACATATGTATATATATAAAAGCAAATCTGTGAAATATGCAGTCTGTGTTAAAGTAAACAGAGGAAAGGGCAGATTATAAAAGCCAAGATCAGGTTTCAAACCAATTTGTATTGAACAACCAAGAGTACTACAGTGTTACAGACACACTTTCTGAGTACAGGTATTTTCACTGTCCATATCAATAAATTCAAGTAAACTTTAGTGCAGTTTACTTTATCAGATCTTCTACGTAGGCATTTGTATTCATGAATCACCATGTGTGTTGTAATGAATAAAAATTATGTGTAAAATTCAGTCCTAAAGGATGTAGTTTACACACAGATGAGGTACTTATCTTTGGCTATATTTGCCACCTAAGTCTTTCAAATATATTACCTAAAATAAAAATGCTAAATCTTTGAGAAAAAAAAAGGCATTAGTCATCAAGCCATTTTCATCTTTTTAATATTAATCAACTCCTGTTTCTGAATTGATGTTTCTGCTCATGCCACAGAAGAATAAGTGGGGGTGGGTGGGTGTTCTGTACACAAGGTCAAATAAGCTGCAGAATGCTGCTGTGCTGCTTTTTGCAGCAGATGGGTAATGTTACATGTATTTTAATTATTGAAATTACTCCTGACTTTGAGGAAATACTCTCTCTTAATAATGACAGAATCGGCCGCATGGTAACATTTGAATTTTGTGGCACAGATGTGTTTGTTTAAAGATGCCATGTCTGTCCTTCTGGAGAAGAAGGAGAATTACTGAAGTTTAACTTTCTTGTTGCTCCTTTCTTATCAACCTTTTATACCCTATTGATATTTTTCAAGGGGAACTTGAAATAATCTGTTGTCATTGGGAGGGAGGGCTGTGCAGATTCATAAAAAGCTTTTAAAACACCTCTGCAGCTGGCAATCTGCTACAATAGTTTTGACAAGGGAAGCTCTGCTATGAGCATGGGCTTACAGACCTGCTTTGATGCTAGGCTCTCACAGCTCCTCTGCAGCACAATAGAGAATGTCCCAGCAGATGACTACTTCAAATAGATTTTTACTTGTGAATAGTTTCTTTGTATCCTTTAGCTATTTATTCATGCTACTTTCTAAAAAATATTAAGGGTTTCTTCTTTGCTTCTTTCAATATATTTCTCCTCTCCCAATCCACTGTGAGGAACCACGTACAAGAAGGAATATAGAATGTTAATTGGGGTCTCCTTTTTCCCCTGACATCTAGTTACCATTGTCGTCATCACCCATCTCCCTACACTTCTGCTGTATTTCATGCAAGGACATCTAAGGAGTTTGCTCTGTGGCAGGAGCTATCTGGGATCCTCACTTCTCACGTGTTCTGTTTGTAAAGGAGAGAAGTGGCTGAAGATGGATATAGTGGGTAGATGGAAGACTCCTGCAGAGAGGAGCAGATGCATGTGTTTTCTTGCCTTTTGTGGCTAGGAGAAGAAATACTGTGTTCCTCTTGCAGTGTGAAAGACTTTGGTTCAGATTACACATTCAAAAGAGGTTTCTGACAAAGGCAAAAATGAAGTCAGGAAACAAGTTTCTGGGAAAAGTGATGGGATCTGTCATTGGAAGTGTTTAAGAAGAGGTTAGACAGATACCAGTGTTGTCTCACAAAGGGAGTTTGTTACCTGGTGTGCAACAATCCAATCCACGCACTGAGTCAAGATACTGATTTTATTTCGTTTCCGCGCAGAGACCGGTGCTAGCTGGTAATTCCACAAAGTTAGCACACAGAGACTTTCTGTGCCTTATTTATACACAAAACTTACAGAGTTAGTAATTATCCTTTTTATGATGATTGGTTAGTAATTACCATCCTATCTGCTACTGGTCAACTATATTCTAATTAGCCTCGCTTGTTATGTAAATTAGCACGCATGCTCCTTAAGGGTGTGGTGGGGCAAATCCTTTTGATCCTAAATTGAGTCAATGGTCACGATCTCCCCCTGCTGGAATTACCTTTCCCCTGGTTATTGTTTTTCAGCAATCGCCCAGTTTTTCTGGCGCCTTCTGGGACAGGATGTTCCCTTTTATCAATTTCTCAGTTCTTCAAGGTCTAGTCGCTCTGGCATGTCTTTGGTTAAAGGATTTTGAATGTTTTTTTTTCTGATTAGGGGTGATTAAGTGTCCTTTACTTGCCAGCTTACAAAAACATCTTGGCCTGATACGATGTTAGCTAAGTTTCAGAGTTAGCCTTCAACAGTTCCCCCCTTTGAGACTACGAGGCTTTCTAAGACCTTCATAAGTCTCACTATGGATTCGTGCTAACATAATGTAATGTTCTTTAGTTGATTTTAACAGTATTCTCTTTAAACAATTAACAGCAATACAAATAATGATCAGTATTATTATTACGACAACTATACTTTGAAATAAGCTCTCCAACCATCCAGTTAATGAGTATCCCAGTCTGTTCAGGATTTTGTTTAACCAGCCTCCTTCTAACCCTGCTTTTAGTTCCCTACTTGCTTTTGCTACTCTTTTAATATCATTTAGTTGATGGTACAGATCTTTAGTTACATTTGGAATGTGGACACAACAGCTATCGTTTAAAAGATTCAGGTAGCCACACACTCCATGTTCGTGCAGTAATAACAAATCCAGAGTCAGGCTGTTTTGCAACGCCATTTTAGAGGTGGCTTGTAATTGGAAGTTTCAATCTGACAGTTCAGTCTGAGTTGCATTAGCTGATGTCTCCATTGGTAAGGTTAAATAATAAATGGCTGATCTATTTCAGAATGAAGTAATCTGAGGAGTGAATATAGATTCAAATACCCATGCTATTGTAGTTCCAGTACTTGGATGTTGCCAATTGTCTTCTGCTGATCTTCTTATTTTTCCCAAAACCTTCAAATTAATGGGGACTTTCTCCATAAGGGACTGAAAGTCAACAGTCCTAAGGTCCAGAACTTGTTCTCTCCTGAGAGGGGAAGAAGGGTCACCCGTTCCCCATCACTGCTTATCCATACTGTAAATCCTAAAGCTGGAACAGTCAACTGAGTACAATCAAGATCACTCCAAATATCATTAGTCAGGTGCGACCAAGTATCATTCAAGGAGGTAGTGTAGTTCCTACATATGCATCCTAACCTTAAAGCCATAGCAACTGGATACATCCTTTGCACCTTTGGTTCTGGACTACTGCAATTAAAGATTCTAGCGCGATTTCAGTTTGACTTTGTATTCTTGGAAACAGTTCTTGACTTATTAATATCAGGATAAACTAGTTGTACCTGTAAGGGATCATCACGAACACCTTCATCTCCTCCCCGAACAATACAGCAATTTGTGGGTTGGGTATATTCCCACTCCCCAATTTGTGGAGTTTCCCAGGGTTGAGACATCTGACAGCCCCACGGAGTATTAGTACACTGATTTCCTGATGGTCTATATATTACTACTTTAGTCCATGAAGTTTCAGGCCTACTGATATTATAGTTATCCATTGCACCATCTTTCAGTGTCCATTTAAGAGTGTATTTTCCTTCCTTATTGTACCATGTGGTGGACCCATTAGGTTCCCCATTCCCCATGTCTTCCCACATTTTAGTTAGGTTCATTGTTAGTTTCAGAGTTAGCCTTCAACACCAGGAATGACATTGATGTAGTTGCTCCTATCCTGGGAAAGATGAATGGACTAGATGCTGCCCAGGGGCCCCTTTGAGATCCATTTTTCTATGATTTTTATGATCTTTTGTGAGCTGAGGATCAGGATTCATTACATGTCTGATTAATTTGAACTCAGCCCCCTACTAATTTAGCTGCACTGTCCCAGGGACCAGATTTATTAGTACTGCTGCCCAGCCCTGGGTCTGTGTGTCAACATGCTCTCAGCTTCCTGAGCTCTAACACAGCGCTGCAGCACAGTCCTCCCACAGCAGGAGAAGGCAGAAGCACTTGCTCACAGACATCGATATTGCAACATCCAGCTGGTGTTTACAAGACCAAAGACTGGCTCAGCATGCAAATTGAAAAAAGCAGAGCTTGGATAGTGTTGTAACACAGTGCAGGATGGCGAGGCTGAGCTGAGAGCCCTGGCCTGGCACATGCATCCCTCAATAGCACGGCTTGATTACTGGTATAAGGAAGGTAGGACTGAGCTAGCAGCGAGCTGCAATTAAAATAGCTCTGAGTCCTAAGGAGGGGAGGCAGTTGCCATGGGGAATGGAAAGCTTACAAGGAGCGTAGCTCTGTGCCTGGAACATTGGAGAATGGAGTCGCTGACCAGCAAGCTCAGAGACGGGTTACCACAGGGAGCTCTGAAACTATCCTGACATCAAAAGTTAAAGTAAGACAGCAGAAAGCAATGCAAAAGAATAGGAATAGCAATAATAATAAATAAAGAGGAACATATTTTTCCATACCAACCAAGCATAATGGGTGCTAAAATAGTCAAGCTCACTCCTCTTTGTTTAGGTGCTCTGGTGTCTTTTCTCTTTCCTCCTTTCCATCCTCAGAAATTCACTTTACTGCTCCCTGCACCTGAATGTTTCAGTGCATACAGTGAAATCTTAGTGCTGCTGGAGGCTATATATATTTCACAGTTCACATCGATGGGGCTGGGTTTCCGCTTCTAGTTTCTGCAGATCATATATTTGTGGCTGAGCAGCAAGCATACCCAAAATAGCAATGGCATGTCTTCCTATTCCCTACCTCCTGCTAGTGTTACCTACAATTTGAAATAACTCCTGAAAAACACAAAGTATGTTTAGAGATGAGACATTGCTTTATTCTGCACAGGGTGCAAGGTGGAATATTTCCACAAATCAAGCACCCCTCCTGAAGTTCATTTTGACACTTATACATGACAGTTAACACACCACACCTATCTAATACATAATCATTGAACTGACTGAGCATCCTCTTCTTCCATTGGTCTGTATCTTTTCCGCTTAATTTTAAAGCTACAGTGTGATTTTAATTCACCGCCCATGCTCAAAAGGAGCGTTGGGGGGGTAGTCCTTTTGGCTCTCAGTTGAGTCGGTGGTTGCAATCTCCCCCTGCCAGAATTACCTTTCTTCCAGTTGCCATGCTTCGGCAATTGCCCAATTTCTCAGCATTTTCTGGGGCAAGATGTTCCCTTTTATCACTGTTGACCTCACCTTTGTGGCCTTCCCTTATCTTTACAGCCTTCTTTGTAGCAGGATGTCTCCATTGTCAGTCCTTGAAGTTCTACAGATTTATATTCTTTTGAGGAGATAACTCGTTGGTGAGGCATGCATTGCTAAAACCCTCTTATCTGGTCTACGCATTATTTACTACCTTGATTATTCTAAAATTCTCATGTGTTCGTTTCCACTCCTACTGTGATCCTTTCTTAACTATGAATAACTCCTGCACTATTTCCATTTCATCCAAGAAAAACATATCCGTTTGAGGTAACCACTAGCACCAGTGTCTGTGTGTCCCCCGTCAGCTGTGTCAGGGAGTATAAATACCATTAAAACTAACTTTCTGTTTGTTTGTTTTCTGGGGTGGCTTGCTGCCCCTGATGTGGCTGATGATGTGAAAGCTAGCGCTGGCCCAAGGGAGGATCAGGACCTGCGAGCAGCAGCTGTGGTACAGCTGAGCTTAAACTGATCACAGACCCACATCCTGTTAGCACAACTTCTCTTTTGTTGGTTAACCGTGCCCCTTCCTTCTAGAAGGAGATTTGGCACTTTGCACCTGACAGATGGCCTCTCAAAGAGATATGTATAACTGGCAGATGCCTCTCCCAAGTGATCAGTTAGACTTTAAAACCAGATCTTGGTTTCTTGATGAGCTTGAAAAGGCCTGTGTGGATTCTCCATCAAAAAGCCTGCCTTCAGGCATTGTCATGTAGAATCACTGCTGTTGGCTTCTTATATTGTGGATAGAAAGTGACAACCTTTATAGGGAAGGCTGTAATTGGGGGAAGAAAAATAAATTGCCATTCAGTCCAAAATGCTCCCCCCCGCCTTTTTTTTTTTCTGAGCTAATCTGGCAAGAGCAATTTGTGTTTGGTATCTTTATGATAGTACCCAGTCAGCCATGCGATAGTCGGTGATGTAGAGTGGGCAACAGCCCCACTTCAGAGAGTGCAGTCTCAAGTGTTTGTTACTCAGGCACTATTCAGTGCAGTGGGAATAATGAGGATGTGGCAAAATAATTCAGCTGAAGCGTGACATTAAGAGGTAGTGCCCTGTCCACCCTGGCTGCATGCTTCACCCCGACTGGAGCATGGGGGTTCCAAGGGAGCCCATCCTGCTCCCACAGCAATGGGATTGGGCAGATGGCAGCAACAACACGGCATGGAGGGAGCTGGTGAAGGGTCTGGAGCACAAGTCTCATGAGGAGCAGCTGAGGGAACTGGGGTTGTTTTAGCTTGGAGAAAAGAAGGCTTGGGGACACCTTATTGCTCTCTACAACTACCTGGAAGGAGGTTGTAGCGAGGTGGGTGTCAGTCTCTTCTCCCAAGTGGCAAGTGATAGCACAAGAGAAAATGGCCTCAAGTTGTGCCCGAGGAGGTTTAGATTGGATATTAGGAAAAATTTCTTCACGGAGAGGGTTGTCAAGCACTGGAACAGGCTGTCCAGGGAAGTGGTTGAGTCCCCATCCCTGGAGGTGTTTAAAAGACATGTGCCTGTGGTGCTTAGGGATGTGGTTTAGTGGTGGACTTGGCAGTGCTAGATTTACAATTGGACTCGATGATCGTAAAGGTCTTTTCCAACCTAAATGATTCTGTGATTCTGTAAGTGGGAGTGGGACTGGCCTTTGGGCTGCGGGTGGCCCCTAGGCGGACATGGTTTTGTCCATTGGTACCTGGAGAAATTTAAGGCCAGTATAGGCCTGCATGGACTGTGGGAAGACTCTTTGTGGAGAGTGCTGCATTTGCAAGATGTTGTTATCAGCCTGCTCCAAGGCACGCATGTGTCATCATCTTTCCTTTACCCAGTCAGTGTGGTATTTAGAAATAAATTCTCCCACTTAGAAATGTTTAATGCCACTAGAGCTGCAGGAGACAGATGAGTAGCAGAGTTTTAAGTTTAAACAAAATGACCTCCACGATGTCCTTCTCATGGCAAAACTTTTTCCAGCCAATTGATATTTTGCTATTTGCAATGATCATATGTTAATGTATGATGCCATTCTGCAGATATGCAGAAGGATCATATTAACTGAACTGTACTATAACTCCGGAGTCTGAATTTCCTCTCACACTGTTTTAATACAGTTTAGTTCAGTAAAGTTTCTTTTCCTTTTAAGGAATTAGTTAGGAATGTTACAGCAGTGTTTGTTACAAGGTGCTAATATTAATTATAATTAATTATAATTACTGTATTAATATATAATTGATATATAATGAATGCATTAGTACTAATGCATTAATTGCTACATATGCAGTCAAATCAAACCATTATTTTCAGATAAATATGTATGATTAGAGACTTGTAGTTTATATCAGTTTATGAAGAAGTAATTATAATATTATGTGACCATGATACTGAGCGGGAAAATCAGATACCTAAACAACCAGAACATTCCTTAGTTCTATCTTTTTATATATACTTGTATATGAAAGTCAATAAAATGTATATTATTATATTATATTATAGGGATTTATATGTAGCAGGATTTACAACGTTAGCTATTATGGTTTTCAAACTCTGTAATAACTACATAAATGGGCCATTTAATGGTTCTTTATAGACATTCATCTTACTTCTCTAGCTTTAGCGATTCCAATTAAATGTGTTGAGCATTTTAGATGGTTAAATTATTAGATGTATTGTAAATGCTTTATTCAAGAGCCATTGTTGGTGAAACAACTTGAAACATTTATTATCATGACCTGGCTTCTATTCAATATGCTGTAGCTAACAAATATATGGCATTTTTCATCCTTGTCTTCGATAGTGCTGTCGTTCTGTAAGTATATCCATGGAAGGGAAGATTATAGGTACTTATGTTATTCTACAGATGTATTTTCAAAAATATCTTGTGCACAATAGCACATCTGCTTTTTTTCTAGTTTTGAGACAATGAATGATACATCAAAAGCTAAGGAATGTCAGAATCTTACATAATTTCAAAAGTTAGTGGTTTCTGGTTTTGGACAATAGGAGCTAGCTGTATGCGTGCTCTTAAAGTAGTATTCCAGTATAGCTGATTAGATCAGATACAATATCATGAACTCCAATAATGCCACCTGAATGAAACTTTTTGAAGGATGAGATCAGATAAACGCAGATTAAAAAGGAGGATGCAGACTTTTAACAATGAGGAAAAAGAATCTTTGAAATAATTTATTTTGGAATGTAGAGATATCTGTGTACTGAAAGGGGAGAAAAATGGTTCTGCAAGAGATGCTCTGTCCCTGCTTAGCTAGGCGTCTGCATCTATGAATCAAGAGGATTGGGCTGCAAATTCTGCAAAAGGGTCAAACCAGGTCACACTAGGTCTTCCACAAAATCCCATTATGGTTTTAAATACATCTGGAAACACGGAAAATGTCATTCTTTCAGTTCAAGGTGAGTACTCCTGTATATGAGAGAGGGAGACTTTAAGGCGAGTCTAGAGGACCTTCTTTGGGGACTTAAAACAGTTGATGTCAAATACAAGGAAATGGTCCTCGCTTTTCTACTCCCCCTTTTGTCCTCTCTTCTCTCGACTTCCCTTATCCCTTCAGAATGAAAAATCAGGACCTGCTGGGGCAAGGTGGGTATCTCTGCAGACCAGCCGGTGCTCCCTGGCTACCTCCTCCCTGGTGTGCTAAGTCTCTTTCTGGGTCTTTTCCTTATATTATTTTCCTCTCTGGATTATTCCATTAGTAGAAAGGAGGAGGACTGGCTTTCCAGTGGTGTCCTGGTGTCCTGCTACATCGTGCTGGTGAGAAGAATTCTCTGTATCATGCAGAATTAGATTTTCCATTGTTTATGGAAAACAAAGAATGTACTCATAATTCACATTAGAGGCTTCTAAAGAGGAGATATAATTGGCCTTTGAAGTTTCTAAGGGTATATCTGTGTATTCTAAAAGTAATGAATCAAAGATACTTTAGGGCTTGGTTATTTTTCCTCATTAATTTCTCATGAGTTTATTTATACTTGCCAAGTAGATACAAACAACATATTTAAAAAGAAGCCAAAATCATTTATAAATGGGCTTAATTTTATGATGGAATGATCCTGAAATAAGTCCCAAACCTGGTTAGGGCCAAAGTCGTGCTGTTAGTGCTTCCCCATGCAAAGTTAGCATGTTAGTAATTAAATTTGAACGCCTGTTCAAAAAAAAAAATCTATTTTCTATGGTATGCCTATTATTGTTCTTTATTAAAAACACACCTTTTATTTTCCTCTGCAGAGTAAAGTAAACATGACATACTAATTTACAGTGAGACTTGTCAACAAACACATGAGATTACAGATATTAGTTTGAGCATAAACTTTCTATTACTTTCAATTTACTGCTAGTGCAATAAAACTGTCATCAGATGGAATGGGATTTTATACTGCATCAGCTATAATAAAATGCTATTAAATTGGAAGTATACAAATTTTCCATTGTTCTCTTACTCATCAGTTATGAAAATTAGAAAGTTACGCACAGCATCATGCTGTGGCTTGCATATTCCAACAGATAAGTAGTGATTTAGTCAGGGTAGTTTGGGACATATAATTAATCTCTGATTACAAGGCTGGTTTGCAGTGTGAACAATAGTATGTTTTACTGCAGTAAGGACCTGAAAGCTTTAAATGGAAATTTGTATTTTAAAAATGTGGGGAAAAAGCCCAAACACTAGTTCCTCAATTTTGTTTGGGACAAAATCCAGTAGACAAAACCAGAAATAAAAGAAGTCCTTTATATATTCCAGGATAGGGGAGAACCAAAAATAGGTAATGGAACAGCATTCACTTTAAAAAGAAGGCTTCAAAATACCACCAGTTTCCAAAAAGTTCAGTTTACGGGTCTACAGTTCAGGAAATCAAGAGCCACCAGAGCTCATTTCTCATCTTGGCGATGAGAATACCCGGCTTTAGGTCACTGTCCCTTGCCCAGTTTGCTTTCCTTAGACGTATTGATAGGACACAAGGCTGTAAGAAGCGGCTTTCTTGGGCAACACTGGGGGTGTTCTGACAAAAAAATGACTGTGGGAGAATCATATATTTTTTCATAGTACTTTCTCACAGTTTTCAAAATTAGACGTTTCCATTCTTTCCTTTTAAAGTACCTTCTCACTTGCAATTATTTGATATTACACAATGTATTACAATGCGTCTATACACACAAGTAATACAATGTGCTCTGTATATAGCATATGGAATACAGCATTTTAAAACTGTATGCTGAATCAAAAATGAATAGTATATTCATATTAATTTTGGTAAGAAGTACAAAAGTTTATTTTTTAGTATTTGTGTTTCAGTGATGCTCAGAGACCTGTCAGGATTGAAGTGATGGTTGTACTACAGAGAAACAGTCCTTGCTCCTGTAAAAGCTAGAGATGTCTTTCACTTTTCATCTATGAAAAGTCTGAAAATGGATCTAAGTGCTAGTGGATAGGTGACCTGAACAGACTGTATCTCAACTGAGCCTTCTGTTCTTCATTTCTCATGGTCTGTTCTGTTATGTATAGGCTCATTAGACATACATTGAGCTATGTGACTGACATCTTCCACAATTAGTGCTCACATATAATTAGATGCAATGCTGACAAGGACTCTGTCGTTTTCTATAGTTTCACAGGAAGGCTTTTTCCTTCTTTTTTGTCACCGATCCATTAAAACCGTTGCACCATGTTCAGCTGGTGGCTGAGATTGAAAATAATTTACAGCCATTAAAACATTGCTTGTGTATCATTAACTCCACCACTTGGATTAATTTGTTTTTTACAGATACAGTAGTTCATAGGGGGATCCTTTCTTGAAATGTAAAAAGTCCTGAGGCGGTGCCCTAGTAAAAGCATCTGGCTCAATTGCTCTATTCTGCAAGCTTAATGTTCAGTGCTTGATTACCAGTAAAGTTTAATTAAGAATTATTTTACTAATAATTGGGGTTACATTGTCCTCTAGTGGCTCATATAGATAACTGCCCTGTTCACAGACTCCTTTTGCCTTGTGTTTTTAAATCCCCTCATACTCTTTTCCTACAAGTCCAAGTCACCTCGGAAGAGGACTGATGCAATGGCCAAATAAAAAGCTTGTATCTTATTGCCACTGTACGAGTACAGCAAGATCTGTCCTCTATAACTGTATATTGTCTGCTTAAGAAATACATATTTAAAATCGTTCAAAATAACAATAGGGAGTTGTGAGAAGATACTGCATTTAATCAGAGCATTTGATGGAAACAAGTATATCTTTCTTAATGACGGTACAAAAGAATAAACTCATTATGAATTTTTTTTAATAGGTTGAAGACTAGTTCACTTCCACAAAATGCATAGAGATCTCACAGGAAGGAAAACAGAATAGCCCTCCAGCAATAACTCCAAGTTCACAGGTTCAATCCCTGCTTACTGCAGGGGGGTTGGGCTCGATGATCTCTCAAGGTCCCTTCCAACCCAAAGCATTCTATGATTCTATGATTCTATGTCCTGTGGCTACTTACTCGTAAACCTGAAGAACGCCAGGCTTTTGCCCTGTGACATGGCAGCGCTGCCTTTCATAGGAAGCAGCGAAGGCACCAGAGCGCTTTGCAGCTGGATGTCTGCCAGCATAATGCAGGTGTTCGCAAATAGGAGGAGGGATCTGGGAGCATGGACCATAACGCCAGGGTGTTTGCAGTGACGAAACGCGCGTTTCACGTTATTTTGAAAAGGTGATACCATATTCTCGCACGTGCTGAGTTTGTTTTGCCCCTGTGGCAGAGCAGTAGGATGGCGTCCAGCGGAGGCCCTGGCCGTGGTCACGGGAAGCACGGCAGGCAGGGTGCTCCGACTGGCAAGCCTTCCCTTTTGGTGTTGCTTCTTCCTTGACGAAATGCCATGACTAATGAGGAGTAGAGGTTGCTCTGCAGAGGTAGTTTCTGCGTGTGTAAGAGGAGAAGTGGTGCTATAAATGCTTCCATTTATACCTCTGAGATTGTGTAGGAGAAGGAGTGGTTACGAGTGGTGAAGGAATGTGGTTTCTCTCTTCTTAAAGAAATGGTGGTGCACTCCAGCAAGATGATAGCTTGCGTTTTCTTGTGCTGTTTGTAGTAATGGGAAAGACAAAGGAGCACCCTGACCTTACCGAGTTACTATCAGAGGCTTTTTCAAAGTCACATGCCTTGTACTCTTTCAGGGAAGTAATATATCAAGATTCAGTAAAAATTCTTTGCTCAGGTCCTCTATCTCTGGCCACCTTTTTTCTCCCTCCCTTTTCAGAGAGGCCTTCCTTTCAACCAGCAGTGTGATTGTATGCATTGGATGGATGTCAGCCGGTTGCTATTCATTTCCCTGGGCTGATCATCCTCCAAACACCGGGAGAGTTGCAGAGTAGCTTAATTATACTTAACACAGCAGAGTCATGCATTTGGGGTTGTCCACGTACTGCATCAGACTCGCATGTATACCCACACCTAGCAAGCGTCAATAACTGCCATAGCTGACAGAAACAAAACGTACAAAGGCAGCCCTGAGGTATAAAATGCCTTCATCTCGTGAAATTTTCTGTGGTGCCATTCTTACAGTTCACTCAGAGGTTTATTAGGCAGTGATGGATGCAGGAATATTTGCAGGGAGTTACTTTTATCTAGTGCTCTGTGGGTCTTCTGCCACTGGGGCTCTTTTAAACCAAAGGCATGTGTTCAGTTAAGAAAGCACGTAGGAGTTTTATTTCTTCTTAATTAGCTGCCAGGAGGGGGAAGGTGATGGTTTTTATTTATCTTTAACAAAAAGGCTTCATTTTAAAATGTGCTTTTGTAACTCTTGCATCAACGTATTCTTTTTCATGCTTTGCAATGTTATTTTCCAGGGGTTTATAATGGTTTATTTAACCTAGGTGCTAAGCAAAGTTCTGCTTATCCTCAATTCAGAACATGGGGTTTTATCCTTTACATACCAGAGGGTGAGTTGTACAGATTGATCTATTCAGAGCTCACTGACTACAATTTCTGCTGTAATGTTTTTTTCAGCATTTGTCTTTTCCAGGTAGCTATCAGGCCAGTGGTTGCCCTCCCTCCACACTGGAATCTTTTACAGAAACCCATTACTGCTTCCCAGGTGTGCTCTTTCTGTCACTCCAGCAGTGAGGGGGTTCTGCCCCATCATTAAGGTCACAGTAGTGCTTCCCTCCACCAGCTACTGCAGCAATGCTCACGTTCTTCCTGCAGGCAAGGAGAAGATGTGACCGGTTATGCCTAGTCCTATTAATCAGGAAAATGCAGGCTTCTCTTCAAAGTAGAGGAGGAGGTTGCTCCTACTGCTCCTACTGTTCTTTTCCAGCTGTGTGTTAACTCCATCTTCCCGTAGTGCATTTTACATCAGGATTATGTCAGCAGAGTCTTTCCAGAATAAACTGACCTTTGATGTCAAACTTGGTCAGAGCTGGAATCCAGTGGAAGCAATTTTTGGTGAAACTGATCCCTTGTGACCTCTCTCATAAGGCTTGTCTGGGAACTGTGTATGCTAATGGGAAAAATAAAGTGGTGACCTTGTGTGTTCTCAGACTCACCGGGTGTAATCCTGCTCAGCACAGCAATGCATTTGTCAGGTTTTTGATGAGCATTTTACAGCCATCTGCCTGGCAGGTCCCCCCGCCTGCCTGTGTGCCTCTCCAATGCCTGCAGATACAAACGTGAGCGCACCTTGCTCAGTAACAGATGTCTTTAAAGAACGGATGCTGTTACTCATTGCTTTTCTGTGTGAATGTAGAAAGCATCCTTCGGTGCAAAACAGGTGGTAATTTTATTTAAATCCAACTGTATTGTAAAGCAGTAAAACTAAAGAGATAATAAAACCTTGCCAGGTTTTCTGTTTCAATAAGCTCCTAATCTTGAAACTGTTTTAATCAAGCTTCCTTATCAGATGGTCTCATTTCTGCATTGCCAGCACACACCTGAAATTACTGCTTGGCCTCAGATTAAAAGGTGATGCTGTTTTGATTTGCACTGTTAAATCATTTCTATTTGAGGATTAATTTTTTGTTTGGCCTTTTCTAAAGGCAGTGTTCATCATTAAAGTGGCTGTGCATGAACGGTAATGTACTTGCATTTTCTTTCATTAGAATAACGAAATGGTGGAACTACAGAGGATACGAATGAAAGATGAAATTCGAGAATACAAGTTTCGAGAGGCGAGACTCCTACAGGACTACACCGAGCTTGAAGAAGAAAACATCACTTTACAGAAACTGGTGTCCACACTGAAACAGAATCAAGTAAGCATCGAAAGATTCAAGGCACTATGCTGAAAAATGACACCATTTTCTCCAATTTCCATAATGCGATCCCACAGAACACTTTGGTAGAAGTTTCTTTGTTTTTTTCAGTTGGGTTTTTGCTAAACACACTGAAACAGTGTTATTGGCCATTTTTGACATATGGGGAGGCCCTTACCTCAGTTTTAGGAAAATTCTGGTGGAATATTTCATTGAAGAACTTTATAATATCAGAGTAATTATTAAAATAGATAGAATCTCATCTTTTAGCTTCCTGCTTTTCCTCTCCTCCCTCCCTGCACACTGAACTCAGTGTCCAGCAGCAGAGTTCAGCCCTCCATTTCCTCTTGGTTGGTTTCCTGCATGTCCTTTCCTCTTCTGAAGCAGAGAAAATAGGAAATAATCTTCTTCCCATTCCCTTTTTTTCCCCTGCTCCTTGGGTTTTCCTGTACCAGTGTTGCTCTCTTCTCAGCCATGCTAACCCGCAAGTTTAGCAAGCTTCAAAAATAGGCGAAGGGATGCCAGATGTTCCTAGTTTGTCTTTTGTTTTCCCGTTACAGCAATTTGCAGCTGATGGCAAACACTGTAATTCTCACCGCAGTGCAGAATATACCCCGAGGAACCACCATAAACAACAGCCCCATTGCATCCAGATGTAAGCAGTCGTGGGGTCTGTTCTCTCCCCCTTACAAAAGCACAGCTTCCTTTGCTGCTGGATATATATACCGCTGAGGAAGCAATTAAGGACACAGTTGTCCTTTAAGTTGAACAAAAGAGATTTGTTCTCACATCAGAAGAGTTAACTTGCCGTGATCAATATTTAAGTATGCAAGCTGGATGATGTAACACTTTCTGTCTTTTAGACACTGTCCAGACCAGCATAACACCGCACTCCATAACACCATTTCCTTAACTGCTAGCAGATGGTAACAGCACTGCGTTGCAGCCCCTGGTTTATGTCCTAACCTACTGCCTGGTTCAGTTAAGCTTTTATCAAATAGCCAAGACTGTCACAGTCTCTAATGGTAGCCTGGTAACAAAGCTGCCTTATTCCTGCAGGAATATGCAGTACTATTTCAGTTATCTTTTACTCCTATTTTACTGCTCTAGTTTCAAATGCAACTGAAACATTTAAAACAACGGAGCCGTGCTGCAGGGAATACACAGGTAATAGAAATGGGTACATCGTTTCCTTATTATGAAGATACCCAGACTTTCACACTCTTGAAACTGAATTTATAGCAGATCATCTCTGTGTCAGAGTTATTTACCAAGCCAGCAAATTCCCCCTTTGAGGCACGGATTTTTTCCTCCCCAACCTCATAGGAGGCATTTTCACACTATCAGGAAATTAAAGACCCCTTTATGGACTGTCCTAGTTTCCCCCAGAAGAAAATCTGTTTGCAAGTGTTTATATTTGTCATAATATTTCATTCTTAATGAAACCAAATGCCAGCAGTCTATGGAGAGAAAAAGCATTGCCACATTTTGAATGGCTTTAAAAATCTGTCATTTTGCATCACATATCCATGCGCTTGTGATTCCTAAAATAGCTTTGATCTACAAGATAAAATTTCAAGAGCATTTTATACTTTAATACTTTAATTTACAAAACCATACATTACAAGTCTTACTGCTAAACTGTCATTATCTGGGTTGAGGGTTTTTGTAGCTTTTGTAAGCAAGAATCCATGAGATGGTAACCATAAAGATAATATAGACCTCTGGATTTCATATGGACTTAAAATTTTAAAAAATCTTCTACCATGTCCTTAAGTTATAAACACAGATACTTGATGGGATTTAATAATTTTTCAGATGGATCTCTCTGTCCAGTTAGAAAAGATATCAAGTTCCTAAATGTAGATTGCAAAACATCATTGATTTTCCTTTTCTATTTAACATTTCCCAACACAACTTTGGAACTTTCTTTGTTGTTTGAAATGTTTCCATTCACTGGGTTTGAAGATTAGTGCTTTGATTTTTAAGTTTGCCTTTCCAAAGGCTTACGAGCACAAGACTTTTGGCAGGTTGATAAATATTCTACTCCAATAGGAATGGTTGATATTTCTGTTTTCACCAGAACCTTATTATACTTTGTTTAAATACATATATGTCAAATAAAAAATATTCTAGACAATGCCTTAAAATTGCAGATAATAACGCATATTAATGCCTTTGAATGAGAAAAGCCTCAACCAAACAAACTTTTTTATGGAAACATGAAAATTCAATATTTCTTTTCCTCTTTCACCAAACTATTAAATTATTCCACTGGATACTGGGAATATTTTGCATTTAGAAATGAAAAGGTGGATGAATAGCATGATTTAGAATTAAATTAAAAATTAAAGCATAATAATTTTTTCCAGGAGAGTTGGTCAAGCATGGGCAAGGACCTTTACAAACAAAGCTCTTCCTTTTCATTGCTGTGGGATTTTCCAACAGTGAAAAGGAAGATGAGGAGAGCCAGCAAGGGAAGGCGTTCTGCAGCGGGGATCAGCTGTGCCATCTAGATATTGCTGAGCAACTGGTTTTGAGCTAGATTGGGTTTACCTAGGCTTTGCTTCTTGTTAGGTGCAATAGAAAGCACTGAATGAATGTGGGAGCTGCTTTTTAAAGAAGAGAGAAGCAGCTGGTTTTTTCCCTCAGCCCACACTGCCAATAAATACCTTGATAAAATACTGCACCTGGGTGTGGGGTGGGGAGCTTGCCCTCTGAGAAGGAAGAAGACCAGCGAGTCCCTCCAAGCCTGGCGAGGCCGCACCAGGTGACTGCAGGAAGCACTTCAGGCAGCGCTGTTAGAGCAAGAGGTTTCCAAGGGCTCCAAAATGGCATCCCCAACACACAGTTCAAGGATTGTGTGGCTGGATAAGCTGTTTACTACATTTGTCCGGTAGTTTAAAATCTCTAACAATTTGGGGCACCTTAGAGTTTAAACTGATTGACTGTATAAATAGTTTGCTGTTTAATTTTTAAAATGAAATGCTGCTTGAATAATAGAGAGGCTTTTACGACACAGAGAAGAGAGTTGAGGCTCTTCTGCAGTTGTTGTACTTGGACACTACAAGACACCAGACACTTTAGAGTATCTGTGCCTGAGTGACTTTACATCTGGTAAGAATTTAGATAGGAAGTCATCTTCAGAATACTTGCAAGTACTAAATCAGACTATATTAACCCAAGATCTATACATACCATGATATACCAACATTGCTTATTGCAGTTCATAATAAATCTATGGTTACCAGGATATCTGCTACTAAACAGCCTTCTTTCCATGAAATTTATTGTTTATTGCCATAAGTTACTCAGAAAAAGGTGTTACATTTCTTGATTCTCACATGCTGAAAAAGTGAGCGGTGGAGTATAACAGAGCGAGCTCCACTTGCATTTTCTGTGCAGCCAGTTCTTTGCAGCTGCAGGCAATGTCTGGCATTTCAAACTGTATTTTCTGTAACACCTATTTCAATAAGGCTGATAAATGGCAGGTTTTCATGACTCAAGTTTTAGTATTATGAATGTTCTTTGTCTTGTCTAATTCAGGTTGAATATGAAGGCTTAAAGCATGAGATTAAACGATTTGAGGAGGAGACAGTGTTGCTTAATAGTCAGCTAGAAGATGCCATCCGGCTGAAGGAGATTGCTGAGCATCAGCTGGAGGAAGCTCTGGAAACTTTAAAAAATGAAAGAGAGCAAAAGAACAATCTGAGGAAGGAACTCTCCCAGTATATCAACCTCAATGATAGTATGTATAATAACCATATTAATATATCAGTAGATGGATTGAAGTTTGCAGAGGACGGGGGCGAGCCCAACAATGATGACAAAATGAACGGACATATCCACGGGCCTCTTGTGAAACTCAACAGTGACTACCGAACTGCTGCGGGTAGGAAAGGAGAATCTCTGCACCCCGTCTCTGACCTCTTCAGTGAGCTCAACATATCAGAAATACAGAAACTGAAGCAGCAACTCATGCAGGTAAGAGCAGAATTTAATGTCCTGAAGTGTTTAGACACACATCCTGTGGACCCTAGTGCCTGTTTTGCAATGATTTCTCCCAGTGACGTTCTTGACCGCGTATGTCCTGTTCTCAGACTTGTGCTTTGGTGTTTCTTCATATACAGGTTTTGCTAGAAATATCCCCAGTAAACAGAGTATGTGTCTGCAAAAAGTCCGAGTGATCTGAGCAGATGTTTAATGCAAAGAGGAGAAAAGGACGTAGTTGCTGTGGTTGCAGATGGTTAGATTCTTTTTTTTCCTGCTTTGATAATGGGAAATGTCCCTGAAACTGCAAGTGGAATAAAGTACTCTTCAGTATGACCAAAGCTATCCGGAAACAAGCCCACTAAAATACAGACAGGCTTGATTATACTCCCGTGCAAGTCAGAGGGAGGTTTTGCCATTAAATTCTGTTTGAGCAAGATTTGGCATACCGTCAAGAGAGGACAAAAGGAGCAGAGCACTCCTCTTAATAACCGTGCACTTGGAGAGCATGTGGCGTGTGAGGTGTCACAGAGTGCCCTTGTCCACCCTGGCAGTCCCGGCGGATGCGCAGGCTGCAGGGGGTTCCTTAGGGACCATACAGCGAGCATTTGTTACCTATTCATCCAAGCCCAGCCCAGGCATAACCAGAATAGGAGCCTGGGATGCAAGCCAGATTAAAACTCAAGCTGCCAGCCCTGATGCTGACGTCCTCTTCGAAAGGGGTACAGTGCCACACAGAGAAGGGGTCCCACTGCCCAAGCTGTTGAGCATCTTCTCTGCCACGAGAGCTTGAAACGTTTTGGCACCATCAAGGAAACATCCAGCATTTTCTAGCTGCCAGCTTCCAAAAAATGCCTCTTCTAAAGAGGGTAAATGTAAATCCTTTACTACTTAAAATTTTAAGTGATTTGGAAGTAAAGTAGAGCAAATCCAGTTTTCAATGCTTGCTAGAGAACAATAAATCCCTGCGTGGTCTGTCCTATATTTGCTGAAGAGTTAATTGTTCTGTTTATTTCATTGCCAAACGCGCTGTGGGAAGTTTTGATCTGAGCTATGACATGGCAAACACTGATGGCATCCAGTGCTTTGCACAAATAATTTTGATGCAAGAAATACATAATTCAAGTGGAAAAGCTTGAAATTTGGAATTTTGTTTCTGTGAAAAGTTCTGTCAGAAACTTCTCCAGTATTAAAATGTAAACAGTGTGTGTAGTTTGTGTATAAATGCATATATAAAAATATGAATGTGTATGTACATATACATTTATGTATATAATAGATGCACATATATGCAGCTTTTTATTTCATTCAGGAATACAATGTTAAAAATTTTAAAACTGCAGCTTCAGAAAAAATGCTTTGAAATGTTCACTTTTAAACTATAACATAAGCATTTTCAACCATAATTTAAAATGAATGCAATATAAATTTGGAGTAAAAGCTGTTTGGAAATGAAAACCAAGATTGTTTGGATATGTTTTGTCTTGATTTTATTAAATTAAATATTGAGCTTGGTGAATCAGAAAACTTCTACTTGAAAGATACTAATGTTTTGATCATCTCTGACTTAAAAACTTATTTATTTTACACTTCTTAAGCAAAGAGTTGGCGTTCTGGCATTCTGGTGACTGGCCACAAGCTGCCCATCACAGGATCCTAGAAGGACCCTAGAAAATAAATATAGCCACCACCATTGCTCAGCATTCTAATCTTGTTAAAAGGTTTGAAAAGAAGGACTAGACCCAGCTGAAAACCTGATTTCTTTAGATACTGACAAGGCTTACTGCAAAATGCTGGTGTGTACTTTTTTTTAAGTGATCATCTATTGAGTTGCATCAGCTCACCTTGAGTGACACAAATTAAATGTGAAAAATCCCTCCAAAACTTTTCTTCATAGTAGATGGGAGATTTAATCAAGTTCAAGCTGACAAAAGGTAATTCTTCAGTGAAACTGGATTTTTTTCTCCTCAGCAGTGTCTTTGCCATGTGGTGTTCATTTAGCGATATGTCAATATTTGGTATGTATTCCTCTTGTTTTCTCTGAAGAGGCTGTTCAATGACAGACTGCTGAAGGAACTGGCCCTCTCTTGGGAAGTATTTTTATGTTTATAGGACAGCAGGCTCGTTTTTTGAGAGAAGCGAACTTCAGGTTTGCCATTTTGTACGTGTGTGGAAAATTTTGTCACTCCTCAATCTCAAAAAGAAGCCTTCACCAGAAAAGTTAGTATGACAGATATAATTCTTTCTGTAGCTTTAAGATGCTGCTGCATGATTTGTGCTGGTCATTAGAAGAGATTTCATAGAATCATAGAATAGAATAGAATCATAGAATAGAATCATTTAGGTTGGAAAAGACCTTTAAGATCATCCAGTCCAAACATTAACCTACACTACCAAGTCCACACTAAACCAATCAAGGGTAGACTAGACTAAACCATGTCCCAAAGTGCCACATCTACCCGCTTTTTGAACACTTCCAGGGATGGTGACTCCACCACCTCTCCGGGCAGCCTGTTCCAATGCTTGACTACCCTTTCCATGAAGAAATTTCTCCTAATTTCCAACCTAAACCTTTAATTGAAACCTAAAACTTTAATTGCAAGCATTCCTTTTCCATCTTTTAAATCCACTAACTAATAAGTATCTTGCTGAAAATGCTTGTATTCTGAGATTTTCTTAGAAAAGCTTTCTGCTCTGCTTTCATGATTGTTCTCCATTGGGAAGAATTATCCATCTCTTCTTTAAAGCCTAGGACTTCTTCCTTCCTTCCATGGTGATGCTTTCTGTATTCCTGAGGCCATCATATTTGGAAAACTCAGATTAAGTTCTCTTAAAAAAAAAAAAGAAAAAAACCTCTATTGGCACATATTCTGTCACTCTTCTCCAGCTGTCCGGTACTCTCTGACAAAGACATGATACAGCTGAGATTCAAGGTTCTTGAATTGAGTTTTCCTGTTCACTTGTTCCAGTCTCCACCAGGAATTCTTCACTGATATTCTGATGGTATTTAAAAAAAAAAAAAAAAAGGGATAAATAACAATGGTAAAATTGGTGTGGTGGGTTGACCCTGGCTGGATGCCAGGTGCTCACCAAAGCCACTCTATCATTCCCCCTCCTAAGCTGGACAGGAGAGAGAAAATACAACAAAAGGCTCATGGGTTGAGATAAGGAGGTCACTCAGCAATTACCATCACAGGCAAAACAGACTCGACTTGGGGAAATTAATTTATTACCAATCAAATCAGGGTAGGATAATGAGAAATAAAAACTAATTCTTAAAACACCTTCCTCCCCCACTTCCCTTCTTCCCAGGCTCAACATCACTCCCTATTGCTCTACTACCAGCAGTGCAGGGGGATGGGGAATAGGAGTCGCAGTCAGTTCATCACACGTTGTCTCTGCTGCTCCTTCCTCCTCAGGGGAGGACCCCTCACACACTTTCCCTGCTCCAGCATTGAGTCCCTTCCATGGGAGACAGTCTTCCATGAACTTCTCCAACATGGGTCTTTCCCATGGGCTGCAGTTCTTCACGAACTGCTCCAACGTGGGTCCCTTCCACGGGGTGCAGTCCTTCAGGAGCAGACTGCTCCAGTGTGGGTCCCCCACGGGGTCACACGCCCTGCCAGCAAACCTGCTCCAGCGTGGGCTCCTCTCTCCATGGGTCCACAGGTCCTGCCAGGAGCCTGTTCCAGTGCAGGCTTCCCATGGGGTCACAGCCTCCTTTGGGCACAGCCACCTGCTCCGGCGTGGGGTCCTCCCCAGGCTGCAGGTGGATATCTGCTCCCCCGTGGACCTCCATGGGCTGCAGGGGCACAGCCTGCCTCACCGTGGTCTTCACCACGGGCTGCAGGGGAACCTCTGCTCCGGTGCCTGGAGCTCCTCCTCCCCCTCCTCCTTCACTGACCTTGGTGTCTGCAGAGTTGTTCCTCTCACATATTCTCACTCCTCTCTCCAGCTGCAGTTTGTGTCCCTGTGTGTTTTTTTTTCTTTTTCCCCCTTCTTAAGTATGTTATCACAGAGGCGCTGCCACCGTTGCTGCTTGGCTCGGCCCTGGCCAGTGGCGGGTCTGTCTTGGAGCCGGCTGGCATTGGCTCTGTCGGACATGGGGGAAAACTTCTAGCAGCTTCTCACAGAAGTCACCCCTGTAGCCCCCCCGCTACCAAAGGCTTGCCACACAAACCCAATACATTTGGGTTCCATAATTGCAAACTATAGAGCAAATTGTGAAGAAAATCTCCTCAAACAGAAATCTTTGAAGGGAAGGATGCATCATGAAATGGGTACAGCTACTTTTGAATTGCTTTTATTTTCATTTTAAGATGGTAAAGATCCTTACTGCAGCTACTAATTTTAATGTCAAAAAAACCCCACCAACAGGACTGAAACATAACTGCAATTCCCAAAAGTTTGCTATGGGTGGAAATAAAGATATTGTCTAGAACAAGAAATATAATTACTGTACTTGGAAACAGCAGAGTCATTAATATGCAGAAGGTGTGCTCAGGGCTGAGTTAGAGGTTTGGGGTTTTTTTTTCCTTAAAAGTAGGAGCATGTATTTTTAAACAGAAGTGGATTATCTTAATCCATAATTACTGGACCAGAATGAGTAAAATTTAGTAGCTCTACATATTTCATTTTACCTACTGTCCAAGTTGGTATATGGGTTTTAAAAGTTGCATGTTTTCTCTGGAAACAGTCCTTTCTATTTGAAAAAAGTATTTATTTCCAGAACCCATTCATGTTCAGCAGAGAAATGATCATAAAGATCCCAATTAGCTCTGTTACAGTTTTCCTTCATGATAGAATATGATGTCTGAGATGAGTAATCTGGCAGGATCAATTCTGTCTAACTAACTTAAGCAGATACTGAAACACCGTGCTGCTTTAGCACCAAGTTGTTTTCTCAAAGGAAAGGCTCTCTGGCTGTAAGCTCTGTATTTATTTTTACACTAGTGCAATCTACACTTAATTGCCTACTTTTATGTGAATATACCCACAATGAACCCATACACCTTAAAAAGCTAACTGCCTTTGGTGTGTAACGTGTGGATCATTATCATCCATATGACTTCTCACCATAAGGTGAGACAGTCCTTTAAATTAACCAACACTCAGATTTTCATGCACATGTGTAGCTCACCTTACTAGCCTGAAGGAATAAATACTTTCATTATCTGATGATGGGTAATGCAATTAATACCTAAGCTTGCTAGACCAGGCGATAATAACTAGAGTTCAGCTGAAAGTTTCTGGGGAGAGCAGACCTGGGACAGACTGCCCAATAGAAAAACCAGAGGAAAGCTAGTGAGGAGTCTTTTGCTGGGCAGCTCTCTGAGGCTCCCCAGGACAGATCTGATCAAGAAATCTGTGGAGAGTGGTCACCTTTTAAGATGCTCTTGGCAAAGGGGAAGGTTGCTCTAATTTGGATTTTCTCAACAAGAGAGGGCTGAGACAGGGAGGGTGACCAGCAACAGGCAGACTGAGGCAGCAGTGGGGAAACAACATCAAATGGATAAATGTACCAACATACTTGTGGTACTTCTTCTGCATTACAGCACAGAATATGTGCTGTGCTAGACTCCGCCTAAAGTGGAGCGCCCTATATCTAAGGAGACAGACTCTTTGGGGTCATAAAATAATGATGAGGTTTGGCCCTGTTTTTTTAATTCTTAAGCCATCAGTCACCTGTACACAAGAAAACTAGGTTGATTTTTTTTTAGATGTTTTTAACATGGCTTCTATTTCTATTCTTACAGTTTCTGCCTGCAATCAATTGCAGGTTCTAATAGAGGCTGTGTTTTGAAAGCTGTCTGTAAAACCAGGGGATCATCATATGCTCTAGTGCCTTAATACTTCTGAGCAGCAGCCACTGCTCAAAAGCCTCGTTACGAGAAAGTAAAAGTCTGAAGCACTGCTTGGAACATTTTGTGAGATGGCATTAATACCCTCTCAGTCTCTAAAAGGCTTTTCTTTTGCTTCACTAAGATTCATGGTGGATGATTTGACTCTGTTCCAAATACTGCCTGGGGGTTGCTGATAGGGAAGGAAATACTTTTTAAAGGGTTTTTCAGAACTGACAGCTTTGAATTCTCAGAATTAGTAATTCAGCCACTCATAAAGGGAACATGGAGCATGCCATTTTCACTGCATGTGTAAACACAGGGCTAAGGTACTGCAACAGTGGGAGAGAAAGAGCAGAAAACCTGGTAGGCTCAGGGTCCTGTTGGAAAAGCTGTAAAGCAAGAAGGATCTCATCTCCTTGTGCCTTCCTCCGCTTCTGGGCCCCTCACTACAAGAAAGACATTGAGGTGCTGGAGCGTGTCCAGAGAAGGGCAACAAAGCTGGTGAAGGGTCTGGAGCACAGGCCTTATGAGGAGCGGCTGAGGGAACTGGGGTTGTTTAGCCTGGAGAAGAGGAGGCTGAGGGGAGACCTTATCGCTCCCTACAACTACCTGAGAGGAGGTTGTAGTGAGGTGGGTGTTGGTCTCTTCTCCCAAGTAGTTAGCGATAGGACGAGAGGAAATGGGCTCAAGCTGCGCCAGGGGAGGTTTAGGTTGGAAATTAGGAAAAATTTCTTTACGGAAAGAGTGGTCAAGAATTGGAACAGGCTGCCCAGAGAGGTGGTGGAGTCACCATCCCTGGAAGTGTTCAAAAAACGGGTAGATGTGGCACTTGGGGACATGGTTTAGTCTAGTCTACCCTTGATTGGCTTAGAGTAGACTTGGTAGTGTAGGTTAATGGTTGGACTGGATGATCTTAAAGGTCTTTTCCAATCTAAACGATTCTATGATTCTATGATTCTATGAACTCAAAACAGGACAAAGGCGTAGGAAAAAGGCTGGAGCATTACACTTAAAACTTGAAATGGGAGTCTTTCGGGGGTGTTACTGTGAATAGCAAATACCTGAGCAGATCAAAGTTTATGTTTTTCTTGTTCACTTGCTTTAAGATGCTGTGCATTAAAATGTCTAGAGTCCTCCTGCATGACCTCTTCTGCTGTTCAATATCCGCATTTCTCTGTGGACATTCCAAAAGGAACTTACTGGGTCAGCACCAGTGGTTTGTTAGTTATACCACAAATCCTGCTTTTTCTGCCTTGTCCTTAAAAGGATAGATTTTGCTTATAGTTAAGTGGTGGGGATGGGGAGTCCTGGGAGTTGCATCTCCTCAGTCTCCTGATCTGTGTTACATTCCCACACAGCGGGTTATTTAATCTAATCTGTGGGAATGTACACAGCCATTTGTTTACTGTATTTGCACTCAGTAATCAAGCCTTAATGAAAGTTTGCAACAGTCCAAAGATATAAATAAATATTGTGAAGGATTGGTAGAGCTATTCATGGGAAATGTAAATTCAAACTCCATTGAGAAATGTGTATTTATCAGTGGAAAGGCTTATAGTTGACTGATAGTTGGCAGCCATGCAGTTCAGGCCTATTAAAATTCAGGGAACATATGTTGTAATAAATCCGTTATCAATCTAGCTGACTAAGCACTTAGTGCTTGGCCACTAAGTAACTCTTCAGTGGGCAACGTGTAAAATTGTGACCTAGCGATATTGCAAATTGTAACAGAGGCTGGGACTTCATAACCCTGTATGAGTTATATGTACATCTCTCTGACTTAATTTTATGGTTTAGGGATATATGGCTAAAATCTCTTTGAAGCCTTCAAGTTGTGTATGCAGAGTCGGGGAGTGGAAGAGATGAATGTGATTGCAGAGTGTGGTGTTCAGCATGGGTAGGACGAGATCCTGGGTTTCTTACTTTTCTTCTGTTGCAGGTGGAGAGAGAGAAGGCCATTCTCCTGGCCAACCTGCAGGAGTCTCAGACGCAGCTGGAACACACCAAGGGAGCCCTGACCGAGCAACACGAGCGAGTCCACAGGCTCACGGAGCACGTCAACGCCATGAGGGGGCTGCAGAGCAACAAGGAGCTGAAAGCTGAGCTTGACGGTGAGAAGGGCCGAGACCCCGGCGAGGAAGCACACGACTATGAAGTGGACATCAATGGCTTGGAGATCCTAGAATGTAAATACAAAGTAGCTGTTACTGAGGTGATAGACCTTAAAGCAGAAATCAAAGCCTTAAAGGAGAAATATAATAAATATGTGGAAAACTACACTGAAGAGAAGGCCAAGTATGAGAGCAGAATCCAGACATATGATGAACAGGTGACAAACCTGGAGAAGTCGACCAAGGAAAGCCAGGAAAAAATGGTCCACATGGAAAAGGAATTGCAAAGGATGACAAGCATAGCAAATGAAAACCATAATACCCTCAACACCGCCCAGGACGAGCTGGTGACGTTTAGTGAGGAGCTGGCTCAGCTTTACCATCATGTCTGCCTGTGCAACAATGAGACACCCAACAGGGTCATGTTGGACTATTACAGGCAAAGCAGAGTCACCCGCAGCGGGAGCCTGAAAGGACCAGACGACCCTCGAGGTCTCCTTTCCCCCCGGCTCGCCAGAAGGGGGGTGGCATCGCCTGTAGAAGCCAGGACCCCGACCGAGCAGGTGACGAAAGAGGTCACGGAGCCTGGCAAGGAACAGAGCCCGACAAAAACACCTACCATTTCTCCTGTTATCACAGCCCCTCCTTCCTCCCCCGTCTCCGATACCAGTGATATCCGCAAAGAGCCGATGAACATCTACAACCTCAATGCCATAATAAGGGACCAAATCAAGCACTTGCAGAAGGCTGTTGATCGGTCGCTGCAGCTGTCGCGCCAGCGTGCTGCAGCTCGGGAGCTGGCGCCCATGATCGATAAAGACAAGGAGGCCTTAATGGAAGAGATACTGAAACTGAAATCACTCCTGAGTACAAAGCGAGAGCAGATCGCAACCCTGAGAGCAGTGCTGAAAGCCAACAAGCAGGTAAGATGCTAATAAAGCAGTCAGTCGGGAACATCTGTTATTTATACAGGTCACTTACAAGCTTTCCCAGGAGTATTTCGGAGGAGAGATTTTACTCACAGGTTATTTAGCCTCTCACTCAATCATGGCAAAGGCAGACCTTTCTTCCCTCCCTCCCTGCCTCCTCTTTAAGCTCTTTAGCTCTGCTTTTCTCAGCACCCACCATTCACCAAGGTCACAGGCAGAAGAGACTTTCCTGTCGAGCGAGAGAAAAGCAGAGCGGCAGGGAGGGATTAGCTACCACGGAGCTTGATGCACAGGCATGTTGCTAGTATTATTGCAAAATGATAAAATCACCAACATTGGAAGAGGCGCTCAGGGGCGTGCTTACCCCTCGCCAGGGCAGGTATTGCTGGAGCGGTGGGGAGGGCAAGCGTAGGGGAGACCACCTGGGCCAGCACCTCAGCAGCTGCAGGTGGCCCTGCTGATGGGATGTAGAGGGGCAGATGGTGCAAACAACCCATTGCATTCTTCTTGGCTCTTGGTAATACTCCACAGGCTGCAAAACTTGAATGCCCCCCAGCAAATTTAAGGGAATTAAAAATAAATGCCACAAAAGCTAAGGCGCGCCTCAGGAAAAAAGTGGCAGGCGTAAGTGTGGCCAGTGGCTTTGGACTGTACAGAAGCTGGGCGTTTCTTTAACAAGACAGCAGGTGAAATGTTATTTTCATTATAGGTGGTTGGAATTTTTTTTAATGCTTTTTCTTTTTAGTCAGAAGTAATTTCTCCTGCTATTGTCACATTTTTAATCCTTTAAGAAGTAAAATCAAGGTTTTATTTTTCTTTCTTTTTTCTTTTTTTTCAGAAAAAGGACAACATCACTACATGATAAAGCTGACAAACAGTAACTGCAGTTTTTTATTTTGAGAAGGATTCATTCTAAAGTTATATTTTTAACATTTTATATCAAATGCCAAAAGAGGACCATGTAATGGTGTGTTTTTCAAGGGTACTGACAATGTTTTTGCATAGTATATCCTCCCAAGCCCTTTGTATCTATGCCACATGAGGGCATGAATCCTGGTTAACAGCTTGGGATACTATTAGCTGATGACACTGATGGGATTTCAGTGTTAAAATTCCCAATAGTCAAGTAGTCTGAAGTTACAGTTTCAAGTTTAATTGATTGTTGGATCTGTAACTGCATTTCTAGAGTACTGGGGATTTTTAAATTGCAGCAATATTTCAATATACATTGAGTCTTTTATAGCATTTCCTCCCCTCCAGTACAACACATGTTAAATATTAATTCAAGTAATTAAATACCATCTCTAGCTAAGCAGTAATAGCAGTGAGCAATTATATGTGGATTTTCCATGTAATTAAAATGTAATTAGGATGTAATTGAGGTATATGGGTTTAGATTCCAAGTTAAAGATTTTTTTCTACTAGCATAGAGCTATCATTTTTTTTTATACTACCAGAGAATCTAGCTCAGTCTTGGTCTTTATTGCTGTCAGAAATAAAGCATCATCCTAAAGTTTGCTCACTGAAATGGGAAAGACAGATTTGCTGAGTAAGGTGGTGTTATTAATTAGACTTTTATTTATTGGATAGCAGCATAGATATTGGTAACTGTACAACTGGGTATAGAATCTTGCAATACTGTTCATGCAAACCTAATAACAACATCCTCAAACTTTCAAGTTAAAAGACATAATAATACAAAAGGATAGGAGAAATTTAAAGTTACAGAGAAGGGGGGGTGAGTTTTATTATGTGCTAGCAGTACCGCCAGCCTCAAGTGTATCCCAGGATCCAAAGCACATCTCATGTTCAAAAAACATGAATCAAGATTCATCCCCTTGAGTTCTTCCTCTCCAAAATAATAAGTTTTTAAGCTGTAATATGCTGGGGATATTTCTCCTTTGTGGGTTTCAGTATCGATGAGCCTACAGAGGACATCTGGTTCAGTTTTTCACATTTGCTGCAGAACCATAAGAGCTAGAATTTTCATTTGTTAAAAACCTTCCTCGAGCCCTCATGAAGCTGATGTTAATACAAAACTGTGTCTTTTCATCCCTTATGTAGTACGGCAAACTGCCCGAGGTAGCAGGGGAGAGCTGCAGCAGGCCCCTGCCAGAGGGAAGCCCACAGCTGGTGCGGGGCTGGATGCAGCTCTTCGTGCTTCGTAGCAATACTGTTACCAAACACCTGTATTTGTTAGCACTCCAAAGAGAGACGCTTTAGGTGAAGCTTTTTTGGCTGAAATAATATTGGAAAGCAAGATGAGCACCATCAAATGCACTGTCAAAATGGCAAGACCTGGCCTTCCCAAAGAATCTCGCCATTCAGATCCAGGAGGGAAGACCATCAGCAGGTCCCTGGGTCTGGTATTTCGGGCTGTATTTCGGTAGGGAAGTCACACCCTTAACCAGGGAAGCACGGGTGCTATCTAGTGACCACCAGAAGTCATTGCAACAGCAAATTAAAACGAGAATTGTACAGTTTTTCCTGGCAGTACACTTCGTCACAGTGCACTGACATCCTCTGTTACCCAGGTACACAGGGGCAAATGGTTCACCGGAAGAGAAAAAGAAGAGAGTTTCTGCCTCCCGACTTGAATTGTGTTCACTTCTCTTGGCAATAACTTACCCAACTGCAGAAGAGCCCTGAAGGACTCTCTCCTCCTGCTGCAGTGGGCCTGGCCCTCCAGCAGTGCAGCTGCACCTTTTAAATCTTTAACAGCATACAATAAATTTCTGTTTGAACCCGACAAGGTGTTGCCTAGTTTAATGCATTTGGCAATACCTCATGATATTTTTTTATCAGGCTGTATTATCTTTAGTAATATTTATATCTTATATAAATATTGTATATAGTTATATAATTATATTTATATAATTATATCTTTATATATTTATATACATAAATATGTATATCCTTAGTAATATTTTCAAATAAGCATTAAGCATCAGGCTGGGCCGCAGACGGAATGGACAAAACCCTGTAACACAAAAAAGAGAGCAAGATTTGCTCTAAGAAGCTGCAAACCTAAGCCCAGGAAAATGGATTATTAAATTAATTGTTCGTGATAGCAAGGCATATATATCTTGATAGCTTGCCTGCTTACCTGGTCTTGATTTATGTATCCATTTATTTGTAGCCATAATTACTGTGTCAGCACCAGTTTTGTGGAGCAAACCCAAGTAGCATTAGCATTACCAAGTAGCATAAATTGTAAGGTAATATCAAATTAATGATATAATAACTTTTAGGACCAGTTCAATAATGGTTTTGATTTCTACTAACATTCAGAAAGCAAAGCTGCCTATGAGGGGAATTTAATAACCTGAAGCTCTGATTGAAAAATGATCGGTTGTTCTCATAGGTAAATAGTCGATGGGAAGGGCCTGAGTCAGCAAGACCTTGACATCTGTATTGGCCGTAACTATGGTGTCTCCAGCTCCCATAACTGAGATACCCATAAAAGTCCTTCAGAAAAAATAACTTGATAACCCCAGACATACAGTACCTCATCTATAAACAAGTGCCCTGATATTATATAGACAGAATACAGTAGAATTTCTGCTGGGAAAGTGAGGCTGCATGGAAAGATCCAGTACCATGTATGATTTCTGCACTAAGACAGCAGGCTACTGTTCTGCTTTCTCGTGTGAAAAAATAAAGTACTTAGCACTGTAGGACTTAATATTCTTTCAGAAACAATTTTTTTACTTGGTTTGCTTCTCACATTGCTAATATAAAGTAAATGGGATATGAACTTGTCTTAGAATGGGAATATATAGAGAAAATGAGGTTTGTTCATGTATTTCAGGACTCAGGTAGCAACTTTTAGGCAGCTGGATTTGGGCATCTCTTCTGTAAAGATAAGGATGTCGTTAGTTCTGGCAGTGCCTCGGGTCCTGGGCTTGGGTGTGTGCCCACCTCAGCCTGTGCGGCTCTGTGGCTGGGTTTTGGGGATGGGGTTGCTGAGCTTTGCACGCCCCAGCTCTCTCTTCCTGGATAGTGTTTCACACCCCGCAGGAGTCCGGGTGTCAGAGCTCTCTGCTCCCTCCCAGCCTTGCTGTCAGCTCCGGGTGATGTCCTCTGCACAGAAAATGCTACATGCTCTGCAAGCCATTAATCCTGTGTCTCCAGGCAGCTCGCTGAGTGGCTGGGTGGTGCGTTCGCCCAATTCCTCTGCATGACTGGTCCCCTGTCAGGAGTGTCATTAGCCCCTCTCCTGACTTATTGCGTTATTTACTTCACTGAAGAGTAGTCAGACATTTTTCTGTGTTTTCATCCTTTTCTTGTGCTCTCCATTTCCATGTGTGTTGCTCAGAGGTTGCATTTTTATGTGGAGCAAAGTTTCTCTTAACACAGTTTTGTAGTTAACCACAGCTTAAACCCAAATGCTTCAGAAAGAGCTGTTAAAAACAAAGCCAGGGCATCTGCTTCCTTCTGGTACCCACTACTTGGGGATGGAGACTTTTATTTGCCCCATCCTTCCTTTCACAGGACTCTCTGAATGCACCCTTTGCCCCAGGTTTTTAAAATCTAGATTATCCCACAGGTTTCAGGCACAATCACGCGTATGTGGTTCAATGGGCACAATTTTGGAGATTGGCTGAGAGGGGGAACAAATAGAAATAATCTAGACTAGAGCAGCTGCTGGAGGAAGAGTAGCATGAAGCTATGGCTTCAGTTCATTTTGTCCCTGTTACTCTTGCACAGCCTAGCAGTACAGCTGAGGTGAGCAGACACACAGGTACCTCTGAAAGATGGAGTCCAAGCTCCCCTTCTCCCCTCAGCCCCACTCCCCATCACACATTCTGGCTCCAGGGTGCTTCAGGCAAGTGTTCTGCCTCTTCAGGCTCCCCAAACTGGCTCACAGTAAGCACAGAAGGAAACCACCCGTTGTGCAAAGGGGAGGGATGGGGAAAGGCTGGGTAATTATTCTTTTGGTGACAGCTAGCCAACATAGATTGACTTGGCTGCATTGTAAAATGTCATCCTCAGAGCCAAGGAGTCCAACAGCAAATGGCTTCAGTCAGCCTCCAGGTCCCAAAATGATGAGTCGTGGGTAAGCTGAGCACCCGCAGTGTCGGGCGCCCACCAGCACTTACAAGGACCTCCTGAGCCTCATGCTAAAGCAATGCACTCCTGCTCTGCTGGCCCCGGCTGCCTGTCTGCAGGTTTCTAACTGAAGCTCCCCTTGCTTGCTTCCCCCTTCTTTCTCTTGCCTCTTAAAAACACATTTTTGTTAGTTTTATTTGCTTCGCTAGTAGAGCACTTTGTGCCCATTCGTTCTTCACTGTGGAGACTTTCAGAAGGGAGACCCTCGACAGCCTGCAAAGGGGTGTGTTCAAAAGATTGTCTGGTGCGTGGAGAGCCACCAGGCACTTCCAACAGGTTTTGCAATTTCTGCTTCGTTTTCTATATGTTGGTTTATAGTAAACTCTAAAAGGTAGAAAAAAAAAAGTTTGAAGATTTCACACAGTCATTCCTCTGTTACCTTTATTCACCAACTAAATTATATTTCTAAGTTATTTTTCATCATGTAGTGTTACATTTCCATTTAACTTACCCTGACATCCAGACTAAAACATAGGGATCAGAATGATTTGCCTGATCATTGTGCACAGTTTCAGTGATGTGTGAAGTATTTGGTTTACATGGAATATGTAATCCCACTGCTGAAACAATATTTTTTTTAAAAGTCTAGCGTTAGGTAGCACATATCTTTAACTCATTTTCATTCCTAAACAAAGGAAAATCTTTACATGAATTCTGTATTCGAAGATGAGTTATGATAGGTTAAGGGACATAAGGCTGCATTTCTCTTACAAAGCAAAGACATCTGAATTCCTGCCTTAGGGGCAAAGCAGAACTCAGTTGGAGCTACAGAGTCTGCCTGTGCTCTCATAAACCACTTCTGCCTCATTAGTGACCTGAAAATTCTTAAATAAATCTGATTTAATCCTATCTGTTAAATAGGAATTTGTCCTCTGATGCACTATTTCCTAGATTTCCCTTCACAAAAGTAGTTTTATTAAACATAGTTAATCCTTCTTCTCCATGTTAATTTATGAGTGTACATTTTTGCTCATGACTGAAAACAGATAGAAAGCTGACGATTTCTGCTTTATCCTGCCAAGGCGTAGGATGGTGTCTACCATCCTACATTATACCAAAGCATATGTCAGCAAGGTAGAGAAAAGCTGCATTTATTTGAATATATCCCCAAGTGGTTGATTTTTTAACATATAGTCCTGATGATTTCAAACTTGGCATGGAAAAACCCATCTATTTAAATTGACAGGTAGTTACTAGTGATTTTTTAAAATATCTTCTCTCAGTGTAAACTAGTGTGAAAGTAGAGAAAACATTATTAGTGAGTGTACAATTGGGAAAAAAATTGAGTTGTTTTTTAACGCCGCCATTTCTAACTGTGCTATTTCCCCAGACACAAATGAATAGATTTGTATTTTAGTAGGAGGTGGTAATATGTCCTTTTGCTAAGAGACATTGTTAGGGGGAAATGTATTGAGTTTCAGAAAACTGAGTTTAAAATAGGTTTCCAGCTGTTCGGCCATTACCATCTTTTGTCACGTCCTCTTGCTGGTGGCTTTAACCTAATGTTCTTCTATACTTCCCTCCCCTGGTGATGGCTCAAGAACCCACAAGATCAACAGGGGAAGCTGATTGCCTATATGAAATGCTGCAATTTATTATGCACTAAGTGAAGTGAAAAAACAACCATAACCCCCCGCCCAATAAATGTAAAAGGAAGCTTTTTTTTTCTTCGTTTCATTCAATGGCGATAATTTTAAATGTCTCATAGCAGCAGTAGGTATAAAGCCTCTATAAAACTATGTATTTTGAATAACTTCAAAATGATTCCAGACTTCATAAGTAAGGCAGAAGGTTCAACTCTTGCAGAAATAAGACATATGTAATATTAAAAGCAGTAGGGTAACACATTAAAGAAATGTAATGGACAAAATTGAAAAAAAAAAAGGAGGGAGCAGAAAAAATGAAAGAATAGGATGACTATAAGCCCTTGCTTTCCTATTAAATGAAAATTGTAATTTACACCTTTTTTGTTCTTTTTTGTAGTGGTTAAAACTGCCAAAATAATGCTGTTTTGCACGACAGCAGGCATTGCCAGTGCTCAGACATAAAAGCAAGCTGTCAGGTCCTAGCAGTCGCCTCGCCCAAGGAAAGCTTCAGCTGGCAGGAGTCATGAGGCAAAACACGTTGGTGCCCACCTTGGCTACAGAGGCCAAGTCTCACGTGCTGTGCGTCCGGTTTGCGATGTGGTTGTGGGACACACCCCTGGTTGTTTACTGCAGCCCAAACAACACAGTAGCAACTCCTTAAGCTGTAGTAACTTGCTCACTTGCCTGAGCCCTCAGCGTACAACTGCACAGTTTTGCAGAGACATTTAAGGTATCAGGTTGTTGCCAGTGCATTGAAATTGGCTTTGTCCTTTCAACTGCTTTCTCCTTTTCCTGTTTTCATGCAGTACAACTTGAAAGAAGACATTAAAGGGTGCAGTGCAATGAAGCTCAGGTCTAACTGTCTTTTACTGTATGAATGAAGGAGGAACTCTAAAGTAAAATCAAACATGGCATCTTAGCTGTTATTAGATATCTGTCTCATAAGCATATATCCTTGTTTGTGCTTTCAGACAGCTGAAGTGGCACTAGCCAATTTGAAGAATAAATACGAAAACGAAAAAGCAATGGTGACTGAAACCATGACCAAACTACGGAATGAATTAAAGGCTTTGAAGGAAGATGCAGCAACCTTCTCATCCTTGAGAGCAATGTTTGCAACCAGGTAAGGGATATGGTTCCACCATCTGGCTGAGCACTGTAAAAGTAATTATGTGTGTGCTAAGTGAGAACAGGCTTAGCTGTGTATGTTGGGTGCTTAGGAGGAGAGAGAGAAATTATTTTCTGCAAGGTCAGGTGTTTGCTGGATGAAGGTGAAGGAGTCTTGGAGTGCACACTGTGAAAAAAATGCAACCTTTCAAGTGCTACTGAGATGCGTGTCTTGGAAAATAAAGCTGGAGAATAGCAATGTCCATACAACCTTGAGGGAAGTGTTATATATGCCAATATCAACCTCCAGTATATTTGCATTTATAGGGCTTTTTAAAGTGGAAATCAAATAGTAGATTTATGTGGCTGATTTTCACATTCAGAAGTATGCAGTGATTCTGTCATGTAAAGCTATCGTACGGTTAATGATGATCTTCAGAATCCCATGTTTTCATTATCGTGAGATTTATTACTTACCACTAATAAAATCTATTTCATCAGCCAGACTATGCTGTAATCCAGCACTAATAATTGTAAGGCCACTGCAATTTCCCATTCCAGCATGAATTCTTATTTTCTCTCGCTGTGATATTCAATTTATTATCTTCTCCTTCACAGGATAAGAGTTTCACTTATCTAATGTAACACAGTCCTCCTGGCAGGACAGTAATTAATCATCTCTCATCTTTCCTCCTCCCACCCCTTCTTCAGAAGAGCTTTTGGTTTTAGCTGCTTTTTAAAAGGTTACCTAAAACTAATTTTTTTTTAAAGATCCAACACTTTCATTAATAAATTCTTAATTCCCGAATATGCAAGGAAATTAGATCCTCAGGAAATTGTTCTGTTATATCAAGGCATTTTTTCCCCTTATGGCCAAACACAATGCAGATTTCTTGCTTGTGCTTTAGTCCATAAGTGATAAGACATCTTCATGCCTCATGCCAACATCTCTCCAGTGCTCCCTGCGATACATAGGTGCCATCTCACCTCTTCCAGCCTTCTAAGGTCCTTTGTTGCTTAGTGACAGTGGCAGCAGCAGCTGGCAGAGGTGGGAAGGAAGGAGAAGGGACATTTACATGCTGTGGCATTGGTGCTGTGTACAAATTCATCACAGGTTCATCATCAGAAGAGTACATGTAGTGCCATAATGGAAATGAAGAACCAGCTCAGCAGGTGGTGTGAACCAAGGTAGCTCCATTGATTTCATTGGCATCTAAAGATTTTCTTCAAGAAAGTGAAGTGGTGTGTGTGTGTATATATTAGAAATGCATGTGTTGATCTTTATTTGCAAGCTCATTATTCTAGGAGATACATGAATGTACTAACTCTATAAGACTACCTGGAAAGCTGCTAACTCCAGAGGAGAGGAGTGGCATCATGAGCATAAAGCAAACAAGGGTCTTGTGTGGAGCATAAATCATCAACCTATGAGGCAAAAGACGTTTGCAAAGATTTAGAAGTTGTTACTTAAAGGGAATGCCAGGTTGTTGGTGTATTGAATATTCTTTACCCTATTTGAGCATCCTGAGTGCATGCTTCTGTTGGGTTTAAGGCATATCCTAAAGCTGGTGGAGACAGCAGCATCTTTTCTGGGAGAATTAGGCTTAAAGGGAGCCATTCATCTAGATGCCTTTTCTAGATATTTTGTGTGTAGGATGCAATGAAGCTTCTGTTTCTCTTCTATGAACTATAAAGAGAATCTGGGTGACTGGCCGAGTTACAGATTTCCACTTTGTGAATATCTAATGTCAGTAGAGAAAATTCCACCCAAAGCATCTACTGCTGCTGATAAACTCCATGCAGTACTGATTAAACACTCACTGTGTGGCCTGTGGAACGTATCCCTGCCATGAGGTTGTAAGTTTTGCCCATTATTTTCTGAGCACAGTTACAAAAAATCGTTCACCGCAAGGTCTTGCACTTCAGTGTGCTCCTATAGATTTTTCTGTTGTAAAATATTCCTTTTCCTTCCTTACCCTGGAATCTAATGGCCTTTATAATTAAATCAGTCTTCCTAAATGTACAAATCATTGACTCATTCTGAATACTCCATTTGGAATAGTATTTGTTTAAATGACAGAGAGCTGGTATACTATAGATGTCTGTTCAAGAAGAGAAATCTGTTTGAAAATACAAGGCTGTAAGATTCTTCATGCAGTAACAATTGATGCAATAGCAACCTTCAGCATAAAAAAGCAATTGTTTAGTCTTCTGTTGAATAAACCAGTGGTTTCCATGGTTATCCTGCATCACATGGTACTTCTGAATTTGTACTGTCAGGAAAATATCTCTCTGATAGTAGAGTTATATTATAGATCTGAAAATCATTTCATATACTGTTTGATAAAGCAATATCCTTTCTCTTTCATAAACCATCCTTTTCTGTTCATTTGGTCCCCAAACAGATTTTCATTCCGGTGCTGAACTGTATGGTTTCTTCCTTAAATGCACTGGATAAAGGTCATACCATGTTATAAGGAGAGCAGAGCACACCTGTTTCTGGTCTGAACAGCAAATACAACACTTTCCTCCAAAGCTCCCCCATGCAGAAAGCAGGAGCCATCCTTTTTCCGTGATTTCCCCTGACACTTGTGCATCCTTCCATTCCTTAAGGTCTTTCTTCAGTTCTTCTCTCCTCCTCCTCAAAAGTCCTTCTGTCCTGCTTGTACCTCTACTTTTGCTCTTTTTCCTTCTGGGACTGTTTTTTTCCCAATCCATAGTCTCTGTGATTCTGATCTCTACAGCTTCCTCCTTCCCTCTTCATTAGTCTTGTGATCCCTTTCTGAATTTCTTTCAGACCTGCCAAGAATACGTCCTCAATACAGTTCAAAATCCCTTTTCCCCAAACACCTGCCAGCCTTGTTTAATATCTTTATCGATGACCTGGATGAGGGGATTGAGTGCACCCTCAGTAAGTTTGCAGATGACACCAAGTTGGGTGGGAGTGTTGATCTGCTGGAGGGTAGGATGGCCCTGCAGAGGGACCTGGACAGGCTGGACCGATGGGCTGAGGTCAATTGTATGAGGATCAACAAGGCCAAGTGTCGGGTCCTGCACTTCGGTCACAACAACCCCATGCAGCGCTACAGGCTTGGGGAAGAGTGGCTGGAAAGCTGCCTGGCCGAAAAGGACCTGGGGGTGTTGGTAGACAGCCGGCTGAACATGAGCCAGGAGTGTGGCCAGGTGGCCAAGAAGGCCAACAGCATCCTGGCTTGTATCAGGAATAGTGTGGCCAGCAGGAGCAGGGAGGTGATTGTTCCCCTGTACTCAGCACTGGTGAGGCCGCACCTGGAATACTGTGTCCAGTTTTGGGCCCCTCAATACAAGAAAGACATTGAGGTGCTGGAGTGTGTTCAGAGAAGGGCAGCAAGGCTGGTGAAGGGTCTGTAGCACAGGCCTTATGAGGAGCGGCTGAGGGAACTGGGGTTGTTTAGCCTGGAGAAGAGGAGGCTGAGGGGAGACCTTATCGCTCCCTACAACTACCTGAGAGGAGGTTGTAGTGAGGTGGGTGTTGGTCTCTTCTCCCAGGTAGTTAGCGATAGGACAAGAGGAAATGGGCTCAAGCTGCGCCAGGGGAGGTTTAGGTTGGAAATTAGGAAAAATTTCTTTACAGAAAGGGTGGTCAAGCATTGGAACAGGCTGCCCAGAGAGGTGGTGGAGTCACCATCCCTGGAAGTGTTCAAAAAACAGGTAGATGTGGCACTTTGGGACATGGTTTAGTCTAGTCTACCCTTGATTGGTTTAGTGTGGACTTGGTAGTGTAGGTTAATGTTTGGACTGGATGATCTTAAAGGTCTTTTCCAACCTAAATGATTCTACGATTCTATGAAAAAAGAAAAATAAAGCAAGAGTCTATAAAGCCTTCTTTTCTGTGGGATGCATGGGGTTGGCAGAGCTGAAGTTCCTGTTTGATGCCAGGGCCATGTGCTGGCCATCAGATTTGCAGCTCCTGCCTTTAGCCTGCTTATTTTGTCCTGGACTGCTTCTGGTAGTCCCAGACCAGAAAAAATGGTGAGAGCCTTTCCGGCCCCTCTTGTCATTTCCCCTCACTCCAACCCCAAGTCGTTGACCCAGGCAGGAGCTGTGGGAGTGGGAAGCACTCATCCAGAGGACAAATGAAACACATATTCTTTAAACCATTAGTTTTCCCATCTAGAGCAGGGGTTTTCCTGGGAGAGGAAGGAAAATGAAGTCTAGTGCTGAAGGAGAGAAGGAACTACTTTTAAAGCAGGATCCTAACGGGATTCAGAAAGCTAACTTTACTGAGTCCTTACGTATGCTTGCTTTCCCAGCCTAGAGATGCTCAAAAGGAGAGAGCAAGAAATATTACTTACTATATTGCCACAGTCCTGACACTTCATGCACTGATTTTATTCTCCATCCATCAAGGCATTTTCTTAAGATTAATATTTAAAGAAAAAGGTGTGCTGAAGAGATGGACTAGGACGTTCGGACAGGTCCTGGAGCTATCCTAGATGAGAAAACATTTATGAGCAGAAAAGAATTATGCTTATATGGCTCAAGCAGGGATCTGTCACTGTCAGTGTTGCTGGGTTTTAGCTCAAGCTCTGCTATGATTTATGTTACCTAAATTATGCATAAGCCTGACTTGGCATTTGGTTTGCATTCCTAGACAAGAGAGATAGATGGAACTAGAAATCCTTTAAACTCCTATATAAGCTTCTTGGATCAGTTCATACAAAATAAGTGGGCTTATGTGTCTGTCTGCTTCCTTTCTGAGACAAGAGAAATGAGAAATAGGTGAAATCTTGACTTTTGCTCTGGCAATAAGTAGACCAGCAGACAGCAAGATAACAGTGCAGTTTATTTAATAGTCACTTGCAGCTTACACCTGTCCTGGGGCAAGGGAGAAATTGGAAAAGAGCTCTGACTCAGGAGGACATAATTTAACTTTTGTTATTCACTATCATTGGAGTACTTCTGAAAGACCCGTTCAGAGCCTGGTGCATCCTGGAGCCCTGCTCAGTCCGTAATGGTCTGTGCCATGCCAGAAGTCATCTCTCTTAGGAGCTCTTAGCCTTTTTCTTCATTGGTATGCTGTGAGACTTCACAAATGCTTATAAAACGTGTGGGCAAAAGGCAATATGGATGTGTGTAATGCTTTTTTGTTTTTTAATTGGAAGCACTTCTCTTCTTATCCCACACTTGTGTGTAGCAGGGAATATTTCAGTGAAGGAAGTGCCATGGCTGCAGGCAGTAACTACCTCCCACTACATGGAATAACCTTCACTGTTGCAGACTTCAAGGAGATCTGATGCTGTTAATTCAGCAGTTTCTAAAGTTAATTATGGCCTTTGCTTGACTGATTTAGGTTTAACCTTTCTGAATGCTGTTTCTCAAAAAAACCCCACATGCTTGAGCAAAAAAACACAGAGACAATGGACCATGTGTTTGTGAAAAATAGTAGGAAACTTTGAGTCTTGGTAGAGGTCAGATGACTGGAACCACCCAAACACTGCAGTGAACTGCCAAAAATGTGGGGTTGCTGTTAGGGGGAGACTTCTAGGAAGGGCTTATAATTAATCAGAACAGTTGGAAAATGTTGTATTAACAAGATTGGTTTTGTCTCGAGTATGAGGCCAGCTAACAGCACCTAATATATCCAGGTTTCTAGGGCCAGCTTGTTATAGTTCATAGCAGGTAACAAAAAGTAGGTTTGTCTAAGTCTGCTTTAATAATATCCACCTTCATGGAGCTTGTTTCTTAACTGCTCAGTTACGCTGTTCTACAAAGCAGATGCCTAAATACCAAGAACACATCCTAAGGCCTGAGGAAAACCAATCTTTTTCCAAAACCAAAATTGGCTTATTGGCATACTAAAGCAAGGCAGTTCATTCCTGTAGTGGCACTGTGCCACAGGTGTTGCTGCATGTGTTACTTTTTAAAATTTTCAACAGAAAACCTATTTGGAAAATGTCTCCTACACAAAGAGGAAAGCAGGAGCGAATAAGAGAGATGCATACAGGATCCGTCTGGTTACAAGAGTAAGTCTTTAAAACTCTGATAACACAGACATTATAGTGATTCCTATTTCAAATGAATTGAATTTCATCTCCAGAATGCTGATTTCATTCTAATGTCTCTGTCAACGAAACTGGCTAAAGCATCAATCGATATCTCATGGCTTGGAGCAGAAATAGGTGTGCAAGTTGGCTTTAAGCCAACCAACATTTCAGAAATATCTCTCTTCCTCAAGGCTTGAATAGAAACAGTCATGCTTATCAAGGTCCTGTAGAAGAAAGATAATACTGAAAGTGTAGATGAAACTATGTCTGACTTAGTAATTTTTCTTCCAGTGCCTGAATTATTCAAAAGGAGAGTGCAATATATATGTGTGAGTGTTTGTGTGTGAAGAATAACTATGAATTTTCAAGTATACTTTATTTCTGTTTCCCAAGAAGATTAAAGTTTCAGAGAAATTTTCATCTCTCAGTTTGCAATAATTCAAAAGTTTATTTTTGAGGCATTTTGAGAAGGAAAACTAAAATTATTTTCTATTTTTGTTTTCTGTGAGTGATACTGATAAAGTTAAATCCTCATCCGTTACACTATTGTAATTACACAGCAAAGCTATTTAGATTTATACAGATCACATGGGGAGGAGATTTGACAAAAACTGCATCATTTAATATGAAAACTTCCTGGATGTTGCCACAAATGTCCAATGGTCAGACAGTACTGCTATCTGTGAATCATTTCGCTACTGGTATACATTTCTCACTTTTGGTTTTTACTGATTAGATGGTCTATTGTTAACAAACTGAAGCTATTTCACTTCAAAAAGTGACTAAGACCATACTGAAATGCCTTGCTCTTCCTGTTAATTTTATGAATCATTGTTTAAAGCGGAACTAAATTGAATTCAGTCTTAAATGCTAACAAAATAATGAGAAGGGTGGTTTTATTTCAAAATCTTCTGAGACCTAAAGCAAATGAAAATGATACAGTTTTTCATGCAGATAAAAGAGGCTGAGGGTTAAAAATGAGTAGGTGATCATAGCAATAGATACCTGAGCACACCTCTAAGAGATTCAACAGTAAATGTGAAATAACTTCCAGGTGCAGGGCTTCCTGAATAGTACCTCTTTAATCAGTTAACAGTGGCAAACAACTGAGGGCTTCTCATTTCACAAAATCTGATGTGTCAAGTGTTCAAAGTACTTGCAGTCTTTCTTTCATCATTTTTATTAAAAATATTTTGCATAAGTAGATATTACAGTCTATGAAAAATAATATTATCTAAGTAGTAGACATTCTTATCCCCGGTGAGTTACTAGCTGAACCAGCTGCCAAAATTGCTATTTGTCGTCTAACCTGGAGATAATCCCAAACCTTCCCTACAATTGCTCGTTATCTGCATTAGAAACATATCATGTTGTCATAGACTACTCTGATATTCTAGATACATGTTCTCCTGCTGAACAAGAAGTGTTAGCACTCAGACCCAAGTCCAAATTTGTTCAAAATGGGAACAGAAGAATTCAAACTGTCTGCTTCCAGGGTTAGTTTTGGCAAAAGCTTCGATGTGAATTTGTCCCTGTAATTGCGGCCTGGGAATGTGATCACCAGTAGGGTTGGTTCGTGGACTCGTTCCCCAGATTTCTGCCTTGTTTGTTTTCCCAGGTGTGATGAGTATGTCACGCAGCTGGATGAGATGCAGAGGCAGCTAGCAGCTGCGGAGGATGAGAAGAAGACCCTAAACTCTCTGTTGCGCGTAGCTATCCAGCAAAAACTTGCCCTTACCCAGCGACTGGAGGATTTAGAGTTCGACCATGAGCAGTCCCGACGCAGCAAAGGCAAGCTTGGAAAGAGCAAGATCGGCAGCCCTAAAGTAAGTGAGGAGGCATCAGCCACCGTGCCAAGCATAGACACTTTCTTCCTGCATAGTCAGGGCCCACAGCAACCAAACTTACTGGTCAGCAGTGGCACTCAGAGGAAAAGGTATGCATGCAGAGATCTTTACAGTACAGTGCAGTGGCCAGACTTTCATTAAAGTCTTTCACTGAATTGTAAACATTATAATTCTTTTTTTTTTTTTTTCGTACTTTGACTGGGGAGAAGGAGGTGGGGAGAATATGAATACAAAATTCAAAGGCTGGCAACATGTCGTTCTGATCCACCTACTCACTATGTTATTTCCTCCTCCTTAATGCAGTGTTTTGAACTGTATTCTGTCAGTGTCTCAGTGCATCTTGTATGTCTTTAATATTAGTGTGAATGTATTTTCTTTAACAAGTATTCCTTAAGTTTTCCTTAAAGTTTTCCGTAACGAGCATCTGAAATAAAAAAAGGATTGTGGTCTATGAGCATTTCAGCGCTTAACACAAAAGAAACTGCATCTCTTTGTTAAGCTCTGGTGCTCGCTTGTTCTTCATCAGCGCGAAAAGAATATGGATGTGTTCGCATGGGAGCAAGCAACCTTTTGAAGGGGGATGGCTGCCATTCATAACCTAATGCAAATATTTCACTGTTCAGGCAGTGAGTTCTCGTCTTGTGACTGCCCTGCCAAAGCTCTGTAGGTGTGGGGATCTCCATGGTTCTGAAGAGGAAAAGGACTCTCTGTTAGAGAAGTCCTAGATAATCATTCCCTTTTCTTGTATGCTCTAGTCACAATGCAAAACCAAGAGAACATTCAGGGAGCCTTGTACATGTCGACTCCAGGATGCTGAGATATAACTCAACCTCCTGTCCTCCTCCCCTAATATGAACCAAGATTTCCAATGCAGGCAAGGTGCCCTGCTGTGGAAATGACATGGGGTGGCAACACTAGTTTGTTTTTACCTGTTAAGCAAATTAACGTGATGTTGTCATTCATGAGGCTTTGAAAGGTAATTAAAGTAAAACTCTTTTGTTTCCATATGTATTTTTCTTGGATCTCCTGCAAGACAATTCTCACCTTCCCTTTGTGATCAGAGCCATCCCAGGACTTCAGGGACCTACCTCCAGAAATTATTAAGAGCCCCCCCTCATCCCGCCTCCACAGAATCATATCTTCTGAGGGGCCCCCCTTCCATGAGTGAATTCATCCATGGGCACCGTCTCAGCAAGGAAAAAAGGTTAACCGTGGCCACACCAGGTAAACATTTTTTCCTTGGGTGCATGTGGTGCTGAGTGGTTAGCAGAGCAGGGGACCCACCCAGGACTGCAGATGCAATCTAATTTGGGCACCTTCTTGAGAACTGAAAAGCAAAATGTCTTCTCCTCTGTCACCTGTGGCAGGAGATGACATTCTGCCGGCAGCAGTCCAAACTGGTTGCGCATGCAGTGGGGAAAAAGTCCTGCTGTGGTATAGGTGGGTGCCGTTCCGCTGGCATCCACAGAGGCTGCACCCCTGTGCCTGGGTGGTGCTTTGTCTGGTGGTTGTGTTGGTAGCCCCCATGGAAGACACAAACCCAACGGGACAGAGGAGTCAGATGTGTGAGGACCAGCAAGGGAGAGACTAGCAGTGTGCACAAGCCTATGCAGCATCCGTCTTCTGCTCACCCTGGAGCATTCAATCAGGTTTTTCTAAAGGGTAATGTTAAACTCACAGAAGGTTTAGTTTATATAAATTGAGTCATGAAGTTTATCTTCGCAGGAAGCTTTTGCTCTTCATTTCCTGCCAAAATGTAGTATCCGCTTCAAACAAGGCGTAGAAAGGAAATGCAAACTGGATTGCCATTTCAAAGGTTGTGACATCTTTCTTCTCCTGACAGACAAGCTAATAATTACTTTTCTTCTGTGCCTGAGCGGAACTTTTAGCCTTTAAATGTGCACACTCTTGTCTGGTGGTAAATTTTTTCATTCTTTGTTATGAAATTTGTTATACACAAAAAGCATAAGTAGAAAATATAAAAGCTAAAACCCCTAAAGTGGTTTCTGCTCAGGTAAATGTTTATTCTGGAAAGCTGAGCAATAGCCTATAAGAGGTTATATCTCTCACTCAGTCCCAGCAATATCGCAGCCGCCTTTGAGTAGTGCCATGCAAGTAACGCCCACTCAGAGGACAAGTGTAAAACTGCAGAGAGTCTAAACAAGACATTTTCCTAAGGAGTGTTGCACTAAATAAATCAAAGAGCTGGCTTCCGGGGAGAAAAAGGCGGAGAGGGGGAAAGAAGCAAAGACTTTAAAATGTATAAAATGAATGGTACTGATCTTTCAGCAATTCCTTTGTATTCTGTTGGCAGTGGAAGACCACATGCTTGTTTTCTACCCCGTAGAAAGGAATCTGTTTCCTAAACACTGGCAGTGTCTCTTGTATTCTTTCCACTTCGTCCTACAACAGAATAAGGATTATTTTCTTTCTGATGGACATTCACATCTCTTTAAAGAACTGGATTTTGCATTTTCTTTATAGCCAAACTCCCCAGTTTGGAAATGCGAGGTTCTAAGCCCCAGAATGGCAATCTTGTAAAATACAATTTAAAATACTCTTCTAATTGCAATTGTACTTCCCATGTACAATTTACAGGAGTGCCAGGCCAAGGAGAACCAGATTTTAATCCAAGGACTGGATGACCTTTGTGTGAAGAACACTGACTGTATATTGTAAATGCAGTTTAGTGGTTGGAAGAAGTAATGATTTTAAAAAAGAACTGTGCTCAACAGATAGGTAAACAAAATTTACTGTATTGCAAAATTGTTAGTAAAATGGTAAAGTACGTGATCTTTGAATTTGGGACTCTGGATCCTGACTGCCTTTGTGCGTTAAATTTTTTTTTCACTATTTTCATGGACCAGCATCTGATATAGAATCATAGAATCATAGAATCATCTAGGTTGGAAAAGACCTTTAAGATCATCCAGTCCAACCATTAACCTACACTACCAAGCCCACTCTAGACTAATCAAGGGTAGACCAGACTAAACCATATCCCGAAGTGCCACATCTACCCGTTTTTTAAACGCCTCCAGGGATGGTGACTCCACCACCTCTCTGGGCAGCCTGTTCCAATGCCTGACCACCCTTTCCGTAAAGAAATTCTTCCTAATCTCCAGTCTAAACCTCCCCTGGCGCAGCTTAAGCCCATTTCCTCTTGTCCTATCGCTAGCTACTTGGGAGAAGAGACCAACACCCACCTCACTACAACCTCCTTTCAGGTAGTTGTAGAGAGCGATAAGGTCTCCCCTCAGCCTCCTCTTTTCCAGGCTAAACAACCCCAGTTCCCTCAGCCGCTCCTCATAAGACTTGTTCTCCAGACCCTTCACCAGCTTCGTTGCCCGCCTCTGAACACGCTCCAGCACCTCAATGTCTTTCTTGTAGTGAGGGGCCCAAAACTGGACACAGTATTCCAGGTGCGGCCTCACCAGCGCCGAGTACAGGGGGACAATCACCTCCCTGCTCCTGCTGGCCACAGCATTCCTGATACAAGCCAGGATGCTGTTGGCCTTCTTGGCCACCTGGGCACACTGCTGGCTCAAGTTCAGCCGGCTATCTACTAACACCCCCAGATCCTTTTCGGCCAGGCAGCTTTCCAGCCACTCCTCCCCAAGCCTGTAGCGTTGCATGGGGTTGTTGTGACCGAAGTGCAGGACCCGGCACTTGGCCTTGTTGAACCTCATACAGTTGGCCACGGCCCATCGATCCAGTCTGTCCAGGTCCCTCTGCAGGGCCATCCTACCCTTGAGCAGATCGACACTCCCACCCAATTTGGTGTCGTCTGCAAACTTACTGAGGGTGCACTCGATCCCCTCATCCAGATCATTGATAAAGATATTGAACAAGACTGGCCCTAAAACAGAGCCCTGGGGAACACCGCTCGTGACCGGCCGCCAACTGGACTTAACACCATTTATCACTACTCTCTGGGCTCGGCCACCCAACCAGTTCTTTACCCAGCGAAGAGTATGCCTGTCTAAGCCGTGAGCTGCCAGCTTCCCGAGGAGGATATTATGCGAGACGGTGTCAAAAGCTTTGCTAAAGTCCAGGTAGATGACATGCACAGCCTTTCCATCATCTACCAGGCGGGTCACCAGGTCATAGAAGGAGATCAGGTTGGTCAAGCAGGACCTGCCTTTTGTGAACCCATGCTGGCTGGGCCTGATCCCCTGGTTGACCTGTACTTGCCTGTGGAGTTCGCTCAAGATGAACCTCTCCATAATCTTCCCCGGCACCGAGGTCAGGCTGACAGGCCTGTAGTTCCCCGGGTCCTCCTTCCGGCCCTTCTTGTAGATGGGCGTCACATTGGCAAGCCTCCAGTCATCAGGGACCTCCCCTGTTAACCAGGACTGTTGATAGATGATGGAAAGTGGCTTGGCAAGCTCCTCTGCCAGCTCCCTCAGTACTCTTGGGTGGATCCCATCCGGCCCCATAGACTTGTGAGCGTCCAGGTGGCATAGCAGGTCATTAACTGCTTCCTCCTGGACTATGAGGGCTCCATTCTGGTCCCTATCCCTATCCTCTTGCTCAAGGGCCTGAGTACCCTGGGGATGACCGGTCTGGCTGTTGAACACAGAGGCAAAGAAGGCGTTAAGTACTTCAGCCTTTTCCTTGTCCTCGGTGACAATGTTCCCCCCCACATCCAGCAAAGAATGGAGATCCTCCTTGGCTCTCCTTTTATTGCTGATGTACTTATAAAAGCATTTTTTATTGTCTTTTACAGCACTGGCCAGATTGAGTTCTAGCTGGGCTTTTGCCTTTCTAATTTCCTCCCTGCAGGACCTAACAAGATCCCTGTACTCCTCCTGAGCTGCCCGCCCCTTCTGCCAAAGGCGGTAGACTCTCCTTTTTTCCCTGAGTCCCCGCAAAAGCTCCCTATTCAGCCAGGCCGGTCGATTTCCCCGCCGGTTGGTCTTACGACACACGGGGACAGCCCGCTCCTGCGCCCTTAAGACTTCCTTCTTGAAGAGGGCCCAGCCTTCCTGGACCGCTTTGCCCTTCAGGACCGCCTCCCAAGGGACTTTCCCAACCAGGGTCCTGAAGAGGGCAAAGTCTGCCCTCCGGAAGTCCATGGTAATAGTTTTGGTGCCCCTCCGCTTAGCATCACCCAAAATTGAGAACTTTATCATGTCGTGGTCGCTAAGCCCGAGACGGCCTCCGACCTCGACATTTCCCACAAGCCCTTCTCTGTTGGTAAACAGCAGGTCAAGCGGGGCACCTCCCCTGGTAGGCTCGCTTACCAGCTGCATTAGAAAGTTATCCCCCACATGCTCTAGGAACTTCCAAGACTGCTGCCTCTCTGCTGTGTGGTATTTCCAGCAGATGTCTGGCAAGTTGAAGTCCCCCACGAGAACAAGGGCTAGCGATTGCGACACTTCTGCCAGCCGCTTATAGAATGCCTCATCTACCTCTACCTCCTGGTTGGGTGGTCTATAGCAGACTCCCAACAGGACATCCGCCTTTCCAGCCTTCCCCCTCATCCTTACCCATAAGCATTCCACCTTGTCATCACCACTGTCAAGCTCTATGCAGTCGAAACACTCCCTAACATACAGAGCCACCCCACCGCCTTTCCTACCCTGCCTATCCCTTCTGAAGAGCTTATAGCCCTCCAGTGCAGCACTCCAGTCATGAGAGTCGTCCCACCACGTTTCCGTGATGGCGACTATGTCATAGCCATCCTGCTGCACAAGGGCCTCCAGCTCCTCCTGTTTGTTGCCCATGCTACGTGCATTGCTGTACATGCACTTAAGCTGGGCTGTCGATTTTGCCCCCAATGTTGCCATGCCGCCCCTGGGCTCCTTACTAGCGGGCCTGTTTATATCCCCTTCCCCCTTCAAACCTAGTTTAAAGCCCTCTCAATGAGTCCCGCCAACTCTTGGGCGAGAATCCTTTTCCCCCTTGGAGACAACCGATCTCCATCAGCCGCCAGCAGGCCCGGTGCCATGTAGACCTCCCTGTGATCGAAGAACCCAAAATTCCAGCGATATGTCATGGAGCATCACAGATGCACAGACCACAGATTGAGAAACATTGTCATAGTCTCTAACTTTGTCCAGTAACAGAGGCCAAAGGATGAAGCAGCCTGAAAAGTAGAATTGTCCAGAAAATAATGTTTGTCTGGAGTGTTACCTGGCACCTTAGGTACATCTCTGCATATCAGAGTATATTTCTGAATGCATTTGTCAGAATTTTATGCCATCACATGGCCTTAGTCTCAGCCTGTGAGACTGACAGGGTCAAACTAGAGATCTTTCTGAGCACTCAGATTCCAGTATTAGCAGGGCCCATGTTAGAATCAGGTTGAGGATTAGGTAGGGAATTTTTCAGCATTGTTCTTACCAGTTTCTGGAAGATTTTTTACTGTTCAAAGGAATGATGCGCCAAGTAGGATTTTTTTGCCATCTGTCTAATTATGTGTTTCCTGAAAGTAAGAAACAGTGAAGGATGTTATTTTGCTGCTTTTATGCAAAATTTTTAAAAGCCTTGTATCAGAGTTTCTTTTCTCAGATGATTTGTTCAGTCAAGCAAGCCAGCAAGAAATGTAGCTGGGGATAGAAAAAAACCCCACACCTGCTTCTTCATCTGAGAGGTTGCAGAAGAGCAGTGTCGAAGCTCAAACACTACGGAGCAGGGTATAGCTTGGCTTGAGGCTGTATCCTCAGGAGTGGAGGAGCAATGAAGCCTAAATTAAATGCAGTCAGGTTTTGATGTTTTTTTCTTTTAAATCTGTGAACTATTTCATTCACATAAATATTTCACCCATATGATGTGCAGGCTTCCCTATCCTTTCATTAGTTCCCAGCGTTGTGGGGTCTGGGAGCCTGTAGTTGGGATGCCTTTGACAGACACCAGGAGCCAAACCGAAGTAGGTAGAGGGAGAAACTGGGCAGGGTCCCCTGCCCCATGCTCCCCATGCTGTAGGCAAGCTGTGCCTGTCCTTCCCTTGCACCTTCTTCTGGACTTGGTACTTGGCAGAAGCAGCTGCCTTCACCATGCTCTGGCCTCAGCTTTGCTGCTGGCTACCTGGTAGAGGGAAAGCTGGGACTGCTTTTGGCTGCCTTTTTCAGAGGAAGACGCTGGTCTGAAGGCTCACTAGTGAAGATCAGCTGAATTAAAGACCTCGCAAGAAAGAGATTGTCATTTCCTACTAGGTTTCTATCTGACTGACATCAAGCTGTGGCAGTATAAATTTGTCTGGGCTTTCTAATTGAAGTAAGAGCTCCTAACTGTTGTGGCTAAAAATACCACTCAGTCCATTTCCAAAGTAGCATGTTTAATTTCCCCTAGGAAGTAGTATGCATTTAGCTTTGCTGTGTGTTTCTTCTTTTCTTCTGTTATTTTCCATTATTTTTATGCTTTAAAGTCTTTATCCTTCTGATAGACAGAACCAGCCAGTATGTACTCAACACATTTCCAGGCTGCTTTTGCATGTGGCTGTTTTCATAACTTGTGAAGAAGTCAGGGCATATAGAAAGCCTAAGGCTGGATTTGACAGTGTGTAACTGTATTAAAAATGACCTTTCCTTTGCAGTTGCATTCAAACTCCTTCCAAATTTTCATATGCAGAGCCTGAAAACAAAGTCACTAGATGGCTCTTAATATCCCCAGTCCCAAATATCAAGTATGTCTCTCTTGCCTTCTTCAAGGAAAGAACAAGACAGAAAAAGTCTGCTGTAGGTGCCCTGATAGCACTCTTTTCTCTGTCGGTTATTTTAGCATGGAAATTGTAAAAGTTGAATATAATGTTCGGTAATTTTAGCTTAAAATTAAATCAATTGAAGATCCTTGTGTGGATGATGCACCTGAAGAAAAAGGTTTCCCAACAGGCTTATGAGATGAAGAGTAACTAATGGCTTGTGGTGTTCTCCCTTAAACAGGGGTGGTTAAAGGGTCAATTACGATCCACCTGAGAGTCTCTCCTTTGTTCAAGTGCCCCCCCCCCCCCCCCCCCAAAAAAAAAACTGTGGTAGATGCTTCTTTTCTCTATTGTTTCCAGTTTAGGTACCACAGGGCAGATTTCAGTATTTAAAATCCCACACAGGAAAACACTTTGAATAGTAAAGTATTTCATGTTTCCTAGGAAATCAGATCATAAGATCATAATAAACAATCCTTTCCTTTCTAGAGAATTCTATACAGTCATATATTTTACTTGATTAAAATAGAAAAAGGAAAGTAGCCTTAAGGTGTGACACATTTCCCTCAAATTCAAAGCCTAGCTGAGGTCAAATATTTAGTTGACACAACCCAGGCTAGCCCCCTGGGTTTCAACAGAACTATACTAGTTTACTCCAGTCCCAAGTTTTTGTTCTGTAGGGTTTAGATTTTATTGTTCTTCATTGTTACAAGACCATTTCACAAAATGGTACCTCTAAAACTTGTAAAAATAAAAACCACTGCAAAATTAGGTAATTTTATGGAGTTGCTCATTTCTGAAAGCACATTAAACCTGAAAGTTTGCTTGCTTTTCAGGTGTCTTTCAAGGCTGATTTACAGAATGGCATTTGATTCTCACAAAAAGAGACTAATGTGGAAGATAAAGACAGCACAAAGAATGCTGTATAATAGTACAGCAACTGCTCAAGCACTAAGTCCATGACCTCTCATATATAATTAGGAGTATCTAGTATATACTCTATATAAAAGTCATCCAAGATTAATTTTTGCTGTAGCTCTATGCTTACAGACAAATCAAATATGAATAACAGTATGATACAAATAACTAGCTTTTGTTTGTTGGTTTGCATTCTTGCCATGAATTTTAAATTAATTTACAGAAGTTCTATTCTGAAGGAAATTGCTATAGAGACTTCATAATAGTGTCTCCAAGAGCTAACTTATAGCACCTGTAGGTAGAAACTATTTCTTGAAGATAACAAAGAAAACAATAATGAAAAAACACAAATCACCCAAATTAGAGGTCCTAAGAAGCCTTCCAATTAAGTCTTTAAGCTGGGACTCAAGGGGAATTGCTTAAGAGTTGTCTTTGTTAGTTGCCTTTTACACTGGAAGGGGTTTCACCTGTGAAGAACAGCTCAGAAACCTGGGAATGCATTGATCTGTTTGATGCAGCACAAACAATTTAACACAACAAGGAGTAGAGGGTCTGCTGAGTAGGGTGGTTATTAGTATTACAGGGAGTTAGAGGCTTTTGATAGGCCATATGGGGTGTTGAATAACCTCTCCTGGCACAAGAGATGAGGGATATCTTCTACTGCTAGTTTATTTTCTTCTTTATGGATTTTGAGCTTTTTCAAAGTGCCTTGTTTAGGATACGATTTTCAGAAGTATTCTGCAAAAGGTTATTCTCTGTGTAATCAGAAACTCATGTTTGTTCTTACATATTTTTCTTAAAATAATGTTAAAGTAGAATTTATCATGTGGGGCAAGATTCTTGGCTTTGGCTCCTGCTTTTTGCTTCTTCACATTGTTTAGGCAGTGTGAAGATACGGGAAAGCATCTTCAAAAGGAATATTATGGGTAGAAGTCCTTGGTAGGAAATGAAGCTGTCTTTACTGTCCTTTTTTTGATGAAGGGATTGGGAAAATGACTGAGGGAGGCTCAGGCTGACTCTGCTGTCCACAGTGGAGGCTTTCTGCAGAGATGAGCCTGCACACCTTACAGCGTTGGAAAGGTAGTGGGAATAAATTTTTGATAGTGGGTTTCTGTCATCTTTCATTGTGTGGTGAAAAGGGGTTTAATTTCAAGGTCTTCAGCTGTGCACACTTTTTGTTTGTTTAGAAATATTTTGCCAAAAATAGTTCCAGTTTTGCTTTTGAGTTTAAATACCAATGTCAGAAAACTCACAGATTCCTAAGCCTTGCTACTATAGATGTTACTTCAGTACCTCAACTATGCTTTTCTATGCACTTTTCAACTTTGAGAAATCTGAACATGGAGGAAAGCACAGCTTCTTTTAAAAATTATTGTGGAAGAAGTCCTTTGAAGAATGCTATCAGCTCAGACCTCAATTTTGGTAAGAGGGTGCTCTGTAGGTCTTTATGATTGCTCAGGTCACCCAGTGAACAGTTTTAAATATTTCTTACTTCTCCTTTGTGAAGGAATTTTATAGATTAATGAAAAGGAAAATCAACATGACTAGGATCCAGATACCTCTTTCTATGCTGATTTTGTGTTAAAGAGTTTTATTCTGAATTCTAGTTCATGACCAATAACGGATTTATCTGTACGTTAAGTGAAAGAATTTAGTCTTGAAAAGCAGGGTAGGTGGTTAAGTGAATCACCACTACTAAGTTATGCAGCCATATAATATTTAACTAGTCAGGCTAGTCTGCTCTGATTGTTCAGTCAGGTAATTTTGATTTGATTCATCCAAGCAATGTAAAGCAGTTGGAGCATGATAGTTCTTCAGAACCATTATTTAAAAAAAAAAAAAAAATCAAAAAACACACAACTTTTTTCTGACAATGCAAATTTACAGTCCGAGTGCAAATTGCCCTTTGCCTAACTAGAGATCCGTGGATGATTCTTCTGAGTCCTCAGCTATGAATATGTTGTATTTTTATCTACCGAGAACCTACTTGTGTTGATGGTGATCCTATACCTGCAAGATGTCTCTGAGCCTGTATAATCAGGCAGGCTACTGGCTATTGCAAGACTCATGTGGTATTGGTCTACTCTGTCTCTGCTCTCCATGAAAAATGCGTTTGATGTGTGTTTAGCAGGTTTTTTCAAAATCAAGTATAAGTTTGGGTTTTTTTTTTTTTTTTACCTGACCATGATGCTCTTCACAAAAAGGATAATTCAGTCATTATTAACTTATTATCTGTGTTCACTTTTTGTTCTGCATTGTTCTATTTTTCTGTGGGTTTTGTAAACATGCCATATTTGTGTATATATGTGTTCATTGTTTAATGAGCGGTATTAGTGCATATATACAGATATATGTATATATCGTTCCGCTCTCAGGGCCATGTCCTGCATCTGATATGCTCATTTAGCTACGCTTAATGAGCATCACATATTTATGCCATTTCAAGCACGGTAGATTGTCCTTGTGGAGGCCATTTTGAATTTGAAGAGCAGTATCTTTGCAAAGGATGTTAGTTGGCTGTAACTGATGAAGAAGTTAGCTGGCTAAATGTACTTTTACCTCTTGGTGCCACTGTGAATAGGACCTTTTTGCTCTATGCTTTTCCCCTCTTGCATTTAGCTTTGCAGTTATCGCTGATGAGACCACACCCATACATTTCATGCTAATCAATATAATTTAGCTACTTCAACATAATTTACATATTATGGCATGAATTCACTGCAGTTCTACAAGTTTCATTTAATTTTGATTTGTATTTTTTGCTGTATAAAGAAGGTATTTCCAAAATAAAACCTGTTTTTAATAGAAGCCCCAATCTGTTTGTTAAAACAAAAAAAACCCAACCAACCAAACAAAAAGATTGCGGTGAAGTCCATGCTTTACTGTGTTGTATATTTTCATTAAAAGGTTATTGACATTTTTCTGTACCTAAGTTATGATGTCATTGCTGCATGGAATCGTTAATATTAGCATCATTTGTTGAAGTTCTGCAGTAAAATCTTATTAGACTTCTGGTTCTTTTTAACTAAACAGGTATGCAGGTGATACATTGTACCTTTAAGGCGTGTTACCAGATATTTGTTGCTTTCTACAAAAATTTGGGGCTTTGGAATCCATTCTTATTAACTGAAACAGCTATTGAAATATCTTGACAATGTTGGTCTTTATCTTCTTTTATGACAAGGTTTAATGTGGTTTCATGACATATTGATTTTTACCATCAAATATACAGGAATATTCAATATTGTGCTTCTCATCTCATAAAATAGGCAAAGCTGAAGTGATTCTCTGTTTAAATTAGACATGCTGATGTTTTAGCTCTATAATAGAGCAGTTCCTTGGGATGTTGTGATGTATGGAATAAGCTCACCAACAATTCTTTAATCAAGACTAGTATCCCTAATTGTAAGTATCTCCCTGTCTGCATTTTTTAGGGCTGTGAAAGCTTATAGTTGTACTTTATGTTGTTTCTTCCAAAGCCTACTAAAGTTACCATTCCCACTGACTTCAAGTTTTGGATGAGGCCCTTCTTTAGTGCAAGTATTTTTGGTTTGGACATATTTGTGGCCATCTGAAATGTATCCTAGACATTTACCTTCCCATGAAAGATGGGTAACCAACAAGACAGAAGTGTAATGATTTCTGTATTTTTAAGACCTTTCTTTTCCTCTTTTGAAGTGTTTAAAATGTGTGTGTCTTTTAGTAAGTACTTCATGAATCATCAGACCTTTCTAAATGTGCTTTTTATGAACGGTATATAAAAGAAAGGAACTGAATATATATTTTTCAGCTTCTACCATTTCCATTTCTGCTATTTTACTAACCCACTATTTAGCTTCTCAGTAGATTTAATGAGGAATTATTTAAAGCATTCACAGAAACCATTTGAGAAATAATATAAACATATCATGATATAGAAAGTGTGAAAAAGCCTATAGCGCTGACAAGAAACCTCTTAATGTTCTTAATCTGTAATTGGAGAGAAATGCAGTTCACTAATTTTGTTTATGACTAGGTATTATTTATTTTTTTAAAACTTATTCTTAATATGAGCTACAGCAAAGGGCAGTGCTGGGATATAGCTTTATCACTATACTTTGAGCTTACAGTACCACTGAAGCACATAGACTGATGGAGGAACAGCTGTCTAGGTTGGGGATAATTCAGGTCTAAAAAGAAAGTAGAAATCAAGTCACGCAAAATGAGGAAATAAGGGGAAAACCCACTCTATATAGTGCAGCTGTTGTATAGATGAAAGAACACACTAGAACACAGCCAAGAAACCTCACATGTTCTGGAAAACCACTGAATTGGTGACCTACTAAACCATGTCTGTCAGACAGTGCGTGAAGTTGTTAGTGATGCTCCATGGGCTGGCTTGTGGAAATTGCCAAGACGCATAGCATTTCTTTAAATGCTATAAGAAATTATCAGTTAGATACCCTGCCTGTTCCATTAGGCTTAATCATCTGCTCTTACTCCTGAGAAGCGTTTAGCAGAAATCTCTCTGTTATGTTTACTCTGTCTGACCTTGTCCTGAAGGTAAAGATCTGAGAGGAGGAGGAACAGGAGGAGGCCTGTGTCAGAAGCTTGGGAATGTAGAAACAGTGGGACATTCCAAGGCCACCTTTGCAAGAAAAGGAGTGGACGTGTGGAGATGACAGGAGATGAGGATTTGAGATGCATCCTACTGATGGCCTATTGCATCTTAGTGCAATATGTAGATACTGCTGATGCCTTCAGCTCTGTGTGAATGGGAGTTCAGCAGCATGCTCAAGTCTCTTAACCTTTATTCTTCAAACAGTTTTTGAGAAGACTAAGAAACAAGTAGTGGAAGAATTCATTGTTGTTTAAACACCTCCAACCAGCAGTAATCTAAGACATCAAGTTTCTCTGAATAGCAAGCTTAAGATATGAGTTACCTGGGTATTTGCAAGACTTGACATAAAAATGTCATAGTAGATCAGCTTTTCCATGAGGTAAGCCAAAACTGATACTTAGTTGATAAATTTGTCTATCTCCAATCAACAGTCCATTATTCAGTTTAATAGAAGCAGAGGTAAAACTCAGACAGTGGGAAAACCAAGAGAACCTGGGTACTGGAAAATGTCTGTGCAGGAGCTAACTTGCACCTGGTTAAGTTTATTAGGCTGCCTGCGTGCTCGCTGTGCCAGAACAGGGCTGGCTCTCACGGAGCTGTACAATGGCTCTGCACCATAGCTGAGTCCCTTGGCACTGCTCCTTTTGCTCCCAAGCCAGGACAACCTAAGTCAGTCCTGCTCTGAAAGAGCTGGGATTAATAAGACCAGCCGGGATCCATGTGGTTGCTCCACCATAGTCCTCTCCCTCCAGGGACAGCCTGCGGAAACACAGAGCTGCACCCAGTTTGCAGCTGGCAGACTGACCAGCTGGGGCTGTGCATAGGGCAGAGGTAACTGTTTTTCCAGACCCAAACTGACCCTGGAAGCAGGAGAAGGGAGAGACTCTTCTAATCTTTGACCTGTACCATTGTTCATGCTTTTTTCCTAAGGTAAGCCACAGCTGTCCTCTCACCAGCTGTTCTTTGTGATAACCATTACCACTTGAAGTTCCTCTTGGCCTTGAGAAAGGTCAAAGTTTTCTTGGCATCTGTTAGAAAAACAGAGATAAATTATAAGTGAAACCAGCTAGTCAAATAATAGTATAAACTTATGTCCCCATCAACTCTGGACATAAACAGTTTGGGGACTTTTCTCATCCTGTCAGATTACAGTTTGAAAGCATCTCTACAGATCTTAACTCAGCAGGTGGGTGAGTGTTCTAGTACCCTCTGCCCTGTTCTTGACATCTCACACTTGTTTGTTGGATTTGGAAATTTTCCTTGTTCCCCACCTTTGAGTAGGGAGGATTGATTTATTGTCTTTGTAGGACTTGCTGTGTGATGCAATGTGTCTCTGCCTCTGCACAACTAGAAGACTACTGATTTGTTCTTTGCCCAATACTTTTGACTCATGCTATTAACCATTCATTCTTTCCCATTAAACTGATATCTTGGGGAAGAAAACAGTTCATTACTATATAAATGGAGACAGCTTCTCTTTTCAAGTAAATTGTCAATAATATCTTCATAGACGTTATCAAATTCCTCAAACTTTATGGAGCAAGTTCAGTTGACATTGGGTAGCATGACACAAAATGAGATAGCTCAAAAACTTTTAGCTAGGAAAGAATGACTTTCCGTTGGCCTGGAGTGGTCAATGGGATGCTAAGGAGAGTTTGTTTTAAAAGACTGAAAAAGTCCCAGTCTCACATTTTGTCATAAGCATTTCTTGAGAGCTTTTCTTTTATAAAGAACAGATTTTTCCCAATGTTTTTCATATCAGAAGTACCAAATATGTGACAGTACATGTAAAAAATGTTTGATATGTTTGTTGTTTGACTCTCAATTTTATATTTTCAGATAAAAGAGAAAAAAACACTCCATTGATTAACTGAACTAGGCACAGTTAAAAGTACGTTATGTGTCAGTTACTGATTCATAGCATTGCTAATGCTTATCTTGGGATTCTTACTAGTATCGGTCTTTGACAGCACTGTGTAGAGGTTAGTAATTTACTGAGTGTCGAAATGTGCCATTGCAGTACGCTGGGTCCTGCGCAGGTGGGACTGAAAATGCTTGCATGTAGGGTTTTCACTGAGGACATTGCTGATGTCAACACAAGGCATGCCCATCTCTCAGACACTAATAACCCAATTAAGCAGGCCTGTGTTGAATGGAGTCACCCAGTTCACAGACTGGAGGGCAGAGCACACCTTGTGACATGAGGGAAATGCGTTGTTTTTGTGGCCAAGCCAAAAGGAAGTACAGGAAAATACTTTTTTGTGAGATTTTCTCTCTGCAGATAATTTATAGCACCGCATTCAGGCCTCATGAGCAGATGTAGCTTCTTTGAGCTTGGTATTTTTAATGCTCCTATATCAGGAGCTGATTAGCCTGGTTAGGACTGAGCATTAAGTTCCAAAGGAAAATCAGCACTGGCTAGTCTTTGAGAGAGGAAGTCTCTGAGCCCTTTACACCACCATTGCCAGCAAATGGCTAAAATGTTAAGAACTGGAAAATTGGAACAGGCCTAATGTATAGCACAAGTCAAGCCTCAAGGCTCCCCACAGGTGCAGTGGTGTACGTTGTCTGATACTGCCACAGGGCTCTGTACAGCCTCAAGTCCTGCTGAATTCGGTGAAAACTGACATGTATGATAGCTCCTCTTCGCCTTTTGTGGTTGAAATGGTCACTGAACTTCATTTGTTCATTATAGGTTCATAGAATTGTAAAAGGGTTCTCGAGATCAGCCAGCCCACCTCCTGCCCCCAGTAGTTTATTTCCTCACAGCAACTGGAGGTGATGGAGAAATAAGATAGTCTGTATTTAATAACTTTATTAACCACTTTGGTGGTGGTGTTCTCTGAAGACACAGCAGAAAGTATAATCTGTGTCTGTCTCCAAAGTGTCTTCTACACAAATAGTAAACTTGCACTGTGTAGCTCAACTGAAACTCCCTGAGATTTGAAAAAATACTGGGAACAGGCCTCTTCAAACCTAATTTTTTAATTTGCTTTTATTTTTTAGTAAAAGAGAGCATGTCTGTCTTTCCTTGTCTTTATGGTATGTCACATTGACCACAGAATCAGTAAAGGCATCTTTGAAACTTTTAACCTTCAACAGAGTATTTCAGAAACAAACATTTATTTGATACAGGCAGGAGTTCCTTAGTAGAAGGGAAGGACTGAATGCTGGCTTCTAATTTTCACTTTTAAAATTACTTCTTGTTACATGCATTTATGACTGTCATGGCATTAGATGATAGGGTTATAAACCCTCCAAAATACTTAAAGATCAAATATGTAAGGAATAAAGTTAGCTCTGGCACAGCTACTTGGACGTAAGTAGATAAGAGCTCCTTTGAATTTGAAATGTGTATATGTAAGCCATATGCATTCTGCTTAGCTTTTTCCTAGCATAATCCTCAAAGACTTCACTCCTGGAGGATGTAGGAGGACGATTCAGCCATTTTAAATCATATGGATCACCAGATATCAGATCACCACTGATGTAAGTGAGTGTGAGCCAGATGGTGCGAGCATTGCTGATGCCAGGTAGAACTGTTGTTTCACATGAAGTCGAGGGAGTTTGCTCGCATTGAATAGTTATTATGTAGGTTGCATAATGCTTGCAGAATCTGGCTCTCTGTTCATGTGTTCTGCCAAATCTAGCAGGTGAAGAGGCATCATAAAGTATTTGCAGGATGTTCAAGATGTTAGAATGGGATCGTAAATCGGGCATTTGTGGTGTTCTGGAAAAGCCTGTCAGAACAATTTCTTCTGTATTTATGAAAACTGTCCCCACCTTTTCATCACACAGCATTCTGTTCTGTATTCTTTTTCTCACTGACTACCTTCTATAAATCAGGGATGACTTTGCTTTGGACTTCTGAAAACTAGTTTGTTTAGAATAAGACTTTTTTCTTTTTTTTTTTTTTTTTACAATCATTTCCTGTCTTCAGTTAGCCTGCTCTGTCTGTGCCCCCAGGCACCTTTTCTTGAGCTTTGTGCTAAAATGACAGACCCTTCTATTCATGGCTCAAATACATTGCAAACTCTTGCACTCCTCTGCTAAAAGACATACTGAGGACTGCAATGACCATCCTGGCATATGAGAGAATGGCACAGTATACTTACTCCATTTCTGCTTCCTGACACAATGGTGTCAGCACTAACTGTGCATATATTTTTCTGATGTAGATACCTGTGCACTTGAAAATAGGGCCAAACCCCTATCCTCTTGGCTGAAGCAGTAAGAAACTAGTGATTTGGGTACACTTGCTTCCACCCACTGGAGGTCAGCACAGATCTTCACAGGAAGTAGAGAAGCACTCTGGACTTGTATGAGAAGGAAATGTTAAGATACTGCATATGATGCTCAGTGTTGCTAGGAAGGTGTGTTGCTCTGCATTGTACCTGATGTCATCTCAAGACTCTTGGCAGCAAATTACTTCCATGTTTTTCTACTTGATTGAGGCGAAGAATAGAAGTGGGGTTTGGAAAATGTCCACACTGTAAAGAGAAATTATTACTGGTATTGAGCTGTAAGTAGCAGCCAATTGGGGGGGAATCAAATTCTTTCCAAGTACATGAAGTCTAGTCATCTCGTTTTTAAGGTTCGGGGAAAGTAACTCCTTTCCACTGAAGAGTCAGGTTGAGGATCAAGTTGAAGGAGAGAGGGTGATAGATATGCAAACCCTGCCAGAGACAAAAAGTAATCTCCAGTAGTTTTCCAGATGGTCAGGATTTCACCTGTAGATTTTAATGTTCAAAAGGACCTTGATGACTCTGTTGTCTGACAATCTGAATCACACAGGCTGTGGAATGAAAGGCCAGACCCCTGCGGGGAAAATTAGCAAACCTTGAGAAATCTTGGTAGAAACTAGTGAGCTAGAAAGCAGGGTTGTCTTGTTCAACTACTTTTCTTAAGTCCCACAAGTATTACTGAGTTTAAAGCTGTTTTCATATTCCAAATGTAAAATTATAGCAACAAAGGATTATTTGGCTTTATGGTTATTTAATAAATTAAGAACTAGAATACAGTGTTGCAAGAGATTAGTGTGGAAACTGCTTTGGCAGAGAATTGATAAAATAATCTAGACAGAACAGTGAAAACAGACTGTATCAATTTCTCCCTTTTTCCTACAAAAAATAATCTCACAAGCACTATTTAGAAGTTGCGAAGACTTTCTTGCAAGCTTTTTCTCAAAGACCATAATGAGATGGCATCTGTAAGTGTTGTTATACGGATGTAAGTTTTCTGGAGAAATTTTGAGTAGCTTTATTGACACTTTTTATATTAGATGTAAGCAAAACAACTTCATCACCAGCAGAAGAGTGATGAGTACAAGGTTTAAACCCAGATTCTGAATACAGCCCGCTGTTGCTGTCTGTTTGAACAAAAATTTGCCAATGCTAAGGGAAGGCAAACAAAAATGTCTTCACTGGTTCTTGTAAAAAGAAAAAAAAGGCAGCACCTAATGCTATTACTATCAGGAAAAAGGTGTTTCTGTCAGATAAGGAACCAAGAACACATTCCTCACTAAATCTCTCCATCAGATGCAAAGCCTGTGTACTACTGTTACTAACCCCTTGCTCTGTAATCTCTCTGTATATATGTCTAATTTATCAGTTTCTTGTAGATTGTCAGCAGCCTGCTGCCTCCATACCGCCACACGGCTCACAACTAGCCAGGGGGCCAGATTGCCAGACTGTCAGGTAAATTTAACTAACTATTTTCTCTTTGCACATAGCTGCATGCACGCCTGCAACTCCCTTCCTCTTCCTTATATGAAAGCTCTTCACTGCAATTCTTCACTAACAGCAAATTTTTAACAGCTTGAGGAACAGTGATAATTTCAGCAGTGACAGTACAAACATCAATCACAGCATTCACACACTTATATCCATGTAAAAATATGGAAAAGAATGCAAAGTTGGATCTTGCAGTCCTCACTTGGTCTCTTTATGCAGACAGTTTCTCAGTGATGCCAAAATAGTAATGATTTTTATTTTGTTGCCAGATAAATTTACATAAATGGGGGCTTGTAATTTTAGGAGTAGGTGTAGGTTTCTCTTTTTATAAGGTAGTATTTTAAAGGCACTTGTGAGATTTTAGTAGACACTTCTGAGAAGCTCTCTCTGACCTGGAAACTCAGTGCTACCGCGGTCAGATCTTAATCTTGTCATTAAAAGTAAACTCTTGGTGTCCTTACTTGCAGGTGGTGCAAAGGTCAAATCATGCTTCTGAGACAGTTCAGTTAATCAAGGCACAAAACACAACCTAAACATAAAGAGATTGCAATACTTTTCTTAACAGTTCACAGTATATTCTGTGCATATATTCACTTATGACTATACTCCCTCATTTGAAATAGGTTACGTTATTTTTAGACCTTAGCCTGATCTGCAGTGACCAAGCTGATCTATAGCCCTACATATAATGAAGCTATTTCACATGCAGTGCTAAGCTTCGCATGCGTGGAAGTCTGCTGCAGTGATGCCCACTGGGGAATGGGGTGCGGTACAGCTTTCAGACCGTACGTCTGGCACCGCTGAGCACTAATTCTGCGAGTCACAGGCGATCTCGGTGGCCTTGGAGCAGCTGCTTCATTTCTGCCTCTCTGTTATTGCCTATAAAGTGGAAATATTATTAACTTCCTTACTATATAAGGGTATTATGAAAATGTTACTGAGAAGTTGGTGAAAGTTCTAACTGTTAAGTACTGTTGACTGGTTTCCAGTTTGGAGTTTTACAGCACACTGGAAAGGGTTACTAGTTCCATTTAAAATCCCTGGGAAGTGGTTTCTGCTATATTCTAGATGTTACAACAATTTGAGAACATCATTAGGTGCTTTGGTTATGCAGAAGTTTAATGTCAATAAGTCTTATTTCAACACTATTTAGTTTACCATCACAAAACCAAAGCCTATTCTGTTCCTTCCAGAGCTATTCTCCTGGTGGAGAACATGCTCTAATACCATCCCTCTCTAAATGCTAACAAACAATTGCTCCTGCCATTTTAAAAATTCTTCTCAGAATAGAAAACCTACCTGATATACTGCTGCTATACATTTATCTGCAAGCATTACCTTGTTCTGCGAACAAACCTACAGAAAGGGATAAGGTCTAAAGCAAAGTCTCAAGGTTTTCTGGTTTGCCCCTGAATTCTTCCTCACTGAGGAAGACCTCATCAGCTACAACCAGAACTGGAAGTGTTGTTCAAGAGCACTTTCTTGCCATGTTTCTGAATCAAACCCCTGGAATATGGAAAACAATAATGATAATTAAAAATATGGTTAATATTTTTAAAAATTCACATCAGTCATCCCACAAACAACACACACCTGTATACTTAGCTGAACTATTGACTTTCAAATGACTGTTGGTTTTTACTGCTAGATTGATACTCTTCTGGTGAAGTGAAAACAACAGACTATTACATTAACACTGTTGCCTTGCTTGTCTGGGCCATATAGCTGCACAGTCTCATAAAGCAGTGAAGCGTAACAACAGGTTTAATGCAAGTCAGCATGATGGCATAAGTTATTGAGTGCTTTAAATAAAGTAATTGAAATCTGGAGTAAAATATGAAGGCATTTGAAGAACCAGTTAAAATTACTGAAGTTCAGATTTTCTAAATCCAGCAGAGGAGGAAGACAGGAGCTTGTACTGCCCTTCCTTGTCCTCTGATATGGCACACATGCTTTCAATCATGTGTTGATTGAAATCTGCCTCTGATGAGGCAGGTTAAGGCTGGGTCCAGCCCTGAAGTCACCCTTTTCAAGAGAGGTATGCTTGTTTTTTAAGTTTCTAACATTACTCTTGCAGTAATGTGACCTCTCAGTGACATTTCACACAGGATTAAACAATAGCTTGTTAAGATTTGTAATTCACACAGATGTTTTCTGCATGCTGCAGTATGTCTAATCATGTTCAAGCTAGTTAATATGCCTGCCCATAACACAGGTAGATTCACTCTGAACTTTAACATCAAATACAGAGAGTTTTCCCTCATTCATTATCTATACTGAATTTTAAGTGGGACCTGTGTAACTCTGAGATTTCTAGTAATTGTGATTGCAGTGCATAGGTTTTGGTGAACCTCACTAGATAAGCTATGAACAGATTCAAGCTAAATGAAACTCCAGGACACGTTTAGTCAATTTATTTAGCTATACAGCTGTCTGTCTTTTTGCTTAAGTCTGCATATTTCAACTGGAACCTAATCTGGAGAATCTGTGGGAACCTTTCTTAAGAGATTTTCTAAGTAAACTGATGCAACAATGCTTGAAAGTCTTACTCTGCCTTCCACGCATCACCTCAATTTCTAGGTCCAGGAGTATGGGACAAGCAACCAAATTTAGGCCTACCCTGAAAATTACTGGATGATGTTCACCCTTCCTAGCATCTGTAGCTGCCTGTCTGATGGACTGTATCGAACAAGGCTAAAATATCACCATCATCCAATATTAAAAAGCAAGTGTCTGTCTTTGGATTGTATTCAGGTTTCTGTTGAATGCAGTGAAAACCTCATTTTCATTATCAGAGGCCAAACTCTAGACCCAAGTTATCTATTAATAAAAACAAAAAACAACCCCAAAAAACCCTGTTACTGCAAATTAAATTAATCTTAATTTTATAATAAGAAATAATGCTTTTATTTCATATGAAATAGGGAATAAGTTAAAAATAAGGTAAAATATTATTGTATACAAAATGGTTGTGTTCTGAAAATATCACTGGTCTGTTTATATTTTCTATTGATGATTTGTTACGGTTACAATCAATGCCAGACAATATTGCATGCGAATGGCATCTTTAAGACAGAGAACAGAGTACTTACTAACACCAAAGGGCTTTGCATGCTATTTTCCAATTGATTTTAGAAATACATGATTAGCATTTTGAGTGCTGGGGAAAAAAAGAGCTGCTTAAAAACAGATGATAACACTAACACAAAAAAATGACACAGGCCTCATTCATCAACTGAATGAATAGATCCCCAAATGATATTGGCCTTTGAAGGGGGGTTTACAAAAATGTCTGTTAAACCCAAATGTTGTAAAAGCCGCACATATCCCATGGGGCATGTAACAATGTTCTTCCTTATTCTCAGTTAATAGTTAACAGCTTCAGATTCTTCCATGTCTCTCTATTGCTTTGTGTTATTAATCTCACCTGCCATCCTCTACTGCCCATGACTGTCAATATGCCTGATAGCTCAGCTCCAGGACCTGCTGCCATGATCACCTATACTGCCATAAAAAGCACACTGCATGCCACGTGTCACTTGCTGATTCTGATGTAATTTTTGTTCGTATACTGCTACAGTAATCTGCATTAATGAACTGGATGTATTGTGTTTCTGAAGAAAGGATGCTGTAACAGTAGAGTGTTAGGATAAGATTCAAATCTACTGGGACTGCAAGTGATGGATGTATATATGTTGCCACAAAGGTGCTTGATAACCTTGCTTTTTTTTTTCTCTTCCTAATGCCCCTAGTATTTATTATTGATTGAAAGGGAATGGTGAGACAAAGTTCTATATTTCTTCTGTGCATAGAAGTGTGCTGGTATTTCAAAGTGAGAAGCAACACAGAATTACCATGAAGAGAAAACGAATGTAACTCTAAGCACAGTGTTTCCTAATCTGAGTTTAGTCTGGGATAATGTGTATTACAGTATTTGCAGTCAGGGCTGACTTTGTACTGAAGGTCACACCAAAACATTATTATGGTTGTGCATATTTGTGTAGAGGAGAATCTCATGTGTCTCAAAGAGGTCCTGTTCTAGGCCATTGTTGTACATAACTAGTCTTAACTATGGCCATTTCCTCACCAGTCCTCTCCCTCAGAGCACAAACATCTTGTGTTGCTTATTTTTAAAGCTGGGAAGGAAGCCCTGGAAGACAAACACATCTCTGCTAATGAGCAAGGAAAATGTCAAGTTTCTGTTCCCTTTGGACAATTAGAGAAGTCCTTTGAAAAAAGAAATGGGGCAGCAGGGGAAGAGAGTAAGGCAGTCTTTGTAGGGTGACATGATCACCCCATGTTTGTCTTCCCCAAATGTGATGTTAAGTTCTAATTCACTTTTATTTCTCTGAAGGACTTAAGACTAGTGCTTCTCCTAAGCCTGTCTTGAAAACTTAGGAGGTGCTGAAGCCAGGAGCTGGCTCTTGATGAGTGGATAAGTTTGAGAGTAAATGCAGACCTTTTGGGTCCATCTGCAGCCACTCCTGACGCAGACTCATTTGAGTGGAGTAGGCAAAGATCTCACTCGGATCCCTCTTTAGGTGCTGTATCTGCATCGTATGTGGCAGAATATGGCACAAGAAAAGGATAGTTACAGCCATGGGAAGAATTACTTAGAGAAGACAGGTCTGGTTTCTTCTCAGAGTGTTTGATTAAATAAGTCCAACTACTAAGCTTCAAGAAAATATTTTAGATTAAATATTTATGCCTAGGTGCTTAGGGTTAGACTAAATCAATATGTAAACTGAGGAGTCATAGTCCATAACACTAAACACCTTGGGGGACTGACCTACTCAGACAGCTGAGCACAAAGCAAATCTTGTGAGATCCTGAGCTTCTATAAAGGACTCTCACCAGCCATTTTGCAATCAGGAAACTCATCTTCAGGAGCATTAATATGAAACAGAATCTAACTTAAGACATGCAAGTCTATGTTCTTCAAATAAGCCCAGAGGTGCAAGGACTGTAGCCCCTGCTGAATTGTAATACCTGTGGATTTGTGGTCATAGTCTCCTAGGCTTCTCTGATTTGAAAATGTGGACATTGACATCTACTTTCTTAATGGTGATGGTGCACGCTTGTTTCTGTCTTCAAGCAAACGCAATGTCATTTCTTTGTTTCCCTGAGTAAATGCTATATGTGGAATTACAGACATTTTCAGTACTGCTGGCATTTCCAGTGGCAGATTTTCAAATACCTCTAGCATTTCAAATTGATTCATTTCCAGCGATAGACTAATTGCATTCCATCAGCCAACACTCCAATAGTCTGTCCAGCAGAGATAATATGTAACAGCATCGTTTCTAAAGAAGGAAAATGAAAAAAGCAAATTTTCTTGAAGACAGGGACATAAATGATTGTGCTTCATCATATATCACACTGCTGAGCTTGGAATAACTTCAAGACTGTAGAACATTTGAAGCATTAGGGAAAAAACTCTTCCCAGACACATCAAAGAGCTAGTTTTTGCAATTTTATAAATTGCATTTACTTGCATTCTCTTTTGGTATCTTGTTTTGCCACATGCTTTCCTTGAAAGTTTAGTGGCTGTCACTTAGCTTGACATTGGCTAGATGAGCTGAAGTTCACCCTTTTAAAACAGGAGAGCCCAAGGCCGAGGAATCATACAGGTCTCACTTAAGCTGTGTCTACATTGCCTACTGCAGTGTAGCATAGACTGCTGAGCTGCTTTTAAATGAGCAAACCTGAGTATCTGAAGCTTTTCTAGCAGGAGCGCCCTGGAACTCTACACCAAGAAGTGGGGTATGTTTGTGCTAGCTGCCCGTTATCTTTGTGCTGCCACTGCTAGGCTGCTACGCCAGCCCCACCTGGTTTGCTGAAAGCTGGTTCAGACCTCTCTGCACTATAAATGCACATTTACGCATTTAGATGCTTCAGGGATGAATGCTGTTGTCAGACAAATTGTACATGAAAACCAGTCAAATGACAAAAGCATATGATAGAATTGAAGAGGATTCAAACAGCACAAAACCAAAAGAAAACAAACCATAAAAAGCCCCACCTTTTGCAAGTGTTTATTGAAAAATGTCATGCTTATGTTGCCTGATGAAGAAGGTTACACCGTATCTGTATGAATATACTACTAAATAGGTCACATTCAGTAAAAGATCACGTTTTTGCAAAGTGACGAAACCTGATTTCCAGACTGGCACTGTGCTTCATTTCGAACAATTAACCGGTTACATATAGGAAATCTTTAATGTTCACATAAAGATGGCACCTGTAATTATTTGCTCCCCTGTTTTGCACATTCACTCATTTCTCCACATAGCATTTTTCATCAGAGCATGCAAACAGCAATCGTGTACATGAACTGGCAAGCAGGATATCTGTGGCATTTCATGTATGCATCCAGGTGTCACTGAATGTGTGCGCACTGAGGATTTTCTTTATGTATACTGTATATCTGAGGTTACAGATTTATAGATGACATTTCATCCCCTTTTGAAGTTTGTTTCCAGCCCTGTACTATTTGCATGCATGTAAAAAGTTTGCTGTGTATTTTAAGCACTTTTTCTCTTTTCTTTTTAATTTTCAGTCCTAATGCTCTTGCAGAAGAGCAGCCACATTCCAGCTCTCAGTGTGCCCCTCTCAACTGTCTCTCTAAGCCTCCTCCTTACCCCTAATCTTCATATGCAACATAAGAGAAAATGCAAACAGAGTGGAGTTCATGAAACAAAGGTTGGGGTTGTTCCCAGCAAGCGGGTAGACAATCCTGCCTTGTTGCTGCATTGACAAGTCTGGATTCATATCCCCTGCTCTGGCGACCGAGGGAAGGTTGAGAAGAAGAACACAAAGCACAGAGCCCAACCTATCAAGAAGACTTTTTATGGTTCCTCTGATTGTATTCAAACTTTGCTGTCACAACTAAAGAGTAGTGAAATTTAACATCTTGACAGAAATGTTCCTCCCAGCTGCTTGGCTTTACCTCTGAAATAATGAGAGACTTAAGCCAATATTTAAAAAAGTATGTTACAAAAATCCTACCCTCACATCCTCTAAGTTCAGCCATAGGAACCAGTTCAAATTTCCTTTTGTCATTAAGGGTGTGATATTTATTTCTTACTTTATTTGCACCAGAATTTTGTGTTTATAAAATAGTCTTTTTTTTTTTTTTGTGGGAGTTGTGTTTCACTGATTTTATTTTTTAAAACCAAGCAGAAATAGCTTAAGTGAAGAATGACTGTGTTAATATTAAAAAGAGGCTTGTTGCATTGGCCAGCATATGGCCAATTTTTATTGCACAAAAATGTTGGAAATGGGTTGAATTGGAATGTTAACAATGACTGTACATTTTGCTGCTGCACTGATATTGTTTATGCACTTGGGTTTTTTAATTCCTATTACACTAGCTTCTGGTTTTGTTCTAGCTCTTCACTGAAAGATAATTATTAAGCCTAAGAAGGAGATGAAAGGATGATGTATTGATTTGTTTTCAGTTGTTTGCTTGCATCGTAATTATATTTTTGCATTTCAGACAAGTAGATGAATTGGTGCTGTTTTTTGGGGTTACTTTCTATTTGGTATCTGAGAAAGAAAATCTAAAACAGGTAAAATGTGTGCTAATTAAATTAATTCCTCCCGCTGCCATATTCAGGATACTAGTTCGAGGCCTTACCGTGAAAGGCTAGTATGAGTGGCAAAGTTGTATGCATTTTGTGTGAAGTATTCTGTGGTGAAAGAACTCATGCAGGTAGGGTTAATGGTGTGGATCAAAGTTAGTAGGACTTTCCTGTAGTGCATTTTTTCCTTGCCAAAAATCAACAGATACAGAACCTTAGCTCATGTCAGTTTATGACAAATACTCAGGTGATCTACGCTACGCAGACTCTATCGCAACAGTGCACAGTGTTCCTAGTTAAAGATTCTTTCCTGTAAAAGCTGAGTAAGTCTGGGTTTTTTCTTAAAAAGTAGTGAGTTTCAGAACAAAATCGAGGATAGAGGAATTTATTTTGCACAGTACCTGACAGCAAGGCAAGCAACTGAGTAGGGGGTCATGGTTCAGCATCTATGGGCTTCCCGTCTGGTTATCAGCTAGAGAAAAAGTCTGCAGTACTGCCTATCTGCCTACTTGTTGGCAACTAGCAGACTCCTTGCTTTGTCAGGTGGCCTTAATTTATTTACAGAAGAAAGGCTTAGGTATTTCCACATGTCTTTATTCCTTCTCTGCAGCATACGTATGACCTAGAAGCGGGAAACAGAATACAGCCTAAGGTACAGGGCAGCTGGGGGAAAAAAAGTTGCTGCAGGTGCGGTTGGAATAATGCTTTCATATTCTGCCTGAATCTGAGAAAATGAAGTCAGTCTTCTGTTAGTAACAGTGCTTACCAAATGTTACAATACACAAAACATCAGCAGAGGAAAGAATCGGTGACCACTCAGTGTGCCTAACAAATCATTATTACCATAGTACCAGTAACGAAGGTGCTGTAAATAGAAATACTCTGTGTCATCAATAGTGTATGTCGTGTAACCTTGGCAAAGCAGCTGAGCTATTGTAACAAAACATTCAGAGTCAGAGGTGGAGAAAATAGGAACAAACCGATAACCAATTCTGATCAGATCAAACAGACAACACTCGGCAGTGTTTCGACTTCGGTTTCCATGCGGTTCATGTGATTCTTCTCGTACACATTTACATCACTGTTCAGTATCATACTTAACCTACGTGTTGTCTTGTCATAGAAAAGTCAAGTAAAAACTCGTTCAGCTCTATCATACTGTCTGATACTGAAATTAGCTGCTATTTTGATTTTTATTAAAAAAACCAACCAAACAAACCCAAACCAAACATTTTGTCTGAGGCAAATGCTTCCTTCAAAAAGCATTCCTGACCTTGTCAGACTGGTGTATGAATATCGCACAGTGGCCATGTCTGCGTCCAACAAAGACAGCTACTGTACATTGTTAAAAAGAAAAAGAATTTGCATTGCACTTTGAATACAGTTACTGCAGGCTTCACTTGGAATAGTTTTTCCTATTTTCATATCCAAATCAAATGCATTTTCTCTGAATTTAAGTTAAATTAAACAGCAATTCAGTGAAATACATTTGCTTTCTATATAGATATGAATTTGTTGGGAAAAATGTATCAGAACAGTTGTTTAGGAACGTATTTGTTTCCAGTTGTAATTTGCAGAGCAACTTTGGGAAATTGAAACATTGTACTGGTATGTCCATGAGGATCAAAAGTTATGAAACAGCATCCAATGGTACAGAAATTGTGGCCACGTTTTATAGAAATAAGTGGGTTTATTAAATTTTTTATTCTCTTAAAGCTTTAAATTCTTCATTTCTAAGCTTTCAATTTACATTTTTTTATATGTAATAAAATTTAAGTGTTGGAAATGTAAGAGAACTAGAAACAAACCAACTTAAATGTACAAATGGCTGTAGTTATTGCATTGTAAGTTGTAAAACTGTGTAGGTCCCTGGGACAACTTTTGTCAGTTAACCAGTACAAAATAAAATACATATCTTGAAATTGAGATGATAAACTCTTCTTTATTATATAGTGATTGATTACATACAACTTTGTGAGAGATTTTGTAGGAAATATTTACATGCAGACAAAACCAGAAACAAAAGCTTGGTTTTTTAAGGGTTGCAAAATATTATATTTTGCCCATTTAAAATTAATTTATGATGTGTTGATATGTATTCTGATTTTTAAAAATTAAGAAAAAATTATACATACATTTGTAAAGGCCGAGTGTACTCGGAAATACTGAAATGTGTCCTACACAGTAAGGAAGCAATTCAAATCCTGCTCTGACTTTTTTATCTGAAATGCAGCTTTTGTTCTCTATGATGGCCTTGAAATGTCTTTGGATTTGGAATAGCCTATTCAGTTCTGGGGCATTTTGGTTTGGGTTTTATTTTCAGATGTAGTGAAAAAATATTCCTTGTTCAGTGAAACGGTCCACTTCTGGAAATCCAGTTTATAGGAAATGGGAGGGGGGAAGAAAAGGAAAAAAAAATAGAAAAAAAAATTCAAATATAAGGGGAGAAAAAGATAAAATTGTAAAATGTAACAGTATAGAAAATATATTTTCTATCAGTCAGAAGAAAAATGGAGGTTTTACAGAAAGAGGAAATATTACCATTTTTAATGATAATTGTATAGAATTTTCTGCCTTCTAGATGGAGGCAATAGTGATATTCTTTCTGATTGATCTGATTGACAGGTTGGCATCTCTGTGCTTTCTCCACTCACATTTTTCACAGTAAATTAATGTAATCATAGCTATACAGTAGGGTTCATAGAGTGAAACTAATTAACGCTGCAAGTTTTAATGCCAAAATGACTTCCAGATAATTTTTTATTTGAACTTGTTTAAGCCATTTGCCATATTTAAGTGTGAATAGAAAGGAGATTAGTTATGAAATATAAACTCACTTATGAAATATTACCTCACCTATGAAGGATGTTCAAAATAGTTACGTTGGAAATCTGCAAGTAAGCTGTTAGTAAAATGTGACCCAGTCCTTATCACACTGGGAATGACACCCACGAGCCTGGGCCCTTATTTTGATACCAACCTTATTGTTCAGCTTGCAATGCCAAAGTCAGTAGTTGTGCTGCCAATTCCACTATAGCTGGATTGATCATCATCATAAGGCATAGATTATACCGGCCCTTCCGAGGTCTGTTCCTTTCTTTGGCAGAAGATGCATATCCACTGAGGTTACATTAAATTTCTTTCTTTTGTGCTTTGGAAATCTTCATCTGAGAACGGCAGGCACTGAAGTTTTACCTTCAAAGTATGGGAATTGCTACAGTTACCTCTTTAAAAATTCCAGTCATCACTTTTCTTCAGTTTTCCTTTGTTGTGTGTGCAGTCAGTCTGAAAGGGATATATAATATTCAGACTTTTTTAGCCATTAAGGGGGTTTTTTAGTATAATTAAGCATCCTGTGGAAAAGAATCAAAAAAGCAATTGCCTTTCGCCTTCAGGCACAAATGCATCTAAATATGCAATGTAAAATGCATGCATGAGATTCTTAACATTGCGTAGCTTTTCCACATCCATAACTAAGATAGAAAATTCCTATTTCTTGTGTAATCTGCATATTCCTCTTGCTAGAAAGGCAAGAGGACTATCACAGAGAGTCTGTATCTTGCATTTGGAGGTGCATGGCTTAAATCCTTGTTGGTTTTTAATCTGTTTCCTGTGGAGTTCTTGAAAATCCCCTTTGTGAAATCAAATTGCAACCACGTGACAAACTGACAAAAGGTAAAGGAAAAATCCTATATTCCATGACTGGAGTTAATGTGCAGGCAGACTCTGGGTGATAGGGCCTCGTGTTTCAAAAATGCCTTTCTACAAATCTCTGTATTTGTTTTGTTTATCATGATTTGCTGTAAAAGAAAGAGTGGAGGAGAGTGTGTTTTTTTCTCAGCATTAGTAAACTGAGTTGAAAAGTTTTTATTGATTATATGGTTATTGGATTTCAAGAATATTTTGGAAATCAGTAAACACAAGTGATTGATAAAAGTTTCAAGTAGACTGGCTTGCTAGCCGAGTTGTTATTTTATCAGCTATGAAGAAGAAATAAGAGTAATCTAGCTTCTTTTTTTTCCCCCCTCCTGTTCACAGATATGGCTATGTGTGCTATGCCAGTGGATAAATTAAGTCCATTTTATTAGTTATTGCCCTATTGATTTTCAGCCCTATGGTTTGACTGTTAAAGGGTTAATTAACTTGATCCTTTGTAAACAATTTAAAAAAAAAAAAAGAAAACTGATGTTTTGTGACTTTTGTAATCTAATGACTGTTTCCATTTGCATGATGTTCTGTATCTAACGAACCATACAGATTGCTGTGTTCCTTTCAAAAGAGTTTTAACATTGGTGGAGTTTGTGACAAACACAAATTTGTATACTGTATGTTTACTGCTGTAATAACTCAGCTACTCCTGTTGAATTGACATTATGTTGTCCTGCCTTCTTGGGGTTAAATGATGGAGTGTTTCTAGATGATGAATATAAAAGTATATATGTTCATTTGCTAAAGACTGAATATTGGAAACTCTTCTTGTTGCTACTTTATGCTAAAAGCAAAAAAGTTAAATAATTCTTGTTTCCAAAAATGCATCATTTGTTTTTAAAATTGAAGTAATTCCCATGTTAACTCTTCCTTGTCCTTGTAGACAATCCTAGATTAATGCCTTGTGAGGGATTCATAAAGTCTGTGCTTGTACATGTGTAATATGATCATGCAGTCAAATGGTTGGGAAAAACACTCTAGTGCTGAAGAAAATAATTAAAAGAAGCAAATATACTGATTCTTACATCTTTACGTTGCAATTAAAATTACAGTGTAATGCATAACTGTTCCAGTGAATAAACTGGCCATTTTTGTTCATTTAATTCCATGCTGTCTGGTCTACTTCTATTTACGTCAGTTTGCAGTGCATTGGCTTGGCTTATACTTTTGCATTTATTTAGTTCTTAAAGATCCATAATTGTAAGTTTAAAAGGTATCAGAAAGGAAATTGAGAAGGGGAATCAACATTCAAGGAAAAAGGAATCAGAATTAAAGCAAAAAAGCTTCCTCTGTTTTCTGAGATTGAGGCAGACGCTAAAATAAAGGCTGATTCCCCGTATACTGTTTCCAACAGATTTGAGTAATCTCTGAAATGCTGCAACATCTGCTTGAAGTCTCAGTACAGAAATGCTTTGTAAGATGCAAACTTCCACCCTCAGGGGATGTGGAAGCAAAGGAAGAGCTGAAGTTGGCATAAAATTGTCTTGAGAGTGCCGTATACAGTACAGCGTACCATACCTGCTTTTTAAAGTAAGAAATGTCTTTTATCTCTTGTGGAGATTTTATCTCTTGCTCTGACAGCAAGGGGGTCAAAGTCCTCCCTCAGCAGCCAGTCCTGCAGTGGTCTGGGAGTGTGGCCCTGGCAGGCAGCTCCTCCGGTGAACCTCACTGCTGGCAGGGTCTCTGAGGGGTAGCAAATGTCCAGCTTTTAGAAATGGGCCAGGAAAAGGGAAGAGCCTGGAGGAAGGTTTGTGCCTCCAAGCCTGCTGTGATATTTCACTCAATAGGAGCTATTGGAGGGCTGCTTTTGTTTTTGGCTGGCTGGCAAGGTGCTTTGGATAGTAACAGGATTTGTGCATAGTGTCAGAAATGCAATTCAAGAGCTGTTACTTGTCCAAGTTCTTCCCACTTCTCTCTTTTCTTCCTTTTTCTCATCTAGCGGGGGGAGGTCTCCCACCTTATCTGTGTTCATGGCAGAAGTGCCTTTGGCAGCAGTGTTGCATTGATCATTTTAGCAGAAGTGTAGCTGCTCAGGATAGAAATTTCTTACACTGGGTGTTCCTCCTCTTCAATTTTAAATTAAAAGAGTTTCTGAGAATAAAAAAAGGGGAGAGAGGACTTTTCTTCCTTAGCATATTTGTTTTGATAGCAGTTTCACACAGGGTTGCCCTTTGTGTGAACATTCTCATGGCAAAGTTGATTTGAGAAACTTCTAACCCTTATTGCTCCTTCCCCTTCCTCTGTATCCTCCCTTCAGCTGGTCCTGTGCAGCTCTCTGAGAGGCAATGGTATGAGTAAGGTCACTGAAATAGTCTGGATTGAAGGAAAAAAAAAAACCACCAAAAAAACAGGCCTAAAAAATGTATATCTTTTGTTTCCAAAGAAAATGTCTGTGTAGTATCTCTCGTTCTGGAGCAGGAGGTAATTTCTGACAAATGAACTATTGGTTTTCCTATAGAAACATGCCAGATAATAATGGAAAATATCCCAAAGCTCAAGTTTACAGTGACTGCTACTGCAAGTCCTTGTTTCTGGATGCTTCCCTTGATAAGTCCTGGAGTTATGCTTAAAGAAATGCAGAGTACTCCCAGTTATACCTAAAGGCAGCAGGAGCCATACTTCGACTCTCTTAACACCATGAAACACTGACAGGCCACTGGCAACTCAGGTTGAGCACAAAAAATTACTGCATAATTTTGAACAATGTTGAAACCTAGATTTCATGAGACCAATAATAAGAACAGATGTACTAATTATGAAGAGGGCCATATTAAAGGGCCTGACATCCACATCTTCTAGCAGCCTGTGAATGACAAGCATAGAAGAGAAGATTTTATATATAGAACAAAATACAGGGGGAAAATGGAGCTAAAATAGATAATACTAATTATGTACATCCTGGGAAAAAATATTGGGAATAAAGCCAGCTCTCATCTATTTGTGTTTTCTAAAGGCACAGGCACAAATGCTTTCCTCTCAGTGGAAGGTTTGAGTGATTGCCTGAATGAAAGAATAAATTCCTAACTTTGCACAAAAATAAGGCTCAATACTATAGTTGACAACTCAGCAGAAGCTCGATAACCCAGTAAAAAATATTGACCTTTGCAAGAATGATTCCTTCTTGACTAGAGCAGTATATTAGAAAACACATATTTCATTCATTATTATTTATAAATTCTCTTATATCATATTGGAGGTATCTAATGTCAGGAATAAGTTTTGGTGGCTGGTTTTAGAGGGAAAAAAAGGTTTAAATTACTGTTATAATATGTGATTGAGAAAATGTTATTTGTGCGAAAGCTCCATAGAAGGGCAGGAAACAAGCCCTTTCGTCTCCCTTAAGTAAGTGAGTTATCAGGAAAATTTGGAAATAAATAATGAGAGAGTTGTGTCCATTTAAATTAATTCATAGGATTCCTTACCTGGGGAGGGCTGTCATCTTTTTAAGTGTTGATTACCTCTGTCAAGAAATTGATTTTTGCTATTCAGTGCTGTCACGTTGGTTAAAGTATTAAAACTAAGGCTACTTACTCAGATTAGGAATATAATATGGAAAGCTACATGAGTACAGAACTGCCTTGAAGATCAAATTCTGAATGCAGAGGATGTGGGCCCAATATTTTGTTCCTCTTCAGAGAGATGGGAAAGGCCCATGATCACAGGAGAAAAAGAACTATTCTTTTTATGGGACACAGGTCGTCTTCTATCCCCCTATACAAGACTAAATGGCTTTGCTATAGTGATAAGAAACCTCTGTTACAGACAGACAACCTCTGTAAACTCAGATGGCTCAGTGCTGACCCATCCAAGGTAGCTCTTTCTTTTCTTTGTTAGTTCTCTAAGATGAAGCTTCATGGCTATATGGATGCTACCATCAGGCCCTAGAGCAAGGAAGTTACTTTAGAATCAGGTGGGGTTTTACCCATGTCATTCACAGTTGGTTGGGAAACTTGCTTTGACCTGAGTTAATGGACCTGCCATTCAGTTCATTCCTTTGAGCTTTGACTTAAAGAGATCCCTGCGTTGGACCAAAGCTCCACGGACTTTAGTGGGCTCCACCTGGATGTTGGGCATTCACCCGTGTGGAGCAGATGACAGGACTGTGGGCATAACATGGAGTATCTCGTGCAATTTGAAGATGTGACTGATGAGTGCTTTCGCGACCAGCTTGTGACTCAACTTCAGCCATGCAAAATGTAAAATTAGAACTTATATAAATGCACTGCATACAAATAGCAGCAATCCCAAAGTCCTACGTTACTTAAAAAAGAAAAGCCTCTGTAAAGCCACCACTGCTTTCAAAGGTTTTTGTTATCTAAGCCAAATTCAAAGTAGCTCTTTTTACCTTCAGAGCACTGTACACTTACTAATTCATTTCTGAAACATCTTTGCAAAATAGGTACTGTTATCTCTCAGCTACAGATAGACAAATTGAGACTATGCGATGGGAAGACATCAACGCTCAGCAAAGTGAGCCAGGTTTCTTTACATGTAACCCTTCACCTCTCCACGTACATCCACCCTGCCCACACTGGATACCAAAGTCATTTTAGATGCGGTAGCCAGGTGCTCTCAGAAAGGTGAGTTATTTAGTCCATGTGGTATATACCCTGCTCCAGAACCCGCATTACTTGAGTGCTTGATTTCGTTCAGAGCTTGTCCCCTATTTCTCCCGTGCTTGGTATTAATATATCCTCACTATAAATAGCTGAGGTTTAGCATCCACTTTCTGGTTTTAATTTCCTTAGCCCTATGCCCTCTTTCTGACTGTCTGCCAGGCCTGGAAACCAAAAAGGCAATTTGACTCACAGGGTCCAAGATGAAAACACTGACTAAACATGGGAAAACTTTTCTTCCTCCAACAATGTTAGATCAGTAAAATAGAAATGTTCTTTTTCTGGTAGAGAACTTGGATTTCCTTTAAAGTCACTGCATCCTTTTAACAACTGTGTTCAAAATCACGAATATAAATCCGTGACAGAGCCCAGCTTAAGATTCTGGAGTTTCTGAAGTTTCAAACCCCTTGTCTATGCAGTTATGTTTAGCACTATTTATGCTTGAATATAAAAGCATGGCACATTTCAGTCTGGTAAAGTTACAGCCATTTGCAGTGCATAGAGCCTCAGATGTATACCGTAAAGCTAGCTTGAAGTACTGAGTTCCAAAATTAGACAATGCTAGCTCTCTGGAGGTAAAAATACATTGTAAAAATTATAAATATGAATGGAATGCTATTTTTGAGATTTAGGATACAAGAGAGAGTTTAAGTGGAACAGGAGCAGCATTTATATCCTTTTCACAGCCTTTGCTCCAAATAATCATATTTCAGTCCCAAAAGATCGAAAGGAGTCTGTGAAATGCGGAACAGAATGAAGGCAAACAAGGGTGGATGAGGCTAACTTAGAGGAGTCTGCAAATGCAGCAACAGCTTTGAAGTCTCTCTGTTTTAAGTCACTATAAATTATTGAGAAGCATGCTGAAACTCCAGTGCACGTACCATATGCCTCATTAGAAGCAAACTTAAGTACCTGACAGCTTGGTTTTTACAGTAAGGAAAAGAAACAAAGTTAAGGGAGTATTGCAATATTGAGACCGATATACTCTCTTCCAGAGCTGGAAGTAAGAATTATGCCTTTCTTTTCGCAACATGTTTTATCAGCCAATTGCTCTCTAGGTGCTGATTTGTTAAGGAGAGAACCAAAACGTTTTGCTTCACTGTTTTGGTACGCATTCATAGAGAGACAATGGTTAATATTTAATGTATACAGCATCTTAGCAGTACACGGCTCTTTAAACAACGTACAATCCCATTTGTCATAGCACTGACGAAAGAGAGGGGAGCTGAGGCTAGACATTGGGAATAATGCAAAGCAATGGCAAAGAACACTTTGTTTCATGGTCACACATTTCGATGTGGACAGAGCCCCTGCTCCCAGCTGCAGCTCTTCCCGTAGGGAGAAGAGCTCCTCCCGTAGGGAGCACGCCAGAGGAACAGTTCATAGCAGCCACCAGCTCCTTCCACACAAGCTGTCATCTTTTCCCCAGGAGTCACCACCAACTTTCCCATCATCTCACCAGGCATGGGACTCTCGGAGAAAAGGGAGAAGCTGCAGGTCCCAGAAGAGATGGTGGCTAGAAGCTGGCTGCTGCCACCATCGGCGGATTAGCACAGCCCACCACCAGCTCCTCAGTGGCCCCTTGGAAAAGCCCACCAAGGATCTCACTGGCACATCTTTTCCTGTCAGACCACAAGGAACTTGTGGGCTATATCAGGAGCAGCTTTGCCTAATTTATTAATTCACAATTTTCAACAGTGAATTTAACTTGATCTGGCAAAAAGCTAGAGGCACTATTGATCTGTCACTCTTGCCCTGGGAATCAGACCCCACTAAAATGTCTCAAATGGGGAGCTTAGACCATGGTTTTTAAACTTCTTTTTGTAATGGCTGGTGTCTTTCACTGCAGAAGGAAATAAGAAATGGGAGGAGAGTAGAACATCTTCTTGAGCATAGCTAGCTTTCTCCTGTTTACTAACATGACCTTACAGAAATTTGTTTTCACCTGTAGTTAATCCAAATCAAAGCTAAAGCACTGCTGCTAATGCTGTCAAAATGTCTGACATTAATTGGATAGTGGGAAACATATTTCATTAACCTGTGGTGGTGATAATGAACAATATTCTTACTTCTAAAAGCAATCAGTCTTTGTTAAATGAATGCCATTCTGCAAGACTTATCTAACAAAACTGATTAAATAGCAATTACTACCTCTAAGCAGCAATCCTTCAGTAAAACTAAGGCATATGTGTGATAGCTTTATCTCAACACGATTTCAATAAATTCCAAGAATTTGCTTGCAATAGACAAAATGCTTTTGTGCAGCAAAAAAGGGGTAAGACAAAATTAACATCGAGGCAGTACGTAGCAGGAATGTTTCTTCCTTTGATTATCATAGTGCTGTTCTTGCAGAGCTACATGTCAGCATTCATCTGTATGGTAGAGAAAGAAGCCCTGGCTTCCTCTTTTCTAGGGGGTATAAATAGGATTCTTTATTACAGTGGCTGGAAGTGGACAAAACCTGCTGCTGGGTAGTCCCCATAGTTATCTTTGACAGGGCCCAAAATGACAACAGGAGGAAACAAATAAAATACAACAGTGTTCCCTCTCATACGGTCAAGACAGAAGAGAGATCTGTAGAAACATTATTGTCTGGGCAAAAAGAAGCTGCCATGGATTTTCTTCTGAGGGCTGCCTACCCATCCTTTTTTGTTTCACCAGTTAATACCTAGGATTTGTCTAACCCCCCTGGAGTGCTTGTCATGGGTTGCTTCTGATGTTTGACTCCTAATTCATGCTGTTGACGCTGCAGCTCCTTCTCATGGGGAAGTAAAGCCGTTCCTAAGATATGGTATGTTCTAGACTTTTCGATGGGGAGTTAGTAACAAAAAAGCTGGGTGTGTTTTTTGGTGTAAGCCAGTGCAATGCTATACATTCAGGGTTCCCCACCCTGTTCTGACACACACACTGGGTGCTGCCCAGGGAACAAGCATCAGGCTTGAGTCCCTCTCATCTTTGGCTCCCCAGGCTAAGAAGCCAGAGACTGCAGCCTCAGGCTGAAAGTCACATTATGTCTTTGAATGCTGGATTCTGTGTTTGCCTGCTGATTTAACTGAGGTTAAGTATCTGCCTCGCATTTGCTTGCTTACTCTGTGTATCTCTGTTGCACACACTGCAGTTGCTTTGTGCATTGTAACTGCTGCTGCCCTCGGAAGAGACTTTTCATCTGGAATGTGCATGAGGGCCTGAGATGAGTGAGATTCTTCTCTAATTAGTATCCTACTCTATTTTTTGCTATATCGGTTCTTGTTCTTCATTATAGTTCCCTGCTGGCAGAACTGGTTTGTGGGTTATACAACATGCAGTTCACAGCAGATTCAAAATGTATGACGAGCTGTACCCTAACTTAGGCAGGACTTGGCTTGGTTAGCTATGTATTTAAGTATGGATTTTCTATATTATAAGCTGCATTTTAACTTTAGTTTTTATTTGGAGTTTCATACCTAACAGAGAATGTAATTTTTCTGTCAGACCTCAGAGGAGGTACTGTCCAAGTTAGCTCTAAATAAGCTACTCTAAAGAGGCTAATGTTCGTAATGTTTAGAAACATTATACATGTGTTTTTGTTAGGTGCTGAGTTCATGCATCTTCTTTCTCAGGGTCCTGTAGATTAATGCTCTAAAAATATGTTACTACACAGATTTACCGTGGGGTACAGCACAAGGTAGTATTCGGAGAAACTAATGCTAGAGGCCATAAACTGAATCCAGGAACAGATTTACTGTGTAACTGACAAGAAAATAAAGTTAAACTCCGGCAGAAATAAAGCAAGTTGACCAGAGGCAACAACAGAAACAGTCTCACTCAAGGAGTTAGTCAAAATCAAGTCTTCTGAAGGCTGTTTCCCTTAAGGAGAAGAAAAGGTTAATACAAAGAGGTTTACTGGAGGAACAATGGTTTACATACAAAGTGAAGCATCTGTTTTCTCACAAAAATGATTGCCTATAAAGTCCTGTTTGCCTGAATGCTTTGGGGCTCCAGCAGCATGAGATGAGTGCTCGCAAGCCTTTCGCATGCCAGAAGCGTTCTTTCAACTTTTTCTTGAGGCTAAACCTTGCCAGCTGTCCTTGCCTTCCTTCTACACCTCTGTGTGCTTCCACAGCGATCCTGTTGTTCCTCCTGCATGCAAATAGGTATAATTACATCAAGTCTCCACCACTGTATTTCTCACCACCCCCACAGAAAGCTTTGGAGCCAGATGGCCCAGCTAGTGACCATATTTGCATAGGTTAGATGTGGCCTACTGGTTACCTCAGTTACCATACAACAGAGGGGTACATAACTTTTCCTGCACTTTGTCTAGGGTGGGAGGTACATTGCAAGCCTTTTATTCAAGTAGTGTAATTTTCTGACCTTCATGTATTTTAAGCAGAATTTGCAGCAACGTCTATGTTTAAGCTTATTCAGTATTTTCTGGTTTTGGATCCCTTCTCCAGTCATTACACTAAATTTTTAATCATTTAGGGTGATGTTTTCCAAGATAATATCTATCTCAGATTGACTTTTTACACTTAGAAAAATGTTTTTCCTCTTTGCTGACATTGCCAAAAGACTCGCTGTCTCTCCCTGGAGATGGAGAACAAGAGATTGAGAGCAGTGTATAAAAAAGGAGGAAGGGCATGCCAGAAGGGGCGGCCGGTTATTATCCTGTTAAAGCAGGCAGAACGGACCTGTTGCTGGTGTACAGCAGTTCAGAGCCAGCTTGAACCAGCTGCTCCAGGTCTGTGCTGTAGCTAACTGAAAAGAGACAATTAGCTACTCTGAGAAGCCTGTACCGCACTGCAGTGTACAAATGCTCTACAGTTACCATGAATTTACTGACTGTGTGAATTTCTTCTATCACAGGCTGTCACCTCACTGCTTTAAATACATCAGTGTGCTTCAGGAGGATTTTCTCAAGAAAATGAGCTTTTGTGACCGATCTCCTGATGCCACCGAGTTGTCATGATTCTCTTTTCTGAGGAGACCTTTATTTTCCAGAGTGACATTGTAATAAGTTACTGCTCACTGATAACATCGCAGAAAACAAAATTAACATAGTTCCTACCATTTGTTTGGGATTTGTGGGGTGTATGCGTTTGCCCTTGCTTCCTTAGCTGTTTTCCTTCCAGGAGCAGAGTTCCATGTTTAAAGAGGCAAGTACAAAGTTCAATAATAAGTGATAATTATACCTGGCTAAAGATGGGCAGTTGAGCAATTGGCTAATATTTGGGTTAATCTTAGTTAAGTTATCACCCATAAGAGAAACAGAGAAAGGTCTTCTATTTTCAGTCTTACTTTCATTCCCATAAACTAACATTTTGTATTTTACTATTGTATTGATGTCTTGGACAACTTTGAATAAATCACTTCTTCCCATAATACCTCATTTTCCTCCCCCATCAAGAGAGGCTGATGCTTCCTCCTTGGTGTAGTGCTTTGAGAATTATTAATGAGAGGTTCTCTGCCTCTCTTGCTCTCTCCTTGTTTAAATCAGTAAACTAAAGATTACTCAGTGTTAGAGTTAGTCAGAGTCCAGAGGAAGATTTAAATGTGCACGAGTGATCTGGAAGAAGATTTTTATCTGAACGAGTTAATGATTGACCCTTGGTACACACCCATGAACTGTACGTAGCTAAAGTTTACAAGATCTCTAGCTTGTTGCAATAAAGGTAGCAGGTACTAGCTCTCTTCATAGCATAAGTATATTCATCTCCATATGCCCAGCCCAGGTCAAGTGACTGAAGTCAGGATATAAATCAATCTTTTACCTCTGAGTCACTGTTTTTTTTACATGCTTCCACAAGTAAAACCCAGTGTTTGCAATTGCAAGCACACAAATAAATTTAGGAGGTGATCTCCCTCATTTTTAGCAGAAAATGTAAGGTATCAACCCTTTTCCAGAAAAGAATGATTTCACAAAGAGGCCAAAAGAGTAAGATCCTTGGTGCATGGTGGCAGATGTCCCAGCTACACCAGTTCCCTCTGTGCTCGTTGCTGACCTGCTCTCTAACACTGAAAGGAGAAGACCCACTCATTTGACTTCCTCCTCGTGCTCCCTTGCTGCTGCATGTGTAGTATGGGTAGCACCATCACGGCCCCTCTCTGCTGCCATGCCTCCCATGGGTCCAACACAGCTGGTGCCTCACACAGGTGGCCTCCTGACTTCAGGAGAAAGTGTGTTACCATCGCGTCCTGCATGCCAAGGAAGCCCGCTGGAAAAGACTCAGCAGGAGCCTCACACAGTAGCACAGGACTCTGGAGGAACATGATGCCCCGTCACATGGCTCCCCCATGCAGATGTGGCCACGTTGCATGCATGACCCTGTGGGTGCTGACTACAGGTATCCTGATCCCTTGGGAGACAAGGATGTTGCAAAGTCAGCAGCCTGCCTGAGCAGTCCATAAAATCTTATTGCTGAAGATGTAAGAGCATAAGCGTGGCTGTATGGGTCAAATGAAAGGTCTCTCTCGCCCACTTCCCATCTCTGACAGTGGCCAAAAATGATGTAAGAGCAGGGCAAGTGCAGAGTAGTACTTCCCCAGAATAGTCTTCCAAGCCCCAGCAATTCATGGGCTTCCTGGCAAATAAAGGTTGTGTCGGACCATCGCCAAAGGGAGAACATCCCTGGAGCGTAGCTGACTGCTCTCCCTCTCTTTTGTGAGGGAATACTCCAAGTATGGCTGATGGCAAATGCAGCGGCACGTTACAAAACAGGAGGCTATCTTTTAAAGAAGCCCTAAAACCTGGGCTTTCCAAACCCTAGGAAATCCTTGTGTAGCAGGAACACCACTTTGCAACCAGTTCATCTCTAACTGCACCACATGAAGCTCCCTGACAGACTCAAAGATTCTCATCCTGCATACCACAGACTGCTGTCACCTGCTCTCATGGTGGCACAGGTGGAAGTGCTCTGCCTCCAAATATCACGTCTGGGTTCAGCAGGTAAATAGGTGCTTTCAGACACTGTTGCTATATGAGTGAACCTACTCCCAGGTCTCACAACAGCATAGCCTTCTGATTGTCTTTTTCAGTTAATGTTAATTAAAGTTTAGAGGGGGAAGCAACTGCTTTGCCCCGAAGGAACCGTTTTAGCTGGAATTATTGTTGATGCAAGCATTGCAGCTCCATCCCTGGCATCAAAACTAACTTCTAAGCACTCGGATGTCTTTGACAATTTTCTCGTTGGAAGAGGGGGACCGCATTACAGCCAACGTCTTTTACATACACTGATAAATCTTATGGGAACCGGGCCTCCTTCCAGGGGAGCCATTTCGGAGGCGAACGCTGAGAGAAGGCAGCACACGGACACGGCGGGGCTGTGCGTGAGCGGGGCGCAGCGGGGCCAGCCGTGGGCCCGGGCAATTGCGTGAGCGGGGCCAGCCGTGGGCCCATTGCGTGAGCGGGGCCAGCCGTGGGTCCAGGCGATTGCGTGAGCTGGGCCAGCCGTGGGCCCGGGCGACGCGCCCGGCCAGGGCGGGGGCTGGGCCCAGGGCGGCTCGGCTCAGCTCAGCACCGGCCAGGAGGAAGTAGAGCAGGTGCGGCGCCCACGGCACCGACTTCCCTGCGCCGGCCGCGGGGGGAACTTGCTCGGGGAAGTTGCCGCTCAGCGCTGGCCCGGGACGGGCGGCGGAGGGCTGGGGCTCGCCGGGCAGGCAGCGCTGGGCAGGGCGGAGGAGGCGGCCGCTCAGGTGCTGGCGGGGAGCGGCGCAGGGCGGGCCGGGAGGGAGGCGCTGCCGTCGGGGCTATGTCGTCCCCGCCGCCCCGGGGGCGGGAGGGGCGCTGAGGACCCCGCGGCTTCTCCCTCACTCTGCCTCTCTCCGTCTCTCCCCCGCCCCGAGGATGAACGGAGCCGAGGGCGCGAACTTCAGGCGGGCGGCCATCCGCAGGAAATCCAGCCCCGCCGCCGGCCCCAACGGAGCGGCGCCCACCTGCCTCGCGGGGCTCCCGAGGGCGCCCGCAGGTAACGGCTCTAACGGTTCCTTCGGCCCCGCAGGCGGAGGGGGGGTGCGGGACGGGACGGGACCGGACCTGGCGGGCAGGCCCGGGGCCGCCCTGCCCCGGGGGGAGCGGGGAAGGCGGCAGCGCCGTCCTGCCCGGGTCGCTCTTGCCGTGCGGGTTCGGGTTGGGCTCCCGCGGCGAGCTCCCACGGGCTTCCTCTGCTTGCTCGGCTGGCAGCGGGCGGTCTCGGTAAGTAAAAGGTGGTGTTTCCCCTTCAAAGTCAGGGAAGGGGCTTATTTAGTGAACTTTTGCCGTGCGTGCCTGTGCGGTGAAGCTGAGGGCTTGGACGAGCGTCCCCGCGGGCGGCCGTGGCGGCTGCAGAGCCGGGGCAGGGGGGAGCCCGCCGGGCCCTCGGAGCCGGGGGCGGGCGGGCCGGCAGGGCGGCCGCAGCTCGGCTCATACCCTCAGCCCCACCTGGGCACGACATGTTCCCGAGTTGTGCTTTTAACAGCTCTTAGACCGGCAAGAAAGCAGTCTCCCTCCTCCGACAGATCCGTGCCTGACGCGTGCCCCTTCCCGATGCCTCGGGTTTCTTTACCCCTTTCAGCAGCGAACCTGTGTTAGACTTGCGCTTCAGAAGGCAGCTGCTACGGCATTAATGCAGTGCTATTAAAAGGGGTGGTCAGCTTAGGCTGGTTATCTGTGTTGCCTTGGCCGTGCTGTAAAAATAGGCTATCATAAAATCCAAACTTCAGAAGGTTGTTGCTTATGAGCAAGGTAACGCACATACCCATTTACCTGTCTAAACCCTGTGATTCTGTGACATGACAGCAGGTGTGACACGCTGTGCTCACACTTGTAATGTCACAGCAGCTTGGTTTTATGGATGTGGAAGGACAAAGTGGATGAAATAAAGCTTGAAATCTCTGACATATGCTTGTTATATTGTTGGGAACGATGACACGCCAAATATAAGGACAGGGATGTTTAGCTTGTCTTTTCACAATTTCCTGGCCAAGAAGCCTGCTTAATTTAACAAGGGGTGTGCACAGATAAGAACAGACTATCACAATGCTGTTCCTAGTGTGCTTTATTTTAGCTTTAATGTGTAGTGTCTTTGGATAAGTGTGTGAATCCACAATTTTTTATTGGTGGTGGGATTTTTTTTTTTCCCCCCCAAGGCTTTACTTGCATGTTGACATCGGGAAAGAGGAGTTGTCAGTTGTATTTGTAGGATGTAGACTTAAAGGATTTCATTTCCCTCTAACAGAGGTATGCTAACAACAGGGACCCCATGTTTCCTGTTAGTAGGACTTTGGCTCCCTATCTGCTCCTTCTGTTGGCAGTGGCTACTGCGGCATGTGCTCCAGCATCCTATAATCCCAGGATAGCTTCCTAGCCTCCCTCTCTGTTCTTTGTAGTCAGAATGCAACTGCACTTGCTTCTGTTGCTGACAGAAGGTGATCAGACCGCCTTGATTATGCAAGAATAAACTTTAATCCCCAGGTGCAACATAAAGCTGGGTGTGTTCTTTTGCCTATCCAAAAAAAAAAAAAAAAAGCAGGTGTTTACACTTTTCTGACTTGCAAAATGCTAACGGGGTTTTAAAGGGCTTTTCTAATGCAGGAGTATGCCTTTGACCTGCTTGAAAATGGTAGGGGGAAGGAGGAGTTAGTGTAGCCTACACATCACCAATCCTTACCTCTGCCAGGTGTTGTGAAATATGCTAGTTACTTGTTACTGCTTGGGAACAGGACTCCGGCGATTGTCTTGGATCTGTATCTGGAAAGCAACTGGAGAAACTAGATGTATTATTACATGAGCTATGTTTGCTTATAAATGCATTAGAAAAAAAAATCTGGATTATGTATATATCAGGCATATTGGAACTCTTCTCAGACTAGTAAATTGTGTGTTAATTAGTGAGAAGACTTAATAAGACCTATTATAACTCCTGTACGCTCAATAGTTTCCTCAGAGCCTTTGACATTGGCCTGATGAAGTAGGGAACATCACAGGTTTTCCGTGCTGGGAGACAGAAGATCTGGAAGTGTTTCCATTCTTGGTGTTTGAAAATTTTCTAATGCTGAAAGGGGCTACTTAAGGTTTCCGTTACAGCATCAGACCTCTTGTGCATTGCAGTCTAAGTGTCTAACAGAAAAATCTTTCTCCTTTTCAACATATAATAGTCCAAATCATTCGGGTTCATTGTCATAGGCAAAATCACAATTGAATTTTGTTAACATTTCAGCTTGAAAAAGCTTGGTGTGTTTAACTACCTACAGGACAAAGCAAAAATTACTTCCTATTAGAAGCTGACATTAATTTAAATGTTTGGACAAAAGAGTATGTGACTCCTCAGAGATACTTCAAAATGGCTGGAAAACGTCAAGGCTGACAATCTGGAGATGGTTTAGAGGGGAGCATTCAATGGAGTAGCATGATTAATAATCTGGTTTTGAAGGGAGTAACTAATGTGGATTTGGTATCTTTTTTCTGCTGAATTAGAATTCAGAGTTGATACTAACTTGAACAAATCTTTACTTCAAATACATGTATGCATTTTAACTCAAAATTAGCTATCTGCCAAGAAGCAGGCGTAGGCTACTCTTGGCTTGTTCAGCACCTTTCACAAGCCAAGAGCTCTGCAATGTGTGAGCATGGCAGTACTTTGATTCTGCATTGGATTAAGCTATCCTAGAAGGTTGTATCTCCACTTGATTTAGCTGTGTAATGAAGACATAGCTCAGAACACAAGGACACAGTAGCTCACTTTCATAGCAAGAAATAGCTTCTTCCAGCTATCAGTACAGCTACTTCAGTCCTTGCTGTACATAGACTAGGTTAACTTCTTGCACAATTCAAATCTTGCACTGGTTCCTTGGTTTTGTTCACTTAAGTGCAAATTTACACCCTTTCTGAACTATTTTCTTCTGTTCCTTTTTTCCTAAATATACGTCTGCTGGCATTGTACTGTATATTGGCAGTCCCAGACATTGCAGTGTGCCTCTTACGGAGCTGAGGTAATTTGCATTCAGGACATCATTCACTGCAGCAAGGTATCTGCAAACATTGACAGGAAATTAAAAAAAGAGTTCCCTACCACTACTGTTGTATGGCTGCCTGTTAAATGGATATGATTTTATGGTATTATGTTAGCAAAATTTTGGTAGTCTTTTGGGTTTCCATCTTGCAGTGGGATATAACTAAATGAGACTCTAATGGTGTGCTGCTCTAGTCTAAGAAAAATGTCTTTATTGTTCAGGAGTTTAAAAGCTCAAACAACAACTATGCCCTGCCTGATAGTTTTTCATTGTTGTTGTTTTTGTTTTATTTTTGAAAATAATGAAGTTTGGGCTATCATTCTCCTTGCTCCTGGCTTTGTCTTACCTGCTGCATTTTGCTGACTGATCTGTGGTGATAGCAAATTTGATTGCTATACAGGGTGTTCAGGGAAAACCTGTATGATCATTAGGGCTAATCTAAGCAGTGACTGGAATCTCTAGATGCATTAGGGATCACCATAAAAGAGAAGTAGTTGCCTTGCATGCTTTTTCTGGTGAATGCAGGGTTTTTTGAAATTTTTTCTGAATGAGATTTTTCAAGGAGTGCTGAATTTGTATTCACAACTGCTTGACTTGCTAATGACAATACACAAAGGGTTTCAAACAAGATGTACAATTTGATGTGAATTTGCTGAAAATAACGTAAGTCTGCTCTTTGCTGGAGAGGCTTCTTTATAATATACTGTGAGAGGGCAAAATTGCGGAGGTACTGGTAAATAGCATTGCTGAAGTGCTTTTAGGCACAGTTGAAATTGGGAAAGTAATAGCTTGCATGCACAATGCGGATTAGTTTGTTGTACAAAATCACAGGAGCAGGTTGCTTTTGCAGATAAATGATTAAATACGGTTGGGAGATTTTTGGATTGGAAAAGGAGAGCTTGCTCGAGGAATGTATTACTTTTGGGTGACCAGTTACACACAAATATTGAGACTGTTCATACAAAAAAAGGTAATGATTTGCCCTTGGCTATTATTTTGTGCCTTGTCTGTCAGTACCTGTGCTGCTTAAAACTGCAGTTGTCAGACTTCACCCACTTGTTAAGTCATGGTGAGGGACTATCTCACCTCCCAGCATTTCAGTCAAAATCATGTTTATAACTGGGCAGTATTTTTATTTGATACTGTATGTCGGTATGTCTTGGGTACAGTGTGATCTGTGATTAAAGCATTCCAACTGCTGTATTTTGCACTGTTTTGTCTTTAGGTAGTGTTACGCATTTGCTGTGTAAGACACGTTATCTTCCCAGGACAAAGGATTTGTCAGAGGGAAAGGAAAGATATGGAGCAAGCGCATTCTTAAAATAAGATACTTCTGGGCTTTTTCCTCTAGTTCCGTTAACGCTGGGTGGATTTTCTTCAAAATGTTATTGTCAATTCAATATTTTAATCAAATTAATGACTGCGAATCTTGTAGCTGACACTCCTTTTTCTATGAGGGGAAAAAGTGGCTTTCTGTTCCAGTATGGGATACTGTATATGATATCTCTCCTGAAAACAAGGCGATCCAGGATGAACAGCTACACTTAGATGATCAGAGCGATCCCTTCCATCATGTTACATCTGTGAATAAACTTTGCCTCCAGCTCTTGATGGTCGAAACATTTTAATCAAATGTGTAGCTGTGGACAGCTCAATATATATTCAGGCAACAGGATCAACATGCTCCTGTACTTCTGACAAGGGGAAGAGAATTCTATATTCTCAAGAGAGGGTATCCCCAGAGTGGTAGTTTTGTCAATAACCCAACTAAATAAAGGGAGGAAATAGAAAGAGACATTTCTAATGGTTTCTTGAACTAGCTGCCTTGGAAGTAGTATTTTGACAGAGATGGCCTTAGCCGAAGAAACAACTTTTGAAATTAATGTAGGGAAGGGAGGAGGGGCTTTGTTGAAATGTTGATGAACCAAGTAAAAATCAGAGATGTGGTCCCAGTGCACAAATACACGACAGTAAGGCAATCCCAGAAGATATGGAAAAATGAGTAAAAGCAGAAGAGAAGAAAAACTAAACCGCTACAGTAGACTGCAAAGCCAGATGTGTCAAGAAATGTATTTCTAATGAGTTTTGGAGCAATTTAATGCCTCTGATTATGCTGAAACTCAAGTAAATGGGGCATAAAATGGATTAAAATTGGAGGCGGAAGACATGTAGTTGAAGGTAGGGCAGAGCGATGAAATAGCACTAGTTACTAAGTATTAATGCTAAGCGCATCACAGATGTTAATGTAAAATATGTTAAATAGCCTTTAAAGAAGGAAAAGCATGGTGGGACTGGAATGTGAGATGTGAAATCCTGTGAGTTATTCCTGACTTCTGAACAAATGTTGTCTTGCAGTAGAGATGATAATGCAGCTGACTTAGAGGTCTAGCCTTCCTCTTGTGAGTAACTGCAGGTAGTTGTGCTCCCTCTCAAATAGATGCTAGTGTGCCCGGATGTAGATGAGAATTGGGGAGAGAAGATGGTGGCCAATGATTAAAAAGAATTCTGACTGATTTAGTGGCTGGATTTCTTCTGGCTTCTTTAAAGATTTGGCTTTTTATTAGTTGAGTATGTGATGTTTCTGTGCTAGGCTTTTGGTTCTGTTGGTCGCTGTTGCGACTGAGTCCTCAGGGTAGGGACTTCCAGCTACTGTAATGGCATCCAGCTTTGTAGCTGTGTAATTACGTTGTAACTCTGGCTCCCGCATACTTGAAACCTGCAGAGTCTGAGCTGCCCCTGAGTGCTAGTGCTGCGGTACCAGGGCTGCTGGTGGCCCCACTGTGGCCGGCTGTCCTAGGCCCTGGTTTAGTGCTGTGTGCTTTATCTGGACCAGCTGGATTTCTGATGGGATTTCTGTGGGATCTCTTTGGGGACCTTGCAGCACTCAAAGGAAAAGTCAGTATAGAGTCAATATAGAGGTTTCTAACAACATCTTAAGCTATTCTCCTATGGGCTAGCAGTACTATAACATTCAAGAAAGTTATGTGGGATGACAGACACCTGAGGATGGTTTTCAAGAGTTCTTGGAGATCCTTTTTATTTGCCTTTTGAATGCCTGTAACTTCTTAACTCTTAAAAAAGAGGGCTTTTGTGTCTTTAAAACAAAAGCATTCTCAGGTGAAAATGCAGTTCTAGGGGAGGCTTTGCAAAACACCTGATTTTTGTGGTATATACAATATACCACAAAATAAATGAGAATTACTATCACTGCATAAAACAATTCAGCATTTGCATTTTGGCTTATTTTAATTCTAAATATAGAACTATGAATTTTATTAAGATGCACTTTAAATTTGAAAGCAAGTTGCATCTATTTACTACTAAAAATAATTGTCCATTTTAGAAAATAGAGTGGTTGTTAATGCAGAAGTTTAAGTTGACTTTCATCAAGTTCTGGTAATCTGACCATACTGTTGCTCTGTAATTACCTTCACACTCTCTTGAGTTATGCATGATAGTGCAGTAAATGGTGTTCCTGGTTTATCTGTATCTGATCCAGTGGACAAATATGCTCACCAGGCTTACAAAAGAAGGGCATGCTAACACCTGAGCTGCCTGTTAACATGCTGTTTGGACGCTGCCAAGCTAGGTCAGGTAGCAGAAGGTAGTTGCTGTAGCACTCTGTGTTGGCTTCTGTGGTTAGGTTGAATGGAAGTGTGTAAGCAAGTCAAAACACAACCACCCAAGCGGTTGGTTGTGCATGTAATCTATTTCTAAACTTCCTTATATCCTTTCCCTGACCTGCATCAAGCATAGAGGTTATCTTCAGAATAACATTCCTGACATGCAGTCAAAGGGGGGGGGGGAAAGTTTATCCCAACTGCTGTGTATAGCTGGCAAGAGACCTGGCTAGTATTGGCATGGGCTGCCCTTGGTGTTCAACTTCAGTGTGGAGAACTGCCTCTTTAAGTGCTTATCTTATTTATTTTCTGTATAAGGACTTTACTGCTTGTGCACAAGATATATTAAAAGCCTTTTGTTCATGGAAATGAGAATAATACTAACATTGTGTATATTAATAAGGAACTTCAAAACACAAATTAGTTACCTGTTCCAAGGATTTTGATAGAGCGTGAACGAACAAGTGTCTGTTCATCCTAACTGTGGAGAAATATTACTTCCTGGTTTTAACAGCTGTTCACTTTTAACAGTATAATCCCTGCTTTTCTTATGTGGCCGATACCAGTGGTGTAGTTAACTAGTTTTATATGGGGTTTTTTGGTTGTTTTCAGCAAATGCAGTTGAGCTGTAACAAAAAAGTAGGCTTACCATTTCAAAATCTGAGTAATACTGAGATGTTGGAATGTGGTATGTAACATGTGAATCTTACCACCGTGAATACTGCATCCTCTTTGTTATTTCCTAAATGCCATTCAGCAGTTGTGTTGGACTGGATCCTGATTAAAACAGATCTTAATTGGGTTTTTTGCCTCATGTAACTTACAGAAAATGTTGAGATAGGAAGGTAATATATTCTAAATGGAAAAGGGGAAAAAAAAAGGGATTACGTAGTTTCACTGTGCATGTCATGATTTGCTGATTCAAATATTTACATCATTTAGAAAACTGAAGAGTATTTCCAGGGGTGTCTCGCACATCTCAAATTGTCAGATTACTTTTTTCCCCACAGTGTTAAACAGTGATGTTTAAAGGCATTTGCCAAGCCCTTGCTGATTGCTTCTGTTCTGCTGGGCTCAAGACATACATGTTCAGCATTCATCTGAAATAGCACGTGGTATTTGACAAGCGTGAGCAGGACCATGATCCTCTTATATGAGACATCAGAAAGCCTTCACAGTCTTCTAAAATTTCTTTGATACAAATAATTCAGACTCTTACTCTCTAAAATTCATGACTTTCACTATGGTTTTCTGAGAGAATATTAACATAGTCCTTTCAAAAAGAAAAGTGTTTTTAAAGCTGACACAGAAAAATGGTTGGTGTCAGGAAGACTGGGTTGGTAACGCTGCTGAAGTGTCTGCATGGGGAATGGATCTGGGGCACAGCAGTTTAGCATAACTCTTTTCCAGTTAATGTGTCTACGCATGATGTAATGAATACTCAGATTTGGTGAAGTTACAGAATCCAAACCGTCGCTTGTAGAGGAATGACTCTACAGCACTACAAATGAAAACTCAAGTTATGTTGTTCAGGCCCAGTAAGTGTCATAAATGCCCCTTTGGAGCACCAGGCTTTCCAGTCATTTCCTTTTGCCTGGAGGTGCTTGGGAGATATTCTACAGATCGGGAAAAAAATTACAGAAATTCTCTAATAGAGTGACATTTTGGAGAGTGTTTGCTGCAGGAAAAGAAAATCAGATTCCCTCTGCTGCTCTGTGGTGTAGAGTGTTTGTTGCTCACACCAGTGCTGGCTTAAAAAAAAAAAAAGGAAATCTTTCACTGTTTCCTTCCTTTGGTCCCAGGGAAGGAGATTAGAGACTGAGCAGAAGTACATGACTTGTGCTCTGTGAAGACTATGGGAGTGACTACATTTAGCAGTCTTCTGTTTTCCACAGTGCTCTGCTCAGCTCTGTTTGCTAGTACAAAAGTACCTATCGGAAGGAAAAAAACCACTCCTGCCCCTTTCTGCTTCCCATGTGTTCATTCTGAGGTAGTCCTTCATGTCACGAGTATTTGGGCTGCCTTTGTGCCCACAGACCACCCTGAATCTATAGTTTGGGATAGAAATGGAAGAATTTCTCTAAGTATTTTTCCTCCCCTTAAGAAATCAAAGTATCTACTGTCAAATGTTAGCTTCAGTTTCAGGAAGGAAAAATGCTTTTTAAATATGAAAAGTGAGAATATGTAATCCTCTCTAAGACTGATAAGGACTGCATGCTTATTATAGTCAGTGAGATGACAGGCAACCCTAAATGTGGGTAAGGCTAGCAGAGCTGGAAACCGAAATACACAGAGCTGAGGTGTCTGAAGTACTACAGTTGGATTTCTTTTTTTTTTTTTTTTTTTTTTTTGTCCATATAGAAGGGCAGGTTGTTTGAAGTTAAAATACAATGTTTGCAGTGACTCAGGGCGTAGAAGCAGGATCAGCTTTCTGATAACAGTTTTTTCCAGGCATGGTACTCAAGGGGTTGGAAAAGCAGAAGCTATTTAGTAACTGGAATTAAGGAGAGAGGACTGCAAGCTGACTGCATGGTGTTGAAAGGACTCTTTATCCTAAGGATTTTTCTTCTTTTATTTTTCTTGGTGTGTGGGCTTACATTGAGAGAAGGCAGGAGAATTCTGATAGCTGGTAAGCATGTTAAACTTTAAATGAAAATTTCTGAACTGTCTTACAGCAACTGCTAATAAGCCACATAGAAGAAAACTAGGTAATCCTGTGCTAATGAAGAACAACCTCAGTTTTTACCATGAGCTCTTGAATGACATATATTTGAGTAAATAGAAGCAAATCATCTATGTTTTTGTGTGGAATGTACACTGTCTTGTCCCCCTATCTTTTTTTCTATATGTGGATGTTATACTGTTGAATGATCTGCTATTTAAATTATGATTATACAATTAAACTATTTGGGGAGTGTGGTTCTTAATTGTAGCATGGTTCCTGTTAGTGTGGGTCAGCTGGGTGGTTTTTTGCTTGGTTGTTTTTTAATCCTGTTGTAGAAAACATTTTTTTTTTTTTTTAAATAAGTTGAGTTAAAATCTTTTAGCAAATTGGAGGTCAATTTGAGAGACCGTAACCTTGACCTTGCAGGTCAATTGAGAGACTTCAGAGTTATGTAAAATAAAGAGGTCTGATATCTATATTTTGTTAGGGGTTTTTCTGGTTGTTGTTCAAAAGGTTATAGGTGGCTTGCCACGGACAGAAACTACTGGGGGGAGGGAAAGGATTTTTAAAAAAAATTTTTAAAAATTATTTTTACAAACAGCATTGGGTCAGTGTTTAACTATTTGGGACATAATGGCAATCTGCACAAATGTTACCTAACAGTTCCTGGAAAATAAGGAACACCTTCAAAAGCTAAAGTAGAAAATAAGGAACTAAAAATTGTGATTAAGAAAATATAAAGATCTCTGAGGAGAATGTGACTAATGCCAGGTGTCTGCCAGCTCACAGCACTGTTACTAGACAGGCTGCTTCAGCCAGCTGTAGTGCTATATTGTTGTAGCAAAGGGACTGATTTCTCAGTGCATTGGCTTTGTCACGGGCATTGCAGTATAGGTAGTTCTTCCAAGGCACTTTCACTGGTAATCTAAAAATATTCCCTCCGGCAGGAGGCCAACCTAATCCCTAATGTAATTTGATAGACTGTACTGGAGCTAAGCATTAGGATATGGTTGGATGTGGATATGGTTTGGACGTCAGCATTTGGGTATGGTTAATACCTTCAAGTATTAAACCATAATTGCATAATGTGATTTCCCTCCCCTGGACATTAAGCCTAGTTTACTGTTCTTCATATTAGCAAGTAAAGGTCAGGAGCAATGCCTCTTAGCCATATCTAACCTGATTTTTTTTTTTTTTTTTAACTCCAGTTCATTCAGAGGCTTTCAGTTAATGCTTTTTGTCTTGCATTGGAAATAATCATGTCTGCCATATGTCTATGGAGTAACAGGGAAAAGGGCTAGACAAACTGAGGTTGTTCTTCAGAATTATCTGCCCTCCTCTATGTTTAAGTAATGCTGCCTGCCTACCCTGTTAGCACAGTGGCTACTGCAAGCACGAGGCCAAAGGCAGTAGGCTGACACAATCAAGTCACCAGTTTTTTAGTATTGGCTTTGGAATATTTTCTATTGATGACAAGGCTAGTCTTTCTTTTACAAAGCATATTGAATTTGTGTAGAAAATGTAAACTGAGTTTTGTTTGTTGAAGGTAATCATTACTGGTGAAGGGTCTGGAGAACAAGTCTTATGAGGAGCGGCTGAGGGAACTGGGGTTGTTTAGCCTGGAGAAGAGGAGGCTGAGGGGAGACCTTATCACTCTCTACAACTACCTGAAAGGAGGTAGTAGTGAGGTGGGTGTTGGTCTCTTCTCCCAAGTAGCTAGCGATAGGACAAGAGGAAATGGGCTCAAGCTGTGCCAGGGGAGGTTTAGACTGGAAATTAGGAAAAATTTCTTTACGGAAAGGGTGGCCAAGCATTGGAACAGGCTGCCCAGAGAGGTGGTGGAGTCACCATCCCTGGAAGTGTTCAAAAAACAGGTAGATGTGGCACTTCGGGATATGGTTTAGTCTAGTCTACCCTTGATTGGTTTAGTGTGGACTTGGTAGTGTAGGTTAATGGTTGGACTGGATGATCTTAAAGGTCTTTTCCAACCTAGACGATTCTATGATTCTATGATTAATGCATGTCTGATATTGTAAGATAATCTATTAAATTATAGGCAAGTTTCTAGCAGTCAGAAATTTTCATTAAAAATCTCTGTAATAACGCAGCAGTGACTTGTGTTTGTCTATTACTACCTCAGTCAAACTAGAATTATATCAAGAGCCTCAAATGTCCAAAGTTGTTTTCCCTTTTCAAATGGTCACTTCAGCTGTGCTTTTATCAGTGCCATGCAGTTGGCAGCATGCTCCCTGGCTGATTTTCTGCAGGTGATCTGAAGGACAGTGACTGTCACAGCTGCTGCCTTCTGCAGAGTCTTGAGGCGCTGGCATGTTGAGGCAGCAGCTTGTGTAGTGCTGGAGCCTTGTCCACCAAGATACTACTCCTGTTCCTGCGCTCCTCCTGGTCTCCTCAGCATGGTGTAGAAGGAAAACAAGCTCTTTCTGTTCTGAGCAAGTGGAATGAATAATCAAAATACAATAATCTCCTCTGCAGAATGATCGTCCCTTATTTTGCTTATATGTTACATAGCATGATGACATCCAGAGCTATCTGGGTATGATAAGAAATTATCAAAGAAACCACTACCAAGAATTTAATTTAGCAGCAAACTGCTATAGGCTGCCTTTTTTTGATTCTGCTATTGTGGTTCCTACAATGATTATAATGTAAAAGAAATAAGTTGAAGATCCTTTTTGCAGAGCATATTGAGTCAATGAGAGGAGTTTTCTGATGTGACCTTAGACTGGTTTGTTTCTTCCTTCAGCTCATTGTTCTCTGTTGTTACTTTTCCTTAACAAAAACACCATAAAAAGACTAAACTCTTTCACTGTTTGCTCCTTATTAACTTGGAAGATGTGTGGTTTTGGGTTTGTGAGTTGGGGTGTTTGGTTTTTAAATGTTATCCTGTTCTCTAAGTAGGACTTAGCAGAGACATTTAGGAATATACAGCCAAATACCTTTCTGAAAAGATGCATAATGTTTGTTTCCTGATTAGTTGATTGTGGAGAATGTCTGCATGTCCTCTCCAATTCGCTTATCTGATATTAAATAGGAGGCAGGTGTGGACTTGTTCTGTGAATGCTAACTGTGTTAGGTGTTTGAATTAAATAAAAAAAAAAGCACAACTGTGTTTTACAACTCAGAGGTTAAAATGAAGGTAATTTTATACGCTAACCTCATACATATGACAAGAATCTAAGTTTTGAAATCTAAAGCTGAATTTTATTCAACTTAAGGTAATTTTAATATAAAGATAATAGAGTAATTTATATTTAATTCAGTATCTTTCAAAACTTCAACCATTTTGGCTTACATACAGAATTGTGCCTTGCTGTGTTGAAAATGTGAAAAGTCAATATTAAAACATGGTACCTATGGAAACTTAAAATATAAGCAGCTGCATATTGCACTTTATTGAAAAATACCAATAAAACATTGTATGAAATCCAACAATATGTAGGCAAGTCTTGACAGATAAATATTTAACTCAGTGTTGGTATACAAGCTTAGGTAGGGATCCTGTGCTTACTTGCTCAAAACAGGCAGGCAAAGTCAATGCAGTAATTTCTTTGACTTTATATTTGAATTTAAACTAACCTTATTTCCCTTCCCTACATCACCTCACTGAATTCTTCACCAGCTTCTATTAAAAACAACCCTCTAAATTGCTTCCTTGCTGGAACCAGAATGCAAAGCTTTGGAGCTGCCTGGTTTAGTCTCTCACAGAATCATAGAATCGTTTAGGTTGGAAAAGACCTTTAAGATCATCCAGTCCAACCATTAACCTAACATTACCAAGTCCACACTAAACCAATCAAGGGTAGACTAGACTAAACCATGTCCCCAAGTGCCACATCTACCCGTTTTTTGAACACTTCCAGGGATGGTGACTCCACCACCTCTCTGGGCAGCCTGTTCCAATGCTTGACTACCCTTTCCGTAAAGAAATTTTTCCTAATTTCCAACCTAAACCTCCCCTGGCACAGCTTAAGCCCATTTCCTCTTGTCCTATCGCTAACTACATGGGAGAAGAGACCAACACCCACCTCACTACAACCTCCTTTCAGGTAGTTGTAGAGAGCAATAAGGTCTCCCCTCAGCCTCCTCTTCTCCAGACTAAACAACCCCAGTTCCCTCAGCTGCTCCTCATAAGGCCTGTGCTCCAGACCCTTCACCAGCCTTGTTGCCCTTCTCTGAACATGCTCCAGCACCTCAATGTCTGTCTTGTATTGAGGGGCCCAAAACTGGACACAGTATTCCAGGTGCAGCCTCACCAGCGCCAAGTAGAGGGGAACAATCACCTCCCTGCTCCTGCTGGCCACACTATTCCTGATACAAGCCAGGATGCTGTTGGCCTTCTTGGCCACCTGGGCACACTGCTGGCTCATGTTCAGCTGGCTGTCGACCAACACCCCCAGGTCCTTTTCGGCCAGGCAGCTTTCCAGCCACCCTTCCCCAAGCCTGTAGCATTGCATGGGGTTGTTGTGACCCAAGTGCAGGACCCAGCACTTGGCCTTGTTAAACCTCATACAGCTGGCCTTGGCCCATCGATCCAGCCTGTCTAGGTGCCTCTGCAGGGCCATCCTACCCTCCAGCAGATCGACACTCCCACCCAGTTTGGTGTCATCTGCAAACTTACTGAGGGTGCACTCAATCCCCTCATCTAGATTGTTGATAAAGATATTAAATAAGACTGCCCCAAAACTGAGCCCTGGGGAACACCGCTCGTGACCGGTCACCAACTGGACTTAACTCCATTTACCACAACTCTCTGGGCTCTGCCACCCAACCAGTGTTTTACCCAGCGAAGAGTATGCCCATCCAAGCCATGAGCTGCCAGCTTCCCAAGGAGAATGCTATCGGAGACTGTGTCAAAGGCTTTGCTAAAGTCCAGGTAAGTGACGTCCACAGCCTTTCCTTCATCCACCACTCTCATCATCACCACTACTCTCTTCATCACCACTCTCTTCAGTATGTTCACCACAGCAGCTATACATGCACAGCAATGGGGAAGGTGAGCTTTAGATGTTGGACTACCGCGTTTTTCCAGCTGTGGTGTGGCTGCTTGCTGCCATTCTTTGGGCCAGAGCTGGTGGGGCAGCCACCGTCACAGCCGCTGTAGTGCTGTGCTCTGACATTAGGGGCTACTGCTGTATTTCCAACTGGCCTACAGATTGCATTTTGATTTAGCAGTTGCTAGGGGGCATAACTTGAAAAGCTGGAGAAGCTTCTTAGATGTTCTGAGCTTTTCATACCCAGTGAAAAAGGCAAACCGGTAACAGTATCGGTCGTATACAGAGTGCTTGTGACTGTATGGAGGAACATATTCTCTAATGGATTACAGTAGGTCCATATGTCTTTGAATACTGTCATCATCCCATCTGTCTGTTACTAAACTGTTTTGCATACTTCCCTATATCTTCTTTTATATATATGTTCAGATGAAGCTCCTCGCTCAGAGTAGTCTTTAACAAAACTGACTGACAGGAAAAGAACTGCATTCAAGATGAATGTTCATACATGGAAGTTTTCTGAACTCTTTGAAACTCTTCAGTATTGACCCACAGCCAGTAAACCAGGTTTAGATTCTCTAAGGTTTAGTTTAACTGTGAATCACTTGCAAATATTCTGTGCCTGGTAATGCTATGATTCAATAGAAATGGTTGTGCTGAGTAAATTTGCCATGTGATATGAAAGGTAAGGGGATTTCTACCCTATCAGCTGTATATTAACCCAACCTGGTCTTTTTTTATGTTCAAGGTGAAAGAAATATGACCAAGTAGAACATAAGTTTGTTTCCCACAGACTTTATTCAAAAAATCTCTCATTCACAGATTAATCTGTGTAATTATAAAATGGTTATATTTAGCAGTAGGTTAGCGTGTTAGTTTTCTCTCCTTAGTTCAAAGTCTAGAATGGAAACAGAGCAATTCACCTGCGTATTTCTTTCTTTGCGAGTGGCTAACTTGGAGCTGGAGATAAATGACAAAAATTTGGAACTGATGATAAACTGCCTATGGAAGTGGATAAAGATGAATATTGCTGGTAGAAGACCCTTAACCTTTTAGTGGTCAGAACTGCTTTTGCTATAATTCCTGCACTATCCTTTTCATATCTGGATTGCTATAACTTCTGCTGAATAGTGAAACCTTTCTAAAACTCTGTTTTCCTTTCTGCTTCCATGGCCATAGATACCCTTACAGAAAAGCAAGTGCAAATGCAACCTTCTTCTCATGTTTCCAGGCTTTAAGTAACTTAAAATGTCACAGTTACGTTCAGGGACTGCTCCGAAAGTCTTAGTGAATCCTGCTCTGAATCTGTCAGTGAATCTGCTGACGGTTAGCAAAATAAATTTGTCTCAGCAACTTTCTCCTGTCCCTCTTTCTTGTGGCTGAGAAGCATAACAAGGAATGGTGTACAAGTTAATGGCTACATTTTTTTGGACATAAGAAGCAGATGTACTTGTCGAGTGTGCTTCCATCTAAATAAGAACAAATGATCCCTAGGTCTGTTTTGTCAAATTGTAGGCTAAACCACTGGATCCTATACTATATCATATCCAAATGTCCATCTGAACCATGGTTTTGAATTAAGTGAGCTGCTATACTAAAGCCACTTAAAAATCATACTTCATCTCTCCCAAGTGTATTTCATTGCCCACTTCAAATCGTTGACCTGACTGGGAAAGTCAGTCCTGGTTTTACTAAATTACCATGCTGAGTGATCCGCAGTAGCCCTCAGTACAGTGACCATAATTCTCAAGATGACATGGAGCAATCTGAGATCAATGGTATCACAGGCTGACCATTTCACAGGACTGAAATCTTCTGTCTGCAGTTGGAGATTGGCTGGCTGCTGATATATTTCTGGGATTTTAAGTGAGAACTGTGGGGCATTTTTCAAGTAAAATGGAAAACCGGGTTTTTTTGGTCTCATTAAAATAAAAGTCTTGATATTTGAAACAGGATTTTTTTCATGGTTTAATTTTTTAAAAAGCAAAACAACCTATTGTAGATATGCAAGATTTTGATCAGATACTGGGCCTGTGTTGCTAATATAATATCTAATTTTTTTTTTCTTTTCAAGCAGCTCTGTATAGCAGATAGTACAGTTTTGAAAGGATTGAGACTCTTTACAACTTATTTCTTCAAAACCAGTATGATTTCCTTTGTAATGTTCTCATTTGTATATGTATTTTTCATCTCAGGAGCAAATCATCAGCCTTCAAAGGTTTTGCAAATATTTCCTTTGATAAAATATTTTTGACCTATTTATCGTAGTCTGTATGATGGGTATGGTTTTTATCTCCAGAATTGTCTTCTAAGCAAAAGAAACCTTAAAGGATCAGTAGCCCTCCCTCTCCTTTCAAAAAACAGGAGGCAGCTACTATATTTTATTTGATTGATATCTCTGTCTTATTGGACAAATAAGTATTAAAGCTTCATGTTGCTGTATAAACCACTCAAAGAGTATGGTGCACAAGACTGAAGACTGATGTTTCTATATATATTTTTAGGGTGTTTTCACACCACAGACTATTTTATGTTAGAGAAACCAGAAGTAACTTAGCTGGTTATTGCTTTTGGACTGCTCTGCTGATACTGAGACTGCTTTGACAGCATTGCAGTGAAGAGATGTCCTTCAAAAACATTGTCCTTGTGTACAATGAATACAAGCTGTTTCAGCTGCAGGGCTGTTCCAAAACTGTTTGATATGATCTCACTGCTATAATACTTGTGAAACTGAGAAGACATTACTGGAAGCTGTGGTGTCTTTTGTGTCCTGGATCTCCTGTGAAAACTATTTCTTCCTTCAGCCAAATAAGTAAGATGAAGTATATTTACAACAACCTCATATGTATTTTCAGTGTGGATGCTTGGTTTGAAAGATAAACTGGCAAGGATCAGGGTCTTTTTCAGACACCTGATGGCCCTTGGGTATGGGTGACAAAAAAATCCACTTGTTGATGTCAGTTCGGGCTTTCCTATAGAAATAACGGGCAATGCTCAGCAGGCAACCGCATTGCTCTGTAAGGAATGGTGAAATGCAGTCTAACATTATATTCTGGTAGCTACAGAAATGTGCCTTCTGTTCATCCAGACAGACTTTCAATGTTCACTTAAGTATCTGCTTTTTGGAGCATGTATTACACATGTGGAGTGCAACAATAAGAATGAAGGGGAAGTGTTCTGAGCTTGTGTTGGTTCTTGGTATCTTCTTATGCATCCCTAGATAGGAGCAAATTAGTATGACAGGATATATCAGAAGGGACGAGTAAAGCCCTCGCTTTGGAAAAAAAACCCAGCATATTCATAAAGTAACTGAAAGTGCAATATTTTGGTAACGAAAAGCTCTCCCTCATTTCGGCCTTGAAAGCCACAAAAGGAAGTGAAAGACAGCGAGCCCTTCAGCATGTAGACTGTGCAGCCGCCTTTGGCGTCAGCGTTGAGGATGCGAGGAGGAAGTCAGCATCGTGTAGAAAGAAATATCTTTTGACCTAAGGAGAAGAAATGCATCCATAAATCCTTAACAAATGCTCTTGTATGTCTTCACTGCTAAGTAAATAAATTACTGTGATTAGACAAAACTGCTTCAGAATAGTAAGGGTATGGTATTGGTGTCACCATTTTCCATAGAGCTTTTTTTCTTAAGGCGTATATTTAATGTAGTGGATATTTAAGGGAAAAAGCAGTTGGGGATTTGTTTACCCAGGAATGTTAAAGGGTAAAAAGATAAAGGAAAAAAGAAAAAAAAACAAAAAAAAAGATTTAAACTGTATTCTATTCTGCTGACAATGTTATTAGAAATTAAAATAGCCTTTTAAATTCCCACCTGTAGTTAATTAGGATTGTCTGCTTCTAAATCATGTATAGGGAAAGCAAAAGTACCACTCAGTGTGGTTAATCAGAGTTGTGAGAGCAAGGTTGAAAGTGTTCCTTTCTACAGCCAGGGTACAAATGTAACAGCTAAATGGCCTGTTTTTCTGAGGTACTGAGTTTGAGCTCTTCTGAAAACCAGTTCACTAATTTACAAGTCTAAATACTGGATTTGTTTTCTAACTTTAGGCATGCAAACCAACAGATTCAGGTACATCATTTGAAAGATTAGTGTCAGTAAGTACATTCCTAGGTACTGTTGGATTTCCAAAACCAGCCACAAAAGTACGTATCATCTGTTAAAAAAAAAAAAAAAAAAAAAAAAAAAAGCTTGCCTGCCCCTTTTCAGAGTGTTAGATTGTCAGTAAGAGCAAAATCTAACCTGGGCAAATGGCATCTGCAGACAACTGAGGTTTGTGCTGCAGTGAAAGATGTGAGGTCTAGAATGCAGTAATTAGAGAGGGTAGTCAATTCTTGTTAATGAAGGCAGTGCTTGTGATCTGTCTTTGACGGGGGAGCAAAGCAATGCTGCCCTTCCTGCAGTGCCTTATTGACCTGCATCCATGGAATAATTGGCATGGTTTCTTTAAGAATAAATAACCTATTTTCCAAAAGTGCTGGAAATAGTTCAAGAAAAATGGAAGATGCTTAGGACTGCAAGGGGTATGCCTGGGTACGTTATGTGTGTGCACAATTACAAGGTTTTTTTTCATGGGATATACAAGCTCCAATAGCTGCATTTTAAGAACAATTTTCATCTATTTTTTAAATGTAGCTTTGATTTTTGTTAAATAGATCAGTCTAAGAGGGTTTTACTTGTAACTTGAAGGAGGGGCATTTAGTCTGTGAACTGCTTGCAGCTGTGGAAGGATAAATGAAATATGAGGTGTTTGGCAGACAAGCTTTAGAAATTCTTCTTCGAGTGATTTAAAAACCTCTCTGACAACTACTGCCACATAATTCCACTAACTGTATGGGGTGCCTATGCAGTAGCCAGGCATGTTACTGCCCTTGAATTTGGATTTTGTCCACTCCTTTATCTGTGTTGTTCCCATGAACTGTTTTTCTGCTTTTTTCCTGGGATGCCAACTTCTAGGAGGTGATCAGAATAGTCGGCTTGTGGCAGTAACCTCTTCTTTATTGTAGCTGTCAGAGCGAGTTTGCCAGGATCAAAGATGGAGAAAGGTTTTCTATTAGAAAATGAGACTTTGCATGACATTCCTTTTAAAGCTATTCTAAATGTGGCTTAAGATGAAGAACATGTCACTGAGGTCTCTGTTATGCTATTTAGTTCCACAATTACAGAAGAAAGTACCGAAGATGGAGAGCTGCTCATTTTCCCATGAAAGAGGGAAAACTGCTACTTTTTTTCCTTTTGGAGCAAGATAAATGAAAATGAGAACTTTTGGGAATTCCTCTATGAAACATTAGGAAATCATTTTAACCAGTTTTATTCAAGGTAGGTATACTGCCAATGAGCAAGAAAAACTAGTACAAAACCCAAATTCTGCTTCAATTTATCATGCTTGTTATCCTTATTAGCATGATTTGATAGTGATCAAGGCTGTTCTCAGAACCTCTTACAGCAGCCTGTAAACATGCTGGGTAAGGTCATGATATAGCACAGTACTCCCAGAGTGCCTCCACATAAAGCAAAATGTCCCTTCCTTCTGCTGACTCCTGGGCTTGCAGTGTTCATGATTCCTGAATCTATCACTTGCAAGCCTACGCTGATGTATATGGATTCACTTCTTTTCTTCTTTAAAAAAGCTTCAGATACTGAAAATACTTTATTTCTCAATTAATACTGAGAACAATGACCACATAATCGTACTAGTGTTTTAATGGAAAAGACTTTTTGGAAATTAATTCTGTCGGGACTGCTCTAACTTAACAGTTGCAAGATGGTGCAGTGACAGACCACTGGTGCTAGTGGTGGGCTTTAGATTGCCAGCCTAATCTGACAGACATTTAAAACTTCTTTGCTGTGGTGTTTATAAGATGCCCACATAAACTTTAGTGCGGTTGACCTGCTGGTATGTTGAAACCAGTTCTAGACCTGGATTTATCAATGGCTTTCTTTGTAGATGGTTTATGTTCTGATGTTTAGTCCTTTATGTTTTCTGCACTAAACTTAGCATGGTGGGATCTTGATCTTAATGTGGAGGCTACTCCAAATACCGCTTCTGTGCTCACAGAGGGAGGGTTATGAATTCAGCCAGGCGGAGGCCGTAGGAGAGGCAGTGTCTTTTACACTGGTACGACGGGGGAGAGAAGAAAACGTAGGAAGTCAAGCTTTTGAGTACACTGAACTTCACCAAAATTGAATGTCGCAGTTCAGGCTTATTTTTTGCTCTTGCTCTCCCTGGTAAATCTCCTCACAGTACTTAACTTGAAGTGTAGCTGGGGCCTTGTTTGGGAAAGCATAACCTCAAAGCACAAGTCTTGTATAACTAAAGAATGGGCTATATTGGGTCTATCTGTTTGTACTGTTTGACAGATGAAAGGCCTTATTCAGATTACGATGCTTGCTCTCTTCTGCCTTGATGGAACCATGAAGTCCTTCCTCCTTCAGCAGGACTGTGTGTGCTTTGAAGTAAGGAGGGAAGAAAATGATGCTTTAAACAAGGTATTAGTATTTTTGTAGGAGTTCTGGGAACACAGCAGGAAGAACTGATGTTCCAAGTATGAAATACCATTTTCAAGGGAAAATGTTTTTTTAGAAGAAAGTATATTAAATTTATATTGCTAATTCCAGTTCTGTAAAATTTACAGGAGCCAGGCATAGGGGGAGGAGAGGGAGTTCAGTTTTGGTTTTGTAAATCCAAATAACAAAGCATTGTTGACTGATAATAATTTTCTAGATGAAGTGTTGTCTGTCACCCATAAAAAAACCCCTTCCCATCTTCCTAAGCTGCTCCTCGTGTGCCTAAAGTAACCGGGATAAACCAAGCCACCTACATTCAGAAAATTGTAATAATGTCCACTTGTGCCAATCCTATACTCACTTCTTTCGTAAACTTTATCAAATGGGCACTTCAAAATTCTTAGTAATAAGCACCTATTGCCTCTGTATTAAATCTGAGAGAGAATCTGGAAATACTCAGTTTCAGCATTACTCAAAAAGATGACCCCAGGGCCTGCAATGGACTCAGGTAAAACTGTGAACACCACAGTTGTTAACGGAAGTTTGCAGCCGTAATGTGCTTTAAGGAGGAAAAAGGGAGGGAAAGGAAAAAAGCAAATTCTTTCCAAACTCAGAGTGCAGGTTTTAAGCAGGGTGTAAATTAAGGGTCCTGTGTTGCACTGGGAGTGGTGCTATCTGCAATCTGCTCAGCAAGATCTTTACAAGAGGCTTAAGTGTTGCTTTTGCCATACTTCTTCCACCCTTTCTTCCACAGGCTGCAGGCTGTGGTGGAAGTGCAGGGGTTGTAGTGTGAGTAGAATGCAGTGTGTGTGTGTGTGTTTCATGTGCTCCTGTGTGTAGGAGACTGCTGATACTCATACAGACATGCAGGAAGGGAAACGAGTGTTTTGAGGTAGAGCAGATTCGAAGAACACATAAAAGAGAACAGAAAAGGCTATGTGTGAAGAGATAGGGTAAACGGAGTAGGTAAGGAGGTAGACAGTCTATCAGTTGTCCCATTTCTCTATAGAATGAGTTTTGTCCTTTGAAGTTTGGTTTGGAAGCAAATATATGTATGTTCTGCTTTGACTGAACTGAGCAGCTAAATGTGCTTGCACACTATTTATTACCAGAACCCAAATGAATCATATGGAGCTCTAACATTCTTGTCTTTCTAGCTAATTTATGCAGAATGGGAAATATGCTGAGTTTGTTTGGTCTTTAAATTTACAGCTCAATACCTTTCAGTTTCTGTACTCGCCCTCAGCTGCCGCTGAGCCCTTCCCCAGGGTGTTGTAGGAAGCATGAAAACAGCCTGCCTGCCCCTTCTGGGCAGCTGATGGCCCGCCGATCCTACCAGCAGCATCCTTTCCAGAAAGGTCAGTCTACTAAGGTGGCTTTGTCATAAGCTCTTCCTGCCCCCAACCTCACCCCCTTTCTTTTTTTTTTTTTTTTTCTTCTTTCCTTCTGATTTCTTTAATGATCTGGTTCAGGGCTTGCCAGGCATTGCTTTGTACAAGGCACTGGCTGGCTTAAAAGTTACTCTTCTCTCCTGGCCTCTTGGGACTATTGGAAGTCCTTTATCTGAGTTGTCTGCTGTAGTTCATGAAGTCCTAGCCCTGTACTCTTTGCCTACTGCTGTGTTATGTGATCTTCCTGTGAATTTTTGTCCTTGGCTTTAGGATCCTGACATTGCCTAGAAATAGCTCACAGTCACTTTTTTGCATCAGATTGCATTGTAACAGTGAGATTTGTGGAGCAGAAGGACTGTGGTACACAGCACTGTAACTGCAATGCAAATCAGTTCTGATGAAATACAGTTTTTATGTAGTGGAGGTTCCCAGCGATCACCTAGGTATCTCAGAACAGCTTGTTCCTTTGTGAAACTTGACTTGTGTCCAATTTTAAAAAAAAAAAAAAAGTAAACTTTCCTCAATAATACTTTAGCTCCTTGTAATAATCAAAATGTAACCGGTGAGCCAATGTCAGTGTGTGCAATTAGGTTTACTTTTAAAACTTCCTTCTTTCTCTTGACTGTATTTCAGATATGTATTCTTATCTTCATACCTCCGAAGATACAGTGAGTGTCTGATAGATAATTCTAAATTATCTAAACTTTGTTTGAACTTTTACTTATCCTGACACTTGAACTTTGAAATGTCATTGTATATGTGTGTGTAGCAGGGGAAAGGATTGGCTAAGAAACACATCTTTTGCTAAGAAGGTGTTTTTTTAATGGACTTATACAGTGTGAATGTTTGTGGTTTTCTTTTTTTTTTTAATTTAAATTGCTCTTAAATGTAGTTGAGCCACTCACTGTCTTGTTCTGGCTTTAGTTTTTCTCTCTTCTGTGTCCCTAGATAATGATTCTTGAGGTTGAAGTAGGATTTTGAGGTTCCTGTTTCGTGGGCCAGTTTGCTCTATAAATAGAAAAGTAAATGGCTGGCTGCTTTTTCAGCAGGAAGTGTATACTGCCTTAGAGATTTATCTGACAGCCACTGAAAGTACCAGCCATGCTGATCTCTGAAACAGCAGTGAAATACAGTAACCATGGTTGAATTACTTTTGCTGTGATAATGGTAGAGGGGAATGCTATGAAATAATGAACTGTTGGGTAGCAGTAGAATTCTGCCCTTTTTTTCTTTTTTAGTATAATGTTTGTGGTTTCCAGTGGCTTCTACTTTTTGTCATGCTTGTTACATAGATATTTAAGCTTTTATAATAATACCCGATGATAGTCATCTAGTCTTCTGGCAAATAATCACCTTCAGTGAGGAGTAGCTTCCTACACACGTTGGGTACTGGTCACCATTGTAACTACAGAGGAACAAAATGACATCTGCCTGTTCCCTCAAAACTGGTAAATTTTACATCATTCAGTTGCTTCTGATTCAAGAGAACAGACAGCAGAACTTCTGGCTAAAAGTTTAGAGGCTGGAATAAATGTTTCCTGGTTATCCTGAGTGGTTAAAATAAGTGTCAGCTGTTTCTGGGGGTGTTAAAGGACATGACACTGTGCTTGTGGACCTGGCTTTCTTCCTGCACCTGGCTTTGTGCTTTTTCCAGCTGATGCTGTATGTGATATATTTGAAACGTAAGTGCAGATAGTATATAATTAATCACTTTATTTGTTGGTTTGGGCACCTTTACATCACTTCTTCCTTCATCATCTGTTTGAGGGGGTTTCTGTTAAGCTGTCAGAAATATCACACAGGTGATTTGATCATCCTTCACATCACTTTTGATATCAATGTTAAGCCATACAGACAGATTTTTCTGTTTAAGAAAAAAAAAAAAAAATCTGAAAAAAGTCATACTTTATCGTTCAGTTGCAAGTACACTGTTATGTGGGGAAAACCTTGATACTTTTTCTTGGATTGTATTTTTTTTTACTAGATTTAGCCCTTTTAAGTCCTAAAATACTTGGAAGCATGCTTATCATCAGTGCTTCTCTAAAAATCTCAAGAGATAGCATTGCTGACAGACCTGTACATGAATAATCTTAAAATACTCCGAGAAATTTTGTATCTGCTGTCTTCCCAGAAGCACCATGCATCACCCAGTAAAAATAGATTTGTGATGATACAGTAGTAGCAATGTTCTCAGTCTGGAGGTTGTTCCCTTTGGAGTGGGATGTGTGGAACTGAATTCAGATGGGCGCATGGGAGACTGGCAACTCTTGTGGGTAGGGATGTGAGCAGGAAAAAAGCAACATTAGTTGCATTTTTGGCATAGCTGTTTTGATGCTGAACCTGGGAAATCGCAAGATGACTTTTAACAAAATCCCTGGTATCCTGGAAATTCACTCTCTTCTCCATGGAATTTTTTCCTTACAAGGTCAGTACTTAAACTCCCTAGTGGCATTTCTTGAATATACTTTTAGAACAGCTAACTCTATAAACTTGGCAGAGACAGGCAGCTGCAGGCCTAAAATGATCCTTGGCAGTTGACTACTGCTTTCCCCAGCTGGCAAGTTTTCCTGTTGTTTTCCTCTTCCCTTTTGTGTCAGGCAGTTGATGATATTTGCTTGTCCCGTAATGGGAAAGCAGTTTCCTCCATCCTATATTAGAACAAAGTCTGACTTTGATTTCTGGGTCACTTTTTCCCCCTCTCTCATATAGCTGCTTAAAAACACCATGGATGCCATCCAGAACTGCATGTTCGTTTTTCTTGCTTTATAAATATCTGCACAGCCTCAAGTAATTAATGATTGTTTCCTCCTTGTACATTCATAATCGGTGGGATTATTAATGCTATGGTTACCCACACAGAAGTCTGCACAGAGAATTAAGGAATATGTTGAAGACAAAAAATTCATTGTAGAGCCAAAGAATTTGAACTTAGATTTCTTGAAGTAATTCAGTAGCATACCATCAGACTTGTTCTCTTTTGTCATGGAATTTTTGATATTTTAAAGTCTCCATGTAGGATAGAATACGGTAATTCCTTCATTGATTCCTGTTTGGATTACAGTGTTTCCCAAGTTTTGTCATGGAGAGCTTTCTGTTTTCTTGGTTCAAAGCATCTCTAAGATAAATGCAGGTATCTGTAAATTGTTTGTGCATTCGAATGTGAGGAGGACACAGTGGTGTGGTGATCTTTCCTCTCCGAAAAGGATTAATGTGTCCGGTGCTCTAGTTTTTCATGGAGCTCATTTGTCTCACAGAAGGTGAAGCTGTCTTTTTGAATTGAAGGGTTTATTAAACTTTTACATGTTTTCTGTGGTATGGTCTTGATAATGAATGATCTCTTGTCTAAGCTTAATCTCTCTATTGCCCCAGAGTACTCCTGTAAGTTATTCCTCTCTACTCTAAATAAACTATTTATGAATTAATAGTTAGACGTAAGTAAAAATTCCAGATGAGTGAAAAAGAGTCCAAAATAGTTTTTTCTGAGGTATGAACTACATTGTTTTATGGGATATTTTAACAGCTGTGAGTATTGTTAGTTTCCAAATTGATGACACATGTGGTGTTCCAGGGAATCTGCTTATGACTTTAGCTAAGGTCCAAGGTGGTGGTGCGCTTCATCCATGGAAATTGTCTGCCAACTTATTTTCTGTGAATAATGATAAATTGATATTGTTATTATTTATGCTTCCCTGCTTCTTCCTAATCCCACCCCCCGAATAAAAGCCAAAGAAACCAAACCTAACATGTTAATCTGACACTCAGTATGTCCATTTATTTTTATACAAGTAGTCGTGCCATGCCTTCATACACCAAAAATGTAAAAATTCTTTCCCTTCTATGAAGTTGCTGAACTCTAAAACTCTTCAAAGGACCTTTTGGGAAAGAAACCCACCAAAACAGTTATTCAAAGTTCTTCGTGGCTCTTTCTTGTTTGTGTTTTCTTTCTGTCACGTACACAAACAGTTCAGGGCAGGAAAAAACTTAAAACACTTGAAACTCAGCAGATGAAGATAGATAATGACTAACAGTAACTGATGACATTCTTGTGGTACTTTAAAGCAATTTGCACAGTGTTAAACTGTGGTATGTAAGCTTGGAGGAGGAGCCACCTTATCCCGCTGTACTTAATGCTTGGAATGTTGCCCCTTGGGTAGGGACAAGATGGTCAGACAGTGATTCTGGGGATGGTTCTGGCTCCCAAAGAAATTTCAGTAGTCCTCTGGAGGACTCTAGTCAATTGATCGGCCAGACAAATTAGTTATTGCCTGGAAGACAGGGAAAGGAGAGGAATTTTTTTTTGCTGGGTTAATATGGGGGTTGATACTGTTCCATATTGTTATTAACTACCTGGACAATGGAAAGAAGGCCATCTTCAGCAAGTTTGCGGATGACACTAAATGGGGTGGGAGCAGTTGTTACGGGTAGCATAGGGGTGCTTTTCAGAAGGACTTTGTCAGGCTGGAAGAACATTGAGAGAAACCGCATGCGGTTCATCATGGGCAAATGGAAGTTTTAATATCTGGGTTGGAAAATCTCTGTGCAATAGTACAGGCTGGTGGCTGGTGAGCAGTGCTGCAGAAAAGGACATGGGGACCTGATGAAGAAGAGGAATGTGAGTCGGCAGTGTGCCCTTGTGGTGAAACAGGACCAACTGCAGCAGGTCAAGGAAAGTGAGTCTTTCAGTGACAGTTCTGTGCTTGTCAAACCACATCTGGAGCATTGTGTCCAGTTCTTGGCTCCCTGGTGCAAGGAAGATGCTGATGAACTGGGGCAAGTCCAGTTGACTAAGATGATCAGGGGCTGACACATAAGAGACTGACAGAACTGGGTTTGTGCAGAAGAGGCATCTATGGAGTAACGTATTACTATTATCTGTCACCTAATTGGGGGGTACAGAGGTGACAGAAGCAGGCGCTGCTCTCAGAGAGAAACAATGTTGGCACAAGAGGCAACAGGTGCAACTACAACAAGTGAAATTCCAACTACACATCAGGGGAAGAAAAATTTGGCATTAGGGTGGTCAGACACTGGAAGAGGTGCCCAGAGGGCCTGTGGGAACTCCTTGGGGGCACTCAGAGCTCAACTGCCAAGGCCTTGAGCAACTTGATCTAAGCTGGCCCTGCCCTACTCTGAGCAGGGCATTGGACCAGGTGACCTTAGAGATTCCTTCAAAACTAAATTACTGTATGAGCTGAGGTAGGGAGGAGATTGGCTTGAACCAGATAGGGTCTGACAACACTTGATAGATTGCCTGTTGCGATCTGCACATGTTCCTGAAGAGTGTAGGTGCTTGCGTAGCTGGAAGTATAAATGGCCCAAAGCATACAGGCTGTTTCCTTTTCTTTTGTTTTCTTTCTTACTTCATTCAATAATATGCACTAACAACTTAGGGCAGTGACTGTCTTACAGCAGTAAGAATATAGATTATGGGTGGGGCTGCACTGAAGAAGCCCTTACTGAAATAGCCTTTGTCATTGGCTGCTGTTCTGTATAAGGCAGATAAAGTAGTTGTGTTTGCCTCCTAAAGAACAGAAAGAAGCATGAACTCCTTTGTCTTGGATAGCAAAAGAAACCATGCAGAGTGGTGTGGTCGTGATTCGTGCTCCCTCTAGTCCAGCACCTTAGCTCCAAGAACTTTTCTCTTGTGGATGATTTTATTTGCCTTCCACGTCTTCATTATTAAGGAAGTTATTAAATTATCTACTCATTGAATATATCATATAATATGTGATGTTACATCTTCCTTGGTCTTTTAGTTACTGTGATCATCTGTCCTGAAGGAACCATAGACTCGATATAAAATTTCTTCTTGAACAGTCATTTTTCATTTTCGTTCTGTCCAGGTACGTAGTAAAATGCCAGATAAGATGGTAATGCTCTCTATGATTCACATTTTGCAAAAGTGGATTCCTCAAATGGGAGCAATTTAGCAATTAGTCCCTTGAGTTTTGAATTGATTGCCCAACTTCAGGCATCTGCTTTGAAAGTCTTTTATGAAAATATCATCATACAGCCAAATAGTTTCAGTTCTGTAAGAGGTAAAAACTAATGATTTCCACCCACCCACCATCACCAGTCAGTCGTGGTGCTGGATAGAAAGGCTCAACAATCTATTCTGATAAATGCCTAAGACATATTGCAACACCAGAAATATGTTTGAGTCCTCTACAGAAAAGATCAAAGAAAAGGCAAAGCTGACTTTTTTTGGTTGGTAAAGGCTTTTTTTTTTATTATTATTTTTTAAAGGTGTGAGTATAGAATGTGAAGCTCTTCTGGCTGCAGTATGTCTTTCCATGTGCAACTGATTTCAAAGTCATGATGAGGATGACCTTAAACATAAAAAGATTAAGAAGTAGCTAAAGAATAAGTAGCAATGTTTGCACTCTGAAATGGTGAGTCAGAGTCATGGGTGTATGTGGCCATGGACTTGGCAAAATGCAGGGAAGCTGTTCAGAATCTGCAGTAAAGGGAAACGGACTCAAATGAAAGTGGGTATCATGTTTAATTTTTTTTTTTTATGGCATTGATCACCTAAACACTTGTGTATTTAAAAACAAATTGTAAAAAAAATTCCAGTGTGTATTCGCTGAATAGTAATGTAGACAGCAGGAAGGTTTTGGCATGAAGTAAACTTAGAGTAGAGAGCTTTTGTCCTTGTTTAGCTCTTTGAGCTATTTCCAGTTTACTTGGCCCCTGCTGCATGAAAAAGTCTTGTGTGCTGCCACTGCTGATTAATATAATTTACCATTTTAATTCAGAGGGACATGTGCAGAATGTACAAGGACAATCAGATGCTGGCAACCTGATGTGATTTGAACATGATTAATAATAACTCTACAGGGCCTGGCTTGTTTATAGACTTAACAAACAAACAAACAGCCTCCCCCTCTGCCCCCAAGCCCTCACCTCCTCTGAAATGAAAACAAGCTTCTGTGCTTATGTACATGTCAGTGTTCTCTAGCAGCTCATCTTTTTCTTTAGCTTTTTGCTTGCAAATCTATGAGCCAAACAATGGACTAGGTGTTATAAAAATTTTCTGTTTCAAGGAGTTTGCTTTTTTCCTTATTGGCTATTCTACTGAAATTGGATGTTGAGTAGACAAGTCTAAAATTCTGTAAAGCCACTGTTCCCAGAATACCTGGGGGTTTGTCCCTTGGCTGTGATGTAGTGTATGAGCAACAAAATCTAAAAAGGGAATACTCATTCATCTTTATGTTGTTTATTTAGAAAAAAAGATGTTTATTGAATATAATCAAATATAGCTATTGTTTCATTATTCCCCTGGAAATGGGAGAGAACGTGGTGTGAATATGGAAAAATTCCTCTGAACACACACACATAACATTTTTGCTTATTTTGGGTTAGAGGTTGGTAGTCTTTCTGAAATAGAGACCCTTGGCAGACTTCAGGTTCAACATTCAGTGCAGACATACGCTGTCAAAGGCAAAAAGGAAAATAGGAAGAATGTTTGCCATCATGTGCTGTACTTATGTAGGCTTCCTGTGTATCCCAAGAGAACTTCTCAGATCTTTCTGCTCCCAAATCTAAACAACATAATCCCTCAAATCTCCAGAGAGATTGCTGAGGAAGACAGTAAGGCTTCTTGTGGTTTACAGTGTCCTCATAGTCTAAATAACTGTGACAAGAGTCTCAGCTATTTCTTCAATGTTTTCTGAGCTCTTGGGGAAAACAAAATGGTTGAAATATTGAGCAGTCTCTCCCTCCAGTCAGAAAGAAACATAGGTGTTTCTAGCTGCCAGCTGCTGCTTTAGGGGGAGGTGGTAAATGTGCAGGATGTATATTGTGTTGAGAGGAACATGCTTATGGTCAGTTTGGCAGTCTTCCACTGCTTCTGTGTTGTGGTGAGTCAGCTGAAGTATTTATATCCATTTTTAGCATCACTTTTGATAAATCCCAAATGTAGATGCCTTTGGTTTGACAACTGAATGTCTTTAATTTGGATGTGCTAAATCTTCTCTGAATTGAGGACTGGATGCATTTTGGAGATTATTTGTTTTGAATCATGTAGGACTGAATTAAAAATCTATTCTGGGGTGCTCTGTCTCCGTTCTGTAGCTTCCAGGTATGAATGTCACAACTTAGAGTCTCTGCTTGTTATGGAATAGAGTAACTGATTAATAGCTGAGTCTGAAACCTGTTAGACTAGAGATTTTGGTATATTGTGTCCCATCATAGTATGGGATTGCCTTAAAATTAGATTACAGTTTTCTGAAGCAATAGAAATAGACTATTTGAAGACAAAAAAAGAAGTCTTATAGTACAGCCTTAATTATTTGTCATAAAAGGCTTAACATAAAATAATACAAGTTTAAATAAATGGCAGTGTAATATATGATATAATGCTACTATATTCCAGGTAATTGTGGTTCAGATGAGTAAGTGCTCTTTGTAGACTGTCGGATGCAGGTGTTTTCCTGTTGATGACAGCAATCACTCCTAATAGTTATAGTGCTGAAATAAAATGTAACTCTGCAAAATGAAAAGCAGAATCTTTGTTTCACTTATTTCTATTCAGCTATCACTTCCTTCGATAACCTGAAATTGCAGGAAGAAAGAGTATGAAAATTCAGCGTGTCTGCTGTTAAAGTTGCAGGAGGTTGGTAGAATGACCAAAAAGATCGTTACAATTCATACTGAGCTTTCAATTACTAGCGTTAGGGCTTGAAGGAAAGGATGAGGAAGGTTTCTGGGTGAGGTAGTGGACAGCATTAAAGATGATGGTGTTTAAACTCTGTTCTCTCTGGGAATGCTAAGAATCTTAGCCTAGCTAGTACTTAGGAAAAAATGAGAAAGTGGGTGACTTATGCTAGTAGCATCAGATGGCTTTCTAGTGAAGAACCATTAAAAAACAATTCCTAAATTAATTAGCTGAACTGTCTGGCTGCACTGTATTTTTCTTTCTCTTCTATTAGGCTGAGGTAGGTGTAGCATGCGCATTTGATGATGTTGTCTTCTCACAGCCCATCTTCCCAGAATGCTTCAGGGCTGAGCACTGGACTATGTAGTCTCCTAGTATTTCTTCCATTCATGCATTTCTAGAACTGTCTTATTGATCATTAAATGATGATTTTCTGAAATGTAAATTTTCATACTTCATGAAGTGATAGTGCAGTAGACACATGCTCCACTTTTTGTTTTAGCTTGTAGTGCCTCCTGTTTTAAAAAATCAGTTTGAGAAGGTGTTCCAATGGAGTCTTCCTAGTGCAGCTCTTTGAAAGGCACTGTTTTGCAGGCACCCTTGGCATATATGGGGCAATTTGTCTTGACTTTGTAAGCATTTATCCATTTGTTTTTCTGCTTTGCGTTATGGATGTATCTTAATGTTATGAAAGTCAGCAAAATCTTCAGTAGTTTCTCAAAATAAAAGGACACCAAAAAATGCCAAAAACCCCAAACCACTGTAAAAGATTTTGACTTTTTATTTGCTTCATTTTGTCACATTTTTATTATTTCAAGCTTTTCCCAATATGAGGACTGTGAAGCTCTTTCATGTGGCACCTCAGATTTGCTATAATTACTCTTCTGTTGCCAGGAGCTGGGATTTCTAGTATATTCAGAGATAATGATACTACCTGTTTGTTTGGGTTTTTTTTTTTTTCAAGTAATCCTTTCCTATAGCTGATGCCTGTAAGTTGTGCTTATAAAGGGATTCACACATTACAACTTCGAAGGAAGAAGACTGTCTGAAAGAGGCAGTTAGTTACGCACAGTGGTTTGTATGGCGTAGCTTACATCTCATGTCTTTGGAAATCTGTTGAAAATAGGCCTTTTTTCAATGTAATGTACATAAAATGAGCAGTGGAGTATTTAATGGACTTCCAAAGAAGCTGCATGGAGCAGGTAGTGTGACAGGTGAGTATCTGGCTATCTCAAAAGCTTTCTAAAGAAAGTTGCTGCCATCATCTCTGCCTGATGCCATGGGATTTTGTCATAACAGTTCATTACCATGGTGTGCTGGAAAATGTCAAGTCTTTTATTCTGCCTGAAAATTCTCTAGTACCACTTCAGTAATGTAATAGTCAACACAGAAAAGAGTCAGAAAGTTTTGGCAGTCACTGCTTATATGTTTCTATGGTGAATTTTGCACGGCTCAAACGTAGCAATAGAGGGCTCAGAGGCCTTCTGCTGAAGTTGGGTATGAAGACCACAAAGATGAGAGGCAAAAATGGAAGAGCACCAAATGCAAATTATAAGATTGTTGTGTTTATGAGTTTCCTATGACAGCAAGATAATAAATAACTTGCTACTAGATGGTTTCATACTACGAAAAGTGTAGTGAGACCACAAGTGGAAGCAACTTACACAAATCCTTTCTCTGAATTTATTCATGTGTTTCTATTTCTTCACAAATTAAAAGATAGAACTGCTCTTCTACATTGAGTGACAGCATTCTGGATTACCAGAGCTGCCCATTATTTTCTTAAGAAGTGAGGGTTCTTAAAAGGTCTTAAAGGTGTGACTGGAATATAGCTTATATAATGTGGAATAGAACATAGATGTAGAGTTCTCCTTATTGATGGCATTGAGTCAAGTGAATCTTGACCTGTAAGGATTTTATTTCTTTTTAAAGAAACATTTTCTTTGATTTAAGTGCCCACTCGCACAATCTGCTGTTAGTATGTGTTGAAATATTTCTTGTTGCTTATTTCCTGAGCTATGTCAGTAAGTTATGAAATTCAGAACTTCCTTTTCTATATAATGAGTTGAGAATGTTCATTCTATACTCAGTTTCAGGACTGTCTCCTAGACAGAGTAGAGTTACTTGCACAAAAACATTGGAATGTAAGGATTTCTGTTCATGGTAATGATGTTCCTACATAAGGCATGGGTAGCTGTAAGTAGACCTCTTTTTTTGCCTGGGTGTTTTGTTTTGTTTTTTTTTAATAGTTTACTGTTTTTGAAGTAAATTTATGACCTGTGGGAGAGTCTCAGAAATATTTGAAAGTAAAGGTATACATAGTTCTCTCATCCTGGCCTGTAGCTGATATACTTACAGATCTCTTTTAAAGAATTAGAAGACAGTGGGAGTCAAGGAAGTTCTCTAGTAGCCTGTGATCAAACTTGTCTATGCAGGAGTGCGTTCTGTAGTCTAGAAGTAGTTTTTCTGCTAATATCAACAAGAAAGCATGTTTCTTGCTGTCATTGGACACCAACCGATGACTTCGCCTTCCTCAAGGGCAGCTGCACTGAACTGAATTCTCATTGCTTGGATTAGCAGCAGTGGAAGCAAAACCACGAGTGTGTTGATCCAAGGCAGCTATCCCCATAATGAGAAGTTTAATCTTGTGACCTTCCTCACAGCACACGATGGATTTGTGTTCAAATTTGAACTTATTTTCTGACACTTTCCTAACCTTTCCTTCCTATTTTTGTCACATGCAGTCTGAAAATAGTGATGATCTTTGAGACTGTGGATGGAAGCAGTGCATGTCACTACAGCCCACCCACATCATTAGCTAGCACTACATTGCCAAATATTCTGTTTTCTTGAAAGTGAAGTTTAGATAATACTTATATCTACTAGAGTGTCTGTATGCTAGCTATTTAAAATGTATGTACAGGGAGACTGGATGGAGAGTATTTCACTGCAGTGTATATATACACTATATATAATCATTTACACTATACTGTATTACTTGAGGGATGTAGAAATGCTGGTAAATATTCATCCCTGTTTGTACTGCATAGCTTTGACTCGGTGAGCTCACCAGTGCTATAGAAAAGACAATCAAAACTTCAAAAGTGTTTCCAAAATTTTTTTTGGTGGGTGTCCTGGTTTCAGCTGGGATAAAGTTAATGCTCAGTATATAAACCGGGGCGGGGGGTGGGGTTGGCTGGGGGGCAGCGATTGCTGCTCAGGGACTGGCTGGGCATTGATCAGCAAGTGGTGAGCAATTGCATTGTGCATCACTTGTTTTATATATTCTTTTATGATTATTATTATCATTATTTTCTCTTCCTCTGCTGTCCTAGTAAGCTGCCTTTATCTCAACCCACAGGTTTTTGGGGTGGGTTTTTTTCTTTTTTTTTTTTTTCCCCCTGATTCTCTCCCCCATCCCACTGGGGGCAGGGGGAGGGTGAGCTGTGTGGTGCTTGGTTGCTGACAGGGGTTAAACCACGACAGTGGGCAAGATCAGTTTATTAGTTCCACTTTGTACATATATATGTCAGTCATTACTCATTTCTCAGAATATGTAGGAGTCTTTTGTTGTAGGTATGTCTTGATTTATGTTGTTTGTTTTTTCCTTATGTGTAATAAGTACTTCTGCAATTAAAGACAAACTGTAAAAAGTCTAGATCTTTCAAGGTATTAGAGGGACCAATGTGCTAATATCTTCCCCAGTCCCTTGTAGTAAAAGAACAAAATCCTCAAAAGATGTGGCTCCCTCTTTGTTGTACTGTATGTTAATAATAATGATGGTAAATAAGCCTCCATGACATTCTTACTGCAGGCGAAATGCTGGACAGTAATGGTCTATACTGGGCCTATTACTTATATTGAAAATAATCTGAAAAAGAGATGACCTGTGGTTTTGTGCTCTATGTCTCTAATGCCATATATCTGTCATGGGTCCACCTGGAAGCCCCAACTTGTGACCAAGACCCCCAGTACTCACCAGACTGTTCTAAATAGTCTCTGCCAAAACCTTAATTTTTTTTTTTTTTTTAGCTGTGAAACTGGTTGCTCATCTTTGTGGGAGGAGGTAGACTGCAAAGAGAACTTTGAGCCATTGAAATATATACAAAATAAAAACAGAAATAGTCTAGGTGACTGGGTGACTCCAGTAGAACACATAGTTACTGTTGGCCTAAGTGGTACTGTAAATTTGGGTTGTAAAAAAGCTAACTCACTTGTCTTAGCTGGCACCAGAGGCAGGTGGAATATTTAGCTTTTGTTGGTGTGGTCTTGGCAGCTACCAGTAAATCCTGCGATACTGCTTTTCCTTCTGCTTGGCAGCGGAGCTGTCGGCTATGAGTATGGATGGGGCATGCTCCATGACTGCCTGATCAAATACCCAAGCCTGGTTTCTTCAGGTGGCTTGATGCTGGCTGATCTGTCAACCTGCTGAAGGGGCTTCAGGCAAGCGAAAAGCAAGCTGTTTTGTAAAATTAATCTGTTGCTCAGTCAGAAAACTGTTATAGACTGCTCAGAAAAGTGCTTGTGTTGGATCTAACACAGGTGTTTCTAGGTCTTGGAAATCCGTGGCAAAGAGGTGCCTGCTGAGTTTGGAGAGGAATTTAAATCAAATCAATATGTATTATGTAAGTGGGTCTGCTAAATGCATTTTAACAATTTTTCTGTGTTCTTTGCCACTAATAGGTTAGCCACCTGCAATGAGCTAAAGCACAAGGATGCTGATGTAATATTCAGTACAGCTCAAATACTACTGCTCCTGCTGTACCTCAGATTACCTCTATGAATCATAAATTAAAGTTTTGGAGTTATAACAGCTTTTTTTTTTTTTTCTTCCCAAGTTTAAGTAAAGACGTATGAGAACTTTCTGTATCTTCATGGAGGAGACTAGCACACTGAATAGCCATAACAACTTGAATTATTTTATGGTAGCATGGTTTCTCTACATTTCCTTACTCTCCTACTCTTTGTGGTTTTTATTGAAGGATACTTTATAGAGGAGGGAATGTACAGGCTATTCTTCCAGAGATACCATTTCTGTCTTTGTTTACAACAAAGTTTTGGTGGGAGTTGTCCAAGACAGGGCAGAAGAGCAGTCCTGCAGCTCCCATCCAGACTTCTCAAACTCTTTAGTAAAGCCTAAAGAGAAAGGAAAGCCCTGTGGCCACAGTTCCCACCCGTGTGCTACTCTGAGGTCTATCCTGCTTTTATTATGATCTTAACTGGTAAGTAAAGAGCACAGAGCAGAGCCCCTGGGGTTAGGCTCTCCCCCAGAGCTGGTTTTACTCTTGCATTGCTCAGAACCATGTCCAAAGAGCTGTCTGTGATCTCTCTTTGAGCCTTGTGTGTCTGAGCTTTGGCTGGCTCAGCTGTCAGACACTGAATGTCAAACCTAGGAGGCTGCTGCTTTTCCATGGAAACACTGTGTGCAATTGCAGAAATAATCAGGCATGTCTGGTGGTTGCTGTGCCCTATTGTTGGATGCTTCCAGACACTGAACTGAATTGTCCTACTTTGACAAACTGAGTTTTCAGCTCTAGTCCAGCTCTGCTTTTGTCATCCCTCTTGCTTTTTTTTTTTTTTTTTTTAATGCAGGTGGATTGAAAAGCATTAGTGTCACGGTTTATTCTGCTGTTGGAATGCAAGCCCCTTAATGTTGGCTCTCCCTTTCTCTCTGTTCATGCACATCTTGCAAAACCAGCTCCAGACCTCTTGCTTCTGGGTAGGTACCACCAATATGAGCTCACTCATGCCTTGTGTGTGCAGGGTCTGAGCTGCAGTATCCTCTTCAGGGAGGCCGTGCTCTCATACATTCTCCTTAACAACCCTTCCATGCACTACGTTTTACTATTGACATAAAAATAATCTCATGTTTACAAAAAAATCCTGTTAACTAACTTTTTCTTTGTGATCAGCAATTTCCAAGAGGATTTTATCTACTAGAGAAAGGAGTTCTAATCTAGGGCCTTTGGATTTATGGATTTTTTTTTTAATTACATTTTACATAATCTACTTTCCATAATACCTTAAAATTCTATTAATCAGTGTGTCTGACTAACTCTAGATATGCTTTGCTGTTGGCTTTAAAGAAAAAACAGTGTTCTTTTCTACAGGCATTACTAACTTGGAAGCACTACTGATACAGCTCGGGAGAGGTTCCGTAAAGTATTTGGAAACTAAAGTAATTCCAATTTATGGAATAAGTGTTTCAGTGTATTGGGCTGGTGCTGTTCCTGATCTGAAAATACCTATCTTTGGAGACATAACAAAAGAAGTCTTGTTTTTTCTGCTTCTGTATGGAATTTAATTTCATAACTTGAAAGTTATTCTGGAGGACTGCCTGTGAAGGAAGGATAACTTTCAGGCTTGTACACCAAATAGGTCACTAAGATGGCCTAGTATGAGCTCCGTCCATGTTTGTTCATTGTCCTTTAATGATAGTTGCCAAAAATAAACATGCACAGAAACAGCTGTTGTAACATTGGAAGAATGATTGCTGCAGTGGATGGAGACAGTCCATGTCATTGAACTGGTGAGAAGGAGATAGCTTGTGTCCCTGCTGTGAATCCCACTTTTGTAAGCAGTAACAGATTTGAAGGAAAGGTTTGTCACTCAACATGTTGACATCACTTAATCAAACAGTGGCCATAAGAACAAAGGCAAAACAGTCACTGCCCCTTCTCCCATGCCCAGCATGCACGTGCTCCCAGCCTACATAGGCATGTGTGAAAGAAGAAACTTCATAGTCTTGTTTCTTGTGACACTGAGGAAGCATGTGCTGATATGAAACCATGGGGTCTGAAAACACTTGGGAAGTAAGAGGGGTGCAGCTCACCCAGGAATGAGGTGAGGCATTTGCTTTATGTCTGTGGAGGTGCTGCTGAGGAAACATTTGCTGTCTGCAGGGCTTTAAATCATTGTTTTTCTTCTGCAAAGTAGCATGCTTTTTTTTTTTTTTTAAGTTTAGGAAAACAGCCAATTGAGGTAAGACTGGAAGAGCATCTCTGTCATACAAAGGGATCTTAAAGGACCAGGGTGGAAGCCTTAACCCTTCTGTGCTTATCACAAAAAATGTTAAATCGGGATTCTGAACAAGTAAGAGGAAGTTTTGCAAATTTCAGCCCTTACAATTGCTTACAGAATATTTTTTATACTCTTAAATTTAGACATCCTTTTTCCCTTGAAGTGAACTTCCTCAATGCCAGATGGTTTTGAGTTAGAAGAAATACTTAAATGTTATATTGAAGCTACTTTCTTTTTAGAAACAAAGGTTATATTATAAAAGAGCAGATCAATGGTTTGTTGTATTGCTTTATCTCTGGCAGTAATGTACAGTTGGTACAACTGTCAGGAATTACAAGGTTGTTTTAGTAGAACTCTAAAAACAGGTGTGAGAAATGGGCAGAAGTTCAAAACTATGCATGTGTGAGGCGTGTTGCTTACTTAGATGCTGTGGTTGGCTTTGTAAGTAAAGCTTTCAGGTCTTATGTGGAGAATGGAGACTAACTTCTGTCAAATATGTCTTTTTCTAAAATCATGTAACTTGTTTTGGGTGACTAGATTTTAAGTGGTCATAAACCTCCCCCCGCAATGTATCCAGTTTGAAAAACAGGCGTTTCTAAAGTCCAGTTTGAGTCTCTGTCCACCTGCATAAAATACTAAAGTCTTAGTCTACCTGATAGCAGCTGGGACTGGAAGAAGCTGAAGTACATGGTGTCATTGTTATGAGACAGTCTTTTCAGTGGAATCAATTCAGGAGTGTCCTGGTTTCGGCTGGGATAGAGTTAATTTTCTTCCTAACAGCAGGCATAGTGCTGTGTTTTGGATTTAGTAGGAGAAGAATGTTGATAACAGGCTGATGTTTGTAGTTGTTGCTGAGTACTGCTTATGCTAGTCAAGGACTTTTTCAGCTTCCCATGCTCTGCCAGGCGCACAAGAAACTGGGAGGGGGCACAGCCAGAATAGTTGATCCAAACTGACCAAAGGGCTATTCCATACCATATGACGTCATGCTCAGTATATAAACTGGGGGGGGTTGGCCGGGGAGCAGCGATCGCTGCTCGGGAACTGTCTGGGTATCGGTCGGCGGGTGGTGAGCAATTGCATTGTGCATCACTTGCTTCGTGTATCATTATTATTATTATCATTATTATACTGTTACTATTAGCATTACTATTTTACTTTATTTCAATTATTAAACTGTTCTTATCTCAGCCCAGGAGTGTTTCTCACTCTTACTCCTCCAATTCTCTCCCCCATCCCATCGGGGTAGGGGGAGTGAGCGAGCGGCTGCGTGGTGCTTAGTTGCTGGCTGGGGCTAAACCACGACAGTCCTTTTTGGCGCCCAACGTGGGGCTTGAGATAACAACAGATTAATCAGAGTGTATTAAGGAGTCTGTTAACAGTTGCCGGTCACGATATTAGTTCTTCTGATCTGCACCATGTTCTTTTTTTTGCAGCACGCGTTAAAGCTTGCTGTCAGTTTGTGTAGTGTGCTATGCTCTGCAGTGATTCATGATCTTTTGCTTGGGAGGCTCCTTATCAAAACCCTGACCTTGAGCATTCTTTGGTATTTGGGTTTCATACAGAAGTCACTACTGTACTTCGGGTACTACCTCATAGAGAGAGTTAGCAATTATACTTCTTACTCTGAGAGGCTTGTTGTGGAGGAAATACAGAATGGCACCTTTGCTGCTTTCTTCTATGATGTTTCCTCCTTCATTACAACAACTTTCCTGTATCTTGAACACCCCTGGGCAGTTAAGATACTTCTATTGATAATTCTTGGGAATGTTGTTTCCATTTTGATAAAGGTCAGTAAGCAGTTTAAAAATACCATCCAGAGATCTACCCCAAGGCTGGATAGTTATGAGTGGCAGGGTGTGTGGGATCGTATGCGCAAGTACCTAGGGCAGTGAGGACCTCCAGTGTTTTGGAACTTCACCCCTGAACAAGTGCAGAATCCTGAAGAATTAGTAAAGTATTTGGAAGAAGTATGTTGTCACCCTGGTAGCTCCAGAGAGACACAAATCATTGCAACATGCTGGGGACTGGCCCATGCCTATCGAGCCGTGGTCAACGCTAATCAGTACCCTCAAAAGAAAGAGAAGGTCTCTGGATCTGATAACAAAACAACAAGCACTGTGGCTACTCAAACCCCCACTACAGGCCCTGCGGCTACTCCAACCCCCACTACAGGCCTTGCAGCTACTCAAACCCCTGCCCCAGGCACTGTGGCTACTCCAGCCACAGCCATGAGCACTGCGGCTACTCAAACCCCAGTGACAGACACTGTGGCTAAACCAGAGAACCAACCTGCGCCGGTATCAGTTGCCCCTATACAGAAGAAAAAATACACGAGGAAATCAGTTCGTTTAGTAAGGGATGAAGATGAACCAGGGCCATCACGAGAACCAGAGGAGGAAGAACCCATAAATGAGATGGTGACCACCCGATCCCTATCCCTGAGTGAGCTGCGAGATATGCGAAAAGATTTTGGTCGTCATCCAGGCGAGCACATCATCACCTGGCTGCTCCGATGCTGGGATAACGGGGCCAGTAGCCTGGATTTAGAGGGTAGGGAAGCCAAGCAGCTGGGATCCCTTTCCAGGGAAGGGGGCATTGACAAAGCAATTGGAAAAGGGGCAAAACCGCTCAGCCTCTGGAGGCGACTTCTGTCAAGCGTGAAGGAAAGGTATCCCTTCAAGGAGGATGTTTTATACCGCCCAAGCAAATGGACCACCGTAGAGAAAGGTATCCAGTACCTGAGGGAATTAGGCGTGCTGGAGGTGATTTACAGTGACCTGAATGATGAGCGGTTAACCAAAGACCCAGATGAAGTCAGGTGCACACAATCCATGTGGCGGAAGGTGGTACGGAGCGCACCAGCATCGTATTCCAACTCATTGGCAATACTAGCCTGGAAAGACGACGAGGCACCAACGGTGGATGAAGTGGCTAGACAACTCCGGGACTACGAAGAAAAGCTCTCTTCCTCCCTACGGGCCTGTGTCTCGGCTGTGGAAAAACTGTCTGAAAAAATATGCCAAGAGTTCCAACAACTCAGAGAGGATCTGTCCTACTCCCCACCTGCACGGACCAGTGTCTCAGCCATTAGGAGTCAACGTCCCTATGCTCAAGAGAGAGGATATAGAGGATACACACCACGGGGCACCCTGTGGTTTTACCTGCGTGATTATGGAGAGGACATGAGAAAGTGGGATGGAAAACCCACCTCAACCTTAGAGGCACGGGTGCGTGAATTGCAAGGAAAAACTATTAGAAAAGGCGGTTCTCCCAGGAAAATTGCAGCTCCAGTTTCCAGTGAGCAGTTCCCGAGACAGAGTAAGAGGGCTAATTTTACTTCCGACCTTGATCAGGGAACTTTTGATTCACATTTACAGGAAGTGAACAACGAATACTGTGACCAGTGTTAGAGGGGCCCTGCCTCCAGCCAGGTGGAGGAAAGGGACAACCGGGTTTACTGGACTGTGTGGATTCGATGGCCTGGAACGTCAGACCCACAGGAGTATAAGGCTCTAGTGGACACTGGTGCACAGTGCACGCTAATGCCATCAAACTATAGAGGGGCAGAACCCATTTGTATTTCTGGAGTGACAGGGGGATCCCAACAGCTAACTGTACTGGAAGCTGAAGTGAGCCTAACTGGGAATGAGTGGCAAAAGCACCCCATTGTGACTGGCCCAGATGCTCCGTGCATCCTTGGCATAGACTACCTCAGGAGAGGGTATTTCAAGGACCCAAAAGGGTACCGGTGGGCTTTTGGTATAGCTGCTTTGGAGACAGAGGAAATTAAACAGTTGTCCACCTTGCCCGGTCTCTCAGAGGACCCTTCGATTGTAGGGTTGCTGAAGGTTGAGGAACAACAGGTGCCAATTGCTACCACAACTGTGCACAGGCGGCAATATCGCACCAACCGAGACTCCCTGATTCCCATCCATAACCTGATTCGTCGACTGGAGAGCCAGGGAGTGATCAGCAAGACTCGCTCACCCTTTAACAGTCCCATATGGCCAGTGCGAAAGTCTAATGGGGAGTGGAGACTAACAGTGGACTATCGTGGCCTGAACGAAGTTACACCGCCGCTGAGTGCTGCCGTGCCAGACATGCTAGAACTTCAATATGAACTGGAGTCAAAGGCAGCTAAGTGGTATGCCACAATTGATATTGCTAATGCATTTTTCTCCATCCCTTTGGCAGCAGAGTGCAGACCCCAGTTTGCTTTTACCTGGAGGGGTGTTCAGTACACCTGGAACCGACTGCCCCAGGGGTGGAAGCACAGCCCCACCATTTGCCATGGACTGATCCAGACAGCACTGGAACAGGGTGAAGCTCCAGAACATCTGCAGTACATTGATGACATCATTGTGTGGGGCAACACAGCAGAAGACGTTTTTGAGAAGGGAAAGAAAATAGTCCAAATCCTTCTGAAGGCTGGTTTTGCCATAAAACAGAGTAAGGTCAAGGGGCCTGCACAGGAGATCCAGTTTTTAGGAATAAAATGGCAAGATGGACGTCGTCAGATCCCAATGGATGTGATCAACAAAATAACAGCTATGTCCCCACCAACTAGCAAAAAGGAAACACAAGCTTTCTTAGGCGTTGTGGGGTTTTGGAGAATGCATATTCCAAATTACAGCCAGATCGTAAGCCCTCTCTATCAAGTGACCCGGAAGAAGAACGAATTCAAATGGGGCCCTGAGCAACAACAAGCCTTTGAACAAATTAAACGTGAGATAGTTCATGCAGTAGCCCTTGGGCCAGTCCGGGCAGGGCAGGATATTAAAAATGTGCTCTACACTGCAGCCGGGGAGAATGGCCCTACCTGGAGCCTCTGGCAGAAAGCACCAGGGGAGACTCGAGGTCGACCCCTAGGGTTTTGGAGTCGGGGATACAGAGGATCCGAAGCCCGCTATACTCCAACTGAGAAAGAGATACTGGCAGCATATGAAGGGGTTCGAGCTGCTTCAGAAGTGGTTGGTACTGAAGCACAGCTCCTGCTGGCACCCCGACTGCCGGTGTTGGGCTGGATGTTCAAAGGGAGGGTCCCCTCTACACATCATGCAACTGATGCTACATGGAGTAAGTGGGTTGCATTGATCACACAACGGGCTCGAATAGGAAACCCCAGTCGCCCAGGAATCTTGGAAGTGATCATGGACTGGCCAGAAGGAAAAAACCTTAGAATATCACCAGAGGAGGAGGTGACACGTGCTGAAGAGGCCCCACTGTATAATAAATTGCCAGAAAATGAAAAGCAATATGCCCTGTTCACTGATGGGTCCTGTCGTCTTGTGGGAAAGCATCGGAGGTGGAAAGCTGCTGTATGGAGTCCTATACGACAAGTCGCAGAAACTGCTGAAGGAGAAGGGGAGTCGAGTCAGTTTGCAGAGGTGAAAGCCATTCAGCTGGCTTTAGATATTGCTGAAAGAGAAAAGTGGCCAATCCTTTATCTCTATACTGACTCATGGATGGTGGCAAATGCCCTGTGGGGGTGGCTGCAGCAATGGAAGCAGAGCAACTGGCAGCGCAGAGGCAAACCAATCTGGGCTGCCGCATTGTGGCAAGATATTGCTGCCCGGGTAGAGAACCTGGTTGTAAAAGTTCGTCATGTAGATGCTCATGTACCTAAGAGTCGGGCCACTGAAGAACATCAAAACAACCAGCAAGTAGATCAGGCTGCTAAGATTGAAGTGGCTCAGGTGGATTTGGACTGGCAACATAAGGGTGAATTATTTATAGCTCGGTGGGCCCATGACGCCTCAGGCCATCAAGGAAGGGATGCAATGTATAAATGGGCTCGTGATCGAGGGGTGGACTTAACTATGGACAGTATTGCACAGGTTATTCATGAGTGTGAAACATGCGCTGCAATCAAGCAAGCCAAGCAGTTCAAGCCCCTTGGGTATAGTGAACGATGGCTAAAATATAAATATGGGGAGGCCTGGCAGATTGATTACATCACGCTCCCACAGACCCGCCAGGGCAAGCGCTATGTGCTCACCATGGTGGAAGCAACCACTGGATGGCTGGAAACATATCCCGTGCCCCATGCCACCGCCCGGAACACCATCCTGGGCCTTGAAAAGCAAGTCCTGTGGCGACATGGCACCCCAGAAAGAATTGAGTCAGACAATGGGACTCATTTCCGAAACAACCTCATAGACACCTGGGCCAAAGAGCACGGCATTGAGTGGGTATATCACATCCCTTACCATGCACCAGCCTCCGGGAAAATTGAGCGATACAATGGATTGTTGAAGACTACCCTGAGAGCAATGGGTGGTGGGACGTTTAAACATTGGGATACGCATTTAGCAAAAGCCACCTGGTTAGTCAACACCAGGGGATCTGCCAATCGAGCTGGCCCTGCCCAATCAAAACTTTTACGTACTATAGAAGGAGATAAAGTTCCTGTAGTGCACATGAAAAATATGCTGGGGAAGACAGTCTGGGTTACTTCCCCCTCTGGCAAAGGCAAACCCATTCGTGGGATTGCTTTTGCTCAAGGACCTGGGTGCACTTGGTGGGTGATGCGAAAGGATGGGGAAGCCCAATGTGTACCTCAAGGGAATTTGATTTTGGGTGAAAATAGCCAATGAACTGAATTGTATAATATTAATTGCTTTATAATACTGTATGTTATCTCTTAACTATATGTTATCTCTTAACTGCATGTTAATATAATAATATAGTAGGTTAATATTAAGTATATAATACTATATATTATGATTGCTATATGCCGCATCAATGGTATTGCAGTAAGAATTGCCCAGCCTAAGGAAAATGAACTTTGATGAAACCATGTTGGAATGAGAACTGACTTCAGCATGCAACAGTCCAACACTGCACACCACCTGTCCTGCTCTGAAAGACTGTGATGACAGATGGAACCCAAAGTCATGGGCTAAATGAACTCAATGGACATTTTAGAGGGATGGGCCATAGACGAAGGGAATGATATCTGTGTGTATATCAAGATAGGGAAAGGGGTGGTGATTAATTGGAACACATTGGAAAGGGGAGGGCCTGTGCATGACGTAGATGGTATAGAATAAGGGGTGGATACTGTCCTGGTTTCGGCTGGGATAGAGTTAATTTTCTTCCTAACAGCAGGCATAGTGCTGTGTTTTGGATTTAGTAGGAGAAGAATGTTGATAACAGGCTGATGTTTGTAGTTGTTGCTGAGTACTGCTTATGCTAGTCAAGGACTTTTTCAGCTTCCCATGCTCTGCCAGGCGCACAAGAAACTGGGAGGGGGCACAGCCAGAATAGTTGATCCAAACTGACCAAAGGGCTATTCCATACCATATGACGTCATGCTCAGTATATAAACTGGGGGGGGTTGGCCGGGGAGCAGCGATCGCTGCTCGGGAACTGTCTGGGTATCGGTCGGCGGGTGGTGAGCAATTGCATTGTGCATCACTTGCTTCGTGTATCATTATTATTATTATCATTATTATACTGTTACTATTAGCATTACTATTTTACTTTATTTCAATTATTAAACTGTTCTTATCTCAGCCCAGGAGTGTTTCTCACTCTTACTCCTCCAATTCTCTCCCCCATCCCATCGGGGTAGGGGGAGTGAGCGAGCGGCTGCGTGGTGCTTAGTTGCTGGCTGGGGCTAAACCACGACAAGGAGACAGGATGTCAATATGTTGTTTGTTTTTCATTAATATCTTCCAGCTAAACCCAATTTATTCCTAAACTCCTATCTGGCTCAGACTGGGCCAAAGATTAAGGGGAGATGGCAGGTTTTCTTTCCCTTATCCACGTCTCCTCAAAAGCATTTTGGATGTGCTGTTTTCCTTTCTCCTTTTCAAGTTGTCTGAATAAAACATAGGGCGCGTATACAGGGGATACTGGTTTGGTGTTGCTCCATGTAACTTACCTATTGCTTCTGCCAAAATTTATAGTGCATCCCATTGCCTTGTTGTGTGATGGCTGCTGTGTGTAGTTTGTTCAAATCTTTGCATTGTATCTGTGTAAAACCAGACTTAAGAATTAAAGAAATTCCAAGTAAGAAGCTGAAATGGATTCTGTTGTTGCTCTTTATTCTCCTAGAAATCCTCCTATAATGAGTACAGCTAGTACTTTTTCAAAAACAGATGGTCTAAGGCTTTTTGTCAGTGTCTGGAACAGGTTTTCCAATGACAAAATTGCTTATAATATTTCAGTCAACAACATAATTTTTTAATACAAAGTTAGAATTAACATAAATCTAGAAAATTACTTTGTAGGAGGTCTCTTTCATGCAGGAAAAAAAGAAGACTAAAACTGAACTTGAATCCCTGTAACTGAAGTCAGTCTGTTTGCCAAGAATTGTAATTGCTACAGGGTTTTTCTTCCAGAAATGCATAAATACATACAATCTATTAGTATATTAAAACTAATTTCTGAGCCATGGTCTTTATTTTCAAGAGGCAAAATGAGAAATGCTATTGGTGTGTTTCATAATGCTTAAAGGCTGAAAAGTTTTTATTATTAACAATTGGCAGGTTGAATAGGAAATTGGCTTGCTTCCTTCCTTACATTATTTTACCCTTGTTGCTGATGGATGATTAGGCTTGGTGTCTGTGGTTGATTAAGAAATTTTTGGTGATGTGAAGATTGCTTATTTAGAGGAAGAAAACGGGTTGAAATTAATGGCATGAGTTAGAATGATCTAACTGGCCTGGAGGGGAAGCTGGCAGACCTGGGTTTGGTCCCAAGACCATCACCGGTACCTGCAGTGCCCACGTGAGCTCTGCGAGTCCTCTCCAAAGTCTGAGTCCTCTTCAGCTGCCATGCTTTCAATGGCAGGGACTCTGGTACGGTTTATGGTTGCTTGAGCACTGTCAGCAGTGATCTGAGAGGCTTCCAGTGTTAATGTGCAAGCAGTTCAATAGTGGTGTATCTTGCCGATGTAAGAAAAACTTAACTGTGCTTGCTGTGAAACAGCAGTGAGGATGCAGTGAGAATGAGGGAAACTGAAAGTTTGCAAGGTGGGGTTGGAAATTACTGTGCTCCATGCCTGGAACCACCCAGAAGAAAAGACGGGTATCTTTGTGATGGTGGGTTCCAGCACAGAGTTTTTCAGTCTTTTACAGGAACAAACGCTGCCCTGCAGGACCAGCTACAAGGTCAAAGGTACCATTAAGGGAGAAAGGAAACCGTTTTCTGTTCCTCAAAAGAATGATTCGGCAGACCTAAGTTAACATGTAGGAACTTGGAAGTCCAAATGTACTCAGCTTTAAGTAAAATTACCCACGTTTTTTTGACGCACTGTTAGTCATAAGTGCTGCGTGGTTTTGAGAGTGAGGGAGAGAAAGTTTGACTGCATCAGTCAGTCCATGGACTACTGTGCTGCATGCTTTTTCACATCCAGTGGTTCGAACCTTAAATATTTTGAGACATGGTGATGTGCAACTCATCAGTGTTTATAAGCCTTAATATGTTCTTTCAAAGCTCTTTTTATTTTGCAGACAAGATCATTATTGGTTGGTCTTGAAAAGTCACTTCCCTTTCCCCTCCAGATAACATTTGGTGGGAATTTTGCCAAGCTGGTGCACACCGTTGGTGTAGGTGTGTAGCTGCGCAGGATCTGGCACGGTGAGAGCAGTGGTTTCAGGCACAGCTTTGATGCAAAAAAAAAAAAAAAAAGAAAGAGGCTTTTCCAGACACGTGTCCTGTCGTGTCCCCCTCCCCACGCCCCCCCAGCAGCCTGGTTGTGCAGCAGAGGGACACAGTGGTTTTGCCTGCTGCTGAATCAGCATCGGTCTTGGCAGATGCAGGGCAGATAAGGCTGGCAGAAGCCCTAAGACCAAAAGCAAGGGTATGCACAGTTCTTGTTGAGTAAAACCCAGGTTGGGAGATTATAGTATTTTTGAGGGGAGCAATTTCAAGGTCCAGAAGATAGAGAGCAGGCAGCAAACATTCCCGTCGTGCTGAAATGAAACCCGTTCAGGGGAAATAAGACTGCCTTCAGAAAATCATTTTGTCAGGGGGGAAACCAGTCCGCAGCTAATTTCTCTGAACACTCTGTTTTAATAGTAAATGAAAACTCTCGCTAGCTTCACCTCCATCTTAGCGTGTGTTTTACCTCCCTTTCCCCCCTGTGTGACACGGGAATAGGCAGTGTCAAGGTTAAACCTGGTTGCGAGCTTTTGTTAAGGTGTTCTGCCTGCTTGTGAAGGCAAGGCACCTGCTAGGCATGCCCAGTGAGCGCTGGGAGCTGGCTCTCCCTTCGCTAAGGCTTTGCAAGGCTGAAGCACAAAGAGTGCTTGTTGCCCAGTCCTCGGGAGTCTCCCAGTGCTACCACTAGCTGGGGAGGACTGGTTACCATGGAGGCTGCCATCTGTTCGCTCCCCGCTGGAATGTGATTATCCTTGCTGGGTTGGGAACCAGCAAAAGCAGGGGAGCGTGTGCTGTCGGCAATTATCTGCAATGGAGTGCATTAATGGAAGGCTGGAATTAGCTAGCTGGAGGAGCACATAAAAGGATTTTACCAAAACTATTAATGATTGCTAGCCAAGAGGAGTAAGCTTTTTGCAAGGTCAGTACTAAATTCATTATGTATGCAGGTAATTTTTAATTGGTGCAGTGGATTTATGATTTAAGGGTGGCAGTACCACGGTAATAATGCTTATTGTTAAGAGGGGGTGTGGGGGGGAATTGTATTTTAAAGATCTTTGTTTGTCTGTTTCAGTTCAAGCAGTTGTATTTAGGGTCGTTAAAGTAGTAAGTCAGAACAATAACTAGCCAAACTGACGCAAATGGAGCAATTCATATCTCTTGTCTTTATGAAATGCTGTTCACTGCCAAATCTGTTTGATTTACATGCCTTTTCACGCTGATTGCTTTTTGTCTGAGTGATTTCTTTTTGGATGCGATACGCATTTGGTTTTCTTACTGGCATGAAGGGTGAGATGAGGGGGAAATGTTCAAACAGAGCTGGCGATACAATGGATGTTTTGGGTGTTTTATGCAGTTTGCTCAGAGGAAGCAGCGTAAGGGAGGCAGAATGCAGGAGCAGGTTTTCCACTCTTCGTTCCCACCCTCTGCCCCTCTTTCCAACTCACCAACTGACCAAACATTTTGGACTCTTCCTCTTATAGAGCTTAATTGTACAGAGACTTGACACGAGTTTTCAGGATACTCTGCAAATATCGTGACTGTTTTGATGGTGGGATTTCATTTAAAGGGGAAGATAAAATTAGAAATACATGCTTGTAAGGCTTTTGTGTCCTCTAAAAGACATTTTTGTTGTGCTATAGGAGCTAGGAGTATTAAATTTTTTCATAATAAATGTATGATGAATGTTTGCATGCACTTCAAATTACTGACTTAAATGAGGGACATTAAAATTAATTTGTACCCCAAATAGACAAAATGTTACTTCAGCATATATTTTTAGTCATGTATGGGCTTTCCCTTTTCAAATAAAGCTCTTATGCTGCATCCCTCTTGCCAGGACTGCCATTTTTATTTGGTACAGGGGAGGACACTGCTAGAGGCTTTTAATTAAAACTGTGTCAGTCCTAATTCCACCGATCTGCCCTCTGCTTTTATGCACTTAAAATGTCAGTGCGCTGGAGTCTGGGAGGAAAGTTACCAATGGAGTTAATAAGTCATGATTGCAACATATTTGACTAGGATAAATTTTAAACCTATGAGAGGCTTTCCAAGCCTTGGTGCCTAACAAAAGTGTGTGTGTGGGAGGTTGAGGGGGTTTTTATTTAATTTTTTTTTTTAAGTACTTTAACTGTTTGTGGTGTATGAGCTTTTCTTGTGCTTGTGGGAGCCTGGTATATGTGCCTGAAGTCTTTTCAGACATAATGCTACACTTGCATGTTGGTGGAACTGGGCGAGCGCTCTTAATGGAAGCTGTATCATCTTGTAATTAAAAAAGACTTTTTTTTAAACACCTTTCTTCTCCGGAATTTAAGTATTGCATTGCCATTGAAGTGGGTGATTTATGCAAAACTTGCTTTTAATTGGCTGCGGTGGACTTGTTCACACGTGCAAGTTGCAGGTCTGTAATTGCGTTGCTAGAAAGGACTCAGGAGGCAGATTGGCTTTTGTGCTTGAAAAGAGATTAGACTTTCCCCCTCAGATGCTATGCTGAACCTAGCTGGAGGGAAAGACAACCACCCCAAGATTATTCTGTAGCTAGTGTGGGATGTGTTTCTGTTCCCTGGTCTGTTTCTAGTAAGGTAGCTGTTGCCTACAGGATTTGCTGTCATTGTGGATGTGAATTACTATCTCATTGGCAAGTCTTCACGGAGAGCAGCAATCATATCGACATAAAGGTAATGGCTTGTATACCCCTTCAAAGGTGATTTCTCCTGACTGCTAGCTGGTGGTGTGCCGAGAAGGTTGCTTTTCCACTGCCTTTGCTAAGCCTGTTTCAAGGATAGATAGGGGACTCTACATTTGGCATTCTCCAGCTCTTATATTCTCTGAGCACTATGTAAATGTCCAAATAGTCTTGAGCATACAATTTTTTTTGTTTTTGTTTCCTGCTTGAATGATCTGTATGTGGCTGTTGAATACTTTTTTTTTTTCTTATTAAATTTTCCTTTAGGTCACTAGGTCAGTGTTGACTTGTGGATGCAGGATTTAAAGGCTAGACACTCTTTAATCCATTTGAGCATCTGGCCTTTCATAGTAGACATCCCATTTCCATGTAGCAGAGGAACTCTTAAATGTCTGTTTGAAATTAATGATTTTTTTTTTTTTACAGATTTTTTTTTTTAACTGTGGTAGACTATTATGAGCGGCTCTGATGTTTATGCTTAATGCAAACAAATGAGGGTCAGTGTAATCTGCTACATGATCTCTTGAAGGAGGTTTATTCTAAAATACAGGCTTTGGGGGCCAGCAGAGGTGACGGGTTGTAGTGAGTAATGATTTTTTTTTTTTTTTAAGAGGGTAAGCTCAATTTGGGTACATAATCTAACAAAAAAAAGATATTTTGAATGAACTCCTAACTAAATATTGTCTAGAAGCACAACCTAGTATACAGTGGGCTCATCATAATCTTCTTTATAATGTCTGTATGTACTAATCTTTGAGAAAACTTGTCATTAAATGGTAAAATCCTGAGTCAATATATAGGAAGCTGGCTTGCATATAAACGATCACAATTGTTTTCTTCAAACAGACAAGTCTTTCTGCTTTTCACTTGACACATGACTGTGGAATGCTGTTTGACATGACTTGGATTTATTTATACATTGTGTTCGGGCTGCTACTTGGTGGAGCTTTTAAATAGACTTAGTTTTCAATACGCTTTTTTTTTTACTGTTCGCTAGTGTATTCTGAACATTAAAACAAACAAACAAACAAACAAGCCCAGGCTCTGTATTGTCTCGTTATAGCAGCATGGCTATTTCAAGGTTAAAGTCTGCAGCTTCCTCTGAAGGGCCAACTGTTTCGGAAAGTCCTGGTGCCTGTTTACAAACTGTTCTCTTTGCAGCTCCCATGAAATAATGGAGTCCTCAGGATGCTGGATGTGGGAGGATAAACCTGCTGACACAGGCGCTGCTGCTGTTGATCTGTTTGCTGGGCCTTAATCACATATAATTGCTTGCGTCTTTTATGCTTTGTATGGGTGGGGACAAAATGCAGGCGTTAACACTTTTTTCACGATGCTAGAAATAGCTGTACCAGATTTTAGAAAACATCAGATTTGTTGAATTTGTTCTAAAACAGATCAGCGTACTAAACCGGTACAGTGAGACTATGAGTAACTAAATGTGAGAGACTGGCAATGTGCAGATTAACGATATGTCTATGAATTGCGGCATGTTTTTTAGTCTTTTCCAAAGGGCCTTGCATTTAGAACAGAAGTGCTTTGTCCTTCCTTGTTGAGGTATCTAGTTGAAGAACCTGAAGACTCAGAGCTGTTCTGCAGATGATTTTAGAAAACATTCCTCCCAGGTAATCCTTGTTCACAGCTGGGAGAAGAACAAGGCAGGGATAAATGACTGCACACCAGCAACAGAATATCTTGAAGTGGAATTATATGTGAGGTTTCTTTCAGTTCACCCAGTTGCTCTTACTACGTGCAATAATTAGTGGTTCATTTTAAGTATAAAAATATTACTTGGACTGATAGAGACATGGGAATTGTTTACTTTTTGATGAATATCTGAGCAAAGTGAGTACTTGAGTACATTTGGGAATGTGGAGCTTAGGACTGGAAGGAGCCATTTGGTCACTGAGGGGGTTTTTGTGTAGGTTTTTCCCCTGTCCCCGTCAGTCACAAGCAGCTGTATAACTTATGTCTCATTTAGATGTTCAGTAGACTTTTCTGGCACACTGAGAATCACAGACTGTTACTGGCTATGGGAAACAAACTTTAAACAAAACTTTAAATTGTAGTAAATGACCAAAAGCCAATGTTACACTATGCTTCAGAAACTGAGCAAGAAAGATTGAAGTCATTGCCAATGTCATGAGATTCCTGTTAGCAGAAAACTTAAGCAGGCACTTGAGAAATGAACTCTACTGGCAGCATGATGCTTACCTGGGCTCAGTAGCCACAACCAGTCTCCAGTGCTTCAGAGGACAAGGAACCCAAAGCAGCCGAATTTTGAATCAGAGGGAAGAATAATCTTCTAGTCCTGACAGATGGCTAGTACAAGTGTTTTTCCAAGTAGAAGTGCTTTTACAACTGCTGATCTTTGGAGGATCCTTCATTGCAGTTTTTTTTTATGCTTGTTCTTGACTATCTGTAGACATCTGCTGGCTTGTATATCCTTTGGACTGTACATTGATGCTGTTGTATTCCCACCACCACAGAAGCACTTTACCTTCATGAAGATCGTATAGATGCAGTTAACCCTGATATTAAACAGTGTTGCAACTTGTCTGTTCTACTTATATTTGTAGTAACACTTATTGGGGGGAAAAATATATATATAATCCATGTGCAGCTGCCCAATTTAGTAGTGTTGTGGTTATAGTTCTGAGTGTCAGGTTTAGATTTGATATCATGCAAGCCTTTTTAGCAAAGGTTTATGAACTGGGGATTGAGGCTTCAGAAGACCTGAACTCCAGTCTCTTCTACAGTTAAGGGTTTTGTTTTGCTGGCATTGAGTAGTGCCATGGGTGGTGTGGTGTATTCCCTGGAGTGGTGTCGAACATAGCTGCTGTTTGAGTAGTAGAGGGAAAATTAGCTCAAGAGCTTGTAATATTACTTGAAAGAACAAGTTGATTCTGTAATGAGTTATCCCTGCAGGGCATGACCTGAACTTCCCACTTGGAAGTTTTCTTCCTAGTATCTCCTCCTCAGTCCCAGCATCTCTTGTGTGCTCCTACAGTCCTGTCCCACTTCCTACATGAGTTAATATTTTTTTTTTTTTTTAACTCTTCCCTTTATTAAGGAGGTCACTGATGCTCAGGAAGATGAGTGAAAGCATGACGTGTCTTTTCTGTAATTCAAAATAGTTTGATGGCTTCCCATATCATGCTTGCAGCAGCTACATTGAGACTGAGATCTATTACATAGAATAAATAATTTGATGCTATTTTTACTTGCATTCAACACGGTCGAGTATTGTATACCTGTTGTTAAGCTCCCTAAAATATCAAAATGGTTCATAGGTTATATAAGATTACCTGTTGCCTTTCTTTAACGATCCTGTGCCATTTTTCTTTATAATAGTTCTCTGGCAGCTCTATGTGCCAAGGCAGTTTCCATGACTAATTTTGATGTCTGTTCTCTTCAGTAGCTCTTGCTCATGCCATTTCTTGGAGCCCTATGTTGGTGTTATGACTTGGCCACCCACTGTAATGCAACTGGCAAGTGTGTTTGTCCCTTGGCTTGTCAAGATTTCTATGTGTAAGTCAGTTTTAACTGTGGAAGCTGCTACAAACAAACTCTTAAAGATAGTTGCTATAATCCAAAATAAAATGGAAGACTTAGTGGTGGAATTAGAGCTTTACCTAAGAATCAAAACAGCGCAGTTAAAATCTAATGTGATGAAATATTCAGTTAGCAGTGTGAACACTGTTTGCCCTTTGTAAAGTTGGCAATGCTGCATCCCTCTGTTGTCTGCTACCATCCTGGTTTTGGGTAAATGCTCTTGTGAAAAACTAAGTCTAGAATACTGTAGTTAAAGCACTTTGGCCACCCATTTTTCCCCATTTTACCACTGGTTCTGCAAGCTGTGGCCTGGTTTCTGCCATAACGGGATAATTACTGCTTGCATTTTGTGAGGTTTTTTTTTCTCTGTGTGTGTGTAAGTGTTTATAAAGCTGATTTTATTGATTGTAAAATACAGTCTTTCTAAAGAATTGACTTAAATTTTCCAGACTTGTCTTATTGCTGATGTTTCTCAGGTTTGACTGAGAATATTCCAAAATTTTCCTACTATTGAAGAATTTTGAAAACTAGAATGCTTTTTTGCTTGCTGCTTAACACAGGAATAAAACTTCAGTTGGTAGCTGAGGGGTTGTTTTGTGTGTGTATGTGTGTCTTCTATGGGACATCCTCAGCTTCTGTAAATGATCCACAAAGGTAACAGAAGTGTGATATTACTGCAATCTGATATTAGACATTTTCAGTGCAAAACAATGCACAGGATGTAGTCATGACGAGAGGGGAAAAGCTGCTCAATCCAACATGATCTACTTAGTTCTTTGATACTGTAGTCTATTCATCATGTTTTGATGGATTAAGATTTTCTTTGTAGATTGCTGAAACTGCTTTAATCCAGTTTATCTCAAAACCGGGTGACATTTTAGAATCTCTTTCCGTAAGAAAGGCAACAATAAAACTTGACTGTGTCTGTTTTGTAGCTGGTGTCTTCTCTGATTCTAGGTTTTTAGAGTTCATAGATAGCAGTTAAAGAACTGTGGGGAAAAGCTTATTGATTGCTTTTGTGTTAAAATAAATGATGAAAAGCTATTACTGTCTGGCTGATGAGGTCTGGGGTGTGGATAGCAATAATTTAAAGGAAATTATAGTTTCATTAGTGCTGATGTGGTCTCTGTGAAGGCTGTGTTTAACTACCAGCACAACTTTACTATGTAAAACAGTCACAACTGTCTCTGATCTTGTACCCTTATTGCACCAACAGCTGAAATGCACTTGTATGTTCTCTTATTTGTCACCACTGTCCGTATTGTTGCCTTCCTTTTTTGAAAGAATTTGATTTGAGGAGTTCCTTTTGATCACTTTTCTCTGGGCGTTTGAGATATGCAAGGCTGGATGGACTGGAAAAAAGCAGTACTATGTCTTAATGGCAGGGGAGAATAAGCTCTGTAAAGAAGCTGACTATAGTGTAAGTACTAACTTAAATTGGCCCTAACAGGACAAAGTCAGGAGAGTCAAGCTGTTTATATATTCAAGACAGAAGGAAACAGTCATGAACAGATAGTGGAACTTTTTGTCCTGAGACCTGGTGTAGTGAAAGATGTCCCTGCCTGTGGCAAGGGGGTTGGATTGGATGATCTTTAAAGGTCCCTTCCCACCCAAACTGTTCTATGGTTCTGTGATTTTTAGGAACTGGTGTGTTCTGGAGAAAGTTAATCTGATGCTTTCTATAATGTGACAGGGAGGACGGAGAAAGGTGGAAGGGGAGGGGCAAATGTGCCATCGAGTTTCTCTTCCCTAGAAAGCGTGGAGTCAGAGTTAAGGTAGAATAGACTGAAAATGCCTATACTGTCACATATTCTGTGCAAAAAGTATAAATGAGATTTGGGAAAAGACTAAACAAATTAATGGTGAATATGTCTTCCAGCAGCTGGTAAAATACAGTTGCACAAAAGCATCTGCTGACATGGGTGATCCCTAAACAACTATTGCTGTGGAAGCCATGGGAATTGAGGGAAAGATCATTGTGTGTTTGCCTTCTACTGTAGGCTACCCAAGCATTTGGTACTGCTTTTCAGACACAGGATATTTGATTGAATGACTTTTTAATTTTTTTTCCCCCGACCACCATTCATATGCTCTTATCTACTCCAGAAATGTACCAATGTATTCCACTCTGGTGTTTATTGTGAATCTTCTATGCGGTTTTTTATTAACTCAAACTAAAAATAATCTGTACTTTATTTTTAGTATCCATCACTGCCCAGACTTGTCTTTTATATGGAAGCAAAATCACTGTCACTGCATTCTGACCTGTTTCACTTATGAGTCTTTGTACTGTTTGGATTTCTCATGTGTCAGGGGTAATTTTTAAGTTGTGGATTTAGCCTTTCACTGGACTGCTGAATCTAAGGAAAATCCCGTGTGGTTGTCTTCCTGGCTTGGGTTGTGGGGGACTTTTTTGGTTTTTTTTGTGGGGTATGTGTGTGTTTTGTGTGTGTGACCAAAAGCAAAATTAACTGGAAAATGGTAGTCTGTGCTCTGAAGTTGTTTTGCAAAGATGTTAAGTGGGTGTTATATTTAATCTGTGAAAGTGAATAAAGATGGGTGGCACGACACTATTAGGGTAGGTCACAAGCTTTTTCCTCTTCCCTTTTTTCCACCGTTCCTTAAAGAAGGGTATGGGTTTCTGTGGTAACAGCTACAACGTGGTCCCTGACTGGTGCGGCACCAGAGCTGTCGTCCTGGCCCTGCACCACCCTGCTCTGCTGGCCTAGCTGTATGTCCTGGCTGGCAGGAGAGCGCAGTGGCAAGCAGGAACGTCACCGTCGGAGGTAATACTGTCGCTAGGGAAGAGGCAGCAGCTGTGGTGGAGGCAGGAGGCCTGAAGAAGCAGCCTTCTTGAGGGGGGAAGGCATGGGAAGGAGAAAGCAATGAAAACTACATGAGAAAAGGCAGAGCTGCAGGGCCAGAGGGTCTTTTCTTTGTAATAATTTGCTGACTGTGTGTTAGTGTAATACACTGGATAACACTATAAATAGTAATTTCCTCTTCCCTAAATCATAACATGAAGTTTTCTCTCAATTTTGTAAAATAAATAAATACAATTATATATAAAAAACAAGGAGATATAAGAAATAGCAAACTGTTAAGCCATTTTTTTTAAACAGTGCAATTAGCAAATCAAACCCAGTTGATTAAGGCAAAGCCTTTGACCACTTCTCACATATAAAACCAAAAATCCTTTAACAATTGCTGATCTTTCTTTGCTAGAGAAGATTAATTGAAAAATGAACCATGGATTCCTGGATTTTTTTTTTTCCTAAGTATGGGAAATACTTTAAGCTGCAGAAAAACAGCTTTATATGGTTAGTGTAAAACATACAGTTGCCATAGCAAAAGCACTAATACTAAAAGAATAGATGTCAGTGACATGGCGCTCAATGATCTTTAGTATAGTTCTTTGATTTTGTAAACTACAACCATTTAATGAATTGTTTGGAGAGTTTTGTAGTTGCTTGTATTACTTTTATGCTTGGACTAAGTTGCAGACACTAAGATGCTACAATGACAAATGCTATACAAACATAGGACAAAAAGGCAGGCTTTTCCCCTCAGAACTTTCATTGCGTGTCATTTGGGGTTTTGTGCAGCCACAGGCTTTCCCTTTGGGGCACATGATACAGCTGAGCTGGAAGAAAAGAAAAAAAAAAAAAGATGGAAAAATACTGCTATTTACTTTCTAATTGTGGCATGGTAGTTGTTCATCACACCTGCCTTGAGATTGCTTGTTTAAATCCAAATCCTTGCATGTGAATGAGGAGAGCTAGGGGAGGGAGTGATGGAAGAGTTTTTGATTTTGGAACTGGGAGGGAAAGTGTCCTTACAACAAACTTGTTTCTGTTTGGGCTGCAGATCCAGAGTCTCCCATAGCATTTCTCATCTTGTTGGGGGCTAGTTACCCATATTTTTAAGGTGCTATTTTTACTTTTCCTTATTGCAGCAGTCCTGAATACCTGTTCCGAAAGTCTATCCCTGCCCAGCTCGCTTCTGTCTGGACTTTTTCCCCTCCTTCCTTTTCCTGGTGGTCACTTGTTTCTGTAGGTCATTTGCTTAATCTAGAAATTTTTCCCCATCTTTTTGTTCATTATACCTGCAAATCTTGAGTTGTCATATGGCTGTTTCTTGTTCCTCACATGCCTGTGTGGCAACACTTGAAGGATGCAGCTTAAGAAAACAGCAAGTAACTAGGTCTGCTTCCTGGATGGATTTTGTTCTTCTCTTCCACCTTCTCCTTCTGTTGACACTGATGCTCCTCTGACCCCCATGGGCCACCTCAGCCTGCTAAGTTAACAGAACAATCCAAAAGAAAATGAATAAGTTTCTGGCAGATTGATGAGCTGAACTGGCTTGCTGCGGTGCCAGACAAGATCCAATGGAAGGAGAGGAAGAGCAGGATGTTCCTTCGTCAGCAGCCAGCCACTGGCTTGGCATAAGGGAGCTCTTGGGCTGCACACGGCCTCTCTTGCCTTGTCTCTCCTGAGCGTATTGGGCAACCATGCATAAATTTCATCCTTTGTGTACCCATTCAAGGGTCCTTGTCAATGCTTCACAGGTACTGCATTCAGTCATCATTAACCTCTGCAGTCCTTGGGCTGACCCCCATTGCTGTCCCTGGATGAGATATCAGAGCCGAGTTAACGTGACAGCCTGGCACTGGGAAGGGCCATCATGTTGCTTCCATCTGTGCTGAGCCATGCTGCACTGTGATCTCCACCATGTGCCTCCTGGAGCTTGTCGCTTTGTACAGAACACTGATTCAGCTTGCTCACCTGGAACAAAACAGTTTGTTTTGCCTGCTAGGTGGCAGTGGTTTATCATGGGCTGGACATTTTTGTAAGGGAGGAACGTGATATGGCTGCAAGGGGATGTGATGGGAGTGGGATATGTTCATCTTGGTAGTAGAAACATTAAACTGAAATGCAAATCTAGCATTAACCACATCCCACATTGTGGGCTTCATCTCCTCTTCCTTGGCAGAGAGGGGAAACTCCTGAACATCCATGTGATGGTTTCCCTCATTTGTAGCTCTTGCTAGTTGGCTGTTTGACTTCTTAAGCTGCTTGCTTTGGTGCCACATTTAGGCTCTGCCATTTTACTATCTGCCCATGGTGATCAGAGGCAGGAAGCCCCCACCGTGTACCCCGTTACAATCAAAAGAAACCACAGAGCACCAGTGGTAGGCCTTGCTTGAACTCTTGCACAGTGCTCAGAAAGAAAGTAGAGGATAGTCATAGCTTCAGTACAGCAAGAAGGTACAGGCAGGAGGGGCAGGTGGCCACCTTCTGTTTAGCATGCCTGGGGCAGTGCATCTTTCTCCCAAGTTTTGACCTAGGCCACTGTACATTTCTGCATATCTGCAGTTCCAAAGGTGTCCTTTGTTTTGTGTGCCTACACCCCAAGTGAATTTTCAGACTTTTTTTTTACCTTGTTATAGAAGTATATGTTCAAAACTACAGTGAATAGTATTTAGCAAGTTGTGTGCTTTGGAATTTTTTTTTTTAAAGGTATGGTTTATATCCAGCCTTTTTCATAAAATAACTTCTTATTGATTTTAGACTACCCCAAGAATCATGAAAAGGGCAGCATATGGAAGGTCTGACAGAAGTGGAAGTCAGTTTTGGACGAGGGTGTGTGGTGTCTCGGCAGCTAATCCTATAGCACTAAGAATAGCTGGGAGCCAAACTGATTGAACCCCTCTGCAGACTGCTGCTGGGCTTTTGAGAGAGGCTTTTACAGCACCTCAGAAACTATTTTGGGATAAGGAGAAAGCATACTCTTATTTTTTTCCCAGGACCAAACTGCTGTGCTTCTGAAGTACTGGGATGTACAGGAGAAGGAAAGGGGGTAGATAACAGTGTGAGTCAACCATACCATAAGGGAGCCCTGTGAAAGGTGCCTTTTTAGTTGTTGTGGTTTTATGTCTCTCTTGGACTTATTGAAATGTCTAAAGATCTCTCACAGGGGAAAAAAAAGCTAGGGGTTTCTTTCATGCAGAGCACTGATATACTGGAATTCAGAAGTGTTCGTGCTGTGTTCTGTGCTAGGGCAACATGTCTGTTACTGATCCTTTGGATGGGACAAAAATCACTTTTTCTCCATCAATGCCTTGCAGAAACTTCATATCCTGTCCTGATGCAGCATCCTCCATAAACCTCTTTGAACACTTTGTGCCTGAAGTGAGTCTGCAGTAACGAGGAGCCAGCTGAAGACAGCCATACTGAATGCTAGGCTGTGATTCACTGTCACATGAGATAATTTGTTTTTTGGGGTGGGGGGTGGGTGTGTCAGTGTGGCATGCTGCCCAGGTAGCTCTGTAATCCTTAGTTCAGCTTTCCAGGTTTCCTAACAGTAGTTGTATTCATGTGACTTCATTCTTAACTCCAGCTTAATCACATGAAGAATATTCAAATGGGTCAGGTACATAATTTGAGCCCCCTTATCTGCAAAATAGGGGAAGTACTGAGAGACAGGTTGTGATGTTTAGCTTGAAAAGTGCACAGTGGTGGTGAACAAAGTGAGTGCAGTGTACTTACTGCAAGACATTTATAAAAACATTTAATTACTGGAGTGATGAAGTCATATGATAAGCCAATAATTTTGATTTGAGATAACTTAGTTTCATAAAACTTACCTAGTCTGCTGTGCAAGTCTCTGGACTAAGAACATGTTGGTTTTAGTTTGAATAGCTCTCTTATTCATACTAAATGACAGCAACTACTTGTCTTAGTAGTACAACTTTACCCACTAATGAGAATGTTTTATTTAACTAGTTGTTCTCCATGCCTCTTCATCTGCTTTTTAAGATAAATTTAATAAAACTAACTTTATTTTTTAATTAACTTGTCTTTAAAGTTCACAGGCATGTTCTCATGATAGGGAAGACATAGCTGTACCTCTTGATGAGTTTTCAACTAATACTTGCCAATATAGCTTTAATGCGCAGTTTGTACTTTGCACAATTCTGCTGTTAGAGTAAGCAAAGTTAGCTATAAAGCTCAGTGAAACTAGGGGAATAGGTTAATGAGATGTCCTCATTGTATCAGTTTTAATCTCTCCCAAATCCCCTTATCTGCTAGCTAATCAAATAGAGATAAAACAATTAATCTTTTACCTTTTTTTAAAAAGGAGGAGTTAAGCATGTGTTTTGAAGGTGGGCTTTGGAGACATCTTTATACTTGTTTTAATGTTGCTCTTTCTGGAAATGAAATAAAATAGAATCCAATTTCCTTCAGGTTTGTAAGATTCCTTCTCTCTCCTTGAGCAGTAGCGGAGCTGCAGTTACTTTCTGTGGGCTGTTGCAAGCCAGGGGATTGCCTGCATGGCCCAAGGTGAACCTTTTGGCGCTGGTCAGAGCTCTGACCTCTCGCCTGTTCTCTGTGTTGTCCCCTGCGGCAGGGACGGAAGGAGACCAGAGTCTGGTAGCTCAAATGTCATCCCTCCCACACGTCACATTACAAAGTTTGTAACAGTTACTGTGTAAGTTTCCCCAAAAGGAGGCTTGGTTACTCATCTGGCCCCTACTTTTCCTTGTGTAACCCCTTCCCTTTGCTTACTATGGTTGTGTAGATGCTTATCTGAACTAATTGCTTCTTCTATTTATTATTTTGTAGCTGTTTGTCTTACAGTTTTCCAACCTACTATGTTGCTTGTGTGAAAATTGAAAACTTTATTGCTGATCCCGTCTGAATTTAAAATGTCACTTGTATGACAGGCATTATCAGTGTTTTTTTTCTGGGTTAGGAAGAGTATATGAGGCTGTAGAAAGGCTGACAAAGCCTCACTGGCAGGTGGACAAACCAGGCTGGTGGGGAAAGTGGTCTGTTTCAGATATGGCAAACTAAGCAGATAATTTCTCTTCCCTGCAAAGGCTTTTCTGGAGAGAGAAGGTGTTCTGTTGTAGATGTACTTTGTGTGGATGCCCAAGCAAGGGGGCAAGCTTGAACTCTTGGAGGTGAACTTCGAGATAGAAATGTAGCCTATGCATTGGAGTTCTCTTAGTCTGGTTATGAAACTCAGTTACTGTTGTTTTTTGTTTTAATGATGCATTGATGACCTGGGTGAATAAAATTTGTATGTGTCTTTAAGGAGCCTGGGATTACCTACTAGGAGTATGAAGGATGGGGAATTGCAACTTTGTAGGCCAACAGTTTAAAAATAAATGCTCAAAACAAAAACAACACATGCAAATCTTGGCCAAAGTGCTAAAAGTGGGTTCCTTTTAGATTTCAAATCTGTATGTGTGGAACTTGCATCTGCTCATCTCAAGAAGAAAAATGCACCGAAGTTTTGAAATAACTGGCGGAAAATAGTTGTTTTTACTGTTTTTTTGGCAAACACCTCTCTGTTCAACATCTGTAATAGAAAGGAAATAATTAGCTGCCCTATTCCAGAGAGCTGTCTCCTCAGTGAAAAACAGATATTCATAATAATGGATTGTTTTGCAAGTGTATACCCTGTAACCCTTGGTACTTGTCCTTCAGAGTAGCTCTGCAGTGGCGTGCTTGAATGTAGCCTTGAATGTGAGGACTAGGAGTGGCCGGTGGTGGAAGGGGCTGCAGGGAGCTGTGGTTTGGACCAACACAGTGATTGAAGATGACCTCAGCCGCAGCGAATGACAAGCTGGCTGCTTTATTCTGATTCATATTATCTGAACTGACAGGGCTGGATTTTAAATCCCAGTTTCTTTCTCCTGGATGAAAGTGTGCCAGCCAGGGATCACATGGTATGAGAGCTGTAAACAATAAAAGAAAGTTATTTGCAGTAACTTCTTTTTTCAGTTAATCCTTTCACTTTTTAAAAATGAGCATTTTCACCATTCAGAATTCACTGTGATACCTTTGTATTCTACCCTGGATCACAATGTCTGGTTTATACCATTTAAAATTTGATTTTAATTTATTCTAGTGAATTCTAATCTGTGCCAAATAAGCTGATATTTTCATGACAATTCTTTAATGTAGACTTTTTTGGTCACTGCTCCGGTATCCTGCATGTTGTGTTTACTTCATTCTGGGCGTAAATTTAAGTACAGATTATGCAATGAAAAAGATTATTAGAAATGGGCATCATATAGCATAAAGGGAGAACAAAGTAGCAACCAGAGAAATGTACTTAACTTGTCCTTTAACCTTGATACTGCTTTAATTTCAGAGCAATGCAATTAATAGTGACAAAAGTTTCGTAGTAGCTGAGGCATTAGACAAAACAACTTACAGTAGTCCCTCCTCCTCCTCCTCCTCCTCCTCCCTCCAGTAGTTTGTAGGTTACATAAGCTGATTTCTTTGTTTTTCCTCTTTACTAGTGAACAGGCTTCACTCTCTTCTCTAAGCGGACTGGTTTGCATGCTTACGTTTTTCCTCTCAAAACAGGCTTGCCTTCAAAGAGGGAGGAGCATAGTGTAATTGAAAGACCCAGCATGTAAACTGTCGGCATATACTGAACATCTGGTGAGAAGTCCTTTCTGGCAGCTTATAGGTCTTGTAAATAGGATATGTGAGCCTGTCATAGGGGTATTACCATTGCAAAATCAATTGCTCGTGCGGTGGTACTGGAATATATTTATAAACAATGTCTTCTGAACCAGGTAAGACAACAGGATGTTTCTGTTAAATCTTCATCTCTTCAAGACTTGGGGTGTATTTGGGTCCAGAGACACCAAGAGTTAAACTTTCTAGTTTGAAGCAAACAAACCGGTGAACATCCAGCTGCCTTGTGATGCAATAGGGCTGGAATGCTCTGGTGGCTTTTTCCTCCTATTCTCAGTAAATGAGCTTGCAGTGTCTTGAACCGCTTGCCTAATACATCTGCCACACAGAGAACTCTGCTACTTTTGGCTGGTTTTGCTGCTGCTTTCACCAGCTCAAGACTTTCTTAAAAGCAAATCAGTTTTGTGGTGTTCATAAGTGGTTTCTGCTTCTGGCTTATTTGCCAGATTCATTGAGCTCTGTTTATAGCTGCAAGGTTTCTATAGGACACTTCTATAAGTTAGCATTGGCTCTAAGAATTGTTATCTGTCACTGTTTTAGGAAGTAGGTGTACGCTTCTGACTTATGCTCAGCTTCTCGCATATAATGTTGCAATAATTCTTTTAACTGATGCTTAATGCTACATTTAATGTACAGAATTGGCTTCTAGAATTAAAGAATGTTTTCTGTTATTGCACCATCCAGCGAAAGGTTTGGATTTTTTTCCACTGCGAATATGTTTGTAACTGAGTTTTTAAGAATACTATTGAAAATACTGCTTTACTTGTGAGTGAGTGTGTTTTTCAGTTCTGAGAAAAGTTCAACTTAAGGTAAGTTAAATTAAAAGGCTTACCCAACCTGAACAGTTTGATATAAGACAATAAATATTCTGAATTAAGTTTTCCACAGAGAGATAGATCAAAGAGATCCGTGGAAGGTTTGGTTTCAGAGTGCTGGTGTCCGTCTGGAAAACATTCTGAGACTAAATTGAGGGAAGGGAGTCGCTGGCTGAGTGAGTTTGAGTTGTGGTAAAGAAGCTTGGAGTAGATGCATGCAAATAGCTCTACCCCAGCTCTCCTGATTTCAGTATTTGTGGGCGTCTGATTTTTCTTGGGTACAAAGAATACTTGTTTTAAAATCATTCTGTTGGCTCCTTATCTGTTTTATGGTCAATTTTGAAATTGCCCTTCTCCCTCTAGCTTTTGATAATCAACCAAAAGAATGGGAATCACACAGCTTTCCTCCCACTCTTTATGTATCATTTTTCTGTATCTTGAGAAGAATCTACATGCAGACTTTTTTTTTTCCTTATCTAGGTCTTAAGAGCTATTTTCTAGGATCTGTAATGCATATTCTTTTCCTGTAAATGTAACATTAAACCCTTATGGATTTTCAGGAAGCTCAATGTGGTGCCATAACTACTATTTTCGGTATTACAACTAAACTTCCCTCTTGGTCTTTGGCTTACTTTGGGTTATCAGTTTGCAGAGGTCTACAGTACGCTTACATATAACAGTTGTGGTTAGCAACTTCAGTTAGAAGTTGTATGAAAGCAGTTAATGCAGGAATGGACCATGGTGCAAATACCTGGCTTGAAGAGTAGGAAGGGGTGAGCTTCTACCAGCCTGTGGAATAGCATACAGATACCTCCTAACATCACCTTTTCAGAATGGTGTGGGAGACCTACAGATATAGACAGTGCGCATGGAAAAGGTGATGGCAAGTAGTTCCAGTCTGTGTGGGTTTGAAATCGAGTGGACAGATATCCCTGGACACTCCTAAATAGGATCTGAGAGAAGCAGTGAGTTGCTCGCTGAAGCACTGGCTGCCTCCAGTCCAAAATGGAGAGAAATCCTTCCAGTACTGACTGCTGGGACTGGGTGAGAGGGGAACAGCACAGCTGAAGGGACAGTGCCTATAGGAAGGTATAAATTCATATGGCAATTTATTCATTGCTATCACCATGTGCAATGGAGAATGTGTCCAGGTGCCTAAGCAAAACAGTTATAACAAATATGGAAAACATAGAGTGTACCTCTTCTGGAGCTTTTGATGTTTTTGAAGACTGAACCTTTATAGAATTTCTTTTTTTTTTAGTAGTAGTATTCATTGTAGGGTGAAAGCATCACTGAAAAACTGATTTCAAGCAATGTCATTTTGAAAAGTTCAATGATACTGTAACCCAGAAGTCAGTAGTGTTGTTTTCATTAGTACCATCATTAAACTTTGCTTTGTGACTGCAGCACCCCAAGTCTTATGTTAGTCTTTTACATTGTAGGTGATATAAACAGACAGACAGTCTAATGCTTTATGTCAATGCTTATAATCCTAGTGAATTTGTTGACTCTTTACTAAAAATTCAAAATAGTTCCAGAGTGTTCCTCTTCCCCATCTCTCCTTGCCCTGCCCTGGGTTTATAATTATTATAAAACAAAACATTTAACATTAAGAGTTTGGAAATTTTGTGCCTGTGTGTTCCTTACAATTTGACAGGCAGTGCTTGATCTTGAGAAGGGTATGTAGTTAGGAAACACAATCTTTCCTTTAGATTGCCGTAAAATATTTAACACATTGTGATGGCTCTTGCTTGTAAAAAAGCCCTTACAACCATGACCTGTCACTAAAGAAAAAGGAGGAGTGGTAACAACTGGGTTAGGTCATGTAAGGTATAGAGGGATTGGAGTATTGCCGAACCTTGTATTATAAAAGAAATTAAATGTTTAGCCTCAAACAAACATTATATTTCAAAAATAATTTCATAGATTTTATTTGCACTGTGTTTTGGAAAACCTTCTTCCCCAACATGCAAGCCATCAGCTTTTTTTAATGAATATTTTGATACTCTTTCTTCTGATGCCAAAAACTGAGGCTGTTAGGAAAACAGTAAATATTGCATAGGAGTCAGTGAGTCAGCAACATTTTGTTGGGCTGCAATTCTGTGAACAGCTCAAGTGATCCAGTGGGCAGTTGCTGCCAAAAGGCTGCCCAGTCCCTCTTTCCCAGACTTCTGGTCTCATCCACGAGCCAATTCAGCTTGCTCGCACAGCACAAAACTCCTGTGACGAAACCAGTGTCCGCTTGCCTGCTAGCTGCAGGGGGTTACATTGGCCTAGAGAGAAACCCAAAGAGTGTCAGAGCTGGTAAGAAATAAGCAGTGGGAACTACGGGGTTGTGGAGGCATGGAGGGGATAAAACTTTCTCCTCTTGGTGGGGGTTGTCTTACTCTGAGGTAGCTGCGGTATGGGTTTGAGCAGCCTTTTTTGGTTGGTCCTGGGGCCTTCAAATGTTTTCATTTTCAAAACATTTGCAAAGTGATAGGTTGCACATCCTTCAGATGTGTTGGACAAAACTTGAGCTATTACAAAATTATTTCTCTTCCTGAAATGTTGTTGGGTTTAATGTATTTTTACGTTGTATGGCTTTTTTTTTTTTTTTTAAAGCATTTCCTATCCATTTGTACACTCAAAGATAAATATTCATAAGACTATTAAGCTTTTTGGAAGTGTGGTAAATATTCATCAAAGTCTGCATCAAAAATTATTTTAATTCTCCAACTTAAGCTTTATGAAATGCCATTTTAAATTCAACATACAGTTATGTTTGTTTTTTCTTTTTCTTTTTTAAAAAAGTATATTTTAAATGAAGGTCTGGGAAAGACAGGAGAGAGGACTAAACAATAGAATTGTTCTGAATTTGTATCTCTCAGCCAGTTCATAGTAGACAATGTAAAGCTGTTTCAATCTGTATAATGTTCAAGAGACAACTGTACTGGTGTGCAAGTCTGTTAATCTGAATTCTGTGGACAGTGTGAACAGTGGTCATGTCTGGCAATTTGGGGCTAAGGAATTTTTTCGCCTTTTGGATTCCAGGCAACTTGTATTTGACTTTCTTCCATAAGGATGATTATGAACTGATGAGTTAGTGCGAGATGGTGATCTCTCTCTTGTTTCTTACGGACAAGAGCCAATGTAAAAGCTGGCATAATTATGGTAGGCTTTAAAGGGACTGGACAAGGAAGGTACTTCTTCAGTAACTTCACAGGAAGGCCCTAAAGTACTTACATCAGGCTTTTTGTGGCTACTCTTACTTTTTGTTTTCCCAACCAGGTCAAAAGCAGGAAGCACTTGAATTCTTGTGAAGTGTCCAGCTTTGGGTTCTTTATATTTCTGTTTTGGTGCAGTGAGCATTCCCAGGGAGCTGCTTGTTTTTCTGTGTTTCATAGATGATGGTTGTTAATTACTTGGCAGGGAGACTGAAGTGCTCGGGGAGCCTGACAGCAGGCTGCCTGCCCCTGGCTTGGGGGAGGAAAGGCATTTGCCACTGAGCAGCCGGAGTGCCGCACAGCTGCACCGCTCGTGCTGCTGTGAGGGACAAGGAACTGCACGTTCCTCTCCACCCGCACTTTGTTCTTTATCACATTCATAATTTTATATTTATTTGTAATCTTTCACATAATAGGGAGTAGTGCTTGGTAGCCTGTAGTGATGCTGTTGTGCAGTTAATAGCCTGCAACCTGTTCTTTAATTAGGGCATATTGCTTTAAATCTCAAGCCACATATTTTTAGAGAAAAGGTGTTTTTTTGAATTTTTTTCTTTTTCTTTTTCCCTTTCCTTCCCTACTGTTTGCTCCAACCTCATTGAGATGTGATTCAACAGAATTAAGGTTATCTAGTGGCTACTTGCTTCTGGAAAGGGAGTCATGTCTTCCTTTCCCCATCACTGAATTTGCATCTGTGCCTGAGCTCTGGTGCATATAAGGTGAATGAGTGCATGAAGCTGGCTGCTTTTTTTGGCGGGGTTACATTTCTGATGGCTTAACTTTCCCGAACTGCATCCTGGGGCTAAATGCATGCCAGCACTGATGCACAGAAAGTGGTGGGAGCAGGCAGCCAGGAGGAGGGAGGGAGTGGGTGGAACAACTTGTGTCCATGACAGCTGGCTGCTGGATGGGCTTTGGGTTATCAGAGGCTGTCTGGACACACATAGTGCTTCAGCAGCTGGATATGGGAAGCACTTTCCATCTATCAGCGATAATTGTATTGGCTGGTATTGAATAATTAACTTCTGTTTGGATCTTTGGCCGTTTTGCATTTTGGATATATTATATATTCATATCTTTAAATTACATGAATGTTATCAGTGTGTATATTTAAACAACTTCTGCTCAGATCTTCTGAAATAATAGATCGGTTACAGTTTCAACCTTCTGTAATTAGATTTTTTTTTTTCCTTCCCCTTTGGGTCTGTGGTTTGTTTTTTTTTATTTCAGTGTTAGCATCCTGTTTCTAAAAATGCTTTCTCTTAGCAGTCCTTTTATCAGCAGAAGGAGCTGATTTCATGTCTCAAAGCATATGGATATTCTAAAATAGCTCTGAGTTGAGTTGAGATGAATATGAAATAACTGCACAGATAACTGGGCAGAGTAGAAGATGAAAATGTCAGTGACTGACTTGTTAGAGAAGTCTTCTGAAGCAGTATATACTGAAGCAAAATGGTGAAATTTTGTAGTTAGATCAAATTTAGCAATTTTTTTGGAAAACCTGTTAGTATTTGTCTAAAAATCTAAACACACCATTATTTTATAATGGCTTATCAATTACAGAAGGGAAGTAATTGAGTTATCACTGCACTTACATAGTGCATATGTGTTAATATATCATCTTGAATCATTCCAGTGGTTTGTATGAGATACAATCAGCTGCATTTTTTCCAAACATGACCCTAGTGGTGCAGGTGCTCTCCTTAATATGAAGTTAGACTGTGCTGCCCAGCATGGTGTCATGCTGGTTATCTTATATATGGTAACAGGAAGAAAATAAATTATCTTAAGACTTGACAAATAAAGTGAAAGAAACATTTAGGGCTCAGTGCCACAATCCTTGCTCAGACAAGTGATTCTTCTGTGATCAGTGAGTCTGCTTATATAAATGAGGTGTCTTATTTGGTAAATAGGAGCTCAGGACATTCAGAAAATGATGACTGCTATCTGTGCAAAATATGCTGGTGTCAATTAAAAACTCAGTGAAAAAATTTCAGTGTTAAGTAAAATAGTAGTTAAGGGGACATTGCTCACCTCACACAGCTCTACATAGAAAACTAAAGGGAAGAAAGTAGTTTGGGGAAAACTTCGGTGGAGGTGCATCGTGTTCATCTTTTCTTGTGCTAGGGTTCATAATCAAAATGGCCATTAATGCAGCAGGAACTCAAGCAAGCCACGCAAACCTTACTCAACCCCTTCCTTCATCAAGCACGTAGGAAGCTGTAAAGAGCTGTAAAGGGGCGGGGAGGGGAGGAAGCAATCCTTGGGTAGAGGGCTCATCAATGACAGGGAAAGAGGTTGAAGTATGTAGTCAGGATGCTCCTGTGACTTTGTGAAATACTACCATATGAGGAGCAGTTCTTGAGCTGGAAGGTGCCGTCATGTGGTATGGAACTGGTGAGAGGCTGTGCTGACAAGGAGGGAGGAATTACCTGAAGTTACCTGGTGTAGAAATGAGACAGTAACAGCGGGGTAGCTGACTATGGGTACAGGATCAGCTTGCCCTGCTTTCTCCTGGTGTGATGAAGCTGCTGCTACTTACTGTAACTGTTTTCTTTTTTGGTGGTGTGTTGGGTTGTTTTGTTTTTGGTTTTTTTGGGTGGGTTTTTTTTTTTTTTTTTTTTTGTGGTAACCTTGTTCTTAACTACATGAAGCTCATGATACATGGCTTGTAGGGTCAGGAACTGTGGTCACCTTTAAGACTTGTAGATAGGCTTAATAAAAAGAAAGAAAAAATATTGTCCAAAACTGCTGAAAGAGATATTGACAATATTTTATGAAAAACAAGCCATGAAAATGTCTACAAGTAAAAGAACACTATTTCATATTTTCACTTTAGATTTTGGGCTTGATAAGACGTGTTCAAAGACCAAAGTGAAAACAAGGGTTTGAGGGAATGTTTTGTAATACAGGAACTAAGTATGTGAAAGAGCAGTCCTTGGTTCCTGTAAACAGAACTCCTCTTACTCGGAGCTCTCCCTTCAATCATATGTCTTTCTGGAGACGTGGCTTGTCTCTGTTCATATAAGAAACCTCCATTATTCATTAAATAGTTGATGAATGACCACCATCAGCAAAGCCATTGTCCCAGTGTGTATGAGTTTAGGTGACTCATAAGAACCTTAGTGTAATGATGCTGTGTTTTTGGCAGAGGACCAGAGTCATAAGCTACTACTTTCAAACCACAAGCTGTGTGTTGGGAGCTTATTCTAAATCAACATTTTCCAGTCAAGGGAGACGCTGGTGTGCTTTAGCCACTGAGATGGCTAGTTCTGCCTGCTCCCTCCAGCAGCCCTACTCCCCTGTGGTGGGAGGAGCAGCAGTGGCAGGTTTCTGGAGGTCTTGCCAGCTGAAGCAGCTGCTCAGTCAGTAGCAAGACCTGAAGGCTTGCTGCCTCCCCTTCCTACAATGGGGGAAGAGGTAGGAGTAGAAAAACCACAGCAGCAATGGCCAGGAGTAAGGTTGTTGCACGTTATCTCTGTGACTTGCAGCCTCCACAACCTGCTGCGTGAGCAGTGCTCTGTAATTCCACCCCTTGCGGTCATCAGTAACCCTTCAGCTCCTCTATCCCTAAGGTGCCTCTGCATCGATTTTGCCACCAGTAGTCACAAAAACCTGGGTGATGAGAGGGCAGTGGCACTGCTAGACTGTAGACAACAGTATGAAAGCAGTGGTCCAGCAGGGGAAAGGTGTAGAAGATGGTGGCTGGGGGCGGGGCTTGTTCTCAGAAGGCTCAAAACTGTGCCTTTTTAATACAGTTTTAAAAAGCCGTTCACTGCTTCTTTTTCTGTTTTATTTTATATGACTAGTTAAAGACTCCACATGTTGAAGGTGTGTGTGGTTTTTTTTTTTTTTTAACTTGCTTTGCATTCCCATCCCTCATGTTGCATCTCCATATTCCAAAATGTGCCCTCTCTGATGAGGAATGTACTGTAATCAGTGCATGTTGCATGGAGAAACCATAATTACTTCTAAGTAGGTTTTTTGGGCTCAGTTTGGGAAAAAGCCATTTGAAGTCCTGTACTGTGCTTTTTGTTTTATTGGAACAGCACCAGCAGTGCATGTTACACTACTGTGCTAATCCAAAATTTAGACAAATGTTGAAAGATAATTCTATTAATTGCTGACTTACTCATTTTACTGAGACTCGCAGCAGATGCACAGGCCTGCCTATATGGAAATGACTGTTAGATCAGAGCCAAAAGAACAAAGATCACAGCCAGACAGGACAACAGACTAAGGCACACTGAGTCTGCCTGCTGTAGGCAGCATTGGCAGGACATTTGTAGTGAATGTGAAATTCACCATTCCGTCCTTTACTTCGTGTGATGTACAGTATACTGAGAATGGGATCAGGAGATTATTGATGTCAGATCTTATTTTGTTAATATTTCAGTGCTTCCTATTAAAGCTCAGACTTTATAATCTTGAAGCAGGTAACCTATTTAAATGTGGTGGCATCAGTAGCTGGTAATTAGGCAAACTGTAGCTCTTTAGTAGCAGTTACTATAAGCTCTATTTCAGTCTAAAAATGAAAGTTACTGTGGGAAAGGTGGATGGTTTCTTCCAAACAGAACAGCTATAAAGCTTGACAAAACATAGGAGAGGCAACACTGAATGCTTGAGTCTCGTGAATACCCACAAACCAAACCAGTACAGTAATGTCTCATCTTAAACCAAGCAGATATGGGTACATATCTACTTTGAATTGGGTTCTATCACTGATGCTCTGCGTAACCCACCTTAGTTTATTAGAAATTAAATTATTTCAAAAGTCAAAGTTGTTTCTCTTCTTGGAATATCTTTTGTGCATAGTTAAACTTGCTGAAGTTTGTTTTGGTTCTCCTTCTGTATTACTGCTCTGTGTGTTGTTGTATGTGGTTCACATGCTCAGTGTTATACATACCGCAGTTTGGAAACCTCTGCTCTGTGTTACTATGTAAGGTAGCATATCTACCAAGAAGCTGAACATTTTCTTGTTCTTAGCAAGTATTGTGTAGCAAGTGTTTGGCCTGCCAGTTTTAAGTTCAATATTATTTCATCTGTGTAACTTCACCGTCAAATGTTGTAAGTGCATTCACAATGGTCATTGAATAAAAGAACAGTATCAATACTATTTTTGCTGTCTAGAATTTATACCTGCCATATTTATTCGAAGATTTATTTAATCCATGCAATAAATGCTATGAAAGGGAGGATAATACTTGTTTGGTAGTTCCAGGAATGTTCCCGTGCAGTGAGAAATAATAGCCTTATATGCTTTACATCTTCATTATTCCCAGAAAGTGGTCTACCTTCTTCTGTTGAACTTAGAATATTTTTACGTGTGTCTGGAGAATAGCTTTGCAAGAAAAAACCCTACATTTTTGCATTTTGCCAGCATATCTATCTGAACTAATCCTTTAATAGAACCTGATCTGTTTTACACTTTGCCAAAATTCCACTTTTCAAAGATAATTCTAAACCTTCTGATATTTGCCTTTTATTTTTTTAGAATAGTAGAATAAAATCATTTAGGTTGGAAAAGACCTTTAAGATCATCAAGTCCAACTGCTAACCTAACACCATCAAGTCCACCACTAAACCAGATCCCTAAGTGCCACATCCACCCTTCTTTTAAGTACCTCCAGGGATGGTGACTCAACCACTTCCCTGGGCAGCCTGTTCCAGTGCTTGACAACCCTTACCGTGAAGAAATTTTTCCTAATATCCAATCTAACCCTCCCTCAGTGCCACTGGAGGCCATTTCCTCTGGTCCTATCGCTAACTACTTGGGAGAAGAGATCGACACCCACCCCACTGCAACCTCCTTTCAAGTAGTTGTAGAGACCAATTTGGTCTCCCCTGAGCCTCCTTTTCTCCAGGCTAAACACACCCCAGTTCCCTTAGCTGCTCCTCATAGGACTTGTGCTCCAGACTCTTCACCAGCTTCGTTGCCCTTCTCTGGACACGCTCCAGCACCTCAGTGTCCTTCTTGTACTGAGGGGCTCAAAACTGGACACATTATTTGAGGCGCAGCCTCACCCGTGCTGAGTACAGGGGGACAATCACTTCCCTGCTCCTGCTGGCCACACTATTCCTGATACAAGCCAGGATGCTGTTGGCCTTCTTGGCCACCTGGGCACACTGCTGGCTCATGTTCAACCGGCTGTTGACCAACACCCCCAGGTCCTTCTCCGTTCGGCAGCTTTCCAGCCACTCTTCCCCAAGCCTGTAGCGTTGCATGGGGTTGTTGTGACCCAAGTGCAGGAGCCAGCGCTTAGCCTTGTGGATCATCATACAATTGGCCTCGGCCCATCGACCCAGCCTGTCCAGATCCCCCTGTAGAGCTTTTCTACCCTCAAGCAGATCAACACTCCCACCCAGTTTGGTGTCATCTGCAGACTTACTGAGGGCACACTCAATCCCCTCATCCAGATCATTGATAAAGATACTAAACAGAACTGGCCCCAATACTGAGCCCTGGGGAACACTGCTTGTGACAGTCTGCCAACTGGATTTAACTCCATTCACCACAACTCTCTGGGCCCGGCCATCCATCCAGTCTTTTATCTAGCAAAGAGCACGCCCATCCAAGCCATGAGCAGCCACTTTCTCCAGGAGAATGCTATGGGAGACAGTGTCAAAGGCTTTACTAAAGTCCAGGTAGACAACATCCACAGCCTTTCCATCATCCATGAACCAGGTCACCTTGTCATAGAAGGAGACCAGGTTGGTCAAGCAGGACCTGCCTTTCGTAAACCCATGCTGACTGGGCCTGATTGCCTGGTTGTCCTGTACATGCCGTGTGATGGCACTCAGGATGATCCGCTCCATGACCTTCCCTGGCACCGAGGTCAGAGTGACAGGCCTGTAGTTCCCCGGATCCTCCTTCTGGCCCTTCTTGTAGATGGGCGTCACACTTGCTAACCTTTTGGCCAGCACCTTCTTGCAGAAAGAAAACTAATTTCTTCAGCGAGACAGCGCTTCTGATGTAAGCAGAAGGTTGTGTTTTTTTTTTTTTTCTTTTTTTACAGCATTAGGTTGTCAACTGTTTGCAATGTTTGAGCAGTGGCTCACCACAGTAAAGGCTGGCCTGATGTTTAACCTTTAGAACTCATCTGCACAGAACAGAATATCCGTATGAAGTTTTTGTACTATTCTGCAGCTGTAAAGTATTCAGAAGTATCACCACTGTGATGGAAGAGGTAAAAATATATCAAAACACAAATATGTAGTTAACTTGAGAGGATAGCATTTAATAGAATTTGGAGGAAGGTAGATTTTTTTTTTTTTATGAGAGAAACTCAGACCTCCAGACTTTCTACTCTCCTCCTCCATACTCCTAATTCTCAGATAGTTTGGGCTTAGTCCAGTTATTCTGAAAACATGTTTGGGTATGCCCCAGCAGTATAAGCCTCTTAGTAACATGTAGGTTCCTCTCACAAAGAGGACAAACCTGTGGAGGGCAGGTACCAAGTTACTAGGAACTTTGTTTTGAGGGCAGGTTTGGATGCAATTGTGGGCAAAATCTGTCACCTGATTCACTAGATTTCCTGCTCAGGCCTCAACAAATCTGTTGCTGTAACTGCCCGGGTGAGGGGCCGCTTTCTGCCTTCTTGTTTGTGCTCAGGAAGCTGCTCACTCTTGTCCTGGCCTTCCTACAGCTCCTATGGTGTTTGGTGAATAAGTGGTTGTGTTGAATTAGTCTCTTGTAGTGTTAGTGCTACTTAACACTGTTCTGAACTGACCAGGAGATTTTATGGCTAGGTTACTGTGGCTAAACCAATGCTTTGGTAGATAGACTGTTAGCTGAACCTCCACGAATGTCCAGGGCTGAGTAGGAAGGGTGAAGCTTTGCACTAATCTTACATGAAAAGGTCTAGCAGTAGAACATCAAGACCACAACCATTATGACAGGTGTTCTTGGGATGTAACACACTAGGTATACATAGCTATATAATTTTAAGAGAAGTAATTTTGAGACTTAAATTTTGCCTCCTGGCAGTCACGAGAGAATAACCCTTTTCCCATAAACATCAGTTACATCCAGAAATGCTGCATTTCTTTCATTCAGAATGTATGATCAAGAGTGGGATTGCAATGGCAGTAAAAATTAGACAGTGCTGCAACAGTATAGATGCACTATGTGCTATAAGCAGGACTGAAAATAAATATAACAGAAGACCTAATAGTGTTGAGATTGTCTTCCAGAAGCTTATGGAACTGCTGATGGAGGACCTATCCAATGCTAAAACATTAGTTTAACCTTTTGTGAATATAAATAAGCCTTTTTTTTTCATGTTACTGGCATTTCAAGCTGGCTGATTATGTTTGTCTAAATGTTCATGGCTCCAAGTTATTTCTAATTAGAATGCTCTGAAAAAAGAGTTAATACATCACCTAGTTTCAGACATTCTTGCAGATGCAAGTATGTTTGCAAGCATTCTAGCTTCTAATTTCCTTGCAGGTGAAAGAAAGAAAGAAAAAATGCTTATCAAATTTAGAATGTTTATTCCTCTTTTCTGTTAGTTATTTATTAACTCCTCTTTCTCACTTATATTCTTGCCTGCCCCCATTTTAAATTTTTAAAATCTTTCTCCACCTTCCTCTCGTCTTCAGTGTATTTAATCATCCCCAGTTATAAGAGGTGGTATTAATCATATACCGTGAACACAGTAACTGGCTGGTTGTACTTTATTGTGCATTGCATTTCCGACTTGAAGTAAAATTTCTCAGTTCTTATAATGCATAGGAATAGCAGTAGCATGCTAGTGTTTCATTAATCAGGTCAGAAATAATCACAATGGGAATCTACTTCAGCCCAGTAAAAGCTGCAGGTTTTTGCAGCATATCTGACTTTTTGCATATATAATGGAATTTTAAGTTGTACTTACAGGGCCACAACTGTATTTCTAAAAGGTAGACTGTGTTACTGCTTACTTAACTGGTAAGAATTGAGCAGCCCTACTGAAATGCATGCCGCTGATTGTGGAGCAAGTATTTGATATTTTTGTAATGTGCTGAAAATTGTATGTTTTGAGCTTTTGTTATAATACACTTGCATACAATAGACTAGATACAAGTCTGTGGTGAAAATTCCTGTATTATTGCCATAATTTTCTTGTCTACATCACCTGGATATCTTTCACTGGCTAGAAACCAGGGCTCAGATTTCCAGGGGTGTTAAAGGATGGTTTTTATCCAGACAATTTGACTATTCAATTTTGTATAGAAGTATGCTGTGGCTAGATTTCCATTACCTTTTTCCATTCCAGCTTTACATGTGAAGAAAGCTGTTCATCCTGATGTGGCTATATTACTCTTCAAAACACACAGTTTGAGGATATGACATGATTAGCAGAATTACTAGTTTGAAATACAGGTTAAAAGTCTGTAGTGTGTCCATCTCCAGCAAATATAGCTTCCAGACAGGATGAATAATTTGTGTAATGGCTTGTACAACAATAATAAATTTGAAGACATTATGTTTCCCTGCACTCCCAGTGTGCCGAGTTGTTACGTGTGTGAAGCTAGACCATGTCTTGGGTCGGAACACACCTCAAAGCTTTTGTTTTCTGTAAGCAGTTGCAAAAGATCCTGCTACAGAGAAGCAATCTTTTCTGTTGCTTGTGTTACAGTTTTGTATTACAATGGACAAGCTTTACAAAATGGCTTTTACCCACTGAATGCAACTAATATTTGCCAATCTAGTGGGATGCTGACAACAAAATTGATTCTTTAGGCAGCCTAATGTTATTGCATTAAAGGTTTGTTTTCAGCTCTTCCTGGTTTTGCTGGACTTTGTATTAAGGCTGTGCATGTATGTGTAGACCAAGTAGAATCCCAGTCTGAATATCTACTTAAAGGAATGGGGTTGTGTTTAAATGAATGCTTCAGGCCAATCTAAGTAAGGGCTGCTGCTGAAAGGAGCTGTCTTGTCCCCTTCCAGCCATATTCCCAGCTGTCTCCTTGTGCCAGCAGCAATGCTGGGGTGGCCATGAGGTCAAACCAATCTAAAATACACACCAGCTTTCAACTGCATCATTTCTGCTGCGCATCTCATTGTGTGGCTGAACAAGCGCTGGTGCTGGCATGGGGGAAGGAGTAGCCAGAAGCAGAAGCTGGAGCGGATGGTGACGAGGAGGGAGGAGGAGTGGCAGACCACAGAGCTGCCTCATTCTCTGCAGCAGCTCTGCATCTGCTTCTGCTTAAAGTGATCATGAGTGATAATCTTAAACAGGAGTAAGTATGTTGATAAAGTTGCGTGTGTAAAATAAGTTCCTATTCTGAACCCAGCAGTACCTTGTTTTCTTAGGGAATCCTTTTCATAAATAAGGTACCATTTTGATGAAGATTTCCAGCCTTGGCCTGAACAGCTGACAGCAGCAATGCCCCTTACTGAGCTGCTAATTTTGAAGCGTGTTAGCTGTCAAATCTGCAGGCAAAATAGTTTTCAGAAAGCTCTAAGACTTCACACTTTCACCTTCATTGCAAAGTTATAAGATTGATCTGACTGTAGATTTACAAATTATGTGCAGTTGCCTACCTGGCTTCTGCATCGTACTGATCCTGCAGGAGTTAACCCTGTCTTAAATTTGTTTCTGAATTGGGCATTCCCCAAGTGGAGTGTAAACTGCTACAGTGTGTTATGGGATTCTGTAGGAGAGGGAAATTCAGCCTGTTGGCTGTTTGATGGAGTCAAGGAAGACTTGCTGGTATGACCTCCTGTACTATCACATTGGTCTAAGAGCTTTCAGTACTCCCACCTCCATAGGAGAGACAGAAATGGCACTTAAGGTGCCTTCTTAGGCATTGAGGAATGGTGTGGGACAGAGCTCCCACTGCTGTAGTGGGCTACAACTTTTTATGTATGGAGCGATACTCAAGGAAACAGTGCTGAGGAATTTCTGCCTAAGATCGCAAATGTTTGAGAAGCTTCTGTACATGGTGGGTCTTATTAGATTATCTGCGTTGTTCTGGGACCAGCCACCTTTATGTTCTTTGGAGATCCCTTGCTAATTGAACAAAATGGAAGAGGGAAAGATGCCATGTTGCAGCTGCAGGTGTCTTGCATGTGTTGTGATCCAAGTATTGGTGCTTTGGTAGCATGGGTTGTCGATCTCACCGTGGACCTCTGCATGCCTCTATGTTTGTAGAGGCAGCTTCTTGGTGTAGGGCTACTTCAGTGTTTAAAAGGAAAAATAAGCTTCTAAGAAATAAAGCATAAATGCTTAAAAATATTGTTGGAATCCAGAAATCGTTGAAGAATCTTTAAGCAGCGTTGGGCAATAGGTATGGTGTCTCTTTCCACTGCTGTTCTAAGAGCAGACTTGGCTGTTGCTAGGAATGGCTTGATATGATGGATTTTTCCATGGGAGAGGGAGGTGGATTAGATCAGACGGTCTAGACTCTGTAGACCAGTTGTTGTTCAGGAGACATCAGAGGATCACCTTATGAAATGGTTGAGTGGGTTTTGGATTTACTTTGTTTGGAAACATGCAAAGAAAACCCCATTCATGCTTGCATTTCTACTAGTACAAGCAAGCAAAGGTAAAACAGTGGCAAACAATAACAATAAATGGAAGTGTCCAAACTCCACCCTAATCATTTTGTTAGAGATGAAAATAATTATGACAACACTGCAATAAATGATAAATGGGTTTTCCTCCTTTCCCTTGCTCCACCTCAGAAAAAAGTTGTGGATTTTTTGGAGTCAGGGATGAATGAATATTGACCTAAGTGAGATCTCAAGGTCCTTCATATTATTATTTCAAGTTTTTGATTGTGTTTACAGAACCCATTGCTTTCACACCCCAAAACAGGTGCATGGTTTAGGCTTGTGTAATCACATTCTAATAAGTGCTTTTATTACAGTTTCTATTGTTTTGAATATGTTTTGCTTTATATTTTCTTCCAGCTTTCTTACCAATAGCAGCATATTGATCCTCTTAATCAGAATAAATTCCATTCTGCTAGGAAGAAATGAAGTAGAAGAGTCAGCTGGCTTTGTGCCTTTTTTTTTTTTAATACTTACAGTAGGAGCCCTTTCCTACAAAAAAGTTGCAATACATTTAGCTAATTTTTTGGATGCTACCTTCCATAATAAAATAAACTTTTTGAATATATAGCATTTTGTGAACACTTTGAATACAGAAATACAATGGCTGTACAGAAAAGCTGGTTTTTCTGTAGTTCTGTTGAACAAGCACATTGACAATTCAGATAGGAAAAAGTCTGTTAGAGATTGTAATCTTTCTATAGGAGAGCTTAGGCTCGTCATGGTGGAAGTCTTCTTTTATATCCAGCTCTTCAAGGTTTAATTAACATAATAAATTTCAGCAAAAGGCAAACAATGTTTTTAGGATGAGACCATTTTCTCTGTAGAGAAATGTTAGCACTTAATAAATGTGTTTATAGTCATTCTACCTTATATTTAATACTGTTTCTAACGTTTGGGGTTTTTTGTATGTATTTGTTTTTCAGGCAGCAGTATCTGTCCAAAGTCCTTAATATTGTCGAGATCTTGTACAGCGAGTGCCACAACCAGGCTAGCTGAGCAGAATGTACACAATGAAGCGGCTCAGGGAATAAATGGAAGTGTGCCAGTCAAACAGTCCCCACGTTCAGCTTCAAATCCAAAGCCACAAGGTAAGTAGTCTCAAATATTAGTTAGGGAAGTTGTTCTTCATCTCAGACTTTAAGAGAAACAGAGCACCTTGGAAAGAACTGTATTTGTGAGAAAGAAAATAGCGGGGTAAAAGCTTGCTACTGAAATACAGATGTTCTGTAAACGCTTTATGAATCTGTAATTTCTGATAATATTTTGCTGAAAAAGGTTCTCAGAAGTAAAGTTGGACTTACTAATGTTACAAGCACATAGGTCTAACTACACTTTCTATCTCAAATGTCTAGTAATTTATTGTGCATTTACTGCCAGGCAGCAAGTGTTAAATTTGTTCTCTGCCCAAGAACTGGCTAGTAGGTAGAGATGGGAGAACGCATGTAAGCCCCTTGTTTGTATTAAACTATTGTCAAGGCTTATTTTTCAAAAGGATTACTGTATTTGAGCTGGAAGGTTTTGATACTATTCTTGAATTGGAGTGTTTGGCAGGCTGGTTTCAAGGCAGGGGTGATGGGGAAGATACTTGAATTGGAGTGTTTGGCAGGCTGGTTTCAAGGCAGGGGTGATGGGGAAGATATTCAGGGCCTTTGGGGTTCTAGCAGAGCTCAAGAGGAGCCCTCCTGCAGGAGTACTTGGGAAGATGGGACTTCCTGTTTGTGCAGTAAAAGCTGACCAATAATGTCTGCAGAGTAGAAGTGGATTTCCCTTCTTTCTGTCCATAAATAGCATCTTCACTTTTAGAAGCTAAATAGGTCAACTTACATGTTGACTTTATATATTTAAACCTCAAAATATCTTTTTATGTGGTGGTCTTAGTAATATTGATGATTCTGCTGAGGTTGGTCACAACAAAGAGTCAGTATGTTCTGGAAATCTTGGATTCAAAGTGAATCTGGACTGATGTCTTTTAAGAGTGACATGCAATAGTAACTTCATTCATCTCAAAAGTTAAAAAAAAAAAAAAAGTGATTTTAGAAGACTGATATCATGATCCTGCTCAGTGAATTGGATTCTGAGACACAGTGCTGATATGACAGAAACTAGAATTACTTATAGAAAACTAGATCTAAATCACATAGAGAAACTAGACTCACGTAGAGTCGTCATGTAGTGGATTTAACAATCTGTGTATCAATTAATGGGAAAATACATCTTGAAGAATTTTGCATCAGTCCTGAGTTCATCTTAGAGTTAAGGAGGGAAGAAATTTTTTTGGGTGTCAAGTAAGTTTTGTGTACTTAGGGAGAATGAGAGCAAAATAAAGCTGTATTTTTTTTTGTGTCCTTTTTTTTTTTTTTATAGAACTTTTGCTGGTATTGTTCACTAAGATGTTTTTATCAGTCATATGTAAACATTACTGAACTGAGTAGTCTTTCTGCACCAGTTGCTAGGTCTCTGAAACACGTTCTCTGAAGCTAAATTAACAAGAGAACATGTGTTCTTCCTAAGACAAGTATTTTAGAAATCTGTTAATGGATAAACAGAAATGGGCAATCAATAAAAAGATCTTAAGCCTTTCAAAACAAAGCCAGCCCACTGATTATGAATTTTAGCTGTTGTATAAATTAGGGGTTGGATATTATTGGACCCCATTCATTCAAGTAGTTATGCAGCTGTTGTTGCTCTTTCCTAGCCATGACTTCTGTGTTTGTCAAAATTGCTTGCTCCAAAATGTGGCATAGCCAGGAATAGTGTTGTAGTCTAACAAATGCAGCTGTGTAGATTATATTCAATAATACTGTTGTAAATAGTATTTTGTGCCTGTTTTGATCATGGGCCTATGTCTTTCTCCATTTATTTTTATTAAATGTGTGAATCATATTGAAGTTATATAGTGTATCTTTTTGGCCTTTTTATTTAATTGAAGCAAAAGAAAACAGAATGAATGAGAGAAGCATTTGGCAGTCCAAACAATCCAAGCAAACTAAACTGCTCTAGTTTATTGGTTTAAACGTTGTCACTAATTTTGTTTTTTTTTTAAACAGCTTTTCGTATACAGGTACAGAAACATTTTCGGTTTATAGTAGCAGGAAATGTTTTTCCAAGTTGTTCTAGTCATGCAAATACTAAGTGTCCTTTCATAGTGAAAGGAAACAAGGCCCGCAGCATGGGCGGGGCCAGGAGTGACGGCAGCCAAACGCCCCACCTATAAAAGCAGCCCCCAGGGAGCGCGAGCGACCAGGATGGGCAAACAGGGCGTGGCACGTCAGAAGGGCGTGGCGCGTCAGTTTGCGTGGCAATTCGCGCAGGCGGGGCGTGCAGGAAGGCCGAGTGCCCCCGCTCCTAGTTCCAAAGGGAAACTCAGGCAGTGGTCACCATCCGCCCAGGAGAACACCTGGCAGCTATGGTTACCACCCGCCCAAAAGCCGTCACCAGAAGGAATGCGGCGACCCAGAGGGAGCTCCCGCACAGACATGCAGCCGTCCAGGTCGCCTGCTGCAGGGAGTGCCTGAGCCTGTCGCTTGTACTGCAGGGCAGCGGAGACGGCAAATGTCTTCGCTGTGAGCAGGGAGATGATCTCCTCTGCCTGGTGGCAGAGCTGAAGGAGGAGGTGGAAAGGCTGAGGAGCATCAGGGAGTGTGAGAGGGAAATAGACTGGTGGAGCCGCACCCTGCCGTCCCTGGGGCCAGGGCAGCAGGGGGAGGCCCCACAAGGAGCAGAGGATCCCCTGCCCTCTTGCTGGCAAGCAGAAGGAGGGGATCCAAGAGACGGGGGGGAATGGAAACAGGTCCTTGCCCGGGGAGGCAGGCGAATCCCCTCCCGGCCTCCCTCACCTTCCCAGCTGCCCCTACACAACAGATATGGGGCTCTGGGAGTTGAGGGCCAGGCAAGCGGGGAGGGAGGTGAAGGTGAAGGTCCAGCCAGGGGGTTGCTGAGGGCCAGTCAGTCAACCCCATGGATTACGACTGCCCCTGTTAAGAAAAAAAGGAGGGTAATTGTGGTGGGTGATTCCCTCCTGTGGGGAACTGAGGGCCCGATCTGCCACCCGGACCCATCCCACAGGGAAGTCTGCTGCCTCCCTGGGGCCCGAGTTAGGGTTGTTACTAGGAAACTCCCCGACCTCGTGAGGCCCTCCGATTATTACCCATTGCTGGTTGTACAGGTGGGCAGTGATGAGATTACACATAGAAGTCCTAAAGCAATGAAGAGGGACTTCAGGGCACTGGGGCAATTAGTCGCAGGATCAGGAGCCGCAGGTAGTGTTTTCCTCAATCCCATCAGTGGCAGTTAAGAGTGCTGAAAGGAATGGGAAAACTCACCTGATTAACAGGTGGCTCAGAGGCTGGTGCCATCGGTGGAATTTGGGGTTTTTCGATCATGGGGAGGTTTACACGGCACCGGGCCTGCTGGCAGCTGATGGAGATCGGCTGTCTGCAAAGGGGAAAAGGATTCTCGCCCATGAGTTGGCGGGACTCATTGAGAGTTAAACTAGGTTTGAAGGGGGAAGGGGATATAAACGGGCCCACTAGTGAGGAGCCCAGGGACGGCATGGCAACGTTGGGGCCGAAATCAATAGCCCGGCTCAAGTGCATCTACACCAGTGCACGTAGCATGGGCAACAAACAGGAGGAGCTGGAGGCCCTTGTGCAGCAGGATGGCTATGACATAGTCGCCATCACAGAAACGTGGTGGGATGACTCTCATGACTGGAGTGCTGCACTGGAGGGCTATAAGCTCTTCAGAAGGGATAGGCAGGGAAGGAGAGGTGGTGGGGTGGCTCTGTATGTTAGGGAGTGTTTTGACTGTATAGAGCTTGACAGTGGTGATGACAAGGTAGAGTGCTTATGGGTAAGGATGAGGGGAAAGGCCAGCAAGGCGGATGTCCTGTTGGGAGTCTGTTATAGACCACCCAACCAGGATGTAGAGGTAGATGAAGCGTTCTACAAGCGGCTGGCAGAAGTCTCGCAATCGCTAGCCCTTGTTCTCGTGGGGGACTTCAACTTGCCGGACATCTGCTGGAAATACAACACAGCAGAGAGGCAACAGTCTCAAAAGTTCCTAGAGTGTGTGGAGGATAACTTTCTGATGCAGCTGGTAAGCGAGCCTACCAGGGGAGGTGCCTCGCTTGACCTGCTGTTTACTAACAGAGAAGGGCTTGTGGGAGATGTCGTGGTCGGAGGCCGTCTTGGGCTTAGCGACCACGATATGATAGAGTTCTCGATTCTGGGCGATGCCAAGTGGAGGGGCAGCAAAACTGTTACCATGGACTTCCGGAGGGCTGACGTTGGCCTCTTCAGGACGCTGGTTGGGAAAGTCCCTTGGGAGGCAGTCCTGAAAGGCAAAGGGGTCCAGGAAGGCTGGGCCTTCTTCAAGAAGGAAGTCTTAAGGGCACAGGAGCAGGCTGTCCCTGTGTGCCGTAAGACCAACCGGCGGGGAAAACGACTGGCCTGGCTGAATAGGGAGCTTTTGTGGGGATTTAGGGAAAAAAGGAGAGTCTACCGCCTTTGGAAGAAGGGGCAGGCAACTCAGGAGGAGTACAGGGATCTTGTTAGGTCATGCAGGGAGGAAATTAGAAAAGCAAAAGCCCAGCAAGAACTCAATCTGGCCACTGTTGTAAAAGATAATAAAAAATGCTTTTATAAGTACATCAGCAATAAAAGGAGAGCCAAGGAGGATCTCCATCCCTTGCTGGATGTGGGGGGGAACATTGTCACCGAGGACAAGGAAAAGGCTGAGGTATTTAATGCCTTCTTTGCCTCTGTGTTTAACAGCCAGACCGGTCATCCCCAGGGTACTCAGGCCCCTGAGCTAGAGGATAGGGATGGGGACCAGAATGGAGCCCTCATAGTCCAGGAGGAAGCAGTTAACGACCCGCTATGCCACCTGGATGCTCACAAGTCTATGGGGCCAGATGGGATCCACCCAAGAGTACTGAGGGAGCTGGCAGAGGAGCTTGCCAAGCCACTTTCCATCATCCATCAGTAGTCCTGGTTAACAGGGGAGGTCCCTGATGACTGGAGACTTGCCAATGTGACACCCATCTACAAGAAGGGCCGGAAGGAGGACCTGGGGAACTACAGGCCTGTCAGCTTGACCTCGGTGCCAGGAAAGATTATGGAGCGGTTCATCTTGAGTGAACTCCACAGGCAAGTGCAGGTCAACCAGGGGATCAGGCCCAGCCATCATGGGTTCATGAAAGGCAGGTCCTGCTTGACCAACCTGATCTCCTTTTATGACCTGGTGACCCGCCTGGTAGATGATGGAAAGGCTGTGGATGTCATTTACCTGGACTTTAGCAAAGCTTTTGACACCTTCTCCCATAATATTCTCCTTGGGAAGCTGGCAGCTCATGGCTTGGATGGGCGTACTCTTCGCTGGGTAAAAAAACTGGTTGGGTGGCCGAGCCCAGAGAGCTGTAAATGGAGTTAAGTCCAGTTGGCGGCCGGTCACAAGTGGTGTTCCCCAGGGCTCAGTTTTGGGGCCAGCCTTGTTTAATATCTTTATCAATGATCTGGATGAGGGGATTGAGTGCACCCTCAGTAAGTCTGCAGATGACACCAAACTGGGTGGGAGTGTCGATCTGCTGGAGGGTAGGATGGCCCTGCAGAGGGACCTGGGCAGGCTGGATTGATGGGCCGAGGCCAGCTGTATGAGGTTCAACAAGGCCAAGTGCTGGGTCCTGCACTTGGGTCACAACAACCCCATGCAACGCTACAGGCTTGGGGAAGGGTGGCTGGAAAGCTGCCTGGCCGAAAAGGACCTGGGGGTGTTGGTCGAGAGCCGGTTGAATATGAGCCAGCAGTGTGGCCAGGTGGCCAAGAAGGCCAACAGCATCCTGGCTTGTATCAGGAATAGTGTGGCCAGCAGGAGCAGGGAGGTGATTGCTCCCCTCTACTTGGCGCTGGTGAGGCCGCACCTGGAATACTGTGTCCAGTTTTGGGCCCCTCAGTACAAGAAAGACATTGAGGTGCTGGAGTGTGTTCAGAGAAGGGCAGCAAAGCTGGTGAAGGGTCTGGAGCACAGGCCTTATGAGGAGCGGCTGAGGGAACTGGGGTTGTTTAGTCTGGAGAAGAGGAGGCTGAGGGGAGACCTTATTGCTCTCTACAACTACCTGAAAGGAGGTAGTAGTGAGGTGGGTGTTGGTCTCTTCTCCCAAGTAGTTAGCGATAGGACAAGAGGAAATGGGCTCAAGCTGCACCAGGGGAGGTTTAGGTTGGAAATTAGGAGAAATTTCTTCACAGAAAGGGTTGTCAAGCATTGGAACAGGCTGCCCAGAGAGGTGGTGGAGTCACCATCCCTGGAAGTGTTTAAAAAATGGGTGGATGTGGCATTTGGGGACATGGTTTAGTCTAGTCTGCCCTTGATTGGTTTAGTGTGGATTTGGTAGTGTAGGTTAATGGTTGGACTGGATGATCTTAAAGGTCTTTTCCAATCTAAACGATTCTATGATTCTAAGATGACAGACCTGAATTGTAATGCCAATGTATTTGGTTGTCAATGAACTAACTGCCTAACACGCTGTGCTGGTTTTGGCTTGGATAGAGTTAATTTTCTTCATAGTAGGTGGCTATGTTCTGGGTTTGTGCTGAAAACAGTGTTGATAATACCGAGATGTTTTAGTTATTGCTGAGCAGTGCTTACACAGAGTCAAGGCCTTTTCTGCTCCTCACCCCACCCCACCAGCGAGTAGGCTGGGGGTGCACAAGAAGTTGGGAGGGGACAGAGCCGGGACTGACCAAAGGGATTTCCCACACCATATGACATCATGTTCAGCATATAAAGCTGGGGGAAGAAGGAGGAAGGCGGGGACGTTTGGAGTGATGGTGTTTTGTCTTCCCAAGTAACCATTGTGTGTGATGGAGCCCTACTTTCCTGGAGATGGCTGAACACCTGCCTGCTGATGGGAAGCAGTGAATTAATTCTTTGTCTTGCTTTGCTTGCGTGTGCAGCTTTTGCTTTACCTATTAAAGTGTCTTTATCTCAACCCACGAGCTTTCTCACTTTTACCCTTCCAATTCTCTCTCCCATCCCACTGTGGGGGAGCAAGCGAGCAGCTGTGTGGGGCTTTGTTGCCGACTGGGGTTAAACCATGACACCTACCAAAATGTATATAATTAAAATGAGAGATATAAAGATGACTTTGAGGTTGTGTTACAAGTGAGGTACAGCTATTTTTAGTAAACTTAGCTTTAATAGAGTAAATGGAGCTTTAATATTAAGGAAAAACATCCAAAGTCTTGCCCTTGAAGTGAACCCTGGACTCTGAACCTGTTTTGTCTGTACTTGGTCTCTTTCCAAGTATTTGAACTTCTCACAGATCACTCAGGGTAGACAGAGCAAGTGAATAAATTTCTGCACAGAATCCAATATAAAATTGTTTCTCTTAATTTTAATTTTTTCTCCTGGCGTTTCAAGGAGAAAACAAACTAGCTGTCTGATACAGTGACAGTAAAAGAGTAATTTTTGTTCCCCAATAATTCCTTCCATCAACAATATAGAAATTCATATGTGAGATTTCTGTGAGTACAGTTTGATTCATTAAAAACATCGCAAATTTGGAACAAAGCCTGAAACTGGCTGAAGGCTGATGAGGGAGTTAAGCAAAGAAATCAGGACTGTGGAGAAAAGCAGTTGCAGTCTGTACGAGCTGTGAAACATGGTGCTTCACCTTTGCATCAATGCAGTGCATTCTCTGATAAAGCAGACTAATCCCGACTGGAGGTAGTCAGTGGAAATAGCAAAATACGCTACTGAGTTCCAAGGCAAATATGATGCATGAGAGATTGTTAGATAATTTGAATTTCGTTCTTACCTACAAATATTTGGGCGGTGATCTGAACCTTGCAGTAGCAGAATGCATGTAGTGACATGGGTTTTTCTAGTTTCTTCTATTCCCTGTTCTTTGAACCTCTTGCATGAGTTTTATATGATGCCCAATTACTAAATACTGGCCACTGAAACTGTTGGCAGTACCAGGTAGTTTTATTGTAGGATGGAAAATATGTTGAAATGGCAACACCTTCAAAGCAGTGAAGTGTCTTGTCAGCTCAAGACTGTGCATCAGTTACTCATTTAAATTTTTCTAATGAGTGCTTAGGAGTACTTGTGAATCTCCGGCTGAGGTTGAAGAGGCATTTTTGTTTCGGTTGGAGACGATTTTCCACTCCAGAAGATGGCCTGGTTTGGCTACTGTGAAATGGTGTGGACACGAAGCATTCAACATGTAGACTTCAGCAGTCAGTTTTAGCTGACTGTCTACTGTGTAGCATCAATCCTGTCCTCCTTTCCCAGTTGATTACAGTATAGTCTGTGGTTTTGAAGGTATTCAGCAGCCTGGGCCCAGAAAAGCTGAAAGACCTCTTAAAGGTCTGGGATGTAGACTGTACTTCTCTGGCAAATTAAACTCTACAATTAAAGGTGAATTGAACTAAAACCGGGAGCTGTTTCTAGCTAGACTTCTCCAATCTCAGTGTTCCTTTAAGAAACCTGTAGCAATGTGTCTTTTATCAACAAAACTGCTAAATCCCAAACATTTTCTCCAGGAAGAAGATAAATGAGAGAACAAAGGACATCTGATTTATTATTGGTCGTCTTTCTTAATGTATTACTGGAAGATACTTGTTCTGATGTGATATAAAAGTATGGAAATGTACATCTTAAAGAGGAGATGACTTTTTCTCTCTTTCTGCTGAGTCTAGGTTACTAGTTATTTTGTACTGTTCTTGCGAGTCTAAATCTTTAGTATCTATCCAGCTGTGCTCATTTGACCTTCCTGAAGGTGATGGAGCATGCAAGGAGGTGATGAAGGATGACTCAGCCAGGAGAGCTGTAGTTGCTTACCACAGGAACTTTTAACTTTGTATTTTTGTTGAATCAAAGCATAGCAGCATTTTTAACCAGCAGGAGTTGAAAGCATAGAGGGAGATTGAACACATTGTAGTTTCCAAGAGAAGAGATAAATGATCTTTGCTAATGTGCTTTAGAGTCAGCAAAGGTGGTTGTACCTTTTGAGTCATTTCATAGAATCATAGAATCGTTTAGGTTGGAAAAGACCTTTAAGATCATCCAGTCCAACCATTAACCTACATTAGCAAGTCCACACTAAACCAATCAAGGGTAGACTAGACTAAACCATGTCCCAGAGTGCCACAGCTACCCATTTTTTGAACGCTTCCAGGGATGGCGACTCCACCACCTCTCTGGGCAGCCTGTTCCAATGCTTGACTACCCTTTCCGTGAAGAAATTTTTCCTAATTTCCAACCTAAACCTCCCCTGGCACAGCTTGAGCCCATTTCCTCTTGTAGAATTACCTCCCATTTCCTTATGGATATGTACAAAGTGAATGCCCAACTAGGCACTGCAGCTTAAATCTTGATTAAGTATTTTGGCTATCATTATATGGTAGCAGCTACCTGAGTATACTGAGGGGTTTTCTTTGGGCAGAATATGAAGTTCATATGTCCTAAGGAGATCAAAATTCTACAGTATAGAGACTAGAGTATTTATAGACTCAAACAGAGCTCTGTATTATGCAGGGTATTACAATGGGCCACTCTTTTCTTTTTTTTTTTGCTTTAAGATCCTTGCTGTGTGCACATTGAAAAATAATCTGATTAAAACAAAACACTTCAGGAGTACATTGAGGGGAGAATTAATGGAATTTGTTTTCCATAATCCCTGTTAACAAGGTTGACCTTACAGGAAGGTTTGTGGGTTTACTTTACACTACTGATTCTTTTCTTTTCTTTGATCTTGTGACTGTCCTTTTCCTATTGCTCTATTTCTAAAACTTAGAGTAGCTACAGCAGCAGCTGATTATTACAGCAGCAGAGGAAATGCTATCTGTTAGATGGTAATAGGGAGTAAAGAAGAAAATATCTTGCACTAGTGAATTGGCATGGCTGCTTGGTTTGTGGTTCTCCTCTGAAGACATTACAGGGATTTTCAGTATACTGGGATTGTCCAGTTTGACCAGACATACCTCGTGCTTGCCCTACTGAAATGCTGCTAAACTGGGGGTTTTTCAGTAATAGCTGCAAAAGTGTGTGACACCTCCACAGAATGTCCTAGAATTTGATTTTTGTCCCAGTGGATCCAGTATAAAAATAGCTTCCAACTAATTCCTTCTGCTTTATCAGTAGACATTAATTCCCTCAAGTTTAGTAGTTTTAATATATCCTCACAAGGATATTAACGTTTTATGAGATGTACAAAAGAATTGAAGAGATGTATGAGTCCCTTTAAATAAGAGAATTCACAGGACCGCGGGTTATACAAAATCTATTGCAAGAGCAAGAAGTGTTTCTACTAACTAGTGTAGTTAGTGCTGGTCGGTAAATCCACCCAGCGTCCCCTTTCTTTCCACTTCCTCCCCGAGGGAATGGCAGTGCCCACGCTCAGTTATGTGTCCTGCTTTTTCCCAGCCCGCTTGTCTCGCCTTTTTCAGCTGTCCCATCGCCTTTGTCAGCACAGCAAGCTATTCAGTGCTTGGACAATTATCTGATGCTCATTGGCCTAATTCTGCCAGACCTTCTCCAAACTCCCTGAGAAGAGGGAATATAGGGAAAGCTGCTCCACTGCACTGCAGCTGCGGCTGAGCAAATGCATGCAGCTTCTCAGTTACCACACATACTCAAGCAGTTACACAATTTAATATTCTGCTTGTTTCAGGATTGCATTGTAACTATTTGAAAATTGCAGTATTTTAAGTCATCCTTTCTGCACTGCATACTTGTTTTTATGCTTGTTAAATCTATATAACTTAAAGCTTGAAAGGACCAAAGATAAACATATACACAGTAAAAGCATCTGATCTACAGTGATTCTCTTCCTTCTCCCTCTGATTATTTCATTTGTCATCAATTGTAGTTGAAGTGACTGAAGTCTTAAACTTTTTGTGGTACATTCATTTCTTCATAGAGTCCCTCATGGTAATTTCACACTGCAGCTATTACTGCAAACCCTTGTAAGTGCAATTAGATTATTGGAAGCAGAGATGAATATTACCTTATATAAATTTAAGGTAAGGTAGAGATGGAAAGTCATCCGAAATCAAGTGTTCCTTCAAGTTTATCATAGTTTGTGATAGTGTATTTACAAGATTTTTTTCAACACCACTTTAAAATGTCAGTTGAAAGGATTTAAGCTAATTCCTGTGGTGCACAGGTTATCCAGGGTAAGTCAGTAAGCTATTCTAGAGTCAATGATGTGAGGAACATCGCTTTTTCACATCCATCTATTGTGTGATCTCTACTAGTGCTTATTTTTTCTACCATGAGAGTCACATGTGATTCCTAATGCCAGTTCCTGTCCTACTTCCCTTCATGTTTGCTCCCTGGCAGGTCTGTGTAGTTACTGGAGGGCCGGTGCCTGTGGAACATCGGAGCACGATGCCTGTGGAGCAGTGGCCAAGCCCCTTGGCCTGCCTGTTCCACTGGCGGTGCATTGCCTACTCCTGCTGATTTCTGCCTGCCTTTTATTAAAGGGCAGATATAGTCTTTATTTTTCACTTTCATATCAAATACTTTTTCTTCTCCCCACAATATGTTTTGGGACTGTGCGTGGGAATGAACAGAGTTGTGTTCTTGGGAACTAGGGACCTTTCCATTAAGTCTCTCTTTTTGATGCAGCCGGAGGTGTGTTGCTCTGATAGTGGAACACATTCAGGCCCTGTGTGTGAAGTGCTTTTGCTGCCCACAAATGCTGTGTAGTCGCTTGAAGGGATAAAAGTTAATTTAAAGATCCCCCAGCACTTGTGGCTTCATTGTGTTGTGTGTCACCTTGTCTTTGTGTTCTAGCCACTGCTGCATTAAACAGTGGCTGATCATTAACAATCTGATTAGAAGGACTTACAGTAGGGATGGGGAAAAAGCAAGAAGAATAAAAAATATTTTCAGGGTGCCACGTTTTTGGCAGTATAAATAGACAAAGGTTCAGTGAATAAAGGAAGCTCAAAGCTGAAGGCAAATACCTTTTCCACTGACTATTATTATTGAAGTCATGAAGGAAAAAGTAAAGAATGACAGTGCCAGGGTTTGGGGGCAGCAATTTAAATCTCTCTTGAACTCTACAACACAGCTAGATCCTCTGATTATGCTTAGTTCTTTTTTACAATAAAAACTGCATTTATGGAGGCCACATGTGTATACTACAGTACACTATAAAAACAAACAAACAAAAACCAAAACAAGAAAACCCCCCAATATTCTAGCTTGCTAAAGTAGTATGTGGTTCGGCTTTTATCCAAGAAATATAACAAGATGCCTGATACCAGACAGTGCATAAAAAAACCCTATATGAAGTCCCTGTATTGATAAAGCAACTTTAAGGTTAAGTAAAGCTGAGAGCATCTCTTCTTCATTACTGTAGTAAGTTCTTATGCAAAAATCTAATATATGTTCTGGCGGTTCAAAGAACCAGTTCATGAGTGATTGATTATTCTTCTTACTGTTGTTTGCAGTGCCTCCAAAGCCAATTCATCTGCAGAAGGTGTCACCTGTTATATACCAAACCCCTAGGCATAAAGCTTTATCAGATTGGAAACCAAGAATGGAGGAAGAGACACCCACCCCTGTTTCTAGTGTCACAAAGGAAAAGTCCAGTAAAGTGTCAGATCTCATCAATCGTTTTGAGGGAGGCAGGTATGTAACAGAATTTGAATTGGTTTGTAACTCTGTTGTGTGTGGATTATTGGAACTTGAACCTGTGAGGAAGAAAGTTGATACCGAGGTAGTGCTCAAACCGATCGCTTCCAGATGACTTGATGGCAAAACTGCACGTGTTTTGAAATAGTGCAAGCCAATTGTATATTTGGCCTGTACAAGGTGTGCTTTTTCATAAGGTGCTAGTCTTAATTTTTCTTTAAAAAAAAAAAAAACAAAAACCAAACAAACTTACAGAATTTTTAAAACATCCTGAAAAATGTCAGTAATTTGAAATAAGTGCTGATTTTAGAATGAAACGTTGGAGCTAATCTTGAATTCTCTTGTTCTTGCAGGAAAAAACATTTACTTTTATCAGGAAATAGGAAAACCTGAAATCCTGATTTTCCTTTTACACTGACGTAACCTCTTCAGATCATTCACATGAAGAGGGTGAACTGTATCAGTTATTCGTATTGATATGGCATACATTCACTAAACTGTTTGCTTAGTGATTTTCAAACTGTACTTAGTGATTTTGGTGGAATATCTTGATGTTTTTGAGTTTTGATACTGCCTTTTACATGAAACATTTGGAACCATGAGAAACACAAGCCACAGTGAACTCTGCTTTCACAAGTGTTACTTGTGTGTCTTTAATTAGACGTGCATGACAAGCATTATAAGCTCTGAAACAGAAGTTGCGGATGTATCTGGTCTGTATAAAGAGAGCAACCTTCCAGAAAGCCCATGACAGATGAACAGCTCAAGAAACAGTCCAGTGACAGTTGAGCATTGCAAGTTTTGAACATGGCTTTCTTGTGTTTCCTCGGGGTACTGATGTTCTGAAGGAATGCCCCCTACGGGAATGAACGCATGATGTACCACAGAGCATGTCCTGAGGAGCCAGAGTATTAAGACTTTCATTGAAAGAATTCCCCCTCAAGATAGGGAAGATTTAATCCTTTACACAGAAGCAGCTGACCATTGCAAAAGTACATTTGTCTAGTGGAATAGAAATCATTTCAGAGCTTCATCTGCGAGAAACTTCCGTCATTAGGCAGAGACTTAATTGCACTGCTGTCATGACAGCTGCCAAAAGATGGGAAAAAGAAATTCCTGCAGCACTGGAGGTCCTGTGAATTCTTCTAGCTCAGGTCTCCAGTCCTGTTATCACTTTGTTTCCCAGTCATCCTCCAAAGTGTCATCCAAGTCTTTTTAACAGTATCCCTAGAAAAACAATTTTATCCTTTCTGAAAGGAAACTCCTCAGGTTCATCGTGCCCTATGCCAATGAGCCCTACATTTCTACCTCCTAGGTATGCCTGCTGGTTTGTACAAGAACCTGCTGGTTTGTTTTGTAAAGGAAGCTATAAAGAGAGCAATGAAATCTTTCTTATTTGTAGACTTTGAAAAATAAGGGCATTTTTGTTTTGGGGGAGTAGGGAAAGCTGAGTTGCTTTTTGGCCACCAACATTCATTAAGTACACCCAGTAATGTCTGTCCAATGATTAAATTCTACTCAAATCTATGATCTCTGCTTATGAGAAACTTCCATAATTAGCATCCCAAATTCTGAAATATCCTGCTGTGGTTGAGGAAGCAATTCCTGTTTTTCAAATGAGCTCAGCTCACAAAATGTCTTCCGTGAAGATGAAATTCACTTGTAATTATTTGTCTTCAAATGACTAGGTAGCATGTTCATGAACTGCAAACTGTGATTGTCAATTCTGATAACATATTTTCATTAGTCTCTACAGACCACAAACATGTAAGCATGGCAAAAAGTTAATGCTGTGTGCATGAAATTGAAAAATGTAAATTAATTCTATCTTGGAGTTAAGCTTATTTTTTAAAAAAGGCATAATCTTTACACAACTAAAGGAAAACTAATTTAAATTTTTTTGTTAGGTGATAGAAAAAGATGAAGATAGTGTAAGATATTTTTTGAGTTCTGTGTATGAAAGTGCAGAATATGCTTACAATATTTGTGTAAACTGTCCTATAAATAAATAATAAACAGACAATCTATAAGCAATCTTCATCTTTCCAGAAGATTAATTGTCCATACGAGGAACAATGTGTTAGAAGACAGTCATGATATAATTTTGCAAGTTGAATATGGCTTGTTAAATGTACTTCAGACAAAAATGTATACATTTTATTTTGGTTCTGATTTTTTTTTTTAAACTATAATGAAGCCAAGCACTTTTACAGAGTAGGCTAACATTCATATTAGTCTAAATTTCAAAATCTCAAAAATAAAACAGAGAAAGAGATAGCGAAAGGTACAAACAAGGGATAACATGTTTTAAGTGGAGAGAAAATTTGGAGGGAAAAAACCTTCAGAAAAGATGCAGCATGATGAAAGGACACTGTTAAATAAGGAAACTGAGGGAAGAAATGGGATAAGAATTTTCAGCTCCTCCTGCAATATGCTGAACTAAGGAAAGCATTGCTAAATGTTCTTGGGCGTTATTCATGCATTTTGTATAATTCAAGGGCAATTCAGGAAGAGGCTGCTTGTGAGTTTAAGCATTGGGCTGGGACTTGGGAGACCCTGCATCTTTCTCCATTTCTGCCAATAATCTTCTGGGACACTTTAGGCAAGTTGCTTCATGTATTAGTGCCTCGGTTCCCTTATCTGTTACATGTAGCTAATTATACTGACTTCCATTTTACAAATGAGATTCAAGACACATGAGGACTTAATGAATCAATATGGATGGCACTCTGTTTCCAGTAAGAAATGCATGTTTGTGTGTGTTTTAATGGAATAATGCAGTTCAAGTCTTGATAGCCTGAACTTCCTAATATTAACACAGGAAAAAATTGTTTGGGAGGAATTGGTTATAAGGTGCAACCCTCCTACTCCCTGCACCAGGGATTTGCTATAACGCCATGTTTAACTTTTCTCTCATCTATGTTTTCTTTCTTTGGTGCTTTTAGCCCATTAAATCCTAGTGATTTGAAGAAAGATTCCTCTGTTCTCCACATTTCTAAATCTCAAGGAAGATATGGGTCAACACCATCACCTCAGCCAAAATTCCTCTCCCAGCACCCACTGCAAAAACAGGGAAACAGTAATACCGACAAAACTCAGGTTGCACAGCTACACACAGCCAACGGAGTGGTAGCGCAAGACCAGACGGAAGATGAGGACGGGAGATTACCTGATCATGGCTCCACTATGTCCACCCCTGTTTCGGATAATACCATCAACAGCAGCTTGATAAATGGAGAAAGAGAAAGTACTTCTAGAGAGTCATTGCAAAGTATGACTTCTTGTGAAGGACAGATGCTTAACAGCTGCTACAGGACTCCAAGCAGTGATACACTGCTCCCATCTGAAAATGAAACTCTAGGAATTAATACTAACGTGAAGGAAGACCCAACTGAGGAAATCAATAAGCAAGATCAACCTGTAGAAACAAAGGTAAAAAGAGAAACTGTTTCATTCTTGCTATAGTACTACTTTTGTGTATTTTCTCTAGGTTTTTATTTGCAAAAATAAGAGTAGGTCAGAAAGTTGAAAATCTTCTGGTTATTTTTCCTCTGAAAAAACAATTAAAAAAATTTTTGCTTTCCTTTTCCCCGCCTGTTTTCCTTTTCCCCCATTAGCTATCTGAGGTTTAAAAAAAAGTGAAATTGAAATATGTGTACATGTTTAGCACTGTGCTTCACCTGTGCCAGACTACCAGAGACACATGTTAGTGGTGTATATAAAATAAAATTCCACACGTAGTAAACTGCAGTGACAGGGCTTCACGCAGAACTGTCATGTGAATCCTTAACTTGGATGCAGTTGTCAAGTCAAAGCTGGAAAGGCAGTGGCAGTCTGCTAGCTATCAGATAGATGCAGGGTTCAGAGTATACTAAATATATGCCTCGTTAACAAGGAGAACTTATACTGTGATGAATTTGAGCTTCCTCGTAGAGAAGGTTTAAATAATTAAGGAAAATAAGTGGGTGGAAGAAAATCTGTCTTGGGAAAATTAACTGCTGAAGAATTGTGCATATTTCTGCTTCTAAAAATTTGATTATGCAGTTTGCCTTCTTGTACTGAAGCACTGATGGCCCGTGAACATCATTAACAGTTCTGGTCCAGCCGTGCTATGTGTGAGTCATGGCATAGGGGGCTGGACTGGACCCTCCCAGCCTTCCTCTTCACCACAGAGCCAAACAGCTGAGCGCTGATAAAGCCCTTCACTGCTTGTCAGGAGTACACCTGCATCAGTTAACTACAGCCCTCTCCATGCCCTTGAGTTTGGTTAGCTAGGGGTCGTATAGATACATGCTTGAGGGTAAATTCTGTGTGGAGGAAAGGTGGGTCTCAAATTCTTGTGTGTTGCAGGATAAAATATCCTAGGTAAAGACAAGAAAGTGCTGGGGTGTGGGGGTTTTCTTGTTTGTTTTGGGTGTTGTTTTTGCCAGTAATGAATGAACGTGACGATCCCCGTCTAAACATAAGCCTGGTCATGGTCCAAAGCACCTTTAACCTGCCACGCCTCTCATTATGTTTCTATCTCCTGTTTGGTAATGCCTGTTTCCCCTCTCTGTGCCAATAAAGTGTGGAATGCTCTGTGGGCAACGATATTAAGCTTGAATCCAAGTCACACAGTAAGGTGCTGGCAGCATTTTCAGGAAAAAGCAGAAATGGGAGGCAGTCCTGTTGTAAAGTTCAGGAAGGAACTGGGCAAATGCTAATGGCAGCAATCTCATCAAAATCTGTCTTTGAGCTGCTGGGACTAACACGTGTGATCTGTCCTATACAGTCCAAGAGTCAAATTGTGAGGTGTAGAGTAACTGTTACTAGGTGTATTGTTTGCTGGTGCTTACCCTTCAGAGTAAAAAAAACAAACCAAACCCATGCAGGATGACTCTTAAGTCAGCATCGGTGGAGAACTGAATCTGTGAAAACTGAATTGGATCACAGCAGCACTTCCTGAGGTACCAGCTTGCTTGTGATACAAACACATCCCCGTTATTCTAGTGAGAGTAAGAAGCATGTCTACCACAGACTGACCTAAGGGCCACACTTGACAAAATCAAACACTGATTTACTTTGAATTAATGCAAACTATAGATTGAGATCAGTCCTGTGGAGCCCTAAGTAGCTGCTGCTGTGCTGTCTGGAATAGGGGGAGGGTGATGAGGAACAGGAGAGGTCTGGTAGAGCTTTAAGCTGTTTCTCTGTCCAAGCAGGCACTGGGAAGAAGTAAGAGCATTTAGACAGTCTGTGATTTTGCTAAGCACCCACTTAGTCAGTAAAGAATCTTAAAACTGGGATGCAGTCCAGTTGAAGTTGCACTGCACTGACTAACAGCACTCTTCTGCCCTTTTTAATTAAGCAAGTGTAGGTACAATTGAGTAAAAGCAATAGGAGCAGATGCATGTGAGTCATAGACAAACTTTAAATTATGCATCTGATACTTTGCATCAGTATCAAAATATATGTATCTTCTTTGTCTCTTGCGTGCCATATTTCCTAATTCAGGGAAGAGAAGAAAGTGGTGCTACCTCTTTGTAAATGCATACGTGTACAGCAGAAGTAAATTAAGTCCGCTTCTGGAAAGGGTGAATTAAATTGGAGAATGGTGCAAAAACAGAGCAGAAATTACTTTTTGGACTTGGAAAAGAAAGCTTATTTTGAAATAGTGTTGCTCTTAGAATTATTTTTTTTCCCCTTATCACTGTAGATCTGACTAAAGTAAGATTCTTGCCAAGTTCTGGAAAAGTTTTCCCCAAATGACCAGAGTGTGCTTTGTTTCTTATATTTACTGAATAAGTTTGAAAGTCACAAACCACAGGTATCACAAGCAAAAAGACAATTAAAAGTGAAAAGCTTCCTGCCTTGCAGCAGAAGCACCTTCTGTCATAAAATTTGGTCTGCCTAAAACGTGGAGGCTGAATAGTACAAGAACATCCCAATCAATTAACTTCCTGAATAACATCTTGTGAGAAATCTGCTGCTAGAGCTAACTGAAGACAAGAAGACAAATGCTTTGGTATTTGTTGTGAGACGGGTAGGAAATAGGCATATAGACTGCATGCATGCCACAGATGGAGAACAATCCATTACGCATCTTTATTAAAGTCCTTACTTGATGTCTCCTTCTAATGGCAGTGTTGGGGACTCTGGTGTTTCAAACGCAAAACCTGGTGGAGATCTTATATTTCTACATGTAAGGTGAAGTTTTGATTAGATAGGGTGAAACTTTGTTGCTATGTTAACTTTCTGCCAAGAAATGTTTTACTGTTGCAACACTAGAAAGGTTCTACCAGCTTCTTCCTGGCTGTACAATTTATGGTAGTCTGTAGCAACAGTAAATCATGAACAAAGATGTGTATTTAGTACCCAATATAAATTCATAAATCCTCTTGAGAAGAATCGCTTCTTTAGGTATACCAGGATCTTTACTGCTTTTCTTGGTTGCTGCGGAAGAAACTCACCCATTATTTGTGCAATGGACTGTTGTATAGAGTTAATATGCCAGAAGGTGATGGTAGCATTCAGGATTTTCATTGCAGGTCTTGCAAAATTTAGTGCTTTCCTTGATTTTGGAAACTGAGGACTCAGGAAATTAAAGGAAATCTTAAATTCTCCTGGAAATTTAAATTTATATTCCCAATACTTAGGGAAGAAACTTTTGGATCATGAAGCAGGTATGACACGAATGGTTTTAGAAAAGAAAAACCCACTCTGTTACTTTAGACCAAACTCAGCATTACAAACAAACAAGCACAACATAGATTGAATTATATGTGTTTATACTCTACGTCCCTCACCCTGTCTGTGTTGCTTAATATATTACTGCAAAGCCCTTGGGCAAGGGCTATGCCTAAATAGGATTGAATCATAACAGCATCACTGTCATGTTGGTAGGTATAGCCTTCTTGATAGGAGATGGCTCCTGTTTGGTTTGGATAATAAGTTATGGCTCTATTGGGATTTAGGTTTATGTAAAGCCTGCTTTAAATTAGCATAATTTTTGGAAGTTTAGGATAATGGAAAAACAGTGTTAGGAAATATGAACACAGATGCAAAAAGTTCATGCTCTCAGCAGCATTTTTCATACCTCTTCTTAATCTCAGAGTTCAGGAACAATTTAGGTAAAAATTACTTGCTTTTATTTCTCAAGCATCCATAGCAATGTAATGATTCTAAGTATGTGCAACTTTGTACTAAAGAATATATAACTAGGTCCAGGTGAAATACTTACTGTAAGTAAGAGATACAAGTTTGCAGTCCTGCCTGATGCACCTACTGCTATCTCACACTTCTGATATTTTGATCAGCAGTTGAAATCCTGCACCTCTTATGTGAACATTCTCTATATACCACACTTACAATTTCTGTTTGTTTTTATACGTTGAGTTGCCATGTGTTATGGATTGTCACAGAAGTTTGAAATGTTCCCTGAAATCATTGAGAAGTTGTGCTTGAAGTGATAGAGTATGTGTCCAGGCGTACCCTGTAGTAAATTTTTGTCTTGGTATTTTTTGTTAACTGCAAAGAACCCAATATAAATACTGCTGTACTAAAAGCATAAAGAAATCATAGGAGATAAATATAAAACTTCTCCAGAAAAAAATATGTCCATTTCTTTCATTTCTGTTATCTTATTACCCTACTTGTGAAGAGAGATGTGTCCATTTATGGTTAAAAAAATAATGCTTAACTTGTAACTTAAAAGAGAATTCAAATTCCATTTTACTCTTAATTGTTAGATTTGCTATTGTAGTTCTTTAGGGAAGCATTGAAGTTCTCAGAAGTTGAATACTAACTTAATGTTGTCCATGGTTTTTAAAGTTTGGGTTTTTTTTTTTTTTTTTTCTTTTAAGGATTTTCCCCCATTGTCTCTACAAGGCTTTTCAAGGTGTTTTGTTGAACTGCTCTAATAACAAATGGCTCCATGTGATTCTCACAGTCACAAAACATCATTCAGGATTTATTTCCAAATTATGTTGTAAGAGTTGCTTCCTGCTACTTGGAATAGCCAAATTCGGGTCTGCAGAACCTGAGCCCCTTCTTGGGGTCTGCCTGCCCTGAGCCCATAGCTTGGCCACTCCCTGCATGCCTGCTCCAAGGAAAGGTGGGTGGGCAGCTGGGGCTAGAGGTGGAGCGTGGCGTGGTGTGTGCCATGGAGGAGCTGGGATGGCTGCAAATGAGTTCTCTGAGAGCAGGAAATTTGGCTTACGCTAGCTGCAGCACTGGCTTCACGCAGTGATGAGTCTTTCCACCAAATGTGTAGCATGGTGCTGCCAGGACCCATGCGCCCACCCATGCATCTGGTTCACCTCTTGTGCTCAGGACAAGTGGCTGCCACTTCCATCAAGAAAAGCTCCACAGGAGATGGATGCCATGACTAGCAAAATAGTCTGTGACCTGTTGTTTCCAACAGGAGAGAAGCTAGAGTGACCTCATGGAAACCAGGTGTTTTTCTTTGTATGGGATGCTAGATAATACATTGAAGTGGGAGAATGAGTAGGAAGGAGGATGGAGATAGTAATAGAAAACACAGCTGGGAGTTCATGTAACGTGGGCAAATATTGAGATGGTGAGATGGGAAACCGAGGACTTCCCTAAAAGAAAACTAGCAATACAGTTTTGTGGTGTTATTGCACTGATCTAACCCTGTAGATCGGTGTTCTTATGCTGGAATAGGTACATGCCACTGTGATTAAAAGATAGTTCATCTGTGGTGTGTATTTTTTCCCACATAGAAGATTCCTGAGTCAGGCAGCGTGATTGATGTGGAAAGGAGACTGATGTTCAAGAATTAGGAAGATGTGTAAGGTTGATATTGAGACGATGGGAAAGCTGGGGTCAGAGTATAGTGGGAGGGAGAGTAAGAAGGATTTGCCCTGACTCAGGAGCGAGGATTTTTCTGAATTGCTCATTGTGCGTGATATTTTCGAGTCTGCTATGCATGATTGTCCCTCTCTTAAGTAGTTCAAGTAATTTTCTGAAAACTGTGAATTGGTTCTGTAGCCTTTCTTCAGGGAGAAAGTGGGGTTTTGAGGAGAGGAAAAAAAAAATGCCGAGGAATCAGTAGCCTCCATGGTTTTGCGCCTCAAGTCCACATGTGAGATCCGTTGTAAATGGCTGCACTAAATAGCATGCTGTAGCTGTGATAGCTAATCCTTCAGCTCCCTGCAATGTCTATTGACAGCACTTAAAATGCTGTTCTGTAGGTTACTGTGGTTGCTATGCTGATTTAAACAGATTTAATGAACAGCTTTGAAATCACTATTGAAAGCCTGTATTTAGGGAGGAGGCTTGCCGTGTAGCAGTGTGGCTGTTAACACTGCAGATTAGAATTGAAATGTATTCAAATTTGGAATACTTATTGAATACTGAAATGGGGAAAAAAGCCACTGAAGTCCTTTAAATGACAAGACTGTACTTTAGCGTTCAGTATTCTGCAAACTCTCTTTATAAATGTACTTGTAAATGTTTATCGTACTCTTGTGGAAGGTAGTGTGCGGTTTGGAATTGGAAATAACTCTTTCAAGCTCTCCTTTTTATTTTTTTTATGAAGACTTTCTATGGTTTGTCTAGAAAATTACCGCTTTCCCATAAGTGCCGTGATAAGACTGCCATTTACTTAGGAAAGGCTCAGATGTCATTAGATGTGAACACTTTTCAGTGCTAGCACTAGATCTGGAAGAAAAATCTTGTAGTGGAAGTGTAATTTTGTTGAACCTGACACTTGTGGCCATGAGGCATTTCCCTCATGTTTTAATGTTTTAGAAGGCTGTTCTTCCATTGTTTGTTTTGAAGTAAGTTCTCATACCAACTCAAATTTTATATTCTAACCTATTTAGTTTAATATTGAAATTTGAATGAATGTTTTAAGTTTCCTTTCAGCAGAAGAATCAAAAATATATTTTGTGGAATGAAAGACTTTAAAGTGAAAGCTTCCCTTAAGATGCAAAAGTGAATTCCATAAAGACCTAGCGAAGGAGCCCTCTAATTGCAGTCAACAATTAATCAGCAATGAGTGCACGGATGAACATAAAACATTTTGTACGGTATTTTTCAATAATTCTGTTGTGCAAAGAACATGCAGTTCAAATAACTTTTGAAACGGGGGTGGGGGCGAACACCGACTAATCCCATCTGTTCCCTCTTACTCTGCAAATCAGTTCTTCCAGCTCTGAAAGGTCAGTGGTACTCAATTACCAGGATGTAAGCTGATCTGTTAAGTAGGGAGTTGGTACTTTGGCAAAGATTCCCATACAAACTGAGAAATACTAAATGTTTTAGGCTTTGAGATTTACTCAGCAGTTTGATTTTTATCCTCCTCTGACTTTTGTATTTGTTGATTATACCACAGGAAAGTTTGTATTTTCCAAACTGGGGTGACTATTACTAAATGTGAAACTTAGATTCCAGTTGCGTTTTGGACTGTAATGTAATCATATGTCTTTTCAACGCTTTTTTTAGTATTAAATTATGTTTTCTCCAGTATCCTAAGAGTTCTTATTTTTCTCCAGGAGACAGATGAACAGAAACGGCATAAAATTGCCAGTGAACTTCTGCAAACAGAAAAAGCCTACGTTAGCCGACTTGACCTCCTAGATGGGGTACATTTTTCTTTAATTTATTTTTATTTTCTTGCCTTGAATTCACTTGAATGGCTATGCATAAGTGTGTATATAAATTATATTAAAAGGTGGTATGTTTTTCACATTTTGCTGGCTTTTTCAGTCAGACAGTTGCAGTTGCCACATGACTTTGCCTGCATTTCTGTTCTAAGAACATTAGATTTTTAAAAGTGTTAGAATTTTGTGGATATGAATGCAATAGGTTCTCTGTGCGTAAACATTCCAATAAGCAACAGTAGTGCAAACCTCATACTAGTAGCCCTTCTAACAAAGGGGATGGATAATGTTATGCTCGCTCATTTCTTGGCTTTTGGTGACACAGAGAAGAAGGGTATCATTTTACAATACTGAAATTGCCTGCCTACTAGAAAATTACTAAATCTTTCAGATCTTTGAGACACCTGAACAGAATTTTTCTTTAGTGTCAAAAAACCTAGGAAGATGCCCATTCTAAACTGTGTATGCCCTATTTTCCCCACTGTGTGTTTAGACTAAATCCTATTGAACAGAAATTACTCTTCTCAAACTGATTATTTGTTAAATGTGGAAGTCCATAGCTCTTGAGTATTTTCCTTTTTAAGCCTTGTTTACTTTCTCACATAACACCTACATCCATTTTACCAGGATACCTATAGCTATGCATTGCCTTACTCCATGATATTTTTCTCAGACATCTCTGTTTAAGTTTCTCAGGTCTAACTCATAAGTCTTGTATGCAGAGTTGAGGAAAAAGTAAACTTTTATCAGTAAACTGATATAATAATTGTTCAGACTGGTTGGGGATCTAAGTAATCATCCTCAGGAAAGTGGGTGCACCTTGGTGACCCGCATTGGGACAGGTATGATGTATGTTTTAAAAGACAAATAATTGCAAAAAAAAAAACCAAAACCAACTTTGATTCAGAGAAGTTTAAAAATAAAAAAGGAAAATGTTTACTTAGTTCATAGGGTTTTTTTTCTGATGGGTAATGTACAATTATTTTCCTTGGTGCAATCATAAGTGCATTACTCTTATGTCCATTTTCCAAATATTAACTGGACAGAGTTCTGAAAAATGACTTTCAAGCACAGCTGCTCAACTGCTGCTAATGAGAGGAAAGCAGAAGACTGTGAATGGACTGTTACGTTTCTAAACTTGGTTAAAAAGTGACATAACCTTTATAATCTTAGAAGTAACTTGTCAAAATTAACTGACTGTCCTCTCAGAGATGCAGCAAAGTGAGCATGTTTTAAAGTATATGTAAAAGTATATGTTTTTTTTCTTTTTAAGACACCTTTGCTGTCTCAGTTGGGATTATTAAAGTTCCTGTCTTCAGACTCTTTTCCTTTTTCTCAAGCCCTTTCCCAAACTTCTGAAGCCCTTTCTAGGGAGAAACAGTCTGTTCAAGTATGGGAGAGGGAGACAGAAGGACCATAGCTCCCCATAAGCACTGTTTTATATAATGTGCACGCTAAGAGCTGCACATGTGTCTAGCCATTTTGTAGCTGCATCTAGTCAGGTAGAGCCCACTGATGGGGAAAGACAGTTTGTTGGGGTTTTTTTTGTTTTTGTTTTTTTTAAAGAGACTACAGTAGAGTCCAGTCTGAAACGTGGGCCCCTTTTGTGCTTTAAATGGAATGTTGGGACCGCTCATAGTGTGCCAACTACTTTGATTTCAAAAGGGTAAGGGGATACAGCATACAAGGAGAGTGGTTAGGCTAATGGTGATCAGACATCATACTAACTGAAGAGAAAGCAAGAGTGGAAAATACGACTGGAAGACTAGGAAAGCTGGGATGATGTAGCTGTTAAAACAGACAGGATGCCTGGAGTCGATCCAAAATGGCACTACTTCAGTTTGGCTTTCTATGTCTGCTCCGCCTGCAGCGCTTTCCTGGCTCACAAGAAAAAAAGTGGGGCATAAGGGGGGGGACAAGCTTTTAACTTCTGGTGAGGGAAAGACAATAAATGAGTTTGTCATTACCTGTCTGTATTATTGAAATATTAATCTTACCTCAGTTGGAGTAGGAGGGGTGGATAGGTGGTCTTCCATTGATTAAAGATAATGGGCTGATAGGTTTGGGGTTGTTCTTCTGTATTGCAGGTATTCTATTCCAGACTCCTTGAAGAAGCCAACAGAGGTTCATTTCCAGCTGAAGTAATTAACAAAATCTTTTCTAATATTTCATCGATAAATGCCTTCCACAGTAAATTCTTACTTCCAGAACTTGAGAAAAGAATGCAAGAATGGTAAGAGACAATTCACTGGTTAATATACTACTGAAACTGTTTTCATTGGATCTGACTCAGTAGAGTCAGACGAGACGTCATTTGCTCAAAATAAAGGACATGTATCTTGCTGAAGCTGGTGAGGTTCCTTATAATTAAATGCCTTGCTGAATTAGGGATTCAGGCTGAAATTATGTGCTACCTGATGAATTCATTGCACAGAATACAAAATTGAGATAAATAGCATGTATGTGTTTTGTGCTACCTGTGTAACACAGTAACCTTTGTCATTATTGGTTGCTGTAATAAAGTGGGATATGTTTTTGTTTTTCTGTGGTTTGGTTTTCTGTTTGAAATCCACATCCAGGTCAGGAATGTTTTGGGGATATTTTTTCCTCAGCTCTTCTTGATAGGAGCAAGCAAGAAGGATAGCTGAGGTGTAAATATACTCTGTAATGATCATGTACTATTGTAGTATCTTTCTCCTGCTTTGGTGTACACTATTCTGGAGATATTAAAATATAGCCATGTATTGTTGGTCTCATGTAATTGTCAGGGAAAAAAAAAAAAAGTCCCAAACCATTGCTGCTTCCCTAACTTTTTTGGGAAAAGGGGACACCTCTTTAAAAAACAAACAAACAAACAAAAACACCTCCACCCCCCAAGAAAACCCTCACCCAATAAAAATTTATGAATATTGTTTCATCCAGTTGTTTGTTGTTTCACCTCAGCACCTGTTTGGTTGCTGTATTCTGTTTACCTGGGGTTTGTCATGAAGAATTCTAGTGTTTGTCCAGGTATCATTTCCCGTTACAGTTTCATATAACACCTTAATTGTCAAAAATCACACTAAAAAAAAAAAAAGAAATAATGTATTCTTGTGACTTATATGAAAAAAATCTCAGACCACATGGTGGTGTTTTAGACAACAAGCTATATATCTCCTGACTATGTAAGATGATTCCCCTTTAAAATGATGATACTTTAAAATAGAATAGTTACCATGCACAAACACATGGTAGCCCTGTATAGTCTGTAATGCAAGAAAGTAAATAAGACCTAAGCGTCATGGAATGGAGCAAAGTTTGCACCTTAACTTATGTTCCTTGCAGAATGACTGTGTAAGATAAATCCACCCTTTTTTTCTGATCAATTGAAAAAAATCTGATAGGAAATATGAGTGCCTGGATTAAAATAGAGCACATACTCATGAGAAATGGAGTTTAACTTAGTCCAATGATGTTTAAAAAGCAGCTTACACTACATTATGTCAGTGCTGCATATATTTGAAATGAAATTTGTGATGTGCTCTTAAAATTTTGCTCTAGACACTTTGTACAGCACAGATGAGTTGCTCTACCTATGTATTTGCAAAATGCTAAATTGCACACTAATAATATGTATATAATTACATAGTTTCAAAGGTTAAAAAGTACTTTTGCAGATGAGCTTTGACTATTAGTGCAAAACTAATAAATTGCATCATAAGGATATTATCTTTCCCACATTGCTTGGAAACAACCTCTGTGCTGTACTTGAGACAGCCTATTTAAATGTCCTTAAAACATTATGCTTTTGGGAGGAGTCAGAAGAAAGGCTGCAGCTGAAGAGAACCATTTCTGATCGTTGCTGAAAGAAAAATCTGGGGTAATTTTCTATCCCCATCACCAGTCTCTGAAATTGTCTGGCATAAGAGCTTCTGCCAGATAAAGAGTTCACTTTCCTCAGCAGTTCCCTTAATCAGACATAGAGAATACTTAAGTATGTTCTATCAGTAGGTTCATGCACTTCCATTGTTCTTTAGCTTCCAGTAAAAGTAGCTGGATAAATATTTCTGACACTTTCCCTGAGTTGTGGTTTGTTTGGAAAACTTAAGGTAAAAATATATAGTTTGGCAACTGAGAAAGCCGATCAGAAACAGATTCTTTCTTAGAAGAAAAGGTAGTGTCAATCTAAGCTCATCGGGTGAAAATGAAATTGGTAGTTGCATTTTGAATAAGTTGAGCAACAGCTGGAGCTGAATATCAGTTTTACAACATATGGCTTGAAAACACTGGAAATAGCTTTGTTGCAATACGTTTCCCATGAAAAGAGCATAACATTTATTTGATCCCACATCAAATAAAATACCTATCTAACTCTGTCTTTTGTACCTGAGGATGACCAATAGCAGATACCTTGGGAAGAATATAAGGGCACAATGTGATAGCCTTAGGAGGCGGGAGGGGGTTGTTGAAGAAATTATTTCATTCTTTCAACCTGAAGTTTTGGAGTCTGTGGCAATTACAGAGCTGACCTACTCATATGATTTGTTTTGCTTTGAAACTGCAACTTTCAATTTTGTTGGATGTCTGTTAGCTTGTATACTGGAAGAGAAAGCAGCTGTTCTATAGTCACCTTTGCTGTGCTGTGATTTTACAGACATTTGCTTAATTTTCTTGTAGCCATGATGGTTTTAAATGAGATGGGACAAATCATGATTAGCAAGTCAGCTATTTCATGTTTGAATGTTTAGAATGCAGATGTGAAAACCGTCGTGGTCTGATAACACAAAAATACGGAGTGTTTCTGTACCTACGTTATAAAGCGAAGTCCTATTTCTTGACCCACGTAATGATGCTCTCTGTTGTCTGTCAATAGTGCAGTGCTGATTTGAGTCCATGGTAATAGTTCCGTTTCTGCTCTGTCTATCCAAGAGAACATTAACTGTCCTGGACCTGACAGCATTTAGTAGAACTTAATATTTTGGCTCATGGTGTGTAGTGTTTGAATATGAGATGAACTAGTCATCTATACTTGCAAGTTCATCAAGGGAAGACGCTGTTGTGAGAAGGTTCTGCTTTCTGAGACTTCCCGTGTCTGTCCTAATCTTCTGGAGCATTTTGTGTGACGTGGACCTTGTCTTTCTTACCCCAAATAATGATGAATTTGTGCTTTTACAGCCTCAGAGTCTTTGGACGTATAACGGCCTTGCATGAAAAGTAGTTTTGAAAATCTCAAATCTTCAGAGGCAGTGAAATTGCAGTGCTCTGTGTAAATGAGCAGCCATAGGTATCCAAAAAGCAGGCATAGCAAACTGTTCTCAATTCTTGGTTTACAAAAGTTTTGAGATTTTCTTTTAATGTATGTCTGGTAATAGTTGTGAAACAGTTAAGTATTCTTTTTTTTTTGTTGTTGTGCCTATTTCTTCAGATACAATGGATTGCCATGGTCTTTTCTGCTTTAAGGTTTTTTTAATTGCAAAATTTTATAATTACTTATCTGTTAAATTTATCAGAAAAATTTCATGTCTGTGGGGTTTTTTCTGGTGACCTTCAGAAATGTATTCACATTTTCTTCGGTTCTGTTGGAATTGGCATGATTTATATTTTGTTTTCAGTTAAAAAAATACGCTGCTACATTGCAATAAAATGACAATCCAGGGAAATAGCATTCAGTGACTCAAAGGAGTGGGTTTTTGTTTTAAATTGCTAGCTTGCCTTTGAAAGCGTATGTGTCTGCTTGCATGTAGAGTGGTTGAACAGATATGTGAAGCTAATTAAGGGTGGAGAGCCTTGGTGATTTCAGAGACCAACTTCCCACTCTGTCTTGTCCACTTCTCTAGTTGCCAGGCCCAGCAGTAGCTCAGATCTCTGCCAGGTTGTACACAGGTACCTTCTGGGCGCACCCCTGCCCCACCCTGCCGAGGGAGCTGGAGCAGCCTTTGCCACTCCTGGCATTATTTGCTATTCAGATAACATTTCCTTTCTGCACAGCTTTTCTCTTGGAGAAGTGGTGTGTTGGAGTAGACTGCTGGAGTAATTGTAGTAGATTGCTTCACTTTAGACCACTACCACAACAGTGGTTTCAGACTTTCAGAAATCCAGAGGTACTGAGTTTCTGAATCTGTCCTTGAAAATGAACTGTGAAGCGTGTTCCGTATTGTAGTTCTGGGAGATGCATGTGTGCCATTCCACTTTCTTTGTGTTCATCAAGAGTGCAGCTTCTCTCTGCCTCTCCATCAGTTTCTTCACTACTCTGTTTTATTTGAAGATGCTGTCAATAATTGGGAAAGATGTGGGAAAGTTGTCACAAAAGACTGGAATCCAAGGGATTCTCTCTAATTCATAGGTTTTAGATAAATAATGACTTAAAATTTGTCAATAGATGTACTTATATAAGGTACAGAAGTGCAGCTGTACAGTATGGATTTATTCCTCAATCAAAACCATGTTAGATATTTAGAGGGTAGAGTATGCTCAAAAGAAGATAATGTAGTTTTAAGGAACTGCAAATAAAATAAATTAGGTCATGTTTTGTAAACAAAGCCTTTCAAGTTTTTCATTATAGGTAGCTTTTCTCTCTTTAGTGCTCTACGTGACCTATCATGCTTATACATGATCAAAGAGGATACAAACAATCTTTCCATGTTAACCCAGGTCAGTTTTAATGGTTATGCTGGAACCTCTGTATGAGGCGATCCAAAACAGAAGGATTCTCTGTTAAACGCTTGAAACGGTTTTATAAGCTTGTGTGACTTTTTTTCTTTCCTGTTTGCTCTGAGATTCCACCCTCTTACTTTGCAGGACTACCACCCCCAGAATTGGAGATATTCTGCAAAAGTTAGCTCCTTTCCTCAAGATGTATGGAGAGTACGTGAAGAATTTTGATAACGCAATGGAATTGGTGAAAACGTGGACTGAACGGTCACCTCAATTCAAATTCATTATTCAAGACATTCAGGTAATGGGGAGAATAATGTAGATCTCCAAGTAATACGAGCATATATAAAAACATAGATTTGTGGTTGAAAAAAGGATTAAAGAGAAAATTAAATACCAAGTCCCTTAGAGTGAAGAGTGGTTGTTTTTGTCCACTTCACACCGCGTTCTGTTTCTTCTCCTTCTCCCTTCACATGTGCACAAATACCCACATAAATCCAGCCTTTCCAGTGCAACATAGAGGACCAAAGTATGAAGACTGAAACACGAGAAGACAAAAAAATACAACGTTTTGTTGTAGATACCAAAAGTAAATACTGTTTTAAGATAAAGTGACCTATCAATGCAAATATAGATCCTTGCACTGAATCTGTAAGTATTCCGTTGGCTCACACCAGTGCTGTTACACAGAGCACTATGCTTTGGAAGTAAGTATATAATCCTAAATGCTGAGCCACAAAAGGTAAAGAAAGCTTGACAGTTAAGCAATGCACCATTCTTTTCCAAGGTGTGTTTTATACCCTCTAGTGCTCCCTGTAGGTTTCTGTGTGAATTGGCAGGTATGTGTCTTCCTACTGCAGACTGAACAGCTAGAAATAAGATAAGGTATTCCTACTTAAATTTTACTGCTGTATAGAGTCTTATGATTCTAAGCCAGGGAAGACAGCTATGTGTATTTTAACGTAATCTTTTAATTATATCTAAGATTACAGAAATGAATATACATCTTAAACACAACTGAGAGGTTTTATATTATAAATGAAACTCAAAGAATTACTCCCCTCTCAGATAGATAAATGAGCTATAAAGGTATATTTTAAGAGTTGTTTTCTAATACGTGGCCATGAACTGTTCTTATTAATTAAGTTGTAATTCTTTTGTCTGAGTTATTACAAAACAAAGTTAAAATACACTAGAGTTTGGGAGCTTTTTTGGTAGGACTTTTATTTATGAATTCTACTGGATACTTGGAAAACTCTTTTTACAATTATTTTTAGGAAAGAATTTCTAATTATTTGGTTAGATGAAGTAGTTCTATTTTCTTTCAGAAGCTCTATCATGCATGTTTCAAAATACATTATTTCTGTTTTATCAGTCATAACTTTTATTTTACTATATGCTAATAACATTTTTGCCTGCTACATTGAAATACGTTTACAATTTTTTAGAAGGAGAAAGTGTGTGGAAATTTGACATTGCAACATCACATGCTAGAACCAGTACAACGCATTCCACGCTACGAGATGCTTCTAAAAGACTACCTAAGGAAACTGCCTCAGGATTCCCTAGACTGGAAAGATGCTGAAAGTAAATATCTTCTAGCCATTAAAAGAGCTCTAATAAGATATTAGTAAGAGGATACTGTAAACTAAGGATATTTTCAGGAAAAATAAAGTGAAGAAGCAAAGTTCCTTAGAAAAGAATGATAGAAAAAAATCTGTTTGAATAGTGGATAAAGTTAATATAAAAACTGTAAAGCCTTTAGCCTTCTCCTCCTGGAGTACATAAGTTTTGCTTTAGTTTTGGAACAGCGCACAGGTTTTTGTTTGTTTGCTTTGTGGATGGTTGGGGGTTGTGGTGGGGTTTTGGGTTTGGGTTTTTTTTTTTTTTGTCAGCATTTTTGTTTGCTTCATGCACATTTGGAAGTTTGGAATCTATGTCTCTTGTAAAAAAGTGGAGTTACTGTATTTTTAAGCTCCTGTAGGGAAAAAGAACAGCCCATTTTAAAACTGATTCCTCTCTGTATTGACACAAGAACAGTTGAAGCTATTTCCACAGATTGTTCAAAATTACTTGCCAGATAATTTTCTGGAATATTTCATTCTTAGTACCATTCCTGTAAATATTTGTAATGTGAGCTGTTTCAACTAAAAAACATAGTATGACATTCTGGACTACTTTGAGAAAAGAGGAGAAAGAACCATGACTGTTCATGTCACAAAAAATTCTAAGTGCTGAAGCTCTAAAGTAATCTGCAATACTCTTCTGATCTTTCCAGATTATAATTTCTTTTTGCTAGCTGACTTTCTTGTGCCTTCCACTTTACCTTGGTTAGTTTTTAATGATAATTTAAGAAATTTATTGTAGTGTTGTAATTTAGACAAAAATTACAAACTTTTTGTAGAATTGTGTAGAATGATCCATTTTTCTTCTATGTAATATATAAATAAGTAAAAGTGCAGGGTTTTGGTTTTACTTTTTTCTTTTTCTTCTGTCTAGAATCCCTGGAAATTATATCCACTGCAGCAAGTCACTCTAATAGTGCAATAAGAAAAATGGTAAATGATCCTTGTTTCCTTGTTCATTTTTTTTTATATATTATATTTGAGTACTTGGTGAAGCTAGGAGTGTGAATTGCAAATCTTCCCTAAAATGGCAAAAATGGGTTTCCTGGGTCCAAGTGATTGCTCCTGCTTAATGTATTTATACAGCTCCTGGGCATGGTTGACAAAATTTGGCATTGCACCTAATTCTCTCGAATGGAAAACAGGACAGACTAGGCTATTCTCCTGGCTCAAATAGCTGACCCTATGTTGGACTCTTAACCTTGTTTCATCTGTTTCTGTCACTGGAAAGATAATGTTTGTAAAGAGTAGTTACTGTTTTGCTAACATATTAGGCTGGCATGATAAGGTGCTTCATTAAGTATGTGAGATACTTTCGACAAAAAATAACACAGGTTGTACGGATCACTGCATTTTTAAAATTACCATGGAGATAACATTTCTAAAAGTACTTGTTACTGTATCAAGTCTGTTAATCAATCTGCATGGCTGACCATACATACCAGGCATATATCTATGTTTTTCAAAGTTAACATTATCTGGACTTACACAAGTTCCCATCATTTCATGTAAACACGCTTAAAGATCTATGCTTTTAATTAATAAGTTTTATAACTGTGTTTTCACTGTAAAGGAGAACCTAAAGAAATTGTTAGAGATATATGAGATGCTGGGAGAAGAGGAAGACATTGTGAACCCTTCAAATGAACTGATAAAAGAAGGACAGATCCTTAAACTCGCTGCTCGCAATACATCTGCTCAAGAACGGTATCTTTTCTTAGTAAGTATGGTGGCCTGTGTTTGCAGGAGTGGCTGTATACCTTCTAGACTTGAAAGAACTACCAGAGAGAGGGAAGTCCTCTCTAGTTGATGTCAGTGCCTTTCCACTAGTGATTTTAGAGCATGAGTAAACCTTGTACTGCTTACAGAAAGGCTTGAAAACGCCATTTAGAACAGAATGCATGGTTTTAAATAAATGGAACCAGTGTCCAGCAACTCACTTCTAAATAAGTGGCTGCTGATTATACATGCAGGTCCTAGAGCACGAGAACTTTGACATTCTCATGAAACTGAAATGTAAAAGCTTAGGATTTTAGTCCTGATAGATTATGTGTGTTGAGGTCCCAGTAAGTCTCATGGTCCTGTGGGAGCTTGTTATTGTGGCAGGTCATCCTCTTGTCAGGTGCCTGTGTCCTGTCTTGGAACTAACAAACTACAATCATGCTCCCTTACAACTCCCTTGGAAAAAGTTTGATGTAGTTCATTGCTTCCCATGCATTAAAAATTGCTAATACATTTTTCCTTATGGGCCTCTGGCATTACATGTCTTCTGGTTAATAAAGACTAGTAACGGGTTGTTGAGGTTGTTGATAAACTCCTGTTTATCTGTGCTTCAAACAAAAGGAGAAACCATTGAATAGTAAGACCAAAAGGGGCTAGACAGCTGATTGAAATGATATGCGCTTCATATGAGAGGTGACAAGTTCAAATGTGCTCTACCTGTAATACAGACTAGACAACAGGCTAGACAGGATTTCTATGAAATATGACTTAACTGAAGCAAGTTTCTCATTTTAATAATTAATTGTGAGAAAATGTGAGGGGGGAAAATGTGCGGAAAATTAAACACTATAGATCTATAACTGCTTCTAGGCTGGGACTTTAGACATTTAAACATTATTAAAAGTTCCAACCTTTAATAAAGGAATATATCTTTGTCCTACTCGTGTATTTTTTTTTTTCCACTGTGATATTGAGGGTTTCAGTGAAGAAAAACTGTTAAGACAGAAATGCTCTTCTATCATGGAGAAAAGACAAATAATGTCCTGAAATAATATTAGTTACAACTTCTACAAAACCAAATGTTTTTGGTACAGGGTAAATATAAATGTATACACTGAAGAAAAGAGTTCTTGCTCCACAGTTTAGAGTAGTTTTTGTAGAATTGGGGCTTAAGAATGTTTTTTTTTTTTTTTTTCTAACAGAAGGTTTACAATGGTATAAAATACCTAGTCTGAGTATAGTTGGTAATAAATGCTGTGAAGGTTGCTGCATATACAGAGCAATTATTCTTACATCCACTGAAGCTGTCCGTTAATCTTATTTCTAAACAAATAAGAAAATGGAGTTGTCTTGTGTGAGAGTTTTGGTCGTCTTGTATACCAACTGAGCAGGAAAGAACCTGCTTTCTCACCCACTGAGTCCAGCTTTGCAATATTGTCTCACATCTCTGTATCCATGTTTTTGTTAATGCAAAGCCATGTGGTGTGGTGTTTTTTTTCCCCCCCCAGTTTAACAATATGTTGCTCTACTGCGTCCCCAAATTCAGCTTGGTAGGATCAAAATTCTCAGTTCGAACCAGAGTTGGCATAGATGGTATGAAGATTATAGAAACTCATAATGAAGAATATCCACACACTTTTCAAGTGTCTGGAAAAGAGCGAACACTGGAGTTGCAGGCCAGGTAAGCAAAGTCTTTTTATCTAATTTTTTGAGGATTACATACATACACACAAAAGACTGGACTGCTAGATTTGGAGAAAGATGCAGTGGGCTTCATCTTAATATCAGTGTTTTGAAAATAGCCTAGGCTGCCAAAAACATAAATTACCAATCCAAGAATGTCTTGGAATAGAAGATGCATCTACAATATATAGTGCATTGCCTTACCTTGCAGAAGTACCTAAGATAGCTGTGAAGGGGCTGGCTGGAAAATTGAAAGCAGTGTACCTAACTGATACAAAGGCAATCTGTCAGACAAGTGTTTTGGGACACTATGTTAATCTGTGGGCAGTGCTGCTGCCTTTGGTACATGAGCCACCTTGGTAAAAATGGGTCTGTTCACCTCAGGGCATGTCCACCCAACAAAACTCCACCCTGGTGGGGTTATGTCCACAGAACATAGTTTTCTACAGTGGTAGATGGGCACCTGCTTTCCTGCATTCCTCAAGCCTGTTTCCAGTCTACTTGTTTTCCTCCGGTCCCAGGTATCAACCTCACCCTGGAAGGCAAGTTCTCCTTTTAGTTCTTGGGTCCTTTTCCTCCAGTTGCGCTCTTCTGATGGGCACTTTTCTGCTTTCCTTATCAGTCCGCCTATCCTCCTCTTGCTGGGTTGCTCCTTTTTGCATTGCCTACACTAAACCTTCCCTGTCCAGACTGCCCCACTTCAAATAAAGTAGGGTGTTCCACCTCTCCTTTTGGACCCACTTAAAGATCCTGTTCTTAGCAGTCAGGATTTCATTGCAGAGAGGCAAGGATTACATAAGCAGGAGGATGTCCATGGTGGATACAGTTCTGTGTTAACACCATGTGTTTGGGGACAAACCATAGCTTGCTAGCAAATGAGGTTGCAAGGTACTTTCCTTTATGGAAAAAAAACCTTGTAATATTTAATGAGAGTAACAGCAGTGAATACAGAAATATAACAGCATATAGAAATTTACCTACGCTATCACTGAATTTGAAATTAAATATAAACTTGAAAAATGACAGGAAAAAGCTTTCCACTAAGCTCTGCAAGACTTCTGGGGCATGTTTTTGGCTATCAATCACACCTACTGTAAACTGCTGTATGATGCCTTGCTGAGTATTTGGCAAGTTGTTATACCATATGTCCTTCTCAATGGTGAAAGATGGCATCTTGCTCTACTGTTTTTGAAGTACTTTTTAATTGGAAGTAAAATGCTGCAATAAAGTAAGTTTATTTTGTCAGCTTTCCCCAATTATCAGTAATTAAGTTTATTGCATTAGTTTATTTTAAGTATGAGAAGAACACATTTTCACATTTTGTTTTGTTTTACGAACATTTTTAGAATGCATTGTCTGTACAAAATTGTGAGGGAGTAAGTACCAAATGAGATCTTACTCAGTTATATTAAAATATGCATACATTAATTGAGATTATTCTATGTACCCTATACCTTAATGTCCTTGATTCATGAGCTTGTATTAACAGTGTTGTAATGTTTAGTTTACCCTTGGGTTTTTCTTTATGGGTAGGCTTCTATTTATTTATTTATTTTTCAGAATACCATTCTGAGTACATTGTCAATCACTGGTTTTAAACAGCCGGTAGATTTTTTTTTTTTTTTTTTTTGAGAGGTTGCTCATCTGGTACTTCATTTAATAGCTCAGCTTTTGTTTTTTAATGTAAACAGGTAGGGAGAATTATTTTAGCCGTTTAGACAGGTTTCTTCTGCCTCATGCAGGTGGTAGGTGGGAAGGGGAAGCACTTGTTTAGTATTCTGCTTGCTTAAAAGTTTACTAATACTGCAAAACATTTGAGGAGCCATTTTTATTGAGATGCTGTAAAAGCTCTCTTTCACATCCTTCATAGCAATCTACAGAAAAATAAAATTTTGCATGGCTGATATTGGATGGCTACAGAAGGTTTGTTTTCCACGTCAAGGAGGAAGCCACTTTTGAAGAGCCAGATATACTGTGGTGCTAATTCTCATCTTTCTGACTTAAAGTTTGAAGATAAACTGTATGCATTACCAGCACTGGCCAGTAGTTTCTAGTAGTAGTATTACTTGTGATATAAAGTGTTTTTTCAAAGACTTGAATGTCAGAGTCCTGCTTTTTAAAGACAAAGCTGTCATACAAGATCAGATTTGAATATGCTTCCTCTCTCATCTCTGTCTTGTCTGTATATCTCATCTGTACTTGCTCTTAAGGCATCTGTATCTGCCCTAATGCACAGAAGGGAAATTCCTGCTGTTTGGTTTATATTATTAAAGCAGAGTTTTCCTTTTGTTTTAGTTGGATACTCTTCTTGCTACTATACACAAGTTTAAATAACAGCAGCAAAAAAAAGTGTTAAGGAAATTACTTTGGGGAGGGAGGAAGATTTAAGAGATACCCAGGAGAAATGTGTGTTAACATGTGAATTTAGCAGTGCATGAAATGAGAGGAGAAAAAAAATACCTACACCTAAATTTAGCATTGTCCTCTTTTCCTCTCTATCCTGTTCTCAAAAAAAAAAAAAAAAAAGTCTAACAATGCAAATACTATTACTGCTTTTAAATGCATTTATGTTTATCTTTCAACTTGAATTCGCTGCTTAGTTGTTGCTAACTTGTGAAGCCTGAAGTCATACTGTTGTTTTCTGGGTTTTTTTTTGTTTGGTTGGTTGGGTTTGATTTGATTTTTTTTTTTAAGTTGGACAGTTAACAATTAGTATTGTTTTAATTTAAATTCCTGAGAATTACTTCAGAGCTTGGCTTTTGTAAGAAGTTGTTGATAGTGAGATAATGTTTCCTGCACTAGTTTTGGACTAATGTGTCAAATATTTCTTTTAGTTCTGAACAAGATAAGGAAGAATGGATAAAGGTAAATTCATCTACATTCTTTATTTTCTAAATGCTTTTTCACTGAAGCAATCAATATTTTCAGGCTCTAGCTTCTCTCTGCTAATCAATAAATAGTCAGAATGCAGAGAGTCCATTTTAGTACAATATGTTTGAGGAATTTCTCCATTGTTTCCTTAGGCGCTTCAGAATACTATAGAAGCTTTTCAACAGAGGAATGAAACTTTCAGAAACGCTATTGCTAAAGAATATGAAGACATGCCTGTTGAGGTTTCTGTAAGTTGCTGTTATTCCTTTGTAACCTTCTTAGTACCCATTTTGTTCTTCAATGACTGGAAAAAGTTTGGCAGAAACTTTGTTTTCAAGCTCATCATTCTTATAACAGAAGAATTAGAAAGTAGTCATCTTGTTCGTAATTGTTTTTCTTCATAATGCCAAATCTCATAAACAAGCCTCTTTTTTTTTTTTTTTTTTCTTGAAATGCATAACAGATTACCCTTTCAGTGATGCATAATGATTTTTGACTGGGTTCTTTGTTATTTCTTGTATATAGATTTCAAAATGAACGTTGAGCTGTGTTTTGCCATTTCCTTTCCAGAGGAAGAGAATAATTATTTTCTCTATTTAACGCACTGTGCAACTTTTTATACTGGCTTTTTTTATCCTCCCCCTGCCCCCCTTCAGAATGCTGAGCTTGGGAAGAGAGCACCGAGGTGGATACGAGACAACGAAGTAACCATGTGCATGAAATGCAAGGAGCCCTTTAACGCACTGACAAGGAGAAGGCACCACTGCCGAGCATGTGGACACGTAAGTGCAAAACCCTAGCTGCTGTAGCTGGTGAGCAGGTTTGGGAACAGGTCTAAGCACCTACTTCTGGTGGCTGCTTGTTATGCATCTTGTTATGCTGCTGAGTTGGTTGCTGTGCTTGTGGCTGCAAGCAGAAGCTGTGTATAGCATACCACAAAGGATCCTCTGTCTGCTTTAGTTGTCATGGTAAATTTGGAAGTAATTTACAGCAGATGATGATGCACATTTTGTGTAAAATGTCCCAAGCCCCTGGACATACTATACTGTTACTCCTGAGTGGCCTTCACTGATCTCAAGTTTCAAGACCACGTTAAACTGGCATCAGCCAGCGTTATCCCCGGCAGCACCGGCTGCCTGCTCTTCCCATTCTGCTACCTTCTCTCTCCTCTTTGCAAGAAGACCATGAAGACCTGCAGGTAGAACTTTTCCAATGGGTTAACTTAGAGCTGTTCCCAGCTGGGTTCAGTGTGTAACTTTGTGAGCATGCTTGAAGCGTCAGGGGAGGAGAGAAGGTTAGGAAGGGGAGAGAATATGACTGCTGCTTCCCATGTATGATGCTATGGTAATGTATGCCACTTTAAAGTGACTATGAGACGGTGGTATGACTTGAGAGTTTTCAGAAATTAATAAAAGAGCAAACATACTGTGCTTTCTTTTCTTGCCAGCCAGCAGCTATGCCTTTCGCCAGCAGGTGGTAGTGCAAGCCCAGGTTTAACTTTTGTTTTACAGGCTATCTTGTATGAATTCTTTCTAATGTTTTTATGTGGTAATGAAGGCTTGCTGCGTTCACACCACCACTTTTGTACTTTGCAAGACACTAGAGACTTTTTCAGAAGTTCTGAATTATTGATTATACAGTTGTCATCTGGGTTTTCTTTTTCCCAGATCATTGTCTTAAAACTCCTCCATTAATCTTAAGATCACCTCCTTCCTTTTTATTCCTTCTTTTGTTTAGACTCCTAACTACTTCCCTCTATTGTAGTTCTATCATATCTCCTTCCACTTTAATTTTAAAATATTTTTTCATGGGAATTAATTTGGGTCAGTGATAGTGTCTTTCCAGCAGTGACTAATTCAGAATATTTAACTAGTATTCTCTAGAGATACTAGTTGAAGGTAGTGATCTGATTAGTACTGCAGAGCTTCAGTCCACAATAAAATTTTGTTCAGGTGTTTGAGTGGTTCAAGTCCATTTGTCTACCTTTCTTTAAATAACTACACTCACTTTTTATGCAAGGCATCTCTTTCCCCTGAAAGAACATTTCTGTGGAAAAAAATTTCTAATGAAAGAAATTATCTCAGCTGCTCTTGCGTTTCAGTTTTCTCTATATATTTTGTGAAAAGACAAAAGACAGTGTGACACTGGCTTACATATTCTGTGTACTCATGAACAGATTCTGAAACTGTAAATTTAATATTTCTTAGGTTAAGAAATTAACCATTTCTGATTTTATGAATTAATCATTAAAATTGCATCTCAGTTGTACATTTCTGAGGGTATGTAGAAAAGAAAATGGTAAGTGTATCTTTTCAGGTTGGCATCTAAAGAAACTGGAGGATTTTCTTCCTGCAGCATGGTTTGTGCTATATTCTGATTCTATTCCTAACTTTAACCTACAGATACAATTGAAAGCCTAATGTGATTTTATACAAAGTACAAAGCTCCCACCAGGTAAATAGTAAAAAGCACTTCTAGTTAAGAAGCAGTGGCACAAATTTAGAAAAATCATTACTTTCAATTAAGTTACAGTTGACATAATAGCATTATAAAGCAATTACCTTTCTCATTCTGTATAATTAAAAAAAAAATACTAATTAGATATAATAATACTAATTTTAAATTAAATTCCATTTCCATAAAGTTTTATAAATACTTAAATTTTATATGTTTGCTTATCTTTTTTGTTTCTAAGGTGGTTTGCTGGAAATGTTCTGATTATAAGGCACATCTCGAATATGATGGCAATAAGTTGAACAAAGTCTGCAAGGACTGCTATCATGTTATAATAGGTTGTACAGACAGTGAAGAAAAGAAGAAGAAAGGCATCCTGGAGGTATGCCGCTTAAAAATACTGTATGTGCGTAGTTGCAAACAGTTTCGACTCATCAGTAGGTGAAAAATGGTGGCATTCTTGCAGCATTATTTTCTGTTTCAGAAATATGTATGTAGACCAAATTCATCCTATCGAGTAGATTTGGGTTTCACCATTCATCTTTTACAACACTACTTTGTTACTTACAACTGTTTTTTAACGGGGGAATTATGAACCTTAGCTTGTTTGCGTCTTTCCAGTTACATCAGCTGATGTGATAAAACATTACCTTTCCTTATAAATCTTCAATTTTCTTCTTCTGCACTCAAGCTGTCATAGCAACAAAAACCACGGCTGCTACAATGATTCTTGAAAACATACCCAAACTGAAAGAACTGAGGATGGAGGAGAGGGGAGTGGGGGAGAATTTTGCTATTCAGAGTCTGAGCAGTGAGATACTGTTTTGATCAGTGTATGCAATGTACCTTTAAGTCATCAAGTTGCTCTCAGCTTTTGACATCTATAAATTCAAGGTCTCAATCAGACAATAAAGACCCATGCTTCTCTTATGATCGGGGGAGAAATAGGCATCTTAGAATTGCAATTAACCTTCACATTTCTATAAATCCCCCTTTATAGGTCCTTTTAAAACACCTGATATACATTAGAGAAATATCGTCCTAACTTTGTCAAGACATATATTTATCTTGGGATGTAGTAGAGAAGGAGTGACCCTTGAGCTAAATACCAACAGAAAAAGAAGGCAAAAATAAGATACAGATTGTAATTCCATATACAGTTTGTAATCCATGTTGGCTTGACTACAGTTGACTATACTCTCGTAAATGAGAAAGAGTACGGAGCACAGAACTCCACTGGCTTCCCTTAGAGTCAAGAAACTGCTGTTCCTTGGCATGGTGGCTTTTTTAAGGTAGCTGAAGGAGCCATGGAGTCTCAGAAATGTCTGTCTGTGTGCTGGGTCTCATGACAACGGAGTGGTTGGTACCATGTTGCAGCATCCAGACAGCATCACTATTGGAAGAGGAAAAAAATTGATGCAAGAAAATTTTAACACATAGTCATTTTGTGTTCTTTCTGTTCTTCTCAGAATCACTATTTAACCCAAGTAGCATGTCACTCTGTCTTCAGATTTTAAGCAATTCACCTAATCTTTTCTGTAGGTTTAGTGCCTGCATTCTTATGTTATTCTTAGAAATGTGTTTGCATCTGATTCTGTCGTAATATTTTGACTGCCAAGAGAGAGTAGCTGTTGTATTGGATAGCTAGTAGCACTCAAATGCCTAACATAATGTTGTTTTAGAAATCAGACATTGTTGTAGATACTAAGATACAGGGAAAGGCTAGCTGTGGTGGCAAAATGAAATTCAGGGTGATCTAGAAGTGTATAATCCAAAATTATTGATGAAAGAAGGAACAGATTGCACGTTAAGGGAATATACATTGTGATTGTACGTATGTAATATGTAAATATTCTCCATAAATCCAGTCCTTCATGATCTTACTTTGGGTATTTGCTCAAGCTCTTTTGCAGATGCTATCCAAGATTTGTTATGAATGGTGATGAATTTCTGCTTTTCTGTTCTGTATGTTCTTAGTCGTTATTTAAGGAAAGCTTATTTTCCTTTTTACGCTTTATACTATCTCCTAGATTGAATCTGCGGAAGTCTCTGGAAATAGCGTCATATGTAGCTTCCTTCAGTACATGGAAAAATCAAAGCCCTGGCAGAAAGCATGGTGTGTTATACCTAAACAGGAAGCTCTTGTGCTGTACATGTATGGTGCTCCACAGGTATGTACAGAGAAAATGGAAAAGATTTTAGTAATTATTGTCACTGATGTCTGAGGAAGAGAAGTCAAATAGCTTGGGAATGGAGGAAAGACCCAAGTGTTTTTTACTAACCTGTATAGTAAACGAGAGGTAGCAGGCAGATTAGTTGGCTGTTCTTAATCAAGAACTTTTCCTTCTTCTTAGGATGTTAAAGCTCTGGCTACAATTCCACTTCTGGGCTACACAGTAGATGACACTCCAAGAAGTGCTGACCTCCCACACAGCTTCAAGCTGACCCAGTCTAAGTCTGTGCACAGCTTCGCTGCAGACAATGAAGAACTGAAACAGAAATGGTTAAAAGTTATCCATTTAGCTGTCAAAGGTGAGACACCAGAATGTCAAAATGAACTGCAAGTGAATTCAGAAGAGCAACCTGAATCTTCTAAAACATCTGAATGCTGAAGCTCAAGAACACGTGGTATTTTTAAAAGATTTCAGTTGAATTTGTGGTTAACCTGTGTGTTAACCTTTCTTTGCTCAATCAAAGTAAAAAAAAAAAAAAAAAAAAGAAACTTCTTACTACCGTACACATCTTAGCACTTTATGTTTGGGAAGAATTCTGGTCTTTTTAGGGATCTTTTTCTTATATTTATGTTCTGTCAATAAAAGTGATGTACAGGTCCATTTCAGAGACTTTTTAAAAAAATGTGAATGCTATTAAAAATACTTAACTAACTTTACTGTTGCTCTTCGGTTAACGTTTGCTACTTTCATTAAGAATACAAATATTGAAGTTTCCTACTTACATGTTAGGACTTGCAACAGGATAAAAGATATACCTCCACATTGCCAAAATAGATCTGTAGTTAAATATGCAGGGACAGTTTGGTTTAATGTATGTAGTTTATAGATTGAATTCCACAGATCTGTACATATGTTGTATTCACTTGTCTCTTTTTAATTAATGCAAATTGCTTTCACAGGTATATTGGCTTTTAAAGTTTCAATTTATCAAGGAAACAATCTAATGACTTTTCAATCTAGAAATGAATACCTTAAATATGAGAAAACAATATATAATATATGTACAGTATTAAAAATGTACAATACTTGATTTTTGCTTTGATTTCATGATACTGGGTTCCTATTAGTGAATAATTTATTTAAAAAGCATGTTTTCTATTTGAAATTAAACACAGTCCTAAATTAACAAATACTGTTCAGTGATTTGTTTTAATAGCTGACACTTAATGATCTTGATATTTTATGCATTAAAAAAATAGCAGTAATGTAAGTGGCATGCAATGGACAAATAAGTTCCAGTTGTGTTTAAAAGGGTAGTCGCTTTTCTTCAGTGTCCTATCACTGTTATCTTTTAAGAGTGCAGTAGTTCATTACTAAAATGCAGTATGTGGTTTGAGAAAAGCAACAGATTCTAGTAACCTTCTAGGAATGTGTATTTTTGCTATTATGGTTACTGGAACAAAATAACATTTTGAACTTAAATCTTTTATTTTTTGCAGAAGATTAGATACTGTAATACTTATTATGACAACAGTCTTTGAGAATTATTGTTGTAAAGTGGCACCTGCTTTATACAAATCTAGTGTGAGGTCTGAGCCTGCAAATCTCAAGTTGCATTAACTGACATTATTTGCATTCTGCTTATGGGAATAAGGACTTGTGGGCTCTGCAGCGTTAAGTCCCTTACGAACTTCCATTCCTATTAGGGTTTTTATACATAGAGGCAAATGACCTCTCTAAAATTTTTACTGTAACATCCTTGGATGAAGTATGACAAATTCAGAGGTAGTGATTTACTGTCAAGTAGACAAAATCATTGCCATCTTTCCTTTTCTGACCCCTCAAAGGAAGGCAAATGTCTAACTTCTACAATCAACTTGTCGGAAGAACGTTCAGGAGTCTTACTTCTCCATATAACTGCAATCTCTATTTTAAATCACGTCAAGCTGAAGAGCTCAGGTTCAAGGCCAGTTTTGCTGGTAACATGAGGGCAGATTTAAATTGACACTTTTATAATGAGACTTCCAGACAAAGCATTCGCTGAACTCCCACTCCCACTTTACTCTTTTTGCAACACTAGTGGGGGGAAAAAAATACTTATTTAGCCTTTAACAAAGGATTGTTAAAGTAACCTCTGTTTTTAGTGTCAAGCGTACATGAGTACACAGTGTCTATCATTCTTTGGTAAGAAGAATGTCATGCAACTTAGTGTTAGTGGGCTGGATTTTGCTCTCACCTGCACAAATCCAAAATCTACCATGGCCTTTAGACTTCAAAGCTTTACACGAGTGTTAGTAATTATCAGGCATGGCATTGTAGAGCACTGTCTCTACAACTGACTTTCTGCGTGTCAGTTCTGAATTCTTCCTTGGGTGCTCCATGTGTCCAGATGATTCTGCATGTAACTCTAGTATTACTTTTATCTGATGTGCAAGCTCTTCTGTAATTCTCTAAGAGATTTTAAGTTATTTCTACTGTTAGCTGTATTTATCTTTATTTATGGGCAGCTCAAGCCCGTTTTGATCCACGTTGGTGAGTACCATCAAATCTTTGCCTGGGTCTCCCTAGCTAGTACGTGTCATCTTGTGTATACCTGGGCGAGGGATGGGGAAAATTCAGGTAAGCAAGAAGAACTCGCGGTGGCTAACTTTCTTTGGTGGTCATCTCTTGAAAGTGGGTATCTTCTGAAAGAGCCTCAAGTGCAGTTGTGGGATCTGGAGGGTCATCTTACCACATCCTAATGCATAAAACCACTGTTTTCCATCTTCAAGTTACTGCATGTAAGGGGAGAAGTTGCCTTAAAGGAGTCCCAAGATAAGACAGACTGAGCTGTTCTGAAAATAATATGATGGTATGACTGTAATCATGTAGTACATTCTGTTTTCTAAGGTCCTGCAAACTTAATTCTGAGCCACATACAAAGACCTGTTCCAGCTAAATGATTAGGGAAATGATTAGAAGCAGCAATTTCTGGGCTGCCTTATTGTTATAATGGTATTGAGTATCTGAAGCTGCTTGAATGATTTCAGCATCTCCCAGAAAAAGCCTGCATTTGGGTATAAACAAATTGAAATGAAGTTACCATTGGGAGTTATTTATTTGAATGTTAGCCTCATGTTTGCTCTCAGACATTAAAGTTTATCTAGCATGGAATACTTTATTTACCCTACTGAAACCTATTTCATGTTCTCATAATCAATTGCTTGGTTGGAATTGTTCTCCTCAGAGTCAGAATGTCTTGGCACTCAAATGTACGGTTCTGTGTGTATTTTGTAGGAAAAGTATGTACCACCAATATTAAAGAAGAGCAGAAGATGGAGAAGTTGCTTCTAGATTTAACCACCCTAACTGTTTTATTCCATTCTCCACAGACAAGGCCCCCTCTTATAGCATGCAAAACTTTTTTTCCTTTAACTTTAAATTGTAAATTGTGACCACACAGGAACAAATTCAAAGTAGTAACTCCTGCAGCTTAAGTATCATGACCAAAGCAGTCAAATTAAAACCATCTTTCTAACAAGGTATAGGCTGTTCCCATTTCAGCTGTTAAATTATTTAAAAAAAAAAAAAGGCATTAAATGTATTGGCATAAAGCTGTGTGTGTAAGGAATAAACTATAACTGAGCATTCATTCATAATACATGAATGTATGTGGCTTTGCTGAATTATTTAAGCTTTTTCAGTTCTTGTGTTCAAGAAATGCTTGTTTCTCACTTCAGAAGTGATCAGTCTTCTGTGCAATTTAAAGCAGATCAAAAGTTATTTTGTGTGTGTTTTACCTGTGTTCAATCAGAGCAATGGCTCAATTTTATCATGACATCTGTTTGGAACATATTAATATATTTTTCAAAATGACTTAATATTTTTCCCCTATCATGGAAAAGTAGTGTTTCATGACATCTGCATGTCTGCACCATTCTTCCAGATCCTTTAGAAATTGTTTTCTGGTATCAGGTACTCCTGCTTGGTTGAAGAGCTGCTGTAAAATCTATAGCATCTAGTACTTTCAGATCCCTTTCCACTGAGTAGTTTTGTTTATTCCAAAATGTATTTAATTTTTATGTGCAAAATAGATACTGAGAATAGAAAACATTCTCTTCTATTTCAAGTAGACTATAAAACCACTTTAATTGCATGTAATATATAATGGCACCTTTTTATGCAAAACCACCTCAAAGTGCTTTATAAATCTCCTCAAAGATTCTAAATCCATTTAATAGAAAAGAGGGGTTTTATTCTTCGTATTTTTAAATTATGGATGAAGCCAAGGCACTGATTAGATGTAGAATAAATACACTACCACCTGAGTAAGGTTTAGATGAGGTTATAGAAGTATGCTCTAAAGAGTTCCCAGTGGTGTCAGGAGGAAGAAAAAATAATATATGGGTATATGTAAAAATAAGTGGGAAAGATGTGGAAACACTTGACAAGTTCTTTGGGTTTTGTTGGTTTCTTTTAAACCCACATCCAACCACATAGCTAGTATAAAAAATGGTTAGCTTTTCATTTCAAGACAAGGCTAAATAAAATGAACAGAGGGTAGTGGTTCCTTATACTGAAGGAAAGACTTTCAGGAAAGAAATAAACATTCCATGTAGAAATAATTCTAAGCAATAAAAAAGGAGCTTTCTCCATAAATCTATTTAGAGATCTTTAGCTGGTGTAAACTAGCATAGACCTGCTGGAGCTATTATACCTTCAGCGATTTCAAGTCATGTAGAATCTGCCTTATATAAAGACATGTGTGGAAAATCAAGATTTCACCAGTTTGAGAGCTGCTGACTTACTATGTCTCATCTGGAATCACAGTGCTCGGTGGAACTTCAGATGGGTTTCAGCTGGAGATAATTGAGGTAGGGGTGAATGTAAACAGCTGGAAATATATAATCCAAAAATAGAATATTGAAGAGAAATAATTTTGTGGCAGAATTGACTATCCTTAAGATAAATCCATTGGTGAAATGGGCATAATTCTTAGTCTGTGGCATACTGTTACTTGAAATCTGAAATAAAATATATGGAGTTACGTTGTTGTTTTCCCTCTACTCTGTGACCCTATTGGTGTGAGGAATTTACCTCGCTGGTTCTCACCCATAGGACTGTAGTGAAGTATGTTCCTTGGATAGGCGTTTTAATCTGCTAGTCAGATTGTTTCCTAAATCCTTTTCCTTTAACAGAACATAACAGTAATTGGTGATTGTATATGTGTGTATATATACACATACACATATGTATGTGTGTGTATATGTATATATGTGTATATACATATATGACCTGTTTTCAAGCAGTATTTTACAATCAAAAAATACACTGCGTTGCATTCAAAATATAATGTACATTGACTGTGTTGAGTGTGCTTTTCAGAAGCAAAAATCTACAGGAATAGATCTACTTTTGTGGCATGTTTACTATTTCAGCCTAGTTTAAAAAAGCAAGCAACCAACCAACCAAACCACACTAAATTCAGTAAGGCATTCAATCCGCTTCCTTTAAAACATCATGATTAAGTTTCTTCCCAGACTCACTATGGCATTTTGCTTTCACCCCTTCCTCTTCCTAGCACAAGTGAATGTAGAATGTGTTTTTTTCTCTCCTAAAATCTTCAAGCAGGTTTCTTTGAATAAAACATTTTCAGCCACTGCATAACATCAACCCTCTTCAGTTTATAGTTCATCCTTGTAGATTCATTAACTATTTATGGTGAAAATATTCAGAAAAAGGGGGAACTGTGTCAAAGCATTTTTGCATGTACGTGCCCTAGTATTTTTAAGAAAGAAGCTAAATTTGTTGCATATAGGGAACAGTTTGCAATAGAAGTATTGGTTTTTTTCTATTAGCATGTTCTCTGTTCTGCAGCCCTCAAGGCCCCAAGGCAGATTAATACATTACAGCTCATCCAGCTCCCACTAAAATTAATGTTTGACATCAGAATTACAGGCTACACACTGTTATTCCCCTTCATTATGGAAACATTTCTGGGTTTAATTAAGAAAACACTTTTTTTTAAAAAAAAAAAAAAACTATTAATATTTGGAAGAGGTGTAAATTTGTTCTGGTTTTGCAATAAAGTGAAGAATATTAAAAAGGCAAAATTTAATACCGTTGTAAGTTGTGCAAATTTAAGTGGTCATTTTTATGGTCAAGAAATACATGAATGTAAAAAATTTGCAGATATTGTATATATTTTCTGTAATATATGTATATTTAGTCATAAGGTGGGTGGAGAATTGTAAAAATTAAGCACTTTAATTCCTGTTGAGTACTTAAAAAGAAAACTGTATCCTGTAAAATAAAAGCATCATTAAATACGCATTGCTGGTTGACTTTTGTTTGGTCCACCTACTGTTTACTTTCTCTCCCAATGAAATCTTTAAATGCATTTCCAATTGTGCAAGTAACTATAAGGACCGATCTGTTGCTGAAGTGCTGGCTACTCACAAGTACCGCTACGTTGGTGGAAGATGTATTCTGAGCATGTAAAGGCCTGTATATAATGCTATGACATCTTAGATTGGGAAAAGATGCAATCTTTCACAGTTTAGATCCATATTTCTATAATGGGAATAATAATGTGTTCTTGTGTGACCAGGATGTTATGAGAGTACTTTTTGGGCTTCTACATTGCCATCCCCATAGAAGAGTCCAGAAAGAAAGGAGCATGTTCAGTGTAGCCCCACACCTTCCTTACTATTACTCAAGCACTGCTCTGAACAAAAGGACAAAACAAAACATGGAGCAGCTGCTCAGTGTAATCTCTTGTGCACTGAATTAAAGTGGTGCTGTGAAGCAAAAATGATCAGGTAATTAGCTGGATCATGATCTTAAGCATAGGCAAGTGATTCTTTAAATTCATTTGCTAGCTAAGCACATATACAGTTTATGGAAGTGACATTTAAACTGTAGCTGCTCCTTTTCTAAATATCCTTTAACAGGCAGAACTATCTGCAGTTGCCTTCAGCTTCCATCATCTGTATACAGTAAACCTGTTTTGATTGTATCTGATTTATTCTTGGTATTCTTCTGTAGGTGGGCACAATGTTGCAGAAAAGACTTCCCCCAAAATATACAGAGAAAAAGTTACTCTATTACTTGTTAGTTCCTGTCTGGAAGAGGTTGAGTGCAAGAATTTTCTCTAGTTTCTATTTTTTTTTCCCCTCTGCAAACACAGTAAACAAATCAGTATTTGAAATAAGTACTGATTGAACCACAGAAAGTAATGTTTCCCCTCTCCATTTACATAATTTTTTCCACTAATTTTTCTGATCCCCCCCCCCCCCCCCGTGATTAACTCTGTTCCAAAACCATTATTTTCCTCATTAAACACCATGTAATGCCTTCTGCATGGAGACAAAAAACCCAAAGAATTTAGCCTAAAATGTGCTTTAATAAGAAAACCCAATTATAAAATTCAAACTACAGGAAATCCATAATCACAGCTCCTACTTAATTCCTTTATATAATCAGGTTTAATAAGCATGGATATTTCTACTCAGTAGCAAGCTGTCCAGGAACCCATCAAGTACAGGGTTGGTAAGTAAGTGGTAGGTGCCGTCTCCTCTGGCTCTCCATAAGAGCCTGACTAATAATACTGCCTCATGACCACAGAATTGTTCTTGGCGTTGTATGAGCTTCCTGACATGAGAGAAATGGCATTGCCTGCCTTTGGTAAACACGATACCTTGAGCTTGTTTACTTTAAAGAAATTGCTCTGGAGAGTCCTGTGGTGTCTCTAATGACGAGGAGGGTTGTGACCTGTTTGTCTTGGAACCTCTCACCCTCTGCCTCCTTGGCCCTGTGTACTAGGCAACTATGACAATATTAAGCCTCTTCAGACCCGGTTCGTGTGGTGAATCGGAACACACCTGGCTGAGTTCATTTGCTTGAGGTCTACCCCATGTCTGTGTTGCTAGTTTCTGTTTTGATCTCAAAAACATAATGCTCTGGTGTCATGAGCAGGATGTGCTGCTACCTGCTCGCTGTTTCAGACAGACACATTTCTTTGAGTTACAGCATACTTTTCAAATTAGTTTCACTGATTTCAAGTCTTAAGTTACGGAGAATCTATCATATACCCTGGTAACTTTCCCAGCTACACTCTCTGTAGGTGGGTTTTTTTGGTTTGTGGTTTTTTTTTTTTTAACTATTCTTATCACTAGTCAGAACTCATGTAGCTTCCAACCATCAGGACCTTATCAAAAGCATTCATCAAGAATTTCAACCACCAAACCTGTGCTCTCTTTTGAGTATGTTTTGACATAGTATGCCCAACTTATTCTTCCAAACTCAAGGCAAGGGTCCCTGCTTAAGGAAAATGGGGTTTGGAATTTGATTGCTACTGAATGGAGGAGCCTTCCCATAGCGTGAAATTGAATTAATAACCCCATGATGGAAGAAGATAAAATTTCAGCCATAATTCTGTTTAGACCTATTGCCTAGCTATGTAGAACTACCTGCTTTGCCTGTTCTGCCTTACTCGCACGTTTCTTAGCTTGCAAAAGGGAATCCAAATCTTTTAGCTCAAGGCTTTGGCATGCAGCATTTACAGACGACCTACCTTACCTACGTTGTATTTTGGAATTCGATTTTGGACTAGCACTAAGCTGGTCCTGTTAACCGAATGCTCTTCAGTGGCTGAAGTGCATCTTGCAGTTCTGTTTCACATAAAAAGACTTGCATCCATGCGCTCCAAGACAACTCTGCGATGCTAAGCAAAGCGTGGCGGGTAAGACACCATGTATCCACTCCAGAACCGCAACCTTGACCTGAACTGAAAAGCTTAAAATAGATGTGCTTGAAGTATCTGTTAGTCTTACACGCAAATTGTGATGTTGCAAATCGCATCCACTCGATTGTTATATTTCCAGTTCAAACTGAAAATTCTGCCAATCATCATAAAAAGCAGCATGTACAAGAAAACATATATTATAAAAATAAAAATAAAAAATGCTCCTCTTGGCATACTATTTTACCTTAAAGATAACACAGGAGATGATAGCCTCATTTAAAATATTAGATCCAGAAGCAGAAGATACAAGCTCAGTTCCTCCTGAATGCCAGCAAGTTTGCTGTTTGCTACTTCCTTGTTTGGGGGAAGGTTTTTCCTTTTCCTTTCTAGTTATATTGTCTCAGCTGAATGCTAACTAAGCATGCATTTTGTTTTCCAATAAAAAGTTACTTTCTTGATAGCAGACAGGAGGTTATTGCCTTTATTCCCAAAACCTTGGTCCTTTAAAGTAAAAGGTCTTAATCTTAACATTGGACTGCAAACCATTCCTTATGCAAGCAGCAATTATTTCATATTTTCTATCAAATTTATTGTTATCTATTGGTGTCGCTTTAAGAATACACCCGGCAGACTCCATAAGAAATTTACCCAGTGGGTATTTCCATATTTAAAATTACTTTTTCAGCTCCGTTAGGCAGTATGTGATCCATGAGATTGCTTGACTTAAGTCGACAAAAATTCTAGGGGAGAAACCCTTGGGTTTCACACCACCACCACCACCTGTTGATTCCTCTGTTTATTCAGTGGCACATGGTGTACAAGATAAGCAAAAGACTTCTATCAAAAAGTTATAATTAAAGTATCTACAATGATGTGGAGAAATACCAAGCGAAAATTTCTGGATTTTCTACACTAGACTGCATAATGAGAGTGAGAAACAGCTTATTTATAATATCCATCCTTTGACTAATGAAGTCCTGTAATGGATGTTGAGGTTGATTGTTCGTGAGCCCATCGAAGTGCAGGAGGAAAACAGAAATCTGCTGTCTAGAACTTAAGAGGTTAGTAACTTAGTATTCTGCGCTTGCACTTTGTATCACCAATCAATGCCCAGGCCAATGACAAATTCAGTAACGCACCATCACTGGAGAGGAAATGAGCTGCTCAGCTGGGATACATCTAACTGTCCAGTTGCCACTGGGGTGGTGACAACCATTCACTGAAGCAACTGTTACTATTGTGTCTGGTATTCCAAGAAGTCTGACCCACCCCAGTTGGGTGGTCAGCAGTTCAGAGCGGTACAGAGATTATTTTCATCTCCAGCCAAAGCTTTTGTCTCTACTGGCCTTGTTAGAAACGCTGATGTCTTACAAACACCTACCAGAATGCTCGGGCTTTGTTCCCGACTGATGAACTTTGACTGCCGCATTTGCCCTGTGGCTCTTACCCTCTGTGCCCTGCCCCTCCCTTAACTTGAAACCTGCTTTCAGTTCGGCAAGCATGGTTCATGAGAGGTTGTGTGACACACCAAATATTCAATTAATTTGGTTAAATAACTTCCCTGTGAATACAGTAAGGGAATATAAGGAACTCCCAGTTGTTTTGCTTGTCATATTGCCCAGCAAAGTTGCATCCCTGCCCCAGGATTATTTTGTTTTGCCAGAGACTGGGTCTCAGCACAGGTAACACGTAACTCGGGGATTCCCATCAGCACTGTGACCTTCTTACAGCCAGCTGAAGTGTGTAGGCAAGCTCACTTTGCCAATTCAGCAGAACCCCTGGACTATGGATTCAAAAACTCTGATTTCTGCCTCTTCTGGAAAAAGACCAAGGTTTAAAATCTGCCAGTTTGGAAACACTGTGTAGAACATCCAAACAAAGGGTCATTCCGTCAAGGGATTTCAGGAATTTATTTATCTCAGCTTCTAATCGTGTTTGCTGTGCAGATGTCTGCTCTAAGTGCTATGATGATGAGAGAATCTACATCTAGAGAATACAAAAACACCATTCAATTTGGCTTCACATAAAAATCAGGCTCTGCCAGACCCATATAATTGCTGTATTACATGGTTCCAAAAGGTGACATTACCAAGGAATGATTTACAAAAGTATTTTACTAATACTGTTTGTGCAGTACAAAGTAGCATGACTATGTATGCAGCGCAAATGTTATGTTACATACTTGATACATTCCAGCATGGTAATCAAATATTTCTTTCTCTAGACAAATACGATGGCAAGGAAATATGCTTTACTGAGGTGCTAGATTGTGGTCTCCTTGCCCAGCATAAATTAACTAAATGGTAAATGACTTGTCCACTGCTGTCAGTATGTCAACATAAAGAGACTCCAGCTGCATGAGCAAAAATGGGAGCAGATGATGATGCAAAACTATGAAGAAATTCCTATCTTGGAGAAGAAAGGCTGGAAGTTTTGTTCTCCTGAATTCAAACATAAAAAACAAGGAGGCTTATAATGAAATTAGAAAATGACAAATTTAAAACTGACACCAAATTGATTTTTTGCACTATGCATAATTAGATCATGAAATTCACTGTCACAGGATGTCATTGGAGCCAAGAATTTAGCGTGATGGGACAAAAAAACTACTATATGGTAAATAAAGCAATCTAGTTTCCAGTAACATAAAACAGAAGAAATACTGAACTGTCTACTTCAGCTCTCACAGCAGTATCAAAATTACTTAATACATAGTTTTGGGATTGGAAGATCTTATTACTGCATTTTTATGTTTTCCCCAGAGCGCTGGTGCTGGACTGTCTTAGAGATGAGAGTCTGAGGTAGATTGATACCAGGTCAGATTCAGTGTGGCAGTTCCTGTTTCCTCATGTCAATTAACTTTTAGTAAATAACCTGTCTGACTACTACTGCTTTTTATCAGATCTTTGAGTTTCTTGCTCAGTACAATGTAAGTCAGCCATGGAAAGTTAGAGTTAGAGCTACAGATGACCATTGCTCGTTAAAATGTTTATTGCTTTGGCACAGTCCTCAGCTGGGCTAAGTGCTGGGTTTTGTAAGCTGGTGCAGAACATGACAGTTCATAGCAGAGGCATTTCTGGCTCCCACTTTTTAGCCAGAAATACACAATGTGGTAAACTTGGCATTCTGATGTTTCCTCCTCTTGTATCTTCTTCAGTCCTTTCTTCTTGCTTTCCTTCATTAATTAGCTTCCTCCATCTGTGCTCTGCTTCTCCATTTGGGTATTCCGCCCTTGATAGGCCTTTTGACAGCTCTGCTGGGCAGGCTAGGTTATCTCAACTTAGTTCAGCAACTGATATTTTCTCTGTGTGCCTCTTGAATTATTATACTGATAAAATTCTCAGAACAGCCATACTGGGACAGACCAAAGGGCAAGCACACACAGTGCTCTGTATGATACTTTCCCAGCTTCCAACCATTGTCAGCTCAGAAACATCCAGAGCTAGATTTGCTCCCTACATAGCTATTTGTTTACATGCAATACATTTCTCTTCCTTAAACTTGTCCAAACACCATCTGAATCAATTTAAACTTTTACTGTCTACAATAGCCTCTGGCAAGGAGCTCAAAACCCACCCAGGAGGAGCTATTGTCTTTGTTTTGTTGACCTGGCTCCTTTCTAGTTTCATTAGATGCTCCCACAATACTTGTATTGGAAGGGAGAGTAAACAAAACCGATGCTCGTGGACCAGCTCCAGGCTGCTAATGATTACACAGACCTTTAATCCTCCCTACCCCTTGCCATTTCTTTTGTAGAGTGGAGACTCCTAGCTTACTTAGTCGGTCTTGATATTGAAGCTGTGCCACACCTTTCATCATCCTTGTCATCCCTCTCTGACACTTTTCCAGTTCTACATTCTCTCTGAGATGTCCCACTTCTGGTCTAAATTAAAATATAAACCAGGTTGCATTTGTTCCATTTCACAGTGGTGTCCATGAGTTCATATGGCAAAATGAAAGCGGCAGGAGAAAAGAGATTCCTGTAGAGAAATAAGCTGGTGTTATCTACCTACTTGAGGTGCCTGCAGCTTCTATTCTTGTGCAACATGGGTGCTTCTTTTTTTTTTTTTTTTTTCTTTCTTTCTTTTCTTTTCCTTCCAGGAACTGAGGGAAGGAGAGGAGATGAGGATCCATGTTAGACAGGGAATGGCAAACCCTTTAGAAAGAGCATTTGCTGCGTCAGGTGTACAATGTGGGGAACGTTCGCTGTTGTCCAGGAAGCAGGAGAGGCAGATGCCAAATGGCACCCTGGTATTAATGATCTCTGAGAGCAATCGGCTCCAGCACACTGAAAGCAAATGCCTGAATCCGCTGGGTAATCATGCCTGTATGGCTGTGACAAGAACCCCTCCCCAACAGGTCATTCAGGACCTGTCTTCACAAAGTTTTACATGCGTTAACTGTATCTCTCTGTGCTGAATACACTAATTTTTGAGTGTTTCAATTTACTTTGCCATCTTTATGCTTTTATCATGAAATACTAGTCCTCTGACAAGCAGTGTGAAATTTCCTGGGTAAGAATCATAGAATGCGATCATAGAATCATTTAGGTTGGAAAAGACCTTTAAGATCATCCACTCCAACCATTAACCTAACGCTACCAAGTACACCACTAAACCAATTAAGGGTACAGTAATAATTTCATGTTTCCTGGCTTGGTGGCTGAATGAAGATCAGACTTTACAACTTTGTTGTAAAGATATATAGATAAGAATGTATTTCTTTTGTATCTTCTTTCTTTCAACATTTGAGGGTTGCAAGACACGAAGACCGGAAACGACTAATTTGTATAGAATAAGAATATAAGTTCTAATGCCATCCAGAACATGAATTTTTTGGAAGCATTTTTAACCTGTTGGTTTACAAGAAAGGACAAAGCCAGAATTCAATTCAGTGCTAGCATGTTCATAATTTGTCTTTGAGAAAATGCACTCAAGGGAAAGACATTTAAAGAGCAGACAGTTTATTTGTTGTGATCTCGCATCAGAAGTCATCCTCTGGTTTCATTCTATCTTTTCATATAACACAGCTGAGGATTAGCTCTCACAGAGTTTCCCACTTCCCAAGCCCTGCCCAGACACCTCATCCAAACCTACTATTATGCACCTGAGTTAGGAAATTGCACACTGAGATTAGCTGACTCACAAACAAAAATATGCACAAAAAAAGCAAACAGAATACAGCAGTTTTAAATCTGTCCATTATAATTCTTGATATGTGAATGTAAGTGGGAAAACATTTTTTTTTTTCTGTACAGTTTGCAGGACCAGATATTCTCCAGGTCTTTTCTCCCCATGAAGAGACCTCCATAATGCCTCCTCCCCGCCCCCAGTAGTTTTGTTTTCCTGCTCTGTTGGCTTTGTGAGACCAGATGCTGACAAGGTCTAGCAAGTTGCCATTCAGCACCTTTCCTTGAGGTATTTGGGCAGCAGCGACACACCTCACGAAGCAGTGGTGAGGGCGGTGGGGGGCACCCGTTTGGTGGTTTCCTGCTTTTCAAGGGTTTTCAGAACACGGTACCTTGAATAAATGTTGCCGCTCCCCGCTGCTTGCTAAAAACTGCCTCCGGCAGCCACCCTGGGCAGCCATGAGGCCGGCCTCCCTGACATGGGCTGCCTGTGGCCCCTCAACTCGCGGCCTACGCCACTCCTGGTGATCATAGAATCACAGAATGCTTTGGGTTGGAAGGGACCTTTAGAGGTCACCTAGCCCAACCCCCCTGCAGTGAGCAGGGACAGCTTTAACCAGATCAGGTTGCTCCGAGCCCCGTCCAACCTGACCTTGAATGTTGCCAGGGATGGGGCCTCCACTGCCTCTCTGGGCAACCTCTTCCAGTGCTTCACCACCCTCATTGTAAAAAATGTCTTCCTTATATCCAGTCTAAACCTATTCTTCTTTAGTTTAAATCCATTATTCCTTGTCCTGTCACAACAGGCCTTGCTAAAAAGATTCTCCCCATCTTTCCTGGATGCCCCCTTTAAGTACTGGAAGGGCTCCCTTTAAGTACGGAGGGGATGGGCTTTATCGTCCCAGACTAAAACCTGGGAATGGCTTGTCACACAAGACCACCAGCGACTACACGCTGTCTGGTCTTCAAATGCTTTTGGCCCCTGGGCGCTCGGAAAGCAGACATGGGGGGGGCGGGGAGGAGGGCGCGTACCGTTACGCGGCGGCGGTTGGCAGCAGCCCCCAACGGCCGCCGCCGGAGAGGGCGCCCGCGCGCGCCCTGCCCGGCGCCTTCCCCCCCCTCCCCGCACTACAACTCCCATGATGCCTGGCGGCGTTTGCGGCGGCGTTTGCGGCGGCGCCGCGCCCGGCGGGCGCGCACAGCCTTCTGGGGGTCGCGCCGTGCGCGGGGGCCGGCGCCAATGGCGGCAGGTGGAGGGGGCGGCTGACGGGAGCCGTTGCCCGTCGCGCCCATTCATCGCCGACGCCTTCCCCCGGACCTTGCCCTCCCCCTGCCGCTATGGAGGCGCTGATCCCCGTGATTAACAAGCTGCAGGATGTGTTCAACACGGTGGGGGCCGACATCATCCAGCTGCCGCAGATCGTGGTGGTGGGCACGCAGGTGAGGCGAGGCGAGGCGGGGCGGTGGGGCAGGGTAGGCCGGGGTGGGGGAGAGGGCCGAGCGGGCCCTTGCCGCCCTGAGGGCAAAGTCGAGGCGTCCATCGCGCCTCCGGTGCTGCTGACCCGCGGTCGCCTCCGCCAAGGGCACGGGGGGACGAGGGCAGCCGAGGGCGGCCGGGGCGGGCGGCCCGCCCGCCCCGGCCGCCCTCGGCTGCCCTCGTCCCCCCCCATTCCTTCCCTGGGCTCCTCTGCTTCCCCACCATTTGCAATGGGAGTGCCTCTTCTGCCCCTCTCCCTCCCTTTGGCGCTTTTCGGTAGCGGTTTGAAGGCTGAGGAGCTCTCCAGGGCTGCCGGGAGTGCCTGCCCCATCTCTCCCGTCCCGTGTCCCCCCCCCCGCCCCCCCCCCGCTAGTCGGTGGCTTCCCTTCTCTGACAGCCGCCGTGAAGCGGAGGCTGAATATAAAAGGATGTGGTAGCGGAACGGCATCTTGCAGGCGTGGATCGTTTTTCCCTTGCTGCGATTTCTTCTCTGCCGTTTAAACCTCTTTGTCTCAGCTGACGATGGGGAGCGAAGGTGAGGGGCGAAGCCAAGCCTTTGTGGGCTGTAACAGTTACAGCGGGTGTGTCTCGGCCGGATAATGCTGCTGCTGGGGTCGAAGATAGCTCAGACCCTTTCAGGTCTACTCAGATGGGATGCCGTTCTTCAGCAAAACTTTTGGCAGCGGAACATGTGTGACCAGAACTGCAGCAGTCATAAGGGAATTGAAAATGAAACGTGAAACACAACTAACACTTGAAGTTAATGGATCTCTTTTTGTTTCTGTGAAATTAACAGTGTTTATTGACTGTATGATGTTACTTGACAGTAGCATGCCCACCTGAGACAGTAATACCAATTACTCTGCAGTCAGGGATTTCATTATAGGACTTGAAACACATGGGCTGTATGTTTAAAGCTTGCACCTTGCCGAAGCATGGAATAGGTTTGCTCAAAGTCAGCTACAGTGTGGAACTGGTTGTGAGGCATCCAGCTGTCATTCTGTTTTACCAATATAAATCAGATAGATTAATTGACTTTATATTAGCCACTTTATAAAATAGATCTAAAATACTTGAATTGGGTGGGAGGGACTTTGCACGGGTAAGCTATATTAGGTACTTGCTATTTTTGTAGCTGACAGGAGTCTGTCACTTTATGAAGACATTTAATCCCCTTTACATTAAAAATCATTCAAGAAAGCTATTTTTTGTTTGGGGTTTTTTTTTTTTTTTGGACTTTCTTTGGTTCTGCAACAGAAAGTGCAAGGCAGAGGTGTGGCGTTTTTCTGTGTAAAATTAATAAAGTGGTTTTTTCTGTGAAAAAAAATTTCTTCATGAAATGCATTGAAGTGGCTTTTTTAAAATTATTATCCTTTTGAACAACTTTGTGCTAGTTAACATTTCATAAGTGTGTACAGTAGAACTGAGACTTAAGACAGTGTTGACATGCATTTGACTTCAATAGTCTACTCATCAGTATTAATAAGCATTCAGTGCTGTATTCAGTATATTCATACAAAAACCTTGAATTAGTATGGTATTTCTTAGCATGCCAAAACAAAGTCCTTTACAGACTCCAGGAAAATATATAGCAAAATGTCTAGCAAGCTGTATCTTGGGGTTTTTTTGCGTTGTTTTTGGTCAGGGTTATTGGAAGAAATAATTGTCTTTACTGACGTGGTAATTCTGTAGGTAGTATTTTGTGCAATTACTTTTAAAATAATTTAAATAAAATTTTATTATTTTATTCAGTAGAAATTAGTTTATTGTAGACCAGATTTTTGGAGATGTCTCAAATATGCTCTTAGAGCTGATAGTTTTGCTGCTGGTAGCTTGCTTCCATGGTTTTTGAATGGTGCCTTGAAACAATGTTGTTTCTTGAGATATTTTTAGTTAAGTGCTCTGTGGCCTTTAAGTTTGTTCACACAGTTGGGTTTTTTTGTAGCCTCCTGGCATATGCAGTCTTTACTCTTTCTTCTTTGAATAATATTCACAAGCAATTTTGAATTTTGTACCTCCATTTTTCTTTCTGGGAAACAAATGCTACCAGTTAAGATTTCTGTAACTCTCTGTTAATTGATTTATGCTTTTTTTTCTTCCAGTTTGCCTGTTGCTTTTCTTAAATGACCTTTCTACATATTCAATGAAGAGAAGAAAAATGCCTTTTTAAGTAGCTTTTGCTGATTATTTTCCTCACCTGTCTTCCGTATCTCTTCTCTACCCTTTTGTTGTTTTGTGCTTGTGTCTTTCTTCAGTTCTCATTTATTTCTACTGTGCATCAAGTTAATTCTTTCCTTTCTAGAGTATGTAGAACTAGAAACTGCTTATAATCCTTAATATAGCTTTGAAGGTTTTCTGTTTCCCATGTCCCCTTTGCCCCTCCTCTGTTGTTTTGGGATTCATTTCCTACTGTCCTTATGTTCTGAGCAACTGAAGTGTCTTAATTTTTCCTCTTTCTAGATGGATTTTGGTACTAGTTACAAAATATTTCTTGGTAAATTTTACACATTTAGATGGCCTCTCCCGCTTCTTTTAGTGGTGTTCTTATGACTCGGTCATATGAGAATTCCTTCTCATTCTCCACATAAGTACTGTGTAAGTTATTTCTGTAACCTAGTACAGGATTTATTAAGAAAATTGAAGACTCTGTTTGCTGCTGATAGAACTTGGAGGACAGACACACTCAGACTGCCAACTTTTCATCACTATTTCAGGGCTTTTTTGCCATTCCCAGAAAGGTGTTCTATTTTTTTTCCCTGATTCAGGATTTCAGTTTCATTTTTAGAACTGTATTACCGAACTGAAAAAAAAAAAAATGCCCAGGCTGGGAATACTATATAAACAATATTTGTTCATAATACCCAACTGTAATACCTAACCTTCTCGTGTGTTTTATACAAATGCTTTGTGATCCATACTTGTATGGGATAACAAGGTGGTATTGAAGTGCCTCAACCAGACACATTAAAACTATAATATATATAATGTAAGGAGGCATGGGAAAGAAAAGAAGTTTGATTAGTTACGGCCTTTTGTGTGGTTAAGGGCATGTAGATGCTATCACAAAAATGAAATGCCTATGCTACGAAAGTGGGCATGAGTTTTAGAATAAATTTAAAAAAAAACCAACCAGCATCTCTGCCTAGAGATGTGTAAAACTGAATCGCCTTTATTTCTTTTAGGTCCTTAATTCTTGGCATTTGGTTTGGGTTTTTAGAAGTCATCAACCTAGTTATGTACAAACTTTAGTGTCAGTTTTGTAGCAAAGTTCTTCCAATACTGACATTATAAAAACAAGCTGTGGGCTTTACTTGCACTTGGTAGTATTGATTCTAGTAGAGACATCACGGTGAAACTGATCTAGCAACTAATGAAATTCACAATGAGATTTTTAAATGACCTTTCAGGTGTACATTCAAATAGTACTTTTGCTCAGTCTTCAGTTAATGCTATTTTGGGACTTTAAATGGGGAGGTGTACAGTATTTAACACAGACTGTTCTGTTGGATGTTTCCATCTGAAAGAGCTGTTTCATTAGCCTCTGTGATTGGCTCACAGCTGAGCATTACATTTATTTCTTTTTTTGCTGTTTGGAATAAGTATCATGTTTGATATTTCAATGCTAAACCAATTTTTTTGCCAATGAGGAAGGTTTCTTGATCTGAGATAAAAGATAGCCTGAGCATTTGAATGTGTATAACTCTAGAGTCTGTTAGGCTAAACACTTAGGATGGTAATTTGCCTGTTAAGAAGTTGACAGCAATGGGAAGTTAATGTGTGGTCCTGGCTACTGGGATGAGGACAAGAGTCTAGTGGATGCTGTATCAAAGCATCTGGTTTGAGAGAGACTGGCATTACGGTCTTAAACTTCAAATGCTCTACAGAGCTTCTGTGACCTTTCCCTCTGTCAGGGAAGGTCAGTGGAACAGAAGTTTAAGCTTAAGCCACTTCAGCTTATTCATTTTATTCAATGTATCATATGTTGCATTGGCAAACAGCCAGTTTCAGATGATGGAAACTCCAGCTTGTACCAAGCAACCGGAAAGCCCCATGCCAAGCTCAACTCAGGAATGTCTGCCTTCCCTCTTCTCTTGGCTTTTTTTTTTTTTTTTTTTTTTTTTTTTTTTTTTTTTTGGGCAGTGATCTTTCCTGGGATTTCAGGCAGATGCAAAAAGACATTTGTATCTACATTTGTAAAAGGGGGTGTAACTACAGCATGGCTTCAGTGCTGGCTATGCTGGCTGGGGAGAGCTTGGTTTTTCTCCTGAATGTTTTGCAAACTTCCTGGTTTGTTTTTTTTGTTTGGTTTTGATATCTAACATTCACTGTATCTGGCTTTGGGCATTACTGTTTTCCTTTTTGCCATCCCTTCCTCCTGTCAAATCATGCCCTGACTGTTCTGGTGTCTGTTTTAGACAAGGAGCAAAGTGAGGCTGACATTAATTAGCTGTTTACATTTACCAGACATAACATAAATTTTGCTGCTAAAGTTATATAGTGCAAACAACATTTGCAATTGTGCTGTTTCTTTTCTCTGATGGGCCCTCTCAGTTTCTGAACAGCTACACTTCTTATGTCCTGAAGGTTTTTGTGATTGGAAGGATGGCATTTTCACTGTGTTTGTGTGCAGACTTTATATGAATTAAAATAAAATTACAGGTCTGATAACTGTGGTTGCCTTATCCTGCCTTGAATCTCCGCAGATTTTTAATATGAAAGCAATATTAAGCATCTTTTAAATGCAGATACTGAGTTGATTGTTTGCAAATGCCCAGTTATTTTGGAAGAGTGGAGAGAATACACAGTTGTAGAAGGATGTGAATGAAGGGGTAGCCCCCTATCCCCCGCCCCAGTTTTGTGTGCTTGCTGCCAGGTTCCTGTTCGTCTTGTGAGTGGCAATTGTTTTTCTTGGAAAACCTGTATTTTAATTAGAATGGATGGATCTTGTATCTTGCCCACAGGGGACAGTGCAAAGGAAATATATTTTCAGGAGAATGAAGGGGAAGAGTTTTAAAGCTGAAAGCCCTGGTGAATGTGTTTCAGAATCTGGAGAGAAAATGACTGTGTAGTTCATGGAAGAGATGAGTTCATACAGTAGCCAGAAGGTTGACTGGCATTCTCTTAAAAAAAAAAAAAAAAAAAACCCAAACAAAAAAAACCAACCCCCAAAAAACCAACCAATCAAATTGTCTCTGCTGTTTAGAACTTCTTTAATTTGAAGATACAAATTGTCTTTGGTTTGATTCATTTTACTGAAACAGTAATGAATATAGTAGCATAAGCAATACTATGTAAGGTCAGTTTATATGGCTTTGGAATGTGGATCTTCAAATACCCCGGTTCCACGATCTAACTTAGAGAAGTTCTGTACTTGTTGTTTCTAATTACATGAGGTATTTTTTTGTTAAGTGAATTATTGGAGGACTTTGGGAATTGATGTATCAAGAAAGAATACATCTGCAAATCTCTTATCTATTTGCTGTTGTTTGGCATGTATCTACATTTAGGTATGGTGTAAATACAGAATTCTGGAAGAATTTTGACTGAGCTGTGCAAATTCTGGCTTTCCTTACTATTTGTACCTAACCTGTCTTTTGTGGAGGGAGTTCCCGTGGCTTCCAGTTTCTTCCTGACTGAATCAGGAAAGCACTTTATTCGAGTGAATGGGGAATGGCCTTCAGGAACAACAGTCTTGTAATCCAGACAAGATCTTTCCCAGAGAAAATATATTTTGCAACAGCCAGCAGTGCATTATGCTGGTTTCACTGCTTTCTCAAGTTAGGATCAGCCTGTTAGCTCTTCTGCATCTTTCTAGAAGTATCATTTTGTTTCAAAGAATGTCTTACAGTAATTAATCGGGCCTGCTTATAACTTCAGAATTCTCTTCTGCTTAGTTAATATGTTTTTAAATTTGTTGGGTGTTTAGAACCAGCCTAGCTTGAGGTGTCTCTAGTTCACATAGGAAAATCCTACCACAATAGCTGTTCCAACCAAAGCAGTTTCCTTGTGGAACTGCTCTGGAATTGCACTTGTGCTGACCTTTTATGTCAGAATAATTCATATTTGCAAAACAAGGAAAGAAAATAATCTTGCTGCTCTTTAGTTATAGCATGCTGAACTCTTCCAGGATAGCTACTACAGAGAACTGCTTTTCAGAGCACCTGTCTAGGTGATATTGCTATGGATGAGACCCCAGCAAAAATGCATTAGCTTATATTTCCCAATAATAGAAATAAAATTTAGTAAACCATATATGTATGTAATGCTAAGAGCATGATTTAACCAGCAGAACTTTTATAATTCTTGTATGGCAGAAACTGCAAAATTGCCACCTTTCTGCCTTGGGTGTCAAAGTAGATGCATTGCTTTTCTTAAGAGAATTCTTCAGGAATTATGTCTCGCTGAGAAATCTCTCCTACTTCTCAGTTCCTTACTGCCATTCTCAAATGTTTGTTATTGTGCCACTGAAAAAGTCATAGGGAATACGGACATCACTGCCTTTTTATTTTCTTGTGCTGTCTTGCAGTAAATCTGTATTTGTTGCAGGAGTTCTCTGCAGTTTTTTCCAATTTGGTCAGATAATAAAAAAATTATCAGTTTGTCTATCAAAAGCAATGAACAAAGTTTACACCCCTTTCAGCAAATTTTCTTGTTGGAAATTCCACAGTAGCTTATTGGACATATTTCCATATACAGGGTTTTTTTTCCACAGATGATTTATCTTACATTGGCTCCACAAAGCGATTATGAAGTCTAAAGATAGACAGAAGGAAGGCAGCAGATTCTTGTAAGACGACTTGAAATTTGTTGCAGCTGTTCAAAGTCCATTATCATTTTAATAATACTTGAAATATGCAACACTGAGCAAATGACTGTAAAAAATCTCATGGTTCTTGTCCATCAGTGAGACTCCAGGTGAGTCTTTGCATTTATTGCCTTCTTGTTACATGGACTTCCTAAGAATAAGAGCAGACTTTGGTTTATTTACTGAGCTAATTGGTGGGATCCAGTGAGTCACAGGACAGTGAAATAAGTGAGGACAAGCTTGCTCAAGGATATAAAAATACTGCCTGCATATGCAAAGATGGTATTAAGAAAGCCAACATTCCACTAGAGCTCAAACTGGTAAGGGACATCAAAGGCAACAAGAAGAACTTCCAGCACTGCATCAGCAGTTAAAGAAGAAAAGAGAGAAATGAGGGAAATACAGGCTTGCTGCTGACTGTGACGGGTGATTTAGTGACAGTAAATATGGACAAGGCTGCGGCACTTGGTGCTTTCTTTGCCTGGGACTTCACCATCAGGGTCTTCTAGGCCTTTGTGCCTATAGATGGGGCTCAAAGTGGAGGGTAACTATCAATAGTGGAAGAGGATTGGGTCAGGGTTCTCTTTTGGATATGGAGAAGGCATCTTTGCATGCTGTTGGCTATTGGGTACAAGTCTTAGGAATTAGGAGTTCTAATGGGGACTTGGAAAACTAATAAGAAAGCCAGTGAAGTAAATGTTTGGGATGAATGTGAAGGGTTGTTCATAGTGTTACTTCAAAATTTTCAATACAGAGTCTCTTCTATTTGGCTTCTCAACAACACTGAAGTGTTCTGAAAGTCACATCTCTTGTTGTTAATAAAGCTGGCGAATTATAAAGTCATGCATTTCTGTCTGCTGCTTCTGAATTCCTGAAAAATGTGGTTAGTAATACAGCAGGTTGCAAACCAAATTTTCTCATAAGAATTAGCATAATGGATGGGAGCAAATGCTTTTTGATACTTAAGGAGTGCACACAGCTGAAATATGCAGGGGCAAGTAAAGAAGAAATGAAGGATAGGGAGGCCAAAGCAAGATCATTAGGACTGCTAAACAGTAGAGATGCTGGCTGTTCGGAGTGGATCACAGTTCTTGCAGTTTTCAGCTTTTTAATTTGTGAGAGTAAGTACACAATTGTCTCCCTGTTATTCTGCCCTTCATCCTCGATTGTTTTAGATTAACCTGAAGGTGGTGTTGACAATGATGAAAATATAACTGTTAAGGAGGCAGTGAGAAAGCTGATAAGATTTACATCATACATACTGTCAGTGTGTATTGAAATAAAATATTTAAGTCCTTAGGTGCATCATCTCTTCTTATCTTAGTACTTCTAGGAAAAATGGTTTTACCATCCACCAAACTCAGGTCCTTATCTGTAAAACTGATGATGTTTAACAGAGCAGTGTGTTAAATACTCAGGAATGGAAGTTTGACGTAACTGTTAAAGAAGCAACAGACAGCAAGGTGTTCCTGTATTTGCCTTTTTTTTTCCTGAGCAACCTATATAAAGTTCCTCTAGATATCACAGCTTATAGATATTTCAAATTAGGATCAAGTATAGGTCCAGAAGAAAACCTGATTGATTTGCCACAAAAGGTTAGAATTTGTTAATGCTTTTCTATACTTGTCATGAAATGAGTTTATGCATTTCAGTCCATGCTTAGAATTGTGACAAGCATTCCAATGAGATAACAAAATAAGCGTGATGCTGCTGCTGCAGACTTATTCCTAAAAATTCTGTGGTACCTTTGGTCATCAGTATTAGTCTCTGTATACATCTGTGGTATGAAGGACTGGCTGAACTGAATTTGTATTCTGAACAGACGCCATATCTCTCACCTCCTGCCACTGGCAGAAAAAGATCAGCTTTGTGTTTACTGCTTTCCTTACCATGTTCTTAGACAATTCTTGGTAATGGACATGCATGGGGCCCAGACTAAGGAGTGCATGATTAGGTACTGCATTCTGTTCCAAGAACAGATTGCTTTAATAAGGGGGAGTAATGCAATTTGAAGCAAATTTCCTGATGTGTGGAGTACTGCAGTGTCTCATCTAATGTATGACTTTACATTTGCAAAGGATCCAGATCATTCCTTCTACTTCCAAAGATAACTGTGGGAGAGGAAGTCTAAACACTAACTAAGACATAGCGTTTTAGTTCCATATGTAGTTTGGTGTGTACCCATCTCAGGTGCCTGCAATACCACTCTTTTGGAAAGACTGAACAATGAGCAGTAGTGTGCGGCAACTTGTCCCATGGATTTTGGTTTCCTGTCTTGATGAGGTTCTTGGTAAGGACTTGAGCTGTTTATTACTATCTCTTCTCTACTTGGGTTATATATTCAGGAGAAACCATTTCATCTAAGTCTCACCTCCAGCCCTTTGAGACTGAGTGATCATTCTACCCATGTGTAAGAAATCTTGCTCAAGAGATGTTCAAAATATTTTTAATGAATGAAACCCTGGTGGTTTGTTTTTTCTTTTTTTTTCCGCAGTGCATCTGATGAACCTTTATTATGTCTCATCTTTTTGAGCAGGCATTTCACTTGTTTTAAATTATGAAGTTAAGAAGTGGTTTGTTTGTTTTGTCACTCTGAAATTTATGTGTTTTCGCATTCTGTAATAACAGTAATTCTTCAGAAGTGTACTACAACGGAGCTCTCAGGGAGGCTTCCAGAGCTAGTTTGTGCTTTGGCCAGATTGTTCTTCAGTTACTCTTTGGTAAGATTTCAGTGCCCAATATCCTGTCATGAGCTCCATGCATGGAAGGTGCCCGAAGTTGATTGAAGAAGGTCAGCTGAAGAAGAAAGTTATTAACTACTTTCTAAGGGAGTCTTTTGAAGCAAAAAATCTTCATAAGGCTATCTTTGTTTCCTGTCACCCTGTCCTTTTCCCTACTCTATCTGGACAGTTGACCTCACTGCCATCAAATTTGACTTAGATTTACTTTGAAAAATGTACACAGTCTACATTGGTTTATTATTCACCGGTTGAGACAAATGACATTTTTGATAAAACAGCATTTTTCTGTGCCATAAAGCATAGTTATACAGTAAAGTGTTAAAAGAAAAGAAGATTTTCATTTGTTGTCATTGTTCAAACTTTCTAGGGGCTTGGCCTTGTATTTTAATAATTATTTTGTGCTTCTGCATACAAGTCCTACTTTAATAGGTTCTAATGCTTTCATGTAATATGTTCCTGTCTTGTCTTATTGCACAAGTAGAAATGTGCTGTCTGATAGTGCTGTGTTGCTTGATCTCTGCTGATCTATTTTTCATTTTTAGAAAAGTCACCTGAGATGTCACTAAATGCATGATATTTAAAAGATATTCAGCGCTGCTTTTATTTCATGTTATGCTAGGTTATGTACTCATTTTATGATTTACTTGAAGTCTTGAATCTGTTCTTTCAAAACTGGTAAGCTGAATTGAGGTTGTAAGCAGTAATGCACATTCTAGCTGTCAGAAGCATCTGCTTTTTTTGTTTTGTGGGGTTTTTTTAAGAGAATTGTTTGGTAGTAGTATTAACATAGAAACGTTTCCTAGCTGACAGCAATGATTGTCAGAGCAGGTTTTCTCATGACATGCCCATGTTGAATTTGCAGCTGCAGAAAACTGGAAGAGTTTAATACAGTTCTATTGAAAAGACAAAATCTTATCGGTCAGACTTTCAAAGTATTACTTTGGCCTATCTGGGCCTATTGTTTAGTGTTAGTTTTAACGTGGTAGTAGTCTTGAATCACTCCTAAAAAACATGTATTCACAGCTGCTTAATTGGACCATGTAGCCCAATTCTGCATTTTATACAAAAGTGTTAGAGGAGAAGATTTTAAATGTAGACTCTCAAAGTGAATTTGTAATTTCACAACCTTTAAGTATTTCACAGCTTCTTACGGTTTGTTATTACGTAGACAAATATTTGCAGTCAATTCAGTTGTAAATACTTACATAGACATACCCACAGAGCGGGAGAGACAGTATAAAACAATGTTGTTTTATTTATTTAGGGTATAAAACAATGTCTGCACTTATGAAGCTGATATAATTATACAAAAAAAACAAACTGAAGGGGATAAGTTTGTAATAGCTTAAGGTACTCAAGTGTACATAGTTTATATCTTTTTGTATAATGCACCTGTTAGTATTAACATGGCCAGCCCACGTTAATACTAACAGAAGGTTAAATTCCTTAGTCTACAGGGTGAAGTTTTACTGCAAGATGTTAGAAAATGACAGAGTAGAAGACATAGAATTTCCTTCTGAGCATTATAAAGAAAAATAATTTTTTATTTTCAAAAAATGTTTCTGGAGAGATATATTTGGGGTAGAAACTGTTAAATAGGATATTAATTTTTCTGAAACCTATTACATGTTTAATTTAGCCTTAAGAGATAGAAAACACATCTGCCTATGTGGCTTTTGAGTGTCCCATGGCTTTTAAGTATCCCAAGCAGGTTTAGACAGTTAACTGGTTTATAGCAGACTTGAGTCCTTTAGTGCCTATGCAGTGTGATACCACTGTGTTAGATGCAGTGAGTCTATCAGATGCTCCTTTGGGCACCATATAGCAGAGGACAGAATAGAGCACTGTTCACAGGAATGATGAAAGCAAGCTAAAACTAAAATATTACAGCATTTTGATGTTTAAGAAAATCATGTAGCTGTATTCCAATTTTCAGAGCAGTGGAAAGAGTTCTGTGTTGGAAAGTCTTGTGGGACGGGATCTGCTCCCACGAGGTACTGGAGTTGTCACCCGGAGACCCCTTATTCTGCAGCTGGTGCATGTTTCACCAGAGGATGGTCGGAAAACAGCTGGAGATGAAAATGGTAAGTGTGATCCAAGAGTGTGTTTTGTCTAGTAGGAAAGAGGCTTTTAATCTTGTTCATTTGACTGAAAAAAAAAGTTCTTGTAGTCTTAAAACTCTAGTGTGCTTTTTAAAATTTACTTGGAAGAAAACACAGCTGTTGTCACATCTGTCCATTCAGCAAATGTCGCGAAGTCAAAATCTTCTGGATATTAAAAATATATTCAATGTTTTAAGCTTTCCTGTTTGTTCTTAGGAAATGCTTTTGAGAAAAGCAGGCCAAAGAAAGCATTTCAGTGATGATAATGATTGTCATGATAATGATTATGATAGTGAGTGTAGAGAACATGATTTTCTTGTGTGTGTTTTTCCCCTCTTCTTTTGCTGTATAAAAAGGTTTTTACTTCAGAGGATGAGTTTGTGACTTTTTAGAAGGAGATTAGGAAATAGATAAGTTCTGAATAGAGCAGAAAAAGGAGAAATGAAAACAAACTTGTAGTAGATGCAAACAGAATTTGGTAGACACATTCTGTAGCTCACAGATGCTACCTTACTGGGCTGCACTGAGAGATTCCAAGTGCATCAAGAACACCACTTTAAATGTTCTGAAGCTGTCTAGTTTGAAGCTTGTGTCTTCTGGAGTGTTTCTATATTATAGAATCATAGAATCGTTTAGGTTGGAAAAGACCTTTAAGATCATCCGGTCCAACCATTAACCTAACATTACCAAGTCCACCACTAAACCAGTTAAGGGCAGAGTAGCAATTTCACGTTTCCTGGCTTGGTGGCTGGATTATTTATAATGAAAGTAAAAACTAGGAATCATTAAGGTTGGAAAGGACCTCCAAGATCATCGTTCTAATCATCAACACAACATCACCATGGCCAATAAACCATGTCCCAAAGTGCCACATCTGCCTGTTTTTTGAACACTTCCAGGGATGGTGACTCCGTCACCTCTCTGGGCAGCCTGTTCCAATGCTTGACTACCCTTTCCGTGAAGAAATTTTTCCTACTATCCAATCTAAATCTCCCCTGGCGCAGCTTGAGCCCATTTCCTCTTGTCCTATCGCTAGCTACTTGGGAGAAGAGACCAACACCCACCTGGCTACAACCTCCTTCCAGGTAGTTGTAGAGAGCAATAAGGTCTCCCCTGAGCCTCCTCTTCTCCAGGCTAAACAACCCCAGTTCCCTCAGCTGCTCCTCATTATCCTTCAGCAGATCAAGAAAGTAATCTCAGTTGTCCCTTGGGAGTTTAAATGCTCATTCTATACTAACTAGTGCTCTTGATCTTATGAAAGAGCAGCAGGGGCATATCCACCTTCTGATTGTAAGATAAATCTTAGCTTTTTGATGTAGACAGTAAAAAGTACACAGGCTTTTGATGGCATGATAAACTCGGGGCTATAATTATTAATTCTCATTGTGTTCAAATTTTTTGGAATTTATTTCTAGCAATAGTAAGTCAAGGTATCAGAAGTTCTTTACAGTATTTGTTTTCATGTAATATTTATAGCTTTGGTTTCTGAAGAACAGTTACTAATATTGTGCAGTTTAAAAGGTTTAAGCTCCAATTTTCATTATTGCCGCAAGCAGAGAACACAATTCGGGTTCATAATGATTAAGAATTTTTAGTGTGCAGTTCAGGGTGTGCTGGACTGTGGGAGACTGTAGGACAGTTCAGGTTGGAAATGATCTCAGGAGGTCTCTAGTCCATCCTCCTCCTCAAAAAAGGGCCAACTCTGAACTCTAAGACCAGGTTGCTCAGGACTTTATCCAATTGGGTCTTGAAAACCTCCAAGGGTGGAGAATTCAGAGAGTCTCTGGGCAACCCTTTAGAAATGGCACACTTGATCTCTTTAAATGTGGTTTTATGTGACTTGCACTGTGCAATATATAGTTTCTAGTACTTTTCAGAATGCTTTGATTCTGAGTTGTAGGATAAAATATGATTTAAGAGATAGCAGACGCCACCTGGAGTACTATGTTCAGCTCTGGGGACCACAACTTAAGAAGGATGTGGACCTGTTGGAGCAAGTTCAGAGGAGGGCCACGAAGATGATCAGAGGGCTGGAGCACCTCTGCTATGAAGACATGTTGAGAGAGTTTGGGTTGTTCAGCCTGGAGAAGAGAAGGCTCCAGGGGGACCTTATAGCAGCCTTCTAGTACCTGAAGGGGGCCTACAAGAAAGCTGGAAAGAGACTTTTTACAAAGGGCTAATGGCTTTAAACTGAAAGAGGGTAGATTTAGATTAGATATAAGGAAGAAATTCTTCACTATGAGGGTGGTGAGGCACTGGACCAGGTTGCCCAGAGAAGCTGTGAATGCCCCATCCCTGGAAGTGTTCAAGGCCAGGCTGGATGGGGCTTTGAGCAACCTGATCTAGTGGAAGGTATCCCTGCCCATGGCAGGGGGGTTGGAACTCGATGATCTTTAAGGTCCATTCCAACCCAAACCATTCTATGATTCTGTGGTTTTGTTCTGCTGTGCAACTTTACAGGTATAAATACGGTTTTGTAATTAGAGTATTCTGAGTCGAGGCAGAGTCTTTCTGTTGCAGTTTGCATTTGATCTGTGGATTCAGATTTTAAATTTAAAATGGGATAATGATATTATTGCATAAGGATGTTGGGCTAAATTAATATTTATAAGGCCCATTTAGATCTTTGGGGAAAAAAATCAGTATGTAAGATATACATGTTTTAATCTCTTCTTGATGTTCCTTTGAGAGAGATGTGGGCTTGTTTGGTAAGAACAAACAAACCTTTATGACTTATCAGTTGCATTTGAAAAGCCTCTCTTCTCCCTCCAAAATTCAGGCAAATCGCAGTCTAAATGGTTTTGTCACTGATGTGGTTTAGCGTATGTACAGATTGTGGTGTTACATCTGAGAAGATGGGATCAAGTAGCTTAGAAAGAAAAAAGATGGCAACCTCTTATCCTGGCTATGCTGTCAGACATTGTAATAAGTCACTATACTATTACAGGTCATATTTTTGTTTGTTATGAGGTGGATGTTGAGGTAGGGTTGAATATGTGTTTGGGATTTCCCAGAGGGAAATCTAGCCATAGTCGTGCAGAAAAGGATTTTCTCCAGACGAGGGGTTTCTTCTTTACAAACTGAATATTGGACAAGAGAATATCAGTCGCGGCATGCTGCTTTCTGAATGTGCTGGTAATGAACTCTGTGTGCACAGATAATTTTATGCAACTGCTCTTTGTTTTGTGATTTGTCACCTTTATCCATCCTAATGCTTGCTTTAGATATGTACTAGTGTTATATATAAATACATCTGTTTAAAAATAGTACTAGTCTGTGATTCTTACAAGCTTAAATTTTACCTCTGAGTGTTTGCATCCAGGAAGCTTCCCTGTTTTTAACACAAAGCACTTTGGATTGCTGTGGTATTCGTTTAAGCACGGACCATTGCTGTGTGTCTATGACTATGAAAGAAAAAATCGTCTCTCTCCAATAGCTTAATTTTGACATCTTGTGATGCATGTGAGCTGCCAAAGAATATCAGTTCACACCAATTCAGAGTTTTTATTTGGTTGGCTTGGGGTTTTTTTGGTTTTGTTTTGGGGATTTTTTTTTTTTTTAAATTTTTTTATTTGATTCTCGGGAGCACATTGGGAAAGATTGTTGAGAAAGAATTGCAGCCAGGCATTTGGACTAACTTCTGATTTTCTAACATGCAATGTTAAAGATCATCTGTGCTGTTCCTCAAAGTCACTGATGAGCTATGTGATACCCTCCTATAGTGGTCACTGCAATAAATCAAGATAGCCAGAAAATAGCAGAGATACGAATTTTCCATTAAATATGAAGAAGTGCTGTGTTTTCATAACATGATTATTTCAGACTGATACATATATTCTATAGAGATATGTGTGGTTTGGTGTGAAGGAAATGTTCTCATTATGCTTTTGCTGTTTATTGTTAGCCTCTAGTGATTCAGCACATGTGGTGAGTTTGATGTGGTGATACCACGCTGTGGTGTTCTCTTATCAAATTGCAAGAGAAGAAGCATTTACAAGAGAACTGGGCCTGGTCTTGTGAATTATTAAATTGGTCTTGTAGCTAAGACCTATTCTGGTAGCTTACCCATTTGTTAGGAAACGGAAAAGAGGAGGGAACATATGAATGGTCAATTAGTAAATGTTTATAGGTTTTTTTTTTTTTTTTTTCCTCCAAGATAGGAAGCTGAACATTGTTCAAATTTTGAACAGATAGAATTGATATGGAACACAGGAATAATTAATACAGATCTGTTGCTTGCTAAATCAACAGTGTTTTGTCAGCTTTTTGCTCTCTACTTGAAATAGGAATCTCTTACCCCTAGCTCCCAAACAGTGTGGACTTCTTCATTGTACTTAGCTTTGTAGAAGCACAAGAGAAAAAGAGCTTTCACTCAAAAGATTTTGCCATCTAGTTAGTGTCAAGGATGGAAAAAGTAGTACAACATACAGAAGGAGTTGGAAGATGTGCACGTTTTTTTCCCAAGTTGGGGTTTTTTTTTTTATTTAGAGAGAGACAGAGCTAGGAAAGGAGGAGGTGATGGGGGAGGAAAAGAGAGCTCAGATGGTAGTCTGCTGGGTCCAAGAGCTATGAAGGTATGGGAACTAGCAAGCTAGGAAAACAGGTAAGATTCTTCATGCTTTGCTGATTTTTGTCATTTTTAGTATTTAGGAAGTTCTTGTTGCTATGCTGCAAGAAATCCTCTATGGTGGTAGCCTTTTATGACTCTGAACAGCTTCTTCGTGCTCCCATTGTATATGAAGAACATTTCTACTGCTTTAGGAAGGGAGAAGAGATACATGAATAACTGAAGTCAGTTAGCATTGTACTGTATTTGAACTTCTTAAAGGAGCACTGCAGTGTAGGAGATAACAAGTAACAATGTGGTGGAAGGCAGTCCTGAGAAAAATACTGTAATCATGTCTAGTTTTCCCATATATTAATTAAAGTTTTCAGGTCTCACTCCAAGATATGAAAAGCCAGAAAAGCAAACAGACTGTTGCTTTATTCAGGAGATTTTTTTTTTTTTTTGAAAGGCGGGATCTGTTTGTTCTTAATAGCTGCTGTTTTAATAATTTCTTATAATCTGTAACACTTGATTTTATAATGACTGAAATGTCATTTCTGCACACTTTTATCTAGCATTGAATCTTGAATGTAATCAGGTGATTAATTCACCTGAAAGTTTTGCCCAAAAAGCTTCCAGAAAGTAACATAACCAGCGGAAGACTGATTTGCCAGTGAAACTAGTGGTAAAAACACCATTCTGCATGTAAACCAGAACATTGGGTTGTTAAGTGTAGGCTAATTAAAATATTTTCTCCTTGCTTTGAGCATCCTTGCATTTTGAGTAATGCAAATCCTTCCTCCATTCCTAAAAACTCCTTTGCATTAAATTAGAGCTATTGGGAAATTTTTCTCAAATATTAAAGGGGTGTCAGTACAGACTTCCTCAGAAGAGTGGGGCAAGAGTTTCCCCGCTGTGTAAAATGAAACTTCTCAAAGGTTATACTTGAACCAGATGAGATTTTCTGTACACCTCAGGAAACTGCATTTATTCCTTAACTTTTTTTCTTTTTTCTTTTTATATACACCAAGGCTGAGGTTAAGACTAAGCCATTTATCATGGCTTCAATCTTCTCTTGTGTTATAGATAGCAAAGAAAACTTGCGGCTTGTTAAAGCTTAAACGTTTTTCAGTCTCCTTTGATCTGTAGATGCTATCAAGTTAAAATGCAATGCCTTTGACTAGAATGCATCTTTTTTTTATGTATTTTAGAAAGTTAATAGATCATACTAAAACAAAACGTTTCCTTATATAGAGAACTAAGCCTAGTACCTAGCTGCAAATTCCTATGCCACCACAAAACCAGTAATTTAAGACTAAAACCAGTGTGTCCTAAGAGGACATCATCTCCCTAGGAGGGACATAACAGGAGAGTGCTTGGTCTGTATCTTTCAAATGTAATGGTGGCAGTATCTTGCTGTATCTTTTTCTTCCTGGCTTTATGCCTATCTTTACTTTCTTAGATTCAGTTTTTAAGACAGGATAAGCAATACAATCTTGAAGATACTGTAGTTTCTTCTCATATGTGCATTTTGCTTCATTTCCTCTGAACTGTAAATAATCTAAACCTGTTTAATAAACTGGAATTAACGAGCCCTTTCATTTTACACTTATTTTGGAGACAGATATGTAATTTTGCCTGTTTACGAACCAAGACAAACAAAAGCTGCCTCCTAACACTAGTTCATAGTGTTCATAGCTCATGTGCCTGCAGAACAGTAAGGATAAAAGTAGTTTGGTTTTTAAATTTTTTTCCTGAATGGATCCAGTCCATCTAAATAAGCATGTTTCCATTGATGATAAACCTTTGACTTACCCACCTGAGCAAGACATTAAAATAATTCCCCAGATGTACTAGGCTTTCCAAACTGATGAATTTATTGTTGCTGTGCTACTTGCATTTTATGCCAAACAGGCATGTGCAGAAAATGTCTTCACCAGTTTGTTTTGATTCTTGCACTTCCATGGAGCTGTACTGGCATCACATAAAAATATGGAGTTGTGAACTTAACCCCTCAATAAAAAGTCTTTTTTTGTAATGGGATTTCCATAAATATTTTGAGAAGATTAAAAGTTGAGAAGGGTGATAGCTAATGTTGTCTCTTCTTAAATCTCTCAGAATTGCCGTAATTGGGTTTTTAATTGAGCATTAGAAAGACTGATGCAAAACCTCAGACTTCTTTCCCATACAGTAATATGACTTCCAGTGACATTAAAAATGTTTCCTTACTCTTTCTCGTTCTTGCCATGAGTAAATGATGAGAAACATACTCCGCCAAAGAAGTTCAGCTTTGTGGGACCTAATGGTGCTGTTTTCTGTGCTCAGATAAAAATATTGTGAGCTGTTGGAATTAGATGAGCAGCAATAATAAAGTCATCATCAAGTAAAGTTTGTGCCGTATAAAATATCTGCTTAATATGCAACATTTATCAGTGTTTAGTTAAGATCTTATTTCTATGCATATTGTTAATGTTACACATTCTCATAAATAGTAGAATAGCATGCACATTTGTCTGCATGCATTTGTGATCTTTGTAATACAGTCTGGTACTGAAAGTTAATAAAATGCTATATTAAATATGATTAAAAAATTTTAAACATCATTCAATGCTGTTTCTCTTTAACTGCAGACCCTGCTACATGGAAAAATCCAAGACACCTTTCTAAAGGTTGCCTTTATCCACTTGCTTTTTCTCCCTATGCATAAAGTGCATGCTTATATACACTAAACCACATACATTTCATGCCATTTTATTGTTGATTACACTTTTACTTTTACACTTTGGCTACTGTGTTGATTGATTGTTTTGCTGAGTCTTGTGATCTGGTTGGAATTTTTAGTTTTCTGACCATGTTGCATTAGAATGAGATAATTTTTGCTTTTCTTCTGTACTGTTGCTGCTTCATAGAATTTCCTGCACTTTTAATTCCCAAATCCTTTAAAAAAAATCTCTATTGGTCAGTATCTTGAAATTCAACTTGAGTGGAAAAAATGTTTTGAAACATGACTTGATTGTAGGTAAGCATTGTGTTTGCCACATGGCCAGATTTCTTGTAGACTTTTCTTCTAGAGCAGATTACTGTGTTGGGGAGCAGAGGGGAAATGACCACAAACTAAAAATTTGAAGTGGAACTTACCACTAATACTTGGAAACCTAGTCGTGGAAGTGTGAGTATCTCACAGTGTGACTCAAACTGCTGCCTACGCTACAAAGCAGGTATTGACAAAACCTCCTTTGCTGTTTCTGGGACTGCTCTTGAATAGCCCCCAAGTAATTCCGGACACCAGTGGTGACTGACAAGAGTTGAGATGTTTTGTCCTTGACAGATTTGGGAAGAGACATGTTCTCCTAAGACTTCATTGTTATGCAGAATTCTTACGTATTTTCTGTTTGGTTGGTTTTGGTTCTACAGGTTTTTCTAACTTTTTCTTTCAGCTGTAATTTGGTCTCACTTGCATGGTAAAAGAAGAGATGCTAAAAGTTGGTATTTTTTTCAGGTTTTTTAAGCTATTGCTAATAAATCTTTTGTTTTCTGTTGCAAGCTGATACTTCATGGACTAGACCATTTCTGAAAAATGGTAGGATAGCTATTGGCTCAGTCACAATTAAGAAGGTGGACCTTGTGTAAGAGAGACAAATTAAAAAGAGTAATGAGATGCAGTGTTTAAATAAGCAGAATCATAAGCAGAAGCATAAATGTATTTGTACTGAACTATTTAACATCTAACAGTAGAAAGCAGACTAATTTATTTTCTCTTGCTGCTTGAAAAAAAAAATCACATTGTAGTTTTCAACAAACAGGCTCTCGGAAAAATGTCATTAAAACATCTGCTTCCTCTTCCTCATGTATCAATTCTTTGTTTTCAGAGATAGATGCTGAAGAGTGGGGTAAATTTCTTCACACCAAAAATAAGGTATGTTTACTCTGATGATGGAGTAGCAGTGTCATAAATACACTATCATATATACACTTAATTCTATATCTCTTCCCTTGACTTTCCCAAAGATTATTCTACCTGCTATATGATACGCCAGAGTTGAGGATTTTCTGGTTTGCTTTTTATGAGTAGAAAGCTTCTGAAAACAGTCTTTTAAACTGAAGACAGAAAGTTTATCAGTGGTTCTGTTGTGTGGGTCATTGATTCTGCTGAGTTATTTTTCTTAATCCTTTTTGTGTTATTTTGTTGATTTTTCTTTTTTGTGCATTGGCGAAATTAGAATGGACATTGCAAAGACAGGGAAATATATATTCACAAGGCATTTCAGCCCACTGAAGAACTGGCTACTTCAGAGATTTATTAGAAAGCTATGAAACAGAAGAACCTGATGTGCATCGGGGGAGAAGCAGAAACTGAGACGACCTAGGACTTCAATGAGAGTCAAAGCTTAATTCTTTGCTTGAAGAAAGTCATCTTTTTATTGACAGATGAATTATTTAAGTGTTTATTAGTTTAAACTGATTTCCTCACCTTCTAGGCAGTGCTAGAAATTGAAGGAAATCTAGAGAGGAATGTAGAGGGAACCTGTGCAAGGGTAACTCTGTGCTAACTTATTTTGGATTGGTGGAAGCCAAAATGAGAATAGTTTTAACAAGAGTGGAAAAATTTTTGAATGAAACTCTGTCCTTGTTCTTCGTCCACTTTGAGATGAGAATAGGTTCAGGCTACACGTTGTTTATTAACTTCAAAGGATTGCAACTAAATTAGAAATGGAATTAAGTGTTTGAAATTCTCTTTAGGTGAACCCTATTTTTACCTTGTCTGACACTGATGGGGTAATAAGTGCTAATACCTGCCATCTCACTGTATTAATCAACAGATTAAATACCAAGATTCCAATTTCTGTAATTTTTAGTACTGATGATTGCTGTTAGCATTAGTGTAAGGGCTAATAGTAATTTTTATTTTTTTCTCACCTTCTGTACACTTAGTTACAGAGTTTTTCACTGTCTCTGAGAGCATTATTTTGCAATTAGCTAAGTGGATGCTGTCCTTGATTTTTAAATGTTTTTTTCCTGTACTTCAGATCTATACAGATTTTGATGAAATTCGTCAGGAAATAGAAAATGAAACGGAGAGGATTTCAGGAAATAATAAGGTAAATGTTGCACTATCCATCTTTGTCTTGCTATAGATTCTCTTGCTGCTTAAACCTTTCTTAAACAGTTTTGGCAGCTAGAAGTGAAAAGCATTGAGCTATTCTAATGAAGAAAACAGTAATGCTGCTTGCTATCTTGAGGTTTTTTTTTTTCACTGTGCTCATGAGATAAATTACTTCAGCTAAAAGAAAATGCAGAGAACTGCTGTTGGTTTACTTCAAAGCTTCTGTAATAATAGTGCAAAAAATAAACTTTGAGATAAACTTGCTTCCATTTTTCCACATACATGACTTTATGTGTAATTATAAAATCAGGTATTCTATTCTTGCATATCTATGTAATCACTGAAATATAAAAGCTTTTATGCATTATGTTGAGAGGGCAAACAGGTCTGCTTCCAAAGACAAAGGAATTGGTTGACAGATGTGGCTGGCTTTTCTTCCTCACCACGTAGTTGTAAGGTTTATGATGGAAAAAAGTTTCTGTAGCATGAAACAACAGCTTTTGGCTTTCTAAAGGTGCATTTAAATAATCCAGTATTGTGATTAATTTTTATTATTAATGTATTTGTAGGGGATCAGTCCTGAACCTATTCATCTTAAGATTTTTTCATCTAATGTTGTAAATCTGACTCTTGTGGATTTACCTGGAATGACAAAGGTAAGATGCAGAAGGCTTCTCTTCTGACTCACTGTGAACAGTATATTTTGAAACAAGGAGTGTACATTCACTCTTGGGCATTATTCTGTATTGTTAGATCAGCTTTCCTCAGGTTTAGTTGGTTATATAAATTTGAGATGTCACTGTCCTCTGGTGTAATATTTGGGTTTCTGGTGCTCTTTGCTGTTTTAAGAGGTAGATTTGCTTAAGTTCTTCCTCTTTCTATATACAACTGAGGGATTGGAAGTGTGCAAGTTGCATGCTCTTTTTAATAGAAGAGGTAGCACTCAAAGTTTCGAAGTTATACCTGCAGATAGATGGGTAGTTGACGACTTTGAAAATGTTTTCTCCGTTGCTTCTCCAGAAGTTGCTATGCCTGTTTTGTGTAAGAAGTTGTATAAGGTGAGGATAAACTAGAAGAAATGTTCAGGTCCTGTCTGTTTGGGTTTTATACTGAATAATTTTCTGTGGCACGAAGATGACAAGATGATTTCTTTCCCTGCCTGAGCACACACACACACCGTGCTCTGCCAGTTATGCAGGTGGTTCTTGGATACAAAGTCTTTTTGACAACAGTATCAAATAATTTGCATTGTTTCTTACTTCTGTAAGAGTGTTTTTGATTTTTATACCTTTCAAGATCTTCCTTTTCTTTCCTGTTTGTTTGTGAAGGGGGAAGGAAAGGGCTGGAAAACTTTTCTTATACCATGGCATAGGGTATGTACTTTCAATGAGTGGTCTCATACAGGCATAAATATACAGTTTTAAACAGTTCTACATTGGTTTTGTTCTCTAGGTGCCTGTTGGTGATCAGCCTAAGGACATTGAACTTCAAATAAGAGAGCTAATCCTTCAATTCATCAGCAACCCAAATTCAATTATTCTGGCAGTCACAGCTGCTAACACAGACATGGCCACTTCAGAAGCACTTAAAATTGCACGGGAGGTAGATCCAGATGGTAAGCAGCAAGAAAAACTGGATCCTGTAATTCAACTTCTTTTTTAAATTAAATCCTAAAATAAAACTGAAGTTGTTGGGGCAAAAAGTGGTGAGGGAAAAAAAAAAAGTATTGCATTTCCTAGAAAATACAATTATTGCATTTGCTTAAAGACTTCCTGCTGCAGTCTCTGCAACTCAGACAATGCTGTGATGAATTAATATATAATAGATTTCTGGCTTATGAACAGGCCAAGTAACTACTTTAGTAGTCATAGGAGCCATTTCTGTTTCCAGAGCAGTAAAATGGCATTACAGAATGTTGAGGGTTTTGAGATTTTTAGTAGTTTACAGGGGTCTGTTAAGATGACTTCATGCTTTACTACAAGAAACAACATTGGACAATAGAGAAAATAGGCCATCCTGCAGCTAGTACTTGACTGTCTAGCTGTTAGTTTAGTGACTTTTACTAAGAATAAAATTAATGTATAAGGTCAGTATCCATTTTGGTGCCCTGTATTTATGTGACAGAACTGACTGATTTGATTTAATCTAAAAAGAGGATTATAATTTTATATTTACCTAATGACTTTGAAACAGATCTGAAGCTACTGGGTGCCTGCTTCTTTTTTATGGAAAGTGCTGTCGGTACCATTGACTAACAAATGGCACTGTGTGATTTGAAAGAATATGGAAGAGTATACTTGGAAAATAGGTATACTGAAATTAAGCTAAAATTTAGTGTTGGTATGCTTTACCCTCAAATTCTTCTTCCCATAAAGTGTAACAGGTCTTGATTGGTTTCAAACTCCAACTCTGCTTTAGCCTGTCTGCCTAAGCCTTTATGGGTTCCACAGCCATGTAACCTTAAGAGAGAACCTCTTCTGGCAGTCTTTGCAGTCAAATTGTCCTGGTTCAAGGCAGCAGATCCTTTCCTTTTAATCTACCCCTGCAAAAATGATCAGCTGTGACTTTTGGATCACTTCCCAAAATTCTAAACCTTAAAGGTCTGGAGTGGCAGCTCATGTTGCAGGTTCTGTAGCAATAATGGTATGTAATGAGAACCTGAAGTACTAAAGTAGGTAGACTCTCTGACTTCCATTAGTCTGAAAATTTCAGGACTCAAGAACCTACTGATTTCACTGAGGTACTGGTTTATTTTGAGATGTGAAAAGTGTGTTCTATTTTAAAGAAAAAGTTCTTGCCATATTTTTTTCAGACCCAAGAGCCTAGGAAATATTAAGGTCCCAGACAAATCCTGTGCATGTTAGCCTACCTGTTTAGATGTGCAGTATTTACCTATTTAATGAATTTAGGTCACTTGTTCCTCCACAGTGTCCAATATGAAACTTAGTTTTAATTCAGAAAACAATCAGTCACATATTCAATAAAAATATGTTTCATTAGCAAAATTAAATCCCCTAAAGCTTCTTCAGTGGATGGATGTCAACTATTCAGTCTCTTAGGGCTTTCAGCTATGTGTTTGATGCAGCATGCTGGAAGTGGGCCTGTTGCCTCCTCTAGCAGCTTCTCCACTGGGTAGTTGTATTTCAAATATAATTCTGAACAGATTGCCATTATGTCTGGTCTTATCTATAAGCTAGAAGTATGTTCAGTCCACTCACATTTGTGAGTCCCCTGCCTGCCTTACTTAATCTTCTCCACAAGTGCTTAGTAATGCCTCTAACCTCATGTAGTATGCAAAATGTTTGTTGCAATCAGTGATGACTATAGTTTCAAACTGCATGGTGACTAAACCTTTTTGTTTAACCAGATCTGCGTGGGGAGCAGTACCTGCCAAACACTTTCTTACACTCCCGTTAGTAAGGGGCTCCAGACAGGCTAATACCACGTGTTCTTGTGCTAGTCTTTGCTGGTTTGCAGTATTAAACTTCATGCAGCTGCCTGAGGAACTTTTTCAATGATGAGTTTTAGCTGCCCTGATCAAGACAAAACATCCCTGTGAGTGAGTTTTCCTTTTGGTAGGTCGAAGAACCCTTGCTGTTATCACAAAGCTGGATCTCATGGATGCTGGCACTGATGCTATGGATGTGCTCATGGGAAGAGTGATTCCAGTCAAGCTTGGCATCATTGGAGTAGTCAACAGGTCTGTCTGGGCACATTAATGCTATTTTTAAAACTTTGTTAATATGAAGTAATGAGGCTTTTTTTATTAATATGGTTTTAAGAATAAGGTGATTTGATGTTGAAATAAACTTCTGAATAAGCAAGAGAGAAGCTTGTTGCTCACTTTTCAAAAGCCTGTCTGTTCTTCCACTCAAACAATGGCTAATTTAGGAAGGAGTAGGGACACTTCTGCAAGAACTGTAGTGTCACTTCTTTCCACTGTTGTTTTTTAGCTTGAGGGATGCTTCTGTTCAGCTGTTCACATTAGCACTGATCCAGTACAGATCTTGTATATATTAGTGCTAACTGCTTATGGCTATAGTACTGTTCACTTCATTTTTTGCATTAGGTAGGTCAAAACTCATGTAGTTTTGATAAAAGCATTTGTTAGTCTGTGTATAGCTGCTACCCATACTGATTTGTTGACTATGCTGCATGGAACAACAAATAAAACCATTTATTGTTTAAGGAAGATGAGTTGTTAGATGTCCTGTCCACAAAAGCAGAAGTGTAAATTACTTTTACTTTGCATGTATTAACTAGTGTGTAACTCTGCCTTTTAACTTCAGGAGTCAGTTGGATATTAACAATAAGAAGAGTGTAGCTGATTCCATTCGTGATGAGTATGGTTTTCTTCAAAAGAAGTATCCTTCCCTAGCCAATCGAAATGGAACCAAGTATCTTGCTAGAACACTGAACAGGTATTACACATTATGTAAAATAAAATAAATGTGTGCTTTTAAAGATACTTTAAGATATAAATTGGTGTGTTAGAAAAATATTTACACATATATTTTTACCTTTGCTTTTTCTTTTGCTGCTGTACAGTGATACACGAAGGAAAACTCTGTTTGGTTCCAAATTCAGTTTCTGAATTTACTGTAATTTTCCTGATTAAATGTTTTCCTTTGGTGATTATTTTCTGCCTCTTCTCTGTTTTGATGGAAATGATAAAGCTGAAACTTTTTCTCCCTTCTAATGAGGGACTGTTTTCTGTTTTTAGACTACTGATGCATCATATCAGGGATTGTTTGCCAGAACTGAAAACCAGAATCAATGTTTTAGCTGCTCAGTACCAGTCTCTACTAAACAGCTATGGGGAGCCTGTTGAGGACAAAAGTGCCACTTTATTGCAGCTTATTACCAAATTTGCCACAGAATATTGTAACACTATTGAAGGAACAGCAAAATACATAGAGACTTCAGAGCTGTAAGTACCAAATGGTTTTCTAGAATATTGATGGAGCAGTTAGATTGACCCACTGGCTCTTGGTGGCTTTCATTCGCAATACTACTACACTAGAGCTTAACATACTCAAAATACGTTTGAATCCAAATAACTGCAAAAAATGTTTGCAATGAGAACTTTTTTCATGTTTTCTGCTTCAGTTGTTACTTTATTCTTTCAGATGCGGTGGAGCCAGAATCTGTTACATTTTTCATGAGACCTTTGGAAGAACTTTAGAATCTGTTGACCCACTGGGTGGCCTTAACACAATTGATATTCTGACTGCCATTAGAAATGCTACCGTGAGTGTTCTTCTGTATTTCTAAGAGTTGTTGCTATATATTGGATTTGAAGATAAGGTTTCAACAAATTTGTGCTCCTTCAGTCCTGTGAATTAGTGATCTCAGCTGAATGAGTTAAAATTAAGAGGCTGAATCCTGCTTTTTGGTATTTTAAGTGGAAAAATTACAATATCCAAATTTGCAGCCATTATCGGATATGGATTGAGTTTAAGGTGAATGCTTACCTCTCATTACTGTTATTTACAGGCTGAAATAAAGCTCAGGCCCAGCTTTGGCAACCCTATGCTGAAGCTATTAGATATTACAGAAATTGTGATGGAAGACTGCCTCTGTATTCATTTTGCATTAAGCACTTCTGTTAGTTATGAAGACTCGGTCTGAGATGTATGGGCTAGGACACATTCAGGTATTTTAATTCTATATAAGGGACACAACTCTTCAGTGGTTCAGTGTTTACATGACAGATTTGGTTTCTTGTGAATATGGGAATTGGTGTTGCTAAGAGTTAACGGAGTAAGTTCACTTAAATTTTGCAGTGTATAGAATGCTCACTCCTTAGAGCTTGACTTTGGATGTCAGACATGTAAGTCTGCTTTTGTACTGTGTTCTTTTGGGTGCAGATAGTCAGGTTTCTGCATGGTCAATAGTTACTCAAACTTCGGACGCATTAGGTACTCTGTGCCAATGATCTGTGTGCCTGCTCTTATCCTTCTGTAAATGTAAAACACAAAACAGCATTTAGTAAGAGGAGAGATGTCTTGCTTTTATATGACATATCACATCTTTGTGTTTCTAAAGTGTTAATTAAAAAAGGAAATTTCAGGTAAAGAATGTTTTATGTATAGCTAAGGATTGGTCTGTATGGACATAAATGAAATTATCACAAACACTGTAAATCAGTGACACTGTAATATGATTATACTTAACAGAAAACCCATCTACCTTGCAGCAAGAGCTGTATGCCCACGACTGTCAAATAAATAATTGTAACTTGTCTCTATGAAGTTAGGAGGAGAATGTCTTTGCCTTCATAATAAATTTCATTTAAACTTGAATCCACAAACATGAAAAGAATTGTTCATAGTTGTAAGCCTAGAGTGACATTAGTAGGTAGAAATGAAGATTCTGTAAGGATGCTGGTTAATCATTATTTAACACAAAGTTTGCCTTAAAGGTAATAACTGTATTTTATAGCTTTTATTTTTAAATATTCTTGTAACATATTTTATTCTTAAGACCTCTTCTGAGTGTTCTTTTGGGTGCGAGCACTGTGACCTGATTTATTCTGGGCTTCATGAGCTACTACTTCTTAGAAATGCATATTGTTTTAATACACAATTCAGCAGCTTTTTCCCTCCTTTTGAACTAGGGTCCCCGTCCTGCCTTGTTTGTTCCTGAAGTTTCATTTGAATTGCTGGTAAAAAGGCAAATCAAACGTTTAGAAGAACCTAGCTTGCGCTGTGTGGAGCTGGTTCATGAAGAAATGCAGAGGATTATCCAGCATTGTAGTAATTACAGTACACAGGTAAAAATGCACGTTTTAGAATTATGTTTGTAATTGTTGGGCTTTTTTTCCCCCCACTTCCCTAAAAAAATCTGGAAGTCTCATCAGTAAATTGTTTTTTGTTTGTTTTGTTTTGTTTTTAGGAATTATTGAGGTTTCCTAAATTGCATGATGCCATAGTTGAAGTAGTAACTTGTCTTCTGCGTAGAAGACTTCCTGTCACAAATGAAATGGTAATTTTCCATCTATAATTTTGCTGGAAAAAAATGTGTGTTTTCTGGAGTCTTTCTTGATGCTTCTGATTGCTCTGTAGTGTCAGGAACCCAAATTCCTAAAGGATTTTTAACTTATATTTGTTAAATAGCTAGGTATTTAATATCTACATGGTTTGAAACTTCTTCTATATTAGAAGATAGATACAGAAGAAACAAAGGGGTGGGGGGAAGCTGCTTCAGCTTATTGTCCCCTGTGTTTCAATTTCCATAGAAGAATTTTACTAAAACTTGGATTTAACATCTCCTGGTCTTTCTCACATAGGTATATTTCCTTCCCTTGTAACAGAAGCTGTGCATTTACTGTAAAGTTTGGGATACAGTGGTGAAAATGTAAATTATAATCCTATTCTGTGTGTTTCGGAGATGAAAGCAACACAAAATGTTGATTTTGCCCTTTAACTAGAGAGAACTAAAAATTCAACTTCTGGCTTTGAGGAAATATGTTTTAATATAAAAGTCTGCTTTGGTTGCTTATTGGGGAGGAAACAGTGTTTCAGTTACTGACTTTGCATATGTTTGATGTGAAAAGCAAAAATTGTTCTGTATGCTCACTCCCCCATAGTGAGCCATCTCTCACTGGTTCAAATGTTGTATGTGGCTTGTGGCTGAAGGATGACTCTATAGCTCACTTCATTACCATACAGCTTATACTCATTAAATTGCTGAGTTTTGTTAATTTATTGCTGGAGAGGGGTTAGCTTGATGAAGCTAACAAGTTACTGATGTAACATCCAAAATGCCTGAAGGTCTGAATGTATTGCAATGAATGAATGAACTCCCTTCTTGCCTTCTGGATCAGAACTTTAATGTCTTTGAGGCAGGAAGAACCATCTTTTGCTATGGGCAGTTAGACTACGCTTTCTAGCATTGTAGGTCATTGCTCTTCACTAGCATTAGATTCACTCACTGAATTCTTGAACTGTGAATGACATTGCGTTGCAGGTTCATAATCTAGTGGCCATTGAGTTAGCTTATATCAATACCAAACATCCAGACTTTGCTGATGCCTGTGGTTTAATGAATAACAACATAGAGGTAAGAAAATACATTCTCTTAAAGTCTTTTGACTCCTTTAAGTGAGAGCCTAAATAATTGGTAAAAGAACAAATGCTTCAATTTCTTTCATTGAAGCACGGTTCTACACTTTGAAGTATAAAAATGTGATATATCACAAATATGGTGTATACTTTTATTTTGCGATCTGTTGATTTGTTAGATTTATATTGTGTATTACATTCAGGAACAGTGGTTGGTATTACACTGAAAGCAATTCTGCCTGTATTTCTGTCTGGAAAGTAAGATGGGTACCTAATTGAGTATTTGCTATTAAATGAAATTTTTGGAAGAGAAACTTTAAATAGATAGTAGTTAAATACTCTTTAATGTTGAAGCAACTGCATTTTGTCTCCGACAGCATGTATCAATAGCTATAATGTTCCTCTCATTCATCAAAGGATAATACAAGTATTGTTTCCTCTATTCAGGTTCTAGTTTCTGCTTCCTTTCGGCATTGTTCTTGAATCTCTGTGTTACCATGCTTCAGTCTCCCTAAGACAATTTTCATCATCAATCTCCCATAAGCCTTTTCCAATTTCAGTAGTCTTTCTGCTTTTCAAGCCCAGCTTTGATAATATTTGTTGCTGTCATCATCCTATAGAAGCAGTTGTTCTACAACTGATCTGCTCAATTCTTTCTTGCAGTCTGATTTTGTTGCAGTACTTCATCCATCTGGCTAAGAGCTTGCTAATATCCTTGTGTTCCTCTGCTTATCTAACACATTCTTTCATAGTAGTGTTCTTTTTTTAAATGCTTATGTTACCATTTCTGCTTTTTAGTTCTAACCTTTTACTTTCTTCTATACATAAATTTTGTATTGACTAGGTATGCAATTGAATTTGCCTTGGTAGACTGCTCTTGAATCTAGTTCAGAAACAATGTGTGTGCAAACTGTTGTGAATACAAAAATTAGGACTTTGTGAAGTTGAACAAATGAGATTATTGTATTATTGTGTGTTACTGAAACTAGTTCTTTCCCAACATTTTCCTGAACAGGACACTGAAATATTTGGAGAAACAAAGCACGTAAAACATCTTACCTTTATTCAGTGGACAACAATTCTTAACTTCAACAAAAATCAGATTTTTGTTTGTCCTGATTTGCTTCAAATTCTGTTTTGCTATAAAGTGAATTCTGCCGCCTCCTTCTTCCTTTTGGGCTAATCATACTTAACCCTACTGGCCACAGAACCAAATCCTTTTAGATTACTTTGAAGATTTAAAGCTTAATGAGGGCTATAGGGTATCTATGCTGAGCCAAACTGTGTAGCTTTGATATTGTTTTTTTAAAGGCTCTAGTTTTGATTACGGAGTGTGTTGCAAAATGTTTTGCAGAAGTTTTTATATTGAGAATTTATTTTTGACCAGGTAATCAGAGTAGTTTTAACCAAATAACTGAGGTTTTTGTAGGATCATAGTATGACTACATGACACTGGATGAGATTAAATTGCTAGTGTTTGTCTCTAAAATGTAAGTCATCTGTAAAATATGAATCTTGCATATGTGTTGATACAGAGTAATACGTAATTGAGGTCTTGCTGGATTGTTTTTAAAGGAACAAAGGCGTAACAGGTTAGCCCGGGAATTGCCTTCTGCTGTGCCACGAGACAAGGTAAGTAAATGTTGATTTTTATTTATTTATTCATGCAAAGTTTAATGCATTCTTCTTTGATCCAATCTAAGTATTGGAAACTTTGGTATGCTGCCGTAGTAACAGTCTTGGGAGCTTCCAGATACTGACTTTTTTCTTTCAATTTCATAAGATGGAAGCGGAATGTTATTTTCTTCTTCCAAAGATGCAATTTTTGGCAGGTTTTAAATCTGGGATTTTTGAAGACTTGCCTATAAATTTACATTAATATTACACTTATTACCTGATGGTCATCTGAGGTAAGGCTTAAAATGCCTGCAGATGTCAAAGAGGGAGTCAGAACCTGCATCCTTAAATTTATGGCTGACACACACTGATTTCAAAGGGTAAACAAGTGATTTAAAATATTCAGTGTGACGACATAGTGACTTGGTGGTTGGGTTTTTTTTTAGGTCACTCTTAAAACTGCAATTTATTGCAGTCTTGCTTTCTTTGGGAGAAGATGGTGGAGGTGACATTTTCAGTTGATCATCATAATCCAGTCGTGTATTCTGTCTCTGGAGCTTGTTTAGTTTTACCGGGTTTTGGGATTAGTTCAATGACAAGTAAGTACATGGGTGGAAGAAGCGGTGTCATGGAAAACACTGCCTGGCTGTAGAAGTGAATGGTCTGACAATCAGCTGGAATTTTAGACAGTTAGGTATTTAATATTAGGTGAAGTATTTAGAATCCAAATGTACAGAATACAGTTTAAGCTCCTCAAAGGTTGTAACAGGAGTTAATACAGCTGATAGAAATCAGTTCATTAAGTTTGTTAGCTTAAAAAGTGAGACAAAGTCCCAGAATGGATCTAATATTACTGCCTTTCATCAGCAGAAGCCAGCTGATGAATGAACTGGGAATTTAAGGTACCTGTCTAGAGAGTGCTTTCAGTGCTCTTTGATCCTTCTTTTTATTGACTTCATGTTTGTCGCCAGTGTAGGAGCTGAAAAGAAATTGAAGGCCAGATAAGCCAAAAGTCTCTTAACTGTCTTGGAGATGCTTTTTTTTTTTTCTTTTCTTTTTTCTGCTTATTATTGCTGTTTTGCTTGCAAATTCAAAATATTTTCTTCTCTGGATTTTTAAAGAAGCTAGTAGGTAAAAGTGTATGAAATTTGCTAGGTAGATTTGGTGGTCTTCAGTTGAATTTTTTTTTTTTTTTTCCCCCTCCCTGCATTTTTTTACCTTCTTTAGTCTACTAAAGCTCCAGGTGCATTGACACCTGCTTCCCAGGAGACTGTTACTGCTGCTTCTGCTGAGGCTGATGGCAAGGTCTGTCTTGATTTTTCCTATAAGCACTGCATGCACATTTCTGTTGTGGTGCACCGCAGATACTATGGAAAGCAGTTTGTATTTAGTGCTCTGTCACTGACACAGTATGCCTTACATAGTATAGGCTACTTGGCATTACTGATTTTAGTATGTGCAGTGGCAGGTAAAGATGTGCCATTAGGTGGCAAAGTCACTGCTTTCTGTTTGAACTCTTGGTTGCAATATATTGTGGTGTAACTGCAGCACAATTTGCCTCAAACTGTAGTCAGTAGGTTGTTTGGTGCAATAGTATTGTAATCAAAAGTGTTCAGCATGGTTGTTAAACTGCATGTTTTTAATGTGTTGACAGTTAAAGGAGGAGGACAGAAGATAAACTAAAAATGCGAGTTTCCTGCTTCCTACAGGGAATCCTTACAGGCTTTGTTCAGAATGAACCTCCTTTTTGTTGTTTCACATAATCGTTCAATCCCTGGTTTACTTATATTCGTGAAATGTGTTCTGCAGTGTTTTGTTTTGTTTTTTTTTTTTTTTACACCATGCTCTCTCTCATGTTAAAATAACAGCTGATTACTGTAAAGACTGTTTTGCTAATTGCTTTCACTTGGAGTCAGAAAAGATGGGTAGTCAGAAATTTGTGTATTGGGAGTACCAAGAGGACTCAGGCTTTCTGCTTCATTGCATATGCACATCCAGCTCCTAGTGCAAAGCTGCCATTTCTGTCCTGAACAAAGTAGTTAGTCAAAATCTAGTCAGTAGTAGAATTTTAAGTATTATTTTCATCAGAGTTTTAGAGGTTCTGATATGCTGCAAGCATTAAAAAGAAATTCGGGTACTGTGAGGATGCCGTTGTGACTTAAGAAGTTGCAGGAAGCTGCCAAAGTTGGTTTAATTTGTGTTTCCCACAAAACGTGTCCTTTATTAGGTGGTACATACTCAACACACTTTTTCTTGTGAAAGAATGTAGCTTTGTTTCTGAAACTACTTTGAAGATAGAGGAGCCTCCACAGTAATACTGAATGAGAGTGGCATAGGGATTTTTGCCATTTTGAATAGCTGTCTTGCAATCAGAAATAATGTAATGGAGCTTTCCTCATCAATGGTTCTCTCTTATTAGCAGAGGTTGATGTGAATTCTTATAGTGTATTTTTTACAGTGCCTCTGAACAGTTGTGCAATTTTAATAAAATTTCTGATGTGCACAGTTTAGCTGGGTTTCCTCCTAGTATGGGACTGTTGGTATTCTGTTTGCCGTGCTTGGTTTCTCGCTTTTTTTTTTTGACTCAAGATCAGCCTGTGGTGTGTTAATTGTAAACACAATAGATAAATTTAGCTTATTTCCTCCTATATCTGAAACAAGACATGAGTAGTTAGTAGTTCAGAGCCTTGAATGGCCTTGAATGTTTTTCAAACAGCAATAGATTTTTAAAGCAGATTAGTAAATAGAGTGGATACTAGGCTTATGGAAGGGTACAAAATAAAAATTACCACTGTTCTACATCAAAATAAACTCTCTTTTTTAAAAAAAAAAACAAACTAATTTAACATGTGGTGGATACCATCTACTAATATTTCTTTTGTTCAGTGATTCCTAATGTTTAAGAGTTGGGTGTTTATGTCCTTTTCTCCAGAGATTAGTGAGTCGTTCTTGTCTGGAACTTCCTAGAAACTCTGATCTTCACTTCCAGAGGATGGAGAGTTTTTTTTTTTGTTTTGATTTGGTAGAAAAAAAGCCTTCTGTAAATTGAGGTCTAGCTGCACAAATATGTTCATAGCTGTGGCTACCTGGAAACATAAATGTGCATTACTGTTACAAAGCTGTTACTTTAAGAAACTTCAGTTTATATTTAAATAAAATACCAAAGAATTGAAATTCAAGTCCTCCAAGAGCTGTGGCGATCTTCAAAACGTACTTTCAGAATGGTCCTGAAAGTATAGGTTGTATTGCTCCAAGTATGTATGGTAAAAGTGGTAAAAGCCACATGATTCAGGAAGACCATTCTGTATTTCAGAAGTGATTTGTAGACCCTTAAAATGCTGGAGAGCTTGTCTATGTGAGGCATTTTCATACCATTGTTAGGAAGAATGTGAGTTTTACAAGCTTTCATTTTACTGGTACTTTGTGTCAGCTGTAAGCAGCAAAGGGGGAACAAAGGTAGGGAATGTGAAAAATAGAATGAAGGGAATATAGATATGAAAGTCTCGTTTTTAGTGAGTTTTACCTGTAGCTCAGTAATAGCAGATTTGATCAGACACTGCTTTGCACTGCCCAAGTTCTAACTCTCCAACGTTTCTTCATTGTGCTGTTTGTGCAGACCGCTCCCGGAGCAGGAGATACATCTCAGGAGCCTGGAACAGGCAACTGGAGAGGAATGCTGAAACCCTCAAAAGCGGAAGAGGCATCGGCAGAGGAAAAATCCAAGCTAGCTGCAGCCCTACCTGCTAGTCCTCAAAAAGGACATGCTGTAAACCTATTAGATGTGGTGAGTCATGAAAGACGAATACCTTCTCTTCGTAGTTCAGGCTCAGGAAAGGAAACATGCGAATTCCGTGTCTTGCAACTTCGCTACTAATACACGGTATCTTTGTAAATAGTTACCACTATAGGGACAGGGAGCTCTAGCCAGTCTCTTCTGCTTTCCTGCTTGCCCAATCCTTCATCTTTCCCCCCCACCAGTTTCACCATATGATTTGGGATAACTGGCTTCCTTTGACAAATTCCCGTGCAAGTGAACTCCTTGTCTAGATCACTCTTTGTACAGAAACAAATCTCAACTCATGTCTTAACTTGAATTCCTGCTCTTTTTTGCTGAAGCTGGGATTTTTATATTAGAGGAAAAGAATCATTAAAGACGAAAACCTTTTAAGTTAAAAGTAGATGGAGATCCTTTAAGTGTTTGAGAGTTTAGTTTCTTCAGTGAGCTTTTAAAAAAAATGTAGTAGTGGTGCCCTCTGACCTTTTTTCCCAGATGGATTTTGACATGTCTCTTAATTTTATTTCTGAAAAATTACAGGTTTGTTGCAAGACAGGTTACATCTGTCAAACTATCAGACTAAAAGAGCAATAGTTTATTTTAGACTCCACAGTTTGAGTTTTATTTACTTATGCAAATGAGCAGAATTGGTAAACTGAGGCTTTTATTTTTTACATAGCCTGTACCTGTTGCACGCAAACTTTCTGCCCGTGAGCAACGAGATTGTGAAGTGATTGAACGACTTATTAAATCTTACTTCCTTATTGTCAGGAAGAACATTCAGGACAGGTAAAACAAAACTTCCTAGAAATGTTTAAGACATACAAATGTTGTGGTATCTCAAGGGTCATGTATACAATCTTGTTATTTTATCATGTTCTTATGTTTGTAAGCAGGGAGAAAATACAATTTTTTTTTTTTTATATATATATATAAGGGGCAGCAGCAGTAAAACTTAACCCTTTATAGAATTAAGTGTGAAGAAGCACTTATTTACTCTAATGGTTTGAGTTCTGTATTATATTAAGTGAAAGGTTTAATTATTTGGGAGATGCCTGCTTTTCTGGAGGATACTGCAATTCAGATGGATTATTTGCAGCAAATAACTGGAATGAACTCTAGGTGCTGTGTTGCCCTGACAGAACTTAGCTTTGCATCCTGTTATTTCAAATGGGAAGGTCAAATAAGAACCACTGCAGCTAAATTTTCTAGTACTTAGCTATAAGGATGGAAATAGCATAAAAGTGATGTTTCTGCTATGTGCAGTTATGGACAATGCCTTTGCTTTGCTTAGGTCTTTGTGGAAAGGCCTAACTTTATATAAATATAAATATATATATATATATATATATGGGAAATTTTGGGAGAAATGGGGGAATCCAGAGCCCGGGGTTTAGGGCAGATTAGTGCAGTCATAAAAGTTTTACTCTATCCAGTAAACTAATATTCTCCTCAATAAAATTTTTAATATTTCGTGGCAGGGAATTGCTTTGTTTACCTTAATTTTACTGCAGTGTTAGTACTAGTAGTGTTACCTCCTTGTGTACTCTAAAGAAACCCTTCACATTCTTTGCAGTAAATATGCATATGTAACGAAAAAATAAAATGCTATCTTGAGCATTATAAATTTGTTGTATTAGGAAATCCTCACCTAATTCAGAAATATTTTTAGGAAATACCTCTTGAAGATGGTACTCATGTCCATCCCATATCATACTTGCAGAAATAATTCGGCCTCTTTTTTGGATGGTTTGGATGGTATCTGTACCCACACAGCTTTGAACAAGAGTTTTGGGTTGCTTTCACTCTTAGCCACGTGACTTCTAAAATATTCTAGGCTTCTTTCGTAAGCTCTTCTTTCGGTAGAACTTGCAATATATTGGCTTGAAAGAAGAATGTAAATTGAACTACTTGAGTACTAATAGATCTATGTGGTCTCATCTTGATTTCCCAGAAGTCCTCCCACAACTGGGTAGTGAAGAACCATAAAGCAGCAGAATGTAGTGGGAAAAATTCCCAGCCAAACTTGGGAGTGTGATTCCAAAAGCTCAGATGTGTTGATGGATCTTGGTTGATCTTGGGTCTGGCTGTTTAGAATTACATGGTCCTTGTCAAGTTAATTCTGCAGTGACAATTGCAGCACTCTAAGAATGAGCAAAAACTCCTTATCTGCCTTGATTTAGACTTAGGGCTATGGGCATATGAGAAGACTGATATGGTCACTACTTAATGAGTCAGTACTGATTATACATGAACTCCCAGTCCACTCTAGTTCCAAAATACTGCTGCTAAGAACTATACCAACATGGTTGCCTAAACTAATATGTTTTATTTCTCAGCTGGGAATAACCATCAGTATTTTTATGGTTAGCTACTGTCACTCTGATGAAATAACCTGAGGTGCACTAATTCAGTTTTTGATCCTGTGTTTATATCCCCAGATTTTGGTACTGCATTAGTATGCAGATTTTGGTACTGCGTTAATACGATGATTTGATTTGTGTCAATACTCATGTAAATATTTCCCCCACTTTTTCAAAAGAGTACTGCTACACATATCCTAACTCTTAATGAAAATCAGGTTCAGCTAGATTCAATACTTGGAATCTTTTTCAGGAAGCTTAGTGGCATGGAAATCGGAGCTAAGACAGTGGTTTCTTTCAGGTGTTTGAGCCTGACATAAAGCTGGAAAGTATTGCTCTACGGATTCTGTAGTGTCTTTCTGATGGATTGTTCTTGATTCTCATTGGTTGCTGCCTGCGTCCATTCCAGACAAACACATTTTTCGTACTTTAACTCCATTTGCAGTTTTAAATTGCCCTCACATTATGCTCTCTGATATCAGAGATAATGTGGCCCAGTGTTTGAACAGTGATTCTGTTTTCAGTTCATCTGCTAAGATTGGATATATGAATTCTTTCTTTGCTTCTTTCTCATTCACAAATTAAGATTGATTCTAGGGTTGAAATAGTTAGCTTTTTGTCATGCCTAGCACAGTGGAGACTCAGGTTGGTCTCTAGTGAGCAAAGTAATTTATTCTTATTTTTTACACTATATATGTTCATATTCTTTACAGTGGAGCTATCCTATTTGGAAGAAATTCAACAGCTCATAAATTGCACGAGCTACTGCATTTATGTGAGAGAGAGAGTGTTTTTATTTATGGTAGCGGTAAATTCCTGGTAGTCTGAGCCAAGGTTGTGTGTAGGCACTTTCTCATACTGTGCATTCTTCAATCTAGAACAGACCTGGTTTTGAATAATTCTTTCTGAAGAAACAATCTTTATGTGCTTGCAGTGTGCCAAAGGCAGTGATGCATTTTCTGGTGAACCATGTGAAAGACACTCTTCAGAGTGAACTGGTAGGCCAGCTGTATAAATCCTTGTTGTTGGATGACCTTCTGACGGAATCTGAGGACATGGCACAGCGCAGAAAAGAGGCAGCTGACATGCTAAAGGTATTAAAAAGACAGGACCTCATGGGAGTAGTTAATTAAATTGAAACCATATAAATGTGAGATTTTTTTTGAAAACTTACCTGCCTTTTTTCTTTGCTGCTTTTTAAGAGTATGTCAGTGTATTATTTCTCTCTGCTAGAGGAATTACAAACAATATGTGACCAGAAAGTATTATGTAGATCGAGTAGTTGGGAAGAGGTGACAAACTGTATTTTGGGTGTAAAGCTGAAACTCTAATCTGCTGTTATTTTCAATTACACATTTGGTTTTAATAATTTGCTTTTGTTTAACTTTATAATATTCGGCAGTTCTCTTTAGGGGGATTAAACTTCCAGAGTTTTAAGTGCCGTTCATGTGTATGCTTCACCCAGAGCCTACTGGCAACGGCTGGTGTATCTAGACAGTACCCCATAATATCAACAGTGGGAATGTTGGGACTCGCTGATGATGACCCCTGTGTACATCTGTATGACAGTGCGTCGGTGACATGTCTGTGTTCACAGAGCTCTTCATTTCTTCATTGTTCAGTTATGTGGTATATCAGAGTCTGCTACAGCTGCAGCAGAAATACGCTGCTTTGGATTGAACTGCATAGAAGAGTCCCTCTGCCAGTTCAGCTCACTGAAAAAGTAGCAAGAGGTGCTTCTCTCTTGTATGCAGTGTGGTCACACAGTGCGTGTTTGAGGGATTGGATACCCTGAGATACCGCTTGTCCACAACTACCTGCAGCAAGTTTAATCTTTGCTATTATATGATCAACATTTGAGTGAGGGGAACTGTCTGTTAACAGTCTTTTAAACTGTGAACTTTGTAGGGCCAAACTCATAGCTCAGATTTCCCCAAATTGGAGTAGTACTTTAAATAATTAGTTTTAGTTGGTATTAAATTACTGTAATTTATTTATTCTAATTTATTATTAAATTCTAAATAAATTATTTCTTTAAATTATTACATATAAATTATTAAATAATGAATATTAGTTGGTATTCTGAGCTTTTAAATTTGCAAACTTTAGCATGCTAGACTAATGAATGCATCAGAATGCTAAAAGTTATATAAAATACGTACAGTTTCCCTTTTATTTTGAGGAAAGTTTAAACCTGTGTGTGGTGAAAAAGGCTGCCCTTCTTGACAATTTATTTATAAATACAAAATGTTAAGACAAACATAGGTGTTACTTATTGGGAACACTGAGTATGTAAAAGTTGCTTAAACGATGGCACTGAGCTCTTTTTGCTTCTAACTGGAAGTTCAGCTTTCAATTAACTTTTCATCCTTATCTCTCTAGAGAAGTGATTTAATGACACCTGTGCGAAGTTTTACCATTACCTGTTGCTTTGTAGTATTTTCCACTTGCCTAATCTTTTGCAGATGTAAGGAGGCTTCAGAGTTGTTTAATCACTGTTGTTGTAGGTCATTACTACTCATTTCATAATGAAAATTATTAGCTTTAATTTGATTTTTAACATCACACCTCCTAGACTGCTGCTGTTCTCTCTCTGAGAACTGTCTTCAGAAAAACTAAATACCTTTGGCTTTTCTGTCTTTCTGTGTGCAGGCCCTGCAGCGAGCCAGTCAGATCATTGCAGAGATACGCGAGACACATCTTTGGTGAAGACTGTACCAGCCACACTATTTATATGCATTGGAGGTTACATTGACTTGAAAATTGCTAGGCATGGTATACGGAGTAGAACTTTTATTTATGAACTCTTATCTGTGTACTGCAACTGTGTAAATCTGTCATGTAAAGACAGTCAGTTTGATTTGCAGACAGAAAAATATGCTGTATTTTGCAAATGAGTCGTATTTAATCCACATAATAAATGGCTCTAAATGTTTCCTTACCAGCTTTCTGGTGCACATTAAAGCAGACCAAGTCTACTGTCTCAGTGACAGTCTCATTTGAACTTGGGGAAAAAACGTTAAAGTTCCAGTGCCTGACTTGCTAAACAGGTTGCCTGTGGTTAAGATGGACGGTGTAGTCTTGTGGCATAGTTTTAAGCTGCTTTTATAATAGAAGTTTAAATACTGTGAAGAGAAGAGAGCACCGAGTATTTTCTTTCATGAATATATTGCATGCACTATGACAGATGGAGGTATCAATTTTATAGCACAGTAGAGATGTCTACCGTATTACTATGTATGTGTCTCCCCATTTTTTTTCCCCAAATGTTAAAACTGCAGACAAACCTTTGAACTTCATTTAATGGAACATCATGTAGGAAGAATTAGCCTGGAGCTTGCGAACAGTAACAGCCTACTAAAAAGTGGGTGCAAAGTTATTCATGTGCACTGGAGCTTGTGTATAAATGTTGGGGATTACAATCAGGTACAAAACCACCTTCCCCTTCTTCCCCCCTGGGACCAAGCCCCTGGACCATCCAATAGTAAATTTGTTCTGGCAGAACTGAAAAATAAAAACAGATTTCAAAACTGTTACGGGATATTAAGTGTTTCTTTTAAAAACAGATTAAGTTGGCCAGGGAGAAGGGGATCCCCACACCTTCTTCCAGATTTTGGAATGTATGACAGTATGAAAGAAAGTCTATGGGATTGGAATACTTACACCAGAAATTACAGTTACTTTTGAAGAGATTTTACTGTGCTGTAAGTAGCTTTTTTTTTTTTTTGAGGACAATCCCTAAATTCCATAATTACGGAATTTTAGGTTGGAAATAAAGTTGATGAGTTACTTTATTCTGATTATAATTCATACAGATAAATAGTGATCACATTACCTTTAAAAAGTAAACATTTTAATTTTTATGAATAAAAATATATTTGAACTGCAGCTAGCACACTTGCATGTACTTTTCAAGCAGATTCACTTTTCTATAAAGTAAAAATGTTTACTATGGTGTTGCTCATATTTTATATCTTTAACAAAACTTGCATGAAAAACAGGATGCTGCTGTTAACATCCGTGGCTTGCTTTTATGATATTGGGCCAATATAAGTGAAGTTTTTATTACCATATTCAGTCCCTTCCCCATTTCATTGGTTAAGAGAAACAGAATTCTTTTTGTAAGCTGCTGAAGAGTGAAAATTTAAAGGCTGTTCAGACCTCAGTTGACAAGAAGGTCTGCTTAAAAGTGTATTTTTCTCATGGTAATCTTTCCTTTGGCACCAATATAAGAACAAGGAGCTAAGTCTGACAGATGCAACTTTTGGATACTTCTGTGCATGATCTGAACTCATTCATGCAGAACACGGAAATATTTTCTGTGGTTTTAAACAGCCTGAAATGTCATGAGGCATGCCTTACGTGCAACGAATATGAAGGGAGTAATTTTAACTTCTTGCATTGTGTCCAGGGACGGTAGTTCTCGGATGTAAGAAATGGGACTGTAGTGGAGTTGGAATTGGGAGCCGCTTTTCACATCAGTTTTGGTGAACAGTGAAGGCTTTTAATAGTTTTGTCAAAATCATTACCTTTCTGGTTGGAATTCACTTGATACCTCTCTCGCTTGGACTTTGGACATCTAGGAAGTATGTTTTCAACAAGGGAGAGCCGTCCATAAGTGACCTGCTAGCTAAGCTTTAACACCCAAAGCTCAGTCCACGCTCTTTTGTGCAGAAACATCCCAACTTGCAAAGTTTTGCAATGCTGCATAAAGGAAATGAATTCCATTTATGAAAAAATTCCTGCAAGTGATAACCGTCTCTGTAATGTCATGTGAAATTTCCACCGTGTTGATTTGTTTTTTGAAATGTTGGGACTTTTTTCCTTTAAGTTTCACGCAAATTTTCAATTTGTGAGTGCCGAGAAATGACCTTGATTTGTAATCCTTAATGCAAGTCTTTCAGAATCCATGCTGTAACAATGCTGTTATTAAATAAACAGATTAATACACAAAATTAATTATCCCAGAATAAAGTTTTGACCTGACTTGTAGTTCAGGTGGCAGGACTTACATGCTGGTACAAGTCAATAGTACAACTACGTGTATTTGTACAGCCTCACATATATTTGCACTTGCCCACATGCAGTTCTGCGCTGTGAGTTCTTGTAGAGTTGCAGAAGTAATAGCGTAGACAGGCTGCTGGTGGCTATTAATGGTTTTTAAGCCACCTGTTGTCTGGATTTGAACTAAAATACTCAAAATGCTACAGTTGCTGCCACCATGAAAAGAAATTACGTGGAAACTATGGAAAAAAGCCTAATGAAGGCAGCAACTGAAAAATTCCCGGATTAGGCTGATGGTTGACAAATGCCTTCTCGTTCCCCTTATTTCAACTAGCAATCCTTCTGTCATCAATGCAGGAATTTCAGCTGACTTAAAAGGACTTGCATCCAGTGAAACACACAATCATGGGGGAGAATAAGCACTGTAGCCAAGTTTAGATTAGTACATGTCTGACATTAATACCTGACCTATGTGTGGTGCTACTGTAAATAAAGCATGGTATCCCTATGTGAACAGAGTTTGTCAGTAAGTTACTTGGGTTTTTTAGTAGTTGGCTTTGGATTTCAGTTAGTGGAACGGATGGGTAAGGGGTGTCCCCGTGTGCTTCAAGCTCTATTCTGAAGTAAACACAGCACAACTTATGTAAAACTTGCCTTTACCCTATGCTTTATGGAGGATTGGCTTTGAAAGATGCCAGATTGGATACTGCAAAGTCAGGTCCCTGCTTTATGGAATACAGCAGTGGAAGCAGCTTGCTAGTCTGCTGTGCCCCTGTTGGTAACTTGAAATGAATTATCTTGAGGGTTGGTTTGGTGGTTTTTTTTTTTCTGGCCGTTAAATCCTTTAGCTAGGAGAGCACTTGCTAGCTTGTGTTTTCTGTAGATACTGAAGATCTCAAATGCATCTTCTTTTTGCCAGCTGCACTCTGTGCTTTGAGGCGAGAGCTAGATGATTAGTACTTCAAAGTTTAAGAGAGTAGACCCCCGCATATGCTTTTATGCCCCGTGAGGCTGTTGAAACTAGTGAAGGTGCGTGCTTTCATGCTCCCAGAGCTCCCTTTTAGTTTACCTGCTGCACGCCCTTTCACCCTTTACCTTTTCATTGCCAGCTGCCACAATAAGGTCAAGTTTGAGTCCTGCAGTTTCTGCTGTCCCTAGATGCTGTACAAGTGGTTTGTTTTTTGTGTGTTTTTTTTTTTAAATATCTGTCCCAAATAATTACTTCTCTTCTTGTGCATCCAAATCACACATTTGTAGACATATTAAAGACTTTCATATTACTTAGTGCTTGTTTACGTTGGAACAAGCTATGTCTGGGATTACCTGAGCATACCTGGGTTTTGGGTGTATGAGACATGCGACCAGGCTAAGAAAGAATACTCGATTTTTCGGTCATCCTTGATTCTTGGCCTAAGCGTTCAAACGCGCAGTTGTGATACCCTGTGCAGTCATGAAAAGTAGTGGCTGTGTCCAGCTGCTCTTTGTGGAAAGAGTCAGGGAAGGGTTTGGCTTGCTAGGAGTTGGTCTAAAGGAAGCACAGAGTAAATTTCTTGGGAGTTTATGGATGTCATTAAAAAGCTTGTGTGCAAAGAATTTAATTGCCTTTTTATTTTGTATTTGCAAAAAATAAAATCCTTTGAATACTTGATCAAAGTGGGTACTAATGCTTTTTAAAAAAAGCTGAAATTTGTGGATATACGTCTGTCTGCACCATTTGGAGATGACGGCAAAAAGGCAGGTGAGAGATCGGACATGAAACCTGACTTGCTCTACTCCTAGGAGTTTATTTCCTGCAAGCAGAAAGTAACAACTGTCAAGCTGGATCTGTTCCCTTTCTCTGGAGGCTGACATGGGTGCGTACTGGTACATTTTGTTGCCAGGTGCGTGTTTCTGTATTGCTGTAAGGGCTCTGCCATTGAAGGAACAAGGTGGCGATATTAAGTGGAGGAACTTAACTTTCCCTTTCGTTCTTCTACCCTTTTTCACATCAAAGTTGTAATTTTTTCCACCATATGCTTTCTCTAGGCTAGCCCTGATCATTACTGCAGCTTAAGGCACAGTAGCAAGCACCAGAGACTGGTCCTGAGAGCTAAGAGGGTATGCAGAGCTTTTTTTTAAGGTAGGAATGTCTCACCTGCTTTTCATTTTTCTTGATATAACAACAGAGATTAGGGTAGAGAGATCTCATTTATCAGGCAGATAAGTGGGATCTAGAAACTGAAATTACTACCAGTAACTCCATGTGGGGAGCTACAGAGAGTCCTACCATATTACAGTTTAATAATCTGAAGAAACGGTGATGTATAAGCAGCAAGCCACTATAATTTCTTATCATTAAAATCTTGATTGACAGTGCAAATAAAGCCAACATCAAGTTGATTGCATCAAGTTGGTCAAGGAATAAAAAAAAACAAAACCAAATATGACCCACCTAAAAATAAAACAAAACCCAAACCAACAAAATCTCCCCACCCAACTATCTGGATTCTTGAGACTTACTAACATTTCTTATAATTTCCCCATTCTTCTCACAGGCTGGGTGGTTTTCAACCAGCTGAAATACCATCTCTTTTTCTAACAACATAAGAGATGGTGATGAGTTACCACACTCAGGTACCTGAGATTAAGGCCTCTCCCCTTGTGGCTGCTGTGACTGCAAAACTGGATTGTCTAGGAGTTTCATGGACTAAGAAATGATTCTTCTTGGCCTAAGCATGAGGATTACCCTAAACCTTGAAAACGATGCTGCAGCCAAGGCCCAAAGCAATCAATCACCTCATAAATCCGACTGAGGGTTTCCTATGTGTTTGCACTGGGGCAGGAAAGGTCCCCAAATAAAAAAGTTCTCAGCCAGGCAGCTACATTACTGTATTCTAAGTCAATGAACCAGTTCCAGGTCATTAAAATATGGGCTTGTACTACAAATAATCTTGGTAACCACATGTGGGTTTTGTTGTTGTCCTGGTGAACTGGCTCTTAAGTACTGTGGCACCTAGATTGCCTAAGCAACCCAATCCCAAACCCCACCATGAGAGGGGACTTCAGCAAGGTGTTATACTTGCTTATGTGATTCCAGGCGTGTAAGCAGCTGTAGTGGCTACTAATAAAAAAGCGTGGTGCTGTTTTGGAGCAATAAAGTAACACTTCCTTTAAATGCTGATGCTCTCCTACCTACTCTTGAAGTGCATTCTCACTTTTATGCTGTCTTTACAAGAGAACAAGGAAGCTATGATCCCAAATCTTGGCTAGGCCATAAGCAGTAGGATCACCTTCTGCTCTTTCATGAAGAAGTGCAGCTGTTGCATGTTGCCCCATCTGAAGGGTCTGCCTTTCTTAATTGCAAAAGGACTACAGCTTCCCTCACGTTTCCTGGCCCAGATACCCTTGTGCTGCTGTTCACCCACAGCTCCTAGACTCCTAAAATTAAACAAGCTTTCATGTACATGCTTCAACTCTTCTAGTATGATATACTTACCATCTTGCAACTGACTGCAGAGCCCACAGGACTAGCACCAGGATGTACCTTCAACAAAGATTCTAGATAGCACAGATGCATCCCTGTAATTCACAGGACTGAAGAAGTGGAATGAGCGTCACCCACACTGTAAGTCACACTAAGCACACAGAAGGCATAAAAGGCATTCATCAGGCTGATTTAATCTTTGAAAGGCTCTATACTCTCTTAGGTCTCAAAAAGTGAATTTGCTCTGTATTACCACATGAAGGCTGGAAAGCTTTTTTGCAACATGCCCCCATACATAACCAATAAGAAGCTTACATATTAGGGCTTAATCATTCTACTCATTTATTGTGAATCTTCTGCAGCTTCCTTCAAAGCAAACCTGTTCTGAAAAAAACCATGTTGATCGTAGGTTTGTTCTCCTTACCCACTTCTGCAGGTTTCTCCGTTAGGTTGAAGTCACCCAGGACAGCAGCATGCATCCCCTGTAAGCAGTACTGCTTTCGAGTATGCTTTTGCTCGTCTTGCTGTGGATTATGCCGCAGAGTACCTGGCCACTGTTCTCCTCCAACACTGAAGGTTGTTAAAGGAGGGGAACAGCATCTCTATCTTTGGACTCTGAAACTAACCTTTTCATCTTCTTGTGCATATCCTCTTATGAACAGTGCTTTGAATAAGGCAGAGTATCTAAAAACATCTCCTCAGTGGTGTAACTTGGCCGCCTTTATTTGACTTCTGTTGGTGTATTTTGAGAATGAAACTATGGTACTGGGCAGTCTGTGAGCTGCGTAGTAATGCACAGTGCAGAAACATCTTCAGGTTCATTTTTGAAAAAGAGTCGAAATGATGCATCGTTTAAGGCAGACGTTCAGTTGTCACAACTGCAGCCATTTTATAATGTAGTAATTTTTCTTTCCAATCCTAAGCAATGATACTCCATTCTTGAGAATATGCTGTCCGAGAATAAGAACAGTCTCAGGATTAGTTACTCGAATCCCATTTATTGAAACTCCACCATCTGTAATTTTCTGGTACCTAAAAAAAAAAAAAAAAAACCAAACAAAAAAGCAAACAAACAAAAACCCAACAACCAGTAATTGCAAGAACCACTTATTTATTGCTGTTAAGTATTGAAAATTCAGTTAAGGGTTTTTCAATTGGATCCATAATTGACTAAATTTTAATTCTCTTGAGCTTTACTTTAAGTCCAGGTCAAGAGTGACTGAAATTAACCTTAGCCTCTGCCACTCCCATTCTTTCTGAGAGGTACAAGGAAACTTAGGCTGTTGGCTTAGCCTGTCCCTGTATCAGGTGTACATTTTACACCTAAGGTACATGAGACTGCATTATCCTACACTTTCACTTCAAAAGGGAATAAAGCCACCTGGTCGCCTACTCTTCACTGCCGGTATGTGGATGGGTAGCATGTTTCTACTTGATTCGGCTGTCCCAATCGTTTAACTTCTGAAAGCATACCACTACAACCTGTTTACATGAGGTGTTACCAAAGCGCACAGGTGATTACATACCCACTAGGTCCATCTTGAATGGCATTGGCTTTGCGACACAAGTCAAGAACGTTCATTCCAGGTTCAAGCATCAATTCGGCTGAAGGAGCTTGTTTAAAAAGTTCCTGTAATTCTTGGTCAGACATGGCTTCCAATGCCTCCACGCTGCTGTAGTAAAGGGCCTTAGTACACCTGTGAGAACAAGGATCATTCAAAATACAGTGCTAGTCTCATCTTCACACAAAGTGCTACTCAGCGAATCAGACTGCCCTCCCCAACTCTTCTGAGGGTCCACACAGTAACAGAAATACTTGAAGCACACCCCAATGTGGTTTTTTATCGTAACCCACTGCACTGCAATCTTTTTTGATATTGCTGATGTATTTTCAAGTCTACAGAATTACTACCTTTTTCTCTTTTAGCAGCTGAGCAACAACTAACTGCCTGAAAGTAGTCCCTGAAAAGCTATGGGTAATTACCATTGAATAAATCGGAAAGAAAACTGCTCGACAAATCAAACTTCACCTCTTAGCAGATTCTAGCCCCTCTCTACCATGAACAAGCTTGGTTACTTCTGCGGCAAGTCGTTTCTGAGGGCCCCATTTTTCAGGTTCTTTAGCATGCATTGCCATGATGTGGTCAATCTCCTCAAGAGGAAGGAAGGTGAAGAGTTTCAGGTATCTACGAGCAAGGAAAAAAATGATTTTGTCTATATAGCCATTGTTACAGATTTCCTGCCTTTGTCATTCAAACTTCATCAACCATGCAAAAATGACTCTTAATCAATTTAAGGAATCCGTATTACAAATATTCTGTCCTTTCAAACAAGGCTTTGGTTTTGCCCACATGCTTCAGCTTACCAGGATAACTCACGTTTTATTTGATGTTCCACTTAGGGCAATGTCTTCAGACATGAGATCATGTCAAATGCTTTTGTAAAGCTTGTATTGCAATTGACAGCTTGGTTTTGTCTTGAAACATTTCCTTTATAGCCTTTATAGGATTTATTGCCATTGTGCGTCAACTAACAAGGTTTTGTGGCATTTCGCATCAGCATATTGTGCAACTACTCATTTATACGAGTATCTCAACAGAAGATTATTTAGGATAGTCAAGAATGTAAAGGTGCGTTATCTAAGCACAGTCCATTTTAATGGACCCGCAGTAGTACGACATGTAGTATATTACAAAAGGTACCTTTTCTGTTACAAAGTCTGAACGCATGAAACATTTTAATGTGAAGCACCCACACACCCTTATCAGTCTGAAAAGCGCTGTGGATGCAGAACCTACATTTGAACCATCAGGGCATAAAGCTTTGAGAGAGGTAACTGAGTTTCGAGGCAGGTCACGCTATGAGAGGGAAGTACATGCCTGAGGTTTCTGAAGACTGCGATTTGACAGTAATCTTGGAGTTTAAAGAAAAGCAGATTTAAAAGAGAACGTATAGCAACTTACTCAAGTTAACATAATGCCCTGAATAAAGCTATTGGCTCTTTATTTTCAGCTGCCATCTAACTGGCACACCAGCATGGACGCTAGCCATTCAAAGGCTGCAACCTGTCAAATGGCATGTCTCGTATTTTTGCTACCCTTTCATCTTCTCATTGTATGATTTTAATATTTCTACAGTGGTCAGTAAGAATATGAGTTATGTGCGGTTGACGTGGATTGAGAGGTAGCACAATGAATCCAAGCCCAGGTTTTGGTCATTGGAATTGCTCTGTCCTAAGTAACGGTAAGTTCAGGATTTTGTCTTTGTCTGTGCTACAGCTTTATGTAGTAGTTGGGCAGTGTAACTGTCTCCTAGGCATGTTTTTATCTCGACCAGTGGTCTCCAAAGTGGGGTGCCAGCACCCCAGAGGGTACACAAGATGATCCACTGGGGTGCAAGAAGAAAATGTTCGAACTTCAGTAGTGCATTTAGATAACCTGTAAGTAAATATACATGTATTGGGAGTGCATGCTCAAAATTTTTCTGCCGTTAGGGGCGCATGATCAAAGTGATTTGGAGACCACTAATCTAGACAGTTAATACAATCATAAATAGAATCATAGAATTGTTTAGGTTGGAAAAGACCTTTAAGATCATCCAGTCCAACCATTAGCCTAACACTACCAAGTCCACCACTATGCCAGTTAAGGGTAGCATAATAATTAATTTCATGTTTCCTGGCTTGGTGGCTGGATTATTTTTTAATGAAAGTAAAATCTAGGAATCATTAAGGTTGGAAAGGACCTCTAAGATCATCAGTCCAACTGTCAACCCAACACCACCATGTCCACTAAACCATGTCCCAAAGTGCCACGTCTACATGTTTTTTGAACGCCTCCAGGGATGGTGACTCCACCACTTCCCTGGGCAGCCTGTTCCAATGTTTGGCAACCATTTCCGTGAAGAAATTTTTCCTAATATCCAGCCTAAACCTCCCCTGACACAGCTTGAGCCCATTTCCTCTCGTCCTATCGCTAACTACCTGGGAGAAGAGACCAACACCCACCTCACTACAACCTCCTTTCAGGTAGTTGTAGAGAGCGATAAGGTCTCCCCTCAGCCTCCTCTTCTCCAGGCTAAACAACCCCAGTTCCCTCAGCCGCTCCTCATAAGGCCTGTGCTCCAGACCCTTCACCAGCCTTGCTGCCCTTCTCTGGACACGCTCCAGCACCTCAATGCCTTTCTTGTATTGAGGGGCCCAAAACTGAACACAGTATTTGAGATGCAGCCTCACCAGTGCTGAGTACAGGGGGGATGATCACTTCCCTGCTCCTGCTGGCCACACTATTCCCGATACAAGCCAGGATGCTGTTGGCCTTCTTGGCCACCTGGGCACACTGCTGGCTCATGTTCAGCCGGCTGTCAACGAACACCCCCAGGTCCTTTTCGGCCAGGCAGCTTTCCAGCCACTCTTCCCCAAGCCTGTAGCGTTACATGGGGTTGTTGCGACCGAAGTGCAGGACCCAGCACTTGGCCTTGTTGAACCTCATACAATTTGCCTCGGCCCATCGACCCAACCTGTCCAGGTCCCTCTGCAGGGCCATCCTACCCCTGAGCAGATCAACACTCCCACCCAATTTGGTGTCATCTGCAGACTTACTGAAGGCGCACTCAATCCCCTCATCCAGATTGTTGATAAAGATATTAAACAAGACTGGCCCCAAAACAGAGCCCTGGGGAACACCACTTGTGACCGGTCACCAATTGGATTTAACTCCACTCACCACAACTCTCTGGGCTCAGCCACCCAGCCAGTTTTTTACCCAGCAAAGCGTACACCTGCCTACGTCATGAGCTGCCAGCTTCCTTAGAATGCTGTGGGAGATGGTGTCAAAGGCTTTACTAAAGTCCAGGTAGATGACATCCACAGCCTTTCCCTCATCCACTAGGCAGGTCACCAGGTCATAGAAGGAGATCAGGTTGGTCAAGCAGGACCTGCCTTTCATGAACCCATGCTGGCTGGGCCTGATCCCCTGGTTGACGTGCACATGCCTGTTGAGTTCACTCAAGATGAACCGCTCCATAGTCTTTCCTGGCACCGAGGTCAGGCTGACAGGCCCGTAGTTCCCTGGATCCTCCTTCTGGCTCTTCTTGTAGATGGGCATCACATTGGCAAGTCTCCAGTCATCAGGGACCTCCCCTGTTAACCAGGACTGCTGACAGATGATGGAGAGTGGCTTGGCAAGCTCCTCTGCCAGCTCCCTCTGTACTCTCGGGTAGATCCCATCCGGCCCCATAGACTTGTGAGTATCCAGGTGGTGACACAGGAACTTCTTGGGTTTTTTCCTAACGAGGCGCTATTTCAATTTGCTTAGGGATATGCAGTTTTTAATGTGATGCAGTTAAGTAGCTTGCAAATAGAATATGGTGTTTCTGGATACGTCATACTAGGTAAAAACTTGTAGTAATTGCTATGTATTAAACTGCAGTTGCTTATTACTCAGCAGGAGAGATTTCATACAATACTGTGATGTTACGTTACTGAAAGTAACAAGCTTCATAAGAGAAAGTCACCCCACTGCCAGAACAAAATGTGTTGTGCTTTACTTGTTTGTTCATCCGCATTCTAATTTTATGATGCATATGCCAACATACAGAGACAGGTTCCACTATCCTGTATACTTAGGAACCAGTCATGCCTGTTTATTTAATGAACGTATAGACATAATTAACACATACTCCTACAAGGAGGTTACGTTGCATGTATCCACACAAAACAGTTACAGAGGACAGTTAGGATCAGGTTTTATAAACAATGACAAAAAGCAAGATGAAGAAAAACTACTTACTTTTCAACTATGTTATCTTGTTGTCTGACAAAGAACTGATACAGCTCAAATGGAGAAGTCTTATCTCTGTTTAGCCAAACTGCATTGCCAGCAGTCTTTCCCAGTTTATCTCCAGTAGTACTGGTAATAAGAGGCACAGTAATTCCAAACACATCTGTTCCTGTCATCCTGAGAAGAAGAAGAGTCACTACATGTTAAAAAAAAATAAAACTAATCACATCTTGGTAAAATTGAGTAAGAGTCAGGCATTCTGTAAGATTCTATCCTCGATATAAAGCAGTTAAATAAAGAGTGCTTTAGGAAAAAAAAAAACCTTGAACTAAAATAATTTAAGTTCTTTTGTGTGTAACAAATAAGTTTGCATACTTTAAATAAGTAGTTTCATGAGCAACAACGCTAGCAAGTTCAAGCGTCCTGTACGTTTTGTCTTCTGCTCTGAGCACTAACTGAAGCTGCTTGTGTGGCTGGGACCCTTGCAAGGCTTGTCTTCCGTGCCGATTCTCTAACATCGTGTAACAGTCAAGCACGTACTGAAGCAGAAGCCACGTACTCACTCATTTGCTTGTGTACTTCTGCGAATTTTGTAAGAGTCACACCAGATTTGGTGGATAAGCAAAAGCTCATCATCATCAGGTTTCATTTTATTCCCGAGAGAAGAAACGCAACCACCTTTGCCAACACACCACAACTGCCGCTACCTGGGTGCGGTTACGCTCGAATGCGTTTGCCAGCAGCAGACCTGCCCCGATGCTGTCCCGGGTTTCAGGGTATGCGATTTCGGCTCTCGGGCAAACAGATGCACTAAACCAAGAACCCACCCCTCCTGTTAAAAACTCTAATTAATGTTTGATGGAAAAGGCTACCACCGCGGCCCCTATGTACGCGTGTGCCAGGCTCACGGTCAGGACAACCGGTTTTCCTCATCAAACCCCCCACTTTTGCCCAACGCCAGCTCTCCGAGGGGCGACTTCTCCTCCGGGCGCCTTCGGGACGGCCAACACGAAGCCGGGCAGATTTAGGCCCCCCGGCGCCCCGACCCCGCTCCCCGCCGCCGGGGCCGACGCTCCCCGAGCCGGAGGGCGCCGCCTCGCCCTCGGGAGGGGCCCCGCCGCGCCCGCCCCCCGCTCCCCCCGGCCCGGGCGTACTTGGTGACGAGCTCGTAGCCGGACATGATGTTGCCCATCTGGTCGGCGCCCCCCAGCTGGATGCGGCAGCCGTGGCGCCGGTGGAGGTAGAGGAAGTCGTAGGCCTGCAGCGCCGGGTAGAGGAACTCGGCCAGGCTCATGCCCTCGGGGCTGCGCAGCCGCGCCTGGCAGCTCTGCCGGCTCAGCAGCGTGCCCATGCGGAGCCGGCCGCCCGCCCCGCCGAGGAAGCGGAGCAGCGGCTGCCGGCCCAGCCAGCGGGCGTTGTCCAGCAGCGCGGCCCGCCCCAGCCGCCCGCCGCCCGCCGCCCAGAACAGCTCGCGGTGGTTCTGGAAGAGCCGCCCCAGGCCGGCCCGCAGCCCCCGCGCGTGCGCCCGCACCCGCTCCGCCGGCAGCGGCTCCCGCGCCCGCTCCCGGCCGCTGGGGTCCCCGAGGCGCGCCGTGGCCCCGCCCACCACGGCGATGACGTCGTGGCCGGCCCGCTGGAAGTGGAGGAGCGCCATGACGGCCAGCAGGTGCCCGACGTGCAGCGAGTCGGCCGTGGGGTCGAAGCCGCAGTAGGCGGTGAGGGGCGGGCGGCCCGGCTCCAGCAGCGCCGGCAGCTGCTCCTCCGCGACCTGCGCCGGGAACACCTCCTGGAAGAGGCCGCGCTCGCACTGCTCCGCCAGCAGCCCCCCGGCGCCCCGGGCCCGCCGCGGCTGCTCGTGGGCCCGCCGACGGAGGGGCAGCGGCGGCGGGGCCCGGCGCGGGCCGCCCCACAGCCCCGCCGCCCGCCCGCAGCACCGGCCCAGCGCGGGCGCCGCCATCTTGCGCGGGGGACGCTGGGAGCGGGGCGGGGCCGCGGGGCGCTGGCGGCGGGCGGGGCGGGCCGGGGCTGCCGGGGAGGGGCTCCCGGCGCCGCCCCCGCCCCCGAAGCGGGACCCGGGGGGACCCCGGGCTGGGTTAGGGCGGTGCGAGTGTGGCCCCGGTACGGTGGGGAGGACCCGGGGGAAGGTTTTGACGGCCGGCGGCGAGGGCGGGGCAGGCCAGGCCTGTGCGCCGGCTGGCGGCGGTCCCTCGGGGTATCAGGGAAGATGCAGACGGAGAGGCGGTGTGTTGGCTCCTCCTCCGCCTTTTGCCAGCCCGACGTACCGGGCTTTCAGCTGCTTTCGGGCCAAAATACTTGCGTTGGCCGTCAGCCCTCCGGCTTTGACACGGTTTGCATGAAAAACAGGACGCTGCTGTTAACATCCGTGGCTTGCTTTTACGATATTGGGCCAATATAAGTGAAGTTTTTGTTACCGTATTCAGTCCCTTCCCCATTTCATCGGTTAAGAGAAACAGAATTCTTTTTGTAAGCCGCTGAAGAGTGAAAATTTAAAGGCTGTTCAGACCTCAGTTGACAAGAAGGTCTGCTTAAAAGTGTATTTTTCTCATGGTAATCTTTCCTTTGGCACCAATATAAGAACAAGGAGCTAAGTCTGACAGATGCAACTTTTGGATACTTCTGTGCACGATCTGAACTCATTCATGCAGAACACGGAAATATTTTCTGTGGTTTTAAACAGCCTGAAATGTCATGAGGCATGCCTTACGTGCAACGAATATGAAGGGAGTAATTTTAACTTCTTGCATTGTGTCCAGGGACGGTAGTTCTCGGATGTAAGAAATGGGACTGTAGTGGAGTTGGAATTGGGAGCCGCTTTTCACATCAGTTTTGGTGAACAGTGAAGGCTTTTAATAGTTTTGTCAAAATCATTACCTTTCTGGTTGGAATTCACTTGATACCTCTCTCGCTTGGACTTTGGACATCTAGGAAGTATGTTTTCAACAAGGGAGAGCCGTCCATAAGTGACCTGCTAGCTAAGCTTTAACACCCAAAGCTCAGTCCACGCTCTTTTGTGCAGAAACATCCCGACTTGCAAAGTTTTGCAATGCTGCATAAAGGAAATGAATTCCATTTATGAAAAAATTCCTGCAAGTGATAACCGTCTCTGTAATGTCATGTGAAATTTCCACCGTGTTGATTTGTTTTTTGAAATGTTGGGACTTTTTTCCTTTAAGTTTCACGCAAATTTTCAATTTGTGAGTGCCGAGAAATGACCTTGATTTGTAATCCTTAATGCAAGTCTTTCAGAATCCATGCTGTAACAATGCTGTTATTAAATAAACAGATTAATACACAAAATTAATTATCCCAGAATAAAGTTTTGACCTGACTTGTAGTTCAGGTGGCAGGACTTACATGCTGGTACAAGTCAATAGTACAACTACGTGTATTTGTACAGCCTCACATATATTTGCACTTGCCCACATGCAGTTCTGCGCTGTGAGTTCTTGTAGAGTTGCAGAAGTAATAGCGTAGACAGGCTGCTGGTGGCTATTAATGGTTTTTAAGCCACCTGTTGTCTGGATTTGAACTAAAATACTCAAAATGCTACAGTTGCTGCCACCATGAAAAGAAATTACGTGGAAACTATGGAAAAAAGCCTAATGAAGGCAGCAACTGAAAAATTCCCGGATTAGGCTGATGGTTGACAAATGCCTTCTCGTTCCCCTTATTTCAACTAGCAATCCTTCTGTCATCAATGCAGGAATTTCAGCTGACTTAAAAGGACTTGCATCCAGTGAAACACACAATCATGGGGGAGAATAAGCACTGTAGCCAAGTTTAGATTAGTACATGTCTGACATTAATACCTGACCTATGTGTGGTGCTACTGTAAATAAAGCATGGTATCCCTATGTGAACAGAGTTTGTCAGTAAGTTACTTGGGTTTTTTAGTAGTTGGCTTTGGATTTCAGTTAGTGGAACGGATGGGTAAGGGGTGTCCCCGTGTGCTTCAAGCTCTATTCTGAAGTAAACACAGCACAACTTATGTAAAACTTGCCTTTACCCTATGCTTTATGGAGGATTGGCTTTGAAAGATGCCAGATTGGATACTGCAAAGTCAGGTCCCTGCTTTATGGAATACAGCAGTGGAAGCAGCTTGCTAGTCTGCTGTGCCCCTGTTGGTAACTTGAAATGAATTATCTTGAGGGTTGGTTTGGTGGTTTTTTTTTTTCTGGCCGTTAAATCCTTTAGCTAGGAGAGCACTTGCTAGCTTGTGTTTTCTGTAGATACTGAAGATCTCAAATGCATCTTCTTTTTGCCAGCTGCACTCTGTGCTTTGAGGCGAGAGCTAGATGATTAGTACTTCAAAGTTTAAGAGAGTAGACCCCCGCATATGCTTTTATGCCCCGTGAGGCTGTTGAAACTAGTGAAGGTGCGTGCTTTCATGCTCCCAGAGCTCCCTTTTAGTTTACCTGCTGCACGCCCTTTCACCCTTTACCTTTTCATTGCCAGCTGCCACAATAAGGTCAAGTTTGAGTCCTGCAGTTTCTGCTGTCCCTAGATGCTGTACAAGTGGTTTGTTTTTTGTGTGTTTTTTTTTTTAAATATCTGTCCCAAATAATTACTTCTCTTCTTGTGCATCCAGATCACACATTTGTAGACATATTAAAGACTTTCATATTACTTAGTGCTTGTTTACGTTGGAACAAGCTATGTCTGGGATTACCTGAGCATACCTGGGTTTTGGGTGTATGAGACATGCGACCAGGCTAAGAAAGAATACTCAATTTTTCGGTCATCCTTGATTCTTGGCCTAAGCGTTCAAATGCGCAGTTGTGATACCCTGTGCAGTCATGAAAAGTAGTGGCTGTGTCCAGCTGCTCTTTGTGGAAAGAGTCAGGGAAGGGTTTGGCTTGCTAGGAGTTGGTCTAAAGGAAGCACGGAGTAAATTTCTTGGGAGTTTATGGATGTCATTAAAAAGCTTGTGTGCAAAGAATTTAATTGCCTTTTTATTTTGTATTTGCAAAAAATAAAATCCTTTGAATACTTGATCAAAGTGGGTACTAATGCTTTTTAAAAAAAGCTGAAATTTGTGGATATACGTCTGTCTGCACCATTTGGAGATGACGGCAAAAAGGCAGGTGAGAGATCGGACATGAAACCTGACTTGCTCTACTCCTAGGAGTTTATTTCCTGCAAGCAGAAAGTAACAACTGTCAAGCTGGATCTGTTCCCTTTCTCTGGAGGCTGACATGGGTGCGTACTGGTACATTTTGTTGCCAGGTGCGTGTTTCTGTATTGCTGTAAGGGCTCTGCCATTCAAGGAACAAGGTGGCGATATTAAGTGGAGGAACTTAACTTTCCCTTTCGTTCTTCTACCCTTTTTCACATCAAAGTTGTAATTTTTTCCACCATATGCTTTCTCTAGGCTAGCCCTGATCATTACTGCAGCTTAAGGCACAGTAGCAAGCACCAGAGACTGGTCCTGAGAGCTAAGAGGGTATGCAGAGCTTTTTTTTAAGGTAGGAATGTCTCACCTGCTTTTCATTTTTCTTGATATAACAACAGAGATTAGGGTAGAGAGATCTCATTTATCAGGCAGATAAGTGGGATCTAGAAACTGAAATTACTACCAGTAACTCCATGTGGGGAGCTACGGAGAGTCCTACCATATTACAGTTTAATAATCTGAAGAAACGGTGATGTATAAGCGGCAAGCCACTATAATTTCTTATCATTAAAATCTTGATTGACAGTGCAAATAAAGCCAACATCAAGTTGATTGCATCAAGTTGGTCAAGGAATAAAAAAAAACAAAACCAAATATGACCCACCTAAAAATAAAACAAAACCCAAACCAACAAAATCTCCCCACCCAACTATCTGGATTCTTGAGACTTACTAACATTTCTTATAATTTCCCCATTCTTCTCACAGGCTGGGTGGTTTTCAACCAGCTGAAATACCATCTCTTTTTCTAACAACATAAGAGATGGTGATGAGTTACCACACTCAGGTACCTGAGATTAAGGCCTCTCCCCTTGTGGCTGCTGTGACTGCAAAACTGGATTGTCTAGGAGTTTCATGGACTAAGAAATGATTCTTCTTGGCCTAAGCATGAGGATTACCCTAAACCTTGAAAACGATGCTGCAGCCAAGGCCCAAAGCAATCAATCACCTCATAAATCTGACTGAGGGTTTCCTATGTGTTTGCACTGGGGCAGGAAAGGTCCCCAAATAAAAAAGTTCTCAGCCAGGCAGCTACATTACTGTATTCTAAGTCAATGAACCAGTTCCGGGTCATTAAAGTATGGGCTTATACTACAAATAATCTTGGTAACCACATGTGGGTTTTGTTGTTGTTCTGGTGACCTGGCTGTTAAGTACTGTGGCACCTAGATTACCTAATCAATGTAGATGGGTCGCCTGTTTCTACTTGCTGTCCTAATTGTTTAACTTCTGAAAGCATACCACTACAACCTGTTTACATGAGGTGCATTGGCTTTGCGACACAAGTCAAGAACGTTCATTCCAGGTTCAAGCATCAATTCGGCTGAAGGAGCTTGTTTAAAAAGTTCCTGTAATTCTTGGTCAGACATGGCTTCCAATGCCTCCACGCTGCTGTAGTAAAGGGCCTTAGTACACCTGTGAGAACAAGGATCATTCAAAATACAGTGCTAGTCTCATCTTCACACAAAGTGCTACTCAGCGAATCAGACTGCCCTCCCCAACTCTTCTGGGGGTCCACACAGTAACAGAAATACTTGAAGCACACCCCAATGTGGTTTTTTATCGTAACCCACTGCACTGCAATCTTTTTTGATATTGCTGATGTATTTTTAAGTCTACAGAATTACTACCTTTTTCTCTTTTAGCAGCTGAGCAACAACTAACTGCCTGAAAGTAGTCCCTGAAAAGCTATGGGTAATTACCATTGAATAAATCGGAAAGAAAACTGCTCGACAAATCAAACTTCACCTCTTAGCAGATTCTAGCCCCTCTCTACCATGAACAAGCTTGGTTACTTCTGCGGCAAGTCGTTTCTGAGGGCCCCATTTTTCGGGTTCTTTAGCATGCATTGCCATGATGTGGTCAATCTCCTCAAGAGGAAGGAAGGTGAAGAGTTTCAGGTATCTACGAGCAAGGAAAAAAATGATTTTGTCTATATAGCCATTGTTACAGATTTCCTGCCTTTGTCATTCAAACTTCATTAACCATGCAAAAATGACTCTTAATCAATTTAAGGAATCCGTATTACAAATATTCTGTCCTTTCAAACAAGGCTTTGGTTTTGCCCACATGCTTCAGCTTACCAGGATAACTCACGTTTTATTTGATGTTCCACTTAGGGCAATGTCTTCAGACATGAGATCATGTCAAATGCTTTTGTAAAGCTTGTATTGCAATTGACAGCTTGGTTTTGTCTTGAAACATTTCCTTTACAGTATTTATTGCCATTGTGTGTCAACTAACAAGGTTTTGTGTTGTATTCGTAGTAGTTGCACAATATGCCGATGCGAAATGCCACTGCTGTTCTGTGGTGGTCATGGGACAGAAGTATGCGATGTATTGACAAGTGAGTATCTCAACAGGAAGATTATTTGGGATAGTCAAGAATGTAAAGGTGCGTTATCTAAGCACTGTCCATTTTAACGGACCCGCAGTAGTACGAACTGCAGTATATTACAAAAGGTACCTTTTCTGTTACAAAGTCTGAACGCATGAAATGTTGGAAGGTGAAGTACCCACACACCCTTCTTGTCAGTGTGAAAAGCGCTGTGGATGCAGAACCTACATTTGAACCATCAGGGCATAAATTTTTGAGAGAGGTAACTTGAGTTACAAGGCAGGTCACGCTATGAGAGCGAAGTATATGGCAGGGCATGGGAAGCTGAAAAGTCCTTGCCTAGCAGAAGCAGTACTTAGCAACAACTAAACCATGAGCGTGTTATCAACATTCTTCTCATCCAAAATCCAAAACACAGCACTGTGCCAGGTACTAGGAAGAAAATTAACTGTATCCCAGCTGAAACCAGGACAAGAACTTAAAAACTCCAGAATTTATAAACTTGAAAAGTCTGAGGCTGTTTAAAACACTTTCTTGGTGGGATTTAATACAAAATTGGATTCAATGTCTTCAGGTGTATTTTACTTGCCCATGAACTTCCTTGTTCTTCCCAGCTGTATTGTTAGTTAAGTAAATCACTTCTGCTCGCATTGCAGCACAGAGAGAGGGCTTGCACCAGTCACCTGCCACTTCAAGGAACTGCCAGTCCAAGAAAAACAATGTTCGTGTTGTTATTTTTCTAGCATTTTCCAGAACTGTTCACTTCTCCTTTTGACTGACTTCCTGCTTCAGTACAACAAAATGACGAGTCTACTTCAATTTAGTAAGAGTAGTAAAAGATGCTGAAAAAACTTTGGAAATCCCATATGCTTGGTGTGCTTTGATGCTTCCCTAAAGCACTGTAGTAGGAGGAAGTCAGCAGTAACTAAAAAAAAAAGGTGTGAACAGCATGTTTGAGTGTGGAAAGTAATATTAACTCTTTTAGAGAAATGATATTCTATGATTCTATGAATTCATATGATTCATAGAACTATGATTCATAGAAACATAGAATCGTTTAGGCCGGAACAGACCTTTAAGATCACAAAGTCCAACCATAAACACAACACTGCCAAGTCCACCACTAAACCATGTCCTTAAGCACCACATCTATATGACTTTTAAACACCTTCAGGAATGGTGGCTCAGCCACTTCCCTTGGTAGCCTGTTCCAATGTTTGGCAACCCTTTCCATGAAGAACTTTTTCCTAATATCCAGTCTAAACCTCCCCTGGTGTAACTTGCGTCTGTTTCCTCTTGTCGTAATACTTGTTACTTGGTAGAAGAGACTGACACCCACCTCACTACAAGCTCCTTTCAGGTAGTTGTAGACAGCAATAAGGTCTCCCCTGAACAACCCCAGTTCCCTCATACAATTTGTGCTCTAGACCCTTCAGCAGCTTTCCAGCCACTCTTCCCCAAGCCTGTAGTGTTGCATGGGATTATTGTGACCCAAGTGCAGGACCCAGCACTTAGCTTTGTTTGAACCTCATACAATTGGCCTTGGCCCATCAATCCAGCCTGTCCAGATCCCTCTGTAGAGTCTTTCTACCCTCAAGCAGATTAACACTCCCACCCAACTTGGTGTCATCTGCAAGCTTACTCAGGGGGCACTCAATCCCCTCATCCAAATCATTGATAAAGATATTAAACAGAACTGGCCCCTTATAACAAGCTCTTCCAGTCTTGGACAGTCCTGCTTTGTATATTGATTACATATGTAAGTATTGGCAGACTGTGTATTTCAGAGGTGAATATACATCATAAAATAGGAGGTATTTAGATTGTCCAATTACTCTTGAGTTCATACAGCCCAGAGAAGGTGTTTTATTAGAGATTTGAGCAGTGCTAAATAATAATACCAGTACAAATCTATCTTTTAATTCATCACTTTAAGTTACGGGAGAGCATTTACATGTGTGTAGTGGTCATAGGTCAACATCTAGTTGTCCTGGTCAACTTCTCCAATTCACCAAATTGATCTCCACATGGCATACAAATATTGACAGGGTGGGTCCAAGGTAGTGTCAAAGGCGAAATGGAGCGTGCATGACTGTGAGTCACAGGAGAGAAGGAAGATATAAAAGCATCAGTTTTGCCACTTGAAAGCTATTCCTATTGAAGACTTCTTGCTAACAGACCTGCAGGTAAGTGAAATATGGAATCGTTCTGTTATATCACGTTGGGGATAAACATAGAATCATAGAATCATAGAATCGTTTAGGTTGGAAAAGACCTTTAAGATCATCCAGTCCAACCATTAACCTACACTACCAAGTCCACATGATGGAAGAAAATCAGGTTTTGGTGGAAAATAATGAAAGAAGGAAAAAAAAAAAAAGTCCATTAAGCATTGGTGAGCTAATCCTAAAGTGATGAAGTATCTATCCATGGGAAATACTTAATGCTTGCACTGACGGTGTTTTATAAGAAAAGGTGCTGTGAAGTACTTTGTCATTGGACTGGTAGTTGCATACTTAACAGGGATGGTATAAATTGTTTTTGTTTTTCTGAAGATTTATTGTGCTGGCAAAAAGAAAGGGGATCAGCAATAAAAGATACCAGATTTTCCTTTACATTTTGTGTGTATTTATGTGGGGTAAAGGGTGTTTATTATTTTTCAAACATGAATAAACACAAACAAGTTACATGTTTATATATACATACAAACACACACATGTACATGCATATTCTCTTTTACTACAGTACTTTGCTTCAAAAGTAAGTTAAGAGGAAGAGGGTTTTTTTCCCCAGAAGAGGAGACCTTCTGGAGCTGAGGACATGGAGGACGGTTTGTATCTCTTTGCCCTGGTTAATCATCTCAATATAGTCAACTGAAATGGGCACATCTCAGGAAATAATACAAAAACAAGGCATCACAACTGAAGTTTGACTACTTCTTTGTAGGTAGAATGAACAGCAGGAGTTTAACCACAGCCCAGAGCTTTTCTTTGAGTATTAGTTTCTGTAGGGTTTGTTAGATTTATTGTTTGCATGGTGGTAATGCTTTATGGCTGTTAACCAGCTCAGTGCTGCTTAGCAGTAAGCGGCGCACTCCTTAGGCAACACCAGCACAAACCTTCCTCCGTCTCACATCAGTGTATTTTCTGACAGTTAATCTCTATGTGCACTATATAAACAAATATGTCTTCTGCGTTTGTATGTTTTCCTTTATCCAAATACTCTGCCTTCATTCCACATATTACCAAAAGTGTAGCAGTCAGCAGTGTGTTTTCTGTAACACAAACCTATTTGATTTGCTTACTAATTATGACCTCTTTATTTGGACCCATTCAGAGAGCCATCCATGCATACGCTTAGAAAAGAAAGATTTGTGTATGTTTCTAGCTCGTCTTATGGAAGAGTCTCCAGAGTGTCAGGCCCCATCTGACCAGGTATGTAACAGGCTATCATTGCTAGGAAATATTTTGGCTGCTTATTTTACTGAGAATTATCCTTTAAAATACCTAATGACATCCATCAAACAAAACATAACGTAAACCTCTATTGTGTGATTGCTGCTTTTGTGGTGGAGTGAATCTGATGAGTTAGATGGTCCATTCTAGTCTTTTATTTTAAAAGTTGCTGGTAATAATCAATGCTGTTAAGTTTTTCACTGTAATCTAATAAAGTTACATAAAGATACTGGATTCCTAAGTATCGATTAATACAATTTTTTTCGTATGTCGTATCTCTGAGGCATACCAACGTGCCCTAATTGTTAATGAACCCTGTAATGAAACGGGAGGAGATTTCCATGGAAAAGTGTCACCGTCTTGTGTTTGCTTTCCCTACTTGAAAGATGGGGATAAAATGATGTTCAGTTGTTTACATGTAGGCATATTGCGAAGATTATTTTGTGTTTACCTGTGGTTTAAAATAGTAAATCATTTTGTGATACGGTTGTTGTCCTCCCTCTGTCCTTCTTGTGGGTACTGAACCAGATTCAGTTTCTGTTCCTGATGATCCTGATGATGCACATAGTTTCAGACATTTAGTCAGAGCTGTCATTGCTTTTGGGAATGGCACAAAGCAGGTGAAACACCCAGATAGAAGAATATTCATATATTCAATTGACAGCTTTGTCAATAACTAGAATGATACTAGACCGTATGGATAGTGGTAGTGTTTCCTCCTTGGAGTCGTTATTAACTCAGGGAGTACAATTCTTCATGTGAATGTCTCTGAAGACATATTAATACTTTGTCCATTTATATTATGAGAATAGAGCATATCACAGGTAGTAGCAAGCCCAGCATGCAACTCTGCCTTTTGCGTGCCAGACTTTTTCAGTGTTGTGAGTCTTCCTCAGCTGCATCTCAGCAGAGCTCTAGGCTGTGAACTCGTTATGTAAGGAACAATTTAGGGATGACATTCGGTAGGTGAGAGGAAACAGAAATCTTTCTCTGCGCTAAGCATGTCTGTAGCAGTGGTAGCTTGTTAAGCAAAGCTCCTTAATCCTTTCCTTACAAGATGAGAGTGACAGACTTTGCAGTTCAGGTTTGGGCGGTGCTTTAATGATAACTGAATCAGTCCCAGGCACTCTAAGGGCCATTGCACTTTTCTGAAAGAAGTCACTGAAACTCCCATTTTATCATTTATACATGTTCTCATTTCCACAGTGAAATAACATCCTAGCTTAATTTTAGTTGTGACTATGAAAATATTAAATATTTTATCTTCAACTCCACACACTGTTTTGCTTGTGTAGAAAGCTTTTCCTACTCCAGGTTATCTGAGAATGGTTTATAAAACTATAGGTTAAATACAACACAGTAATTAAGTTAGCAGATCACAGTAACAGCGATGGTTATACTTTTAAAAACTTTAAGAACTACTTCTTAAATATTACTGAATGTATAAACAGTTGATCTGATATGGGATCTAATAATAACAGCTTTGAATGTGAAACAGTGGAATCATAGAAATGGGCTGAAATAATCTAATCCATTTTATTTCAGTGCAGCAAGATTAAGTCTAATTACAGCACTCTTACCAGATACTCGTCTAACCTGATCTTCAAACCATTTTATAGGAGCAATTTCTCAATCTTCTCATGTCAAGCTTCAGTCTTTCTCCTAGATTTTTGTTGTGTTTTTTTCTTTTTTTTTAAACCTCTAAGGTTCGTTCCCTGGATTCTCCAGTGTGCTTGCATTTTTTTTAGAGTAGGACAAGAACCTGATGTGACAATCCTTCAGATTGAGTAACTACAGCCGTACTATTGCTGTAAACATCTATTATACATGGAGGTCAATAATAACGTTGTGTTATTGGTCTATTGAACTGTAGTTCACAATAGTCTTCTGACTCTTTTGTGACTAGCAGATATTTCTATATTGTATTTGCTGCTTCAGTTTCTGTTTCCAAAGCAGGAACTTGCTTTGCTTTGGTTTGGTTTCATCTTGTTTCTCAGCAACTTTTTTCTGTATTCTTGTTTGCTCTCCTTTCCTGTTATGTAATGTAACCATGCCTCCCTTCATTTTCTTCCTGTGATTTTATATATGCCCTTTTCTTTTTGCCTTTTGTATCCTTTGCTAGTGAAAGCATCTGTATTTTTTTAAGTAATCTAGTCTTTCTAATTTTATCTGTACATGCTATACTATTCCTTTATGCTCATTCTTCATATTGCCTTTACTTCTTTTCTTTTTTTCTGATTCTGGTTTTGATAAAAATCTGTTGGTGTAACCAAAATGGTCTCATGGTGACTTTTCCTTTGCATCAGGATATTTTACTCCCGTTTCTTTTCTACTAAGTCAGACTCTCACAGTCCTTGGATTATTTTTCTAAGATACATCCTAACAGTTCCTTAATTTGCTGATATATGTCTTTCTGAAACCATTATCATTATTCTATTCTTACAACACCCTTTCCTATGTATCACATCATCATAATTTTTATTGAAATTTCTTTCCATTTTCAGATTTATGGTAATTTCTTCTGTGTTAGAATCAAATGTAAAATACCTGTTTTTGCATTCATTGCTGTAATGAAAATAGGCTATGTCATGGTCCCAGAGCTGTGGGTGTATCCTGAACGTATTACTTTTTTAGCTGCTATCTCCAATAGTTAATCTGCCATTATCAAAAGGTCCTTGAATGTATCAGATGATTGCTTAAAGGATTAAAAAAAAAAAAAAAAAAGGCACTTCCTCCTTTTACCTTTTGGTCAGATGGTCAGTAATAGATCTCTGTTGATATCACTGATACTACTTTCTTCACTCTTGCTTTGCTTAATGCTATAATTTATTTGAGAAATTTACAGAAATACATTTACAGTCTTTTTGAAAGATGTTAGTGAATCCCAAAGCTGCTGTTCGTTTCTGAAAAATGGCACAAGGTATTCAATTCCCATGCAGACATCCATCGGGGCAGGAGGAGTGGTCCTGCATTCAGTGAAACATTCCCTGTAGGTGTTACTGAACTTCAGAACAGTTGAATCCATAGATGATCACCTAGACTAGATTATTCCAACTACTTCTGTGACAGGGAAGACAAAACCTGTTATCTAAGTGAGGACTGAATAACCTGATCTAATTTTGAATTTGCTCCTGCTTTGAGCAGGGAGGTGGATTAGATAACCTCCAGGTTTCCGTTTCATCTGTTACTCTGTGATTCAAATTTGTTACTGTGTAGTGTGCATCTACTAGACTTGTAGGAGGGCTGTATCAAGCGACAGTATAATTTACTTTTTGCACTATTGTAGCAACAGTGGGCATTAGAATACCTGCCATTACATGAACGTATAGAAGATTTAAAGAATGTGGACACTGATTATTAACTTTAATGCTATTGTCTTTTTCTTTTTTTCCCCTACCATAGCTAATATAGTGTTTATAAAGAGCCCAGCTATATATGTGGGTGTGTGTGTATATTCTTGGAGATATTTGGCTAAAAGAAATAAATACTTCTGAGAGTGGTTTAGAAATCTATAGTTTGATCTTACTGATTGATTCTAGTTTTGGTTTCATGTGTCTCTTAATTGAAGCAGCACTGGATTTCTTGAGAACTAATGCATAGAAAAAAATCAATTCATACTAAATTTACATTAACTTTTCATAAAGAAAAGTTGTGATCTAAAGATTGTGGGACTAAAGAGCAATTATATGTAATACAATGTGGCAAAACCTATCATGTATTTTTGAATCTGTATAGAGCATGCATGCTTGTAAAATCAAATCTGCTGTGAAAAATAAGCTTTCTTTTTTTTTTTTTTTCCTCTTCAGTTCAATAAGACTGGGATTGTAATATGCGAATCAGGCAAAGTACATAAAATGGTAGCTATGAGTTTCTCCAAACCAGGGTTGCATGCTGTACAGCAAATCATTCAGCATCTTCCCTCTTCTTTGCGTGACTGCACTGTGTATTTGTCCAGGAAACCATGCACAGCTTGTACCTCATTCCTCATTCAAGGTATATAACACATTTTTAATCAGTCTGTGTTAACTGCAGTTCTGCCTGAATAAGATGTTCATAAATGACCCCACTAAGCACCATGTCTAGAAAAATGTTGTATGTGGCTCAGTCCAATAAATCTCTCCTTAGTCGAGTAATCCTTTTTTTGTGCAGACAGTCTCTTAGAAATAAGTGCAACTGCTTGATTGGAAAAGGATTGGGAAACTGTGGGAGGTCATTCATGAAAGTCAAGTACCAGTTGTTGCAGTAGTTCTATATTCAATTCAGAGCCCATAGCAATGGGAGTGGTTTAAGCTCTGTGGGTAACTATATAGGCTTTGGACTCTAGTGTGTCCACAGAATTCAAATGCAACAGAAAATCAGCCTGCTGTTTGTAACAAAAAACCATGTGAATTGAATATTCCACCCAACTGTAGGGCACTTTAAGTGACTTTCAGCATTTGTCTCTAGGTTCAGTTTCTTCAGTCTATTACTGGCCAACGGCCCCTGAAAAAAAAGGAGATGATTCAGTGGTTAAGGAAGATTCTCAAAAAGCTGACCTTATGTTTCTTAGAAGTCTTATAAGTAGCAGTGTGCTCTTCCCCATGACAAGCTTTGAAACTGTGAAAATGATTGCAAAAAAAATACGATGCAGAGGACAGCTGAATTTTAAGCTGATCGATGATAAAACTGAAGATTTTGAAAAAAATTTGTCACTGTTTAACATACATGGCTCCAAAGATACATGTGTCAAGCGGATGGAAAATGCTTTACGTTGCTATTATTTTTTACGGGACTGTTCCCAACTTGAGCAGAAAGAACTTGAAAAAAATGTTCATCGACATGCTTTGCAGCTTTGTTATTTTTTAGCAGCAAGATCTGGTAAGTTATGATCGCAGTATATAAAGAATAGTAACCAAATATAAAGAATGGATTCCTGTGTAATTTTTTTTTATTATTGTTGTTGATTCATTCAGCTACAGCAAAGAGTTGATATTTCAGCACATAGGTGGGTGTCAGAGAAATTGGCATGCTTTCCTAATATAACTGCTAAAATACTTTTCATTAATGTAATTACTACACTAATGTTGAATGTTATTGTTTATAATGTTTGTTACAATACTGAACTTAAACCTAAAGCAGAAGATGGAAACACATATTATAAAAATATAGAAAATAATATTTTATCACTTAATCCATTTGGGGGGGAGGGAACAATTTTTTTATATATACGTGTGTGTGTGTGTGTGTGTGTGTATAAATTTAAACATTCTTAGTATATTGTTAATGTACCTAGGTGGACTTATAGCAAATCTCATCAATGGAAGATCTTATAACCTTTTATATTCTGTTATCAGGATTTTGTATCAAGTTAGTACTCTGCAGTTACTAATCAAAGTACAAGTGTACGTTGAGTTAGATTTTAAGTTGCTGTGTTCTTCTGAAATGTGACATTTGTTGTACTTGATAGTAGCTATGCCTTGTGTTACTGTGTATGTGTGTCTGTCTAGAATTGGATAATGTGTATGCATGGATGGATGCTTTCAACATATAAGCAGTCACTTATGGCTTCCAATTCTATATCATTAAAGCAATACATATTAATCTGTAAAATATGTTTTTAAGTATGAAAAAAGTATGGGTTTTAAGTGACGTGAAAATCTTTCTCTCTTCTAAAAGATGATCCAAACCGAGGTGTGGGGTGTGTTCTCTACAGTCAGGATGGATATTTTGTAAGTGGATTGACTTCTCCAACACCTGTAAAATTCCTATTAAGTGCTCCAAGGGGTACGGTTTGTTTGACCCAGTGTAGGCATGCGCAGCATAGATGCCTACTTCTGAACTATTGGCCCTGGCTCCCCTTTGTAGTTGGCGGAGATCGAGTGTCATTCATCCCAATCCAGATTCTGGTATAGGCCAGGTGGACCTGGTTTTCTCCCTTGAATATAAAGGGAGTCTAGGGTGACTAGTTCAGGTGTAGACATGTAAAGAAGTTAAGGGAGATGAATTTCACTCATGAACACATTATCCCATAATAATCCTAATAGTAATGACAATATTTTATCATTTAACTAATCATTTACAAAAATAATCCCTGAGGCCCACTAAAAAGGAGAATCATAAGTTTCTTGCAAAGGTAGAGACAAAAAGATGGTGATGAAACTGATGGAGAACAATGACCTCACTGGATGCACAAGCAAAATTAGCTCTTGACTGTGTTAAAAGGGATAACATGATGGGGTGGTAACATGCTTGTGGCAAACTGTTAAAGCTGATTAAAAATCTGATATAAATAGCCATGAAAACTTAAGAAATTGTATGTATCTACAAATATATAGACAGCATATATTTAGGATTTGAAGCTCTATTAGTATAGTGTTAAAATGTTGCTGATGTTTGGAAGGGTCTGTTAGATTTTGATTATTTTATTTAATTTGGGTTTTTTTTTCAGTTTGGGGCAGGTTATAACGGATACCCCATCGGCATATTATATGCAAACTTGCCCTTTGCGGGGAGAAAAAACAAAAAGACTGGACCTGCAAAACGGGAATCTGTTCTCCATGCTGAAGCAAATGTTCTCCTATACAGGTTATTGTTACAAATCTAGTAATGCAATGACTTCGCAGGCATTCTTTATGACAATAGATGTGAATAGTGTATAGTGTGGACAAGTCAGTGACTAACCATGGATTTTCTTTTTGACCTTTCCATCTGTTTTTCACCTATTAATCCAGTTTCAAAGACTTAAAATTTTACAGCTCTGAGCTTACAATCAACAATTTTATGTGTACGTTTCCTCTCCTTCACCCCTAGAAAGGTGTTGTACCACCTTGTACTCCCACACTGCCGAAGTAATCACCTGATCTTGTTGTGATGAAGCTCTAAACAGCTTTTGAAAAGACACAGTCTGCAGCATTCTGCCTGGCAGCCTTTTTTGGTGGTCCTTAGCCTAGCAAGAGTAGTGTCAAGTCAGCCAGATCCCTCAAGACTCTAGCCGTCAATAGTTGGAGAATTACTAGTCTGTAAAACCACATGGCTCAGAATAGTAACACTTTCATATACACAGAAGTGGAGGAAGCAGAAAAGATCAGATATTTGAAGGGAAAATCAAGATGAAATAGGAAACTTGGAGGAGGGGATAGAGAGCAATCTAATTAGAAATAATAGTCTTCAGCAAAAATAGTAAATTTATTTTAAAGAAATGCAAACATTATGTTTAGTTCTAGCTTTGCAGAAAATGAATTAATTGTGCATATACATGTATTTTTCAGATCAAAGACCAAAATAGAAGAGAGTGATGTTCTTTACTGCATCAAACCTCCCTGTCATGACTGTCAGATCCTTTTGAAGAATGTGAAAATCAAGACAATTCATTGTGTAAAAGAATCCTCCAGACAAAGTGATGAAGTATGCTTATGTAATATTATTTATTTATTGTCATAATGTAATTATATGTTTGGGGGAAGAGGGGTCAGTTCATTTATAGTTGACTTACAGATAAACACATCAGTTCTTACCCTTCTGTACAGGAGAGGAACTATAGCAGATCATCACCTCCGAGATGCTTCATTCTTCATGCTCATATACAGCTGAAATTTTATGGCTTGCTTTCTGCCTTGAAATATTTACACTCAGATACTTCTAAAGTCAGGAAAGGAACAACTTCAATATTTTGCACTGGAAAATTCCAGCCTCCTGTTTAGCTAGATCTATATGACAGAGCTCTGGAGTGCTCCCTGGTTTTGCATCTGAATGCATATTCTGGCTGTGCCTGTTCTTATGATGGTGAGACCCAGATATGTGTCTTGGTTGCTACATGCAGGAAACCTGGGCATAAATGCTGAGGGAAGCTGTGGCGTGCTTCATTAAGACCTCCAATATGAAGGAGTACCTCTCTCCTGCATTGCACACACTTAACTTTTAATCCCTCAGGGTAAATGCAACAGTCTTCTTTCTAAGTCTCACATTCTCATATTTGAAGTGTCTGATGAGTTTGGCTTCAGTGTTTACAGGTCTGTGCCAAACAAGGTATTTTTGGCTCTATGACAAGATATATCACAAGATATAGCCCTCCATTTAGTGGAAAGAACAAGTATTTTCTGAGTTTGCAAAGGAGCATTATTCCTTTCAGGGAAGTCCCTTAATTACTTAACAGGATTTACATGGATATAGTTTAAATCTAATAATTTGTGTATGGCTTTGGAAAAATCTTTCTGAAGGAAAAGGTCTCAGTCTTGGTTCAAGCCCAAGTATCCAGGTAATGTCCACGTTCTAGATTAAATTCTACTCCTATAAAGACAAACATGGCCAAGGTATTCAAAGTCTTTGCCTTGGTTTTTACTGCCAAGATTTGCCCTCAGGAATCCCATGTCCTGCTACCAGTGGGAAGATGTGGAGCAATGAAGATTTATCCTCCGTAGAGTAAAATCTGGTTATGGAATATTTAAAGAAGTTGGATGTACACAAGACCATGGGACCTGTCAAGAAGGTGACTGGGAGTAGTTAGCTTGGATTTATGAAGGGGCAAACAGGCCTAACTAACCTGACATCCTTTTATGGTGAGATGAGCAGCTTGGTGGATGAGTAGGGAGCAGTGGATGTTTTTCATCTTGACTTTAACAAGACTTGCAACACTATCTCCCACAGCATCCTCAAAGACAAACTGATGAAGTATGGACTAGATAAGTGGACAGTGAGGTGGATTGACAACTACCTGAACTGTCAGACTCAGAGGGTTGTGATCAGAAGCACAAAGTCCAGCTGGAGGCCAGTCCCTGGTGGTGTACTCCTGGGGTGGATAGTGGGACCAAAACTGTTTAATATTGTCATTAATGACTTGGATGATGAGCCAGAGTGCCCCCTCGGGAAGTACATAGATGATCCAAAACTGAGAGGAGTGGTTGGTACACCAGATGGTTGATTCAGAGGGACCTTGACAGGTTGGAGAAATGGCCAAACAGGAATCTAATGAGGTTCAACAAAGGGAGGTGCAAAGCCTGTGCACTTGGGGAGGAACAGTCCCATGCCCCAGTACAGGCTGGGGCTGACCGACTGGAAAGCAGCTTTGCAGAAAAGGACCTGGAAGCCCTGGTGGGTACGTTGACTAGGATGCAGCAATATGCCCTTGAGGCAAAGGCAAACAGCCTCCCGGGCTGAGTTAGGCAGGGCATTGCCAGCAGGTTGAAAGAGGTGATCCTTCTGCTCAGCACTGGTGAGGCCGTGCTTGAAACATTGAGTCCAGTTCTGGCCTCCTCAGTACAAGAGAGAGATGGACATATGAGAGCAAGTCCTTCTAAAGGCCATGAAGATGATTAAGTGATGGGAGCATTTCTCATATGAGGAGAGGCTGAGAGAGGTGGGGCTGATCATCCTGGAGAAGAGAAAGCTCAGGTGGGATCTTATCCATGTGTATAAATATCTGATGGGAGGGAGTAAAGATGACAGAGCCATACTCTTCTCAGTGGTGCCCAGTGATGGGACAGGAGGCAATGGGCACAATTTGAAATACAGGAAATTCCACTAAAATGTAAGAAAAAGCCTTTTTGCTGTGAGGGTGATGAACACTGGAACAGGTTGCCCAGAGAGGTTGTGGAACCCCCATTCTTGGAGATACTAAAGATCTGAGTGGACATGGCTGCACAAGATCTGCTTTAGTTCACCCTGCCTTGAGCAAGGGTGCTCCCTACCTCAGTGATCCTGGGAGTACCTGGTTTATTTGTTTGCTTTTAAGTTTCTTTTTTCTTTTAGGGTCATCTAGATGATTTAAAGAAAAACTTTGACTATCATGAGGTAGGTTTGCATATTGAAGATTAGATTCGGGGTTGTATTACTAAAAAGTATTTTTGAACATTTATATAATCAAAGCATAGAATAGTTTGCTTTGATATGTGTCATCCTTCTGGTTTGCCTTGTTTATTTGGGTTTTTTTCTGTTGTTTTTAAGAAGCACATTTTCATTAGATGGAAAGTTTATTAAAATACATTGAATGTTCATAAACTGTTTGATGATATGTAAATATGCATTCACCTGAATATTCACATCAGAGATTTTCTGTCATTGTTTTGAACTCCATCAGTAGTTTGGGAGCCAGTCATTCCTGGAAGTCATAAAAAATAATTCACCAGGTAGAAGGCATATCAGAAGTGGAAGCAGATGATGTAGAAAAGTATTCCTTCACTTTTCAAGATCCATCAGATACATCTGATGGAGGTAAAGCAGTCTGAGTTGGGGAAAAAAGGGAACTGGGACACAGAAGACTACTGATGAACTGGATAAATGCATAGAGGAGAGTAGGCTATGTAACTGATTTTTATCTTGCTCTATAGAAGAACTTTAGAACTGGAATAGACAAGAATGACTTTGAGGACCCATGTTTGTCAAGTGGTCCAAGAAATCCTCACAGTAGATTGATTAATAGCTGTTAGATATAATGGCAGATTTGAGCAGACAAGTTGTGGAAGTACTAAATAAATGATCACTTATGCTCTAAATAAATTTATTGTGGGTTTTTTGGTTGTTTTTTTTTTTCCAGTGGAAGCAGACTGAAACTCAGCTTATGGCAGGTATGGTTAAGATTAATTTCCTTGTCCTTTGGTACTGTTCCATTTGGTTTCTTTTGGTCTTACTTGGTGTTTAAGCTTAGAAGCACAGTATGTTACTAAATATTTTTCTTTAAAGCCCCTTTTGCAGCATGTGATAAATACAACAAAATCTGGTTATAAATTGCATCTAATTACTGTAAATTTGAGTTATCCTTAAATTAGTTCTGCTCGTTCCAACCTTCCTTTGCAACTATACATTATAAATATCTATACCCTGCAGATTCCACTTCTGCCACAATACTTCTGAATATGCAGAAGACACAATTATACAGAAATGTTGCCTTTGATGTCTGTAAGTGGCCAGACTCCATAACTGGTTACATTTAAAAAGAAGAGTAAAATAGCAAGTTTCTGGGGTTAATAGTTTCTGCTCTCTCTCTTAGTCATTAATTTTTCATTTTGCCCAAATGACTAATCAGCATCCTTCATGACAGTTTTCTTATTTCAAGCCTTTTCTGTGAATTTCTTCTAGCCTTAAATGCGTATATCCAAATCCTTGCAGGTACGAGGCTTGAGTCTTCTCCCTGTGCAACTGGCTTTATGCTATTCTGAGTTATGCCAGTTAAGAAGTCAGTTCTCCTATCACAGAATAATGTCATTAATACTGAAATTTTCTTAAATAACCCATAATTTTATTTAGACTAGACAACCAGTAAAAAGTAACAGAAGTTTTTAAGAACACTGCACAACATTTTGAGAATACACAAAATCTTGCCTACTTCTTTCTTGGTTTAAGCAAAACCAAACTTAGAACTGAACTAAAATTTTGAAGTCTTAATGATTTATAAGTTAAAGCATCATTGCCCTTACTGAGGGAGAATAGGGATTTGAAATCAAATCAAGAATTGGAACCAAGCTGAAATTAGAAACTCCAAAAAAAGTTGCTGACCACGTCTTCATGGAGTATGAAGATACAATGGACAGATGAGTTGGGGAAAACTACGTAACCGAAGAGGAGTAAGGGATAGATTATTGTAAAATCGAGGAGAACAGTATATGCGGTAGAATGAAATCACACTGATGGGAAGAGTGAGAACTAGGATGATGAAGTTCACATAAGGAGGATGTCAGGATGGCAGAAATTAACAAGCAGAGACTCAGTATCAAAGGCAAGAAGCAGCAGTCCTGAGTGTGAAAGCAAAGGGAGAGAGGAGACAGTGTAGATATTGGCCATTCTGTACATGAGGAAAACATTATGGATTTGTAGGTTAAGAAGGTGGAATTCAAACTTTAAAAAACCCCCCGACAACAAAGACCCAACCCAACCCCCTTGTCACCATCACCACCGTTGGGGAACCATATTTATTTCTATGTGAATTTCAGTTAACTCTTTTGTATCTGGGCTATTCCCATTCATTTTAGTATAGTTTCTTTCTGAATAAAGTATCAGAGCCTGGACTTCAATGTTCTGACTGTCAAATATTGTCCTAAATCAGTCGTGGCTTCTGAGATGCCCAACTCACAGTGGATAGTCTGTCAGTGTTGATAATGAGAGGAGGAGGGCTGATACACTGCTACATTTCATGTAATCTCTTCTTATGTGATATTCCTAATCAGACCTTTTTCTTTTCTGTCTTCCAGTACCTAGTGATTCAGAAGACAATGGAGGACCAGAAGGAGGGAATGATGAAGGCAAAGTGAAATAGATTTAATAAACTTTTCACTAATCATCATAGGTTTTGGTTTCCCTAATTTCATTTTGTAGACAGGGTTGAATAAATGTAATTGTCTGGAAAGCAGTGAGCTAGATATTAGGCAGTACAGAAAGCTGATACACAAACTTCTGATGTATTTCTCTGGCAGCATACTTGTCTTCATTTTAATTTTACTTTAAGTAAAAGTAATTGTATACATTTTTTTTTCAGTCTTACCTAATGTTATTGAAATCTTAGAAGAAAATATAACATGAAAGGGAAGGTTTAGTACTTATGATAGTTGAAAGATATACATTTTGAAGAAGAGTATGACCTAGGGGAATAGAGTTGGCCATTCCAGATATTGGATATTCACATACTGTTTCTTCCCTCTTGAAGTCAATAGAAATCATTCCCTATGCCAGCAGAAAAGAGTAGATACCATTAAAAAAAACCCCAAACCAAAACAAAACAGAAAAAAAGAGATCCAGGATACCTCTGCACTATGTCAAGCAAAAGCTCCTGGGTCAATCATTACCGTTTGCCTTAGAGGACTGGCAGGCATAAATGGATGTGCTGATGGGTAAAGTGCAAAGATAAGCTCTGGCTTAAGTAACTGGCCAATCACGCTCTGATGCATTATTAAGAAAAAGTTCTTTAGTTCAACATGCACAGAAATTATAACCTTTTTCCCCAAGTTTTCACCTAGGACTGGAGAGGTAGATAATTACCCTTCCTATCTCTTTACCAGTAATTATTTGCTAATTTTAGGACATTACCTATTTTTTCTCCAAGACTGTTTTGATTAACTTTTCTTTCCATTGTTTCTTTCTAGGTCCTCCTGTTCCTCACCTGAAGAAAGAAGACTTGTGCATCTTCTTAGCACTACATATGGAAAATTCACCAAGTGAACCAAATGAAAGAGTGAGTTAAGTCACCTCAAGCATATTCATTGTTGTCAGGGCTAAAAAAGCCGTAGTGTCCAATAGGATCTTGATTTAAAAATTATTGACTTGGTGTTGTGGGCAAAACAATCTTAATTTGGGGAATTTTTACTTAATTCAATTTATTGGCAATAAATACAAACTTATGTTTGCTGAATTGGATATGGAGGCAAAAAAGAAAACGTAAGGAATTAAACATCCTCCATCCATTTTTTCCAGTTTCAACTTAAGCCAAACACCCACCCTCCCACCTTCCTAGTCTCAACTTCCCTTGTTTTCACTGCAGGTTACTCTTGGTCGGTCCCAATTCCTTCAGGGAGGCAATGGGTGGTGCAGGAGGTTGGGGCTATGTGCGTAATGGTTTGTCTGTACTTCCTCTGTGCTTTTCCCTACTTTTCCTCTGCTCCTCTGTGCTTCCTACTGGCCCTGTCCTGGCATGAGTTGTCTTCTGGCTGTGGTCCCTCAGGAGTGTCCCTGCCCCAGTGTTGGTTGCTTGTGGGCCACAGTCCCGCAGTTAAGATTTTAATCTACTGTATGCTTAGACTCTAATAATTTTTGATAAATCAAGGCTGTTTGAGTTTTTGAAGCTACACAGATGTCTGGTGGTTCCTACCATGAGTATTCTTTGAGTAGTGTTGGCATTTGTTTGAAACTATGTCTTGTCACTCCTTTCTCCTGTTTTGGTAGTCTGCTAGGCCAGCTGTTGGGATATTCATCTCTCTACCTTTTCTGTGATTTTACAGACTTACAGACTTTCCAAATGTCTACCTCCTACCCCTTTCTGGACTTCAGTCAAAGTACTTGTGCTGTTGATCTAGAATACAACAACTGAATTATGTGCTGTAGACACACCAGAACTGACTGAAAATCCACAGGAATCAGCACGTTTCTAGACTGCTTCATCCCTACCTTTTTGCAACAAATGCCATTCTTTTTCTGTGGGATCCTTTGGTTGCTATTACTTTACATACACATAATCCGGAGGGTCTCTCATTCACTGAATGGTTATGCATTCATTTCTTATGTGTACATTTGTTTGTATATTTCTATGCAGTATTGCAAAACTGGAATTGTTGTCTGTGAAGCGAGCAAGCCAAAAAGGATTATTGCCCTGGGGTGCTCAACAGAGGAACTTCACGCTGTGCCAAAAGTGCTGTTAAGGTTTCCTAATGCACTGAAAGGCTGTGAAGTTTACATGTCTCGGATGCCTTGCAATTACTGTGCAAAATTGCTGGTTCAAGGTCAGTATCAGAACTGAAATATCTCCTAGACTAAGATTGCACCTGTGGCATACTCACAGGCTGGTAAACTAGTCATGCCAGTCATTTCTCTTCCTCTATTTTCTTCCATTTTGCTCTCTGCATTTTTCCTCAGTTGGTTCTATATGAATCATTCAGATCACTGTCAGAAGCTGATGTAGCTAAATATCTTGTACAATAGGTAGCTGTGATTATTAGAGAGTATTAAGATGTGATTCATAATGTCATTGTACAAATAGTTGGTATTTACTAACACATCGATCACAAAGAGTTCAAACCATTAAATGAAAAAGGAGCCACCACAGCTTGTAGAGATGTTTGTTAAATGAGAAAAAAGAATTAAAGGAGTGGTCCCAAGGGATGTGGAAATCCTGAAAAAATAATGCATAGATAATCGAGCAGATAAAACAAACAAAAAGAAAACAGCCATTCCCCTTTAAGTCATTTATCAGACAAGAAATGTACCGCAGGTATTAATATTCAGGATATCAAGGGAAGTAGGTGGATTGTTTGCAGACAAGTTAATCTGTAGTACTTCACAACTGACAACACGCTACCTATATATTGAATTTTCAGGGTTTTTTTAGATGCCTAATTGATATACATATTTTTCCTTTACAATAAATGCAATAACTTCCTGTATCTTTTTAAAACAATCTCCTCGTTGTAGAAATTTTTACCATTTAGTAAATATAGGTAGAGACAAAAGTTTAATCACCTGGAAAAAGAAAAGTCATGAATCATATATAAAGTTTCCTTTTTGACTATGAAAATAATGTGTTAAAAAATATTTTAGTATTATTTTACTAATGTGGGGAAAAGCTACAGGTTGCTTAAGTATATTCCATATCACTTTTTTTAATGGGGAAAATGATCACTAGTATATTTTCTATTTAATATTAATCTTGCATATGTATTTTCTTTACTCAGCACAAGTCTCACAAGTGTATTACTGGCCAAATTTTGAAATTGAAATGGCAGAAAATAACCCAAAGGATGATCTGGTAAAACATGCTAATGCCATCTTTACAGAAAGCTATGTTGTTGCAGCGGTATGTGTACCAATAATAAGCAACCAAAGAAAGATGCAAATACTTAATGCAAATAAAAGAGCATCTTCTGATGTTGATCTAATCCAAGTTACATCTATATTTGATGGGAAAATTGATGTCAGTATTTTAAAGTACTTTAACTTGGAACACCTGAAAGAAAACGAACTGAAACGATACATAGAAAATCTTAATACAGCAAAGGATTGTTTTAAAGCTCTGGCAAGTTGCAAAGATGAAGAAATAATAATCTCAGAAGAGAAGGAATCCACTGTAAAGAATAATCCTAAATACACCCATGCATTACAGCTCTGTGATTTATTAGCATCCAGAAGTGGTAAGTAAATTAATATTACTAAATTTAGCTCAGTAATTCACACAGTGTAGAAAGATCCTATATAATTGTTAGTCGTATTGCTGGAGATGTAATGTACTAAAGAAGTCTTTAATTGATTACATTGCATTCTGTTAGCTAATTCATGAAACTCTGTGTATCTAGCCAACTTTAGTATCATGGTGGTATTTCCTGCATTATAAAATTAATTCATGTTGCATCATTGTCTTACAAAACATATTCAGGTTATCTGAAGAAGGCTGGTAGTGCAAACTGGGCAAAAATCTCCCTAAGAAAAAAACAGAATGTATCGTTACTACCAAATGGAGGTTTCTTTGCTGAAGGGGGAGTTGCTCCAGCATGAGCCCCAGCCAGGGCTGAGTAAGACCCCAAGAAACACAGTGCAGAGATATTTAGTTGGGCTCTTTCTGTACCGCTAGCCAAACTGGAGGAAGAGGAGGAATGTGCTTCTCCTGCCTTCCTCACCAGGTGGGGATTTCTAACTCCTTAGGCTGATTGCAAGAGGCTCTGGTTGGGGTCAGTTTCTCTGTGGTATCATATGGCAGGTAGTCAGTTCCAGTGTTGGTTTTTGGTGAGCTTTCCTATTTTTGCATTAAAGATTTGCAAAACTGAAGAAGCACTGCTACAATAGGTTAAGAAGAAAACAAAACTGGACATAACTATCTCTTACTTTCTCACATTGTCCATTAGTGTGGCTGGTTGTGGTTGGTTACACCAAAGATACTAGGCTGTTTTTTTTGTTCAGTCGTACCTGTGCAGGTTGAGAATAGGGTTCACTCAACAGCACGGCAGGCATTTTCCACTTTATCCCAAATCCCTACTACTATTTCACAATGCTTCTCCTACTGTCAGTTAAATGCATTTGGCTGCTTTATGGAGGAGAAAGCATTGCAGATTTTGACTGCTTTTAATCATCATAACAGTTGCCCATTGATAACAACATGGAGTCTTACGGCTCCCAGCCGTATCTCAGGACTCCCCATCAGCATCACGCCTGCACCAGCTCCCCTGGGTCACCAGAAAGTGGAAAGTTTCTAGTTTTCCTTTTCCTTTCTCACAAAAGACAATTCTGGGGGGTTGTTTCCCCTTGTGGGGGGAAAGGGAAGGGAGAGATGCTGGGCAGTAGATGTTATTGCACATGCTTGTGCCTTGAGGAAGGTCTAACAGAACTTGCTGTTCAGGAAGACAAAATAGTTTTTAAACACCTTCTGAGCTACAACGATATAAAGCATGCTAGTCTCAGCAGTGGGGAAGGTCAATGGTTTCGGTACTTCTACACAAGAGCATTAGATAAGGTAACTGAGATGGACTAGAGGAGGCAGAGAGCTACGAGGACTGCAGGTAAGTGCACTGATTAGCCTAACATCTGGTTAGCCTTCTTGTCAGCAGTTTACCTGGTTTAACATTTTCTGGAGGCAGTTGAGCAAGGAACAGCAACTTTTGTCCCAACAGGTGTGTTCTGCATCTCTCTGGACCAGCAGGCCTGAGTAAGAATGTCATACCTTTTGACCAGCGGGTTTGTTGTAATATCATAGTGTTGTATGAATTTGTAACTGTGATTATTTGACTGTTTATCCTCAGACAATAATAACGGAGTGGGGACAGTGATTTACAAGGAAGACAACATTGTAAGTAAGAGTTTGTGTGGTCTAGGAAATTGTGCTGCTCTTATAAAAATGTCTAATCATGATCTATTGTCATATGAAAATAATGCTTGTAAGATTGCTATGTAACAAGTTATCAGGCATGGAAATGTTTAAAAAAGCCCATTTCTGCCATAAGAAATGCACTTCAAATTTACTAGGCTTGTGTTCATGCGTGTAAATGAGGAAGTTAACTTGCATCATATGGACTCTCTTAAAAAATATTAGTGGAATTGCAGTGATATAATACAACTTTTTGGGAAAAAAAAGTTTATATTCACTAATTCTGTCCCAGAACACTAAGATTGTGGATTATTTAATACATAGTCAGCCGTTAGAAGAGAAGTCCCATGTTTGCTAAACTTTAAAGTAATGAGCTGATGTCCCCGATGACATTGTTACTATTATCATATTGAAATGCCATGCTTATTTTTATTTTATATGTTTCCAAAATGGACACAGCTAAGAAAACGTAGCTAACATTTTCCAGATCTTTTTGGTGACTTTGTGTTTAGCAGCCTCTTTTGAGTTAATTTTTTCTTCTTAATCAACTTTTCCTGTGATGATTTTTTATAAGGATTGTATTTCATGTTCATAGGGAAATATATTTGTGGAAACAAAGACAAATTATCCTTTTGGGGAAAAAATATTTCATGATTTTCTGAAACTTCACTATTATTAGGATCCACAATCAATCATTTTGCAGTGGAGATCTGCATAAATGTTACCAAACAGCATCACATGAGGGCTCTCACTGAAGTTATTAACAGCTTTTAGGAGTTGGATTAGGCTGTAAATAACTAAAGGTCCCAGAACAACATTACCTTTTGTTTCTTTCTATGTTGTTTCTTTCTAGGTTGCCCTGGGCTACAGTGGATATCCAAAAGGGGCAATGAATAGTTTGTTTTGCAAGAAGGGAGATGTTGATTTTGACCAGCATGCAATTGTGTGTGCAGAAGCTAATGCAATTATTATGAGGTAGGAACTCATTAAATATTTTGAAAGAATTAGACAAAAAAAGTCTTGGTATTGGGTGCTTCATTAATGAAGGAATAGCTCTCTCTGACTAATCTACCATGGGAATGTCCAAAATGTAGAAAGAAGTAATGTTACATAGCATGGAAAAGAATTTAGTCTTATAAGGCACCGACTACAATTGTTTTTTGCAGAGATCTAGGTCCATGTGATCTTATATTGTAATACACCCAGCAAACTTGTGTGACAGAGTCCCAGAGGTTCCTGCTAGTCCCCTGTCACTGACCTCATGTAAACCCAGTTCCTGTGGGCAGTAGTGGGTAGGGTTCTTCACATGTGCTGGAGATGGGAGTAGCCAGTGCCAGAGCTATTGCTTCTGTGTAGGTTCTGATATCACTTAGCCATTGGAAATGTAGGGCATCACAGCTGGGCGATCAGCTTGAACTGCCTCCTTTAACACATGCGAACTGAGTTGCATGAAGTTTCCTGGCGATGGGAAATTTCTCTACAGACTGACAGTGCTGTTGCAAATGTTTGTGTACGTGTCACTGGCTGACAGTCCCTCTTCTGACAACTGACTGAATGCTCTGCTGTCACCTACTCTCATATTTAGATGATTATGGTTTGGTGGTGAAATGATTCCTGGATACATATTTCATAAACCAGAGTATCTGGTTTTTACAGTGCTGTGAGTACACAAAAGAGTAGGTAGATCCATTTCCTAAGTTGACAAGCTCATGGTACATACTGCAAGTATTTGCTTGTCATCAGCTGGAGAACCCTTACTCACCTCCCTTGACCAGTGATAGAAGAGAAAAAAAGAGAAGAACCCACGCTAGGTTCCAAGAGAAATAATTCCTCCTGCGAACACACCTTGTTTGTAATTGTGACAATAATTGTATTTTTTCAGTTCTGAGAGAGACCTGTGTAATGCTGAACTCATCACTACACGTGCACCCTGCCATGACTGCCTGAAAATGATCCGAGCAAAGAAAATAGCAAAAGTCATTTGGCCTCTGCAAGACAGAAGTGTAGGTGATATTAGAGATGGTTAATAGCCATGTGTCATGGTTCAAGGCTTGCTGTTCCTTTGTCCCCTTCCTGAGGACATCTTCCTAAAAACCTTGTACTTTCCCTTTGCTGGGGAGGAATTGCACACACTTCACCCTTTCAGGCTGGGCTCTCTTCTGCATTGCCAGCTTCCAGCTTGTTTGCAGCACCAGAGGTAGGCTGAGTGCCAAGGGAAGGATACTTTTCATGGGGGTATAGCTGGTAGAGATGGCGGCTCCCACTCGGAAGGGGAAGGGGACAGGGATGAAAGGTTGTGCTCACAAGCTATCCTTCCTGTCCTTCAGCAAGTGGGGAAGGTCCTGCCTACCAAGGCATATAGCCTTTAGGTGGAACTTCATGGGGCCCACCCTGCCCTCCTGCCTCCCAAAATAGGTGCCTCTCCCTTTGTGAAGCCACGTAGTCTTTCTGAACAGCTCATGCTCCGTTAAAGGCATGCGTATGGCTCCCTAGAAATCCAGGATCTACATGCTTGCCTGTCTTACAGTCTAAATATCCTAGCAGGGGTAGCTCTTACCACTTAGACAGTGGTAAGGACTTTATAAACATTGTTAAAATCTTAGAAGTAATGTGTAGAGGTGATAATACAATGGGGAGAACAAAAAGAGAAAATACTGTACGAATGAGAAAAGTTTAGATTATTCAGTATCCAAATAATACTGACTAAAAGAGAGTATCTAGCTGTTGCACATTGGAAACAAAAAAAATTGCCATGATCTTGTAAAGGGCCTGGTAACGGTCTCTCATGCACTGCTTTCACACTTAGCTGAAGTTGCTATTCTGTAGCACATTTAACTGTTAGTAAATGCAGTTACTGTGGAAAGTTCATTCTTGCTGGAGATTCAGGTAAAAGCCTGGTTGGAGTGGATAGTTAGATCCCTTTGTGTTGGTAGGGGTCACTGACTGCAGATAATCCTTGCTCATTCTTCCCTTTGTTCATACTGTCTTTTCCTGAATTAACTTCATAAATTCACTCCAGTTTGCAATGGTATTAAAAACATAGGATGATTCACAGGCAATTACAAGTGTTTCCTGGTTCATCACCAATTCTAAGCTAAGAATAACATTTTTTTGGCAAGTAAAGAGCTTTTTAGTACTTTTCTTGAGACTGGCTAGATCAGAACAAGATTGGATGTAAAATACCCAGCATGATATGTATGCCATTGCAAGGTAAGAAGCCTTTTATGTTGGTCCAAGAATGGTGATGCCAAACAAGTAGTGCAAGGCAGACACTGTCACAGCTTGCACTCTTCTGAATTCATAATTTCCTAAAGCTGCAAAATTCTCACTAGCAACACAGGATGCGTGGTGGTCTGTGAGCCAAAAAGCATGAGATCTTCTCCACAAAGTGGCATTCAATATTAAAATGTGGAACTGTATTGCATTCAGGGACTTTCTTTTCCAATAAGAAAGTGATATTCTGTTTCAAGCAGAGTTGGTGCAGGAAATCTAAGTTTGAATTTGTTTATATATCACTGGCCATAAATTGTGTCACAACTTTGATACTGCATTAACAGACCTGTATTTAATAGATAGAGTGCATTGGGACTACTACTGGTTTTTATTCTTGGAAAGAATTATCTCAGTGGATATGTGCACACAGACCTCTGTAGAACTGAGACCATAGTTTTATTGATATGAGATAAAGTTAGTGGAGTTATTTTTTCCTTTACCAAAACATAGCTCACTAAGACAAATTATTTTTAATGAGCTTGATTTTTTAGAGGCTTTTTAGCACAGTATTAATGTACATCCTAGATGATTTAGTTTATAAAAAAAAAAAAGCCTGTCACATAATCTAAAAATAGAAATACGAAATCAGAAAATTGTTTTAAAAGGTCTTTCATACTGTTTAGTGTTGTATGTTATACATTTGTCACTCACTGGTGTTTTCTTTTCTTATCAGCAATCCAGAGGATTAACCGAAGTTCCTTCAGGTAATGATGTCCAAATAAGATAATAGCAAATATGAAAAGGACAAGTCATACTAATTTTTATCTACAGTTACAACTGGCTCTGAAATATGACCATGTCAGAGGAGGAGTGGAAGAAACTAAACTGAGTGAGGTCATGACATGTGCTAAACGTGAGACCAAGACATGAGCATTTTGATTACGTAGGTGGTGAGGAACTGTCTTGGAACAGGGACAGCTCACAGCAACTTGGAAGTGGAAACGATACAATGATTGCATGAAATTACATCTTTGAAATCTCTGAGATGCTGCGTCTTCCTAGCATCCCTCCCTTTGCAATGAACTAGTTAATTCAGTTATAGAGCTTGTTTTTGCCAGTTGTTCCTTATTCATATCTCCTGTACTTCTGCTTTCATTTCAGAGGGGCAGTCTGTGGCTGCTGCCGATGGTGAACCGCATAAACCTCCACAACGTCAGCACGAGCTTTAGGATACAACACCCCCAGGCCCCCCAGTATATTCAGTGGTGTTGGAATAATCGCCTTGTGATGGCAGCTGCTCTGATTGTGCCCGCTCCCTTCCAGAAGCACACCTCATGCCAATCCCACTGCCACCTCTTTTCTTATTATTGCTTCTGCTGTGCTCTACAGGGATTTACTTTTCTCTGTGGCTTAAGGTTGGGAAAAGCATTTACTTTCAATGTACCTCTAAGGGGTAGTCACGCCTTACTGTGCAATGTCTGTAACCATGAAGGTAGTGGTTATTTTCTGCAGTCCTCATTCCCTCTGCAGCTTTTCTTCTCTTGGATTAGTCAGAGCATTGGAATGAGGATTTTCCCTTTTCCTTTATTGCATTCTCCCAACCTCCCTCACATTTATTTTATTTCATTTGATCTTCTTTTTCAATATCTTTTTTGTTTGTTTGTTTGTTTGTTTTTTAATCCTGTCATCTTTTTCAGCTGAAAATTCACTACTTCCCTGTTTACTTGTCTCTCTCCACCCAGGGGTATTTGGTGCTTGTGTGTCCTTCCCCCTTCCTTCTTCCCTTTTCCTCTGGTGAAATATATAGTTTAATTTTGTTTCTTATTCATGGGCCTCTTTATATGTCCTCTGATAGGTGCATACCTGTTTTTAATTGGTCTTTGTGCCATGTTGATCAAGTTTTAGAGTTAAATTTGTTCTCCATCCTTGAAACACCAGAACCAATTAATGTGGAATATGCTTTCATATTTTTTCCAGGCTAAATTATTTTGCTCTAAATGATCCTGGGGTTTGTAGACTATAGTGATGACAGCTGCTTTTGTCCTTGCCTTTAGACTCCCTCAGCTGCAGTTTCAATACTGGGATTTTCTAGGATGACCCCAAACCCCGAATCAACTATGAAAATCCTCTTGGTTTACAAAATATCAGTGTAAGAATGCTATTATTTGTGGCTTGTTAGCTTTCAAGAATTATTGCTTTTATGCAGCTTCTTTACAGCAAGATCATCAAAGTGTTTTGCATGGGATTAAATTGAAGGTTATGTTGCTTTAAAAAAAATAAATTTGTTTGCAGTTTTCAACATGTGTCCTCTGACTGTGTTCCCTAAGGATTTTGATACAGGGTAGCACAGTAGTGTGTGTGTGAATGTGTATGCATGCAGCAAGGGTGTGAAGAGTGGCTATGATTTCCAAGGACATGTCACTCATTATACAATATAGGTATGACTAAGGCATGCTACAGGCATCCTGTAAGAGGACTTTTACAGAGATAAATACTATATGTAAAAATAACATGATAGTAACATAAGTCCAGAATTTCTCCATTCTCTACAAACAGTCATGCACAGGCTTATTTTTCAAATAAGATACAGAAAGTTTTGGGAAGAAAGTTGTGCATCTCCCATTTTAACTGCAACAGCTTCCCCTGGGTCATGCAGAAACCCATGAAACCATCAGAAATGTAATCACCATTGTAACTGGATCCCAGTCGGATGTTTTAAGTGCATGCCCATCACTCCTGGCAAAGATGGAGCAAGAACTTGTGTAGGAGAAGATTGCAAAGAATGCTAGACTGCTGAAAGGATTAATTTCCTTCCAGCCAATATTGTTAGATTGCATCTAACTCACTGCATAATAAAATCATAGAATCGTTTGGGTTGGAAAAGACCTTTAAAATCATCAAGTCCAACCAACAACACTACCAAGTCCACCACTAAACCAGATCCCTAAGTGCCACATCCACCCTTCTTTTAAGTACCTCCAGGGATGGTGACTCCACCACTTCCCTGGGCAGCCTGTTCCAGTGCTTGACATCCCTTTCCGTGAAGAAATGTTTCCTAATATCCAATCTAAATTTCCCCTGGCACAGCTTGAGCCCATTTCCTCTGGTCCTATCGCTAACTACTTGGGAGAAGAGACCAACACCCACCTCACTACAACCTCCTTTCAGGTAGTTGTAGAGAGCGATAAGGTCTCCCCTCAGCCTCCTCTTCTCCAGGCTAAACAACCCCAGTTCCCTCAGCCGCTCCTCATAAGGCCTGTGCTCCAGACCCTTCACCAGCTTTGCTGCCCTTCTCTGGACACGCTCCAGCACCTCAATGTCCTTCTTGTATTGAGGGGCCCAAAACTGAACACAGTATTTGAGATGCAGCCTCACCAGTGCTGAGTACAGGGGGGACGATCACTTCCCTGCTCCTGCTGGCCACACTATTCCCGATACAAGCCAGGATGCTGTTGGCCTTCTTGGCCACCTGGCCACACTGCTGGCTCATGTTCAGCCGGCTGTCAACGAACACCCCCAGGTCCTTTTCGGCCAGGCAGCTTTCCAGCCACTCTTCCCCAAGCCTGTAGTGTTACATGGGGTTGTTGCGACCGAAGTGCAGGACCCAGCACTTGGCCTTGTTGAACCTCATACAATTTGCCTCGGCCCATCGACCCAACCTGTCCAGGTCCCTCTGCAGGTTGGTATCACTCACTAACAAAATATTTGCTTGTGGGATTATTGAGAAAATTTTCATGACTATTTCAGCACCCTGCTATACTGTAACTGTCAAATTGTTTGTTCTGAGAACTGTTCACTTAAAAGAGTAAGACAAAGCCTAGGGTGATCTCTCCTGTCTGTATTATGGGAAACCAGTAATGTAACCAAGGAAAGTAGGAAGTGTTCAGGACTTAATCCTATTAGAAGACAGGCTATTAGAAGAAATGTGGATACATTTAGATAGGGATGATTAAGGTGCTTAGCGTTTTTATTATAAATCATCAAGCTTTGCGTGTGATCATCTTTCTATAAATCATAAAGCAACTTATCTTAGCCTTGTAAGCAGATGGTCTTTGCAGGCATTTTACAAGCATTTAAAAAAAAAATACAGAACTGATAGTAAAGGCTTAGCGTTCCTTGTGATAAATAGCATAGCCACAAAAGGATAATTATTTTCATGACAATAACATGGACAAATAACGTAAATAACGTAGATTAGAACAAGAACTAACAAGAGCTAATAATGAGGATAAGAATGTTATTTTTTCCAGTTGAGTTGTTCAAGGATGAGTCCTTTATCCTGTCTGTCTGATTTTGGATTCTGGATGGTGCTGACACAGAAGGAAAGCAAGAAACCATTCTGCTTTCAGACTATAAAAACTTATGTGAAAGTTGAAACTCCCTCTGCTTGCCAGTGCAGGTATATAAACATCTTGGCTGTTTGAAGGAAATTACTTGGAGAGTTCAGGGAACTGCTGTGTGAAATTAAAGTAAATAGAAAAGGCTAGTATGAAAGGCCTCTGTGGAGACTGGTGAGCATCCACACAGTTCTCTGGTCAGTAATTGATGTCGCTGGCAAGGGTAGGCAACCCTCCACCTATGTTTTCCTCCTTGTTCTTTGCTGGGTGCACAGATTCTTTGCCTTTCCTTATTCTCAAATAGATGTGGACAAAATCAAATTCAACCACTACAGTATTGTGGGATCTAATTCTCAAAAGAAGGTAACATTTCCTGTAAACCACAATTGTCTCTGTATCAATTGAATTTCAAATTACCCAGAGGCCTTGGAAAATATTACAAGAATTTCCCAGAAGGATTACTTAATTAGATTAATTTTGTAGTTACTTATTAGTAGCAACATTGTCTTTTGTGTCCCACCAGCAAGAGTGCCAGGCTGAGTGAGGACTGCTCAACTGACACAACACAACTGGGGTGGTTACTTCAGTTTTCAGTTCATGCTTAAGTTTTCACCTAGTATTTGATTCATATTCTTCTTGCAGAGAAGAGTCTCATTCCATTGCAAAGTAGCGTTATTAAATGTAACTAAATTTAAAATTCTGCTTTAATTTATGTCAGCATTTATTAGCTTGTTACACAGTGCAAGGAATTCCTTACCTCGTCTCCTCTCCTCCCCACAGCAAAGTGAAGTTATATGTTCATCAGCCACGAGGTGGCAATACAAGAGCTTGAGATGCTAAATTTTGCTGGTATCCGTAGCATTCATGCAGGTTAGGCTTTGCGGTATTAGCTAAGTAAATGTATTTACAGTGTTACTGCAGAGTTTGACTCTGTTTGCCAGTGTGTAATGTGCGCTCCACATTTGCATAAATGACTTAATGCAAAAGCCAAGGAAGACTAAGCTGATTTTCTGGATCAATAATTTATGCCTTTTTTGTCGCTAATAACGGATATCTGAATCAATTTAAGTGGCTCAGTAGCCAATGAGAGACGTTATGCTAGGAACTCAGCTGCTGTTAAAAGCAAAATGTCTTAGGAAAGGGGATGCACTGGTGACGTACAGCTGCCCCACTGTGAATCCTCTCCTGCCTTTAACTCCCGACCTCCCTGAGGTCCAAAAGGACCTGGACACGTAGTACATGTGGATTTCCCAGAAGGTTGATTGCTTCACTCCCTTAAAGTGTGCTTTGATTCAGGTTTTTTATTCACTTTTCAGCATGGCTGGTGCTTATTATTCTGCATTATCAGTGCATTCAACAGTGAAACAAAAGTGGTGTCAGGTGGAAATAGTTAATTTCCAGCCTTTTGCATCCTTTCTTGTAATTAAAAGTATTTGTGTCATTTGCAGGCACAAGGAAAGTAGTAAAAACTCTGTTTTCTACACTTACTTTCAAGAACTAGTTTTCCACTCACTGTAATGGAGAAAGTATTTTAAGACATTTTCTATTCTGGTGTTACTTCTTTCAGTAGAAGTGAAAGCCACAGGTTTTCAGAAGGTGGGGCTTTTTTGTTTGTTTGTTTTTCTCATTCAAATAATATAGACTAAAAAACTTGTAGCATAAGAAACGGATCGTGGACTTGGCAGGTGTCTCTTGTCACTACAGTATTTATTTGGACACGGGGAAGTTGTTATGGATGCTCATTTTGTTATTTCGCACAAAGGTGGTAACAGCCTGCTGCTGTCTTCTCTTGACATGGTACCAGTTTTCCTCTGAGCACTTTATGGATAATCTTATTTTCAATCAGATGATACATTGTGAAGCCAGTGTGTTGGCAAATACATCTTTCAAATAGACACAGGTTTGTAGTTTGGTAAATAACGAGCAATGTAAAGGAGAGGAGTGCAGTAGGAAGCCTTGAAAAAGTAAATAACTTTCAAGACGTGAACTTCTATCAGAAGGATTTGAGATGAAATTCTGCCTGCGAGCTGGGTGTTCAGGCTGTTGGATCTGCTGTGGGCACATGTGCTGAGACTGCCGTTTATTTCAGATAACATATAGCTACATCTGCAAGCCCATCGACAGCTGGTGTCGGTTCAAACACCTTGCCAGGTCAGGGGCATTGGCGCACGTGAGCCCATGTCCTGTCAGAATTCAGGATTCACAATTCCTAAGGCTTGAAGGAAACAGTTGCTGATTTGCCCTCTGCACAACACTGACCATGGGATTTAACAGTTGACACAAATGGGGATCTGTAGTTGGCAGGGGCACATACTTTTGAAAGACACCTGGGCTGTGGTGTGTCTCTAACCCTATCTGTTAATGTCAAGCTGCCTGCTTAGACAGCTGATAAACAAACTTTGTCTTCAAAGCTGATAGCAGCAGATTTCTTCTGGGAAAATGTGCCTCAAGCCTCTCCTGTTTCTGGAGATTGTATCCATGCACATACCAGCTTTCTTGTTTACATACTGCACAGCCTGCAGCCACACAAACCTCAGGCTGTGCTCCCGGCAGGTTACATAAAATAAGCTTTAAAAGGCTGGCTGGTGTTTGAAGAGATGAAAGTGAGCTTTGGGACATGATGTTTGAGGAACTGGGTGGCTACTGCTTTTCTCTTACAGCTTTCTCCTACTACATTTGCCAGCTCGTGGGTGAGGTGTTCGATATAAACCCTGATGGGAGCCAGTTCTCAGAGATCACATGTAATTGGCTGTATGAGCAGAAGGCTAACTCAAGTCAGTGGTGATTGTAATTGATAAGATAGTATTTCTATCCACCTAAATTGTTCTATAGTGTCAAATGAAGAAGATAATTCCCCGCTTTTATTAATCCATGGTTTTTAGACATCACCCTGACAACTGTGGCTGTACAGAATAGCATGTATGCCTGGGAAGGGAGAATTAAAAAGGGAGGAGAGGAGCAGAATATGACTGCTAGCATGAAAGTACAGTGCTGAGGAGAGAGACTACACATGATACACTTTTCTTCAAGAAAAATTAAAGCTGTTCTTGGAAATGCCCAGTGTTCTGTATTGTAAATTCTCCTCTGTGAATGAGCATTTTTAGTGTACCACTTCCTGCAGCAGCCATTTTTTCTTCCCTAAATTTTGTTGCTCATTAGCATGGGTAGGATATGAAAAAGACAGAGAAGAGGAAAGGATCTAAGCATTCAGAGGCAGCCACAGAAAGCTTTACTGAAATATTTCTGCTTATCTTGCCAGGAACAATGCAGAAAATCTTTCCGGAGTCTCTAAAATCTTCCTGGACTCTACCAAGGTGTTTCAGTGGGGCTTGGGATGGGTCTTGGGGCAGTGGCAGTGGTAGTGAAGTACTTTCCAGGCTTTATTCAGAGCAGCAAATTTAATTCCGCCTGTGTTTCTCCAGTCTTCTGTCTGTTCTGCATTTGTTGAGCTTTCAGTGAAGTCAGTAGATATGTTTTAATTGAGGTAAATAGCAACATCAAAAAAAATCCTGCTAAAACTTAGCTTGTGTTTATCTGATATCAGAACATGTCCTGCTGCTTTGACTCGACACATTAAAATATTCAGTGACCTGGGGTAAGAATATCCCCTTTAAGATATAGTATAGATGGTAAAATATTCCTCACTCCCTCTTTTTCCTCGCTTTTACATCTCAAAATGTGGTTTTCAAATTTGAAGCAGACTGGAGTTTTGAAACTGAGTAAACTTTAACTATGAACAGCATGTCTCCGTATTTCCATGAGACACCTGGAACATTTTGCAGCACTTGGCATTTGTATGTAACATGACAATGATGTGTCTTCTCTTACTATGTAGTTTGTTCTACTTGTGTGTATCTTGACATGGATACTGAACATTTGTTGTATTGCAGATTTCTGTTTCTGATTTAAGGTATTCAGTATACACTTAAACCAAAGAGCAGGATGGTGACCACTTAAGCAAGTGATGAAATATGATGTTCCCTGATGCAGACAACAACATCAGCTTTTGTTCCAGGTTGGTGGTTATTTTCCTTATACTGCATCATGCATATAAATAGCTGTCTTTGATGTTCTTGTATTATTAATTTGATGGGTTTGTGGTCTGAAAGCTAATGGTTTATATTCCTGCTCCACTCCTGGAAGGGAGATGCTTGCTCTTTCTTCCCAGGAACTGCTAGTCAATGCACTCTGTTCAGGCTATTCATACCCTGTGTATTGCTACGTGATAAGGAGAAATTATAAAGTAGGATCCTACCTGAAATCTTTTAGGCCTGTGGGAGTTCCCCAACATGTCATGGACTTCTCCACATACATGATAAGGCAAGATGCAAATGCTGATAAAAGATAGAGAAAAATGTTAATTTTTCACAATGGATGGGAATTACCAACTCGAATCCCTTATGGATCTACATTAATCTCAGTGCTGTTTGAAATACCTATAAACAATGTGGAAAAGTAGGTGGTTAGTGAATTGTTGATGGTGAGGAGATGATACCAGCTCTCAAAGACATTTCAGGATGCTCTAATCTAATCACATTTAGAGATTTGCTGTATAGCAAGGTGCTATTGTATCTAATCTGGCTTGTCAGACATCATGGAGATATCAGAATGAGGGCTGAATGGAATTCAGGAGGAGGAGAAACCTTAAAATTAATGTTTCTCCTAGGTTTGTAAGAAAAAGTCTTTGTTTCAAAAGTAGGATCCACTAAAAGGAAAACCACTTGTTCCTTCTGTTATCAGAAATGCTTTGTTACAAGGCCCAGTTAAAAATGGGGAAAATAAAGGTGGTCTGTGCCCAAATGCATTTATAGTTCAAATACAAAGTGAAGCAGTAGTTGCTACAAACAGACACAGAGTATGAAGAAACAATGGGAAATGATGGACAGCCATACTCTAAATTGCAGCATGACAGGAAATATATTTAGGCTAATTAATATAAGTGTGGCTTTGCAGTTTCATTTTTGTTTGGAGAAACATGTCAGTGTTTTTGCAATAATAGTCCAAGAAGTCGATGAGGGTTTTGCACAATGCAGGAGTTTTTTTGGATACAGATGCAATGTCTAACTGCTCTTATCAGCTGAGTCTTAAGAAATGCTTTAAATTCCTGTTGCACATCTACATGTTTATGTCAGAAAGCTCAAGCATAGGAAAACTGATACCAGTGAAATTTTTTGTCTGTCCTCCCAGTAAAATTAAGTTCTATGTAATAAACAGGCTTGCAGTAGTGCATAAGTGTCCACCAGAAAAAAAAAATGGCAAAAGGTATGAACTGGGGATATCTTAAACCTCACCCTTGAGAGATTTAGGTACCATGTGGGAGAAAGGTGTATCTATCACTAGATGGAATAAATAGGTCTGCTCTCTCCTGGAGATCAGCCCCTGCACTGGGTCTTTCTCTCTAAGCACAAGTGTCAGAGTCACCAGCTGTCTCCCTTTTACCTAAAAATCCATTAACCACAGTTCTCAACTAAGATGTGGACATGAGGCTGAAGTTGTTCAGATGAGGGATCAAACAGATATTTGGAGAGTTTGGTAACACTGGGCTTGTGGATGAACCCAGGGGATGTGCGGACAGTGTATTGTGCTCTGCTCGTCCAACACGAGGTCTGGGAGCCTCCTGTTATGATGGGTGGAGGGATGCCTAGCCTTTCTCTCCTGGGTTAGTCACTGGGACTTTTAGTGTTGTCATGGTTTTTGATGTTTCTAGAACTGTCAGGAAAGATCTTCATGTGTTGGGAAGTTTCACTGGTAAAAGAGCATTGTGCAGCCAGAGGACTTCACTGTGTCCAGGGCAGGCAGCAGCTGAGCAGTAGATTTGCAGAAATAAAATGAAGACCCATGTAGGTAGATGGCACTCAGGAATTAAGGCCTCACAGCAGGTAATTCTGTGTGTGCCTCTTACTTTTAGGAGCCCCTCTGGCCCCTGAGGGCACTACCAGCCCTCACTGCCCTGCCCAGCCTCCCCTGGGATCTCCCCACCCTGACTGAGGTCTAGTACCCCATTTCAGCTCAGCCCTGGACACCCGTCCTGACTACATTACAGGGATGCCTCTGCCCAGCCCTGTCTCCAGTCCCAGCTTTTTTTGCTCCTGATGGGACCCCCCTGGTCCTTGCTCAGCCCTCAATGGACCCTGTGGGGCTGAGCCCCTTGATGAGGTCTGTCAGATGGGGTGTTGCCCTCAGCCCCCTGCTTGTCCCTTGTTCTGGGGCAGCCCTGTGTATGGGTCCCCAAAATGCTGGGCAGCCTGAATGTAGCATTACAGGACATGCATAGGAAAGGCTGGTCCATCAGTGAAAGAACCTAGGATGTCTAAGGATGCTGGGTGTCTCAGAAGGGTGCATTTTATTTTCTGGGTTGCCTGAAAAGTGTCTACCTTTTTCTGCAGGTCTTGGCATGAGTCCATTCCTAAATCTCACTCCTAACCCTTAAGCTGCAGCCATTTCCCACCTGCCTGAAGATAACCACAAGGTCAAGTTCATTGCAGCTAGAGTTATTAATGCTGCAGGGACACATCAGCACTGCTATGTGATACTGGTAAAAATCGATAGCCCAGAACCATGATGTTTTTAATAGGCAGTGGATTTTGCTGGCTGTGAGCTGCGGTGTCTGGGTGAAATATCTGTCAGCCCAGAAGCCTTGTTTTAGCTGTGAAGTTACAACGTTGGCCAGACCAAGCCAGCAGAGACTGAAGAGCAGCCAGAAATACCAGCTTCTCCATAGTGATTCAATCCAAACTGTAATGCCTCCTCCCATCAATGCTGGGAGTAAACTCCTGGAGGTGATGGCTGCTAAAGAGCATTAGGTCATCCTCATGATCGCTCTCATTATCAGCTGAAAGTATGGTTGTGGTCCCACATATCCCCAGAGCTGTGAAGTGGTGGTTTTTGGCCCATTATCTGCCTTCCTTTTGCCAATCCAGCACTACACAGCAGCTGCAGGCTGGGAGACATCCATGGAAATTGAACTGCTTAGTCATGATTTGGGTAATGGAAACTTAAAGATTTTCTTAACCTGTTGAAACAGATCATGGCAATGGACAATCCTCCTTGTTTCTATGGGACTCCAGTGACATGAAAACCAAGCCCTCTATATCCCTGCCTTCAAGTGCTTAATTATCTTTGCAAGTGAGGAGAGCCACAGTTCCTCAGTACGATGTGTATCTTAGCATTATGGCCTACTATAGGGTATTGTTAGCTGTTTACACTGCTTAACTTTAATGTTAAACAAGACAAGCTGTTTCAGAGCCCAGGATAACTCCTGACTGCCAAATAGAAGGGAGCAAGTCCAGGAGCAGCTGTGTAAGCACTTTAAGTTTTTTTTGTGTGTGAACTTCAAATAACCCTGAGGAATTCATTATTCAATCTTTATCATGAGCACATAAACAAACGTGCTTTCTATAAATAGCAATTTCATTAACAGTGGTAGGTAAAGGAGCATCTTGCATGTGTGGCTTTGATATTGTGGTTATGCACAACCAATGGATCATTTTTAACGTTTATTAGCAATAACTATGATTACTATATAACCTTTTAGGCTGTATCTGTACACATATATATGAATTTCTTTTTTTTTTTAAAAGTGTGTATAAAAATAAATATACACACATACACGTATGTATACACAAATACAACCCTGTAGCCCTTTTAAAATACACTGAAGCTCGTGTGAGGAAGGAAGAGCAAAGCACGGGGAGATTAACCCCACTGTTGGAGACTTTCCCAGCTGGCTAAAACCAATGCAGCTGGCTCTTTGCTATTTGTCTTCCAAAGAATTGGATTATGGCCCGCTGACATTTGTTTGGTCAAACGCATTGGAGTAGAGAGGAAGATCACAGGTGACTTTAGAAGGCAACTTCTAAAAAACCAAACAAACCAAAAAACCCGAAAGGCTGGTGCCTGCACCCAGCACAGGCAGCTTTGTCAGCTGCTACGATGGTCCCTCAAGTGCTACAGAAATCAGTAATCTAGAGCAACTCTTGGTTATCTCCAAAATATGTTGAGGTATTTACTAGGGACTGACAAATGCTGTAAGCCCAGCTTTTCACTTACTGTGACGAGTTCCTTTTGGCTCTTTGGAGCTTTCCACTCCGTATCTCTGATCACCACAGCCTCTGAAAAACCCTCTGCTCTTGCACTCTCTTCCCAACTACAGTAGATGGAGATGTTTAGAGCCCTGTGCCCTCCATAAAGTATTGTTTCAGCTTAAACTGATGACAGGTCCTGGGAACAAACAATGTCAGAGCTGAGGAACGGGGAGAGTGCAGAAGAGTCAAGCCAGGTGGGGGGAAAAACAGCTGGGGAAAAGATACTTCAGAGAAACTTTCTTTACCCGAGAGATTTAAGAAAGGTGGTCTTTGTCCAACCAGGATCTCTTCAGCCTTTTGTCACAATTGTGTTTCCCTTGTGTGGTTACTGTCCTGTGGTAAAAAAACCATTGAAAACCAAAGGGAGACCTTTCTGTTCACTGTAGTCCCTTGACTGGCTGCCTAGGTAAGGTAACATGTGTGTCTCAGGATAAATAAAGATCCCCCCTGTTTTCTTCTTGAAGCCAAATTTCAGTGGTGATTTGAATGACAAATAGCAAAGCAGAATCAAAGAATACATCGATAAATGATCAGGATAAAAGGATTTAAATGCAGCCATTCAAAAGTAAGTGGTAAATGTATTAAATACAATCAGAATTATTAGACTATAAATCAGTTACAAAATCTTCAGTGATACACCAACTCAAGATACAATGCAGCAGCTACTGGGACAAAGTATGTGCTTCGGAAGGCAGGTAGTCATTAGCCAAGGATCGTGTCTGTTCCCCATGTGCTACATGATACAGATGTTTTATCATAGTGACATTTCTACTTTATTTATTTTATTTGAAGCAGATAAGTCACTGTATTTTGCAGGCAGCATTTTTTTTTTTTGTAAGACTGCATTTTAACAGTTGAAAGCCTTTTTGCTTTTTGCTCGTTTACATTCCACTTGCTCTTTCCATTTTACAGAGAGGTTTCCATGTCAGCATCTTCCCTTCAGATTATTTATTATTTTTGTTTGCTGCCTGGTACACAGTAGCATGGTCCTTGTATCTTTTAGTGCTTACCTAAAGGATCATGGCAACTATGTGCAAATACTGAGGGGAAAAAAAAGCTGTCTTGCCAGTCAGCAGCACTTTGAGGTGGAAAAAGACTTAGGGTGTGGAGGGTTTGGCTGGAGAAATGAAGATGTCATTTCACCTGGCTAGACATAACATGTGAAAAGCAGCAGCAGTACAGAGCCAGGGCCCCTGGAGAGCCCCCACGCTGCTTGCGGGCACTCAGGGGATGATTGTAGCCCAAGCAGTTGCCACTGGTTCAGCTGAGACCCCTTAGGGCTTGCTGGAGGCTCCCGCAGCTGGGTGGGTGCTCGGTGGTGCTGGGATGTGGTCACCCTAATCCTCCCCGCTGTGCTGTCCCCCGCGGTCCTGCTGAGGGGGTGGGTGGTGGGCTCCAGCCTGCCCTTGGTGTCCATCTGCCCTGTTGCTCCTGCCATCCCAGATGTGCAGCTGTGGGGTAAGAGGGGTGCTACTCCAGGGCTGCGGTGCTGGGAGGCTGGGTGGACAACTCTGGCGGAGGCAGAGCTTCAGCCTGTCTTTGGGAATACCAGGCGCTGCAGAAACAGGCCCAAGTGCATTTTTTATGGTTTTTTTTTCCTTTTTTCCCCTCTCTTAATGGTGAAGTTACACCGGGAATTAATTTAGCTTTGGCACGTATAATTTCCACTGTGTTTATAATGGGTTTCCTTTGTGCTGAGCAGCTTGATTTTTGTTTAGTTGTTTAATATTACCTGCTCTGTTGCGCTGTGATGGATGATTAATCTCTACCAGTTGTGTTATTAAGCAGTTTCTACAAAATATGAATTCAAAAGTCTGCACTTCCCATTCTCCCTCAATGTAATGCCTGGGCACATGGTGCATTTCATTTCTAATTACATGTGTTAGGATGAATTATGTGCTATTACTCAAAATAAATTGCTCTTTGATGTTAGTTCAGCATATGAATGGCCGGTTATAATTACACCAAGTTGAAACAGAATTTAGTACTATTGTGCCTAGTCCAAAATAATTCTGTGTGTTTTATAATAGAATCAAATCAGCAATTTTCCATTGTTTCTCAGTTCAATGTGGCCATTGTGAAAGAATTTTTCCTTTGTAGATTTGAGCTAAAAATTCAAGTGGTATGTGAATGGCATTGACAGAGGCAGAGACAAGGTGATCCTCTCTGGTTTGCCATCTCCAATTTCCATATCCCTTCAAAGGGAGAAGCCGCTGGGTGACTCACTGCATTGTCGCTTCAGTTCATTGTGCTTTTGTGAACATGCTGAGTTCCCAAAATTTGTGCAGTATTTATCATAGGAAGACACCACTCCAGTGTCTCAGCTGCTCTGTGGAGTAACGTAAAACAGAACTGTATACAATTTGGGGTAGGGGGAGAAAGGGAGGACACACACTCTGTTTTCAGTCATTTAAAGATCCCGTGGATGTTCCTGGGGTTGTTTTGGTGATAAATACCGATCCTCTGCCACACTGGAATGCACAGACAGTGCTCCACTGGAGCAAATCAAGCATCTGCTTTTAATGCAAACATAGGACTTTTTAAATGAGAGGACTAAACACATTCCTGGTGTCAGACCTTAACTTCAAGAGGTTTGGTTATTTTGGTTAATCTGTAGCAAGCACACATATTGTGCTGGATGGAATTTGTTATCAGCCAGAGTTACAGGCAGCTCCAAGGCTGTATGGAGCCATGAGGCTCTTCAACATTCACAGTTCTGCTGTTGGGCTGCCTATTTTACAAGGGCATGTGTGTGTTTGCTCCATTTTGGTTTTAATTATTGGTGGTAAATATGCTTCAGGAGTGAAATATGTTTTGTCAGGAGAAATCTGGAAGTGCTTTCTCAGGAGAAAAATAATTAGAAAGGTTAATGCAATCCACTCTGTAAAAGACTTTGAACTCATTTGCTTGGAGATGTGAAGCAGATGTTTTGTTCACAAAACTATGTTAAATTAGCCCTAGGGGGGGTCCCATTACTGTTTCTCAAGTACAGCAAAAATAGCAAATTAAATATATATCAATTTTAAATATTGAAGATAAAGTCTGCTTTCAAATGTGTACAGTGCCCCATGCAAACCACTGTCGTTTTACTGTGTGCTTTGTTTCACACAAACCTTAGGACAGTGAAAATTGGAACTGTAGCTTTTCTGTATTAAAACGATAGATCTCCTTGTATAGGCTGTGTAGGAATATGATTTTAACAGGATGGCAGAATCAATACTGAAAGCCCTGACCTGCAAGTCAGTTCCTTGTGACAAACGGAGACCAACTTTGGGAACAATTTCCTATTGAGGTAAACAGACAGAGCCAATGGGTTGCCCCTGGCCGAGAAGGGCTTGCTCATTTTTTGTAGACAGGTTTTCAGTACAGGTTGTATATGCATACAGAATTGCAAAGGGCCTCATCCTGCTCTTTTTTGGGCTTTTGAACTACCTGCGCTGGACCATAAAAAGCTGAAGTGTGCTGGGAGTCTGGCCCAGCAGCAATCTCTCTTTTGTTTGATATTGCCAGGGCAGTACACCAGCATCTATCAAGTTTGCTCTGGCACAGTGATAGTAACACTCACCTGACTTGGATCACATCCATGACTTTCACTCAACGCCTACTTGTGCCTATTTGGCTAAGATCTTGGCTGCGGTTCCAACATACAGACTTCCTCGCAGGACGTTATAACACAGATGTTTCAACCAGAAGAGGCAGGGCTAGCTAGATAAATCTGTTGTTGGGCTGCATATAAAACCAGTCTTAATCTCCCATCAGTTTTAGAAACATTGGTTGTGCAGATTGTGTTTCCTCCTGTAATCCAGGGCGGAAACAGATTTTACAGCACAAAAAACCATTCTTCAGGTATTGGTGCAAGCATGCTTTGAACCTGTTGTGACCCCGCTGCTAACGTGGGATAAATTGCTGGAGCGAGAGATGCACAAAAATTATTAAAATGGGAAATTCTGAGTGCTGTGAATTTGCTCCCTTTGAGGTTAGCAGTTCCACCCATCATTTCAGTTGCAATAGGTTTGTTATCTCTGCAAATAATTTTTCACTACTGAAAGCATAGCCATCCCTCTGCTGGGATTAAGGCACAAATTTGCAAGGAACAGAGGTAACTATGGGGCTAAGATAAGAGAAGCTGTTTCTCAAGAAAGCATTTGAGAGGAATTAATGTTGCTCAGTGTGTTTCTTGATTGTTGCTTGAGCCAAGGTCTCATGTTTTTTCAGGCTGATGGGACAGCAATATAAAACTTCTGCATTTTATTCCCTTGTTAAACCCAAAGACATATGATATAGGAAAAGCTGCTTGGCATAAATACAGAAATGCAGTTCAGTCTGAGGCACAGAGAAAACAAATGCAGAGGCAGATTTCTTAATGGAATGTGAGTTTTTTATTTTATCACTTCACTTCTTCCCACGTTATCTGTCCGGGTGACCTCCCTGAGTAACATTCTTTAAGCACAATAAATGCATTCCCCTCCGGTATGCTGGTGAAGGGCCCAGCCTCAAGCTCTCCTCTCACAGTTGCGAAGTGCTAAGGCAGCTGCCCAGTAGCCTTCCATTGTTTCCTGCTTGCATTTTTTGTTTTACAGCATTTCTGGCATATGAAATGTGATTCATTTATCTTTTGTCTCAATCCAGCTGAAGACATTACGGCACTTGTGCTGGGTAGTGATGCCCTTCCCAGTAACTCTCTGTTTGGCTACCCCTTTCTATGGTTTGAGCCCAAGCAAACTTGCCTCAGCTTGGGAAAGAGAAAAGCCCACCTCCCCGGCCTCCATCTTCTTCTCTCTTTTCTCCCCCAAGCCCGCCTATGGGAAATGGGAACCCTCCTCTATAACTCGATGGGGGGTACCTAGCCATGGTCTGCCTGTCTAAGGGGCCTTCTGCCCAAGTCATGCTGGCTGCAGTTATGTCTTTCCTTTGATTGGCATTTTACTCTCCTCAGAATCAAAGTTTACATACCCCATATTAACCAAAATACCCCCAAATTCCATGTAACTGAAAGGAAAGGTGGCCTGGGTCATTCATTTGCTATCTCCTCACTCAACAAGAAGTCCTGGGGAAGGGAGCCTTGCCCTAGAGAGTTGCCATCTTTCTAGAGTTCATCACAAAGTTTCAGAAGCCAGTTTCTTGCCTTCTAGGATGTTTGGCACCTGGCTTGATACCAGCAGACTGAATCTACGTTGGAAAATGTAATGAAGCTCAGCCTGTTCACATACAGTCATTGACAAAAATACATGAAAAACGGAGGCAACAACAGGCTTGAACCAGTCTGCTGAATTTGAAATTACAATGTCAAGGTGTTTTCCAGGCACCTGGCATAAGAGAAAACTAAAAAAATCCCAGAGCCAAACCAAACCAAAACCACCCCCCCCCCCCCCCCCCAAAAAACAACAGAAAAAAAGCAAAAGGAAGAGAAGATGTTGAGAGGGTTCATACCACTGAAGTGCTCTGGCTGGGGCACCTCCATAGGCTGTGAGTGGCCATAAGCTACTGTTCATCTGGGGAGTCACTGAAGCATTCAGGGCTGCCAGACCAGTGTCTTCTCCTGGGTCTTCAGGCTCCCACAACACAGCCAGGTCGTCTTCACTTGAGCTAAAAGGCACCGTCCAGCAAAGAGGCCCATTGGCTTCAGCTAACTCACCTGCGGTATTTGGACCTGGAATTGCCATCTTCCTGGTCCCGTATTGCTCCTCGTTATCCTGCTTTTATTTTCTGATCTCTTCTATCCCACTGTCTCTTTTTTACCCCGTATTTGTTTCCCTGGACAGAGTGACTCTTACAGAACTGCTACAAGGCACTAAAATCATGCCTTTAAAAGCCTAGTTGCTGGTATGCAGGAGGGAATTTGTAGTTGAATTGCTTTTACTTCTTCAGCAGTAATATTGCAAGTTGAATAGAGTGCCAGGGTCAAAAGTGTCTTTTCCTGGCTTAATTCCTTCCTCTCCTCATTTGTATGTGCTTGTGTTGTAGGAAACAGGAGCACATTCCAACAGCGCAAGCTCTGGCCCCAACAATTTTTTCTCATTCCCCACAAAGTCTAAAGTGTTCAATAGCATCTGAAAGGACTGTCAAACTGTCACAGAGGAGTTTCACGTATCAAAGATGTTGTATAATGAAAAGGAATAAGAGTATTCAGTTGAAAGTGCGTTTACCCCATTAGGCTGAATGCATTTTTTTCCTTTTTGTATTTTTTTGAGATAGTATTCATAGTTGGAACTGGGGTACTTGCACACCAAACTGCAGACAATAGTTCTTAACTTATGATCTGTAAACATTGATTTTATTGTCATAATTCCTCTTGTTTTACTTGGACGCCTTTTTATCAGAATCAGAGGCCCTATGAGATTCCAGAACAGTACTCTTACTTTGTTATGTGGTAGCCCGTCAGGTTTTATTTCCTAAATAGGTTTCAAGTTTCATCCACACCCTAAATGCCTTTAATAGTTTGATTCTATGTCAAGGCTACTAACCTGGATGTCAAAACGCTCTTGGGTCCAGCTCATATTCACTACGGTTGCCTTATGTGGCTATATGTCCTCTTGCAAAGTTCCTGGAAAAGTGATGAATAAGTTGGTGATGAAGAAAGCACATGTGTCCACCCTACTGAAGAAACCAGGACCCATTCAGGGTAAGATGGGCTTAGTGGTACTTTGTTAACCAAAGGACTTCATGAGAAAAAAGCTGTTACCTCTGGAAATTTGCTATTCAGCAGCACAGGAATTCTGATTAATTGCTCCCGGCAAATAGCTCCTGGCAATGTTATGTTACGCCTTCATGAGAAAGGCTCACTGGAGCAGGACCTGGACTGCCCAGTCGCTCCTGCCAGTGCTCTGGAAGCATTTAGTCCTGTTTTGTTTTGTTTTGTTACCTTGGGCCTAAATATTTATAGCACCATCTGTGAAAGAGCGATTGGCTAGTCTTATCACACTGCATCATGGAGGGACAAGCTGGTATGTGCTATGTGGGCTTCTAGGGTACACGAGCCGCAGAGGTTTAACTGTGGCTCTCCCACACCTGGGGTGTGTTACCTCTGATGTCACTGGGGACTTCTGTGCATCTCTGGTCCTTTTTTTGTGTCCTCCACTCCTCTTTGCTTTTGGTAATACAAAAAAAGAAAAATCTAGAAGTAGGAAAATATTTTGTTCAGTCCAAAACATAACAATTTTTTTTCCCCAAACTGCAATGGTTTTCCTTTTCTTGTAAATATTATTTGGAACCTTTTTCAGATTCTCTGAAATGGTGGTTTCTTACCTGACACTATTGAGATTTGGATTACAAGAGAAATCAACGTGCTTCCCTTTCCATAGAAAATGGGTTAATATTATTGGGGATCTGCTCTGCAGTGGCAGTGTGGGAGTGCATGCCCAGCAAGTAGGGAAAATTATGTAGGGTTGAGTGGAGTTGGGGGTACAGAACTGTTTGTGCTAAAACCAGCGGATAGGAGCAGAGGGGCACCTCTCTTCCCCCTCTGTCTGGCGTGATGGGGAGGGGGTGCTGCAGCCCAGGCTCACAAGGCTGGCTAGGGGTGCCCCTGGTGTCCCCTCCCTCGAGTGCCTGTCATGTGCAGTGTCGGTTTATGGGCAATACTGTGTCTCAAGGGAGCAGAGCAGCCCTTGGAGATGTGCATCCTCTGCAACATGACTCCTGGGGAGACAGGGTGCAGCAGAGCAGGAGGCCTTGGTGTGGTCCTCTTTCCTCTCCTCCTCCCTCAGTCTGTGCACCCGGCTTTGCTGCAGCCATGCTGCTGTTGCTGTTGTCACCATGATAGGTAAGGTGGCAACAGGTGCAAGGTCCCAGCGGCAAGGCTGGATCCTTTCATCGATGACTCCACTAAAAATTATTGCCCCTCCTGATAAGCCCTCAGACTGCCAGGTGCGACGGCGGAGACAGTGCCAGGTGAGTCACCGCACACTCCCTGGTGTCACTTCCCAGGCAAAAGCCAACGCCTTCGCCTTGTTGCTCTGCTGGGCTGGCTTCGAGCAAATCCAGTAGGTTGGTCCCAGCGGCAGTGAAAGGCTGTACAGGGAATGGGCTGGGGCTGGCAGGAGGAGGCAACGCTCTACTTTACAACTGTGAATTCACAGGTATGTGTCGATTTCTCATATGTAAGCTGTGGCTGCAGTAAAGCACAGGAGAGACCTTCAGTGGAAAATACATGTGAAAAAACAGAGTAATCCCATTTAAACTGAAATTGAGGATGGGTGTGCTTTCCTGTCTAGAGTTCAGCTGGCCAGCTGTAAATGAAATAGTTCCAACAGCCTTTTGTTCCTACGAGTAATCAGATATCGCTAGTCAAGTGTAGATACGCTGTGCTTCTCAGTGCTAAGTCCCAGCTATAGACAAAGGACTCAGGGGAGTGAAACCACGTTAGGCAATTCCTGTTACATACGGCACAGAGCTAATGTGTAAATATGGCCCCACCCCGAGCTTTTAAATCCTCTGCACTTAGGTGGCTGTGGAGCAAGGAGAGCGCCTTCCTGAGCACTGGCACTTGGAGACCTGCACCCCCTATTCCCATCCCACATCTGGAATGGCTGAAACCTGCACAGCTGGGGCAGGCTCCCCTTGGGTGCTTTTTCCATTTCCTTCCTCTAAGGCTTGTTCAAGAAGACTGAAGGGCCCCAGGGAAGTGTGGTAGCACTCGTTAGTGGTACTTTGGGCACCAGGATTGCAGCTTTTCTCCTGACCAGCAGGTATAGGTGCGGGGAAAACACACAGCCTGTTACACAACCCCTTCTTTTAATAAAGATCCAAATGTTGGTCCCTGTTTCTTCACAGAAATTATCCTACTGAGTCCTGGAAGTAGCTAACGAGGTCCCTCTTTGACAAGGTCAGCTTTTCACTTGGGGACCTCCACTTTGCTCAAGCCTCAAAATACTCAGTTAGCTCCTTCTCTAAATCCTGTTGGCTCTTGTGGGATGATTGCTCTGACTAGGGACTACCAGCTCATGGCCCACCTGTGGCTGAGATGCTGTACCCTTTTGGAGGTCTGATGCTGCAGCTTTCCACCATGCAAGTCCTCAGCTAATCCCAAAGGAGGAACTTGCTTTGGCCAGCAGTTCAGAACCAAGGCTTTAAGTTACCAGGTGATATTCAAACAGCTTACATTTGTGGGTTGCACATAATACATGCTACTGCAGCTCTTCCAAGATTAATGAAATAATGGGCTAAGATAATATATCTTTATGACTTGTTTAGTGGTTGTGTTCCTGACTCAGTGGGCAATCTAAGAGAATGCTTCCTGAAATTAATTACTTTTTGGGGCAATTAACATAATCCATGATCATGAAACAACGCAAGCAACAAGGTTTATGGTTTTTCTCATCTCCCTAGGGAGGAAGTACAGGTCTGGGACCTGAGTCAAATAGCTTCAAGCCAGAGGAGACTTGAAAAGGATGACTCCTCTTGTCCTCTGAAGGAAAGAGGAAGGGAGAAGCTCTCTCCAGACTCTAACATACAAGGTTATGACCCACTTTCCTGGCTCACCACATGAATGGAGCATGATTGTTTGGTATAACAGACATGCATGCAAACACTGAGATATTCTTTTCTTGGAGTGCTTGTCTTCTGATCAGCTAACACTGTGTATCATAGGACCCGGCTCACTGTCATTCCTTGAAAGCCTGCAGGCGTGGCACCACAAACTAGCCAGCAATGAGACTGGCTGGAGACTTGTGACGGGACTCAGGAACCTCACTGAAAGGCACATATAAATCAGTTGCATGAAATAATAACAAGAAAAAGGATAGCTAAGAGACCCAGTTACTGTCATTGTGGTCTTGATTTCTCCTGAGGACTGCAGCAAGAGTCTTCCTCCTTTGACGAGTAAGGTACCCGTCAGGTCATGCATGTCAAAACCATAGCCAAGGTTGGTGATTGAACTGTGCTGGAGCATCTGCAGGCAGAGCCTCAGCCTGCCCCTGGCTGTGTGTGCCTGCCCTGGCCTAATGCCACCCATGCCTGACACCCAAGCAAGCTGTCTGGAGAGTTACACAGGTTCAAAGGAGCCACAGAAAGAAGGTGAAAAACAGCGAAGGAGATGTCAAATAAATGCCAGAATTGATGCAAGAGAAGCCAAAGGGAAAGTATAGTCATGAGGGAGGAAACAACAACCATTTAAGTTGGTTTAAACTATTGCAAAACCTCACTCTGAGCCAGCAATGACATCCAGATCAAAACACAGGATTTCAGTCCTGTATGATGCTGTTGTGGCTCCCTGTCTTTACTTTGTTGTCCACAGTAAACATCCTTCAACGCAAGCTTTGGGCTTCTAAGTGCTCCATAAAGCTGCTGAATGATCATGTGTTGAATAACCTCCTTAAGGAAGCATGCAAATCCCTGCAATTTACAACTAGTTGAAAACTCGTCAGCAACCGGGTCAGACTGGAGAGATGTTCTTTATAAAGAGAGTCAAAATACAGTTAAATGGTGGTTCATAATACCTTGAGGCAATCTCTCTTTGGTTTCATCTATTTGTTTTTTCTCTTTCAGTTCAATTCAAGGTCAATTAAATCTCATCTTAACTTGTAGGACATCTTTGTGCTTGAAGTCAGTCTTCTCTTGTTGAGCTTGTGTGAAGATACAGTGGTGATGACAAATCAGGGAGTCTACTCACCGTTGTTCCAGTTTAATTTCAATGAGAAGCATTTTTCAAATTTGGGTGACAGAAGCTGTTGTGAGATCACCTAGTAAATCCTTAGCCAGCATTGTATTAGGCACTCTCAGTCTCTGAGCTTATTTATTGTTGGAATGGAGCTTCATATATCATACAAGAGATCGGGTTGGTGTGACTGGTCTATAAAGTCCTGGCCTGCCTTTTACCTTCTCTAACACTAAACCTTATGGTAAATCCTGTGGTCCTTTTGAACCTTGCCACTTGTGTTGGAGATAATTGGTTATCTCCAGAGATTACTTCACTTTAAGTGTTCTAGTATACATTTTACTAGACCCTAACAGCTGTAGTATATGTTTTATTAGATTAATAATTAACTTGGCTTTCATCCAGTCTGTCTTGTTTGTCTCCCTTATCTTCGCAAGATTTTGTGTGTGGCTCAAGGGTCCTCTTAGAGCACTGCCTGATCTACGTGAAAAGTTGAAAATGAGCTTAGGCATTTGACTTGGCCAATTCTTATACTGTGCTGAGACTAACAAGAAAGCAGTTAGGCCACTGAAATGAATACAGTTCAAACTTCTTAGATGGCTACATAGCTGGATATGCTACAGGCCTTGCTCGAACAATTGTCTTAATTTGCCTCTTTAGTTTAGAACTGGAAAAGAATATACAGCACAAGTGAAATAAAAGTATGAGGAATGATTTTATTAGCATAAACACCAAGGTCAGCATTCCCTGTGAAAGGAAACATATTATCCTAAGAAGGAATCTGAGCAGATCTCAGCTTCTGCAAAATAGTTTTTGCAGAGCTATAAAACTATAGAGCTAAAATACAAAATGTTATGCTCATTCTGAAAATCTGGTCACTTTAATTAAGTTGTCTTCCTCCATTCCTGCCGAGCTAGAAATGTGGTTTTCTTGGATGCTTAGAAGACGTTTTTAGTGTTGTCATTAAAGGAGCTACATTTGCACAAAGCCTTAAATGCTCTGAGCATGAATTAGTAGCAGTTTGCAGTCAGGATGTCCAGACAGTTCTTAAAAAAACAGTTGGATCCTGTCCTCCCTGACAGGCAGACCTGCCTGGCTGTATGTTCCCAGCAGCACAGTGGCAGGTTCTCACCCTTGTGGGTAGTGAAATGCCACACCGACGTTTCACTGACAGCCCCGGGTGCAGATTTCTGTATTGAGGCTGCCTATAAAGACAGTGTTGCTTTTAGGCAACCTCCTCACCAAACACACACACACACACACATGTGTATGCACACACGTGCACATGCACGCCTTGTGGGAAAACTGTTGTTAGCTGTCTGGAGAGCCAGAGGGTTGCTCTGACATGCTGACACATCTCCAGTGCAGCCAACATAAAATTTTTTCCCTCTGGAAATGTTTAAAACTGGCCTAGATGAGCAGTAGCTTCTTCAGCATTTCACATGTTAAAAGAATCCATTTTCTTGTATTGTTTTTCTGATTTTGGCAGAAATATGTTTTGGAAGGCTATGCTTTCATGTATGATTATTACCATAATTATGAGAAGGGTATTCTGAAATACAAAGGGGTTTTTTTTCTAACAAGAGGTTCCTTGCCCAAACCAGGCTAGAAAAACCAGCTATTCTAGCTTACCTGAGCTGTTTACCCTTCTAATTCCCCTTTGCATTAGGAGTTAGAAACAGGGTCTTGTTGTTTTTCTATATTTGTATTTTATTAAGTGCCAGGTGAATTTGCAGAGCTGGTAGGTAGATGAGTCACTTCTGCTTTTGTCCATGCAGAGTGCATTTAAAAGTAATATTGTAAATATGCCAAGTCCTCACTTTTCTCCAATTAACTTTTGGCACAGGACTTCACTTTGTGGTTGTAAATGCACTGCAAACATGTTTTAATGGCAACATTCAAAATGCAGCAGAAGCTTATCTCTAAACTTGGCACCTAAACACCTCCTTCCAGGATTGTGGGGATAGGTTGCCAAAGTAAGTTCTCTTCAGCATTTATCTGTGCATCTGGCCCTCTCTTGGCATGGGATGGGCCTGTGCAGTGTGAAATGAAGTTACAGCTTCAGCATAATGTTGAAATGTAATAAATTAAAGCTTCTAGCCAGATGAAACTTGTAACTGGTATGTCACTTTCAAGTGAGAGAACGGCTCAGGCAGGTTCAGCATTCTGCCTGAGTTGCAGAACTGCGGTAATTATCCTGTGTGGTTTTTAATATTGCTGAGAAAAAGAAGTGCACTAATTTTTAGAACTACAGTCTGCTACCAATATACAGCTGGCATCTAAGCATTTTAACCAGATGAAGTCTTCAAGAGCAGTAAGGCAGGGTCAAAATTTGCTATTGCCAGCACAGGCTGAGTTACTTATAAAGTACTGTGAATTCTTGTGGACATAGACATTAGACTGTCATTAAGTTTATAGTTTAATTTCAAGATTAAACTCTTCCTCTCTGTTCCAATGCAGACCATATGCTGGAAACATGAGAGGACAGACTTAAAAATGTAGTTTTACTGCTGGTCCTTCCGAACTTTCAATGCTTGACTTTTCCTCCCAGTCCTGAGGACATTCTTTTTATAACCAATGTACATAAATTTGTATAGATACATACAAACACACACATGGATATATAAAGAGACATTGGAATTCAGTGTGCCTGAATAGATTTCACACCTTTCTAGAAACAACCTAGGTGATATGAAAGCTCTCTTGGCAAAAGGGTGCCCTTGAGCTAGCATATTGCATGAGGAAGATCCTACAATAAATATGTGTGGGAGTCGCTGAATATATTTAATCTATACTTGTCTGTCAGAAGTAATAAATCTCAAAAAAAAAAAAAAAAAAGATAGTTGACAGTTATTTGACCCTGAAGGTGGAGCAACACCCAACCAGCTCCTGAACCTGCTATGCTTATAGCAGTTGGAACGCTCAACGAATGCAGGTAGTGTTGCTCGGAGCATTGGTATTCTTGGGTATCAAGTTTGTTTAATAGCTATCAAAAATAGTTATCAAGAAAGAGAAAAAGAAAGCACATTATCTGAAGCAGGTACTTTCAATTCATGTCATTACGTATATAATCAATGTTTCCAAAAAATAAGCTGGACTAATGCATTGTGCATCTGCCAGTTGCCACATTTGAAAGCTAGGCTTCACTCTCTTGCAAATGTCTTCAGTTATTCAGTGGCCAAAGTCAGATCAGGGAGATAGAAATCACCGAAATTACAGTCCATCCGAACTGTAAAAAAGTTGTTAAATGACAGATTTATCAATATCCTTGTGGCCTTTCTGATGTTTTGAAAAATTTTTCCAGGTCTTTGGTTACATGGCTGAGATGCAACTGTGTAATTTTCCAAATCTTAGTCTGAGGCTGACTCTGGGCTGCAGGACTGTCTTCATCAAGCTGGTTTATACAGATGAGTTCAGGCATGTTGAAATGTCATATGGATGGATTACCTATACATTTGGAAAACCTATGATTTATTTTTTTAATAGTAAGAACAAACTATATATTACCAAAAAAATTACTAAACCAATAAATTTCTGTCTTAGCTAATGCCTGCCCATTCTATAACTGTAAGTTGTGCAGACCTTCCCTTTCTTATTTCTTTCAGCAAGGATGAGAAGGTGATGTATGGCCTCACATCCACGTGTTCTTTATGCTCATGAGAGTTCCACAGTGTCCATTGCTGCTACAGAACATCAGTAAAGAGCAGCTTCCTTCCAAAGAGACATATTTACTGAAACCAGAGAGGACTATTAAAAAAAAAAAAAAGCAGCAGATTTTCAAGTGAGTATATGGTCATATAACTGTGCATTTTTTAATGAAAAGATTTGATTGATATTGCTATTACTGCCTCCAGCTCCACAGGGATAAATGAGTATTGCCAGGAATGGTGATTGTTTTGTTTCTAAACTGTTACACTGTTCTGAAACACTGAGTTGCTATAGATATTCCCATTGCCCTAAAGAACAGTTTTGGTAGTATCTTTGACCTTTTTTTTTTTTTTTTCCATGTGGCATACAGCCCTGTACATTCATTTCATATGCATGTGGGCTCCTAGCAGACACTGAAAAAATTCCACTTGGTGCAACAATAGTCCTTTTAATAAGCTTTTTTGAAGTATTAAACAACAACCTACCACATCAGTACTTTGCTGAGGAAGTGGCATGGATTGTCATCACTGGAGAGTAACATGAGTTAGATATTTTAGGGTAGAATGGAGCTATGACCCTATGGTTTTTAGATGGCAAAGGTGATGTTAATTCACCCACTGCTCTTCTAGATGATGCCAGGGAAGACCAGTTATTTTGAAAGGCACCAAGTTCATAACAGATGTTACTGATGCCAAGAGCCTTTCATTGATCTGACAGGTGAGCAACAATAAATAGATTACCTTTGGGTGCAGGAATCCGGTAAACTCTTCAAGAACAGGTAAAACTTGTTCGTCTTTTCCTGCAGTACATTCTGAACCATAACATTTATATGGAGAATGAGATTTGAACAGAGTGTTTGGGTTGTTATTTCCTCTGTACTTTTGTGTATGCAGAGGCTTAGATATGCAGTACGAAAGGGTAGTTCTGTCCCCAAGTGGCATTATATGATTTTTTCTTAAAGTGCCTACATGCTTTAGGAATAAAAATCCCGATTTGTCTATGCGACTCATGACAGCAATTAGGCTTCTTAAGGCCTCAAACATCTTGAAAGGAACACTCCAGGGTGACGAGGTCTTTGGTGATTCCTAAAACACTTACCTCCAATTACTCAATTACCTTGTGTGGTACCTCTGTGCTTGGGCTCTGCAGGCTAGCAAGCGTCTCAGTTTTGCAAGGTGTATGGGGTTTGCATGGCAAGGTTTTGGTAGTGGGGGGGGGCTAAAGGGGTGAATTCTGTGAGAAGCTGCTAGAAGCTTCCCCCATGTCTGATAGAGCCAATGCCAGCGGCTCCAAGACGGACCCACCACTGGCCAAGGCTGAGCCAATCGGCGACAGTGGTAGCACCTCTGTGATAACACATTTAAGAAGGGGAAAAAAAAAAAAAACCCAAAACCCATCAGGACACAAACTGCAGCTGGAATGAGGAGTGAGAATATGTGAGAGGAACAACTCTGCAGACACTAAGGTCAGTGAAGGAGGAGGGGGAGGAGGTGCTCCAGGCACCAGAGCAGAGATTCCCCTGCAGCCCCTGGTGCAGCCCACGGTGAGGCAGGCTGTGCCCCTGCAGCCCATGGAGGTTAATGGTGGAGCAGATACCCACCTGCAGCCTGGGGAGGACCCCATGCCAGAGCAGGTGGATGTGCCCGAAGGAGGCTGTGACCCCGTGGGAAGCCTGCGCTGGAGCAGTCTCCTGGCAGGACCTGTGGGCCCATGGAGAGAGAGGAGCCCACGCTGGAGCAGGTTTGCTGGCAGGGCGTGTGACCCCGTGGGGGACCCACGCTGGAGCAGTCTGCTCCTGAAGGACTGCAGCCCGTGGAAGGGACCCACGCTGGAGCGGTTCATGAAGAACTGCAGCCCGTGGGAAGGACCCACGCTGGAGAAGTTTGTGGAGGACTGTCTCCCATGGGAGGGATGCAATGCTGGAGCAGGGGAAGAGTGTGAGGGGTCCTCCCCTGAGGAGGAAGGAGAAGCAGAGACAAGTGATGAACTGACAGCAAACCCAATTTCTTGACCCCTGCACCACTCGGGGAGGATGAGGTAGAGAAAAATCAGGAGTGACGTTGAGCCCAGGAAGAAGGGAGATGTGGGGGGAAGGTGTTTTAAGATTTGGTGTTATTTCTCATTATCCTATTCAGTTTTGATTGGCAATAAATTAAACTGATTTTCCCCAAGTCGAGTGTGTTTTGCTCATGATGGTAATTGTTGAGTGATCTCCCTGTCCTTATCTTGACCCACGAGCATTTTTATTACATTTTCTCTCCCCTGTCCAGCTGAGGAGGGGAATGATAGAGTGGCTTTGGTGGGCACTTGGCATCCAGCCAGGGTCAACGCACCACATAAGGAGAAAACTAAGTCCTCTATTAGTAATTACTGCTAACTAGTTCATATATTTTCACAGAACTGTAAGTGAGGCTGGTCAATACAGCAGAATTTCTGAGACATGGGGCTTTTAGCAGATATTCCTTAAATTTTGCATCAACTAAGAAAGAACCACAGGATTTATCTTGTGAACAAATTACCTCCAACTTATTTAGTGCTGTTTGAATAGCAGATTACTGTGGTATTCTGCCTTGGAGGCATAACAAGTAAATTATTTCAGTATGAAGTTCTTTTATACGATTTCTTAAAACTGGGCTTTCCCTCCTGAACTGTGATATCTCTTCCTTTCTTTCACTATGTTCAGCATTTACCAAGTGTCAGATACAGCACAAACTTTACCCATCTTTACCAACTGCTACTCACAGGCCCAGGTCTTTTCCCATTCCCCTTTCCTAAGTAGGAACTAGGTTTCTAAATATGTTTAAAAATATAGGCTTAAACTCCATGGGCACTTCTTTAACCCATTGCTTGTTTATATCTAGGTTCCCAGGTGAGCTAGCATCTCTAACTCATAGCTGTTGAACGAAAAGAAGCAGAATAAAGCTAATCTCTAAGTTAGCATATTAATTACAGAAGAAGCTCCAAAATTTCAAACAAAGAAGACTACTACAGTGTATTATTATCCTTCTCCCCTTTCCTCCCTGATTTTAATCTCTATCTTCAAGAAAAAAAAAAAACCCAAAAAACAATGAAAAGAATGAAGGACCATAAACCAAAATGAATCTATACATCCAAGTCCTAGTGCTTTAACGAATGATAACCTCTAATATTTTTACCTACTGAACATGGTAATTAACATTAACATGGTAACTGTAATGAGAAGAACAAGTGCCACATTATGCTAATATTTGCACTGAGGGCCCAAGATTTGAATCTGTCTGGAAGCCATCTATTGATTACAGCTGGTGAAAACATCTAACAAACTAGGTTATGTTTCCTCCTTATCTGAGACCTTTTTCGCAATTGACTGCGTTGCTCATTCATCAGCTAGGCAGGATTCAAAGTCCTTTAAGAGACTGGACTGCTTGATGTGGAGCTCACTTAAAAGCTCCTGATTAGTGAGTTGATTAAAGGAATTTCTAAAGCTGACGCAGTCTGACTAATGGTGATTATTACAGCTGTAATGTGAGAGTTATACTGAAAGGAGAGGACAAAAGGATAAAAGTACAGTAAAGGAAGCTGTCAGTGTTGTAAAAAATCAAAGCTCAAACAAAAGCACAGTACATTCTGAAAATAGATATGGGGAAGCTCTTTTGTGGTGATGATTTTAAGACCCACTTCGGGAAAGTCTGTAACTTAGTGTTGGGTTTTTTTCTCAACATGCGTTTTTCCTTTCAGGTAAGGGTTATATGAAATTTCATGTAGGCAGAACTGTTTGCTTGATTAGAACAACAACGCAGAAACACAGAAGTATTCAAAAACTATGAAAAACTATCTGCTTTGCTGTGAAGCTAAGCTTTGTGCTAGGGATTTTTTCCTTATGCTACTAGAAGGTCAAAACATCTTGTCCTAGTGTCATTGGCCAAACCATGTTAATGCTAATGTTAGTTGGAACAAATGTTGCTCTGGTCTGCTTCTTGTAGCTAGGCAGGGCCACATGGACTTTGAATCCCCAACTAGTGGATGAGATTGCCTTCAACTGGAAAATATTTCCTAGTCTTCAGCTAAAGTTAGCTCAAAGAATTTTTCTTTCTATCCCCATAAACCTAACCTGGTTTGTTACTCTTTCACTTTATGCCAAGAAGCTTTTAAAATCCTGTACAAATTGTATGGTACTAAAGGGGAGCAAACACAGAAGCACAATTGAAATGTCATCTGCTGTCAGCAACTGTCTTGGTTGCACTGGAGATTTCACCATTTACACTGTGCACAGAATAGGAAATACCAAGTTACCATGCTGTTTTTTCTAGCCAAGTCTTCAAAAGTGTTAAGGATGGAGCATCCCTGACCTCTCTAGGTAGCCATTTCTAGCATGGCATCACTTTCCTGGTAAGAAATTTTTTCCTAATACCCAGCCTGAATCTCCCAAAGCTCAGCATGATGCTGTTGCCCCATTGCCCCTTGCTTTACCACCTATCACTACTGTGACAAGTTTGGTTCTGTCATCTCTGGGGCTTTTTTTCAAGTACTTGTAGGTTGTTTTACGTCTCCGCTTTGCCTCATCTTCACCAGGCCAAACAAGCCCATGTCCTTCAACCTCTTTTTACAGCTTATGTGCCTTAGGTTTCTCACTGCCTTGGTAGCTCTTTGCTGGATCCTCTCCAGCTTCTTTGTATCCCTCTTCTTGAACTGGGAGGGTTCAGGTCACGGCACTCCAGTGCAGTGTTACTCACTGCCAAACAGGAGTAACAACTTCCCTTGGTCTGCTGGCCATGCTTCTCCTAATATAGCCCATTATGCCATTTCCGCAGTTCACAATGTAAGTGTGCTGTTGGTTCAAATTTCAAGTGGCTTCCACTGCAACTCCCAGGCCCTTTTCAGCAGGTCTCCTGCTCAGCTGGTCAGTCCCAGCTGGCACTGATGTCTGGGGTTATTCCACCCCCAGCGCAGATATTTGCACTTCTTGAACATTGAGATCTCTGTTGGCCCAGTGCTTGAGTCTGTGTGTCAAGACGAGCGTGTCCCTGTTGTAGATCCTAACACAGCTTAGTCTTGTTTCCACCTCTGAGGAAGGTCAAAGTATTCCTAGGAAACTTGATTTCGCAAAACTTACAGCCTGTTTCTCTTGAATAATATTCACATCCGAGCCTGAAGTTATTTTTACACTTTTTCAGTTATTTGTAATACTCCTGGATAGCAAAATCACTAGTATCTCCACTAGTAAGCCCTGACCAAATCCTCTATCTAGTGCAGGCATCAGCAGCAGCAGTGTGGCTGTAAGAGCAGCATGCCTGTGTTTTGCAGAGACCAGCAAGAATACATATTAAAAGAAATGAAATGTTTGTTCTGGACAGCAACAAGTTGATTTGGTGTACATGGAAGAGCTGACCACCTGTGTCATACCACCACATTATACATGCATAATGTATAATGTGTGTGATAACAGGGATAGATGCTGTACCCAAATATGCCTGTCTGTGGGACACCAATGAAAGAACAGGATGGCAAAGCTCCTGAGCCCCTAAGACTAGTTGTGTTTAAGCCAAGCATTTAAAAACTACAGACAAATGAACATGAAGGATTTTTAAACTGTCTAAACTGTGTGCTGCTTTATTGCTGGGGAAAAAAAATCTACAGCTTCAGTTACAGAAAGATGTTAACAGAACTTGAAAATCCAAGGTGTGGTGATTTAATTTTTTTTTTTACAACCTGAGGTTTTACCACATCATTGTTTATATCAAACTATAAGTTCAGCTTTCACAGAACTACCCCTCCCGCACCCCCAAAAGCACTTAGAGTAGAAAGCTCTTTATGGGTACAGGTGTCTCACATAAAGAGCCTTTAAAAAAAGACTCCAAACAGACTTTATCCTATGATATCTCAATAGTGGATGCAGTTATCAGTCAGGTGCAAAGAAGCAGATACTGCACAGCACAGGTGTGAGAAAACTGTTGTATCTCCTTTCCTGCAAAGGACAAGCGTCAGAGCTATACAGGGAAGGGTTCACAGGTTTGAAAATGCCATAGCAGGAAGAAGAAAATGGCAAGTGATGCAATATGGGGATGGTCTGCTAAAGTCTGCTGCGGGGGAAAGCCAATGATAGTTAAATGAGCTGGCATCAAGAGGGAACATGAGCATGCAGGGCTTTAAAATACCACTTTACACAGAAATGCTGGGTATTCCCACAAAACACCAACTCAGACTTTATGGTACGTATGAGAAGTATGTTTGGGGAAATATGCAACTCCAACAACTAGAACAATATTACTGAAGATGCTTGCCATCAAAGCTCTTCAGAGAGTAATAAACAGCTATAAGACGTTTGCCATGGCTCTCTTGTTCCTTCAGAAGTTATCTTGCATGTGAACAAATTTTCAGTGAACTAAGCTGCATCTCCTGATATATCCCTTTCCAGTGAAATGGCAGGTTGGAAAGCAATCCTGAGAGCCTCTGAAGCCTCTTACCACCGACAATGAGATATGCCTTATTTTAGGGGTATCCCTTACAGGGTCCATGTTCTTAAATTCCCTCTCGCCCCCCTGGAGGATTCAGTTCTTCATATACAGAGGTACTGCAAAACACCAACGTGTGTGTCTGTATGTGTGCGCATGGGGATTTTCTGCACTGTTATAACCTTAACCCTCCCAACCTGGGGAGAGCTTGTAGACCTGTCAGCAACCATTGTATTAGCACAACTACTGTTGTAATGAAGAAGGACCCAAACAGATTTCACTTTGTTTTGGCAAGAAAATCCTCAAGCCACACTTGCGACATCCTTTGTTTTGGGAACCTCCCTTCCCTCCACCCTGTCCTGACTTTTCTGTGTCTGGGAATGTATTTTGGGTTATATGGAGGTAAGCAGTATGTTACCCTGACTTCACTGCTAAATTCGCAGGAGGTGGAACAGACTTTGATGTGGGAGCAGAGATGGGACTGCTGGATTATTTCTGATCTCAGCTTTGTCAGTGAGATGTCACCTTCAGAGTTTGTCCGCTAAGCCAAAGCAAAAATGATTCCTACTTCATAGCATGTTTTCAGTTTTCAGCAAGCCTGCTGTACAAAGAGGTTCCCAAAACACCATTAACTGATTTATCTTGGAAGGGGGTGGGGGAAGAATAATATTTTGCTTAGTTTAGGAGGATAGTCATTGTTATGGCCCAGAAAGAAAAAATGTTGGAAAGATCTTCACAGAAACCCTCCTTTTCTTTTCCTACTCGCCTTTGTCTTCTTACCCTGAAAAAGCTATTGTTAAATGGCACGAATGTAAAAATTAAACTGTTCCCCTCCAATAAAGATGCGTCTGCTTAATGGACAGCAGCACAAGTCAGTGTAAACTATGGGCTATTTGCTGTCCTTTTTGTGAAGATGGCAGATTATGCTGCGGCTTCTCTTGCAGCCAGAGCTAAACATCCTGGAGACTGCACGGGGTGAAGGAAAGAAAACTTGCCAGTGACACCATTAGCAGTCAGGAGAGTGTCTTCTTGCCCAAACCACAGGGTCATGAGCATTTAACAAGAATTTTGTTAAAAGATTTCTCTGCCTTGAGATGTTACACTGTTTTTTAATTTTTTTTAGCTGCATGTCTACAGAGAAAAATATCCTAGCCTAAAATCAGACTGCACAAGTGGAGACAGTGGCAGAGCGAGATACACATCTGCCGCAGGTGGCTGGTATAAACTCATGAGAGATCAGGCACCGTTGTCCAGGGCTACACCTTATTTACCTTTGTTTTCTTTTCTGTCTGGGGATCAACTAACTGCTGTTTGCTGACTGTTGTGGTTTAGCCCCAGCCAGCAACTAAGCACCACGCAGCCACTCGCTCACTCCCCCTACCCCGACAGGATGGGGGAGAGAATCGGAGGAGTGAGAAACACTCTTGGGTTGAGATAAGAACAGTTTAATAATTGAAATAAAGCAGAATAGTAATGATAATAATAACAATATAATAATGATAATAACAATATACAAAGCAGGTGATGCACAATGCAATTGCTCACCACCCGCTGACTGATACCCAGACAGTTCCCTAGCAGCGATTAGTTCCCTAACACCTTCTTAGATCAGGCCACCTCAGGTTCTTATGCTTTTTCTCTTTTTTTTTTTAATGCCAATGTAACAAATCTACATCTGTAGCCACTACGGTAGATGTGAAGAACACGACGTTGCCTGTAAAATGCAGGTCCATGTCTTTCAGGTGTACTAAATACCTCTTCTTTTATAGGTGAGCATATTACAGACTACAGAATTCATTGTGCCCTCTTTACTATCCATAATTACCCCCACAATAACTTAATTACAACCCTAAGCCCAGGTAATGGTGTCTGTCTTCATAACAGTAGAAAATAACTGATCTAATTAGGAACAAAGTCCTTGGTGGCCGGGTAATCCATGCTGTACATTCAGAAGGCACAGCACTGGTCAGGCTGCAGGCCTGCAGGCATGGCTGTACAAGAGGCAAGTGCCAGACCAGTGCTGGCTTCCTCCAGCTCAGTATGCAGGACTTCAGAATCCTGCAAAAAAAATCCCTTAGCAACGCCCAGCCCTTAAACCTTGGCAATATCCACTCCAGCTTCTCGTTCGCTCCACACACAAGTAGGGAAGGGAGTTGTGTGCAACCCTGTCAGAGTCTGCAGTGAGGGTCTCCTGAGGTAAGTCCTCCTTGCTGGAGGCACTGGAAGTGCCTCCGACCAGGCGCCCAGATGGTCTTGCTTTCTGCCAAGTGAATTTCAGAGCTTCTGAAATGTCTTCTTTCTTTTCCACACCGCTCACTTGGCCTTTCTCACTTTCACAGTTTACCCACCTCACACTTTTTTGCCAAGGTAGCATTTGCTGCCTGACCCTGACCGGTAACACTTCTCACCGGAGGTTTGGCATCTGTCCCCTCTCACCAGAGACACGCCAGCTCCCTTCCCTCCTCCCCATGCTCTGGCTTTCCTGCCCCTCCTTTGATGGCACTCACACCTCTTTCAAATGCCTCTGCTCCAATCTTTCACACCAGAAGACAATTTTTCCTCCGTCTCTTTGTGTCATTTAAGCTGTGCCAAAACTTTTGCAATAATACGTGCAGGAACACTACTGCTATGCAAAGCATCAGTTATTGACTTTCAGGTTTTAAGTACTTTCAGGTTGAGTAGTAGCATCATTAAAAAAAAAAAAAAAAGACTACAACAATGCTGCTTGCAAATATTACTTTGTAGATTCTCCTTTTCATCGGCATGTATATCATCAGGCCTGGGTTTCTTATCACAGCGTCCCTTTATTTTAAAAACTCTAATCTTTGTCTATATGCTTTTAAAACAACAAATACAATTCTATTAATAAAATATTTTTTCAAGGCTATATGTATCATATCTTTAGAGCAGCTTTTTTTCCTAGTATCAGGAAAGAAGAAACTTCTTAAGGATCTTAATTTTCAAAAAGACAGACTAAAATACCTGTAACCCCAGCTTTCATTTTAAGCACGAAGCAGGAGCCGGATAACACACCTAATCCAATGTGCTGGCAGAGAGAGCTGAGAGCCCACATGGCCCCCCTGTCCCTCCTCAAGGACAAAGGTTGTCTTTGAAAGCCTCCATTGTTGTCTCTGCATCATCTTGCATGTTACCGTGAGGTAACTGCAATGCGAATGCAAAGGACACCATAGCACAAACGCACTGTACGGCCCGCCCCAACTATGCTGCCAAGCAACATTTTTATCACAAAGGGAAAGTTTTACGATGAAAAAGCATATTTCCCCTTTTCACTATTGCCTAACTTTTAGTTAACAGCGTTTTTTCTACAAAGACTCTTTTAATCTCAGTTACAGATCATTCATCCTGCATTCCACATCCAAGGTTCTCCAGCCTTAAAAAGTTGCGTGGGGTTTAAACTCGTGCAGTTTTTATTTGGGCTATGCCCAGTGTCCAGGGTTCTGAGTTAAACTCAAGTGTGCTCATGTATCCTGAGGCGTGGTGTGCTTTCCAGGCAGAGTTCAACACTGATACTACAACATGACTGATTTATTTTTGTTGTGATTCCAAGCCAAACACTGCTATTCTGGCTGGGGCCCATTATCTTATGACCTTCATGGGCTTCAGAAAGTTTTTGAACTTTCTGAAAGATATTACCGTCTTAAGCAGTAGCTAAAAAAGCCCCTTTCACTCCTCACCATTTTTTTGTGTTCACCCAGTGGCTCACGCTTGGCTATTTCAAATCCTGGTGAACACACAGTAAGACATATTTTTGAGGGTCAGACAATGCCTTTAAATCTCTCTAGAACTGAAGGAGACCTGAAATCTCTTATTTAAGTTGCAGGGGCTCCCAGATATCTAAATACATTTGAGGCAGTAGTGCTGTCTTTCTGAGCCCCAGAAAGCAAGAGCAGGCTGGGGACTTTTGAGGCCAACACTTTTCAAGGTGTAAGTGGTAGTAGCTTGGCCCATAGCCCTACGGCTGATTACAGCTTAGAGACTGCAAAACGCAGGCATAGGTAAGAGAGGGCCTTGTGCAATTTCGGAGGGAATATGTGGTCAACATGGAAAAGAGAGCCTAACGACGAGCACTGTATTTGCAGCTGGTGTCTCCGTTCCTTTTCATGGTCACAGTGCTGCCTGCCCTGTGACCAAGGGCATGTGCATATGCAGAAGGCCCTGATATCATGGGGGATTTGCAGTATTGGCTCTAAACTGCAGCTGCTAAGGATGTGTAAAGCGAATGCCTGCTGCTTCTTTTTTATGTGTGTGGATATTTAGACTGGTCTGAGAGATCACTAAGAATAATAGGATACAAATAAGGGAACGGGAGCTTAGGCTGAATAATGGAAAAACCTGTAACAAATGTTAAGCTCCTAAACTTGAATTATTTACAGTCACACTGGACACAGCACTGGAAGATACTGAAGAAAGCTGAAGAAAGGATGCAACCAAAGTCTAATTTCTGATCCTCAGCTGCCAATACCTCTACTGTGTATAATAAAATGTTTTTGGCTCTGAACATGTGAAATAAGATAAAATGGTCCTATTTCCTCATCATATGCAAACCTATTAAAATACCTGAAGTATGACTGTAGAGAATGGCAAAACCCTGCTCTATGTATACTATCTGCTATAAACCCCTTTTTGTCTTTGGTATCTTTAAGCAAATCTCTCTGCTGTGTTTTCAGTGGGCAGATGCTGTGCAACATCTAAACCAATATGCTAGGTGTAGACTCACATGGTTATATTAACACTTGCTTCTTGAAGCCTTGTCCTTGATGTACTGTGATGTTGAGCTCAAACATGCAGTGCACTTTCTCCAGTCTGATTTCTGCTGCTACTTCCAGCTCTTTGTTTTATATCAGATGATGCCTTAAGGTCATGTTATCTGCCCCATGGGCTGGGTCTAGAGTATGAGTCAGGAATGCAAACTGAGGTTTTAATCAATGACAATTAAAGTAGAATGGAGGAGCGGCTGCTGGAGTTGAAATAACTTAGGAAACATCAGTCTCATCACTTTGCATAGCTTGTGTGTGATTCACACTGTGACTATGCTCATTAGGCTACCTCCTGAACCCCGCCCCTCCCCCCCCCCCCAAGAGGGTTGTGAAGTGATACCGTTGGGCTTTTTGGTCCTGAACCTTAAAGACAGGAAAATGTAACACTTCTGGCAAGCTGCAGCCTAAGGGCTAAACACAGTAACAAGAAAACCAGCAGCCCGAGATACAATCCCTCAGCTTTGATGAGTTGCCTTTTGAGGATGTAATGCCAGGCCAAGCAGTAATGGGTGAAAGGGCTGGGATTCCTGTATCATGGCTCGTGATGGTGCCAGTTCAACTCACCTGCGGTTTTGTATGGGCCCAGAAGGGAGGGTTGAACCTTTCTTAATATATAGCATGTTCCTACTCAAAAGATGCCCCCCCCCCCGCAAAAAAAAGCCAAATAACCTAAACCCCGTGTCTGTGCACAATATAATGCAGTATTTTACGTAGTTTAGTTCTGTTTAGCAAGGAAGGGAGGAGAAAAAGCATTAATATTTAGAAGCATTGACTGTAGAAAAAAGGTAGGAGGATGAAATGGCAAAAGGAATGACTAATTCTCTGGCAATGAATTAATGTTTATATTCTGTGGTATATACTACAACATTATCCATACTAATTAAGAGTTTCCATTAAAACAATTCAGTGGAATGTGGTTGTACTGGCTTATGGTTAAGACACTATCTTAAGATAGGAGGACCTGGGGTCAGTTCCTGGTTCAGCCAAAGACTTTTTGGATGCTACCCAGTATGTTTAAATTCAAGGTCTGGAATCTCCTCTCTGTAAAAGAGCAAGTGAGGAGATTATATTTCCCAAGTCCAAGACTATGGTGAGGATGATCTTAATTATGTGGCAGTGAATCTGATAACTGGAGAGACCGTAATGTTTGAGATCTCCAGTGGTGATATGGGCCATGGTAAAGTTTACTGGCAAAGACCAGTTAAAGAGGAGTGAAGATAGAGGATGCCAGGTGCTTTGATAAGTCAGCAATACTGGACAAAAAGAGCTGTAACAGAATTTGTAAATAACAATAAGTTATTTGCAGCACTCTGATGCCAACTTGCCTTCAGGAACACTCTCCTGTTGTAGAAAAGTATACGTCTCTGTACCTAGATTTAATTTAAAAATGATTTTGCCTTTTTAAAGGAAGGGCTAAGGCTTGAAACTGTTTGCTGTATCCCAGCAAGCAGGTTCACCAGTAACAACAAAGACCAAAGACAGATTTTTTTGCATTAGAGAGAACACTTTATTATTTCTCTGACTAACATTCTTTGTTTTCTTTGGAGTCCTGCTGAAATGTTTTTGATTGCATACAAGTAGGAGATCAGTTGTCATAAGGTGTGTCATTGTTTCTCATCCCTGTTTATAGCTTTCAGTTGTTGCCAGCTCTGATAGTCTTCTTTGTGACTTCTGAACACTGCTTTGATTTTAAAGGGACACTATAAATAGAAACAACCCCAAAAGTTTGCACCCTATTCTTAAGGACATCTTACTGGGAGTTAGATATACTAAGTAGGGCATTTGAAAATGCCCAGCATTGGTCTTTTTTTTTTTTTTTTTTTTTAAATAGCATGTGAGTTTCACAGAACTAAACCAATACTTGAGTATTTCTAAAAGCCCCCTTCCTGATCTTTAGACTGCAGTTCTTCATGCCTGTGCTAATCTGCATTTAGGTTTACTCTTTGTATATTACTTTTGCCTACCACTACTTTTTGGGCAGTAGAAGTAGACTTGTCCAGGTTTCCTGGTGTTTATTCATTCATGGCATATGCAGTGTTACTTGGGTTAACAAGTTAGAAGAAAAAGTTAGATCTTAATTGTCTGTTTTCTACCATATTTTTAAAAAATTATAAAAACAATTTCCTCAACATGAGGTGCTGTAAGTTCCCTTTCCCTGTGTTTTTTTTGGACGTGGAGTTTTTTGAAAATGACCTCTTAAAGAAACAATAGTATTTTTAAAACCTCTTACTGGAATGCATTTGATTTGAATTATTCAAAGCAAATGCGGAGGACTAACAGACCTATGAAAATGATCTGTAATGGGAAAGCAGCGTTGTTTGCTTAACTCCCCAGGACACGTTCTGTTCTTCATGCACGTGTGGGACTTCCTGGTAACCCTATGAGAACTATGTGCACCTAACAGCAGAATTTAGCTCTCCCATATCCAGAAATATGTTTGGACACAGTGCAATATCACAATTTGCTGGTTGCAAATTTGTGTTAGGAGCCAGAAATTTCTTCTTTGGTCAGGACTGTTGAAATTGAAGAGGCCTGATGATCTCCTCTGTGAGGTCCCTACTCGAAGGATTATGCATCCCCTCCTGGATAAGAACAGCGGTAATAGCAACCTGTAACAGCAGTTCAGCGTGGGGGTACAGGATGGGCTCCGTTTGAGCAGGAAGGCTTGTAAATACATATGCCAAAGTCTTGGTTGCCACAAATATAGCTTAGCTCCCCTGACTTCAGAAGAGTAATGCCAGATCACATCAGCTGATAATCCGATCCACAGAGTTTTATGTATTTATATATGAATTTCCTGTTGGTTTAATGGACAATTTAACTACTGGTTTGTTGAGATAAATCTCACTTACTAAAGGTATCAGATGAGGGTTTTTTAGTACTTTTTTTCCCTCTCTGAGGATCATATAATGGGAACAGCCTTTAGGTGCTTGGGAATTTTTCTCCTCCTGTTACCTATTCCCACACGTGCAGGCACAGTCCTTCACTTATCACATTGCACATAATTGCTGTAGGGAGGATGATGATTTCGAATAAGATAATATGAAGCAGGATCAGATAAATTCTTTAAGCAGCATGGGGTTTAACCTCTGGTGTGTAACTACTACTTTGAAAATAAAGGCAAGACTCCACTCCCTTTACTATATATAGCTTATCAACAGAATAATTTTGAAAATGCAATTTTCTTAAAATAATCACTGAATCACCAGCAAATAACTCTTCCACCAATTAGCAAAAGTAATGGATCTAAGTTCAGCCCAAAGTATCTGAATTATAGCGGTTCTAGTTAAAACCCTTTCTGGATGCAGTTATAAATTCCAATAGCCATGTAAGGAGCAAGGGATTACAAAACTTATGTAAAATCAGGTTTGTTGCTGTTGCTGGTGAAATCTCAAAGAAAAGAGGCTTAAGAACCAGTGAGCACATGAATACAAGCAATAAAAAAAAAATCATTTTAACTTTACTGATGCTTTTATAATGCAGGTAGCGAAACAACTTCTTGTGTATACTCACAGAGTCTGGAGATTCTTATTTAGCATATGGGAAGAAAGAAAAGGGTGAAAAATTACTATGTCCTGAGCAGTGCACTTGATGCTTACCCACTGTAGAAAACTATCTGTATAAAACAGTCTGAAAAGAATTTGCTGCCAATCAGCATTTCAAACCTCTCTGTATAAATGCCTGTTAGACTAAAGGCAGTCATCTGAAGCTCTGACTAGTGGTCAGCCTGGATGAAACTTCACCTCAGATGTCCTGAAGAATCCATCTTTGGTTATTCTTATATTGATATAAGCTTCTTAAATTGATATATACAGTGACAACCAGGTGATTAGGATTAAAAACACAAAACAGCTATCCTCTGGTTACTCAAGTCCTATATAAAATCAACCTCTTTTTTCTGAGATACTTCCCGGTTCACGATGGCAACACCAACCGCGTGAAGATAGTTACGTTAATTGATGCATGATCTCAATAGTCTTCAGTGGTGTTATGATCGGATTCAATCTTTTAGTGAGTTATAGGCTTTTGTAGTCCGGGTATTGATGAAATCTGTCTTCTTAAAGTCAGCCTTTGGAATGAAAGAAACAGAATAATTCATTATCTTCAGTGCTGATTCTGCAAGAGAAGGGTGGGTTCAGCTGCCTAAAAGCTAGATACGGAGCCTTGGTAGGGGTCTAGGCAGAGTTCTCTACAGTCAACAGAGACAGAACAGGCATCTCCCAGGAGTGACTCCATTCAGTCTAAGATAGGTGAGATGAATCATTGGAGTTGCTCAACTCTGTCCACTGACTGTATGGGGAGCCTATTGTTCTAGCTTGGCTCTACAGACTCCTAACTCTTAGGTGACTCATGCCAGCTGAGATTAACCTTATCTGAACAAAGAGTTCAGGGCAATGCCAAATAACCCAGGATTTTATCAATTTCATTTGATAAGTGATTTCTGTTGCTTATTAGACTGACTTTTCAAAAATGTCTAGGCATTAGGTAGCCTACAGTTTTCAGTGCTATACCTCATATCTCTAGGGGACCCAATTTGCACAGGAACAGCAAGTAATCAGCATTTTTTGAAACTCAGATCCGACAAATGTGTCATATACGCATATCCAAAGTACCAGTGACTTCAGAAAATTCATGCCATCAGGGATACTGCTGTACAGTAAAGTCAGAAATGTAGTTGCAAAAAACCAGAGACAAGAAAATCCAGTTAGAGTTTATATGGGTACAGCACCTTATTCTTGAACGCAGATTTCTGGTTTGTGGGGCAGTATACTGCTGAGTGTGACACAGTACTGTTAAACGATACTACACTAAGTAACTTTTGTTCAGCAAATTTCAACAGAAAATCTACAAGAAGAAACAAGCTGCCTAATAAATGCTAAAGGCTAGAGCTTGAGCAAATAGAACAGTTTTAGGTTATAGGGAATTTCAGGTGACAGAAATTCTGAACAGCAAGAAAACAAGGAATGAAAACAGTTTGAAATGCAGGTTGAAGGTAGGTAGGTTGAAGTCAACCCAGCTGTGTGTTGAAAAAGCAGCCATAGAGCTTCAAAAGGAAAGAAACAAACTGGTTTGTTGGCTGATTCATGCTGGTCATTTTTTGTTTGATTTTGACTGTGGCAGTAAACATTTGCCAACACCTTTCCCAGGCCCTACCTTTTTGTCTGAATATAACTAACACCTGGGCTCACAGACCATACAAACAACAAGGAGAACAAAACTGCTCTGGTTTTAAAGCAGAAAGCTGCCTCGCCCTGCCTTTGCTTTTGCTGGCACCTCAGGCCCTCTGTGTCAGGTTGGTTCAGTCAATGGTGGACAGGGCAGAAATGCTAAGGGCCCCAGAGGACAAATGAGAGGGTTCTAGGTCCGAAAGGACAGATTACATGTCTTTGCTCTAACCCAGATCTTACCTTTTTGTAAGCACTGTGGAGATCGGTATGTGACCACATGGAGTAGAGGAGAACTGAAGCAGCCCTACTAGCTTTGCTGAACATATTACTGCAATTTTGTGAAAAGAATGATAAAACATGTTTAAATTCCCACTTCATAATCACAGGGCATATGCAGACTTCAGCAAATGTAACCTCATAGCATTTTTTCTATCTCTCTCCTCCTAAATGCTGTTTTACTGCTCTTTAGGTATTCTAGGGCATTTCATGCTGTCCTGACTACTGAAACAAATGCAACATGCCTCCCTGTGTTACTCATTCTTCAAAACTGGAGAGAAATGAAGTACTCTACGGCCTTCATCTCAGAGCAGCTATCACACTGTTCACATTCAGTTGAGGAAAATACACCTCAACATAACAAGCATTTGAAAGGATCTTTCCAGCAGGTAAAATCCCTGGTTAGTTAGATAGGATTCAAACTATTCAGAGCCTCATGAAGCCTCCTTTACTGAGATGAATTTCCTCCTTCATTTTGTAAAAAGAGGAAGGCAAATAGAATACTTATTCATATTCACAAACCATTAATTATTCTCTTCTGAGTAAACATTGGTTGCATGTGATTATGTATTAAATAATGACTAAAGACAATTCAACATATATTATCTAATGTGCTCCTTTATAAATACTTTTTAAGCACATTTCTATCAGCTCTATAAAATGTATCTCTGCACTTTACTGCTAACGATTATCAGGGCTGTGTTACAAAGAACAGGAAATACAGAAACTTTTTAGGGTCAGATAAGATCTGATGGTCAGCCACTATATATATTAGAATATAGATAATATTGTGCTGTTGTCTTCTGAGGAACTATTTAAAATGTTGGAACACGGCAAATTTAGCTCTGGATGGAACAGTGGTTATAAGAGATTTTTCTGTGTTTCCCAATATGTGCAATTCTGTTCACATCACAGTCACTTGTTTAACCTGTCCTGTACCTTAAGATGCAGTGTTTTCCCCTGCAAGTGGCAGAGGTTGCAGTTTCTTTTTTCCCCAGGGAAAGGAGGAGGGGGAGGGAAGGTTTCTCAACCATCTTACCTGTCATTCATGCTGATGGTAATAATCTTTGGTAGGCCATCAGCACTTAGGAGAAGCCGTGCATTGTGAGAATTGCTCTGTGTCAAATTGTACAAGGTGTAGCAGGTGGACGCTGTAGTTTCACAGATAATATCAGACCCTGGGACAGACTCGTGAAGTATCGAGACCAAATCAGGTAAAACTTCTCTAGCTACAAGTTGGAAGAGAGACAAGCAACTCCGTTATTAACAGGTGCAGATTTATCTAGGGGTCCTACAAGACCTTACTCCTCCCATTATCACCTACCAGGCTGCTGTGCGCTCCCACAACAGAGTCATGGTTTCACCTGCATTACATCCCCACAATTTAGGTTAAGCTGCATCCACACTAAATTGGACAGTGTGTATTTTGCCTCATACACAATACATTAATACCTAGTGTACTGTAGTGAGGTCTCTAGGCATGTGCTAGCAGCAGGCTCCCACTTCCTGAGGAACCTTGTGTGTCCTATAGGTAATCCTGAGTATAGTGATATACAGCAAACTGAGAAAGGGTGACAACAGCGCGATTTTTACTGCTGAACTTGTCAATGGTTGGCTATAAGGGGATGCACACACTCAACCTGCTGAGCTGGTGTGTAAGCGATCTATTTAAGAATGCCCTATTCTGAAGCCTGTCCCTACTCAAGAAACACCACATCACTTTGACCACATTGGATGCAACCCTAGCAGCCAACCAAACAGCAAACAACAGCTCTGGACAGCAACTGAGTCCTACTGTATACTGTGAGATCTGTGCCATGTGAACCAGAGCTGATGGAGAAAATGAAAGCAATAGGTTGTAGCCAGCTGCTTCCACTGTAGGAAGGAGCACTGGGCAATAGTTTGGGGCATTTGGGGCCATTCTCCCCTCCATAACCAGTGTTTCACTTGGACAGAGCACTTTGCTCCCCGGAGTTCATTTCTCTAGATGGGTGTGTGACAATGTTAATGTATATTAAGATTAAATTACATGCGATTTAGACAAGGACCTTTAAAACTGGATGAACCACCTGCTATGCTAAGTATCAGTCCAAGCAATTATGTCAGACATGATAGACCATTTTTCCTTCCATTGGTAAATCAAGGCAGGCAATTTTTAGAAAGCATACACTTGGCAGTGTCTTGAAAATATCTGTTCAGAACAAATGTTATTTTTTCAAGTAAAATAGGAATTTTTCTGATTTTTTCAATCATTTAATGTTTAGAGATGTTTTGTATTAAATTAATCTCAATTTCATATCAAAGGTTTGTTTCACTTGATAAATATAGACACTTTATCTAAGAAACAGTATGCCCTTCCAAATGTTTTCCTTTGGCCAAAATTATCTGCAGAATTTGACCTGAATTCATACATGTTTTTAGTCAACGAAAAAGAACACCTTTTCATGGAGAAAAGGTTCACCTGAAATTCCCCCAGTTCTTCCTACCATGGGTAAAGCAAGAAAATGGCTGAAAGTCCAAGATGAAGCACCTTCCTCCAGAGCTTCATGCTATTCTGTCTTTCCCACATTCTTTCATAAATTATTTTCCTGATTATTTTTCTGATTTTCCTCAGGTTAATTCCTACTCTTTCTGAGGGATTCACCACTTGTTAACACCATACGGATTATCCCTTTGAAATCAGCCCAAGAACATATTATAATATTTTCATTAATAGGGAATGTTCTCTAAGGATTAAACAGTGCCCAGGAGACTGTTCTGCACAATTCTGGAGGTTAATCTGCCCCGCAAACCAGCTGTATGCCTCTAATTTCCCCTTCCCCCTCTGGTGGGAACACAGAAAAGAACAACAAATTATGTGATTTTATCCTATCAGTAGGAAAAAATTCCAAATATACAGTAAATTGAAATAAAACTACTTGGAATTGAAATGGCTTCTGATGTGAAAATAATTATATAATTATATATATTATATATATAGCAGAAGGAGAACTCCCTCTCCAAATCTGTGCAGATTTTACTTCCATTATGTATTTTCTGAAAGTAACATCAATGGAAATGTCTGATAAGGAATACAGAATTTAGAGAAAACTTGAGGTTACAGTCTTTCTTAGGCAAAACTTTATTTTCAACCCTGTATAATGACTACAAGTATCAGACCTAAAAACCCACTTTTTTGGGGGGGGGGGCACTTTTTTTTTATTTAAAGAAGGAAAGCTTAATGTAAAGAGAACAGAGAAAGAAAGCCCAAGAGAGAATGTTAGTCTTGCTCACCTATATCACTTTGCAGAGAAGTGTTGCGAGACAAGTTCCTGAGCAGTGAGACTGCTGTCTTCTTTACTGTTGGGTGGCTTACATGCAGCATAGTTCGAATACTTGGAAGGCCATTTGCCTTCCGAACAACAGTCTGGGCCACTGCAAACGGCATCTGTTATAAGGCATGTGGCAATAGCGTGTCATTACCATGAATGTACAGCCTCATAAACAACCGCAGCAGCTTCTCTACATCGATTTAAGCACATTTGAAATAGTGTAAATCCAGAGCTACATATGAGCTGCAACAGAAAAGTAAGGCGATATACAAGAAGTTTTGAGCCCTCTTTCTCCCACATGCTCTTTGGCCAGTTCCTCAGCCAAAACATGACAGAGGTCATTACTTTCATCACCATGAAAGTGAACTGTGGTTGTGTCAGAGCCTTCCTCTCCCCATGGGACTGATTATGTTCCACAAAATCACCTTCTTCCTGTGCTTTTAACATCTACTTATCCCTCATTGTGCAATGAATAGGCAAAGTTCCACGCGTGGAGATGTATAAAGAGTGAGAAGAAGCAGTTCCCATATTTGCCAAGCAAGAAATAGCTGCACTGCCAGTTATGATTTTCCCTTCAACGTTCTTCGATTTTCTTGATCATGTCTGTGAGACAGTGACTTGACAGTGGTTACCTGATCTCAGTGGTGCGGGCCTGTTGTACTCCAGCCCTGAACTCTATGCATTCACATTAAGAACTAAACAACAAAAAAAAGAAAAAAGCTGACTTACTGGTCCAGTGCCAGCTGTGAGGTTCTGAAGAGCTCCCAGGGATGCTTCCTGGGTATAGTTTCTGGTACTCTTTGCTATTAAGGAGAGATATATCCTAATCAGTGTAGAATGCCAGAGCGATTCAACACCTCTGGGATTGCTCTTTTCCTCAGGTAGCGGGGTGTCCTGCTGCTTCTAAACATGTAAACAGATCAAGCCTTTAGAAACAGTGACCTTATATGACCTGATTACATCATAAGATAAACTAGCCATTTTGTAACTCTCTATGACCAGATTATTTGCAGATTATCAAGTTGTGAATGTGACAATGTGTAAAATTTCAGTATTTAATTATACTGGCCACTCCATCCAAAAAGAGGAGATAAGTATGGTGGAAGCTGCTTCTCATGTCTCAGCAACTGACACTAGGGGCTGAGGCCAAGGAAAACCAGAAATGGCCAGATAGAGTTGTATTGTGGATGGAATGGGAGAAGGCAGAATACCCTCCAGCAAAACTAATAGATGGGGAAGGGTCTTCAATTATTTTCTTTCACTTTCCTCCTCCCCTGACACCTGTTTTCTCTCCAACAATTCCCAGTTGCCAGAATATTTGTGATCTGTACCACATGGCAACAAAAGAAGACGTCTTGACATAGCCCAAAAGCCAGCAAGTCATGGAAGTGGCAAGTCACCCTGTGCTGGTTTCACTGGTGAAACCATCACAATGCCCACTCATTGCTAGGGCACTTGCACAATTGCCGTACATGGTACAGATACCACTTAGATCCATCAGAGGGGATGAAACTGAGTGGCAGTATTCCTCAACTAATGAAACAGTGAATTGCTATGTCATTTTCACCATCAGTGGATGAACAAGGTAATGGGTGTTAGGAAAGGCTATCAATAAATTTGCATATTTGGGGCAAGTAAGTGTCACACTGCCAGATACATCAATAACAGATTAAATAGATTACAGCCTTATTCTCCAGAAGTTGCTACAACTGATAAACAAAATGAGATCTAACTAAACATGTGCTTTACCTCTTTTAATTTTCTGCTCCGTGTTCCAAAACAGCCCGGTGTTTTATCATTGCTAGAAATATTTCTTCTTTGCATATATATGCTCTGAGCATAGCTCGCAGGGAGCTCTATCTCTAGCTGGTAGGAAAGATTGTGAAGAATGCACACACAGTTCTCTGTGGCCTAAAATAACAAAAGAATAGAAATCTTGAAAGCTTTGGCATGCATTGAAGGGACATGTGTAGACATGGGAAGAGCTTTCATTTCTGCATCTTCAACAACTAACTGAAGAGCTTCTAACGGCTTACAGAAGAGCCAGTCTTCATGCCAGTGATCCACAAGACTGCATTTACACTGATGAATTAAACATGCCCTGGGATGTTCCTGAGCACTGAGGCCAACTGGCACACAGGGTTTGCATTTGGAGCGGGGCGCATGCCTGTTGGAAATGGTCCTGGGACATTATAATTCCTGAATTGTGCCTGGGAATCGTTTGGGCGAGTGCTATTTGGCACAGACCAGAAGTGTGCTGAGGAATATTTAAGAGCTTAAGAGTAAAGATGATCATGTACACACCTCGCCATACCGTCAGCAAAAGGAAGCCTTTGTATCTTTCCTAAGGAGGAAACACTTTTTTGTGGTAGAATGTTTTTTTAAATTAGATGTGCCTTTCTGGTCATGGCTAAGGTCAGGGCTACAATTTCTGAGTGATGAGTCTAGTGGAAAATAGCTTTATTACCAGTTCCTCCTTTTTTGAAAGTAAAAAAGGAATGAGTGGTTTTAAGACAAAATGCAGCAGGGAGCTACTGGCACAAGTGTAATGTGCTCGATTCTCCCTGAAGCTAATGGCACTGAATACAGGGAGATGGAGAAGCTCAAGTATCTAATCCTAGAATAGAGCTGTAAATGGGTAGTAATTACCACTATACAGCACAAGTTATAGCAGGCATGCTAGAAGTGCCTCACAGGCTACGGCTAACCGTCTCATAAGTGACAGCTGGTCTTCTCACCCAACTTCACACAGCTAAAAGGCAAGCATCTAGTCTAAGCAATGTTCAGGGTTCATCTGCAGTCAATGGTGGGAGGAAGAGAATGAGAGGAACTGGCTTCTGGAGGTGTCCACATCCTTGTAGTTACTGGCTTAGGCAGAATGTATAACTTCTAAAAAACTTAGGAAAATCGATCTCATTCTAAATGATGCAAGCTGCTTAATTACACTGCCACCCAAAAAGATTTAGGTTCTTCATTTCCTAAGGGGTATATAGCACTAAATATACAGGAAAGTAACCAGATTAATTTTTTAGGCTTTTAGCTAGCTAGCTCCCCAAGACAACTTAAAAGGTAGTATCTAACTTTTTAGGTGTTTCAGTATCTCTGGAAGCTGTGACTTTATGTCACATTTAAAAAAAAAGACATAAGTTTCTAGCTTTCTCTGGTGTTACGTTATTCTTTTAGATTGCAGGATAAAAAAACACTTCAGAAAGCTTCTTACTGGACTCTCCTCTTTGGTAACAGTTCTAAAAGCCCTGGAAATAAGTATAAGATTGGCACTTACGTCACAACTGTTTCTGAACATTGGTTTCTAAACAAAAAAAATCTTCTCCTAGCAATTTCCCCTAGGAAAAGACCTTTCATCTCAAAGAATACCTTGTCATTAGGCTTGTGGTCTGCAATAGCTCCTTGGGTATAATACACAAGAGAATCAATCAAGCCGTCGCATTCTCTCATCTTTTTCCTTCCTTCTGGGCCGGCAGAGCTCATGTTTCTGTGCAGGAAGGAATACATTGGTGAGAAGAGATTTAGTCGAAAATATTTCCTTATGCCCCTCTGACAAACTTTTCCAGCTAAATCTTAAAGATACTGAAGTTAAGGTTGACTGCTTCCTTTCTTCAGAGCTGTAAAATAATCTCAGCCTCTGCTAAGTAAAACTTTCACTTCAGTGCACTCCCAGACAAAAACAAACACTCCAGAAAAAGCAACTGTTGTGTTTGGATGGATAAGGTAAGACCCGACTCAAATCTTCATCTCAAAGTTGAATTAATTCTTTTAAACAGTCAAACAAACTGGACTTTTTTTTCCATTATTCCATTTCTAGTTATATTTTTAATATTTAGGACAGTAGCTATGTCAAAATAACAGAGAAGATACCTGTAAAAATTTCCATGCACACAAATGTCCTTTAGCATTTACCTACACCAAACTAGTTCTTGATCCAAGATGACCCATCAACAGACACATGTGCTGAAGAGTTTTAGCAACATTTGTACCTTAACACATAAAGATAACCTATGTCAGTTACGGGGCCAAATTCATGTGGCAATTCACGTAGTCATGGAAATGCTCCGAGGGTGCCAGTGGGCAGGAGGGGACGTGAACACAGCTGAGCCGGTAGGTTGGAGCAGCAGTCTGGCCCCACTGCTGGGCGAGAGGCTGAGGGGATGAATCGCAACGCGGCTGCCACTGCCATCGCTGCCAGACCAGCAGCGTGAGACAAGGAAGAGGAAAAAATACACTGCGCTCAGCCGATTCCCAGAGAAGCTGCTGGCATCTAAGCAGAAAAAAGCTGAAGCCACTAGAAGCTGCTCAGAGAGGGAAATGCCAGATGCCTTCTGCAGATGCCTTCTGCTGACCTACTGCAGCGGCTCAGACACTGCTCCGCACCCTTCCTGCTTCCTCCAGAACCAAAGGAAGCCACTGCTTGCCCAGCTTTCAAGTAACATTTTCTGTGCTTTGTGGTAACCCAAGTACAACTTGAAAATTAATTATGGAAGTGATTTAAAAACTCTTGAAAAGCCAAACACACACTTGCTGCTTGAAGTTTGGCTCTAAATAAGCTACTGATTTCCAGGGAAGTAACAACACTTACAATTTTGGGGTATAATTATTTTTACAACTGAACAAACTCTGAATCATGGAATGCTGGAATTATAAACCTAGGCCTCATTATTTTGGACTCCTGCAGCTCTGCTGGCCAAAATGCTGCACGCAGTATGACATTCCAGCTTCTTTGTTTGAAATAACATTAAATATAACCCAATCTTAGCATTCATCACAAACAGAGCGGGACATGTTCCTTTAGATAGTTTCAGGGAGTTTGTTTTGCATACTTTCTTTACCCACTGGAAATTACAATAGTTTAAAATTTTATTAATGACAAAACAAGGCAGGTACAGCTTTAAACTTTGCTGTGGCTTATGACTGCAAAATGAATATAGTGTTTTATATACTGTCAATGCAGTTGTTCTGTTTTTTTCCTCTGGGAAGTACATATTCAAATTAAATACTAGTGCATTGTAATCATAGTTTTACTTCAGGTTATGCTGTTAACAATATCCCTATTTATGAATTAATTTATTCTCTCATGAAATTATACATCACAGAATCAATATTCAGATTCCTCTATATGGCCTACTATAGACATCACTTTGAGGCATGTTACCCTTTCATATGTTTATGGTTATACAGACAGAAATGTACATGCTACAGTCCTTTCAGTGCATAGCAAAAATAGTTTCTGAGGCACATGGACTAAAAATACCATTAGAAGATAAGTGTGGAATTTCCCTCACCAAAGACACTTCAGCTGATACAATATTTTGTTTTGTCACAGTACATTATTCTAAAAATCCCTGAACTTTTGACAAGCACAATCATGCTGAATGGCTGTGAGAGGAGAGGCCATCACCTGGCCCTGCTGTCTAGCATGAATATGGTGGGGCACATAGCTTTATAGCTCAGGAGGCAGAGAAGAGCCTGAATCAGAGGCACTGTCCTGTTCTGCAAAGGAAATGAATTCCTGAACTCTGTTTCATTAAGAAGCTGATGCTCAATTTTTCATCCAGTCAGAGATACCAGTGTGTGTCTGTGTGCACGTCTGGACACATACTCCATTCTCCACCTTTCCCTGTTTCCTTATCACTACAACGTGGACTGGGGAGGGAAGAGCTTCTGCTCTCCCACTCGCCCAATTATGGTTTTAACGACCTTACTCTGAATAAGGTCAGAGTTGGTTTGAAGGCAGGGAAGAGCATTTCAGGCAAAAACTCAGCTGACAGTTTAACTTTGTTTGCTAATTGAAGCTTGAGAAATTCCAGGAGATAAAAATCTTTTTCGACTGGGAAAAAATAAATGTTTCTGAGAAGTGTCACAGAAATGTAAACAAAAAAAAAAGAAAAAAGAATTTTGAAACAATGGCAACATTTTGGTTAGAAAATTGCAAAACTGACTTCATCTTGGCTTCCCAAGATTTGAGGTTCCTGACAACTGGAATGCCTCCCTCTGAGCTCAGGAGTGGACTCTCTTGTAGTGGAGCTCCTGGAGACCTTGAAATACTCAGTGCTTGGGCAATTGCCATGGTTGGGCTGGCCCAGTATTGTGGCTTGTGGCAACCCCCATGGTGAGACTTCAGGGCTACCTAGAAATCTTCATCTGCTGTGCAAATTTGTTTTACTTGCATTTCATCAGAAGTACACTGAGACAAGTACATCCGTGGAAAAAAGGATCAGCTGGAGTCAAGATCAAGAGTCTTCTCACAGAAAAACTCTTCTCCTACCCAATTTCTGATACCTCTACCCTGCATCGGTATTGAATGGTTGGGAGAATGCAGCCTTAGGGAGATTACTGCTTGTAGGGATGCTCTCCTTTGAATGACTCAGAACTTATGTTTTGGCATCATCTAACTATTAAAAATCTCTGACTTCTGGCATGCTTAAGTATGGTAATCCTGGTGACATGCCCAAACTATACCACATGCCAATGTGGAGGCATCGTATCTACCTACATGCCTCATTTATCTCATCCCATATTTGCTGCTTCTGTTTTCTCTTGCACACTTACACGGTGTAACTATATCTGCAACCGAAATAGCCGTTTGCCCATGTTCCTGTGGTGTTTGTGGAGGATCAGCTAATTTCCTATTTGGAAATATTTTTTTGATCCAGAGATGTAAGGTAAATACAAAGAAATGCAACATAGTAAAATCAAGTGTGATTTTGAAAGAAACAGAATGATAACGTATGTTCGGTTAGATTGCAAATGGCACCAAGCGAAAGGGATGTTCCCTTTAAGCTAGCAGGGAGTCACACACTGGCAGGCTATGTTGGAAAAGGTTTTTGCACTGCTGTGAATGATCCTCATGACTGATAAGAAGAGGGCTTTTGCTCATGGGACTCATTCTGTTAAAACTGGTAATTTGAATTCAACTCAATTATGTGTTAACAATTTCCTGAAGTAGTTCAGGAAATTCTATTCCCTTCATGCCTTACACAGTTCAAAAATGCAACAGGGAGGGAAAGGTATCTGGGGATCTACTTAGTAACTACAGGCGCCAGGCTGCAAGCTGCTTGCTGGAAATAACACAATTCCTTTCAGGAATTGGGGGAGCAGATAAACTGAAGAGGAGGCAAGGGAAGATAAGAATGGATGGAAATAAACTTAAAGGAATGGCAATGCTATGCAGGAGGCCTCGGTTCAAAGATTGTTATCATCAATCATTTGTTTTATGGTCTTTCTTAGAAGCTTCCATTATGAAATTGAGCTGCCATTACACTTTTCAACACATGGTGAGAGCTTTGGCTTCACTTCTCTCCAGAGCAAATGGAAGTAGATGTTTACGCAGCCTCCTGGTCTGAAGTGCCATGATACTACTTCCTCCAACTACAGCTTTCCACCCTCCTTGTGGGTCACTGTATAATTCACAAAGAGCTTAAAAAGGGAGCTGGAACAGAGAAAGTTTGAAAAATAATAATGAAAATGGAAGTGTTACTTCTATTTTATTGGCTGAGGAACCAGGGACAGAGAGGTTAGCTGACTTTTCTGGAGACAGATGTCTAGAAATTTTTGAAGAATTAGGATACATAGGGCCACAGGACGCTCCAGTTACAGTGCAATTAAAAAGGAGGACTCTGTAATGAAACAAAGCAGTTGCAATCATCCAACACTTAAATGAAATGTTTTGCAGGAGGAAATGTGACCACTAAACATAAATTTTGGAAAGTTCAGCATTGCAGAACTTTTGGGAACACGTATTTCAAGATAAAAATAGAACAAGATCATTATCAGCTTTCAAGGCATAATACAGACAGCCTTCTACTAAGCCCTCCTTTTAATCAGAAGAGTCATACCAGAAATTCACTTACGTATATAAATAATATTCAAAACCATATATTCTGCATGCTGTTGGTATCTTACTCTTTCAGACTCAGAGAAGGAGTATGGAGGAGGAGGCTAAGTGTCTTGAAGATTTCTACCCATTTGTGTTGGAACTGGAGACCCAACTATTATGGGTAGGACTTTCAGGCCAAGAAAAAGTGACTTTACCTTTAAAATCCAACAAAACTTGTCTGCAAAATCTGCAGTACTCCTCTAGATAGTTTAATACACCAATTTTACTTGTTCAGCTTGTTGTCAGGCAACCAGTGAAGTCTTTTGATTTGCCTCTTCAGGGCACAGTACTTTTTATCATATTTTGGGACTGAACAATACCATTGCTTATGCTAACTGCTAATGCAGAATTGTGTGGTGTACACAGCTTTCTTTTATTATGTTAAGTTTTGTGACCTGCGATTTCTGTAAAACTGTGTCAGGAGCAAAGCTTTAGTACAAACTACAGACCTAGAGAATGGGATTAACAAATCCTTCTAATGTCAGACTTCCTTATCAGTGACTGCATACACTGACACAGGCAGCCGAGACTTAGGACTCCACAATACTTCTGGCAATAACTGGTTACCAGAATGGGGAGCGTCCTGGTCATTCACTCATTCCAGTGTTAGTATGTGCAATATTATCTGCTAGATGCGGATTTACTTCTCCTCCTGAAATTCTGTCAAAATGAAGAGAGCTTTAATTTATTAGTTGGTAACTGTGTGGCACAGCACATATGCCCATGTCAGATGATAGTGTTAGATTTGGACTGTGGGTGTCCTGTTCAGTCAATAGGTGTATGTAAATTTTTTAATTCTCCTGTAACTAAGTACTGTACTATGCGTAATGTATTGCACTTCAAAGTACTATTTTTACCCTGTAATAGGAGCTGCAGGCTATAGACTTTATCAACATGCACAACAAACGTATTAGTATTACAAAAGGGAAGACTAATTACAGATTTATATTCTGGCAAATATATATACTCTTTAAACATTGGCATTTAGTAACATCATTCCCTCAGTGCACATTTTTTAACTTTGTGGTGTGGTCTTCTTTTAGTTTTCAGCATTTATTTGTGCAGAGATTTTTTTTTTTTTTTTAAATTAATACATAAGTAAGGAGTAATTCTAGTGACCTAATCCGGGAGTTGTGTTAATTTCCAGTAAGTAGATGCAAACTGATTAATCTTAAAAATCTCAGATATTTGGTCTGTACAAATACTGTAAGCCTCATCAAAAACTATTCTCTGCTAGAAAGTATGTTGGCAAGCCTGTAGATCAACTTTACCTGTGAATTTTCAAGCCTTTCTTGTTCTAATTATAATTTTCAGTGTTCAAGCTCTTAAAAATGAGAAGGACTAGAATATGGACATCATATTTTTAAAATAGATAATGTATCCTTTCTATATATATAAAAATATATATATCTCCTTTTTATATATATATGTAAAAATATGTAATGTATCCTTTCTATCTATAATGCATTTAGATAAGGGCAGTTTGAGAGACTTTTCATTAAGGCTGCAGATCTAACTGCAGATCTAACTGCAGCCCTACTCACTGACTTTCTGTACAGCATAAGGTATGTTCAGAATCTACTTTAATTTAATTTAGAACAACTCGGCTACTGTTATGCCTTATTTGTCACATATCAAGTCATGTCAAATTGCTGCAATAAGCTCAGAAAGAGTAATACCACACAAAAACTGAGAATGATCCTCGGCCCTGTCGGCTGGCTCATAGGGAAGAGACGGTACCAGAGTCCAAATGCAGGAGAGGAGCAGGTCATGCCACCACAGAGCTGCACACCTAACAGCCAGACTGGTTTCTGTACAAATGCAGCTTGGGCTAATTAATACAAAAAACCACAACCTGCTTCATTTCATAGACACCACCACTAGTGTTAGCTAGAGAGATTTTATTAAGGTTAGCTAAGGCTTCTCTGTATTTGCTTTTGAGCCACCAGAGTAAATGGAAGTTAATTATTACTTAGAGATGAAGTTAATTAGTAGTTAGTGAGCTGACAGGAGTTCCTGCAGAAAAAGGTGCTTTGTTGTTATTTTGTACAGCTAACAATTCATTTGTCTTCTGAAACCGCATGAGCCAGATGCAGAACTGTTTACACAGTAAAAATTCATGCAATACAGGTACAACTACTCTGCTATAGGACATGTTAGCAAAGTAGGTATGTGTAAGGCAAAACTGGGCAGCTTCCCAGACTCTAAATTTCGAACTTAATTCCTTGTACTTTACTAAGAACAGTTCAAAACTCAGGCCATGCCTTTGCATTCATACCTTACTCATTAATAATTTCAAACTATGTCCTTTCATGCATTTTTGAATGTGTAAACAAAAGACATGCATCTCTGATACCTGTATTTACTTAATATACAATGACTTTGAACTCGTAAAGGGCCACAGTTTTATGGACTGTTATTTTTAAAGGTGTTTTTATTAAAGATGTGATTTTTATACTTCAGTCATTTAGGGGTATGTTTACTGAGACCTTTGGTGTTTCTCTGTAGTAGCTGCTACTGTGTTCATGAGGCTATTAGCTGATTGCAGTAGTAAATACACAACTGTAAATCTGTTCATCCACCCCATGGCTGCAGCCTGGCCTCAATTTACTTGAACTTGTGCAAAAAGTTGACAGGGCTTACTTTGGATTAAAAAATGTCTTTTTCCTAATTTAGGTTAAGTCATTTTCTAATCATTTTAGCTATAGATGATGATACATCAAAGTAAGCATCTTCCGCAGCAGCTGAAAACTGACTACTCCTCTGTGCCTGTAGGTATCATGTCCCCTTTCCAAGTCATCTATTTAGATGAGAAGTGATTATGGCTCGAGATTATGTATTTATCCAAAGGGTCCTTGGAGATGCTACTGAATATAACTACTACTTCTGGTTTATATGCTGAGTAGAAGAAAAGAGTGACTTGGCCACTGCTGAGCATGTTCTGCTTTACTACCCAAAGGACTGCTCCCATGCCTGGTAAAGATGGTAGGACTCAGCAGGTATTACAGCAGGTGAGTGAACTTGCCCAGCACAAATGGCAGAAAACACTGCGGTCCCATTAATACCTAATATTGTTGTAGATGAAGATGACCTGCTCAGTCTCTTGAAAGAAAATTCCAGGTACCTGAGCACTTCAGTTGTCCCACTGATGGACCTACGACACCAGAACTAATCCTTCAAGCATGTTAGTCTTTTGGTAGCCCAAATGGCACTTACAGGGCTATACAACAATAAAGTGCAAACGGAAGAAATTGTGAGAGAAGCTGCCAACTTTGTGGTTCTTATGGGAAATGCCAACACTCCTGGGTGTCTGAACCTGAGACTGCTCAAAGGAACGGCCCACAATGGGTTATACAATGTAAACAGTGTTACCACTGTTTGAATAAAATGTAGATGACAACAAATTTCTGTTGAGGCTACACTGAAACAGTGATATGTGAATATAGTGAATTTTCTTCTTCATAGAAGACTAGTTTCTTGTTTACATAGAATCAAATTCTCTAAATGGAGGCATGTGATGATAAAAATCCTATTACTGCCTAGAACTGTGTTTTGTTCCAGCACAACTAAGAAATTGTGTTTCAAAGAAATTAACCTTACTGTTTTACCTGCTATAGTCTGTGACTCTTCAAGTGCTTTTGCACTGTTACTTTTCAACAAATGCAATCATAAATCTGTTCTGCCAGTCAGTATAGATGCACACTCAAGCTATGTGTAAGAGCTTTAATTCTTCTGAGTTTGTAGAGTAGGCATATTTTTATGTGACTCCAGTGGACAGTCGCTTCTTATACTTCATAAATTTTAGAAATTAAAAAGAATTGTTTATGAAAATAGTATTAATAAAATGGTTACAAATGAGACTTATATGGGTCAAAGAACTTCACATCCTCTGAAAGCATCACTCTTGTATTTGTATGAGCAGATCATATAAATTTAGACCTAGGCTTTAAAGGTCACCATGCTATATATCCACTAGAACACTGGTCTCCACAAGGGGTGCACAAGACAGTCCATTGGGGGTGCAGGAAGGCAGTATTTTTGTACCATTAATAAACAAAATTTAAAAAATTAAAATAGTGTTCACTTCATCTTTACGTCATCCTTTTTAATTACTGTTTTACATATGTTTTACAATGTACATAATATATTAGTACAGTAGTACATGTATATAATTTATAAATAAATAAATATACATATACTGAGGGCATGTTCTCAAAAGTTTTTTACTGATGGGGTGTATGATCAGAAAAGTTTGGAGACCACTGCACTAGAGTCTTAAAATAACTGTTGTTTTGGGTACCTGTAGACTGAGTGCTCACCTCAAGCATCCTGTGGCATTGTAGAATATATCAGGGTCAGGTAAAACACTTGACTTTGGGTAATCTCGATCTGGCCAGCCCGAGTAAGGGATGAGAACCACTTCGGTCAGTGTCTGCAGGGCTTCTCTAATCAACAGGTGCTTCAGCTGGTCATTGGAGGACAAATTCCACAACAAACCTGCAACATCCAAAATAAAATCAGAATGGCAAAAAGACTCCCCCACAGTTTGAAAGACCTAATCTCAAACTCCTTGAAGTTAATGAGCGAAGGAGCCTGCCTGGCACCTGATCTCCTGAAGAGGAGCAAAAGGGGGTGATAAGAATACGCCAGCCCTGATCTGAGGATATGGAAAAGGGGCAAAAAAAGGGGCACAATTATCCATGTAATTAAAAGTCAGGTCTCTACATAGTCAGTCTAACGCCCGACTGAGAAGTGCAGTTTTCCATGGCTCTGCATGTGCATTGCCGATCTGCAGCAATCATCTTCTCTGTTACCAAAGTAATGCAAGCTAAACAGAGCTAACAAACACCACCAATGCCAGTGATCATTCTCCACGCTTCCAGGGAAGAATTCGTCCCTTCTGGATGCCTGGCAGGACTAGTTGCACTTCCAAGTACCAAGTAGAGACCAATGGGTGGGAGAATACTCGCATGCAAAGGGGGTAGATAGGAGGTACAGAGAGTGAGTTTACAGGTCTTTGGAAACTGCTGGAAGACAGGAGATGCCCATTACCAAGTTGCTCTAACACTTGATAGCAAAATTCCTTATAGTAGGGAAAGCTGTTAAACACCCGTTGGCCATTACCGTCCAGACATTTGTCACTAAATAAATCATTAAGTAATGCTACACACCTTGTCTACTCACAATCTCCAAACACGAAAACAAATCTCAAATATAATCTTGTATAATTGATTAGCTTTGCTTATGTTCTATTCCAACAGATGACAATTCTTTTTAAAGTACTCTTCCCCTGGAAAAAGACACATATTTCTGCTTTTCACTACAAAGGCATTCATTGTTTCCCAGCTTGCTGCTCTAAGTTTCACAGACCTCCTCCTCCAAACACTGGCAGAGTATTAGCGAATGTTCCTTTCATCAGCTCACAACAAAAAAATGTTTGTTTTGTATCTCCTTCCACTTTGAATTTAATTTCAGCTATTGTGAGCAATAGCAAAATCAAAACAAAAGCCAGCAGAAGCAGCCCATTGCTTCTTCTGCGATCAGCTCTTCAACCTCTGAATTAGGGGACAAAAGGAAGAATGTACTTTCCTGAAGGACAAGTAAGTCTTATAGGAAATCAGACATGCAGTCCAAAGGGTGCTGGTAAGGGAAGAAGGTTAAGACAGAATGGCACAAATGCAAGGGCACAAGGACAGAATATCATATTAAAAGGAACAAGTGCATTTTGAATTATAGACAGATACCTAGAATAGAATTGTCAGAACAGAATTTGAGATGTTGCTCACACTGTAAAATTTCCAACAAAAATCCTGGGTAAAGACTCACAGGCAGTGTCTCACTGGGCTCAGAAAGATTCTCTCAGTGGCATTCTGGGTGTGGATGAATTTGTTCACATTAGAAAATGTCTGTAGGAACGGGCTCTTTCCTTGCAGCCATGCTGTAATGTATTCATAGGGGCATAGTTTTCCCTTAGATGGTTATTTGGGAAAATGGGTGGGGTCCCCTTTTAAATTTATATTTCTTTTAATGACAGTTCTGTTTGTGCTGTAATCTTCCCTGCAGGAAAAATTTTCTTTCATTTTGTAGATTTATGCTGCATGATAACAAGATCAAGAGGTTAGATACTCCCTGGAGGCTCATCTGGCTTACCTTCAAAAGCTAATAATTTTGTTTTTTTCATGCCACAGCCATTTTACTTTCTGTTCCTCAGTATGCTCTCCAAATACTACAAAATGCCATTCCTGTCTTGGCTCCTGCATTGTCTCCAAGTGACATCCTCTCCTACTATTCAGGAGTAACCTCATTCCTTTCCTAAGAGATTTGCAAGAAGTTTGTATGTCAAACAAAGGACAGAGCCTATGGTTCTGTTACTTTACTTGTATCAGTGATTTTATGAAGCTAGCAAATTCAGTCAATGTGATCTTGAGGAGGTCTCATTCCCCCTAAGAAGAGGTCATATAAGCACAACAATTCCACAGAAAAAACGGGTAGCTATTTTCTGCACAGGGGCGTTAGGTAAACTGGTCCACGGCAGCTTTCAAACCACTGTCATAAGCACAAAGCCACTTTGGTGTGGTGCTTTTTGTGGGTTCTCCTGGGATGCACAGTCCGTGAGGCAGGACACAGCACTTGCCATACTCAGCATTTATCTCCATACACTTTAACTGCTTCAGTCTTTTCATAGGCTGATACAAGGCACACTGCATGACTATGCTCAGACTGTATTCCTCAGCTAGGTCTTGGAAGAAAATACAGGCCATCAAAATATTCTTTGAGAATATATGATATGATATGGCTTAATATTAGGCAAGTGTTTGTCTGTGTAAACAGTGCTGGTACTAATAAATCAGTGACCTTAAAGATAAGCTTCTAAGGCTGAGATGTACTTATCTCATGTGCACAAGTATTAGATCATACTTCTGACATGTAATAAAGTACAGTATGAGAAAACTTCTGTGTCTTGGAATTTTAACTTCCTTCTCTCCAATGACTTCCTTACCTTTGTGTATTTTTGTCAGGTGAAGTGCTTTGGTACCATGCTTCCTACACAGCAGTAGAAACAAAAAGCTTTCCTCTGCTGAGCTTAGACATCTTTATTAATGAGTATCACATGCTTTCGATCCTTGGCCAGGAGTCTCTCACTAGAGTTCAGTGTGGTATTATCAGGTACCAAGATTATTTTACTAATCTCTTATGGGGGAAGGCATTCAGCTAATTATCATATCACACATTTGGAAGTCTCTAATTTACTGTCAAAGTAGGCAAGTAATAAGTATGACATGGAAAGACAGATAGGTTTCTCATGCTGAGCAGGTGGAACCCAAAGGTTCTGCACTAACCTCTTCCTGGACGTGTTACAACACTGCAGTGCAATTGCATGCATAGCTATGATATTCCACTAGTCCTGTAGGAAGCCAAAGGCAATGCAAAAGGAGAAGCAAAACTTCTAGGTGAGCCATCAGTCAGACAGGGAACTGTTGCTCAGCAGGGTTTAACCATTGTGGTAGAAAGGCACTCAGAGGTTTGCATTGTGCCTGGAAAAGCCTCATGTTGCAGCCCTTCTCGGGCTACACAGTCAGTCTGTACAGGACAATAATTCCAGTGTTTCCTAGATATCACTGTACATGCCAAGGTCATCTGGAAGCACTGACCTTAGTAAGCACACGCTTAACAGTGACTGTCTACCTCCTGTCTGCAGCCCACTCCTTGTCTGCCTTTGAAGTGTGGGCTGAAAAAAAAAATGACTGGAAACAAAGTTAATATTCTCATAGAAATTCATTCAACCAGGCTGCCCTTTGCCCTGTAGGCTCCTTGTAGCTTGCTAGGGAGCTGGAAGAATTGCTCAAGTGATGGCAAAAAGTAAGCCCTAGTGCCATTTTCAGCAAGGGATCCGGGGTATTTCCTCCTGACTGTGTATTTGGTCTTGAACAAAGCGAGAAATACTTCTCTCTTGGTGTATTTTTAAAGCCATCCCTTGCAAGTGATAGGCATGAAAGTATATCAGAATATTTTGCTTTACACAAAATACAACGTCCTGCTCAATATTGCTTCAATATTTTGTTGGTGTCTTGTATGTTTCATAAATAAATATTCATGTTCAATGACAGCAGTAACTGCAGAAAGGTGCCCCTTCATCCATTTTCACACTGGTGAAGGGGAAGGCAGTAATATTCACAATATCCGTATGAGTTATCCTGCACAAGCAGTCAAAGTTTTTGTCAGAAATGATGAAATTGCTAGCAAGAAAAGAGCATTAGATTTCTGGCTGCTGTACCACTGTTTTCACTGCTTCTCTCACTGGTGTGTAATAGCACTGAGACACAACACACTATACAATAAGTTACTAAGTGACCTAATTCTGTGTCTGATGAATGTGAAAAACTTTAAAACATTTTAATGTTGCAGAGCTGTATAACTGAGCCAAAAGAGCCAACAATACAAAGCTTTGTTCTCCAGCTTATGGAGCGCAGTATTTCAAATACTTAAAAGAATGCAGAATTACAGAAGGTCTCAACATGCCTTTGCTTCAAGGCAAGGCTGCTTGACACCTTCTGTATCTTTTCAAGCACTGTTATTTTAATAGCTTGTGTTCCTGCTATCTTTAAAGATCACTTGAAATAAATCCCCATTCATTTATTCATGATGTTTTCTTCCATTTATAAAATATAAGCCTGCTCTTCCTTTGCATGCTCACTAGAATGAATGTGGGTCACAAGCAGTTGACTTTCTAGAGACACGCTATAGTCAAACAGGAGTGCAGGGATGAAGTGGTGGGCATTTCTTAACTGGCTGCTGCAAATCCAACAGGGCAGTAACCACAGGTTTCTTTGTAAGTAATGGTCAACATTTCCTCCCACCATTCCTGTTACACTGATGTACAACAAGAGGTATAATATGGGGTTTCTGATCCAAAGGGCTCTTCCTTCAAAATTCCAATGGGCCCTACTCATTTTTAACAGTTCTTCCTCAAGGACATTGGAAATAAAAGGATGAGAACATAAGCCCTGCAAAGGCTGAATCTAGAATGCAGGTCACTCCACTGATGGTGCCATATGATCTTTACAGCCAAATGGATGTCCTGCAGTAATTCTCTCCCCTGCGCACAGAAAGGAAGCATGCTGTTGCTGTGGCAGAGTTTTCTGCTTGTCACAGATCTGAGAAGACAGACTCAGGTGTAAACAGCTAGGAGTGAGAGAGCTAAGAGTAGAAATTTGGGGTAGTAGGGTTTATGGGGAGTAGGACAACCACTTTCTATCCACAGCACCTGACAGTTCTGGGGGACAGTCTTCAACAAGGAGCTCCCAGTATGCACAGGCAGCATAGCATCAAAAAGTGAGGGCTGAGGTGCTGCATAAGTAGTGGGCATTAATTATGGTCCCAGGCACCTCTAGGACTGCTCCGGTCACTGCTCACCAAAATGGTTCTACAGAATTTGATATTTGGAGCCTCATGTTCTTTTCTGGAACATCTAGGACTTTAAGTTTCCCGCAAACAGATAGAGTCATTTCTGAAGAAGCTTTAAGAGGGGAAGTTGCAGTTTCTTGTCTCTTACTGTCTTAAAGACCGGTCTTGAGTAAGGACCTAAAGGAATCGCTTAAAATAGGTGACAATGTTCTTGTATTAAATCACTAAACATCGGCCTAAGTAAACAGTCATGTACCTCACACCAAAAGGTTGTGCACTACTTCATGCTTAACTGCACAGAAAACACTACCTGTTACTTGCTTTTTAGTCTCTACATCCCTGGTGTGTCGGAGTAGGCGGAGCAAGAGTGGGATCCCTTTCTGTTCTGACACTTCCAGTTTGTTGTCATTGTCCTCAAACACCAAGTTTCTCAGAGCACCACATGCTGCCCGCTGAACATCCTCATTCTGAACGTCAAGAAGCTGTAAAAGTCTGGGGATACCGCCAAGTGCGAAAACCTTTGAGGAAAACAAACCAGCAGAGAATAGTTAGATACTGTAAATGACGAACTCCACCCTCCCCCCCCAGCAAACCTTTAAATAGTCATAGGGACTTTTTTTTGTTCGCTCCTATCTGAAAGACTTGAAGCACAGATCATTAATCATTTGGACATGACTGTTAACTTCTGGGCTTTCATATGAGTCATAATTAAAATCCTCAACAAAGGGAGGCATCATATTTTAATAATTAACGTAAGAGAATGAAACTAAGTATCTTCCAGCTTTGCTGCAGATTTGTATTCTCTGACAAAACATTTAATTGCTCTGAATTTTAGCTTCCATGTTGGTGAAATGGATATTTGAGATTTAACTCTGGAGCATTTATAAACTGCTTTGAGATTTCTGGATGTAAAATGTTCCCAGTGTGCCAAGTTTGGCTTTTTCCCTTGGCAGCCAGCCTGACAATGTTTTTCTCTGTTAACTTCTGTGCATGTATTGAAAGTGTATTAAATAAGAATACATTATACTTAGTACTTCTCATCTGTGGCATACTGAGAAAAAATAGTAAACTAGTAAACTTCAAAATGTAGAACATTAGCATTGTAAGCTAGTTAACTACTGAACCACACACATTTAACAAAGACTACTCTTCAGTGTCTAATTCTTTAGAAAATGAGGTTTTGTCCCTAAATGACTCAAGAATTAAGAAGATGTTATTTTACAGCAGCTGTACAGAAACAAATAGTTTCCAGGTTCTACATGTTGTGGCAAATGATGAATCTCATATGAGCTGTGATGTGGCACAAGCAAGCCTTGGCTCATTTAGGAATGAGTTTACTATGGAAAATACCTTACATTCATGTACAATTGAGGATGGTTTCCTCCAGCATATCAAAATGCCATATGGTTTTGTGGACAAACTCATCCTTGTGTAGAATCAACAGCATGTGAAAGACTTAGAAATCTGATACAACTGTTTTGAGTAGTCCAGAGTTTAATCATAAAAAGAGTTCAATATGACCGACAGGTGTTCGCAACATGAAGAAACGGAACGTAACAAAGCCTTCTGCCCTTCATGCCCTGGCAGACTACACTGTCTGCCTGCCTTTCCTCTGATTCTGTTGTACAAAAGGCAGTTTCTTGCTGCTGCACTGCTGACCTGATTCCCCCTGATTCAACAATCATCTAGATGCTAACAGAATGAAATACAGAAGTATAGATCTTGAGGTAAGTGGAGCACAGAACATGCTGAAGGCACGTTGACCTATTTTATTACAGTAGATAAGCCCTTTGACACCAATACCGTAACTGGTTGGTTTTTTTAAACATTTATGCAGACTTTCTGCTCGTAATTTTAAGTGATTTATAACTCTTGCAAAAGAAGTGGTGCTATTTCGACCTAATGTGCAGAGGAGAATTTATAAAAGCTATTGATTAGTCTGTCTAAATTTTCATTGGTAGACCAAATTCACCGAAATACTGTAAGACCACAAGTTCACAAGAAAAAGAAAAGCTACCAGACCCACAGACTAGCAGGTATCAGGGAACAAAGCATTGGGAGACAAAGAAAAGGAATGCAGGATGAAAGACTAAGAAGGGGAAACAAGACAATGGAAACGTCAACAAGTCTGATGGGCACCAAACAGTAAAAATTCAGCTAGGATATGTTGGATAGACAGGAAAATAGAAGGCGGCTTCAGGCTGACTGCTCCAGTTTGAACTCTTCTACTCATCCACTTGTTTTTCAGGAAGCTGCCTGAGAGAGGTTTGAATAACAAACCACCCTCAAATATTCAATTATGAAGCTCTGTCCTCAGACTGAAGTTAAGGCTGCTAATTGTACTGGTGTTTTTTTCCAAAACAGACCTTGATCTACTATGAAACAAGTTAAAATTACCAAAGGACTGAGTGATGTTTGGCTGTCACTGAACTGGACTGCAAATACATGAATATGGAGTTCAGGCTGAGATTAAGTATGAATAATACCAAGCAAATTATGAAACAAAGCAGGTGTTAAGATTTTTTTTTTTAAATGATTGAAATAAACAGCCACTTACACATTAATGTACAGAACTGTTCAGCGAGAGAGCCATAACTGTGTTTTGATAGTGAAATTTAAAGAAAAGGAAGAAGAGAGTATTTTTAATATACCCTTTCAAAAAACTTGTCTCTTGTAAAACACTTAACAAATTTCATTAATCCAAACAATGTATTAATGCATTTGTGCAGTCCCAGCAAGCCCTTACCAGTTTGGCTAATCCATAGACTGTATTAACGCATTTGTGCAATCCTAGCAAACCCTGAAGCTTGGATAAGTTTGCACTGTGCTCCAGAGTTTCCATTTCTGGGATATTTCTGTACCAATGGTGTAAGAATGCCAGCCAAAAATGAGAGACAGGAGCAATTATATTGACAAAAAGTTCAGACTCTACGACTTACTTATAAAGGCTGAAAGAACTATGTTCATTTGGCCTGAAAAAGACTAAGTGGGTATACAATTAGCAGCCTTAACATATATGAAAAAACATTACAAAAGGGACAGAATAATAGACGTTTTTCTCCATATCCATCAAGATAGGATAGAAACTAATCAACTTAGTTTGCAAAAGGGAAATTTAAGTTATACTTTAGGAATAACTGGTAAGAGTAGTAAAGGTCTTTGCCTGCAGGAGCTTGTGGGATCCTAATTGATGTGATTTTTTTTACAAGTTGGTCATAAACACCTGTAATTACAGATGATTTGGGTGTACATTTCCCTACATTTCCATGTTTCCTATCACAAAATCCTAAAGGCCAAACTTTTGCTAGCATAGACCAGTACCATTCCACTGATTTAAAAAGAATCGCAGCAAAAAGCATCAGCATATTTTAGGGAAAATATTCAACATCAGTATCCTACAAGGTTTCTTGGAATGCCTTTTTTTCGTGTTGGCATACAGTATAGAAAGTTATTTGCTCTACCTGATTGTAACTCGCATAAAAATAATTACTTACTTTTCTTCTGGCATCTGCTTTCTGGAAGCACTCATGCTGTATGAAAGTCACTGCAGCAAGAATCCTAGGTATTGACTGTGTATTTTCACTCTTCAGTATGCTCACTGCATGCTCAAGGGTCATCTCCCCCTCTGGGCTCCTTAAAAGTACAGGCAGAGGAAATATAGTGAAGCAAGACTGCAGAAAAATCACCATTTAGCCTGTGAATCTTCTTGTAATACCATGATTTTCACATTTTTCAGGTAACTTTAGCTTTTCTTAGAAAATTATTCCATTTCCAGTAGCAGAAAATATTATAAAAGCTCTAAGGGATACTAATATTCTGGGGGAAGAGAAAATCATAAATGGAAGTGTTGCAACTGAGAGGCTCTGGACAAAGCAAGTCATGCTTCAAACTATAAAAACAAAATGGAAACATCAGTGGATGAAGGACTACAATCCAAAGAAGGCCAAAACCAAATTAGAGTGTCTTTTACTGATCATGAAGATACCTTGATGTTTTTCTCAGTAATGTGATGATTGCTTTTTTATATTTGTTTTCATACCTTTATTCAGTTTCTCAGTCCCCAGACTACATATATGCAGGGCTCAGTACCTGCTTTTCTCAGGCTTATAGAAGTTGTTCTTGTTTGAAATAGATGGATAAAGCCTTTTTTCAGGTGGGACAAAATAAAAACACCACTCATTAAATAGATTATGTACATCACCTGTGGTAGGATTAAAAAAATGTGTGGCCATTTTCCTCCCAACTTCCAGAATGTTTGCTTGAATGATAATTGTGTTAGACAATCATATAAAAAATTGGAAAGAGAGGTCACCAGACCCATTTTTTTCCCCAGTAAATGGAACATAAAACAATTCATGGCACAATCAGATGCATCAGCTCTGGGACAGGTGGTTATGTTCCCCAGCCTTTTTACTTACTTTTTGTTCCAAATACTCTCCACCCAGAGAAAAAAAAAAAAAGGAAAAAACAAAAAAAAACCCAAGCCAAAACAAAAAAAGTGGACAAAAACATGAGAACTCTACTTTTTTTTTTAAACCAAATAATTTTGTAGAACCAGATCCCAGGCTGGCCAGACAGGGATGAGAGAGCAGTCTGTGAACCACAGTAAAACAAGTAGTCATTGGCAATAACTCCTTGCTTCAGAGCTACCAGAATCAGAATGGTTTACTTCATAATCATCTCAGTAAGTGCATCTAAAAGTAAAATTTTTGACAGCTCTGAGACTGTCTCAGTAATAGACTGGCAGGAGTGAAAGAGCCTGGAAGTCCAGACTTGCCCAGAATGGGCTGCAGAGGAGCAAGGTAGACAAACCAGGCAAAAATCAGGCAGATTTCTCACAGGGAATCTTGCTACAAATGCATTGAAATCTGGCTCTTTCCCCCAAAATATTTATGATGAACTCATGAGCTCTGAGACAAAACTGGATTTTGTTAGAATTTTTCCTGCCAGCTACACTGTAAATCAACATCAGCTGCTTGCTGTTGCTAAGGCAAAAGACAATTAATATGGCTGCAAGGACAGCAAAAAAAATGAAGAACAATTTTGATGCACCTGTTGCAAATGAAATTACACTCCTGTACCCTCAGGTTTCCACCTGCCTTTATATTTCCCTTTGGTATAAATCATGTTATTTCTTGTCTTCCCTCTATAGGTGATGAGGCATGCTTGTGCAAGACAAAGAAAAAATGAAGGGGACAGTGTGTTGAGGATGTCAATGGAGAGGTTAAATCAAAGTGAAATTAGACAGAACTATGGTGAGTATCTCTAGTGCCCTGGGCTCTGGTCTGGCAATGCTTACAGCTTCCAGATTTTCAGAGTTTACTTCAGCCTGGATTTAAAACAAAGTAGCTACTAAGTTACTCCAAGTTGCAAGTTGGATGTACTGATCAGAAACCTCCTTAAAGATCTTGAACAATGAGTAATGGAAAAAACCCAGATCATATTTCTTCTTCCTACTCTCTTCTAAGTGGAACAGAAAAACAGGGTTTTCAAGCTTGGGTTTTAGTCAGGTTTTTTAACCTCAACACAGGTTTTGTGACCATGTTACATATGTGCGCCTGTGAGCATGCCTACTTGCCTTTTAGTCAGTGCAATAACTTTGGAGCCTTCTGACCAAATTCAGTTGCCTTCTACAGAGTGGCAGACATCTCCTATGTATTAAATTGTGAATCATTTCAGTGACTAACAGCAGAGAAGGACTCTATCCATGCACTGTCCAAGGTCAAGATTGCTGCATGAGCTGATCCCTCATGGGACACCAGAGAATCTATGTGGGAACTCAGCCTCAGGATGCCAAGGATGTCCCAGAGTAGTAAAGATCCATCAGCAGTCACTGCCAGGCTGAGATAAATTCATATACAGCCAGAGACCAAACTTCTAAGTGCTGGGTGTGTAGATCTGCATCGAGGCTGACAGCAGCCCACCATTCACTAGAGTTATCCCTTCATGGCTGATACTCCTTCATGTGCAGCAGCCAAAATATTTCTCTCCTGTTGTGTACTGCCATACTAGGATTGCTCCTCATTGGATAAAAAGAACACTCACTAACATTTTATCTGACAGTAATAGAGGATGCAATACAATCTGTGACCCTCAATGGTATTCATAAAGTTGCAGCACCCTAACTTTTGTCAAAATAGAATTTGATCCCATCCTACCCTCAAAACATTTACAGGCAAACTTAATAGCCACGTGGCTGATTAGCATGTGTAATGACAACAAACAAATGGACATTCAGGGAACGGTTGTTAAACAGAACAATGATTGAACAGGTTCTGACTTCACCTTAATTGTCAGAATATAACATTTTTGAGATATACACTGTGTTGTCAAATCATTTTGTGACAGCTCTCAGCACATTTAGAGGTCAGATTCTGTAAGCAGCTGTTTCTCAGCTAGCTTCAGGTTGAAGCTCTCTCTTTCCTAAGCCCTTGATATGAGGATGCTTCACTTCACCAGAAGATACAGTGATAGCATTTCTATGCTCTGATTTTTCTACTTTGATTTCATAGCATGAGCTAATTCTTCTACAGAAAGTTTGAAAATGCTTTTATATACATTTCCAATACGATACACAGCTAGTCCACTACTTCTCTTTAACCTTACACAACCATTTTACATCCTCTTAGTTAACCTTGGAAAGACCTAAATTGTGATTTGCATAAAAAAGTACAAATTTCTGGAAAAATAAAATTACTCAGAAAACAGGTTTATCTTTTTTTCCACCTTCCATTATTAAAGGAGCAACAGGTAAGGGAGCAATATATCAGATAATGCAACCTTAAAATGAAAGAGAATGGGAAATGACAAGAAATGTGAAAGTCTCTACTAACTTCTTAAACTGAGAAGTCTTGGCAGAAGAAATTATTGTACTGCTGGTAGAATGATGGACTTCAGTGAAATATCTCTGATTTGACAGCAGTGTATACCCCAAAGCAAAATGTTGTCTATTATGTTTTAAATACTTAATTCTACATTAAACTGTGCAATAGCTAGATGTGGATGAACCAGAATGTACTACAACCAAAACAGGACTTCTGCATCAAGCCCTTCCTGTTTAATAACTTTCAGTAACAAGGGAAGTTATTAAATAGGTATTTTAGATGTCTGAAAATGGTAATAATGTATGCGGGATGCCATACACATGTTATTACGTAAGCATATGTAACAAATACTGACTTCAGTCAGCTAAAATGGCTATAGTTTCTTCCTCATCATTTAAGAATCTAGTGGTATAAATCTCTTGTGGAATTGTATCTTAAATGCTGCTTTTCACCAGCCTCTTCACTAATACAAGCTATTATATTTTACAGAGACTTTTTTGAACTAGAATAGTTAGAATAAATAGTAGAAGAGTCCCTCATTCCCCCAAAAAAGTAGCTATGAAACTGAAGTAGAACCTAGGATATTTGAAAATCTAAACAAGGTATGGACAAGTAAATTAAATAGAAGTACTGAGAAAAATGAATCTGTAAACATCTGCAAAAGGAACTTTAGAGGCTTTCACAGCACTTCCAATTGTTTTCCTCTATAATTTCCAGCAAAAGCTGAACTTAAAAACTGGCACTTAAGGAATTATGCTGCCAAAAAGATTTCCATTAGGTCACAAATCTTCCACCTAAGTTCAGCATGGTCTCAAGCAAGCCACCTGCACAATGACTGAAGATAGATGTTTACATCTGCAGTTATGAAAAACACTGGCTGATATTTGTGCAAGCAGACAATGCACGAGCAGTGTCTGCACCTGCAACAGAAGAACAAAAATTGCTCCTACACAAAATTATCAAAACTGCTGGTTGTGGCCCAGAAATGTACTCAAGAATATGTTTAAAGTTAAGTAGTTTATTAAGTCAGTGGGATATATGCTTGTTTGTAAATTGTCTTACTGAGAAACAAAGTCCTCCCAGGCATCTATTTTCAACGTTACTACTCCCAATTCTTTAGCTGTTGTGAGCTCTCGGCTGTTTTTTCTGGACTTACTTGCTGTAAAAACTGAATACTTAAAAGTCACATCATTAATACCAGATCTCTTAATTCCTGCATCACCCAGAGGTAAACATTTCGGTCCAGATCAGATATGGGCACAAGACCATATATGTTTGTAAATCTAGTTGTAACACAACATGTAGTTGATGACAGAAAATACCTGATCTGTACGTAGCAGTGATATCAGATGATGCCTCATCTCACACAGTAGCAAATTTAGAAAAGAAGAAAGATGGCTTTTGGAAAAATGAACTTAACAGCTACACAGTTATGGAAAAAGAGACATTTCTTAATAACACTGTTGTAAATTACACCATGATTAACTTACGTAAGAAACGTTGGGATCCTATTTGGATTATGAAACAACAGAAACCACAGTAAACAATGTAAGTAACAACCTCCTGTTTACCAAGTGGTTTGTTCTGCATTGAACCTTAAGAGCTCTGGAAACAATCAGAATGATTCTAAAATTAAAAAAATACTCACTCCTGAAGGGAATTTCAGAACTGATAAATTTTCTCTTTTGAAAATAACTGATTTTAGACATTCTGAAATTCTCTCTGGAAGGGAATTTCAGGGGGAAAAAAAAGTGATTTTGAAAAAAAGAATAATTCTTCTAAGATTTTAAACAATTTTTCTGAAGTCTGGGTGCAGCTTTGGGAATTTCTGCTATGGAGCTAACAGGACTTCAAATTAAGATAGTGTCCTCAGAGCATGTAGGATCTCACGGTAGTGAGAAGCTCTGGGGTCCTGAGATCAAGAGTGGCTTATATTTGTTATAGGGATGGATGGTGCTACAGAGCTAAGAGAAATTTCTGCCTCTGTTTTAACTGAAGTTTATCAAAACCAAAAAGTTTCCTTGAAACCATGAAGGATTTTTAACTGGAAATTGTCAATCTGCCAAAAGCTGCTTCACTGGTAGACTTCTGACCGATCTTGTGAAAACCAGTGCTGAAATCACCCGGTCTCTTATCAGCACAAAATTTGCCAATGCATTACTGTGTATTGTGCCTTAGGTTGTAAATTACTCAGTGACTACTTCATGTCTCCTTACAAAATTGATTAACTCTTGGCAAAAGGGGGTCCCAAACGTCAGCAGGAGGTGTGGACCCTGAAGTATGTACATACACATACGTTTTTTCTCCCTTTCCTCTGTTGCACTGGAAGTGGACTTTGAAGAGCAAACCTACTTTCTGCATCCTCTGCACTGATGTTCTGTACATTGTGTTGCTGCTCAACCATAAGCTGTCAGTTTACTTTCTCTTTTTAAACAAACAGGTTCCTTTCAGCTGTGACACCCCAGAACCAAAGCAGGTCCTGCATTGTACTTACCCCAGCTGAGATCCATTGATGGTGACTTGTTCACTCTGCAGGAAACCATTTCTCCCTGCTGCTGCCATAGCAGCTGTCAATGGCATCCTCTTCCCATCTATTTCTGCAGCGACACTGGCTATTGAAGCTGGCTGGGAAGCTTCCCTCCTGGTCTGTGTGCTTCTGAAGGTAGTTTGGTACCAGCTGGACCTTAGAGATTGCCTGTTTTGAGACCCCAAATGGGAAGCAATTGATGATCTCGCTTGTCCCACTGTACTGCCCGAGGTCAGGTAGTTCTCTTTCTCCAAAAGGTTGGTCATACTGCGACTGTTGCCTGCTTGATGGTACAGAGGTGCAGTGGGGCTGGAGTAGACACCATCAAGGACGGTATCATTAATAGCCCCCATGTGGGAGTGTTTCTTAAAAGAGTGTCCCCTGTTCACCGAATCACGAAGAGTGTAACCTACAATCTCAGACCGAGCATATCTTGGTGGGTCAGTCCCACCGGATCTCCTGCTATCTCCATGCCTCATGGAGAATCCAGTTGAAATCCCTCTGTCATAGTGGAAATCATTGGACACATATGACAATCTTTCAGGACCTCGTTGGGGTGAAACCTCTAGTCTCTTCAGAGGCTGTCTTTGAGCTCTCTCTTCCATTGTCTTGTAAGTAATCCTTGTCCCCCAGCCATTTGTGTAAGAGGATGGTGAGGCCACCTGTTCAAGGGTGCATAAAAGAACAGGAGTCACAGTAAGATCGCAGCATTTAGGATTAACAGCAAAGAAACCAAACCAAAAAAGTAAAGATAAAAATTCTAAGGTCTGCTATCAGAATCAGAAAACAAAATGTGAACATCACCGAAATTGTGTATTAAATGGGATTCTGCAACACTTCTTTGTATCTGCCTAACGAAGGCAGGAAGAAGTACGGTCTGAACATTAGGAGAGAAAGTAAGCATCTCGTCTTCTGTCATTAACTCAAAATAGGTGCATAAGTCAATTATGCCTGGTAGCAAACAGTTTGCTTATTCATGGAGACTTTAGTTTCAGTCTGAAACTCCTTGGGGATTAACACCCACATCTGCTAATAAAATTAAATTCAAGGCTGTCCAATAGACAGAAGAAAATTAATCAGTCAGATATTAAAATATTATATGAAAGTGTCTGCATATTGCTATTAACCTGATTAATTTAGCCCTCCTGTTCACTTTGTGGTAGGGTCTAGTAAAAATGAGCCAGTCCCTTCCCTATTTGTCTAACCTCTTAGAAATGAAGATTATATAACAATCCAAGGAAATCAAAATGACCATTTCACCATCTCAGTGGTTTCCCTAATTTTACAGTTGCAATTTAGGATGATTTTTCTTTTCCTGTCCCTAATGGGCATGGACAGTAATGGATCATCATCTTGTTTTATAAGCTTCTCTTTTCTAAACTCAACAAACCCACTTCCTGCAACCTTTCTTTGTAGGATGTGTCTTCAAGATTCTTACTGTTTAGGTGGCATTTGGGGCCTCTCCAATTTTTCTACCTTTTTTGTATGCTCCATATTAGACGTCACACTCTATTCAAGACCTTCCAGAACTAAATCAACTTGGGAGACTACCTGGCCTTGAAATAAAGGAGTCATGGCCCAATTTTTTTTTTACATCAGTAAGCATAGTGTCATCCAGCCATAAATCAAAGCCCTATATATTCTATTTCCATGTTGTATTAAAGTTTTGTAATATTAAAGGCACTTTTTAAGGTAAACTGAGAAGTTACACACGTTATTAATTGAAGGCACAGCACTTAGCAGAGAGTGGCCAGACTGAAATCCCTTAATTTCACTGTTGTGGAGTTACTGAGGGTGATAATCAACTCACAAAAGGAGTAAAGCTTCCTGAATCTAGTAGGCTGAGGCAAGGATCATTGGCTATATCTGTTTATTCTACAGAAGCTATCTTTTGTTTGGGGATAAGGAAATTAATGCTTTTGTGAAATACTAAACCTTGTGGCTTTTTCTGGCTTTCACACAGGACAAATAGTTTCTTTTTTTTAATTTCTTTTTTTTAATTTCTTTTTTTTAATTTCTTTTTTTTTTAATTTCTTTTTTTTTTTCCCCTGCATGGAAAACTGTAGTATTTTCTTGTGGTTCCTATGTCACCTCCAGTTTTCCTCTTGTTGCCTCTCTTCTAGAAAGAAGAGATTCACATCAAACATTATGGACTGGATGATAGGTGAGAACAGAGGATAGGAGGACAGAGAAGGAAACGTATTTAAGTAAATGGTTCTAACTCTACCCATACAGAGCCAGAGCTGCTTCACTAACTGCCCAGAAGCTATTTCCGTTAATGAGAATACGCTATTCTTGAGTAATCTAAAATTAAGAAAGAATTGGCCCCTACGTATACAGCTATTTATTAAATAACTATTTCTGTTCCCAAGCTGAACTGGTTTCAGTTTACTAATGTTGATCATGCAGCAGCATTGCTATTGAGCTATGTGTTGATTTCCAAGCCATATGGTTGCTCCATCAAATAGGTTCATACCAGTTACGAGCTGTGTCACAAACCCTGTAGAAAACCAATTATTTATCTTAGCACTCAGGCCATGAACCCAAGAAAAGTTCGTCAAAATAACAAGTGAATTTATGAATAGACAGTTTAAAAACACCATTATACTGCAAGGACTGTACTGATGAAATTCTTGTAATGCTAAAACAGGTTACAACAGGATTATTTTAAATAAGGAACACTCTACCTGTCATCGTGAAACTAAAGCAATCTGTTTTCCTGTGGTTTTGAATGCTTAATTCCCTAACCTCTTCCACCACATTCCCAGCTCCTACCCATGTCATTTGTTACCCTGTGGGGATCGCTGGACTTCCTTTAGCAACCTCCAACGGTTCGGCTGGGTGAGTGGCAGCACAGCCTCCGGACGCTTTGAGCTACGGATGTGCTGACTGACCTGCCGCCTGGTGGGACAGATAAGGATCTGACTTGTCACAGCCTTTGCCTTAGTGGAGTGTTAATACGGTTTTTCATTTTCTACCCTGATGCCAATTGTCACAAACCCAACAGATTGCAGAAAGCCTGGCTGTACGACTGACTTGAATTTAGCCATTGGGCTCAGAAGTCACCAGAAGGGGGAAAAACGTTAACAAATCTCAGTTGTAAAAACCCGCTTTTCAAGAAATCAGGCTTTAAAAAGCAAACAAGCACGCAAGCAAACCTTGAAACTCCTTCTACATGCTATTATTTGTGGTAACAAAATGGATAAACTATGCATGTGATATTATATTTATTTCTATTCGTTGTCTTCTTTTCCTCACCTGGTTTGACTGATAATATGAGAAACCATAGGGAGTTCTTGGTGCAAAATCATTTTCAGTAATCCCCATGCTATAGACACGCTCTGGAACACTGGATGCACGGTGCAAACTGCCTGTAACCAAAGACAGGTTAGCAAGTTTGTAACAAAACATGATATTGTTATAAAGGATGATTTACAGTACTAGGGAAATGTCCCAGTCTGCACTGCCATTAATATATATAAGCTGAAAATCAGACAGGTAAATGATGGAAAGAGGTTTGCATTCAGTGTATCACATTCAAAACATGGCTAAGCAAAGCTTTCTGAGGACAGAAGCCATTTTTTCAGTTTCCTATTTACTTTAGTTAAGACATATTTTTAACTTTTAGAAGTCTTGTTTTTCATGTAGCTATTTAATGAAAAATGTTTTAACATAGCAAGCTAATATTTTAAATATCCCAAATAACGACAGATTATTAAGTACTGAGAAATGGTATCACTGAACAGCTACTAAAAACACTGACTTTCCACTGTAACCACTTTGAATATATATGCATGGTTTACATTAGAGGCTGACTATAACATGCACAGTACACAAGAAATTAAAATATTGCAGCTCTAGATTGTAGGTGAGAAACATGGGTTGATGGTTATACCTCTGTTACTGTGCACCCTAGAGATGCAATTTTCAAAACGTACTATTGTGAATAAATAGCATACACTGAGTATAGACTGTTTATTTTGTAGTTGTCTACCTCAACTGCTGATGCTTCTTCTTCCTTAGGTGCTAGTTTAATGACAATATATTGGAGTAAGTAACGCTTCACTAATCTTCTCGGTGCTTCACCCAAAGAGCACGAAGAATCCACGAACAAATTCCATGGCTTATAGACGCATGTGGCATATGATGCTGTAAAGTAGGGTTGTTTAACAACACTTCAAATCTGCACCTGAAAGGTTCACTAATCCTACAAATAATGTAGAAGATCCATATTGTATCTGCTCTAATTCTCTCTTTCCATGACCCAGCTTTGAAAATAGAACAGTGCATTGTGATTATTTCTTTCATTAAAACTGCATTGGTCTTTTAGTTAAAAACAAACCAACCAACGAACCAAAACTGTTTCTCTTTCACTGATACAATGCATTTTCAAAGAAAAAGTGTTTCTATTAATGATTTTTTTTAAAGCAACAGGTACTGCTGGAAAAAACTCTTCATGAGATTCCCATGTTGCTATGAGAGTCTGCATATAGGAATAGAAATAACACAGGTTATAACCCAGACAGGTTTAAAGAGGTGAAACAGAAGTTGAAAGCAAGATACACCTCAAATCTGTCATAAATGGGGCCAGCGTGTGCTGCAGAAGTTTAGGCTGAACAGATAACAGTGATCAATAAAGAAGTTTAATTGGCCACGAATTTTCAAAATAGCAGGTATTACCTGAGATACTACAGAAAAGAAATCTAAAGAATCAATCATTAACTTGGTCAAACTGATGAAGTCTCCACTTGTAAAAATAGTAGGAGTCATATGCCCATGGGAATTCAGGTGCCAAAAACATGCAGGCAAGTGCCTGCTGGGATTTTTGAAGAACCTAGTTCATGCAGTTAGGCTCTGGGCTTCATCAGGTGCACATGGGTATCCCTAGGAACTTCAGTACACCGGTATCTTTGATCCTTAGCATCCGTAGTTAGTAAAGGGCTCAGCAAGGATGAAAATAAACAAGAGACTCATGTAACAAGAATAATTTATGAATGATTCTCACTAGCACTTAGCTACCTGGATAAGTCCAAATTTGTGTATAATATAATATAGCATAATACAATATAATATAATAGCAGATAGCAATAACTTGAGGCCTAATTCAATCATACTTTGCCATTATTTTGCTTATTTAATCATACTTTCCAATTCTTTCATTTTGGCCATGTGAGACAGATTTAAACATGTATTAGGTGATTTGTTAAGACACATTCACGTTAACTTTGCGTCATGAGAGTGGAATGATGCAGCTTGGTCAAACTCATGATTTGGATTGTAATAATTCATTCGTGACATTACAAGGTTACCATAGCCCAAGGGTTACTCAAGTACACGAGAAAGCAGCAAGAGGAAACTGTTGTTTTATACCGCAAAAAATTCCTGCCAATGTACACTGACATCCAAAATCCACAAATTAATGTAAATCTCTCATTTGTGTGATTATAATTCCCATATCAATGTACTACTTCAGGTGCCCAATAAGACTCCATCTTAGCCTATTGCCTGTGCCTGGTTTTTAAAGATTCATTTTATTCATTGCTGCATATTACTTTCATATAATAAGTCTTTAAATACAAATACATATATGTTTCTCTTTCTTTACAGTTAATGATTTTTCTCCAGTTTACCTAGTGAGAAATTACTCTCGGTTATTTATCTGCTTAGGGCATAAAGATCCTTTGAGCAAGTAATTTGTGCATGTTTTAGGTAACTCTAAACCCCCTGTCTTTGCTAAATAAATTTTGAAATATGAGGTTAAATTAAAAATAACATGGCTGTCCATAAACTAGTTGAGGATAAACTACATATCTAACAGTCACCTCTCTGCAAAAGCAAAATACAGTCAATCAGATATTGTAACACTTAGTTATCTTCAAGTAGTCCTCTTTTTTTAATCTTCAGTCTCCCCGTGAACCTATCCATCCGTAAACATTTTTCTCTTTCAGAGATAAACACAGTATATGTTAGCTTATGGAATTTCATTTTGCATTTACAGTATCTCTTGCTTGCTTTTACCACATCAGTGAATTATTTTGCCAGCGTTTTACCTGTGGAGTTATTAGGTAGACATAAAATGTATGTATTTTTACTGTGTGCTGTTTACTTGTGCCAAAAGCCAATGTGTTAAAGGAAAAAGTGGTAACTGAAATGCTGTCTTTCCATTAGTTATGAGATGCAGCATAGGTGATCTGATCAAAACTTGCCTCTGCCTGTGAGGCTTCCTTCAGCTTATTTCCACCATACTACAAAAACCTACATGTCTTTCCCACCTCTCAGATTTGCTCAGTATTACATACATTCAGAAATCATTAGGCAGTCCTTATACGCTCAGTGCACTGGTTTAAAAAAAAAAATAAAGGAAATAAAAGACATGAATGTTTTTTTTTTTTAAAAAAAAGATTATATTATAGGTTCATTTAGTGTTAGGATTAATATTTTCTAACTGTGAGACTTAGTGTTTTAAGTCTCACAAAAACTCTCTCTTCAGAAAATATGCACATGATTCAGTTATTCATCCGAGGGGACAAATGCTATTCGAGAGGCCATAGGATACCACACTTGATTTCCAGCAGCCAGTCAAGAAAAGGATGGGTTTCCTACAGGCCCTGCATCATGTCTGTCAACCCATGAGGATATTTTAGAAAACTCAGGCATCTCAGACAGCAGCAGACACCCATGTGTGGGCAATTGAGTGGAACCGTTTATCACAGTCTCCCCTCTCCTCTGTCACTATGAACTAAAGCAGCTCAGGAACGCTTTGGATGTGGTCAGTGGAGGAGCAACACTAAGCCCCTTCACTCTTCTCCACGCCTAAAATAAAAGCTGTTCAAAAATCACCTGATACCACAACAGTTATGACAAAATTTTGAGACCTGAAAAAATAATTACACTATCAGGAGGGAGACTGTACAGATGACTGAGCAAAAATCCCATCTGTCTTCACAGAGGCTTTTCTTGAGGCCCCTTTGTTCCCCTGGACGTGACAGGTCCAACATCTCCAAAGGCCCTGGAAGTTCCTCCCCAGCAATCACTGCCTATGGCTGCAGGCAGATCAATCTCCTGTTTGCCTGACTTTCAAAAACAACAATGACAAGAGGCGTTTCTAAGATATACGATATATGAAAGAGACAATTATCCTCCATTAAGGAGTTAGGTGTATCAAATTCCCCTTAAATCACGTACAGTGTTAACTCTTGGTTGTGAGTCTTTTTCGGCACTTTTGTATTTGAATGGTTTACCACGAAAGCCAAATTTTGGCTTTAAACCCCCCCCGCCCCTGCAGGATCAATGTAGCTGTACCCTGTACACAGAAGTCTATTAAAGACTGCAATATTTTCATGCATCCTGAGTGCCCACCTGTTGAGTATCCATTGTCCACTCTTACTCAGCGCAGGTGGGCGATTATATCCTCAATAGAGACTCCTAAGTGTTCCTGGACTGTCATCTTTTAATCCTTTCGTATATTCCACCACTCAGGAGGGACTGAGATGGTGACATTTAAGAATGGCATATCAAAAACTTCACTGAATCTCTTCATCCAGAGATCAAAAAGCCTTCTTTCTGATCATGCTCCTTCATTACTCTGCCAGTACATGCCTGGTCCCGAAGGACTTTTTCTAACATTTTTCACTTTATGCTGGTCAGTACATTTACACAAGTGGTCAAATTTAAGAAAAAGATTTCTTCTGGCTCAGGAAGCAGAGGGAAGGAATTTAATGAAACCAACAAAAAGTGGAAGTCACCAACAAGGAATTTTTTCTACTTTCTTTTCCCAAAAAGATATAAACAGAAAATCACTATGAAGCAGTTAACGTGGTCAGAATTCTGCAAAATAGAAGGCTGAGGATAGAACCGCCCCCCCAAGCCCCTAAAAGCAAGTGTAACAAAAAATACTACTAAGAATTTTAGAAATGAAGAAATGTGAAGAATAAATAAGGCTCTGATAGTAAGCGTCTTATAACTGATGCTGTTGATTTGGAAATCACCTAAGTTTTAATTCTGTTTTTTATAAACACACTATGTTTATAAAACCCTGTGTTAAAGAAAGAATTGCTACACAGACAGCAGTTCATCAGGACATTTGGTTTTGTATGATATATTACTCAGTTCTCCTCTCATTTTTTACAATGAAACTGAGAAGGATGTACAGGAAAGTAGACCTTAGTCCACAGATTATACTAAAGAAACAGAAATACCACAAATTAATTTCAAAAGCCAATCAAAATCCAAATGGAACAAGATCAGAGGCAAGTTGACTCATAAACAGAATGAAGCTTAATAGACTCCTAAAGTGTACAGAAAAGAATCAATACCATTGTACCATATGAGAGCTGAAAAACACCAGTCATACAGGTATAGGATTCTGAATGCCATTTTTCTCTGATCAGGCTGAACTATCCATTTCCACCTTTAAACAGCATTCAGAAATTTGATATGGCTGCTTTAGTTGTTCAAAATTTTTCAGGGCAGCGTAATCTTTAATTTAAAAAGGTTCAGCAACTGATGAACTGGAAAAGTTGCAGCTGTTGTTAAACTACTGCTTCAAAAAATATTAACAATGTTTGACAAAGTCTTGAAAGGCATTGGGGTAGTATGTGACTTCAATGGTCTGCCAGCTGGTGGAATCCTCAAATTTGAGGATGACCTGAATTTCTGTTGTAAAAAAGAAATACACCCTCCGAAACAGGGGGAAAAGGCATAAATATGGGGATAGGAGGCAAAAAGATGTTTTTCCGTTTAAAGATAATGCTGAAGGCTAAGCAAACACCTTTAATTTGAAACTTTAAGGAGAAATTATGTTGCCTAACAGAGGACTTTTTGCAGCTTCAAAGCTACCAGTTCCAGTGGAAAATAGGTGTGCACCAATGACACTGGGTAAGACCTTTACTACCACTGATTTGTCATACCCACTGGTTATGTGCTTGGCTAATTTTAGGCATCTGTGTGAATACTCTGGTTAGGTACATGCTAAGTACCTTGCTGAACAGAGTCTGAAATACTCCTACAGATAGGACAGTTATATCACAGGGGCCTGCTCCTGCTCCTTCTAAATCTTTGTATTGTTTCCCCTGCAACTGCAAACAATATGGGACCCTTGGTGAATGTATGTAGACAACTGTTATAATTCAGAGAAAGTGAGATTTTTGCATGTAAAAGTGCATACTTAAAAAGTACCCTACATATAAGAATTCAAACGTTTCTCAAAGCATAGTCAAATTTTGAGCAAGTCTATAGAGAAAGCACATTGGGATACACATGCATATATATGTGTATTTTTCAGGAAAGTCAACATTTTAAATGCACGATAGGCATTTGATTCACATTATATATATTTAAGATACAGATGGATAGATATACATATACATCTATATTATATATATTTATGTATGTATAAATACATGAAATACATTCCAGTTCTGTTTATTTTTTCTGAGTTTTGCAATGGGACTAAAAAGTATATGGCGAGTTGGGCACAAGAATACATTTGAAAGAAGAAAAGTTCATTTTATGCATGAACAATACAGGTAACAGACATGTCATTTGCCACTTCTGATCCTGAAGCTTGACAGTTTTGGCATCTCAGAAAGGCAAAGGGCTCTAATACTTGACCTTTAGAAAAACAAAGCAAACCAAGACAACTATCCCCAAATCCATCAGGCCTGTTAATGTATTTGAGAGAAGTTAAGATGAGTTAGGAGGATGTGAACTTTGTCTTCAGTGTTTTACGCACTGATTAAAGACATATCTCAGGTTCATGACACCATATCATTTATTAATGATGGCTTAAAAAGCTTTTCCCAGGCTCTCTGTTGACAGAAAAAGAAATTAAGTGTTTAGAAACCTTATTTAAATGAGAGCAGCCAAGCTAAGGACTTGCCTGTGTAGCTGCACATTGCACAGCTGTGTGTACCTGTCTATGTGATGTGTGTACCTGATTTTTCTGAGCAGGGTATGTCCGTGTCTACATTGTATGCATTTTTCACCATGAGGCATTTTTTAGATAGAAGCCAGATGAAGTACAAGGAAACATTCCTCTGCCTGACAAGATAGATTGGTAAAGTATAGTTATAAATTTAAAGACCTTTGGCTCACAGCTTTTTGCAAATGCAAGGTGACAGCTTCTTTAATGACCATTTAAAAACAGGATTTCTGTTTTCATGGTAAGCATTGCTTTTTTTTTTTTTTTTTTTCAGTTTACTTGAAAACAACACATCTCTTTGCCATTAATAGTTAAGACTAAACCCCTCGAGCAGCATGCCTTTAACCCTCAGCACCTGGCAAAGTCACCCTGTGGGTGGCTGCTGCTGCAGACGGACCCTGGTTGGCGCAAAAGGCACGACTCTGCAGACCTTACTGACAGATGTGGCCTTCTGGCTATAAGATCACAGAATCATAGAATTGTTTAGGTTGGAAAAGACCTTTAAGATCATCCAGTCCAACCATTAACCTAACATTACGAAGTCCACACTAAATCAATTAAACCAGTTAAGGGTAGACTAAACCATGTCCCAAAGTGCCACGTCTACCGATTTTTTGAACACTTCCAGGGATGGTGACTCCACCACCTCTCTGGGCAGCCTGTTCCAATGCTTGACCACCCTTGCCGTGAAGAAATTTTTCCTAATATCCAATGTAAACCTCCCCTGGCGCAGCTTGAGCCCATTTCCTCTCGTCCTGTTGCTAACTACTTGGGAGAAGAGACCAACACCCACCTCACTACTACCTCCTTTCAGGTAGTTGTAGAGTGCGATAAGGTCTCCCCTCAGCCTCCTCTTCTCCAGGCTAAACAACCCCAGTTCCCTCAGCCGCTCCTCATAAGGCCTGTGCTCCAGACCCTTCACCAGCTTTGTTGCCCTTCTCTGGACACGCTCCAGCACCTCAGTGTCTCGTAGAAGCAAGGATTGATTGTTTTCAATTTGTGTTGTGTACGTCAAAGAACAAGGTAAATACAGGTCTAGGTAGTGTTATCGTTCCATGTTTCCCATTCACGCCTTTCCTAGGCTTACTTCTCCAAACCTCCTTTTAGTTAATGTTTTTTTGGTTTTATTTCCAGGTGAAACGAGAAAAGACATTTCCTATGTTTCTTCCTATTTGACTTCGCAAATAGGGCCAGCGGGTAAAACTAAAGGTATTAAAATAAGCACGGTATGCGGTTGCTGGATTAGGAGAATTTCGGCGCGGTTCTTCCCTCGGGCAGCGGTGAACCGAGAGCAGCCCGCGCCGCTCACCCAAGTTAGGGCGGCTGGGAGGGAGAACCTTCTGACTCACTTGGGTGGGAAAAGAAGAAAGAGTAGTCGCGACAGAGCCACGATTTTCTGTCAAACGCGGTAAAGGCCAATGCCCGGTACCGCGGCTGCCCCGAGCCGCCCGCAGCTCCCAGGGCCGGGGAAGCGGCGCAGACGGCTGCGGCCGCCCGGGGCCCGCTCGGGTCTCACCCCGGGGCCGCCGCCCCGGAGCCCCTTCCCGTGCTCCCGCCGCCGAAACCACCGCCGCCGCCGCCAGACAGCACCGAGGGGCCGGGGCCGGGGCCGGGGCGGGCACTCACCGTTGTGCAGCGAGCCCCGGCTCCTCCTGGCCAGCGTCTGCTGGACCTGCCGGTGGATCCGCAGCGTCTTCTCCTCCCCGGCCCGGCCGCCCGAGAGCTTGAGCCTGGCCTCGGAGGGCAGCGCCAGGCTGGAGCTGTCCAGCTCCCCCAGGATCTGCTGGCCCAGCACGGTGCGGATGTAGCCATGCTCGGCGGCGGGACCGAGGCCGGCCATGGGCGCAGCCGGGCGCCGCTCCCTTCCGCGCCGATAACCTGTTGCGCCGCCGCCGCCGCCTCCCCAGCGCCGGGGCTAAGCCGCCGAGGGCCGGGCCGGGCCGGGCCGCGCCCAGCGCCCAGCACCGCCCCGGGCTCTGCCCCGCCCGCCGCGCAGGTGCCAGGCACGGCCTGCGCCCCCGCCCCGCCCGCCCGAGGCAGGGCCGGGCCAGGCCAGAGCGGGCCAGGCCGGGCCGGGCCGCGCCGCGCCGCGCTCTCCCCTCCCCGTCCGCTCCCCTCCCCTTCCCTTCCCGCCGGGGCGAAGCGGCCGCAGCGGCCCGGCCCGGCCCGGCCCTTGCCCGCGGAGCGCGGCCGCCGCAGGCAGCCGCTGCCCGTCCCCGCCCTCCCCGCGGGGCAGCGGGGCCCGGCCCGGCCGGCGGCCCGCCGGGGCCTCCCGGGGCAGCAGGGGCGGTGCAGCCCCGTTCCTGTGGCACCGCACCCCCGCGGGAACAGGCACAGGCGCGCGTCATTGAACATACACCCTGCCCTCACGCATCGCCCCTTACGGATCCTTTCCATTACCTTATAGATTTAAGATCCTTCTGTATGTTACACACGGCTGCATTTTGTGCACAAGAACCTAAATTTCAACCTAAAATACAAGATGTGAAACTGCTTTAAATATAGCGGTCCCTGCCCGTGAGGATCAAAGTTTCAGGCGGGATTGCGTTAGGGGGCTGTAGGGCTGCTGGTCTGGGAGGTTCTTCCTGCTCTCTGGGGTTTTTCAGGCTGTCCTGAGGATGAATTGAAGCCGCCTTCTCTCCGTTTGCTTGTGAAGAGGTGGTGAGGGAATTGCGCAATTAAAGGATGAAAAAAAAAAACCCCGACTGCCTCTGCCCCGGCAAAGGTCTGTGCCTGCCTGCGCCATCCTAAGCGGCTTCTTCCACACTGAAATACGGCTCGGTGAATGCGAGCCGGAGGAAGGCTGGAGTTCTCCCACTATCTCAGGACACAGCCTGGAGTTAGTTTAAACAAACACTCTACTCACGGTGGGTGGAAAGGAAGGAGGAAAAAGGGAACATGCAATGTCTTGGGGATAGAAAAGAGCAGGCATTAGAAAAAGTAGATCATCCAGGGTTGCGTGATTTAAAAAAAAAAAAATCCTCAGCAAACTAAAGGTAGGTATTTTGACAGAAAAGCTGACGTTTCTTAAAAGCAAATGAAAATTAATATGGCTTTTAACTTCATGTGTTGCTATTTCAGAGACACGCTGGGGCTCAAAATGAGCTGGTGTAGCTTGTTTTTTCCCAGGACTTCAGGCAGTGGTGAGGGTACAGGGTGGCTGAGGACAAACTGGGGCGATCCTTGTGTTAGGGTATACTGTAATGTAAGAAACTGGGGCGCCTTCTTTATTCTCAGAAAACTCGAGATGAGGGGAGGAACTGGCTCCGTGCTGAGGAGTCCAGAATCCTTTTGCCCCTGATTTACTCTTTGTCTCTCTTCCATTTTTTTCTTTAAGAGGGGGAGGGAGCTCTGGCCTTTCTCATCACTTGGTCTGGCTAATGTCATCCCCTTTTGTTCTAATGTGGCATATCACAGGAGAGGTCATGTTAATGATATGTGAGAATAGTTTCACTGGTTAGGAGAAATGGAGTGACACACTCCTACCTTATAAATGGGAAAGGTTATGCATGGGAGCAGAAAGGTTGGAGATAAGTTGTGGGGTACCAGCTGGGAGAGAGGAGCAGGAATTTGTGGAGAGGAGGAAGTTGGAGGCGTGTGGCAGAGCTATGATGGGCACGGGAAAAATGTAACAGAGAAGTGGAAGGACAACAAAATGAAAGAATGGGCAGGATAAGGCAGGAGAAACAATGGGGAAGACACATCACAGCTAGGAAGGAATGTAAACTGTTGGAAACTAGGTTAGACCCTCTTGCTGACATACAGACTGTCACAAAAGCATTTCCAGTAAACAATAGATACTACATTCTCAGCACGTATCAGTGAGGACTACTGCAGGGATTAGAAAATAGCCTAAAAAATGTGAAACATTTTCTGCCCTCCTCCTTTTCCCTGCCCTCTTCTCCACCCCCAGACTCCAGCATAAACATGAATGCTGGATAGTTTTTATAGTTGAAACCAATTCAGTTTCACACACAAAGTACATCTGAAATGGATTCAGGATTTAGAAAATACTCTTGTAGAGGGTGTCCTCAGATGCCACTGGCACCACATATAGCTTTACAAACTCTTGGCACATTTTCATTGCCTCTGTTGGAAAGAACTGTTGAGTTGTTATTAACTTTATTTTGCAAGTATGTACAATTATTTGTGCTTGTGAGATCCATGGCAAAAGAAATGGCAGTTTGCTCTGGGCTTTAAAATCTTTAATGAGATTTCTGAGATAGATTTCTCTCCTTGTAACTAGGAATGCTGACTGGAAAGTTTGGAGGGGGGGAGGGGGGAGGGAGAGAGAAAGAATTTTGCCTGCACAACAATTCAGACAATGCTTAGCCAAGATCTGAAACAGAAATGAATTAAAGCTTTTTCTTACCTGAAGAAAATAAGAAAATATCATGTAACTGATTGCCCCATCAACAGCAATTTCTTGAAGCTGATTTACGTTGGATTAACACCGCTGCTCGACTGAATTGCAGAAACAACCCCCGAGTCTTTTGAGGGGGAAATCCTTACCAGTGCCATTTGCAGAGGCAAAACAGCATAGCTGGGATTATTCCTGAAAGGATGGCAACTTGTGATGGGTGATTGCTCGTTAGATTTTTGAAAAAGAGATTTAATTATGATGCATATAGTGACTAAGGGATGAGGAATCACATACAAAAACGTTTGCTTTCTGTCCAGTGTCTGATGGAGTCAAGCAGGTCAGAAAACCAGATATTTCTCTATAAGACTTATTTCTTATTCTGACCAGATGTGCTTCTCTGAAACCATGCAACCTTTCTCCATCAGAAGGTCCCCACAAATAATATTTATATTAAAGTTGTGGTAGTTGGTCCTTTCACTGTTCTTTCCCTTTCCCCCACTCCTCTCTCTGTTAGGACTTATGGAACAAGCTGGGTTTGTACCCTGGAAACAGATTATTTTCAGCTGCAGGAACCTTAGAGGAAATGGGTGTAAGCATGAACATTGAGGTGTTCAGTTTAAATATGAAACAGCTCTACAACAAGGGCTTCATCTTAAATACACACGTTATTCCTACCTGTATCTCTAGGACCACATGGAAAATGAAGTGCCGTTCATGCAGGGTTTGGGGTTTTTTTAATTTATTGATTTTGGATCCCGTGGTTGAAGGTGTTATATGCAAGTGCAGGTTAGTCAGGAATAGCCGGACTGTTTCTACATCTGTCCTCTTCCTTCTGGTTTCATTTGGGTCACCCCGCCGAGGGAAAAGGAACGGATTCTTCCCCGCCAGTAAAACCCCTGCGAGGAGAAGCCACACTGCCACCGCGTGTTCCCTTGCTGGAACGGCACGACCGAGCCGGCTCCCTGCTCCTAGGAGAGTAAAACTTGCAAAGACGACTTGGAGAGCACCCAGGAAGGAGTTAACTCCATGCTTAAAAATCTGAGATCGGTATTTTATTGCAATTTTGTTTCTCATAGGAGACAACTGATGTTCAATCCATCTGTCTTCTGCACCAGCCACTGGTAACCTGCATTTTCTCACAGTAACATATACATTTCTTTCATCCCAGCATCACTTTTGGAAACAGAGAAACAGAAGATCATCTATTTTGTCCTGTAGGATAATTTAAAGATTTTTTTCAGAGACACCAGAGAAAAAGTGGTAATTGTGCATTGGTAAAATGAGTGCGATAGCAGTTCTCTGCCTGATAGAGATATGCCAATAAAAGCAGTAAGATCCATGATTGGGACTCTCTACCTGACCTAGCCAGAGTTCAAGGGAGTGGCAAATTGCCTGAGGAAAGAAAAAACACACAAACACACAAACACAAACACACAAACACAAACACACACACACACACACACACACACACACACGATGACAATGATCCTCATTGGAACATCACAAACCTTCATTCATTTTGATGACATGAGTGTGCAACTGCTGATTTTGGAAATCCAGGCCATAGCCTAAAGCGGCCTAAACATCCTGACTTGAGAAATGTCATATCAAAACTGCCATATGGCCATGAACTTTGCTTTGTGTCTCAAGAAAGCCAACGGCTGCAGGAATTCAGGACAGTCCTGAAGCCACAGATAACAGTGGCTCCTCATGCATACAACTTTTTTGCTGTGTTGTAGGACAGGACTAACTTGCATCCTGACCTGGGTGATAAAGCAAAGTTCATTTCATCAGTGTTGCCTCAATTTGTTTCTTCCTGCAGCTGGAGGTGTTGGTTATCTAGCTCACCTATACCAGGGTGGCAGCTGATGTTGGCCGATGTAGCCCTCAGGTAAAATCTCCACTTGATCCAGAGACTTGAGCAGTTTTGCATGCTGTCACTGCCACAGAGAGCTTGATCTGGTGGGAATGGGATGCTACTGCTAGAGATATGCTAGACATCTACATTGGGATGCATTCAGCCAGGGGATATTTTTGGATGCTATGCCCAGCGCAAGTTGTGGGGTTTGGTCATACTCTGAAACATGAAGTGGATAGAGCCATCTCCAAGAGAAAGGGTTGTGTGTGTGTGTGGCTGCCCTTGTGTATAGTGACATCCGTCCTTCTTTGTGATGCTGTAAAAAGGTTTTGACGCAGTGGATGAGACAGCAGGAGCAGAGAGAACTGAGATAAGATTTTTAACAGGTCCGACTATAAATGACCTCTGGAGATTCCCCAGTGGGGTCCAGGCCTGTTTTACTTGTTAGCGGGGTCCTCTTCGCACTGCGGGTAGGGGAGAGCCTGGTTGCACAGCTCCATTGGGAAGATACTTTTCAGTGAGGAAGAACGGAGGAGACAGGGTTAGTCTACATTTTCCATCTCCCTACAGATCCTTTGTGTTCGGCAGGACCAGCTGCACACTGTGAATTGGAGCGGGGCGGGGGAGGGCAGCAAGTTTCTGGGGGAAGGTGGTAAAGCCCATTCTGTCCTAGCCAGTCAAAATCTTGTAGACAACATTCCCCTGACTGCTCTCTTCTTACACAGTTTATCAGAGCTGGCTCAAGGCTTGCTAGCAAAGCAGGCAAAACTGAGCAGCAGGGAAGCATGGGCAAAGTTGGTAGTGATGCATTTAAGCATCGGTAAAGTAACAGCATGGCCTGTCCGTGTATTGGACTGTTTGCTGCCTGAGTACCTGCTGCCCTAGGAAATTTCCTGTGCCTCAGGCTTGCTCTCTTGTCCTCATTTCTTTTCTTTCCAGGACCCTGTGCTCTGTTTTATCCTACCATTCCTAGTCTCTCTCTTTAGTAATCAAGTGTAATACTTTAAAAAAGTGATTTTTTTTTTTTCTTTCTTCTTCTTTTTAGGCTCAGAGATGCACATAACCAGTTATTGGAACAAAGGTTGTGCTCTGCATCAGTCAGTTCTTGAGTCATCTGGGCACTGGGGAGACAGCCAGGAAAGATCTAGGAAGACATATTCAAATGGTCTTATCAGATGCTATGCTAAAAAGAGCAACAATGTAATGTGACTTGTTTGCAAGGTTTGGAATGAAAGGAATGAAGCAGAGCTAATTTCAGTAAGCTGCGATCACTGCTTTGTGTAACACTTATTCAGTTGTCTCAGGCATGGTTGTTTTTCCATGCATTAGCATTTTGGTCACTGTAGTAAAAGAACATGTTGTATATGTAGGTGGAGGTATAAATACTCTGAAACTGTTGACACAGGAGCAGAACACTAGTGTTTATTGAAGTTGTTATTGCATGCAGTATCATCTAGAGGCTCTGAACTTTAAGGGCCCTTTTTCGTTAGGGTCTGCATGTGAGAGATTTTTGTCTTCACCTTATGGTACAAGTAAACAATACATCCAAATGACTGATGTTTCATCTTTATGTACAAGTCAGGGATGGAGGAATTAAATGCTATTCCTGAAGAAATGTGACAACCCAGAAATTGAAACCCATTTTTTATTTTTTGGCTCCTATTGAGATGTATGAGATGTGGTTATTGAGGACAATGGAAGAGGAACATTTTAAACCACTCTTTTTTTCTAGTGTTAGTAGAAAGGTTTTTATTGGTCATATTTCCCCAATCAGAGCATCTTTTGAGATAAAACTAAAATTTTGTGGATTTTTTTTTAAATAAGAACTGTCAACACCCCTCCTCCAGGCAAAACCAAAATTATTAGTTTCATTAAAATATCCTAATTTCTATTCCTATTATATTTAGTGAAGTTGTAGAGAACAGGGCTAACGGGACTTAAGGAGGACACCTACTCATTTCCTGCTGTACAGTAGGATTAACTATATCTAAAATATCACACCTATCTATCTAATCTGCTTTTAATATCATAGAATCATAGAATCATTTAGGTTGGAAAAGACATTTAAGATCATCCAGTCCAACCATTAACCTAACATTACCAAGTCCACCTATGTTAATTAATGCATGATGGGGGGCTATTTCTATATCATGTTGTTTTTCCACAACCTGAGGATGCACACATGAAAGATCTGTTATAACAGACACTCATCCGCATAATGGCAGATTAATGCATCCAAACCAGTCACCATAAGAAAATGACAGAATGCACTAAAACATACAGGAGATTAAGTTGGAAGAAAACCAAAGTGTACATGCATATTCATTTTGGGTTGAATCCTTAACTCTTGTTTAGCAGCTTTGTGTGCAAAGCAGTCACAAAGCTGGCTGGCCTGTTTCCTTGGGAAAGGAAAATCTCAGATAGGCTCCAGCTGCCAGAATAGTTTATAAGCAATCTGTGTGTAAGACCAGCAGGTCCAGCTGGCCAGCAGGAACTGCTATGAGAGATTCTCTATGAACACAGTGATTTCCCAGTGGGCTTTCCTTTTTCTTTTTCTTTTTCTTTTTCTTTTTCTTTTTCTTTTTCTTTTTCTTTTTCTTTTTCTTTTTCTTTTTCTTTTTCTTTTTCTTTTTCTTTTTCTTTTTCTTTTTCTTTTTCTTTTTCTTTTTCTTTTTCTTTTTGTTTTTCTTTTTCTTTCTCTTTCTCTTTCTCTTTCTCTTTCTCTTTCTCTTTCTCTTTCTCTTTCTCTTTCTCTTTCTCTTTCTCTTTCTCTTTCTCTTTCTCTTTTTCTTTTTTTCTCTTTTTCTTTTTCTTTTTTCCCTTTTTTTTTGGGGGGGGTGTGGTAAGTCAGACTGATTAACTTTTTGTGGGTACATTACTAGTAGCAATTTGCCATGGGTAAGCCAGGTTAGGAAAAGTACAGTCCAGCCTGATCCTGGCTCAAAATAAATGAAACTAGTTCTGCAGTATAAATAGCTGCCTTGTTTCCTATATTGTTTGATTTTTATAACGCTCTCTTTTTTAGGTTTTGTTGTTAGCATAGACAGTGGTGGGTATAATACAATGAAAAAGTTCATATTCTAGGCATTGCCAGCACAGTTTAGGGAGTGACATAAGAACAGAATAATGTCTGTCCTGGATCAGACCAGAGATCTAGGTAGCCTACCACGCTGTCATGGTGGCCTACAGTGGATGCCTAGTATCAAAACACTGCAAAGGTGGAATAGTACCCCCTTAGTATACTTCTGCAGCTTGTGTGCAGCTCAGCAATGTGCAGCTCAGGGATATCTTTAGTCAAAGGCAGTACCTTTGTGTTTAATTGTCTTTAATGATTTTCACCCATAAATTTGAATAATGTCTTTTTGCATCACTATTGCCCTTTTGTAATGGGTTATACAGCTTAATTATAAGGTATGAGAAGATATATTCCCTTTTGTGTTTTTTGAATATGCCAGATGATAATTTCACTTGATGTAATCTATTTTTGGTATTATGAAAAAAAAGGGAATAAGAGTTTCTTATTCATCCTTTCTGTGCTACTGATTATACAGTTCACTATTATGTTCCTCTGCAATTGGTTTTCCAGGCTGAAAAGTCCTAACCTTTTAATCGCTCTTTGCATGCAAATTGTTTCAGACTGCAGATCATCTTTATCAGCCTTCACTTTTCTAGCTCTTCACTTTTCTAGCTCAGCTCTACTGTTTTTAAGATGGGACACCAGAACTGCACAGTATATGATGTGCTGAGACACCGTGGATTTATACAGTGATATATTCATTATTTCCTGTTTTCTTCCTTATGCTGCACCTCATAATTCCTTTATGTTCAGTTAGCTTTTTTGACCGCTTCTAAGCTGACGTTTTGAAGTCAAACACTAGTGCAGAGGATTCTTTGTTTGGCCTTCATGCTTTCTGCAAGGATGTTGAGTATAAACACATTGTAGTTACTATTACAGAGTTAGTCCTTGGTAGGAACATTGTGAAACAAGCCAAAAATACCACTGGGAAGAGAGTAAAAATCGGACTCTCCCCTTTGAGTTGCCTGACTGGCTTATCCATGAAACATTCATGTACAGTGTCTAAAAATACCCCAGTGTGATATTTAAATCTACATAAGAGTAATTAAATTCTCCTATTATTATGGTATTTCCAGTCCTGGCAGACTCTCTGAATCTGATTTGTCCCTAGCTTGTCACTATTGTTAACTGTCCTTATCTTGACCTGATTGGTCGTAATGTATGTACTTTGCCTTGAGAGTTGCTTTTAAATATTTTGCCTGACACTTCTGTATGAGAGCTGAGATTTGCAGTTGGACATCCAATCACTGCGGTAGTTTTGGTGGCCTCACAAGGTGTCCACAGTGCTGTAGAATACACATCAGCTTTAACGAGGAAGGTCAAGTGTGTAAACACACACACACAAACACATAGTTTTAATTTGTGAAAAAGAGCCATAGGTCAAAAGGAACTAAAACAAAATAGTCAAGAGAAACATAGTCCTTACCTGTAGAGAGTAAACGATGGAAGAAATCCAGAGTTGAATTGCTTGCTTTGTTGCAAAGACTGCAAAATATTTTACATGTATTCATGAACTTAACTTGACAACATCACCAAACCAGAATATTTGGCAACTAGTTCCCTACTTACAGCCATCTGCAAGATGAAATGAAACTTTGGGGATTTTTCTACAAACATGCTCTAGCTGTGGCTTGATCAATATACTTAAGCACTTTTATGTCCTCCCTACTCTTTGCTCCTTTGTTGCATAATAAATTCATGTATATTTATCAGTATCACAACACCTGCCATCTGTTAATCCAGGTGCTAGATCTAAACAGTCGAAGTTTTCTGTGCCAGTGGACTGTTCCTTGCTATGTGCTATGTCTCTGAAGTTAAGTGTCATTTTAATATTAACAGGAGATTTGAATGTTGCTTCCTTTGCCAGTTTGTGGAATCTTTTAGATAAATTATAGAATGTATGCAGTCCCATTTTGGTCTCTGTAGTATCCTGTTTCATTTTTAGCTTAATGAAAATTGTAACTCTAGGAATTTCGTTCTCTTGTACACTTTAGATTACTCTGATGTACTGTGCCAGCAGCCGCTGGATTTCACTCCTCTTCATAAACTCCAGACAATAACTCCAAGTGGGATATAGGAGCTTTGTAAAGCACTTCCTGAAAATCTGAAGCAATCCAGCCAAATATCTCCCTGATGTGAAACCACTGGCGGTAATGGAGGTGCAGCAAGAATGAATATTGCCTTGGCGTCCACTAAATCTGTTTCATTTGGTTTTGGCAATACGCTTATGAATTTTTTTAAAATTAATCAGTCTGTCTCCATAATCTGAATCCAGGCTGGCTATTCTTATTCAAGCTGTACTTTTTCTGACATTGGTGAAACTCAATTGATCCCTAGACATGCTGTTGATGATAACTTATTTCCTGCTGCTGCAAAAAGCCCATATCTCAAGAGGCAATTTAAACTGGAATATGCAGCTGAATAGCAGTGTAAGCAAACAAGGATATATTTTGTCTAGGTCTTAGCTGCAAGAAGAGACTGCATAAAGTTAAGAGGTGCCTGACAGTTCCTGGGAACGCAGTGGCCATTTAATTTAACTGGAAAGACCACTGTGGGCATCTTCTGTTACTGACAGGTCTCCTGCCAGCCTCTCTAAAAGCCCTGCTGAAAGTTTTCCTCACTAGGCCTGGAAACATGTGCAGCCAAGGATTGGAATTTCTTCCCCCAACTCTGTTTTTTAACATGGAAATGGCACCAAAGGCTTCCAGTTATTAAATCAATGTTTCATTTAGAATACAAAATAATAAATAAGGGCATGACAATTATTTAACACTTTTTATAGTCAAAACCAATAAAATTTAATAAATCTCCCTCCTGCCCACTCTAATCCTTGCAGGTCTGGTTAGAATCATAGAATCATAGAATCATAGAATCGTCTAGGTTGGAAAAGACCTTTAAGATCATCCAGTCCAACCATTAACCTACACTACCAAGCCCACCTAAACCAATCAAGGGTAGACTAGACTAAACCATGTCCCAAAGTGCCACATCTACCTGTTTTTTGAACACTTCCAGGGATGGGGACTCCACCACCTCTCTGGGCAGCCTGTTCCAATGCTTGACCACCCTTGCCGTGAAGAAATTTTTCCTAATATCCAATGTAAACCTCCCCTGGCGCAGCTTGAGCCCATTTCCTCTCGTCCTGTTGCTAACTACTTGGGAGAAGAGACCAACACCCACCTCACTACAACCTCCTTTCAGGTAGTTGTAGAGAGCGATAAGGTCTCCCCTCAGCCTCCTCTTCTCCAGACTAAACAACCCCAGTTCCCTCAGCCGCTCCTCATAAGACTTGTTCTCCAGACCCTTCACCAGCCTTGTTGCCCTTCTCTGAACATGCTCCAGGGTTGTTTCCCCTTGTCCATCAACTGTCATTGAACAAACCCATACAACCTTTTCTGGGTTGCTAAGGAAGCATCTGTCTCAGGGTACTGTTTCATGCCACCTTTCATATGGGTTGCTGCTGAAATGGCAGTTCCCACTTCTTCCCTCGCACTTTCAACTAAATGCTTCTGCTTTTTCCTTTGTGTTAGGTGTAGCAGTAGTTTAGCCAACAGGGTAAGAAGGCTTATCTTGCTGCTGCTGAAAAACTAAAAATATCTTTTTTTTTGTTGGGTTAGTTTTCTGTGAGATTGGCAGATGAAGGAGCAGGATCAAATCTTCTGGCAGTAGCAGGCAGGTAACTTGAAACTGCATGGCTATGGGTCTGCTCCCTTTTGCAGGCTGCCCCTCACTTCTTATGGGAGTCTCTCAGTCCCTGTTGCTGCTTCATGCCTTTTTCTCCTTTCTCCCTCTCTCCAAAGAGCTCAGTATAACTCAGAGTGCAGTAGCCCAAATGAGGCGGACCTTGCTCTCTTGCAAGATGCCAAACATAAGAGAAGGCACAGTATTGGAAGCAAATTGAGTAGTTTCATCAAAAATATATAGGCATCCATATATGCAAAATGCATACATGTGATTGTATGCATGTTAGATGAAAAAGAAGATGAAAACTAGTGTCTGAGTAGAAACTTCAGACAGTCGGAAAACATGCATGAGTTACTTTCCATTAGCTTTCCTCTCACTACTGGGATCCGTCACCAACAGCTTATTTATTCCCTCCTGCCCCGAGTAAATTAGCTCCTCTTTTCTCCATCACAGGGAGATGTTTGAAAAAAGGCTCTGTCTTCACAGGATATATGCTATATTCCACAGCTCTGAAACAAGATCTTGGCAATATTTCAGATCAAGAAACTTTAATACCATTTATATAGATCTTTGGTGCTGTAACAGCTTTCTAGGATTGTTTTTTTCTCTGCTTCCTCTCCTACCTTATTGTGCAAGCTGGTCTGAGCTTTTTGAACTTCTGTTCAGAGCTGGGATGTATACTGCTATGAGGTATGGCAGTATGTCAGTAATGAGTGATGTGACTCTTCTTTTTTGTGTATGAGCACACACAGGTATGTGCAGACAAGCACAGACTAATGCTCTTATTCTTCCATCCAGGGCAGTTCACTGGAGAGGAAGAAACTCTGGATTTCTTGTCTACTCATAGCTGTGGAACAGGACTGCAAATAGTTTTCCAGAGACATTGAGCTTTTAATCAGTTATAATTCCATATGGATAAAAGACCAAAGAACAAAAATTTATGAGGTGAAAAGCATAGATTTATGCGTTCATTCATTGTATGTGGGACCAAGGAATGCATGTTTTATCCAAACCATTGTAGAAGTTTAACTCTTTTTTATTAACATATTCCCAAAACCGTAGCAGTATAGAGCTCATTGTTATATCTTCTCATGGATTGCTCTTTGCACTGGGGGTGGGAGACAAAAATGTCTTGGGTTGCTGCCTGCAGTCCTGGTGTCCCGATCATTTGATAGGGAATTTGGCCACAGAATAACATGGTTGCACTGTATAATGTTTAGCTTTATGTGGCCAGACTTCCTTCCTCTGAAAGCCAAGTTGTGAGGAGGGGGAGTGAAAAGGTGGGGCTACTGTGTGTTGCAACCTTGTATGAGCTGGGATTTGGCCAGTGCATAGTCTGTGTTCACCTCAGAAACACTCTGGAATCCATCAGTTTAGAAATAACCACACTAAGTCAGTCCAGCACACAGGGCAGTGAAAAGCCATATGACAACTCTGAGCTTGCCAGTTAGAAAATGGAGAGAATAGAAATCTCTAGAAGATCTCCTACTTCATTTTGCCTAAAGTCATACAGGTCTTGAATCCTGAGCTCCAGTCCATGACTTTAACCCTTCTGCTGGCAATTCATTTGCTCTAATTATGAATTTCCTTGATTCTTTGAGCCATTTCTGTTATATCTATCAACAAATGGCTCCTTATCTTGTAGCAATAATGCTGTTCAGCTAGGTAAGAGAGTCTTCTATCCCTATTTTTGACTATTCCAGAAGGAGAAATACTTGAGAAGATAAATAGTACCTTCTATTTTATAAAGGGTACCTGTATATATTATTACAGGCTTCACTGTGAAATAAATGTGATCAACAAAAAGAAGGAATCTATGCATCAAATGCTGAGTATTTTGCTTAAGCACAACTACAATTGGCAAACAGAAGATCTTGCCTGTGTTCTTTTTCAAAAACTAGTTTATAATTGCTGACATTATTTCTTGGTGATTACTGTACATGGAAGAAAAGTGTGACTGCACTTGTCAGCCACTTTTCCTACACAGTGATATTCCTTTTTGAGAAATTATACAATCTTGTAGCCTACTGAGAAGTAAATTAAAAAGCACTGGGATTTATTCCCTGAATTGAATCTCCAATTAAAGTTGCAATTTTCAAAGTATTGTTTATTCTCCTTCTACAAACTTAGAAAAAGGCTACTTAGAATATGGCTAATGACATTTTTGATGGAGTTACAAGAAAATGTGCTTACATAATACTTGACTTCAAAATCACATGGAAACATTGCAATTAAATTCTGTGAGAATCACTATACTCTTTAGTTCATTATGTTTCTTTATATGCAGATTAGAGACCTTATTCTCCTTCCCCACTTACATATAATTCCACTTAGGCATTTGGAGGTACACTGCTATAATACTGTTGTCAAAAGAATCAGCAGCAAAATGTGAGTGGAGACTTGAATACCTAGTGAAATTTCTGCTGATGACAATGTAGAATTCTGCTGGAGGGACACCAGCAGAAACAATCATCAGATATGGCAGAAAGAGAAGAACTGACTCATGGTAGGCACTGTCTATTCTTTATATCAACAGCAGCTGTCATGCTCTCGATGAGACAGAAGAGGACCAGATTGAGAAGTGCACAGCTGAGTGTTAAAAGTCATCACCAAAGGATTGGTCAATAGGAACTTATAGCTTTGTTGCGAGGAGTATGTTTTGCAACATCTGAAGTCCAGCTGAAGTAAATGCAGGAGGTGTTACAGGGCTACCTGAATAAAAGTAAGAGCCAAGGAAAGCACAAGGGATAGCTTTCAAATCACTGGGTGGAATCCACATGGAAATAGCTGATCAGAACAAGGAAAGGTTCTGTATATTTAGGGATATCTTAGGGGATGCCCACTGAGAACTAAAGACAAGGCCTATTGAGATAGTCCTCAGAAAGGAGGAAGAAAAAAGATAGCATCATTGGCATTATCAGTGATGGTCAGAATTCAAGGGATTTTGCAGTTCCACATGTTCTGGAAGGGGGTGGTTTTACTTTGATGTCCTCTTTTTAGCTGAGAAGCATGTCAGCTTCTTGACTTCAAACAGGCAGTGTTTGTTAGTTAGGACCAAAGACTGGGAGATAAGGAGAAGAGGAGCTATGGATTACCTTGAGCAAGGTGGAATCTGCTTCCAGCATATAGATGGGGAAAGAGTGACATTTTTTGTTCTCATCAAGAGGAAAGAAGCAAGGAAAGAAGCTAGGAAAGAAAGAAGAAAGAATAATAAAAAGAGATGGGAAGAGGTGTTAGCTTCTATTCATGCTGAATAGACCCTTCATGCACTGTGTAATAATAGCAAGAAAATATTTGAACTTGGGGTTGAGTCAATCTGCTCCAAACTTTAACGAACTTTGAATTGTGCCTCTCTATTGTAGTGCCTCTTTAATGCAAAAAAATAAAAGATTGGAAATATAGGCAAGTTACATGTTACAATAAGCATAGTAATGAGACTATAAATATACTAAACTGTTGTAATAAACATAAATCTGAAAATGTAAAATAACTTTCTGAAAGCAGAAATATGTTGGGATATCATAAAATGTCTCATTAAAAATGTGGATACTTTATTTTCAGATTTCCGCTTCTATACTTTTTTAATGAGACAAATAAATAAAGAAAAATGACAATTTCTGGATGGTCACACAGGCCACTAAAAGTTTTAAGGAAGTTATTTTATATAAGAAAGAATGAAGGATGGGTTGAAGCTATCACACTATAAACTGTAATGGAGATTCATAAAGTACTGGTGAATTTGCAAGTTTCATATCCACTGTATTATATTCTGCAGAAAGAGGAGGTTACATTGTGGTGTCTTCTCTCCTGCTGAGACCAAATTGATACAGACACAATTTCGATAAGGAATTGCAGGTTCACCTGTTGATACACGCTATGGGGTTGAGGCCTGAAGAACATATAGATTGCAGTATCCTTTCAATATGACATGGAAGTAAAAAAAGACATTTACACTCAGAGATATTATAAGCCACCCAGGAGCTTACAGCTCTAGAAAGGTATTTTTGCATAAGCACAACGCTTCAGGAGAAACTAGGATAAAATATGATGGCTATTAACTAATGACTGGGTAGTGCGACCTGGAGGCCACTGAAGGTGGAAAGATTGCTGCATGATTTATTTTAAGCAGCAATGCTGTCTTTTTTTTTTACATTGAAGTAGCAGTGATAAGTCATGGCTGAAATAAAGACATTTCTTGTCTGTCAAACAAAATGATGTATTGAAAGATATGAGATTTAACTATGACCATCAGGAGAGCTTTTAGCTTTAAATTTAACCTCCATGAGATGCATCTGAGATGAGGTAATCATGAACGGTTTAAAAATATCTCACAAAGGTAGATGGCTTCTGCAGAGAAAAATGAAAGGGTCACTTTGGTCATTCATCTATGAGAGATGCTTCAGTTCACAGAAATAATTTGTACTGTGTCAGAGGCAAGCTAAATTGAGCTAAGTCAATGGTACCTTTCAAGATTGAAAAGTACCATCTTGCTTGAAATATTGATGGGAAATATGAAAAACCCCAATTCAAATGATTGAATAAATCCTTAAAAATAATCCTCAGGTAGGCGTCTATTTGATGCAAGCACTAGATAGTAAAGAAGATATAAGAATATATAGAAATTAGCAACATTATTACCAAGTAACTGCTTGTGTTACAGTGCTGGAGGCAAATTAAAGTGATAGCCAAGTAGAGAATGGGGGGGTCAGCCTTCATTCCTTCTTTAAATCACTTTAGGTTAGGAGCCACTGAAGTAAAAATGGAACTATAGTCCTTGAAATCAGAGGAACTACTGCATTATTGTCAAGCATTTAAGGAGAATCAGGCTAAGCCATCACATAGAAATTTGAAATCTGTGCTAGTAGTGTTATACACACAGTTGTTCCTCAGGACTTTCTGGTCTGATGCTCTTGGTTCTTTCTGTGCTGCCTCACAGTGCCTGTGTGATTTTCCCCACTCTTTTGGGTCTATATGAAACATGGGATTTCTTCTCTGGGAGTTGTTGACTAGCTAGCTTTTATCAGATTTTACCCCTCTCCAGCCTGTACCAAACCTACAACAGGATGGCATTCCCCTGAACTTCCCAGAAAAGCAACACAGGAAAGCAAGTTCTTGCAGGCTGTTGAGCATTTAATTCTCTACTTTGTGTGTACAATATGGGACACAAGAATATCACATAGTTTGCATGTGACTGTTCCATCTTTGCAGGTCTGTATTAAACCACAAGGCTAGGATGCAATGATTTTGGTGGTTTTATTTTGTAAGAGGAAGACCGGCAGGGATAAGAAGCTCCAAAGGGAGCAGCAGAGAGACTGAGACTGTGAGGAATGGCTGGTTGGGCACATGTGTTAGTGTTTATAAGCCATGCATGTGCCATCTGCTGAAGGAAAAGAAGCAACAGGAGACCAGCCACACTCAGTGGAAAAGATGGAGAGCAGCGCTGTGGCTGGCCTTGATAGTTCAGCTGAAAGGGAGACAGAGACAATCAGGGTGGAAGCGCAGAGGGAGAGGAAGAGGATGTGACCCAGCTCTGTGAACACAAAAATACTTGTCGGCTTCTGGTGTTTGTTTTTTCTGACTTCATTACTGAGGACTAACTACTGAAATAAGTCAAGAGTGCACACAATATTAGGGCTGGAGACAGTGCTCACTGGATTTTGCTTCTCCCCTTTCTTGAGACTTTTCTGTGAAACTGTCAGAGGACAGAGGACCTGAAATCACTATATCTAATCACAGGAGACAGTTAACATCATTGAAAAGTCCTTTGCCTTGGGAATTAGTACCTGGCATAAAAGTTTTCAAATCATTGTCAGGCGATGTGAATTAGAGCTTGCAGCTTAAAGTAGAAGGACTACAGGAAAAGAACACCAAGGTTATAAATTCAAGGATTTTGAGTTAAGGAAATGTCAGAACTAAGACACATAGAATATGTACAGTTCTAGCCTGGCCAACACAAATCTAGTAATAAATAACTTAAAGGAAAATTTGCAATGGGAAGAGTCAGAGTAAACAATTAAGGGCAGAGGTACTTTTCAGCTGTAAGAGGCAAGAGAGCAAACAATGGAAGGAGAACAACATAGGACAGTGAATGTCTATTCCAAAATGCTGCAGAATGACTCATCTGTTGCTTAAATGCCTGTTGATATGATAAGAATTTTAGATTTTGATCAGTACATGCAACTGAAGGAACCTTATATGAACCTGACTGCATTAAGCTGAATTTTCACAATTACTCAAATGAAGGATTGTCCAATCTCAGCAATAAACTCCAGCTTCTTTAGGAAGTAAGACTTTAATGCTGTGACATTAATCTTGCAAGTACATTTTTATTCCCCAAATAAAACTGAAGAGAAGGAAAAGAAACTGCAATATGAAGGAATTGGAATTGAAGAATCAAAATGGCTTTGCCAAAAAATGTTGAGTATGAATGTTCTGTGTGCATTTTCCATGTCACCTGGAGGTAACCAAGTGCCCAAGGGGCTACCTTGGCCATTAACTGGGAAGTACAAATAACAAAACTGATTTTATTCCTATGGATATAATTGACCTGTAGTATTTCTTTGTAATCTCACAACTTTTTTTTTTTTTTAATGAAATATAAAATGGAGACACAATTCTGTTTTCTTGCATGTGTGAAATCTTAAAGAAGCTATTTCAAAACAGTGTGCATAAAAATCTCAATATTGTGGTAGCATTTATTAGGAGCAGTGCTGAAAGGAGGTCATTTTATTACACTCTGTCTTAATGCATGCTAGCAGCATTCTTAAAACAACTCTTTTGTTTTGCTGTTCTACATAGTTCTGCTTTGGCTGGATAGTAATATTGGCTGAAATAACACTTCTTATCTCCAGCCACTCTTCTCTTGTCAGCTATGCTTTCATGTTCTGATTTATAGTGCTTTAGACTATCTTCTGCCTGATGCATGCTTTAGCTGATTTTTCAGTAGTGTAACCCACAGTAACACAGGAGTGTCTGAAGGAGTGTTAATATTTTTTGCAAATAAAGAGAGAGGGCAGGGTACTTTAATTACTTGGCAATAGAGAAGCCATCAGTGTATTTCATTTCTGAAGATTCATAGGGCTTAAAACATTGATTACTTAGGACTTTCTTTTGATATCAAACAAACAATTGCTTGCTTGCTCTTCCAACAAGATGGTGTATCATTTTGAGCAACAGTTGAATCCTATAGTTTTTTGAAGACAGTAAGAAAAATACATCCTCTCTCTTTCCAATTCATTTTGCTCATAAAGGCATAGAAAGATGGCTCTTCACAGGGAGTGAACCAAGAAATTAAGGGACTGCTGCAGCCCACTTGTATCGGGTTTGGTTTGTTTGTTTTTTTTTTTTAAGTAGCTGCTTTGAATATGAACAGTGGTGCATACTCTGTCAAGGCTTTTATGCTCGTAAAACAGGGAATGTTTTTTTGTCCCAGTGCTGAGTCATATACCTAAGTGATGAACATAAAGAAACTTGAGAAGGCAGAAAACTAGATATCTTATAAAGTTATGCTCTTCCTACCATATACTTTTTTTTTTTTTTGGTGGAATTAACCCTAAATCTCATTCCCTAGGTTAAATTTGATCTTTCTGAAGCCATCTTCATATTATTTTGTATTTTAGTTTCTTGTTCTAGGTTTTTCAAACCTACACAGGAAAATTTCTGTTGAGAAAGCCAAATTGTGCTGTATTAAAAAACAAACCAAAGCATAAGGCTGATTTAAACTCCAATTTAATCTCATGCTCAAAGATTATTAAACTATCATCTGACAATCACAGATATGCTAATTGCCCTGCAGTTGACAAATAAAAAGGCATTTTACAAGTATTATGTGGGATGTACAAGCTAATATCAATTCATATGATGCCTAGTTATAATTTTTAATTGTGTTCAGAATTATTTAATTAACTTTGTAATTGTCAAGTAAAAAGAAGTGAAGCATACAATCCAAAATCATGCCAATGAAAAATCTCAATTAGCTGTAACAGACTTTGGCTCACATGGGTACCGCTATGGTTGTCAACAAAACTGTAGTTAAAAAATAAAACATTAAAATTAGAAGGAGCTCAAAGGAGGATCCTGGAGGAACCTGTGGGCAGAGGGACATGATGTTAAGATTGCCAGGTGGATAACTGATGTCACTAAACTTGCAAATGTTTATGTCAAAAATATAATTCAACTTGTGTCATATAGAAGAAAAACCAATGTACTCCTAAGCAAAGGAAAACTGTTTTTTGGGTGAATACTGGTCTGTATAGTAAACATGGCACAAAAAGTGCTCTGGAAGAAGTGGTATGTGGTCATCGGTCATGATCCCTCTGTACAACCCTTTTTAGTCTTCTCTTTCCACGAAATGTTTGACAACAGTTAAATATTGCCTTGTGCTATCCAAGGGTATGGTGAAAAAAGATAAAATGCAGTTATGAAAGGCAATATAGATATTGTTGAGGTTCAAAAGTCAGTTGCAGCTCTTCTACCATAGGCTTCCAGAAAAGGATACTATAGAAGCTGTATCTTATATCTGGGGTAAAAGAAGGAGATGGCCAAGGCTGAGGAAAGGCCTTTCACTTTTGTTGTTACATATGTTGACCCAGGAGTTGGAGATATGTTCATACCTGTGTCCTCCAAGCTGTGGTGACTTTTACAAGGCAAGAGAAGGGGGAAGTCAAAACTGTCTAGGGCTGACAATTTAAGGAATTTATAATACCAGTTCAAATCCCAGTGCTGGCCTCCCAGGGACTGGAATTTATTGCTCTGTTGCATTAGGCTGTTTGTGTGAGATAAGATGAGGCCTTGAGGCTGGTTTTTAATTGACCAGGGTAATTTTCACAAATCATTGCAAGTGACCTTTATTCTCAGCCTCAGAAGAGACCAAAAATGCAATGGACCATCACAGCTTTATTTACACTCTTTTCTTTGGAACCAAAATCCTCTAAACCTCGGCAAGCCAGATGATAAAATTGTAATGTTGGACTATCTTACACTTCAGTTCTGTCTGCCACACCATTTCTGTGATAAAGCAGGGGTCCTGATCTTAAAAGCACCTAATTGTGTCACTGTCATGAGTAATTAGAAAAATTCAAAATATAAAATTTCAATCATAAAATAAATCTGGCTTCACATTGTCTCGAAGTATTAGCTAATACCAGGAGTGATACATTTTCTCAAATGCACTTATCCTCACCTGAATAAGAAAACCAGAGCTGAACTCATCTCCCTGGAGTTCAAAAGTACAACTTGCAAACTGGTCTAGCATTCATTTGTAAGCAAATGAAGTACAGTCCAGACAGACATTTTCCTTTTCGTTTTATCAAGCCTTCCTTTAGTTTGTGCCAAGTCAGCATCAATATGGTCTTTCAGCGTATTCCTGAACTACTTCTGTTCTTCATTTCACTATGGATTTTATTTTCCAAGAGTGACCTACTGGTAGAGGACAAGTAACCGTCTGCTCCATCAACAAGATGCAGACTAGTATAAAGTAAGGGAAAAAGGATCCCTGGATTGGTCACCGTCACACCACACTCCCCGAGTTTGGAGTATTGAGAGTGGGGCATCCTCACCCTGCACACTTGGAAGTGCTGGTTTGAGATGTGCATGGGGCAGCAAAATTACCTGCTTCAGTCCTCAACAGAGTGAAAATCCCCCAGCTGAGCACGTTATAGTATTAGAAGGTGGTCACAGAGGAATATGGCTTGCACGGGTGTGTTTATGTGCAGGCAATGCTTCCACGTGTGGCCAGAGTTGAGGAGACTTTCCAGTGATGCCAGAGCTCAGGTGAGACAGCTATATTGCAAAGGCACATAGGTGTTGCACACATTGCCAAAACATCCAAGCAACAGGCTGAGACTGCCCCCAAGTCATAACCTTTGGCACCAGGAAAGGGACATGGGGGCGAGAATAGCTTTGCACAATGAAGGTTGACATACGCAGCTGGGAGGGACTTCACTTTGGTGTCCTTTCTCAACTGGGCAGCACGGAGTGGAAAATGTCTGTGCGGCACCCAACCTGCCTTGAGCACAGCTGAGGGTCTGGAAGCCAAGACACACTGGCAAAGAGCAACCCCCCTGCTCCAGTCCCAAATGCAGTGAAATCCTCCCCACCCGCTCTGGATGAGTGGGGAAAAGGTGGCATCACAGATCCTGTTGGTTTTCACTGAGCCTGTGCCAAGAGTCTCTGATACAGACACTGACGCTGCCACTTCTATCACTCAGTGGTATCTCAGTGGGATCCAGTGAAAGAATACTGTGAGGGTGAATGTTCACTGGAACAGGTTGCCCAGAGATGTTGTGGGGCTCCCATCCTTGGAGATACGCAAAACCTATCTTGACATAGCCTTGAGCAACCTGCTCTAGCTGACCTTGTTCTGAGCAAGGGGTTGGACTAGATGATCTCCCGCGGTTCCTTCCAACCTCAACTATTCTGTGAGCCTGTGATTCTGACAGTTCAGGTATCTGCATGCGCAAATCAAATTTCAAAATGTAATTGAAATAATATTGTCTAATCTCAAGATATAATTTGCCTGCAATTTAATTTCTGACCTAGCTGTTCAAGGCATGGGCAAATGCATATAGTAATTATAACGGAAAAAATTTATGTCTGTAACACAAATCAGATATCGCAAACACTCTTATTCTTGCAGAAACTCAATTAAATATACATATTTTAAGATAAAATAGATGAATGTAAGTACCTAATAGCAGAAAAGAAAGTGTTCTCAGGTGATTTTGATGCAATGCCATTCTTGATTATGTTTATTAAGATGTGTTTACTAAACTGGTCTACATATTTTCTTCTCACCTAATTAAAATTAATTACAAGAGTAGTAATTATGCTTGCAGTCAGACCTGCTACACTGAAGAGATTATTTACTTGAGCTCTAATTTTACAGCTGCATCTGATTTTGCAGTATTGGATTTTAATATGTGGATGCTCATCTTCCTTCTTGTATAGTTTTGAAAGTGAAATTACTTATGTTGTGTGTAATTACTGAGACTTTTGAGAGCCATTTTGATCAAGAGTGAGGTAATTTGCCACTTTACTGTGGCAAGATGGAATTTAAGCTGAGGATCTAGCTGTGTTGTAAGTACACACTTAGCTTATGTTACTGTCCTTTCTCTGAATAGTATTAGAATAACCATTTTATAAACATATATATGTACCCCTGGCTTATGCTAGGCATGTACAAAAATATCTGTTCAGTTGAGAAATAGGACATTTACCATTTGAACAGGGTACAAGCATATTGAAATCAGCGGGCATGGGTTCAGTATCTTTCATGTAAGGAAATTGTTCTCTCATACCAATACAACTGTTTGTTTATGTCTATTTATAAATTCATACTACGTATTTCATTAAAAATGTTAACTGTTTAGAAATACGGTTTGGTTTGCCTAAATGAAGCAGGTTCAGTACTTTATCTGGAAAACAAAACCAGGTGTTTCTATCTCAGTAAAATAGAAATTTTCATCTTACAATCAGAGGTGATAGAAATTAAAAGCTCTAAAGAACTGTAAAAAAATCTGCTAATATATACAACCACCTCAACATGCAATATGAGACTGACAAAGTTGATGTGTAAGTGGATGGATTTGTGTTATAAAAAATTTTTCTGGTGAAAAGGAAAAGAGCAACGTAAGTGTTGGATCAGCTGATCAGGGTCTAGCAGCGCACCAAGGCTCAGGGGAAGAACAGAGTTGAGGCTACCGTTCTCTCCCCATACATTTCTCATTCATTCTAGTTAAGAGACAAAACATACACTATGATTACTTTATTAAGAAGTAATACAATAGTTTAAATAACAAGTTGGCCAGTGTCTACTGTGCACCAGTGATGAAATTAATGGAACATAGCCACTGAGAACAGAAACTGAACTTTATTATCCAGGGGGGTATTGGCTCTATAAACCAATAATATCTGAGTAGGACTAATCTATTCAGAAACAGCAATTGGCCTGAGACTGAATGCAAATAATCAACTTGCAAAAGCAAAATTCAGCATAGTATATTTATTTCAAATTGCTAAACCAATTCTTTAAACAGTTCTGTAACTGAAATACCCATTGTCTATAATTATTTATAAATTATTTTCCTGCAAGCCTAGTAGGTATGGATGCTAAAATTAAAGGAGTGTTTTGCTCATCCTCATTGTGGTAGTTCCTATATATCTAGGATAAACTACACAGCAATTTGCTCATGTAAACTGAAATAGGTTGTTAACAATTGAAACAATATAATGATGTACCATATTGTTTATTTGTGTTTTTTTGTATATTCTAATATCTAGGTAATGTTGCAATGCAACATAAAAAAATCTAATGAGACTAATCAAAAACTCAGACAAATATTTCTCCTTGATTGAATTTTCTGATTATCTTATACAACCAGAACACACTAGGCTCTTTAAAAATGTGATGCACAGCAAGAAATGGAGCATTGGAAATGTAGCAATGATATTGCATATATACCATTCATTAAAAAAAAAACCAAAGTGAAATGTAATTAAAAATGCAGAATTGTTTTAAAATATCTTTAATGGTATTAAATCAACACAATTTTCTTTTCTTTTATGAATGTTCTACTGCCCAAAGAATGCTCCAAATATTTTTAAAGCATTTGAGGGCAAAAGGAGAAAATTAAGAAAGAGACTATGTTGAATAAGCATTTTGATCTACAGAATTTTGATAATAAGGTAAACAAGTCTTTAATATCATGCTTTAGATATATACCTAGGAACTAGTACTTATTTGGTGTTTAAGTAAAAGGCTTGTGTTCCTTTCCATGAGAAAATATGGGAAAAAATTAACTAAAGTCAGCATCATCCATTTGCAAATCTTTTTTGCAGATCTCTAAATACACAAAGTCTATTTGTTTGCTTTTTTTAGACAGGAAAGAAGAACAAAGAGAGGATGCCATCAGGGGAGCTTTCTGATTTATTCTTCTTGAGGTATTTGGCTTCATAGCTATTGAATGGTGCCCTTCTTAAGTGGAAAATATTCTGAACTTTGAGACAGCCAGAATGGATTCACCAAGGGCAAGTTCTGCCTGACCAACCTAGTGGCTTTCTGTAAAGTCGTGACTGCATCAGTGAACAAGGGACAAGCAATGGATGTCATCTATTTGGATTTCTGTAAAGCCTTCAACACAGTCTCCCACAACTTCCTTCTCTCTAAATTGGGGAGATACGGATTTGATGGGTGGACTGTTTGGTGGATAAGGAATTGGCTGGATGGTTGCATCCAGAGGGTAGTGGTCAACAGCTCGATGTCCACATGGAGACCGGTGACAAGTGGGGTCCCTCAGGGGTCCGTACTGGGACCAGTCCTGTTTAATGTCTTCATCAATGACATAGTGGGATCGAGTGCACCCTCAGCAAGTTTGCAGACAACACCAAGCTAAGTGGTGCAGATGACACGCCAGAAGGATGAGATGTCATCCAAAGGGACCTGGACAAGCTGGAGAGGTGGGCCTGTGTGAACCTCATGAGGTTCAACAAGGCCAAGTGCAAGGGTCTGCACCTGGGACGGGGCAACCCCCGATATCAGTACAGGCTGGGGGATGAAGAGATTGAGAGCAGCCCTGCAGAGAAGGACTTGGGGGTACTGGTGGATGAAAAGCTGGACATGAGCCAACAATGTGTGCTTGCAGCCCAGAAAGCCAACCAAATCCTGGGCTGCATCAAAAGAAGCGTGGCCAGCAGGTCGAGGGAGGTGATTCTGCCCCTCTACTCTGCTCTGGTGAGACCTCACCTGGAGTACTGCATCCAGCTCTGGAGCCCTCAGCACAAGAAGGACATGGACCTGTTGGACCAAGTCCTGAGGAGGGACACAAAAATGATCCGAGGGCTGGAGCACCTCTCCTACAAGACCAGGCTGAGAGAGTTGGGATTGTTCAACCTGGAGAAGAGAAGGCTGTGAGAAGACCTTCTTGCAGCCTTTCAGTACTTAAAGAGGACCTATAGGAAAGATGGGGACAATCTTTCTAGCAAGGCCTGTTGTGACAGGACAAGGAATAATGGATTTAAACTAAAGAAGAATAGATTTAGACTGGATATAAGGAAGACATTTTTTACAATGAGGGTCATGAAGCACTGGAACAGGTTGCCCAGAGAGGTGGTGGAGGCCCCAACCCTGGCAACATTCCAGGTCAGGTTGGACAGGGCTCTGAGCAACCTGATCTGGTTAAAGCTGTCCCTGCTCACTGCAGGGGGGTTGGGCTAGATGACCTCTAAAGGTCCCTTCCAACCCAAAGCATTCTATGATTCTATGATTCTATGAACAGGAAATTCCTGCATCACTCTGTTTTTTCATGAGTTTCTTCAAATCTGCTTGACCTTCTCTTAGAAAATTTGAAGAAAGCATCCTTTAGTACAGTTTTTAGACCAATCTTTTCAAATAAAGGGAGAAATTTCAGCTCCATGGAAATAAATTCAGCAAGAGATTCTGCTGAGATTTCACTGAGAGCTTAATGCCCAGATTTTTTAATCTCAAAGATTTTGATAATAGCTTTTTGTCTAACTATCCTATTTTCTTGATTGCCTCAAAAATGTAACTAATTTATAACTAAATAAAGCATGGCTTACTTCCATAGGGGATTTTTAATGTGTAAGTGGAAAGTTATGGAGACCTCATATTCCACAGGAGGGAGCCTCTCTCCCGCTGAGCTTGGAGCAGGACTTTATTATAGGATCTTTTTCTCTTTTGAAATCTGTATAAAAAGACAGTGCTCTGTACAGAAAGTTAGAGTATGTTGGAGTAACTTTTACAAAAAAAAAAAAAAAAGACCCCCTCCCTGCCTTTCTAATTATAAATGAAACTTTGGGATAAACAAAACTTATGCCTTTGAAATATTTGAGATATTTACAACAAGTAATTTTCAAAGATACCATCCAAATTTTAATCTTTCTGTCATTTTTGCACTGAAAATTGGTTTTGTTTTTCATAAACTACTAGTTTGATAAGAAGTTGAAATAGGTTTAAAATATACATTTTGAGAAACAAGAAGCTGTTTTGGAACCCTGCAAAATGTAAGTGACTTCAAAATTCTTCGTGTGTAGCTTTTATAGAATAATTTTTTAATTCATTAACCAGCCTTGCTGAAAAGGGTAGATTTTTAGTTGTACACATTAAAGTAGTATTGTCTGAGCTAAGCATTATACAAGTGCACAGGATGTGTGTGTTATACTAGTGGAGATTGTGGCAGCCCTGGAATGCTCATGTGCATTTGGAAGTATGAACCTAAATGGACTTCTTGTCCTGCAGGCTGTTCTGAAGCAGGAAATTAAACTTACAAAGGATGGAGCTTAACTAGTTAGGGCAGTCAGGAAACAGGGAGATTAAATTAAATCTTAATAAAGACAGGTGGCAGCAGCCTCCCCACCAAACTACAAGCTGTGCTCAGTTCTTCCCACAGGACAGGACACCAGACTTCAGATGGCTCATTCTGGCAACCCCAACTCAGACACTTCATTTCCAGTGCAGGGGCATTTATTTGAACATCCTCCAGTGCTTTGCATTTCCTTCACCAACAAACCTCTAGAGAAGTTTGAATGCAGCAAACATGTTTTGGATTACCCCTTGGGGGTGCTTCAGGACTCTGACAGACTTGTGGGTTTTTAAGAGCAGATTGTACTGCTGTTGTCTCCAGTCATTTTCCCCTTTCTTTTTCACATATTGCAGCTCCTGGGACCTGCTATCTGTTTGCAGGTGATCTCAGCACAGCCACCTGCGCATCAGAGTAAATAGGATTCATATCCCCATCTGGTACCCATCTGAATGAGTCCTTGGCTGTGTAAGAAGGTATTTGTGAAAGAAATAGCAATCTCTGATTGTGTGAGTTTTTGCTGCTCACAAATGCAAGTTCATGAACACCATCACTGACCACAGTGGCCAAATGCATGATGCCCGCATATCTGCAATGTTAGACAGCTTAAGCACAGCCAACAAACAACATCTTTCCTCCAGCTGGCAGGAACATCAGTGTCATCATGCTAATCCAAATGGTGAGGGATGTTACATAGGGGATGGGGAGCAGAATGAAGCCCCCATAATCCAGGAGGAAGCAGCTAATGACCTGCTATGCCACCTGGACGCTCACAAGTCTATGGGGCCGGATGGGATCTACCCGAGAGTACTGAGGGAGCTGGCAGAGGAGCTCACCAAGCCACTCTCCATCATCCATCAGCAGTCCTGGTTAACAGGGGAGGTCCCTGATGACTGGAGGCTCGCCAATGTGACGCCCACCTACAAGAAGGGCCGGAAAAAGGATCCAGGGAACTACAGGCCTGTCAGCCTGACCTCGGTGCCGGCAAAGATTATGGAGTGATTCATCCTGAGTATGCTCAACAGGCATGTGCAGGTCAACCAGGGGACTGGGCCCAGCCAGTATAGGTTCATGAAAGGCAGGTCCTGCTTGACCAACCTGATCTCCTTCTATGACCTGGTGACCTGCCTAGTGGATGAGGGAAAGGCTGTGGATGTCATGCACCTGGACTTTAGTATCTTTATCAATGATCTGGATGAGGGGACTGAGTGCGCCCTCAGTAAGTTTGCAGATGACACCAAGCTGGGTGGGAGTGTCGATCTGTTTCAGGGTAGGAAGGCCTTGCAGAGGGATCTGGACAGGCTGGATCGATAGGCTGAGGCCAATTGTATGAGATTCAACAAGGCCAAGTGCCGGATCCTGCACTTGGGTCACAACAACCCCATGCAACGCTACAGGCTTGGGGAAGAGTGGCTGGAAAGCTGCCTGGCCGAAAAGGACCTGGGGGTGTTGGTCGACAGCTGGCTCAACATGAGCCAGCAGTGTGCCCAGGTGGCTAACAGTGCCAACAGCATCCTGGCTATTATCAGGAATAGTGTGTCCAGCAGGAGCAGGGAAGTGATTGTCCCCCTGTACTTGGCGCTGGTGAGGCTGCACCTGGAATACTGTGTCCAGTTTTGGGCCCCTCACTACAAGAAGGACATTGAGGTGCTGGAGCATGTCCAGAGAAGGGCAACAAAGCTGGTGAAGGGTCTGGAGCACAGGCCTTATGAGGAGCAGCTGAGGGAACTGGGATTGTCTAGCCTGAAGAAGAGGAGGCTGAGAGGAGACCTTATCGGTCTCTACAACTACCTGAAAGGAGGTTGTAGTGAGGTGGGTGTTGGTCTCTTCTCCCAAGTAGTTAGTGATAGGATGAGAGGAAATGCCTCAAGTTGTGTCAGGGGAGGTTTAGATTAGATATTAGGAAAAATTTCTTCACGGAAAGGGTAGTCAAGCATTGGAACAGGCTGCCCAGAGAGGTGGTGGCGTCACCATCCCTGGAAGTGTTCAAAAAATGGGTAGACATGGCACTTTGGGACATGGTTTAGTGGACTTGGTGCTGTTGGGTTGATGATTGGACTGATGATCTTAGAGATCCTTTCCAACCTTAATGATTCCTGGTTTTTACTTTCATTAAAAAATAATCCAGCCACCAAGCCAGGAAACATGAAATTATGACTCTACCCTTAATTGGTTTAGTGTTGGACTTGGTAGTGTTAGGTTAATGGTTGGACTGGAAAATCTTAAAGGTCTTTTCCAACCTAAACGATTCTATGATTCTATGATTCTTTATTCCCTCCTGTCCTGAGTCACATATCTTACCAGAATAATTATGGATTACTGGGTGACCTAGCTGGATACTATGTTTCTGGCAGATTGCAGTGACATAATGTGATGTTGAGCTAACTGCAAAGTGTCCTCCCTTAAGAGGTTGACTTGATATCAGTATTTCAAATGCAGTGTGGATAATCACAGCTTGCTGAGTCTTCCTGAAACTCTGAGGAGCCATCAAGGAGCTGATCCACCTAGACCAGGTGTAACAGTATGGAGCTCAGCCAGGCCACACTTTTGTAATCTGAGACAGACACAGACCATGGGCTCAGTTAGAGTTAAGGAAGAGTGGTCTGGAAGCCATCTGTTCCCGTAAAACATGAGGGCTGTGTCTGTCATTAATATGCCCAAATACTTGTGCCAGCATCACCACAAACATTTTCCTCAGTTGTATGAAGTACTGCCTTGCCTGCCCCATTTCTTGGTAATGTGGTCTGCTCCTCTGTTGGGACTTTAACTGATAGCACCACCAAACCAGACTGAGATCGATGCCAAAACATTCCCAAAGGAGTCCTTTTCTAGCTGCTTTTCACACAGTCATGGTCAGTGTCTCTGTGGTGTGGCCTGTCTTAACCTGAGATCCTGTTCTTGCCAGAACTATGTTCCTCAATGTCATGGTTTAACCCCAGTCGTCAACTAAGCACCACACAGCCGCTCACTCACCCTCCCCTCCCTGGTGGGATGGGAGAGAGAATTGGAAAAAAAGAAGTAAAATTAATGGGTTGAGATAAAGACAGTTTAATAGGACAGCAGAGGAAGAGAAAATAATGATAATAACAACCATAAAAGAATATACAAAACAAGTGATGCACAATGCAATTGCTCACCACCTACTGACCGATGTCCAGCCAGTTCCTGAGCAGCAGTCGCTGCTCCCCGGCCAACTCCCCCCAGTTTATATACTGAGCATGACGACATATGGTATGGAATAGCCCTTTGGTCAGTTTGGGTCAGCTGTCCTGACTGTGCCCCCTCCCAGTGTCTTGTGCGCCTGGCAGAACATGGGAAGCTGAAAAGTCCTTGACTAGTATAAACACTACTTAGCAACAACTAAAACATCGATGTTATCAGCATTATTCTCATCCTAAATCCAAAACACAGCACTATGCCAGCTACTAGGAAGCAGATTAACACTATCCCAGCCCAAACCAGGACATTCAAGAAATTCTTCCCAGTCCCTGGTGCAATGCTGTGCAACTCTGTTTCTACCAGGAGCACTGGAGGACTCTAGGTTTCCTCAGGTGTTCCCACAGACAGAAAAAGGCAACTTTCTCAGGGCTTCTTAGCACATGTAGACACTATTCAATGCAAAATAATTCTACATGACTAAAGACATCTGCATCTCCAGGACTCAAGCTGCTTTGATTTAAATGTCTTGTCACCTAGTAACTTTGTAGATTTACTGTATGTGAAATCTTACTGAGGGGTAATGAAATCTGCTTACTTTTTGAATAATCTGGGTATTCTCAGTGCTAAGTGAATCCTCACAGTAGCAGAAATGTTGGCCAAAATGTAAAGGGTTGCTTTTTTCACATGATGGGGCAGCAAAAAACTTTTGGTAGGGTAAGTCCTTATTATTGCTGTTGTTACTACTACTACTACTATCAATGTTAATAGTATTATAATTACACCAACACTTATTATTGTAATAACAACCATAACAAAAACAATAGTAAGGCCTTGGAAAATATTTGTTTCATGTTTCTTTTGAAAGGATATTTCCCAGGAAAAAATTAATCAAAAAGGAAATGTCTCTCGGAATCTATGAACAGGCTGAAAGATGCTTTTTGTGGTGATAATCCTATCATAACTTTAACTCTTGCAGACTCAGAATACTTAATCTTTTATATTATGCACACAAACACCACATATAGAAGTATGATACTTTGGAAACTTTACACGTGTACAGACATCTGTGGACTTTAATGGGGTCACAGTTCCTTTCCTGTTGAAATGCACTAACAAAAAATAATCCTTAAAGGGATTACTTAAAATGTCTCACTGGAGCAGGAAGCCCTAAGGTAGCAAATCTAATACCTGATAAATGATAAGTGAAATGTCACATTCTTTTGTGGGCATTTTAAAAGAATTATTTTTTTTAAATTCCGGTAAACTTTGGGATACATAAACCATTTAAGACAAACCAGTAAACAAGCACCAGATTGAAAATAATCTAAATTGTTCCAAATGTTTTGGCTGCATAGTATTATGGACTGTGGAGAGCTTGTTCTTTGTGGCAGTACGCAACACCTCAAGATGGAAGCTATGGGTCAGAGACAAGGGTGGAGCCATCACAGAGCAAAAACTGGAGAATATGAAGGTGCTTATGAGTTATTTTTAGAAAGGCCCCAGTTAATACATAAATACAGACCTAAGTCCAGTGCTCTACTAATGAAGACAATGTGATTGTTCCCAGAGCCAGCTTGGACATCCGCAGCTCTGAGCATGAATGAAACAAAAGCACCACAGCTTGCCTCTGTCTCACTCTGACATGGTTACCTCATTTTTATGGAAATCTGTGTTGTGGGTTTGAGCCGAAATACCTGTTGTGTAAGAGCCTGTGAGTTGCTGCGGAGCTCATAGCTACTTCCCTGCATTCCCTACAGAATAAGGATTGGATGGCTTTTGTCCCCAGAACACTCAGATTTCCCCAAGAATGAAACAGATCTCCACCTTAACGAGGAACAATCTGGTAAAAACTCTGAGAACATTTCTGCTCTAGATTTTTAGCATATGTTATCTATGCATCAGGGATGGGGAAAAAGTAGTTCAAAGAGGTTAAGTGCCCTGGCAAAGATTGTAAGGCAGATCGGTGCTGGAATGTGGATGATCATGCACATTCCTGTAAGCTGTTTCAGCCAAATTCACTATCTCACAAGTCTTTTAAAGATTTAATAAGGTCTTTCAGAAGCCAGCTAAATATTGAAAGTGAAAGAGATGCTGCTGCATATTTGATGAGATATTTTTCAACTACAGCGATAAAATCTTAAATGCTATTTCATCTTTTTCTTCCTAGAACCACTGACAATAATTGTTTTACAGCAATATTAGACTCAGGATCCATTTGATAATGTGAGGAAGAGAATATAACATACGAGGGAGGCAGCAACCAAATACTGTTTGCTTCTTGTTGGAAACTTCCCAGGACTTCCATGTGTAGAAGAAGGGTTTCAACCCTTTATATTTTTGCATGTTAACTCCAGTCAGAAATTTAACAGTATATGCTTAAAACATATATATTAGACAATAATATCTGAGCACACACTAAGACCTGTTATTTTTACCATTCCATTGTTTCCTTTTCATACTTTAAAGATTGGATCAAACCAAAATATTTTAGCCAGCTACTCCTACCTTCCTTGGTTGAAAGTAATGGTGAGAGATACATCAAAATAGCAGGTTTTTTTTTTTTCAGGGGAAAACCTAATGGACAGAGTTTTGCAGAATACAAATGCCTCTGATTAAGTCATCTCTTTCTCTGACTCCATTTAATACCATCAACTGTTCCTGCTCTCTTCTTACCTCTTCAGTTTCATTCTGCAAAATAACCCCCCACACTTCCTTAATAGTAAAGGCTGAGCAAACCTTTTCCATATCCCTCTGTTCTTGCCTAAGCTGAAATTTGTTATATTTGTAGCAAACTAAGAATTTGAATGAGACAGTTTGTTTTATAGTCTTGCATTTGCTATTAACAGGCCTGTGCCATATATTATCCCTTAATTTGTTTTCTAGAATTTTCCAAAACATTAGGAGAGGCCCTCAAACAAGTTAATGAGAATAAGTCAGGGGACTAATCAGCAGTGCTCCTGAAAGGACAGATTTATTGCAAAGAGCAATGGGTTCTGCTTGAAATAGAAATACTTAAGGGCCCAATTTATACCCCAAACCCAAACAATTTCCATTGTATTTTTAACAGATCACTAGGAAAACTGAGATGCTATACTTTTAAAAATGAAAAAGACCGACTGCTGTTGAAACAGAAATCACTATGTCCTGGTTTCAACTGAAATAAATTATGTTATTAACAGATTCATGGGCTGGCTGCGTTCATCAGTCAGATGAATCAACAACTTCAGCTTATTCTATAATATATAGGTGGTTTTGAAAATGTGAATGGCCAATGTGAGGAAAAAAAGCATGGTTATTTAGAGATCTGAAACAAATTTTATTAGTAACGCTGTAAAGAGCAACACAGTGAAGCCAGCTAATATAGGAAATCTTTTTATCTATTTCCAAATTGATTTGATTTTTTAAACACAAAAATGTGTTAATAACTGTATAGATCATGTAAATTAGTTTAATTACTACATAATTGTTTCCAAAATGATAACAAAACCAAAGCAAAAGCACTCCCCCCACAATTCCCATTTTATTTAATGGAATCATATTTTGCATACTGATTAGTCTGATAAAATTATTAGTCTTACTTTTGAACTAAATGTGTTCACTTGCAGAGGTCTTTGTAAAGCAGAGGCTTAAGTACACACAGGTTCTGATTTTGTATCCTATTTTATAACAATAACTGTAACTGAAATTTCAGCCTTTCTGCATGTACTATATAGCCAACCGTAAGTAAAATTCAGTCCCTGTGTTGTCGCCAAACCTGTCTCTCAAAAGTGAAATACACATGGAATGATTAAAATAAAACCAAAATCTAACACAGATCAGGAGTTATCAAAGGAACATAAACTTGCTGCTCTGAAGTACAAACCTATCCCTGATTAACAATGTTTTAGTTATTGCTGAGCAGTGCTTACTCTTGACTTAAAAGCATCAAGGCCTTTTCTGCTCCTCACATTACCCCACCGGAGAGCAGGCACAAGAACTGAGTGGTCCTTAGCTGTCTACCAGGGTTAAACTGTGACAGAGAGCGCTGATTTAGCTACATTGAAATACAGGAGATGTTCTAGAGGCTTTGAAGCTGATGCCAAAATCTAAGAGCAGTAAAGGGGATAAGTGGCTCATTATAATCAATTTGGTACAGTGTCAGTGAGAAGTAATGGAATAGTCTCATAATAAATTTAAGTGAAAGTAGTATAATTAAGGTCGGTCGATGTGAATTTATGAACAACTGATCTCATGTGACTCAATTAACTTTGTTTCTTTTAAAATTACTTATTTCATAGAAATAATTGTGTCTGTGTCCTATAACTGGGCTTCTGCAGGGTTTTTTGACCTAGTTAGGTAAAGGAACATGAATAGTACAAAATGAGTATAGCACATAACAAGTGACTGCCTAAGTCAGAGATACTAAACTGTAATTGTAAATGGAGAATTTTCTCTCTTGGGCAGCTCCAGTGAATCCCTGGAATGATAAATTTTTGAAGGCAATCTGAAAACATTGTTGCTTTATTCTTTGGCAATGAAAAATTCCAGGGAGTCTTTTAAAAAATAAAGCAGGCAAGTCTCCAATACGAAGCAATTTCAGCCGCTTCATAATCTGAGTCTGTTCAAACAACAGTCATACATAAAGCTACATGTTCTGATATTAAGACAATAGATTAAATTTACAGAAGAAGTATTAAAGGCTAAAATGCTATCTAGATGCCCAGCACCTCTTTAGTAGAGGAACACTGATGATCTGTTCAATCCAAAACATTTTACTTTTCTTCCCAGTTTGGCTATGATGAGTACAGACGGCGATGAGATACTTTGCAGTGCTACCTGTGGATCTGGACTTTTCTAGTGTGGGTTATGAGTACTATGTAAACAGAATGAAGATTTGTGCTCTAATAACAATTTCTAAAAACAGTCTTCTTGGCTCTGTCCCATTATTTATCTGGCAATAGGAGAAAGTACTTTGGGATCTCAGATTCTTATTTCAGCGTAAATAGAAACAAAATACTTGTGGGTGGGTGTGAAGAACCCATAATGTGTAAACTGCTTACTAGGAATACACTGATTTGTGAGGAAGGAAATACTTTAGGAGCTGTGATTTATTTCCCATTTTAGATATTTATATTTTTGGTGCAGGAGTTAACTGGATGTACTCATTAAACACCTTTGGTTCAAAAGGGCAGCAGCCTGGGGCTATATACCTACTATTTATGGATCCAGTGACTGCACACACAAATCTTGTATCTGCTGAATCTAGATTTAATCTGTTTAACATTTTTCTAACTTGCTTGCTCACTCAGAGTCAATCCATGCAAGGAACCCTATGCAGAATATACTGAAGCCCTCTGAGTTTGTGGTTGCAGGAACTTGTTCACCTAGAGCAAAATGTAGGGATATGGACTATAGGGGAACATCCATGATAAAGCAGTGGGTGTTATGGACATTTCAAGGTGCCTAAGGCTGCTAAAATGATCAGGTGTCTGCCCAACTCTGACATTTGTGGGTGCCTATATTTCTGTTTATGTCCCTTCTGGTATGACAGCTTCCTTGGCCAGAGTAGTCATGATGGGAATCTTAGTATCTATGATATGAACTGATCTCCAAGACTGACTTTATGATCACTGGAAAGAAGTAGATACTTCCACTCATTCTCAGGTACAAGTCTAAAATGAGGCCCTTGAGTCTTTGCTTAGACATTCCTGATTCTCTCTGCTGACTATAAGGGACATCAATAAAAATGAAAAAATAAGCTTTGTAGATGGCTGAAGTTAGCAAGGTGAAACCTACACTGGGTGGTGATTTCCTACCAAAGCACAGCCAGCATCCAGATACACTGGACAGCCACACTCAAAACCCCTGAAGGCCCAGGCTGCCAGGTATGTTAAAATATTGGGCTTCTTAAAGAATATGATTGTAGCTGCTTAGAAAACAGTAAGAGAAAGAAAAGAATAACTAAGGCATCTATGACAGTTAAGAGGAGGACCTGCTACACTGAAAGAGCTCATGGTGTGCTCAGTTTTAAACAGATGAATAATTAGATTCCTCCAGCAATGTACTGAAGTACACATTTACCAGCAACATCAGCGTTGGCCAATGCACTTTAAGACAATTTGCATGAAGTTAGGTAAGTGGCTTAAGTACTTTGCTAAATCATGGCCACAGGGCAAGAGAGAATTCCCACTTTACATACTGTGCTGCTAATAGCTTTTCTGGTCTCTGTAATGGAGTTCTAAGGGCACAAAAGACAATTAAATTAAAAAAAAATAATAACAAAGCACTTAGTGTTGCAGTATTATATCTTCTCATGATGGAATTCCTGTAAAAGGGTGGCTAATCAGTTTATCTACTTCCAGGAAAAAAGATCTTTTCAGAACAAAACCAAAACTCAACCCCACAAAAAACCCCAGATGACTATTTTGTCTGGTCATTATGTAGAAGTCCATAAGTAGCTTACAGTTGGACAAAGTAAGGCACTGACTGTCACACCCACTTTTTAGATGGTGGTATAGTTGTAGAAGAGATGTTATTAAAAGGCAAGTAAAGCATAAGGAGCTAGTTAAATAGATGAGACTCTTTGTCTCTTGTCCCGTTAAGCATTCATCATAAGGTGAAGAAGATATATGGACCTTGCTGAAGCCCATGGGCAGATTGCCATTGATTGCAACAGTACCACAGCATAAAGTTTTATCTCATATATTTCTGAGCAAAAAGTGACAAGAGGATTAATGACAAACTCTATCAGAGACCAAGTAGATTTCCTTCTATCTTACTTATTCCACTCAAATACTAGTTTCTGTAATGTAAGTGTTCTTTGTTAGAAATGAAGGACGATAACTTTTAACTGAAAAGGTATACCGCTGTGTCAGTTTAATTGTAAAGCTGTTGGTTTTGACCCCCTTAATATTACCATCGGTATTAACATTGAAGGGTTACCATAAACATAAACTTGTAAGTAAGGTCATAAAAGGTGCCTGAGCTAAACTGAGTTTTCTCTGAATGTAAGAAAATACAGTGAACACTACTAAAACCAGGCAATGGCAACGTAAATAAACAAAAACATTGCTCTATACATGATACAGCCCAACAAACGTGTATACAATCATTTAAAACAATCTGGACGATGTTACCGAAGTGTAAAGGTGGGTGTGCTCTTCCTGGTTCTTGCTTTAAATACCCAGTTTTAAATTACTTTCAGTGCTGGATCTTTTTTTTTCCAGTGACACTGTAAAGCTGAGCAGCAGTCTCAGTACCTCCAGCAGCTCGTCCTCTTGGGTAGCCAGGTCAGCTGTCAGTCAGTGAAGCTTTTCTTATCTTTCCTTTTCCTGCAGTCCCCTTTGCCTGGGCCCGCTGCAGATACTGAACAAAACTTTGGCCTCATGCCACTACCAGGGAAAGGAAGAATACACATGGTAAGCTACTGAGAGGTTAAATAGCTGCCAAAGCAAAATCCAGACTCAGGCATTTATTTTTCAAGGCTTTTCATTAGGGCTTATTTTTGTGTTCACCATCCAGAACATAAGTCTTTGGAATAACCAAACAATCATTCCCCTGCTGTAACCAGGCCAGATGGGAGAGGACATGTGTTTGTTCTTCATTTCTCTTTGATCCAACTTGCTCTTCCGTTTAAAAGCCCACCTTACACAGTCAAATAACATGAATGGTTTGTTAGCCATTTTATGATTGCACCTCTCATCTGTCACTGCTGCTAATATTGTATGACAGTGTCCTGTTAAAGTTTGAGTAGCCTGTGTATGGATAGTTTCATTACCAGTGAGGAATATAAAATTGGGGATCCCAGGAGGTAGTTATATTATTGCATCATCTGTTTACTACCTCATCTATGTTTTCCAGTAAAGCTTTTTTTTTTGACAGTACTATTAATTGTCTTCATGGTAAAGACAACTTTGTTGTTGGTCCCCCCATTATAGTTGTGCAGGCACCACAGAGCATGAAATAGGTTTTCGATGTGTTTGGGAACTCCCCAGAGGAGCTGTTCTTTCTGTAGTCACTTTATGTCACATCTTGAAACTGTTCAAACTAGAAGCTCCAGTGCTCTGTGTCTCAATGTAAAGCTGACTCATCCCCTTTTACAGTAGTCTAAATATCTTTCCAGCCCTAAAAAAACTTGAGTACAGAAGAACCAAATGATACTCAGTCCCATGATTCAAACCAACATTTGTTTTGGAAAGTTTATCTGGAGGTTAGATGTTGTTTTGAGGTAGTTTGTAAAAGCTGTCCAGGGGCTGCACTGCTAGAAATAGTCTGGATGAAGCTGGATTAATGGTCTGAAGGGTAGGTGAGACATTTAAAGTCACAATGTGCCAAAAATCATCATCAGAGCTTTGGTTGTGCATAGAGTAATATGTCTGTACATGTAATCTGGCTGTTAAGTCTTATAGATTTAATCTTCAATTCTAGTTTATATTTAAAACATCAGCTGAATTTTACTAGTATGCTGGAAACATTTAACCTTACTCTTTTGTCACTGAGAACACATTGCTGATGATTTAGGGCTTAGTTAGCTTCCAAGAATTGCTTTGTGTTGCTAAAGATTATTGGCCATATTCAGTCAGCCTGAATTCCACCTTAGCCTCTAAGTCTCATGTTTCTGACAGGCTGGATCTTGAAAGCTCCTAATTCAATGCCTTTCACCCCATGAATTGCTTTGTCCACCTACATAGGTGCAATTTAGTCCTTCGAAATATTCCTCTTTCTTCTTTCAAACCAGAAAGAAAGAGAGAAAAAAAATGGTCTTCATAATTAGTTGTTTCTTGTAATCTGTGCATCCACCGTGAATAATTGTGTCCATGTAGTGGTATAAAGGATTCACTTGTATATCTTCAAAAGAAGTTTCTCCAGGAGGACTGAGAGGGCTTAAGACAGATGAAAGCAGAAGGAAAAAAAAAGGTTTTCTGTTCCAGACCTACAGAAATTACCAAGAAAATGTGATAACAGTTAGTTTCTCAGAGTCTGGTATGGGGTGAAAAGTTTCTGCTAACACAGCTCTCCTAAAGCAAAGTTTCTAGGGAATTGTGGCCCATCACAGCTGGCCAGTAATGTAGAGTTGGTTTGGAAGTCCCTGCTCAGAGGAGCCTGTGTGCATAAAGGGGTCAGAGGCAGCATCAGCTATACTGGGTGGCTTTTACTGTGGTGTGGCTCACAGAGACACTGTCTCTTCCGGGAAACAGAACCAGAATTTCACAGTGGTACCAAGATACCTGAAAATGAAAAGATTTCACTTATGTTAGAAAGCATGGTATAGACAGGATTTCAGTTTCCCAGATCATTTGCATAGCACCCTGTAAAGTAAATTCAATTGCAAACAGAATTTCTTAACAGTACTGAAAATCACATGGGCAGCCCTTTACTCCTAATTTTCTAAGATTTTTCAGATGAGCATGTGTAGTAATGGTGGAGGCTTTTTGTTTGTTGGGTTTTTTTAAAGAAAATTTTGTCTTGCCTGGAAAGTCAAAAGTCTGGAAAAAACACAAGGAGGCAGGCTGCTAAATGTCAGATGAGGAGAAGCAGAAGGTGGCTGAGTCACCTACCAGAGTTTGTCCTTAGATAACCTCCAAAATGCTTCTAGTTTTCTAAGGTAAGGACCATGAAGATATGATTGCTCAGTAAGAGGAAGGTATTTCAAATCCCAAACAAAATATTTTGTAACTTCTATGAAAAAGTCTGAAAAATGAAAAAAGGATATTTTTATTAAAAAATGGCTTTGTTAACTTATGATCCGGTTGTAAAATTAGATATACACTGGCAAAACTTCACTCAAGGGAAAAAAGTCATCAGCTTCATTACAAGAGCTCTTCCACTGCTCTTTTGTTTCCTTAATTTTTTAGAAGGAAATAAAACCCCTGGGAATATATGAACTGGCACATCAAATTGCAGTATGGGGTAGGGGCAGCAAGTTGTGCTACTGTGTAGGAGACCCATGTTCAGAAATGACACTGAGAGCTTCAGAACCTTGCTTGAAGGACATAGCGTCTTTGTTTAAATCATGGCACAGGCGGTGGACCATAGACTTGGACTTTGTCTGGGTGTGTGCTTGACCATCCTTCCACCTTCTTCCCATGACCTGGTTTAATTGCCAAGGGAAACCAGGTGGAACTGGAGCTACATAACTTCTTAAGGCTTCCTTCTTTCCCAGACACTGTAGGAAGAAGGGCAGCAAATTATGTTCCTCATACTTCATGGGAAACAGTCTAGGTGAGCTTGTGAGAAGGAGGTCTTGCCAGAAGGAGCACTTCTGGCTAATCTTTTGTGAACTCTGGAGGACGATAGAAACGACCAGATTTTGACTCAAGAACACACTAGGTCACTGAGAAAGTACACTTCTGCAGGTACTTGGAAAGGAACAAGGATTTTATGGTGAATGTTTCTTGCTTCTGCTTCTTTTTAGTGGCCACATTACAGAACTTCTTTTTCTATTAACTACATTCAGTATAAGTGCCTAACTGAAGACCTGGCACTGTAACAAATCTGAGAAATTGAGAAGAATGCACATTTCTTCCTTTTATATCTAGTGAAGGAAGAAACAAAAAGGCAAAGACAAAAATGTAAAAAATGTGGGAGAACATAAGTTTTAAATAAGAGTAGATTCTGACTTCCAAATCTATGAAGGGAGAAGAATTTGATTCAATGGGTACCTTGATGTGTGCAACTTTATTATACCAGAATGGTTTAAACCAAAATTAATTGATCCAGAACTGAAGGCTTCCAAAGTTAAATATAACTTTTATAAGGATTTTAATTTGCCCAGGAGGCAGAAGTAATGACTGGTTTAGAGCCTGGGACCCAGTCCATTGCCAAAGCACTGTGGATAGGACTTGCATGTAAAAGATATTTTTCATAGTCACTTTTCCACTGGCAGCAAACTCCTTCCACTTTCAATTCCCCTGTTTGACACTGGTCAAACAAAGTGTAATTCAGAAGTCAATACGTACAGTACAAAGGGATCTAATTAATGAAGAGATGGCAAAAGGAACTACCAGGACTGTACATGCTTAAATAAGTAACTTCTAGTGTACGCTTAATGCTGAGATGTGTACCAAAGGATTTTTAATACCTGCTTCTGGCCAAGTATGAGTAATTTCAACCACAGTATTTCAGGGGCCCACTCCCTTCACTGTGAATTACAGGGTATAATATAACATGCTATTCCCTCTTGCTGTCTGCTTGCAATTACCTTTAATTGTTTGGGATCACTGAAGTAACACATTTAATGTGAAGCATGGTTGTTCATTTGTTATATTGCAGTGGGATAAACTAGCCCAAATGAAGACCTCTTTTTTTCTGGACAGACAAGGAAAGCACAGACTTAAAATCTACTGAGGTTGGAGGAATGCTGTCCATTGATTCCAGCATGTGCTGAACTAAAAATCCTATGGAAGTTATGCACCCAGTTTGGAAGCTTTTGCAAATCTCAGTAGGCATCTGCCTGCATCTTTAAATGTCAGATATTGTTGCAAATGTGGTCATCAGTGAACTGCCCAAGATAACATGGTAAAAACATAAGGTACCAAATCTCAGGTCCCCTGTATTGCAGCCTAGGGCTTTAACAACCTCTTCTTTAATACATGCAGATTTGCAGTACATATGTACTAATATAGCCAGGAATTTTAGATATTTTTTAAAAATCTTGATTTAAGCAGTCCTCGCTGTTGTTGGACATGAGGTATGTTAGAGTGTTTTGGTGATCAAAGCATCACGATTTCATGTAATTTTTCAGACATGGAAGGTTTGCATTGCCTTGGTAACAGGTAGCTCTCAATTGCTTTCAGCCAATTAAATGACTTCTTAATTTTCAGTTGGTTTCCATTGTTGGGTTGCTGCCAATAGTATGATTTAAAATCTGCTCCGTGACTGCACAGCTAAATGTGAAAGTAGTTGATATCACTTAAAATAAGTCTGCAAAAAGACACCCTGTGTATGCCTCTGATTAAATAATTTGAGAGGATTTTCCCTTTGGTTGTAATCAGTACAACATGAAATCTGTCGTTGGGTGGTGAGAAGGAAAGAGATGATACTGAATATTCTGTAGAAATGCTTTATGTGCTGTGTCTGGCATGCCAGTTTGTTTAGGAATATATTAGGAGGGATCTTGCTCATGTTTTGTTTTTGAATTTCAACAGTAAAACAAAATGCTATACCTGCTAGATCTGCATAACCCTGTGAGAAAGAAGAAATAGCCAGTAGCTAACATGCAATAAAACAGCGAACATGAGGCTGGCTAGTTTGCCCCCAGTAGGCTTTGCACTGTCCAAATGATCCTGAGCATCCAGGTAATGAACGTACCCAGAAGCCTTCGGTAATAGATAAGGGAAAAAACAAACGGTGTGCTCAGCTCTGGAGGTTAATGAATAGACATAGTGGCTGTTCTGCTGTGAACAGGAGATGTTTGCTCCATGTACAGGTGAGGGGCTGTGGAAGTTGAGGTTATACACCAACCGTTGTAAACTGACCTTGGCTAGCTAATTTAGTTAATTTACTTTCCCTACTGTCATACTCTTGTCAGTGGAGTGCTAGTGCGGTATGTCAATCCCATCGAGCCCCTTTCTACCCAAAATGATCTGCTGTGAGGAAGTGTGTGCAGCCCCTCGTGGTAAGATCTTGTGGGTAACTAGGCGGGGTAGGAAAGCAGCGGGCATACAAACTGTGCATGGGAATTCTATATTCCACACCATCTGTTCTGGGAGGGCGGTTTCCCCAAAACTGGTAACACTGAGAAGAAAGCAACAACAATGAAGTTTGCCTGAAATGACCATTTGCAGGATTAAACAGTGACCAGACGACTCCTGAGACATTTTTGAGAAAAGAAGGCAGGTTGAATTGTAACAGAAGAATGAAAGTTTGTAACAAAGGGGGCAGACCTTGGTGTCAGAAGTGGTACCAAATCACCACTCAAATTGAAACCAGGTTTGGTACTGCCAGAAGTCACGCCTGCAGCACCGTGACTTGCTGTCTGCACCTGATGGAGCATCCTCCCTGTTGGAGGCTGTGAGTAGCCTGCACCCAACTATTGGACTGATGGTATGGCGTGCAGCAGGTAGGTACCCACACTTGGAGTATGCATATGTGACCTTGTGGGGTGTTTTCTTGCTGGAATGAGGATGAGTGGGTTGTAGGGAGGAGCTTAGGCATGCGTAATGCTTCAGCACCCACACTCATAGAAAAGGGCATGGGTGCCCATAACCACACGTCCTGTGAGGAAGGCTTGGGACCAAGTGAGTGCTTAACTGTGTGAATACGGGGGTGGGGTGGGGGCGTGGGAGATGGGATTTTATAGTTTTCTGAGATTAATTATAGGAGGTTGTTTAGAAAATTTAAGGTGCTTACTGACATTATCGAAGTGTCCAGTATTGTGGTTTATCTGTTGTACTGCCGATACTGATATTGAACGTATAGATTACTCACTGCTGGTTATTTTTGTGTTGTCAATAAATAAAAACTCTTTCATCAAATCATGTAAGTGGAACAGCTTTTCCCCTGTCACAACTCACCTTCTAAGTATGAAGATTCAGAAATAAAATATAAATAAAAATAGAAAATAGATATTGATCTAAGATGCATACAAGCTGAATTCCAGGGAAAACACCAGTAGCACCATTCAGTTAACAAAATTCCACAAGAATAAGGGAAGAAAACAAGGAGGAAACCATAGCATTCTGTACAGCAATGATGGAAAAATCACAATCTTATTTCATATTTACAACAAACATAAATGGCTAATACATTAAAGTCCAGTCATAAAATTGGAACACAGATCTCTCTCCCTTGCACACAAAAATACCTGAATGATTAATTAGTGGTAAAAGACAAAACAGAACAGAGCCCTAGCTTTACATGAGTAATTTGTGTTTGACTGAGACTATAGACCCCACACTATAGTTGTTGTACAATGTGGTTTACACAACTTTAAAAGTTTCACATATTCAAAATATTTTCTTGGCATTCAAAGATCTTTCTCAGATTTATTTTAAAACTAATTCCAGTTCCTCTCTCATAAAGCAATTAGGGAAAACTTAAATTGTATTAGATCAATCTCAGATTAAATTATCACAGCTCCTTCTAAGTTAATTATTTATGTACTGTACCTTGTAAATTAATCAAATTAGAAGGCAGTGTATGAGAGAATTTCTTACCTTTTTTTCTGAAGTGTGGTTTTGGATATACTGTAACTCTTTTATTGTGTTAAGAACAATAAAATATGCATTGTTTTCTTTAAAAAATGCTTTGTAATCTGAATTACTTGAAATGGTCATAAAACATGAAGGATTAATTGTAGAAAGGCTTGTACCTCTATTCACATGAGATCTTATTTCCTAGCACAGAGATACACATTATATCACCAATATGCCTTAAACATTGGCCTTATGATGCTCTATTGCTCTTTATGATTTAGAATTAATTGCCTTAGATCCAGGGACCAGACTTGGAGAGATATTTAGGTATTAGAGTTGGGTTCACATCCAGCGGGTTTCACAAAAGTGCTTAATTATTTTACTTTCCTAACTTTTCTATGTTTTCTTGAAAAGTCCTGATGAATACTTCTCTGCAGCTTTAAAGATGTAGATATTAATAAGTATATTAGAAAGCTTAAATACTTTTTCTGCAATGTATATCCACAGTTCAACTTTGGTTGGCCCTATTCAATTTTGTATACTATAGACTTTTACAAAACAATAAATAAAAGAAGGAATATTTTGGATAACAAGTGTCCTAGAACAAAAAGGAATAATTTGTTACCTAAATTATCTTAAAATAGACAAATCCATAAAATGACATTCACAGTTTTGTTTTTTAATTTATACACTTTTGCTCACACCTCAGAAATATGTAGATGCTGCTGTTCTGATTTGGCAAAGCACTTAAGCACGTTTAACCTTCAGGGTGCTCTTTGAGATACAAGTGCATGCACTAATAATTGGATTAGAGGATAATGCCTTCAGAAGTAAACTTATAGCATAATCAGCTGAATCAGGAATTAAAGCCAGACCAACTTTTAATGATTAGAGAGCAGGTCTACTCTCCTATATCTTTCCCAAAGACTGCCCCTGTAAAGGTGCTCAGGACAAACCCACCTTATCAGCATCTCTGTGTTGGGCCACTGAAATTATTCCAGGGGGCTTTGAGCACATCCGCGTCAAACTTGGGATAATATATCCTTGACGTTGTCATTTATCCCTTATGTCATATCTGGCAAAGTGCCTCTAGCTTGTGTCTTCCCTTCAACTTGTCTGCAGTACTCAGACAAACGACCCAGCCTGGGACACTGCCTGAGATACACTGTATGTTTAGACTGATAAGGAAGGCTCAAGGAGAAGGAAAGATAAGCCTAGGGGACCTTGGTGTTCTCTAGAGGCTGTTTTATCCCCAAGTCTGGCAAGCCATAGGCACTATCTACTTCTTTGGAGTGTATAACAGAGGAATCCTCAAGACGACTGCCAGACCTGGGTTTGCTGGCAATGCCTGCCATTGTATCACTGCTGAGCGACCTCTTTCATAGAGGACTTATACCTAGGTCAGGCCTGGAATAAATACTGCTCAAAAGCGCTAAATACCAGGTGGCTAGAAACGAGTTCCTGTTTGGGCTTTTGTGTCCATGTTTCAAGATAGGGAAAGGGACTGACCTTGCATGGACTTTCCCCAAGACACTGAGAGACGGGACAAGGCAAATGCCGCTCAGATTATTCATAGCATTTGGCCAGCTGCATGGGAACAAGGTGCCATGTGGGAGAGCAAGGGCAAACCTGATGGATCTCAAGGGAGCTCAAGCTCGAGCTTGTGAGGCATCGGGCTGGATCACATCAGTGCCACTCTGCTTGGCACCAACAGGGTGGGGACTGTCCCTGGGATTGTCTGTGGTACTGCATATGGCCTTTCCTAATCAGAGTCCTGGCTGGCAGTCCTCTGTGAGGAGACCACCTCTGAGCTGACTGTGCTATGGCATTACACAAGGGGAGAGAGTGTGGGAGGTCTGGTGCTGGGAGGTGTTTGGACTGCCTTGTGGGAGAGGTTTTGGGAGACTGAGGCAGCTGAAAGCAGTGGTCCAGGTCTTCTGGAGCACCTGCGGTTGTCCACAAAGGGTACCCTAACGATCCTCTCTTCATGGGCTTCTCCATTGGTTTCCCAGCTCAGATGCTTTTCTAGCACCCTGGGCTTGCTCCTGAGGCAGGAGAGAAAGGAGAGGTGACTTGAGGGCAATGCTGCACATGCTGTAAGAGCCTAGACCACTTGCAGCCATCCTGCGTTTTCTCTCATGTAATTTGTCCATGTGTGTTTATGGTAACAAGTCAGCAAAGAACCTGCATGGACAAGACCTGCTGGAAAGGGCTAAATCTCTGGGATGTGACTGGCTAAGACTGATGTCCTGTCATCAGTAATAGCACACCTGCAGAGTGCAGCACCTCAGAAGTGGTCCATTGCTTTTCATAGATGAATAGGAAAAAATTCCAGACTTTCAGTCCTTACAGGCTAATCCATTCAGAATTCATTTACACTGTCATTATAGACTTGTTGTCAGTCAGAATCTGGGGTCTAGAGGGATTAATTCTGTACAGAAGAGGGAATGTTTGGTGAAGTCAAGTATTGCGTGCAGCTCTGCACTTTACAAAGAGCAGACACGGAATCCTGCTTCCTGCTGTGTTCAGACAAAAAAAAAACCTGTTTACATGCTTACACGTTCAAGTCTTTGCAAACAATTTGGTTCAAAAGCTTTCTCTCTCTTATTTTGCTTGATGTGAGTGCAGCCCAAGGTTTCTTGTTGCCTCTCTGCTGTCTCCGTTAGCTCTCGCACTGACTGATGCATACAGGGAAATCTCTCTACTCGGATAAACCCTTCATGGGTCTCTATTTTGGATTTTGGCTGTTATTGTGGCAGCTAATTAGAGCAGACTCAGCCCTGTGTAAAAAGTTTTATAGTAGAAACAATGCAGATTTCAAAAGGAGGAAAGTGAGCAGGAGGGTTAGGAGAAGGAAGAGGATGGTCTGACACCTACGACCATCCTACACTGATGCTTATTTGTCCTGTTTTGAACTGCCTCAGAAGCTACTTGGTTCTAGAAAAGGAACTTATTTTTATCTTTTTTTTAACAGTCAAAAGTAAGATTGGCTGTTACACTTACCAATTCCAGTGCTGTTTATCTCAAGCTGTAATGTTACCTCATATTCTATAAACACATTTCTTCATCATTGTTTTTTCTTTTGCTCTCATCTCTGTTAATCAGCTGCTCCTTATGTAACATATACTGTAATGAAAATACATGACACAGGCTACTGCAAGCAACAGATCATGAACCCTTTTGGACCACTCATCTTGCACTTGCCAGTCAAGAAGTATTTTGCTTAAATAATGTGCATTGTGTTCATTCTCCCTTCAATTAGAGTAACCAGGTAAGGTAATTGGGCACCTAGCAAATGTCACAGCTGCAGGCAGTAATCATAGCTCCAGCACCTGCTCCCATGGCAACTGATGTGTTTACATTCACAAAAGTACACAACATTTTCTTCCTTCTACACTGTAGAGAAAAGAAAGGTTTTAGAGCTACAACAAAAGAGAGGGATTTACAAACATAAATGTTTAAGCAAGTGGTTGGGAGAAACAGTGTTTGTTCTTTGGAGTGAAAACTTAGAGGATAATGGGCTGTTATCAGACAACAATTAAGCATCTTCACCTCCTGAACTCAGCGTGCAGTAGGCAGCTCTCAGAAGCAGATCTCAACCGCTTTAAACTAAACTCCCCAAGAGAAAGAGGAGGCAGGAGGGATTCCAGAAGTTAGTGCTCCAGCACTGTTTCTGCAGATGTGGCACCAGTGCAGCTTCGGAGGCACCATGTTTATAGAATGCTTTGCAATGAGTATTTTTTTAGAAGTTACAAAATATTCCTTCAAAGATACTGTGGAAAAAATGTCATCGCTACCGGTTTTGCCTGAGAGGCTGTGTTAGGGTTGAGATATGTCTGCTGCATCTACTCGTGTGTTGCCAAGTGGCAGAAAGAGGGGTGGGTGGAAGTTTAGGGCCTGAGCCATGTGTGTACAGGGAAATTACAGGACCTTTTATCTCTCCTTGCCTTCCCAAGAACTCAGCATCCTCTACTTCTCCTGCGGTAGATCCAAGCCAGCCAATACATAAGCACTACTTTCTTTTTCCTGCCCACACATACTCTAAATTTAAACAGAAGAGTGACCTGACCATGCGGGGAACTTAGGGCAAAGGTATGTGTGATCATGTGGGTGGATTAGGAAAAACAAGTACAAAACAAGCACAGCTGAAATTGCAGAAAAACCGGTTAGATGTAGCAGAGTTGACCTTGCTTAAATTCTCAGGAGGAAACTGTGGGCATAAGAGAGCCTTAAGCTCTAGAAATAGTTCTGTCAGGTTCTTTAAAAATATGATGCTCCAAATAAGCGTCTCACGAAAACATAAACAAGCATTAAGAAATACCAGTCCTGGATTTATTAGACTTGTCTTTTCATTCTGGGAGCTGTTCATCCTAATGAACACTTTATTCTCTGGACTGTGGCTCTTGGTTGACTCAGAACAGACACCACTCTTTAGAGCAACATACCTTGAACAAATAATTTATAAACACTTCCTCATCCACAAATGTCTATACTGATGAAATAAGCAGTTAAGACACTTCCAACATCGTGTAATGAGCTGTGAATCCTCAAAGGAAAAATTGAAACAGTGCAGCTTAAGTTGAACACATCTTCTCCTCATTACCATGCATTGCTTAAGCTTGGAGAATTACATATTTGACAGTTGGACTAAATTTGGCAGTTCTGAACCAGGACAGGTGACTGAAATAAAGCTCATAGTCTGCTTATGGCTACAGGTTACCCCAGAGTTATAAAAGATGCAGACCTGTTACGATTTCGAAGTTCTGCATCCTCACCTAATAAAGGAGGAAGAAATGATATGTCCTTTCCATGTATCTACCTGGTAGCAAGATTATGAGGGAAGATGATAAAATGTCTTGGTTTAAGACTGTGATTTATGATTTAAGCCATGGTATTGCAATGAGATCACCTCAATGCATATGCAAATTCACTTATGCCAGTGTGTCTGTGCTGGGGCATTGGGCTCTGTCTGCAGAGATTTCATTGCCAGACTGTGTTTTAAATTTTCTGATTTGTTTGTTCAGATAAAAAGTTCTATTATGGCCAAACAGATGGAGTACTTCAATAGGATTAATCACATCAGGATTTTACTCTGCAGAAATCAATCCGGGCTATGCCACTGGTCTTCTAAGTGACCTGGTGCACGCTTTTTTGCTTCTCTGCCTCTTTCTCAGTTTCCCCATGTGTGAAATGCTACTAGTCTAGTTAGTACTGTTTAAGAAAACTATGTGCACTGTAAAAGTGTTTGACTTTTTTGCCCAAATCATCTGTAATTTTGAGATTATCATGATAAAAATTAGGCTCATTTTTAGATTTAATTTCTGCTATCAAAGGTGCTTTGCTGCAACCCTTTAGAAGAGCTGTGACAGACTCCGCTTAGTGATTGCTCATAAAACATCTGTTAAATAGAAGTAACATTAAATGAAAATTTTAGATGTGCTACCCCATGTAAAGGTAATAAAAGATGTTAATGTATCTATCAAAAGATTTCTTTTATGTTTTAATTACTTTGTAAAAAGAATATTCTGGTGCAGTTTTTTAAAAGAAACATTCACTTTGAGCAGATTCAGTTATTTCTGCTCACTTGAAATAGACTATTTCAGTGCAGTCTCGGAGGGAATAATGTCACTGCACAAAGAGGTATGAAAGCGTTTTATGTTATTAAGGGGGACTGAATCTGTTACCTTATTTAGGCACAGACTTAAGATGGGCCAAAAAAATTTTCTTATTATTCCTTGATACATGGTGGACATTAGAGTAATCTGAAAAAAGGCTCTAGAAACTACATTCTAACAGAATAGTTTGCTCCATCAAAATTTAAACACTTTGCGAATGGTATGGCTTTACCAGTTTCATTTTGGAACAGAAAAATTGTGATAATTTAAAAAAGTCTTCCAACATTTTCTAGATAAAATTTATATATAATTTCCTTATAATTTCTTTTCCAAAGAAAAGTATGCTAAAGCAAATAATCAAAGTTTTAAAAAGTCAACAATGGAAAATGTTGCTTGACAATGCATTTTCTTGTTTTGAATATCAGTTTTGAATGAATAGTATGTCACATTTGAAAATGTTCTGTGAAGAAAAAAAACTTCTGCCCAAATGATTTATGGCTTATTCTTCAATTTGTTAGCCACTTAAGGTAGTGTAATACAGGCTCCAGAAATAAAAGATAGTAGAGCCATTTGCCTTTTGGTATCCATTTAGAGATAATTTTTATATAAGCTACCAAAATCTGAAAAAAGTTGTTTGGAAGCATTCAGTCCTGTAAGTCGTATGAGAAGATGATCTTTCTGTACCTCTATTTTGAGGAGTACAGTCTCTGCCGGACCAGGGGTGCATGCTGAAGCATGCTGCACAACACACACTGAAGCTTCCACAAGATGATCGAATGAAGCATGAAGCAGATCAGTGAAAAAAAATGTTTCTAGTGCAGCTCTTCTATCAGAACTTCATTTATTGAAATTCACACTGGATTTTTGTGACTTTTCAGGATCTCCTTTTTCATGATATGCATTGTTTGTAAATCTGTGTCAACATAAAGCACCACTCTGGGAGAGGAACCCCAGAAGAAAAATCAAAAGCATGAACCCAGTAACACTTGCAGAAGTGTCTTGCCAACCATATAAACCCAGCCTTTTTCCTTCCAGCCTGAGTTGTTACTCTAAGCATATTGAATCAAACAGGACACTTGTGTCATTCCTGAGTCAGATTAGTAATACAGACAGCTCAACGATTGATGCATACCTAATTATGTAGTAATTGAATCATGCATCGATATCCTGTGATATTAGTGCTCAGTATAATCCCAGTCAACATCATTCTAATAATTTAAGTGCCGAAAGTATAGCTACTAAGAAAGCAATACAGTTTCACTATTGAGACTCTGCTCAATATTCTCATGAACAAGTTTCTGCTTTAAACAGATCAAGGAAGGGGCAGAAGCTCTGACCCTGGCCGGCACTTGGGTAAGGGCACCGGCCTGAAGACCCTGCCTGCCTGCTGCCCTTCCCACAGAGGGCACCCTTGGATGCAGAAATCCCCTCCTGGCCCTGACATGCTCAGGAAGGTGAAAGGATGGTTTATTTAAGGTAAAGAGAAAAAAAAAAAGAAAAAAAAATTCTTTCCCCTTCCTCTAGAAGCTGCAGCCTGAACATTTATTTTTGCTTGTGTGAGATTTGAAGGTCTTACCAATAGTTTAGCAATATTACTGGAGGCAGGCTAATGGGATTCAAGTTTAATTAAGGACTGTTTTTGATTTGGTTTGTTTATTACCACTTCAAAAAAAAAAGTGTAAACCAGTCATCTATCAAACATGTTCCTATTGGAAGTGACATTTGCCCTACGTCTGGAAAAGACAAAGGACTTTGTAATCCCAAACTGTGGCTTGCTGGAAATGCTGCTGGAAATGACCTTTCCAATGCTTTGTACCTCTGCTACATCCTGAAGTTTTGTTCCTTTTCTTACCTTGAAAGGCTGTTCCATCTCAGGACAAGTCAGTGTACATCTCTGCTAAGGTCATAAACCTGTGGGCCTGTTTCATAGCTCCCCTTTTGACCTTTTGCTGTAAGCTTGCCTTGGAACTGTGTACAATAAGACCAATAAGACCTCCATAAGGCTCAGGAGACCGTAAGCGAGTGGAAAATATTGTTTAGACAAACAGGGAGAGATGGCCAAGGACATAGCAGCTGTGTTGGGTGGCTCTGTCTCTGTTGAAGGGCCTCAGCAGACCCCGAGTCGCAGCTGGGTTGCTCTGCCCATAGCCCGATGTACACTGCTTGGGGACCTCCAGCAGCGACAACCCCTCAGGGCACTGCCAGAAAAGTCTTTTTGTCACTCATCCAGTTATCGGGAATTTGTTACTGGCAATCTACTCTTTGTCACAGCTCTGAAGCATGAGATAAGGCAATATTGTCACGGCCTGTAATTTTCCCAGTAAGCGCCCCAAACTGGTTGGTGGAGGAGAAGAAGGGGGGATGCCTGCACAGCCACTGGGGGGGTGATTGTGCCAGGTAGCAGCCGAGTGTCAGGGACACACAAGTGCGCTGTGAGCACCCAGCTTTGAGGAGCGCCATTACTCAGTAGATTTGGACCTTAGCCATGGTGTCAGGCTGCTGGGTCCTGAGGGCTAGGACACAAAGCTAGCTATTTTCCTGCCTGAGGAGGTCCTTTTGCTGTGCAGGGGGGCTCAGGCAGCTTCTTGCTCACCAGCATGTAGCTTGGCCTCTGGTTATGGTTGTGTATGTAGCAAGGGAGCAGCACGAGTGTCCTTTCTGATGGGGTAGTCACTTGCTGGCAAGGTCATGAGAATACCCCAGTACACAAGAAGGCTAGGCATGCTCTGCTGATGAGTTCTCAAAGGGGCTCATCATATACTGGGCTGCAGAAGGGTGGAATAAGGGCCTGAGGTGTACCTTCCATTACATTGCTTTATGGAGCATCTGCCAGTGGAGCTGGGTCACTGGTGCTCACGCTGGTAGAGGACATGACAGAATCAGTATTTACTAAGTTTCTGCAACATACCCAAGTCTATTATATTACAAACAATATTCTTTCAACTGCTGTTGTTGAGATGGGATGAGACATAACAAGTGTCACACTTTTTAAGAAATTGAGAGAATCGGGATTTTAAGATAGCATGAGACTATTTCTCACTACACCCTTCATCTGACACTATATATTCTTGCTCATACAAACATTCTTTTCATATCCAGCTTTTTAGCTAATTTCAACCTTTTAATGATGCTTACATTCCTGGGTAATCAATGTATCTTTTGAGACACTGAAAGTTAAGGGTTTAGTGAAATTTCAGCTTAAAAGGGTTTCACGTATTGAAATAAAAATGTTAATTCATTTAAAAGGTAATGTGTACTAGACAATTAAGTTGGGGTCTTTTCTGCTTAGATGGCTATGTGTTTTCTGTAGAAGTTAGATTTACAGTCAGCAGCCTTTCAGCAAATGCATTGTCATGAGCCTGAGCACACACAAAATGTTTGTTTTCATGTTCTAGCTACTTAAATATATCTTCATAGATTCTAATGCTATTCAGTTACTCAAAACATTTTTGTCTTCGTCATCATCACTGTCCTTAAAGAACCTAAAAATTAGAGCTGGAGAATCCTCACTGTAAAAATAAAAGTAACTTTAGCAACTAGTGAGCACTTTAAATGCTTACAATGTCAGGGAGAAGAGATAACCCACTTGTAAGGATGTGTCTCCATGTTCCATACACTAATGCTGATAGAAAACAATATTTCTGGTCATTCTGAACTTCTTGTGGCAAATGAGTAAAAATGATTGCATATTTTAAAATACAATCTTCAGGATAAAGTGGAAATTCAGCTACGGTTCACTTTGCCTTACGTAGCATATCAAACTGGCAATTAACAAGAAGAAAATATTACTTTTCCTTTTTCTTTAAATCACATAGGTGTTTCTTAAAGTTAACATTTACATTATCAGCTGTAAATGATGCTAGATTGTTGATTTTCCAGCCATTTGTACTTTTTTCACTTTCAGATAGCCCTAATGCAGATTAACTCCCATGTTATAGGTAATCAAGCAGATAATGGATTTTTCTACTTTCAACTATATAGTAACAAAAAAATGTCTTGGGAACATTTTGAAATCTTTATGCTTTGAAGCATCAGAAGGCACAAGAAAGGCTCTTTGTATCCAATCTTTTTTTTTTTTTTTTTTTTTTTTTAATTGTAACAGGAGCTAGTGTGTTATTGGAAAAACATGAAGGTTTTTGTCTTACTGGAGTGTATCACCTCAGCTGAGGGTGCATTTCAGAAAACAGAACTATTTAATTTGCTGTCAAAGTGTCCTATATGAGAATTATATACTATTTTTTTTTTCTCCTGCAGAAACCAATGTATTTTCTGTATGTCCACAGTTGTTAGCAAAAAGAAGTCTTAAGATTTTTGTTCCTAGAAATAATGTTAACATTAATTTATGAGATGCCCTGTTTGCAACCTAACATTTGACAATCCACAAGAATTGAAATACTTTCTCTGCATACAATATAGTCTTATGGTAAAGTTTTTGCAAACTTTGGTGCTCTGGCCAAAACCACTTTTCCATTTGCTCCAGAAGGTAGTGATGCCTTGTTTTTTTAGAAAAACTGTCTTGGCTTACTGACTAATTATTAACATTGCAATTGCTTTGATATTCATGATCCATAAAAGCACAAATTTGAACTGATAAAGCAGGACCTGCCTGGGGGAATAACAAGAACTGCCTGAAATTCCTCCTGCAGGGCTCTGGAAACAAACAAATACTTAATTATGAAAGTGGTTGGGAGTTCAGTCAATCACCTAGTTTTAAGCTGGTCCATTGCCACAAACCAGTCCATTGCCACATCTATGCAGGTGACTACTTGGGATTTCCTAGACCACCCAGGGAATGAACAAATTAAGTGCCTTGGACGTACACACAGGCACAGCACTCATACCCAGCTACACCACAATTATAACTATGGGGCAGACCTGAATGTCATAATTGTATCTCACTTCTAACTGGAATCCCATAGCTCTTGCCACAAAGTCACTGTTGGATTCCTGCTTAGGGGTGAAAAGAAATTTCCAAAGTCTGTTCTTTTCTGGAAGTGTGTGGTAACTCTTGTTGTCTTTAGTGGGAGGTAGTAGAAAACACACCCACCTAGGATGTCTTTACTCAAGTCATGGGGATAACTCGCACTGTCAAGAAGGGGACTGCACCCTGCCTGAGATCAGGGTGACTGGGGGAGAAAAGATCTCCAACAGGTTAGTTGCTCTTTGAGTCAAGTGCTGCCCACTTGCTTAGCGCCAGCATTTTAGAAACAGTTCCAGACAAATATAAATGACCAAGCTAATGTCCTGCAGGCAGAGGTTTATTTGAACTTTCATCTCTTAATCTATATAACATGCTTTAAATCTCACTGCAGGCTATTAGTAGACATGGGGATGTCACTTAAAATAGAATAAACCAAAACTGGCTGGCTTAAGGAAACAGTTGTTTTTGCAGAGAAGGCTGGGACTGATTGGCTTTGGCACTGATCACCTTCCCTGTGGTCAAAAATAATCCCTAAAAGGAAGGGCACATGGACGTGGGAAACGTAGGAGCTTATCTTGGATCTGCTGCTACTGTATCTATTGAAAGGATGTGGAAAATTATCAGCCAGCCACCCTGAATTTACTTATACTTAGAAGGATAAAAATGGAGGATAAAAATGAGGATAAAAATGAGGAGAAAACATCACTGTTTCTCAAGAAGTAGCAGAATATTTGTGCTCTTCCATGAGCAAAATGAAAATGTGTGAGAGATCTTCATGATGATTTAAACTGATCACTGTTAACCTTGTGCTTCCTTAGCAGTTTACTGTCCCTTTTTCTCCAGCTCTTCTTTGTAGACTTTGGACTGTCAGGGACAGGAATCAGCTTCAATATGTTAAGTTCTCAGTCCTGTGACACCTGAGCAGGGCTGTAGGTATGCATCACAAACACAGACAAAAAAAACCAGTAGTCTGCTACTTTCTTACAAGTATAACAAAAAGTGCCCCATCTCTGAGCAGTCAGAATAGTTCACCAGTTCTCCAAGTGGATACAAAGCACACACAAAGTGAAGACATTTAGAAAGAAGGTCAGAGGCCTCCCAGTGCCTATGAGGTGTTAGTGAGAAGACGAAGCCAGGGTCCTTAAGGTGCTGCACAGTGGGAGAACAGAGGAAGCAGAGGAGGCTCTGGCTAGAAATAAGGAAAATTTTTTCATTGTGAGGATAGTTAACCACAGGAACAGGTTGCCCAGGGAGCTTGTGGGAACCCTGTCCTTGAAGGTTTTCAGGATACCATTTTACAACTGTAGTTGATGGCTATGCTCTAAGTTCAATGCTGCTTTCTGCAGAAAATTGTTTGTACTTTAGCTTCACTTTTTTGCATTTCCTCTCTGCTTTTTGTGTTCTTGTTCCAGTTTTTGGTTGGAAATCCCAGCCTTGTTGCATTGCTATTACAGAGCTGAATTTGCCTTGTGTTTATAAGAAAACTCTATGATGTATGCACAATCACAGCCAGATTGATCAGAAATATGAACAAATCTGTCACCAAATTTACACTTTCCTGGATTCTTTTTTAATGCCTTGAGAAATACTTTCTATCATAATGAGATGAAATCACTGTGTGAGGGATTGTGTCTTCGTGTGCGATGCAAGTGAAAGGCTACATGACTTGTTGTGATTGTCGGAGTGGAAGCACTGGGGCTGTTCAGAGCTCCTACAATACTTAAAAAAGCTGTTGTTGCTCTACTTTACATCAGAAAAATGTCCCTGTTACTGGTGCCGTGAACAAAATGGGGCATAAAAGCGGCCATTTGGCACTGACTGAGTATGAAGGCCATCTCTGACTTGCTTTTCCTAGCTCAGAAAGACACTTCTGACTCGAAGTTGCTCATATTAAGCATAGCTACTTTCCAGTTGGTCCCTTGGCTTTTATTATCCATTACTTCAGCCCTAATAGTTCTTGCCTTCCTTTTATTTTGAGAGACTGCATTGCTTGGATACTAATACTGTATTTCTTTTGAATTTAATCTGCCAAAATGGAACAAAGCTGATTTTTTGAGTACACTTTCTTTCTCAGGCCAAGGACATTAAGCCTTTACAGCAAGCTGTATAGGTTACAAACATTTTAGGGATTGTAACTTTGTTATGGGGAAGGGACATAAAACAGTCAGGTTTGAAATATTTACAGCTGAAGGGAGTGTAGAATGGGTAATCACCTTTCTGCCAGTATTGGGTGCAAGATCAAATTATAGAGATGTTAATGGGACCCTTTATGGTGCTAGAAAATTTCCTGCCACATTCTAAAGCAGGACTTTGCCTTCCTTCATGGCAGACTTCTTCCATCTTTGTGTTCTTTCACATTTCCAAAGTGTAAATGACTTATGGATGACCAAACAAATTCTGAGTTAAATTACATCCAGTGCTGCACTGAGGCATATTACTCAATGCTTTCTATCTGTCACCTTTGAATTTATAGCAACTGTTTCTAACCATTTAGGGGCTGAAACTTTCTGTTCTTGGCATGTTTCTTAGAGGTTTTCTAGAGAGTTTGATCACAAAAGATTTGTTTGCTTTTAAGAATGAAAAGTAGAAGTAGGTTGTTTTTCCCAATTATTTTGAACAGCAGTGGTGCTTCAAGTATTAAGATAAGAAATGTAAAGTTTAACAGGGTCAAACTAAGCAGCTTCTTTCATTCTCACTATGCAAATCCATCCAAAGTTGTGGATAATCACCACTTGCAGAGATATAACACAACTGTATTATATGTATTTCTTGATTTTGCTTAGTCTATTGAACCATCTTTTAATTCTCTCACCTGAATAACGGCAAAATGGATTTTCCTTTTACACTACCTGTTTTTCCTTATCAGAATAATTTTTACCTTAAGGAAGGAGCATTGTGTGGAAGACAAGGAGAAAATGTTTTATTCTCATGTAATGAATATAACATTTGTAATATCTGTGATATTTAAATCAAGTCAAAGTTTTCCAGAATAAGTGTACTTATCCTTACACTTATAGTTTGGGTTCAGGTTTTATGTATTATTTGCTCAAATGCTTCTGGAAACTAAACATACAGATGAGCCAGACTAGGCAGAACAGTCCTTGAAAAATATGTAGACATCAATTCTCTATGATAAGCAAATTTTACATTTATTGGAATCATCTGTCATTATTATTGTTGTTAATGAAACACCCAGATCGCATTAAGTCTTCAAAGTAGTCATTTAATATATTGTATAGCATTTCATTATTACAAAACTGTTCAGACCTTCTGAGATAACTGGTAGATAATCAGTAGGTATGAGACCAAGAGGAAGATGGCAGATGTTTTGCTTTGCTTTGTTTTTCTGAATCAATTAATGAATCAAGATGATTTTGCATGGACAAAGAAGTGGCCTTGACCAATAAAACCCATTTAATATCTCTGTCCCTTCTATGTGTGCCACCTATCTGGAATTGATTTATAAGTAGAGCTTGCAGAGAGCTGTTGCTAGGGGACAGAGCTTTCGTAGGTACCTATTAAAGCAATATTCCTGAAGAAAAGTAATTTAGATGTATTTCAAGTGCTGCCTGCACAAAATATTTAATCAAGCCCCAATAAGTTATAAAAGGGAACAAACATAACCATCTATATGAGTAACAGCCCTTATGCCAAAAAGAAAAAAAGGAGCACAGGTTGGACTCTCTGGTCTAGATGCTACTCCTTTGTACCCTGGCAGATAACGTGGGTGATTTTTTTCATTTCATTAAGTTCCTCCCAATTTATACCCCATAACCAAGATCAGAATACTTGGAATGAATTTGACCTAACATATACGTTCATCTACTTGCACATAACAGAATAAATTCAATGTTAGCTAAACTGCCTAATACCCAGGGTAATCACCTCTTCTAGTGCCCCAAGTAGTTAAATTCTATCTCAGTTGTTGCCCTGGAGAAGAGTCTGCCCTACTGAGAGGAAGAACCCCTGCGATGGGACTGTGCTTTTATAACTGTTTAGGTCCCCGAGCTCTTTAGTTCCTCTCCCTTTTTTTTTTTTTTTTTTTTCTTCTCCTTCTTTTAAACTGTTCCTTGTATATAAATGTATCTGAAATGTTCCTTTTGTATAGCTTAGCTTTCTGGTATATCACTTCCAAAAAATTGTGGATAGATGACTCTGAAAACTCCTCAAATTCTCTTCCCTCCCTGTTTCTAAAAGCTTAGTTTTGCAGGACTTAAAAGTTTGTTACTTTCTTTCTTTCTTAAAACATAGATTTCATTGATGAGACTGTTTTTCCACGAATGTGCTCAGAATTTATGGCTTTTGCCACAATTAGCACTGCATTGAGAACAACCTGTTCTCCTTGGCTAGATGACCGTCAAATTGATGTGAAAATGCTCCCCCTTGATCGGATGAATGTATATGACCACATCAATCATTCCCTGTTTTCTTAAGTGGTTTGAATGAGTATGTGACCAACATTTGTTATGATTCTTCCTCTCTTATTTTGGTACATAATCAGGACAGATTAGATTAAGCCAGCTCTGGGAAGCTGTATTTTCAGCTAACGGTTGGACAAAGCAAAGCTAGTGACTCTAGGCAGCTCAATGTGGCATTCAAACCCCAGAATAATAAAAAAATACTGGCAGAGGCTGCAATGAAGTCTGCATTGCATTTATAATACATAACAAAATCTGTGTCAGCAAAGGTTTTGTAGAGGGCAAGTGAAATTTATCACGGATTATTTGTTGTGTGATACTGCAAGAATAAGTAAAGTCCCCAGATGATTTCAGGATCTTATTTTCTTAGGCTGCCTTGCTATGCACATGCACAGGCAGTTCCCTCCCTGCATGGTCTTAACTATAAAGAAAAATCAAAAGATAAAAGTGGGAAAGTGCTTTCTAATAAAACTCACAAAGCAGACCTTTAGCAGAGCTAAAAATTGGACCCGAACTTCTTACGTCTTAGTTCAATGCTTTAACTGTCGTCTCCAGAACAGTGAATGTGCACAACTAATTATTGCTAATTTATTTTTGATGTGCTGTCTGGCTGTACTACACAGACATGCCCTGCTGGAATCTACTCTGAAGCATAAAATGTGTCTGTTTGTTCTGCTTATGGAGAAAGGGAAAAAAATGTAATATTGAAAATGAAATTGAATTCTTGATTTCATCTTTACCTTCTCAGGGGCTTTTTTTTGTCAGAGACTTTTTTCCCACCAAATTTTAAATTATATGTTTTAAAGACATGTTTTTTTTCAGGCAGGCATCTTTATAACAGCTTTGTGGGATAACGTAACTTACAGAAGCTAAAAGAAAAGTAAAAATTAAGAAATATCTTTGGGAAATGGTTATATAGACTTCATTTAAAGACTTAATGGTACTTTTCAGAAAGAGCTGAGTATAACTCTAAATTTCTCTGCTAAGACATAGGGAGCATGGTATTGTACATTGCGCATGATTGCTGCCATTTCCCATCAGTAACTTTCAATATCTAATGCAAATCTTTTCATAACACTTGCAGGGAAAATGGTCTGGTATAGACCCATATTGCCAATATATGGATCAATGGATTTAGATAGTTATAGCCATAGCAGAGGGAGGCAGTGGACTCTTGTTAATGTCTGACATGTATGTGGCACCTGCCTGCCTTCCCCTACTGCCTGAAGGCCTGTTGCCCCTTTACAACCTGAGGGCATAAAGCAGTGCCCACTGAGGACAGCGGGAAGATGTCAGTGTTTATTTCTGTGACCAGGTCTTTCCAGCAATAGCCAGAATGTCGCTGCCATGGGAAAACCCTTGTGGAGATGAAGGAAGTGGGAGGTAGAGGGGTAGGGGGAGAAGAACGAAAACTCAGAATCACTGTTAAAGTTGTCAGAGGGTATACAGTGGGTGCAGAATAGCTTAGAATCATAGAATCCTTCAGGTTGGAAAAGACCTTTAAGATCATTCAGTCCAACCATTAACCTAACACTACCAAGTCCACCACTAAACCAATTAAGGGTAGAGTAATAATTAATTTCATGTTTCCTGGCTTGGTGGCTGGATTATTTTTTAATGAAAGTAAAACTTCCATTAAGGTTGGAAAGCACCTTGATTATCATCAGTCCAACTGTCAACCCAACACCACCATGCCTACTAAACCATGTCAAAAAACATGGAACAAGCATAAAAGCATGGAACAAGTAAAACCTACACATTGGGCCCCTGGTTTCTATTTTCACAACTTCCACCACACTGTCAGGGTGCCCTGTAGCCTGCCTTGCTCTATGAGGCTCTCAGGACATGAAGAAGCACAGGGTCTACAAATAGCTGTTCAGAGTAAGAGGTTACTCACGGACTTTTTACCAGCTGCTCTGTCACCTCATCATCATAAGTGACACTCTCCCCAGCCCTGTTCATGGAGCTGCTCAAATAAGCATTCCTAGCCATCTGGGTAAGGAAATGTCTGCTATTTAAACTGATGAAACCAAGATGGTTCATAAATAAGGATGAATACAAAGGAATTACACAAGCATATAGGGATAAAATAGAAAACTTAAACACTAAATGAGTTCCAAGTAGCAAGGGACATGACAAGCAACAAAAGTTTCAGTGAATACATTAGAAACAAGATGGAAAATGAGAAAAGAGATTGAACAAGAGGTTCTACAGAGAAAACAGAATTGTTTGCTTTCATCAGAGAAAGCAGAATTGTTTGCTTTCATCTTCATGGAAAATGTAGTTTGTGCTGGATACTTTAACAAATTAATTTTAACAAGCTTTTTGGAATGCAGGCTGGAGTAGAGAAGAGAACAGTTCAGGGAATATTTATGTAAGATTGGTACATTCAAGTTCTCAGAGTTTGATGAAATTCACCCCAAGAAATGAGGCAAAGTCATCTCTGAATGATTAGTGGTTATCTCTGGGAAGCTGTGAACAGGAGAGATCCTAGAAGACTAGAGGAAAACAAACCTTTTTTTTTTTTTTTTTTTTTTTTAAGAGGAGCCGGGGAATTATAGATCAAGCAGTCTGCTTTCAGTTCCTGGAAATAATATGGAACAAATTATTGAAGTAATTGGAAGTACCTACAAAATGTAAAGGTTGTAAAAACAGCCAACAGGGAACTGTCAAGAACAGAACAGACCAAATTTATCTGATTACCTTCTTTGAGAAGGGTGGCAGCCTAGTGTAGAAAGGAAAAGCAGTAGATATAGGTGTAAATTAACCCTCATAAAGTTTTTAGATGTTTTTCCAACATTAGGATCTCGTACATTGAGGAAATATATCATGCATATAATTGCCTTCAGGTAGGTATATAACTAGTTGAAAACTTGATTATCAATGGATCAACATCAAACATGGAGGACATCCTGAGTAAATTCCCTTAAGAACCTGTGTTTGGTCAGATTCTGCTTGGTATCTTCATGAAGAATGTGCATAATAGAATGGAGACTATACCTTTTCATTTATGGCTTGTATGAAGCTGAAAGGAGTTTGAAGTATTTTGGGAAAAAAGCTAAAAATGTTACCAGCTCTTTGGAAGGTTGGTCAGAAAACCAAAAGGTTGCATTTAAGTTATTTATGAACAAGTTCTGTACCCAAGAAAAAAGAAAGCAAATGGAAATTTGAAACTGGGTATTTTTCCATAAAGAAAGCAAGCAGTACAGTGGAAAAAGACATAGTCGGAAAGTAGTTTTTATTTCGGATACATAAGGCAGAAGTTTGTACACAAAATATCTAGTTACATTGCTCACTTAACTCCAGAGAAGCCTTGGAAGGTATATTGTCTCTATTCTGGGAACTGCATTTTTAAGGTGAAGACAAAGTAAAGAGAATCCAGAAGTGTGAATGATGAAGGATTTAGAAAGCATGAGCTGTGAGGGAACTGGCTTGCTGAGAGGTGGTTGAGGGTGACTTGATTATATGTAGTTACAATATTGATGATCACCAATTGTTTTCCAAGGCCAGGAGGAATCAATTTGTTTTTTAGCACAGACAATTTTGTGTGAAAAAGATTAGAAAACTTGGGTAGGATGGTGGAGCACAAGACTGGATAACCTGAAGATACTGAGAAACCACTTGTACCAGAAATTTTTAAGATCAGGCTACAGTAAGATCTGTGAGGGATGGCCAAGGCCTATGTAATCTTGTTTTGTTGGGGGAGATTACTTCAGATGATCTCTGGGGTCCTCTTTGAGTCTAACAACAACGTAACAATGTCTGAAAAAAGGTTAGAGAGGATTCATTGCTACTCATCTGGTAGAACCAATGCTGGAGGAGAGCAAAAAAAGGTCAGTCTGAGGACAAGGATATGAGCTTTTGAGGTGTGGACTCACATTGTTTTATGAAGGAGAACAATGATCTGGTTTTAATGTAAAACATGGCAGCATTCAGACCTTACTTGTTCTTGCCAATTCCTGTTATGTAATTATTTTGTATTCTTTAAAAACTGTTACAAAACTAGAGGATATTATCCTTTTATCTGGATTTTTTAAAAGCAAGAATACTTGGGGTACTGCATTAAAAAACTCTGAAGACAATCCGTTTTAGCCTTTTGTTATGATCTTCCACATTAGATTCTGTTGTGGTAAATTTCTGGAAACTGGAATAACTAAATTAATTTCTAGCAGTGAGAATTCAGGTTCAAAGGGACTGGGTGATGGAGAAGAAGGGGGAAGACAATTTACCCTATATTAGAACCCCAAATCATAAGCTACTGTTTTGGCTGGTCACAAACAAAAAGCAGCAATGAGCTGAATGTATTAATTCAATTTATATGATTGAATAATCTTTGGCTGTCAAGTTATATGCTTTGTGAAAGTCTGAATGTGGACTGTCAAATTGTCCAGCAAGGAAGAAAAAAGCCTTTTACTTACAATGGGCTAATGATTGGTTGACAATTTAATTACACAGCAGGTAAATTCTGAAGAGGAAATCGGGTACAGAAGCAAGTCTGCTTCTCCATGCCAGTTTGCTGCTTTGAATTAAATCTGAAGACATAGTATATGCACACAGATCAGGTGTCTCACTCCACATGTTCTAAATAGCTTGTTGGATGTATACAGAGAGGGAGACACTGTTAAAATTTGGTCTTAAACTAAACTGAATAGAGCTTTAATTCTATACCTGTCACTTGACTCTATAAATCTCTGGACCTATGTTGTCCATTTTGATTCTTTTTAAAAAACAACAGCTTTTATTTGCTTTAACCTTTTTCTGCTTTGGCTATGTTAATTTAAGTTAGTTCATTAACAACCCACCATTTCATCTGTATGCCATCTCATTTTTAAACTAGGGTCCTGGACCAGACCTTCAGTAGCTGGAACCTTGCATGTTTCTCTAGGGCATCCAAAGAGTAAGAGGCATCTTCCACTGATCCTCAGGATAGCTCAGGACATGATAACACAAGAGATAAGGAAGAATTATGGTGATCAGCATTGATTAGGAAACTTTGGCCTTAAACAGTAGGGTAGAGGAAAGACAACCTGCATCCTTGGAGTCCCAAGAGAATGCAGAACAATGATAATATGGCCTGGGGAAAAGGAGTAAAGGACTTGCAAAAGGCCATTTAAAATTGTTATCAGTATTTCTCTCAGAGAATGGAAATAAATCATCTCTTCTGTCCTAATATGATTATGAATCACAAATTGGATAAATGCTAGCTAAAATATATGGAGTTTTCTTTCTGAATACAAAGACATCTGAGGAAAGGAAAAAGGAGATGGTGAGGCAAATTCATTTTGCTTCTCAGTAAAATCACCTGGTGTATTTGCCAGTCACAGAGAAAATACTTGTCAATAGCTGCTTCCCCAGCTCTTCTCACTTCCAGGATCAGCCTTCTCATTTCCAAATCATTCAGGTATTTTCTCAAGCAACCCAAGGTGAACAATAATGTCCTTATACCACCTCCAGTTCATAAACTGTCCCCCCCACTGGGGATACCAGCTAATTGGTTAGTGAAGTGCATTTCAAAACTGGAATCTGAGTTCTAACTTGGATGTGATTCTCCATGCTAAAATTGCCCATGCACATAAAGTTCAGCTTCTGCTTAGTCCCTAAAATACCTCAGTACCTCAGCAGACCATTGCCTAGAGCTCATGGCTGTGCCACCCAGGTATAAAACAGAGTTATTCCTCTCCCTGTCCCAAGGTACTTGAGCCAGGAAGCATGCTCTGTGTGCATTTGCTAGCTAAGTCGTGCCCCGACCAAAACCATATTAAGATATGTCTGTTTTACATAGTTAATATGTTAACAATCCTTAGAACAAAGACCAGGAAGTTTCTTCTTAAAAGTGAAAATAACTGGAAAGTTATTCATCAAATTTATCGCTTCAAAGCTCTTTTTTTTCTTTTTTTTCTTCACTAATGAGACTTGTGAAGTGACGATTATAATGGAAGACTTTTTTCAGTAGGGAATAACACATTGTCTGTGGCCCTGAGCTCTGGTCAACTCAGTTTGTGAAGGTTGCTAAACAACTATCAGACATTAAATTCTGCTTTACACTAACTTGAACTGGATTTAAACTTGTGACCTACAGAGGAAAGGCTTGCTAAGCTGCTGTTACTTTTTCTTTTAGTATTTTGTTCCTTCTTCACAAAGAGCAAGGAGCCAAAAATGTTTCAAATCAATCATTTAACTCAGATATCCTTAGACATAAACACATTGGATTGCCTTTAAAGCATACACACAGCTTTCTATATGAAGCTCTTCCTTTGCTTTACAGTTTGGACAAGGAACATAGAAACACACTGAACATTAAGCCTTCCTCCAAAACACAATGTTTTTTGGTCATAAATGACAATGCAGAGGCTGAACTCCATTTCTGTTAAAGACAGGCACAGCTCCACATGTCTTGTTGGCACTGATAATTTCCAGATGGCACGTCCGACTCTCATAGTCTGGCTAGCACAAGCTGAAGAAAATGTCTCTTAGCACCTGTGGTACAGCTGAGAAAGTTGGTGGGGACATCAGGAAAAAGAATCACTTCTGCACTGTATTCCTTTGCTTGCGATTTGTGGTTTTGGCACAGAGCTTCAGATCATATCCAAGCGCCCTAATGTGTGTCAAAACACTAAAAACTTCTTTAAATCAATTTGGCTAACATGCATAAGTATGCTATAAAAAATATAAAAAAATGCCCAGTGGTACTGTATGATCTGAAAAGCCAGGATCTTTGTTTAAACTTTTTAATTAGACTACTTCTTCAAATAAAATAACCATCAAGAAGATATGTATCACCGACTGAGAAGTCAAATTTTGTAGAGAATGCCATCAGAGGATTCCATGCTGTCTTTTCTCTTTGGATTTCTTCATAAGATGGATTAGATTAATATTTGTATTGCCTTTGTCATCATACTGTTCTTACTGACTGTACCCATATTGTAGATATTATTAGCATTAGAAAAAACTTGCATTCTTCCTTTAGATACGGAAGAAGAAATCTTCACAGAACTTCTGGAAGTTATTTATATAATTTGTTTCCATACGATTTGTTCCAAGAAGCTGATATGCGGAAATCTCACTTGAAAACTAAATCAAAATTCCACGTTTCACAGTTGGTTTAAGTGAGATGGCACATCTGCCTAGATATTTCCTTTGAACATATAGTACTTTTTGAAGATGAAAACTTTTGAATATTTTATACTTTAATGCCTCAGGCCTTATTATTAGTTACAGCCTGAAGAGAGGTGTACCACATACATAGGAAAGAATTTTGCCAGCTGAAAATGGAGGGGACTTACAACCGTGTGAAATCGCTATTAGTGAAGGGACAAGTAATGCCACTGGAAGGGTTACAGAGATGGTCAGAAGTAATTACTAGGTAAGCCTTGGGAAAATAGATCCATACTTTAAATAGTATTCCAGGCACTGAAGAGATCTGTGTACAAAGAACCTCAGTTTAGAAGAATTTTTAAGAGCAATTGAAGTGTTGCTTCCTTTAGGGTAGTCATGTATTAATGAACAGAATGAAGGCAGACTTAAAAGTGAAAAGGTGGCTGGGATATTTCTCTGCAATTAGGATACGGGTTCCTAATGGGGAAGAATTCAGTTAGGATCCAAGGAGCTCGTTATCCACTATACTTCTTGCCTACCTTGCCACTGGTGATAGGAAGAGACCTCTGCAACATCAGCCTACTGAAAAAGGGAATGTCTCAGATGGCAAAGGTCTCACACCACAGTCCTCCATTACCACTCGGGAGAGGGAATAGTTGATAACTGGACATCAAGCTCACCCTTGGTTTGAGGAGATGTTAGCACCAAAGGACAATCCATGGAATGGAGCCTGTGCAGTAGAAGCAGCACCAAAAGCAATCTGCCTTTCTTGTCCTTGTCCAAACAGGTGCTACACGCAGTACCTAAAAATCTATCCAACCTCCATTTGATTCTTGCATCATTTTATAACCAATGGGTTTACTTTGCATCCTGCCCAATTTAAGCAAGAACACCAAGTATTTACATGAACATTGTTCCTGAAGACCCTAACATTACTCTTGATTGCACACATGCACTTTGGCTGCATCCTGATATGGGGAGTGAAAGTCCAGATCCCAGCATACTGGAGCAAGTCACTGGGTAGATGTCAAGTTTTGAAATAATGTCTGAGAGAGAAAAATATGCTTTAAAACATTAATTCCTGTTGAAAGCATTCTGCAGCTTGGCAAAAATAGCTCTTTTATTTGATGAAAATGAACAGCTTTTGACTGACACTGTATATTCTTAACCTCTCCATCACCTGTTTTGTTGTGAGAATGCTTAGCTGTGTGGCTGAATCATGGCAGTTCTCTCACTGGGTTAGCACAACCTGAGTTTTGTCCCTTTTCCAACTTTGGCCTGGCTTGTGGTTTGTGGAGTCTTTACTGGCTACCTCTGGAGTTATATACTGTTGTTATTTACATTGGATATTGGTATGAAGAATGCCTTCAGTAGGGCAGTGATTTCTGTCAGTTCCTAGACTCAGCCTCCTAACACAATGAAACAGAAGACAGGAAATGTTTCTCACCCTGAAAAAGAAGATAAAATAATTCCCTGTAGTGTTCTGTCCTCTAGTTAGCTCTCCTTGGGTGAAACTGGGTTCGCTTCAGTTGGGGGAGTTGCTCAGGATCTTCCTTCAGCAAAGGATATTCCTGCTGGACTTGTGTCATGGTTTAACCCCAGTCAGCAACTAAGCACCACACAGCTGCTTGCTCATCCCCGACACCCCCCATCCCCACCCCGCCCCAGTGAGGTGGGGGAGAGAATTGGGAAAAAAAAGTAAAACCCATGGGTTGAGATAAAGGCAGTTTAATAGGACAGCAGAAGAAGAGAAAATAATAATGATGATGATAAAGAAATATGCAAAACAAGTGATGCACAATGCAATACAACTAAAACATCAGTGTTATCAGCATTATTCTCATACTAAATCCAAAACACAGCAATATGCCAGCTACTAGGAAGAAAATTAACTCTATCCCAGCCAAAACCAGGACAACTTGCTACTGAAAAAAGCAAGAAACTGAGCCTGTATGAATGTCCCCTCGGTTTTGTATTAGTTACATTGTGTGCCTATATACAACAAAATAATCCTTCTAGTTTTAAGTTCTTTGGAATTTCTTTTGCTCTGGAAAAAAGAAGCTTTGCAAGGAGACAGTAAGTATGAGCAAGTCTTTTTAATTAATTGCATTTCTTGATTCTGGGAGAATAATTCTCAGTAAGTATAGCCCATAATTTCTGAGAGCAACTCTGAGTGTAGTTGCTTTAGTGACCATTTAAAAAAAAACAGAGCCTCCCTGTCTGATATATTTTCCAAGTTCAAATTCTTAAAATATGCTGTAAATAATGCTTATTATGTTCTCGCTGAGCCTAGCAAATTGAATTTTATCTGCAAAATGTAATTTTTCCAGTAACTTCAGGATAGATACCCATGTATTTGAATCAAAAACTTTTCCAGTCACAATATTTCAGTCTTTTTGTTATGAGAAGTTGGATTTTCAAGGCACCTGTTGTGCCAGGTATAAATACAGTAAAGATATAACAAGTTTAAATATTAAAATGTTAGACAGAACCAACTCACCTGCATGATTCCAAGCTTGATCAACTGATCAGATTTGCAATGAGAATTCTGAGAAATGTAAAAGAATCAATACTGCTAATAACCATCAAGCAAGTAAAAAGATGAAAAGATTTTTAGAATATATTTAAATCAAGGCAATGTCCTGGGAGACATTAGGTTGAAAGTGATACTACAGTGGATCATGCAGTAAATTTTCCACCAAAGTTCCAAGTTCAACAGCACCCAGGTGCTACAGAGATTGTGAGAGTTTTCCACTTTCATCTTCAATAGGTTTACTTCAGATCTGAAGAAAAGTTGTGAGAAGTTGCAAGATCTGTAAATAGGGATTGGAAGTAGGAAGCAAGAAACCTTACTTCTCTTCCTTGTCCTGCTATACCCATAGGTGGGACTGTATCAGCATTCTCCAGTCTTTGTGCAGGTTTTTCTCCAGATGTTCTCTCTAAAGTGTCTAATGGGACCGCACTTCTCTGAATGACTTTTTACTTTTACTGTTCCTTAGACTCATTTCCCCAGTTTTCACAGAATCACAGAAGGTTTGAGGTTGGAATGGACCTCTGGAGGTCATCTTCTCCAAACCCTTGCTCAAGAAGGCCCACTTAGAGCAGGTTGCTGAGGACCATGTCGAGATGGCTTTTGAATGTCTTCAAGGATGGAGACTCCACAACCTCTCTGGGCAACCTGCACCAGTGCTCAGCCACCCCTCACGGTAAAAAAATTTCCTGATGTTCAGTGGGAACCTGCTGTGTTTCAGTTTTTGCCCATTGCCTCTTGTCCTGTCACTGGATACCACTGAAAAGAGCCTGGCTCTGTCTTCTTTGCACCCTCCCTTCAGGTATTTATATAAACCAATAAGACCCCCCCTGAGCCTTCTCTTCTCCAGGCTAAACAGTCCCAGTTGTCTGCCTTTCTTCATAGAAGAGAGGAAATCTTAATCATCTCTGTGGTCCTTCATCGCACTCTGACCAGTATGTTCACATCTCTCTTGTACTGGGGAGCCCAGGACTGGACACAGTACTCAGCCTCACTTGTGCTGAGTAGAAGGGAAGGATGACCTCCCTCGACCTGCTGGCAACACTCCTCCAAATGCAGCTCAGGATACTGCTAGCCTTCACAAGGGTACCTTGCTGGCTCATGTTCAACTTGGAGTCCACCAGGACCCCAGGTCCCTTTTCTGCCAAGCTGCTTTTCAGCTGGTCAGCCCCTAGCATATATTGGTACATGGCATCGTTCCTATCCAGGTGCAGGACTTTGCATTCCCCTTGCTGAACTTCATAAATCTCCTGTCAGGACATTTCTCCAGTCTGTCGAGGTCCCTCTGGATGGCAACATGACCCTCTGGTGTATCAGCCACTCCTCCCAGTTTTGTGTCATCAGCAAACTTGCTGAGGGTATGCTCTGCACCATCATCCAGATCATTAATGATGTTAAATAGGACGTGTTTATTAATACAGTAAATGAAAATGTGTGTTTCCTGATCAAGCTGTACCTAGGCAAGCAAATGGCATATATAACCAGGTTATAAGGGTACTACTATAAGTCTGCTAGGAAAAACAGTGATAACATTTGTGGATTTCTTTTAAACGATTCTTGAGACATAATGATGGAGCGGATAAGACAATTTGTTTTTAATTGAACTCTCCTCTCTCCCAAACCACTTTTAAGTCTTGTTCAGAATCACACAGAAGATTTGTTGCTGTACTGTCGTGGTTTAGCCCCCAGCCAGCAACTAAGCACCACGCAGCCGCTCGCTCACTCCCCCTACCCCGATGGGATGGGGGAGAGAATCAGAGGAGTAAGAGTGAGAAACACTCCTGGGTTGAGATAAGAACAGTTTAATAATTGAAATAAAGTAAAATAGTAATGCTAATAGTAACAGTATAATAATGATAATAATAATAATGATACACGAAGCAAGTGATGCACAATGCAATTGCTCACCACCCCGCCGACTGATACCCAGACAGTTCCCGAGCAGCGATCGCTGCTCCCTGGCCAACCCCCCCCCCCCCCAGTTTATATACTGAGCATGACGTCATATGGTATGGAATAGCCCTTTGGGCAGTTTGGATCAACTATTCTGGCTGTGCCCCCTCCCAGTTTCTTGTGTACGGGGCAGAGCATGGGAAGCTGAAAAAGTCCTTGACTAGCATAAGCAGTACTTAGCAACAACTAAAAACATCAGCGTGTTATCAACATTCTTCTCCTACTAAATCCAAAACACAGCACTATGCCTGCTGCTAGGAAGAAAATTAACTCTATCCCAGCCGAAACCAGGACATGTACACAGCCAAAGCTTAGGAATCAAAGATGTCCTGAAATAAATCTAATTATATAATTATTTTTGATGAGGAATTGGTGTCTTTGGGGCTAGATGGTAGGCATTTTGTCTTGAGATAGACCTTGTTCATGGGTTTCATGAATAGTTTTAGTTTGTTGGACATGGAATAGTGAAAACTGTGATCCATTATAAAGCATGTAAGCATTTTTTTTTTTTTTCTGGAAATTCCTAGCTCTAGCTGTATATAGCAAGAAAGAACCATGTTGGAATAATGAATGGTAATTAAACAGCTCTTCCCCTTATTTCTTTAGATTTGTTAATACAAATTAGAGTCTAGAACACAGTCTAGGACTCATCCATACTGGACTAACCATGGCTAAGTGTCACGGCAAATATAGTCAGAGTTTTTTTGCTAATAACTGTTACGGGGATATCATTGACTGTATTTAAGTCTTTCTTACTTTTTCTGATTAAAAAACTCATTTACCATATTAACTTAAATGATTTTAGAATGGATCTGTTTTCTTCCAGTAAAAACATGCAAACTTTTAACTACGCTGTATTGAAACAAATAGACACAAAGTTTAAGGAACAGATCTTTTTTTTTTCCTGCAGCCACCAGCTCCAAGCTAAGAATCAAATGTTGCTTCCTAAAAAAAACCCCTTAAAAGCTACTTTGTTCAATTTTCTTTCAACAGGAGAAAAGAGAATACATAGAAAACATGCATATTTGTCTTCAGATAACTACTTAAACATGTTCATATCCCTTTTCATGGGTTAGACACAATTTCATTAAAAAGGTCTGTCATTCAGTGTTTCAGTTTAAGTCTGTTTTTTTAAAAAAGGAAAACATTATAACAAAACCCCGGAAAATGAAAAAATCCATTGTAAAGGCAAAGTGTATTTTTTGTGTCAGTTTAGTTCCACAAGATCAAGCTTTCTACATTGCTTCAGAATTCTAAAATCTTTTTAAAGATACTTTTTTGACAGTTTCTAATTAATAACCAGTTTTGGGGGGGGGGGGTGAGCGGTTTACAGCCTCTTGTAAAGAACCAGTTTCTGATTTTGAAGAACTTATATAAAAATCTTCTACTTTTTATCCAGGAATGTGTGTGGGTTTTCCCCTAATAAACAGAATGAAATCAGTAAAAAGAATTATTCCCTCTAAACTGCTCTGATTTCTTTTTGGTTGGAGAGCAGTCTAGTCAAACCAGGAGAGTTACGTAAACTAGCAGCATTTGCGGTACAGAATTTATCCTAGCATTATCTAGGGCAACAATTCTGAAGTTAAAATGTTTACTCAAATGGTCTGAAGTTGTCAACATAAACTACTGAACTTGTAACTGCATTTTAACAGCAATAGTACAGAACAGGAAAGTCATGATATATTCTGGACAGGTCATACAAATAAATTTGTGAAATTAATATTTTATAGTCTTGATTAAAAAAAGGATTTTTCCTCCATTAAACTGATTAATTTACTCATCGATTTTCTTCCAGTGTTATTCTGACTTGATTAATGAAAATATTTATCTCTGAAGACCCAACTGTAAACAATCCAAACATATTAGAATGGGAAATCTTGTTTTTACCAAAGAGATTTAGATATTAATCTTATTTAAGTTGATTCAGGAAATTTTTTAAGTGAACTTGAATAATTAACCCTCTGCATTATGAGATCATTTAGCATACGAATGTGGCCTGAGGTGGCAGATTCGGCAGCAAGCTATATTAAATCAGTTATTAAAGAAGGTAGTGGGCCAGATTCTCAGCAAAAGTAAACTGATACAGTAAAACTTGTGCACTAAAATACAAAACTACTTTCAAGGTTGAATATAGTGCTGTGGACAGTTGCTGTTTGTAAACACAAACATCCTCTTTCTAACCACAGTGCAAGCAGAATAAGAAAATAACAGAGAACCTCAGCTGTACAGAAAAATGTGGAGACAATTGAAAAGGTACGTGATTACACAAGGCAAGGGCTAGAAATACATAACTGACCAGGAAATATAGTTTCATCTTTTGTTAATTGCTCTTATACAAACAAATGGATAACAAGAATATATGTACAATTTAGAAATGAAACTTATGATCTGTACTTAGATTAGACCAAACTACCTGGCTGATTTAGCGAGGTCAACTAAAGGGCTTTTTGGAATTATTGGCTTTTCCTTCTGTGATATGGGAAAAAAAGAAAGATATTCTTGATAAAAATATTTCTTGGCAAGTTTCTACAGTACCCTTCTTTTTCCCAGACATGTTCTTAGGATCTCACTTATCTTGCTGCCCTTCCCATTGTACTTCAGCATGGGCAATTCTGGTGTAGCTATGTTCTTTGAATGACGAGAGAAATCAGCTAAGTTGAAATCAGTGTGCTTCACAGCTTGATCAATGTCATATAATTTGCAATTGTAAATTTCATGATATTTTGAAGTATTTTCTGCAGCATTTTATCATAGCATTATGTGGAATACATTAAAAAAAATTTACTGAAGCATCTCTACCTGTTAAAAATTTCAGAGTTTCACTGAAAAGTACACTTTTTTTTTTGGACATAATATTGTACAGCATGAACTTGCAAATATCCACTAGAAGACTTAATTAGCAAAGGAAATAGAAGATAAATGTGGAATTGCAGACTCACAGGAAATATAAAGCATCTCTAAAGTCTGCAGTAATGGCCATGGAAACAAGCTATCTTTTCCTATTAAATAAGAGAGACGTGAAACTCACCAGATCTGCTCCATAATAAGCAGCCCCATCTTGGACTACAAACCACCTTCTACTTAAGAACTAAGAGCCTTGGTAGAAACAGCAATGAATAAAGCTGTACAGTCCACAGTTTCCCTTGGTAACATTGGAAAAGTGATGGGTGCAAAGCTATATCAACAAGCCTTGTACTCCACACCCACAGTAACTTACTAGTTAGCCTTTACAGCATCCCCAGATTGCTCACATTGCAGTTGGCTAGCTATTTACCAGTAGGAACTGTATGTGATAAACTCTTGCTTGTAAACTACTTTTGATTAATGAAAATGGACTTAAAATTAAATTAAATAAGTTATTAATTAAAATAGCCTTTAAATAGTATGCTGCCACTACAGCTCAAATGAGCTCTGTGCAGGTATCAATACAGATTAGGTTTTTTGTATTCAAAACTTGTATTTCCATAGTTAGTCATCCCATGTTTGGGGTGCATCATATCTGCTTGCACCTCTTTTTGAGGCAGGGATTCATGCTACATGAAGTGTAGTGGATACAGAGCAGATTACAGAGCAACTGGTCAGGGTCACCACACTCTGCTGCTTTGCTCACCTCTTCATCCTGCTATATCTGGCACAACAGATGCTGAAGCTGCTGAAACAGCTCTGTAGCTCCACATCTGACTGGCAAAGCAGAAGCCCTCTGGGCTAAGAAAACTTCTTCACAAGCCTGTGCTAACAACTGTCATACAACAGCTATGGAGTGGTGTACTGGCTGGGAGCGATATGTACATATCAAAAGGAGAAGAATCATAGGGTGGGAAGAGGCAAGCAGAGGGAATTTGTGAATTCAGCTTGTTTCCCAGAATCTGAGGTGTGTCTGATGGGCTGATAACGCCCATCCCATCATGCACCACAGGAAAGTGCACGGTCCAGCTGGCTCCATTGTAGTATCAAGCCGAGTGGTGTAACCTTCTAAATTGTCAAATATTTAATGTGGGGAGAAGGATACTGTGGTGTTAAAATAATAATTTGGATTGCAGTAGGATACGGCCAGTCTATAGAGACAATGCAATCATGAATTGTTAAATCTGCAATGTTCATCCAAACACAGTGAAAAGTAAATCTCCTCTGTAAGCAAGAGCCATTGACCTCTGTTATCCTATCTGACTGTCCTGGTGTCCCATCTGGGGTGCTTCGCTGCTGGCTGGGGCTAAACCGTGACACTGACAAAATAAAAGTTGAGCATGTTGAAGGTCTTTTTGAATTTACTGGAATAATGTATCTGTTAGCAAACATCTGGAAAATGCTTAGTGTGTGACATGTTGCATGATGAGTTTTATCTGTGCATTTTGTTTTGTAAGTTGTGCTATCACAACGGTTTTGAAGCACATAGCTGATCTGTCAACTCTAAAAGGCTGCTTGTTAGTAGGGATGTAAAATTCTGCTTGTGTATTAAAATTTTTATTTGGTTCTCAAAAGTTTACTCCTTCATTTCTGCTATTGGAATGGATATTTAGCATCTGGCTGTTGTGTGAGTTAATGATACAAAAAATAGCTGTTGACATTTAAGTAGCCATAATATGCTCTTATTACCAAGCAGAGAGCCGGAAATGTTTATGTTTTGTTAATTATATAGAGCTTCCTTGACAATTTTTAAAGCACTAATCTCCTTTTGGAAAGGTTCTATAATATTTCTTAGTTTATACCCCATTTGTGAGCTGTTTAGCTAAGTTGTGATATTGAGTGTCTTGGAATATCAAAAGCACTATCATATATGTGAAACTTTTTATTAAAATTTTTTAGATGTTTTGTAATTATCTTGATCTACCCATAATGGTGCAAACTAGACTCCATCTCCATCCCTCCAGGCCTGGATCTTTTCCAGATTTACCAAATAAGCCTGATGAGCCCCATGCAGTCAAAATAGTTGTTACACTGGTAGAGTAACCTTCATGTTGCCTGTTTCATTATCACCACATCAATATGAGATATCCATCAACAAGATGACAAGCCACCCAGTGTGCCACAGTTCTGGCAGACCACAAAACAGGTAAAACTCCTTGAATTGCTGTGAACTGCTTGGTTTGGCTTCTTTGGAGCTGCAGTTCTCCAGAGCTAACCTTTATAATTTTCCCATTTTGGAGAATTGCGAGAAGGTGCCTCCATCTTTTCTTGAGCTTCTTCTCAGACATTTCCTAGTGGGAGAAAATTTAAGCAAGAACACTTTAATGAGCATAGTTATTTGAATATAGAGAAAAAAAATGTAACAACTTTCCCCTAAAAATACTGCTGCTCAGCTAACTAAAAATCGACAGACCCTAAGAATGTGAGCCTCTCGTCATTTTGCAGATGATACCAAGACATAGAACTCAAGCCAAGCTTGAAGGAGAGTGATGCTATAATTTTTCAGGTGCAGACTGCCCTCACTTTAGCATGCACTAAACATTTGCGTGCACAAATGTTAATTTTACAGATGCATTCTTTCTAACAGTGATAAAACAAGCTGTGATGAGACACAATTTAAAATAATAATGCACTTAAGCAGATAGCTTGACATTATCAGGTGCTGAAACTGGATGCTGCAGTTTTGTTGGTATTACTCTCAACACAGAATTGTAGATCTGTTTGTAATTTCTTTTTCTCCTACTACTGACAATTGAGACTGGACTTACAATACATCATTCTGCAAAATATTGGATAGAGTGCAGAAGCACTTGTGTTTTTTGAAAGCCTTGAATTTTCATTTATTTGTTGTTTAATCAGATACACTCAAACTCTGAAGAGGAAATTGGCTTGTAATATTATCATGCCTTGAAAATACAGCAGTTCATTAGAAGACACCACTGTCAGGGAATACAGAAATTTAACTCCTCTACTAATCCCACCATACCATTTCTCCTTCTTCCTCCTTATCATTCTTGTCCATTTTGAAAGTGACAAGTAACTGAATTGTTGCATACTCTTGGACTACAGTCCTCTACATCACTCCATAAACTCCTGGTCTCCTATGCATCAATCTCCCTCTATTTGCTTTCATCTCCTCCTCTGATGCCAGAAGTTGCATGTGTTTAATGTTCCCCCCCTCTCACTGAGCTGCTCCTCCCATTCCCTTCTGGGACATTCATTTTCCCCATGGCAGACTGGCCTCTAAATTCAATGTAACTCAGAGAAGAGTGGTTCACTCAGGTTTTCTCTTGTGCAATGCCCTCACTCTTTGTGTCCAGACCTGCCTGTGTTCTTCACTCTCCCAGTCCCATCATAAAGTATTCCTTTTCTATTCTTTGTAGTTAATTGAAGTTGTTTGGGATGTCTGTAGTTTTAAATTTTAATAGGAAGTGAAGATGGACTGAGCAGGCACAGGTGTTTTGTTTTACACTAGAAGTTCATGAACCGCACTCCACTACTTCTTTGGTCAGAAATTAGAGAGAAGGGTGAAACTACCAGCTTTTTCATTGCTTTGCGTCCCCTATTTCTCTCTTTAATGTTTGCAACTGTCACAAAAAATCACAGAGTTCTACTTGGCGATGCCATGAAAACACTATGAAATTTCAGAATGGGTCAGCTGCAGCATTCAGCATTTATCATGCTACAAAGAAATGCCAGACAGTTGAATGTGAAACATTACCCCAGTCAGCCAAAAGGATGGACGATGCTTTGTCCTCTGAAAGTCTTCCATTAAGGTCATTTGTCTTTGGCTAGCCTTACTCTAGGGGAATATTAAAAACATACTTTATGTTTGCAAAGACTGATTGCTTTGTATGTAGATGATATATACATTTGTGAAAAATCTAGAGTCACCTTCCCCATAACATTTATGGTTCTGCTAAATGAATGTAAGTTAATTTCAAGAGATATGATGAATGATAATGAACTGCGAGTCATGTGTTGATAAAGGTCACACCCAGTTTGACCTATGTCTGCTGAAACTGTAATTCAAATAAGCATTCCAAATTTGCTTTATCTATTTACAAAATAAATTAGAGGATAGATGATGAGTGTAAGGTAAATGAGGTTTAAAGTATTAACAGATTTATCAATTCTAAATCTTAGCTAGAGGAGTTTCTGCAGGTTACTAAAATGACATTTACTTATTTAATTAAATACCTGTCACAAATTACTCCTTTACGGTTATCTTCAAATGTGCACTATATACATAAAGAAGACCTTTTTTGTTGGGAAATCTACAAATTACAAGAAGACACATAAAAAAATGTTCAAACTTGCTATTTCCCCAAATAGTTAACATGACCATTTAATGCCACTCTTTGAGTATCATTTTTTTTTTCCTGTTTCTTTATTAATGATACATTGCTGATCATAAAAAATGTGGTCAGCGGATGTTAGAATAAACAATTTCAGTAGCTGTGAAAAATAAATGCAGTACTAATGAGCTGAAAACAACTTAATTTGCTAAAGCAAATAATAGATTTTTTTTGCAACAATTGAAAATTTGTCTTCATATCTCGAAGAACAGCAAGCCATGTACCAGGTTAGCTGAACTACTAAAGATTACTGGTTCAACATTTTTTCACTTTTTCATTTTTGTCTTGAATATAGGCCTTTTAGTTTTGTGCATTTTTCTCAACTTTGCCTAGTTCTACAATAAAAGCATGTAGTAGAAACCAGTCTGTGTATACTTTTTCTAGGACTATAATATCCACTTTCCCATGCTTCATCACAATTCTGTCAATAGATTTTTAAGTTTATTCAGGTTTTCCACAACTTGGCTAAATTTGTTACATTTTATTAAACATTTAGTAAAGAAAACTTTAAAAGTACCAACTGCTGGACAACACTAAGAAGCAAAGTGTTGTTAACATTATATTAACAGCCTATATAGGGTTATATTCTTTTTTAATAAGAAGTTTGGCTAAAATATTTGCTTCATAAAGGAATTTTTAGTCTTTATCACAGTGATTCCCAAATTTACCATTTCTTTTGGCAAAAAAAATTAAGAAAAAGAAATTCTTGTGTTTTTGCTAGTATCTAGTAACTTTCTCATGATTAACAATTTCTAGCAATCTCTGTTCAGTGTCAAACAATAACTCTTGCCTTTAAGCTATTTTTAATAACCCAAACACTTTTATTTACTTATTGGAATTATGTTGGAGCAGGATACTTCTTAACATGGATGATGTGGTCTTCAGTATCTACATTCTTCTAAAATTTCCCAAGAAGGGGTGGATACTGTCCTGGTTTTGGCTGGGGTAGAGTTAATTTTCTTCCTAGTAGCTGGCATAGTGCTGTGTTTTGGATTTAGTTTGAGAATAACATTGATAACACACTGATGGTTTAGTTGTTGCTAAGTACTGCTTATGCTAGTCAAGGACTTCTTCACCTTCCCATGCTCTGCCCCGTACACAAGAAACTGGGAGGGGGCACAGCCAGAATAGTTGATCCAAACTGCCCAAAGGGCTATTCCATACCATATGACGTCATGTTCGGTATAAAAACTGGGGGCAGTTGGCTGGGAGGCTGTGATCGCTGCTTGGGAGCTGGCTGGGTATTGGTCAGCGGGTGGTGAGCAATTGCATGGTGCATCACTTATTTTATATTATTATTATTATTATTATTATTATTATTATTATTATTATTATTATTATTATTATTATTATTATTATTATATTCCCTTCCTTTTCTGTCCTATTAAACTGTCTTTATCTCAACCCATTAATTTTAATTTTTTTTCCAATTCTCCTTCATTTCTGCTACTGGAATGGATATTTAGCAAGGAGTGAGCGAATGGCTGTGTGGTGTTTAGATACCTGATGGGTTAAACCACAGCGAAGTTTTACAAAAAAAAAAAAAAAAAAAGTTTTACAAAATACGTTTAATAAAAAGTCTTAGCTAATATTCAGCTGAGCCATGCCAGCAAATGATTCTTGGGAAGTTATGTAACAGAAAAGAGAAAGCTGGAATGGCAGTGATCTAATGTCCAGCTGTTTCCAAAAGAGTAGTATCTCAAGACTCTATTTCAGGCCAAACAATATACTGAAAACACACACCGTTGGTTGGTTACTTGTTCAATGGCATCAGTGGGATTACTCATATGTGACCTGTTGAGAGCAAGAACTCTGTAACACCATCTTTAGTTACCAGAAACCGGTGGAGTATCAATTTTTTTTCTAAAATTGTTGTGTGGGATACACAAGATAGGCTTCAGGTAGGCTGTGCAGCTGCTTTGAGGCTGCTTTGAGCCACAGTCTGTTAGAAGTGGATAGTTACCTGAGACAGCTGAGTATCATCTGATATTTGAAACCTGCCTGATGTGTAAGATTTTCCTCCAGCAATTTTGTAACCTTTACTACTAAACAACAGAAAAATCTCAGTTGAATCAATGCAGCACTACATCCAGATGATATCATCCATATATTTGATTTGTTTAACTTCAAAGTAAGCATCTTTCTAACAGCTGAACATCTGTTGGCATGCTGCCTTGTTACATGTCCCTCATGGTTTGGAAGTTACTAGCAAGATGCAAAGCCTTTCTATTGCTTTTCCTCATTTCAGAAGATCAGGCTGACAGTACCAAGGGGTGAGAGTAATTATTTACCTGCTCTGATTCTAGTGCATTTCTCACTAAGTCTAGCTATTAAAATATAGCCTGTGTGTCAGTATTTTGAAGAACTAAACATTATATAAGGAGCTATTTCTACCAAGAATCTCTTCTGGCTATGTACAAGGCAAGTTCTAGGGAGGAGTTACAAATTTTAATTCCTTTTGCTAAAGGCTATTAAATAACTACAAAGCCTCCCTTTCAGAATTTGTACTACTGGAGAGTCTGTTTGCATTTGGATTTTGCAGCCCATTTATTTGGTTTTATTCATCATTCAGGCTGATCCAGTGGCACAGCAACACACTACATTTCTTCCCCCCGTCGATGGGTGTTTATGCTAGTACTTGGACAAGGACAGAACAAAAATAACTCACTTAGTTTGCTAGTACTGTTTTCATCCGAGTTTCTTAATTTGGTTCTTCATGTGTCTTTGCCATTGATAATTTAAGACCTAGTTTATGTGTCCCAGTATTTTTACTCTAAGACAAGATTTTGAAACAGAGAAGTCTGTTTTGAAACAGAACAGTATTTCAATCTACTTGCTTATGGTTAGCAAGTTTTCTTATGAAAAAGTATTTGCTGTGAATCTTGGAGATTGTTTATAAACCTGGTTTCAATTATATACATATAAAAGAAAAGACTCCGGGGACAATGTATTGTGGCTTTTCAATACATAAAGGGGGCTTATAAGAAAGATGGAGAGAGACTTTTTGTCAAGGCCTGTAGTGATAGGACAAGGGACAATGGTTTTAAACTGAAAGCAGGTAGGTCTATATTGGACATAAGGAAGAAATTTTTTTACGAGGAGGGTGGTTGCTCAGAGCAGTTGTGGATGCCCCATCCCTGGAAGTGTTCCAGGTCAGGTTGGATGAGGCTTTGAGCAACCTGATCTAGTGAAAGCTGTCCCTGCTCATGGCAGGGAGGTTGGACTAGATGGCCTTTAAAGGTCCCTTCCCACCCTAACCTTTCTATGATTCTATAATAAAAATACTCAGTTTGGAGGGCTTCTGCTTTGCTTAGTTAACCTCCCACTAAGTTTCTGGAATTTTAAAAGGATTACCAGAGGTAAAACTGGGAAGCTGGAGGGGAAAATAACAACTTGGAAGCATTAAGTTTTAAAGTTAATGTATTGTGTAAGCTAATATAAAAACCACTCAGAGGATGAGAAATTTCATCAAGAATTCACAAAGGAGACAACGATATAATCCGGGAGAGATAGTATTTCTAGTCTGTGGTCTGTTATTTATAAGGAGAAAACATGGTCAGCATGCAGTCCTTAGTTTTCTAATAGAAACTACAGTTTCCTTGTTACATATTAAGGACTAAATTTTGTGTTTTCTTCAAGCTGTGAACAGGGAGCAGCATGTGGCTTGTCTGTTCCAAGAATAAACAGTAAGAAAAAATAATTTTGTCACTTTTGATGTTCAGTTATTACAACAAAAAGCAGAAAAGGTCCAGCTCTCCTTCAGAGTGACTACACAAAAACAACCCTGACAAAAAAGCTTGCATTAAGCTGGGGCATGAAAACATAAAAGGAGGTTCTACAAATTAAATAATTATAATGTATATTGACTACAAATTGAGTCATGAGGCAAAGACAAAATCACAGTTTTTGTTAGTTTGTCCAGAGGTATATTTGGGATAGTTCAAGGAGCTGGAGACAATATGAGGAAGAAATACCAAAGAAAAGGAATCCATCCTGTATTTTAACAGAGTAAAAAGCAATGTCTACTAAAAAGCAGAAATTAGATACTATGGAAAAGGTACAGTGGATAATCAACACAACCAGTAAGGGCTGAAGGTTGCTAGATGAAGAGGGGCTTCATGTTGGCAGATGGGGTATTGCGTCTTTGATCACAGAAATTAAACATGTGCAGGAGGCAGTGTAATCAAGAATTAAAACATCTCTTCAGAAACAGTATTGAAAGCTCTTTTGGATACTCTGGACTCAGATGCAGAATGCTAGTGTTATGATCTCAATTATTAGATGCCATACATCAGAACAAGAGGAAAGGAGCCAATCCTAAGTTCAGAGCTTAAATGCAAGGAGTCTGCACTGTTTCTAAAGAGGTAGATTAGAAATTAAAGAATTCTTATAATTATGCTTGCATTAATATGTTATCGCAACACTATTCTGTCTAAAAAGAAAGGACATTTTGTCTGTGGGGATTAAGCCAGCAGCGTATTTTGGTTTTGCAGTAGGCCTGGATGGCTTCTTTTTGCTAAACATTGAGAACAAGATGGTAAGAGAAAGTCCTATTTATTGAGTTTATAATCTAAATAGATGTGTGGATGAGACAATGACAAGACATTTATCCTTATTTAACAGATGGGACAAACTGATCAACTGGCTAGTCCACAATTAATAGGCGGTCTGTGGCGGATCTTTACCACAGGTTGTTTTTCTTCTCTGAGTATCAAGAGAGTGAGTTTGTAAAGAAACTTCAGGCACACACAGCTGCCCTCTGTGGGAGAACAACTTGGTGTGGAAAAAGAGAATTCATAGGCGTGATAAAGCATTGGATAGAAAATGTGTTTACGTTTTCTTTTTAGAGCAATTCCAACATCAGCCCTTGATCAAATGTAGTGATTAACAGCAGTGCATATTCACAGAAGAACAGTCAGAGCTGGTGCAGGGTGGTCCCAGACAGTCTACCTGAGAAGAGCTATTGAATACATGTGCTTTTGAGTGCAGAAAGTGCAAAAGTAATGATAAATGCAAATATATTTATTGGGATGAAAGGGTGTAAATGCAGAGGTCTTAAATGCAGGGGGTTTCGACCTTCCAGCGACAACAGGGAAAGAAGAAAGAAAAAAGAATTAAATCTGGAGCAGATATCAGCTTGTCATGAACTGTGCTCAAAAGGGAAGATAGAACAACATGAAACAGACTTGGATTTTGGAATATGAGGAAATAAAATCTTTGAAGAACTATCCTGAGTGAGATGGCATGGGAACAGTAAGCAAGAGAGAAAAAGGAAGGAATATAGAAAACTGGTCTGCAGAAAAAGATCATGAAGGTAATTGTGGTGGTCACTTTGAGACTTTTTATAAATGTACTATGACAAGAAGACAAGGTCTGTTTATGCAGGAGCACATAATGTAGAAGAAAACATATTGCCTGTCTTTGTAGGTTTGTTGAGAATTTGAGTTGGAATAGTATTATTCTTGGTACTTCAAATAACAAAGATGTATGAAGTCTGAGGAAAAGACCAGAAGCTGATGGCATGATGGCAGGATAACGAAGTAACTGTAACCTTGTTTGACTAAGTGACTATCATGATGCCTATAACATTATAGTTGTTCCAATATATTGTGAAGGCTGAAACCCTAAAAAAAAAGGAGGAATTGCAGAAGATGGTACCGGTGATGTAAAAGAAAAAAATGGAAAAATTATAGGGCGTGTTTAAACTGAGCTTCCACATGGAAGATGTTAGGCCAAGCAATGGATTCTCAGAGAAGAGGAAAAAAAAATATATTGTAAATACACTTAATGGAACAGATTCTGGTTTTACAGCGGGGCACTCATTTAATTGTTATGTCTCTTCTGGCTTCATTTTAATTATGTGCAAAGTTTCAGGAAAGGTAAATCCTAATAAATGCCAGCCTTCATTATATCTTAATATACTCTTCTTCTTTCCTTCACACAAGCTGCAGGCTGATCTGTATTTCCAGCCAGACTCTTGGTATTTCAAAGTTTTCCCAAGAATACACGCATCAGCTAATGTTTCATGATCTGTTTTTTGCATACTTTAGCATACATCTGTACTTCATGCATAACATCCTGCTTCTGCATATTATCTCTTGTCCTGTCGCATGTTCAAAACCAATTCAAGTGTTTCCAGTTTGTTCAACACACTCCTGCATCTGCACGTAGATGTTTGGCAACAGCTGTTCTGTGGCAAGAAAGCTTTCTGCAATTTCAGTCAGTCTGTTGTACTGTGATTTTGTGCATCTTCAGTCGGTGGTCAGTTTTCTGTCCTATTTGCAATTACTTTTTTAATCCCTGATAGTGCAATCCCAACACAGTGTCTCAGTTATCTAAGGCATCTGGTGATGTACAGTTAGCCTTCACTCAAGAAAAGCTTAGACCTTCTGTAGATTTGCTATTATCAAACAGAAGTTGCCAATTGTCTGAATGCAAATATTTTTGATTGCAATGTTTTTGGGTCGGCCCTACTTTTAGAATTTGTGAGCTCCTACAGTGTATTACTCCAGACACTAGATCTACACTTTATTCTCTCCATACTGGTTCTGTTTCTGCTTCATTGGCTGGATTCTGAGAGTGGCTGAATACTCTCTGGTGCCAGACTCTCCTGGAGGAGATTAACTCTCCTACAGGACAGATTCTGGAGATGAAAGAAACACTCTATATTTTTATTTAATTTTTTTTTTAAATACAATAATTTTATTTTTGACTCAAAAAGTGAAACACAAGCTGTCCACTCAGATAAGCTCATCATGCCAGGTAGGTTGGCCAGTATTCACACAGGTCATTAGCAGCATGGGGGCAAGTTCAGTAGGCCATTTTGTTGGCTTTGCCATCACTGCAGGTTGTTCCATAGCCAGGTGCAAAATTCTCAGCATTATGACAGAGATTTTGTCAGCCTTACCATTTGTTGATATTTTATCATACAGTACAGTTTTGGCAAGGAGCCTGCAGTAGTTCAATATGTCATGGGCTGCTGACAGATCTACAAACTCAGAATTATAGCAGACATGTTTATGCAATAGTTGCTGTTAGAATCTGTACACCCCACTAAACATCTACCATAACAAAATCTGCCAACGGATAAAATTATGCTATTGCTTGTTTGGGATATGGAAGGTACATGCAGTTGATCTTACCATAAGCATACAAAGTGGAATATTTTAAATGATTGAGATTGTGAATTGTGAAATTTTACAAATGAAGAAACAATTTTGCTTTTAAGCTATAAACATATACTGCCCTTTTGCAGAATAAGAAAATGCTGCCTTGTGATGCACTAAGTTGTTAATCATTGCTTCCAATCAATCTTCATAACATTTCTCTAATGCCTTGAATCTCAGATCTTATCTTCCTTTTGCATGCTCTGCATACCAAGACGCTGGTGATTTATAAAAAAATACAGCTCTTTTGAATGTGAAGTCAATAGAAGATCACTCCCTAACTGACCTACTATGGCAGTACAGAAAGCCAGATTTAATTCCTTAGTATAAACTGTTGCTAGAAAAATCCAAAGCTGCTTGTAATGCCAGACACAGCCATAACAGAGTTTGGGCTAGATATATGAACATTGATCTTTCAGAAGATTTGCTGTCTGCCTGTGTGTTGTGGTTTAGCCCCAGCCAGCAACTAAGCACCACGCAGCCGCTCGCTCACTACCCCTACCCCAGTGGGATGGGGGAGAGAATTGGAGGAGTAAGAGTGAGAAACACTCCTGGGTTGAGATAAGAACAGTTTAATAATTGAAATAAGGTAATAATAATAATAATAACAACAACAACAATAATAACAACAACAACAACAACAACAATATAATAATGATAATAATAATAACAATATACAAAGCAAGTGATGCACAATGCAATTGCTCACCACATGCCAACCAATACCCAGACAGCTCCCGAGCAGCGATCGCTGCTCCCTGGCCAACCACCCCCCCCCACCCCAGTTTATATACTGAGCATGATGTCATATGGTATGGAATAGCCCTTTGGTCAGTTTGGATCAACTATTCTGGCTGTGCCCCCTCCCAGTTTCTTGTGCACCTGGCAGAGCATAGGAAGCTGAAAAGTCCTTGACTAGCATAAGCAGTACTTAGCAACAACTAAAAACATCAGCATGTTATCAACATTCTTCTCCTACTAAATCCAAAGCACAGCACTATGCCTGCTGCTAGGAAGAAAATTAACTCTATCCCAGCTGAAACCAGGACACTGTGTTTTAACTTCATATGTACTCTCCTGTGCTAGACTGAGAAATTCAGTGCCAACTAAGATATTTCTTTCCTGTTGCTATTTGTGGAACAAAACCAACAGGACTCATAGGGAGAGTTTCGATGCCTGCTCTACAAAAAACAGCTGTTCTGGGCCAGTTGCCACAGCAGCGATTGGCAGGGCAAGAAAATAAGAAAACAGGAAACTGGCCTCTTCATCACCATGTTTCTGTTGTCCAGAGCACTGAAGGGAAAAAGTTTGAGCTCTGCACTGGAAAAAAGGTCCAAAAAGTAGTCTGACTTGCTCATACATATGAATATGCTCCGTGTAACATGGAGGCATCAACCATAGAGTCTACACTGCATTTCTCTTGTGTAGCATATCTGTTGACCATAAAGATTATCTCTGATTACATTAATGAAATCTTACAGACCAGGGTGTAAGATTTCTAAGTGAATTCCTGCCTTCCCAAAGACAAGGAATGCAATGCTGCAGTGACTAAAAGCATGTGAATTCCACAAAGGAAGCATCTGGGTCTAGATGGCAATGAACACTTCACTTAGTCCTTCTGGTGAGGCTTGGGGAAAACCATCCATATTCATTTTCTTGTTGCTGACAAGTCAGCATGAACTTCAGCGATGCTGCCTTAGGAACTAATATCACTTCCTTATTTGTTTGGATACTGTCATCTATCAAGATACTGTCTTCACAGTTTATTTTCTGAAACACTGCTGAAAAAAGAAAATATTGAAAGCCATATCAAAATGTGAGTAGATAATGAATAAAGAAGACATTCTGGAAGAACTTAGATTTCACTTCAAATAACTGGGGATATTTTTTCATGCTGTAGCAAATTAAAACAAACAGCTGGGTTTTGAGATGGCAAAAATGAGCAGCATATCTTCAAACCCTTGAGACACAGTATGGGAGAAAACTGAGATTTGGATTAAAACTTGCATAAGTTTATAATTTTGCAGAAATAAGACGTAACTAATGAGATGCTATATAGCCTAAGTCAAAAGCCATCTGATTGTAACTTTGGCTCAATCAAGCATCATGACTGCCATGTATATATTCTGTGGTCTTGGACAATTTAGCTTTTCCATGCTTGAGTGTTTTGGTTTTTTAGTTAGAGGAAAAGACCAGTATACTTATTTTTGTACGTTTTTTTTAAGGAGGAATGCAGCATAGATCAATTATTTCTATATATTGTCTTTGTAAAATGAATATTGTGAAATGAGCCATACAACTGTCATCCAGAAAGTGGAACAAAGTGGAAAAATCATACTGAATTCAGTCTTAGATCAGCATTCAAATAACATTGTTGAAATTCCTCCTCAGACCTACCTTTAAGTACTCTAAATTCCTGTTTGATAACAAAAAATTAATTCAGACTTGATTAGGTCTGGAAAAATCTGCACACCTTATTAAGAATAATGTGGAGCAATGTAAATAAGCCTCCTTTTTTCCTAATCATATATCCTGGGTTATATTCAGACCATATAAATAATTGATTTTTATACAAGAAGTAAGGTTTGCTCTTGCAAAACCCAGTGGCAAAAGGATTTGAATTGGAAACGTTGCCTGCTATCATTTTAACACTAATAAGGAAGTAGCAAGACCCCATTAATATACATTGTTACAGAGAAATTACAAATAGGTTATGTGTGAGGGTGAATTTCAATCAACAGTTTCATCAATGTGATGGATATTCTATTATAGTCTCATTTTCATCTCACCAGTTTTCCAACAAAAAAAATTTACTGACCCTGCATACACTTGATTGTAATGAGGATTCATTTATATTTTTGTCACCAAAATATCAGCATGATTAAATTTTAAAATGGAAGGGGAATCAGGTAATTTCTATCAGTAAAGAAAACCTCTAAAAAGAAACAATTTGATCCAATAAAAGAGACTACAAAGATCTTTTTCCTTCCTTCCTTCCTTCCTTCCTTCCTTCCTTCCTTCCTTCCTTCCTTCCTTCCTTCCTTCCTTCCTTCCTTCCTTCCTTCCTTCCTTCCTTCCTTCCTTCCTTCCTTTCTCTCTCCCTTTCTTTCCTTTTCTCTCCTTCTTTCTCTCCTTCCTTCCTTCCTTCCTTCCTTCCTTCCTTCCTTCCTTCCTTCCTTCCTTCCTTCCTTCCTTCCTTCCTTTCCTTTCTTTCTTACCTTCTTTCTTTCTTACCTTCTTTCTTTCCTTCTTTCCTTCTCTCTCCCCTTCTTTCCTTCTTTCTCTTCTTCCTTTCCTCCTTCCTTCCTTCCTTTCTCTCTCCCTTCTTTCCTTTTCTCTCCTTCTTTCTCTCCTTCTTTCTCTCCTTCCTTCCTTCTCTCCTTCCTTCCTTCCTTCCTTCCTTCCTTCCTTCCTTCCTTCCTTCCTTCCTTCCTTCCTTCCTTCCTTCCTTCCTTCCTTCTTTCCTTCCTTCCTTCCTTCCTTTCTTTCTTTCTTCCTTTCTTCCCTTCCTTTCTTTCTTTCTTTCTTTCTTTCTTTCTTTCTTCTTCCTTTCTTCCTTTCTTTCTTTCTTTCTTTCTTTCTTTCTTTCTTTCTTTCTTTCTTTCTTTCTTTCTTTCCTCTTTCCTTCTTTCCTTCTTTCCTTCTTTCCTTCTTTCCTTCTTTCCTTCTTTCCTTCCTTCTTTTCTTCTTTCCTTCTCTCTCCCCTTCTTTCCTTCTTTCTCTTCTTCCTTTCCTCCTTCCTTCCTTCCTTTCTCTCTCCCCTTCTTTCCTTTTCTCTCCTTCTTTCTCTCCTTCCTTCCTTCCTTCCTTCCTTCCTTCCTTCCTTCCTTCCTTCCTTCCTTCCTTCCTTCCTTCCTTCCTTTCCTTCTTTCTTTCTTACCTTCTTTCTTTCCTTCTTTCCTTCTCTCTCCCCTTCTTTCCTTCTTTCTCTTCTTCCTTTCCTCCTTCCTTCCTTCCTTTCTCTCTCCCCTTCTTTCCTTTTCTCTCCTTCTTTCTCTCCTTCCTTCCTTCCTTCCTTCCTTCCTTCCTTCCTTCCTTCCTTCCTTCCTTCCTTCCTTCCTTCCTTCCTTCCTTCCTTCCTTCCTTCCTTCCTTCCTTCCTCCCTTCTCTTCTTCCTTCCTTCCTTCCTTCCTTGCTTTCTTGCTTTCTTGCTTTCTTGCTTTCTTGCTTTTCAGGCTTGATATAACTTGTGTTAATGTCCTTTATTTCTTAACCATTATTTAAATGAAGATAATATAGTCAGAACAAGCATATTTTTTTAATTATCATTGTTTTTTGTTCAGTAAGAAAAGCCAGTCCAACCTTCACTACTGATGGGAGTGACAACAGTTAGGAATTTTGCAGTGAGTATATTAAAAATACTTTGAAGTAAATATATTACAAGCACAACATTAAAATGGTACAGAATTCATATGAAATAAGAGGAAAATGCAAATTAGTCTATGCAACTGAAAATGCAGTAACCTCTATAAACCTGCAAAGCAATGCTGTCCAAAGCAAGGAATCAAATACTGAAGTTAATGGTATGATCTTGGGGGATAAGAGTAATCTATTTATCTGTGTAAAATCCAGTCTGGCCAGTTCTAGTGTTTCTGCCCAGCTTTTCTTAGACAGCTGAACAAATTTGCATTAGTGAAGTGTAAACTACAAGCTTGTAATGAGAAGAAGTCTATTTTGTTTTATGGTAGAAGGCTCACTAACAGCAAACATATCTAGCACAGAGAATGGGGCTTGACATATGTGATTTTATTATACATGTTTGTAGGTGAACATAACCATTGAGAGTACTGGTTGATCACATTTAATTTGCATTATGTTCCTGTGCAGCCTTCAACATTAAAAACATGTACGCATGTGCATACATATATTATAGGAAGACAACCCATGCACATGAATGACAGCATGGTGAATTAGTCTGGTTAGGAAAGGTGGCAATCTGCCACAAAATGTTTAAAGTTTCTAGAAACTAGGTCTATTACCAAATTATATGAACTCATAGATGGACTGAAGAAAAGATCTGCTAACTGTTGACGATGCCAGTGTGCTGTGTGTATACTAGATGTCTTTCGGATTAACCATGGTCTCTTGAAGTGAGATTCTCATCAGGTTTATAACCTATTTACAAAACCATGGCATTGTTTTTGCAATTCTTGGAGGCATTCAGAGAAACTGGACACAGGACAGAAAACACACAGAAGAAGCAGAAAAAGCAATAAACTTATGGAGAAGGAGGAGTGAGACAAAGTTAGTTCCTGGAGGTTTCCCAAAATAGAATACATCTTTTAAGTGTACCTCAAAAAACCTGCTACCTGGCAGAACTTTGTAATAAGGTAGCATGTTCAACACATGTATTTGATTATTTTCTTCTCTGCTGAATGGAGCATAGCTGCACTCCATGGATGATTCCAAGTACGGAAATAAGCAATTACACTTTCACAGTGCTGCCTCTCTAGGATATCCAGACAATCATACATTTAAGGGTAAAGCAAAGTTGAAAAATAATATTCAAGACATAAGAAATAATGCTGAATCTCCCCAGCAGCTGGTTTAAACTCAATCAACTCCAATTGTACTCTATTTATTTGCATACAGAGGGTGGGGTTTTGATAATACTTATTTGTTATTGTAAATATAAGAATGTAATTATAGAAATATATAGAAATACATAATTGATAAATATATAAATATAAATATATGCCGATTAAATGCTATATTTATATAATATGATGCAATAAAATTAAAGAAATATAAATATATGCATATATTTACAAGTGGTAACGTGATATTTACAAAGAGTAACATGAGTTTAATTTGTACCAGCTGGCCTATCAGATGGTAAAAACATAATGCTCAATATAATCCACTTAAGCATCTTGTATTCATGATCTGGTCACGTTAATCACATTTTGATATGATACATTTGCCAAGCAATCTAATCCAAATCTTTGTTTTACTGTGTAATTATGGGGGAATGCATATATTAATGAGTTTTTGTCCATTCACTTGTTTCTATTGAAAAGGCTGTTAACACTTCAAAAGCAGTGGTGGACAGTGATTCAGGGATTACCATGATTTGAGCAGATCCAAGTGAAATAATAGCAACAATGACATACTTTAAAATTCTAGGCCCTTTTTTCTAATTTTACTCTATTTCTTAGTGGATTAAAATTGTTATCAGTTTGTCCAACAGTTTGCATTTTGACAAAGGAATATTTGTCTGTTCGTCAGGTATGTTGGTTCACAGCCTGGTGCACTTAATACAAAGTCATGGACAGCCCATTTTGTCACAATTGATACCAGATCATTAACTTCTAGCAAAGGGCAGGAGACATAACTGGAGGATGTGACACCTTAAATTACCCAAGCAAGATTTAGGAGATAATATCAGTCAGCCTTATATAACTTTTACCATTATTTACTATTTCTGAAGAACAAATGTCCTGCAGCAATAAGGTGCTATTGTTCTCACTCCCTAATTGACTGAAAGTTAAAATCGAGAAGGATGAAAGAAGAGATTTAAAGATGGGTGTGTGAATATTTTTAGCACAAACCTTTACAGAAACATGCTTTTCCAAAATATTTAATGTAAAACTAAGAGTGCATTTGATAGAAGTCCTCTTCAATAAGATAATTTTGTACCAGATAAAATGTGAGCAAACCAGCATCACCCTGAAGAAGTAGTTGTTTTGTTATGAAAACAGCTAACTTTTCTACTTGCAAAAACTCCTGCTTCAAAACCTTAAATCAGAAAGAAGATGCTCAAAAAACTTGCATTTCCTCCATTCCCCCTAGTGAAGGGTACTTTCCTCCATTGGTTTCAATAAGAGTATTAGATGTGATGTCTGATTTTCAGTCTCCAGGATTTAACATTTTAGTTCTTGAAGTCTGAACAAAACATCCATCAGCTCCATCCCTAGCTAGGGTGTTGGACTTTGGCAAACCCATACTGGCTGACACAGAGTTATTAAGCTGTTGTGGCTCAAACTTTTCTCTTACATATAGTACTTAGATTTATAATGGAGGTCCTTAAAAGGGAAAAGCAAAGACTAGTTGGTGGCAGACCATGTTCCAGTGCTCAGCCTCTGCAGAAGACAGGAATCTCAGACAACCTCATTGAACTACTCTGATTTTCGCATAGTATTTTGTGTCTAGGAATAACCTTACCCTCTGACTTGTCTGCAGTACTTGCCTATGGAAGAAGGTTTTTCTTTGAGTTTGTGCTGACTTCTGCTTCATTTTATTAGGGACTGCAGGAAGAATGGACTTTCAGTGATCCAGACAGAGGGCTCTATCTGCAAGGTGTAACCCCATGTAGAAGAACAGAATCTGAGTGCAAAGTCATGTTATGCACTTAGCAAGAATCTAGGGTGTCTGCTGCCCAAAGTCTTCTTTGTCAGAGCAGAAGTTGATTATAAAATGTTCTCTTTGCAAATAATATGATTATTTAAAGTGTTAGTAACAGCTTCTTCAGTCCCTTTGGAAAAAGGAAAGCTAAAAAAGTCAATTTTCTCTGTAGCAAAATTGCTGGCACATAACAACTATCAGAGCAAAACATGGTGTGAAGTCATGCATCTTGTCATAATAAATCATCCCCTGCATAGCTCTAGTTTTGTGTTTGCCTGGACTGAGGTCAAAGCACATGGCTGAGTGAGAGGGAAGAAGGGGCATGATGAGCTGTAAAAATAGCTGCAAGACACATCAATGTCTTTGCTATCTGCAGCAGGGGAGCTTTGACCTGCAAACCTCTGAACGTTCACTGGCCTTCATAGGATCCCATGTGCCATTTTGGGTTCATAAGAAGTCTGCAGGCTGCAGTCTTTTTTCCTCCTGATGCATACTTCAACTTTTCCACTGCTATCAGGAGAGGATAAGCTCCACTGGAGTCAGAACAGTGATTTTATGTAAAGTAGGGGTTTTCCCCCCTTCAGCTGCATTCAGTGGGCTGCTGTGTCCTAGTATGGCACAAAGCTGCCAATCAAAATAGCGTTGTCTCTAATGAGCACCTGGACAGATCCTAAAAATGAAAAGCACTGATAATACTTTTCAAACCAGGACACGTTGGACAAAAAAATCAACCTTTTATCAATTGTATGTTATTTTGTTATTCCAGGTCTGGCCCAATCCAAATTCCTTTTTTAATGAGTTGGCTTCTGTAGAATGAAATTATTAAGAGTGGCAACACCAGATGTTCTGCTAGATGTTAATAAGTATTAACATGGAACAGATCTAAATTTCCTAGGATATACATATAACTATTAAAAAGGATGGAGATCAGGTGAAGTAATAATTTATCTGAGAAAGATTTTTTTTTGTTTAAAAATGTTTGTTCTTATCAGTGATGACATAATTTATGAAAGTCAAACTTACAAATAGATCAAAGTTTCCATGTTGTAATTAGAATTATTTTTTCTAGATCTGAGTCCCTCATCTACATTTTTGTGTTATTAAGTGGTTTTCATGGAGGAAGGTTATGTAAAGTTTTAAATACTGCAAGAATTCCATGTTTTATCTCTTTTTCCTTGAACCTTCCAATCTGCTTATACAAAGAATATAAAACATGCTACTTTCTTTACACCTATGGTAATATACTATCTGGGCTGTCATATCTGCAAGGCTTGCTACCCATGTACCGATAACTTGGATACTCAAGGATGACTCCAGTGGCACTATGTTTAGGCAGCTGAAGGCAGCCCTAGGATTATTCATGAGTGTAATCAAGCCAACCTTAAGCAGAAACCTACATCCAGAAATGCCTGGAAAACAAGTGATACCAAATCAAAACTATAGGGAAGATTTGACACGCTCTTGATGATGGAGGATATTTCACACCACATCTGGACAAAAGTTGTTACTAAGTACTGGGAAAACAAAGACAGTTTTGTTTTAAGTAACCAGAAAAGAAAATCATAGTCTATATGTCACAGTAGGGAAAGAGAAGCAGAGAATTTAGGAAACTTGTGCTTGTCACTAAACAAAATGCTCACTAAAGAAATGGAAAAACCATCTTCTTGTCAACACCAAGACAGAAAAGTCATTTGTTCCCGATATCAAACATTTGCAGGCAACTGGTGGGGTTACTATGAGGATTTGTACAACCACTATCTGTATGCTGGTTCTTAAAAACATCAGCAGAATAGCAAGTGGACAACAGAGGAAAATTAGCTCATACTAAGAAGCAGATGAAAACTTAATAAAAAAATTGAAATTGGTAAAAGTGGCAAGAAGAAAGAATGCACTGGAAGACTGGAAGGCTGAAAAAAAAACCACCCCAAAACCCAAACCAAAGCCCCCAAAAAGAAAAGGTAGCTATTTACATGCTTCATAAAAGCACTTCATAAAAACACACTTTCCAGGCTTTTCTAACAATGTCCACCAGCAACTGGGGAGTACACCAAGTCTTTGTGCTCAATCTTCTAAAAATCTCAATGCCTAAAAAATGCATGTTTTGCATTGTAAAAGCTATCACACCATCAGACTAATTAATAACCTAATTAATCACGCATTGTTAAATAAGCTGAAGTCTCAGATAGAGTCATTACTTGAAGAAGTGAAAGCAGGTTTCAGGATTGGGTGAAGCACAAGTGACAGAGCTGAAAACTGGAGTAGTAAGCGAAAGCATAAAAACCAGGAGTTAGTCTATAAAGCTTTTGGGTTTACACAGTGACTAATGTACATGACCAAGGCATCATCTTGCCTAGCTGAAATTGAACTGAAGCCTTATGGACAATTTCACATACTTGAAGTTCTGCCATAGAAAAAAGATATCTATTTATGAGTCTGGACATGTTTTGTGATAAACAAAACAGGACCTGACTAGGTTTTCATCTCATTTAGTTTCTTTTCTAGCAGGAGCTGGCACTGTTTGCATCTTGCCTCTTTCTCTCTTCCCACTGATGGCAGCTACATCTTTCCAGAGAATGTCTCCAGGCAATCCTCTACAGATTTCTCAGCCACTCCAGCCAGCAACCTTACCAGCCATGACTTTAAATGAGGAACTATGCTGAGACTTTCCTGCATAGCTTTGCAAAAAACCAGACTTTAACTTCTGTGTGCTTTCTTAAGACTGCGTATCCAAGACAGAAAGATGCTATCTCATATAGCAATGACAGTGGGAAGGATAATTCATCAGTTTGATCCCTTTTCTAGAAAATCAACTTGTGAAGAAATTTTTCTCTCCTTCACAGAAAAGTGGCCTCACCATTGCTGTGTGCTTGTCTGTAGTGTTTGGTGCTCCACTCTCCCTCTTGTTCTTGCCTGGCCAATCCTTCAGCATCAGCCAATATCAGAGATTCCTAGCAAAAATTCCCAGCCCCCTTCCTGATGCCCCCTTTCATTTTTCTTAATCTGAGTTTCTTACCAGGAAACTAAAATAACAGGAACAGCAAAGCTGAAAGGGGTTTGTTAGAGCAGCTATTGGAAGCTATAAGTGAAGAGGAGCCAGCTGAGACAGGGAAATTTGGGATGTGCATTGATAACCAGCAGTTCAGGTGACAGTGAGACTTGATGATCCCAAATGTGAACACGATGATACTGAAGAAGATGTGAACCAGCCAGCCTGTATATCCAGACTTTGTTGCAGCTATGTTGCAGAAGGGTTCTGGTTTGGGGGCTTGCCAGAGATGACTGCTGGGTTAGTAACAAACACTTGCATATATTAAATGGAAATGAACTGGCAAAATTTGTTTTGTATCACATGATGCATTTTCTGTTAATGAACAGGTATAAGACAATGTTTATAGGTCCCAATAAATGTTTCTTGATAACAGGAACAAATATAGGCCACAAGGACTCTATGGAAACCACCTTGCAATCTACTTTAAAATGTCAAGATGAGTTCTAACTCTTGAATTCATACTAGGGGGAGACTGATGCCTATTACAGTAGCGTGAGAGATATAGGGAGATGTCAAACTTTTGCAAGTCCCTTGTGAGGTGACAGTACGAGGTGGTATGTGTGGAAATAGGCTAGATCAGAAAGTCTCTCTACCAAACTCTGCTGATGAGGAAGGAAGAACCAAGAGGAACATGCCAGGGACAGAGGCATCCACCTACACCTTGTGCACTACAGCATGTTTAGACCTGTGTACAAAAGCCTTGAACCAGGCAACCGAAATGGCAATATGGCCCCATTGTGAGCTCTTTCCTTGTAAGATTTTATGGGTTTTCTGTTTGAGACATTATAAATTTTCCAGGGGAAGAGCTCCCTGAACACTGGCTAAAGGGTACTGCCTGCTTAGAGTCTGTCAGATGTCAGAAAGCAGAAAAGTGAAGATGTAACAGAGGCATCAGGTTCTCAGATGCCCTCAGAAGCTCAGCTTAAATACCATTTGTACTTTTAAATGAAATAACTCTGACATTAGTGCAAGTGCAAGGACATTGTATTCTGTAGTAAAGTGAGTGCAGAGGATGGGTTCACCTCATTTCACTGTACAAAAGAGAAGGGCTATATTACTCATCAGCATCATCTCCTTAAGAGTGTTATGGTAAAGTTGAAAGAGACTTTTATCTCCTACAGCACTGCAGTGAAGACGACATTATAAACCTAGATTCAACAATGGGAAATACTTGTGTCCTCCACCTCCTGCCACCTCCAGTAGGTACAGTAACATGCCCACAAAAATCCTGTGCAGTCATAGCCAAGAGGAGGCAATGGCACACAGCCCCTAGAGAAAACTATAAACAACTTCATAAACAAAGATGAGCAACTGTTCAAACTTTAACCTCCTTTAAAGAACAAGCTTGTTCAATAGGCAGGGAAAGTCCTTGTAAACTGCTGGACCACAGTGGTGTTTGCTGGAGCCAGTGGGTTGTCTAAACTTCAGTCTGTCTTGAAATCCTAAGCAGGACTGTGTCTAGACAAAACCCTAACTGGAGAAGAAAAACCGTAAGTTAGCAAGTTTAAAGTAAAGCTTAAAGTGAGAAGAAAAGAGCCCATGCAGCCTTCATGAAGTGTGACTGTGGGAATATTATCAGTTAACTTTCTCTGCAGTTAGCCATGACCATATGTTTTTTAAAATAAATGCTGTTAGCAGGACTATTGCAAGGATTAAGAAACCAGACAGATTTGTACTGCCTAAGCACCTGGCATGGCATTTTAAACATGACTAACCATTATGCATAGCAGTAAACTGTCATTAAAAGAATAATAATAAAACTTGAGCCGTCCTCTGCAGTTAAAGGAGACTAGGAAGAGACAAGTAAGAAATGAAACCTCAAAATTTGAAAAGGCTATTATTAAGAAATACAATAATGGCAAGTGCAAAAAAAAAAAATCATGGAGAAGGATCATGAAATTGGCTCATTAGAGAAGGAGTATATTCCCAAAATATAAAATAACAAATGGAAACAAATTCATAAACTCTTTTTGACTTATGACCCTGCAGAATTAGAATAAATTCTCTCACCTATTGTCATTCAGCTCCACAAGACTTCCATTCTTTTTAGCACACTCCTCATCCGCACTCACTCCTAGCTTAATGGTTTATGTTAAGCAGAAGAGACCCTGAATTATCCTGAGATGAAGAACAACACAATGAAACATCAAAAAGATGAAGTCCTTGCAGAGTGAAGCAAGTTTAAAACCCTGTGATAGAATAAAAACATTAAGCATTCCCTAAGTATGGGAATGAATTTTGAAGAAATTAATTTCCTCTGCACATCCTAGTGAAATGGAGCTCGGAGTCTTTTAAAAGGTTTCAATCAAATTTTTAGTCTAACTTTGCTGAAATTCCTCAGCCTTTCTCTATACCAGAGCAGGAGACCAAGTCAATCAGTGTATAAACTTACAGTAGTTGCATCAGATTCTGCCAAAAGACTGTTTGGGGAACTTAATCACAACCAGTCACAATCCAGGGGCAGGCTTGTTGGACTCATGATAACTACATGGCCTTGAATAATCAGTTGTGCAGGAAAAAGAATGAAGTGGGGTGGAGGAAGAAATGAGAGAGGAGGCAGTAATTTATGGGAACATCTGGCCTTACCCTAGGCAAAATACTTTTCTTAGAGATGGCCTTGGATTGATCCTGATGTTGCTAAGGTAACAACTTCTGAGGTGATAACAGAAAAAATATGGTCTCATGCTCAGAAAAGGATCCAGCAACAAGAATGGGCAGTGTTGTATTTAAAGAATGGAGGGCAGTGCAGGAAAAAAACGATAAAGATGTACATAGTCAGCCACAGCTGACTGAGTGATGTCATTCAGCTATCTCAGAGCAACGACCAGAATAGGTGGAAAATCTGTAGCAGAAGTCAAAATGAGAATTACGCTGTGCTGGTTTTGGCTGGGATAGAGTTAATTTTCTTCATAGTAGCTAGTACGGGGCTATGTTCTGGATTTGTGCTGAAAACAGTGTTGATAACACAGGGATGTTTTAGCTGTTGCTGAGCAGTGCTTACACAGAGTCAAGGCTTTTTCTGCTTCTCACCCCACCCCACCAGCGAGCAGGCTGGGGGTGCACAAGAAGCTGGGAGGGGACACAGCTGAGACAGCTGAGCCCAACTGACCAAAGGGATATCCATGTGACATCATGCTCAGCATATGAAGCTGGGGGAAGAAGAAGGAAGCGGGGGATGTTTGGAGTGATGGCATTTACCTTCCCAAGTAACCGTTCCATGTGATGGAGCCCTGCTTTCCTGGAGATAGCCGAACACCTGCCTGCCGATGGGAAGTAGTGAATGAATTCCTTGGTTTGCTTTGCTTGTGCACATGGCTTTTGGTTTACCTATTAAACTGTCTTTATCTCAACCCATGAGTTTTCTCACTTTTACTCTTCCGACTGTCTTCCCCTATGCCACCGGGGAGGCGTGAGTGAACAGCTGTGTGGTGCTTAGTTGCTGGCTGGGGATAAACCACAACATACTCTCATGACTTCAGCATCTGCAAAAAATGACAGGCTTTGGAGAGTTAAGCAGACCATGTGAGGCAAGAAGAAATTATTTCAGGTATGGCTTTTACAGTGAAAAAAATTGGGAAGTAGGAAAGAAACATAAATATAGTAGTTTTATAAAAATATTCAGTGTCCTCAGATTATTCATGTTATGGCTGGTATTGATCTCTCAAAAATCTGGATTAGTTGACACATTGAGAAAATTTGTATATATTATTCTTAATAAATTCAGGTAGTTATCTTACAAAGTGAAAAGTGAAGCAACATAATCTTGAATAGACTTCTCAATAAACTAAATATTTTTTTCCTTGAGCACTTGATTCTACCAATATTATCATGAACAAGATCAGAGAAGAAATAAGATTCTTATTCATAACTTTAATTATACATGTCATAAATCAAAAACTAGCCATGATGGTCTTTTGCAATATTTAGGTTATAATGTGCTACTGTAAAACAACCAAAATAGCAAGGAAAACAACATTACCATAAAAACAGGGCTGAAAACAAATGTCAGGAAATACACTTTATGTTTGGCTGAATTGGAAAACTAGAAGACATACATATGACATCTAATCAGCACTAAACAAATTGATTTACAGTTTGATTCAGGTACTAAATGATTTTTCACTACTAGTAGAATACAGTCTACCAAGAAAGTATAAAAAAGGGGTTTGCTTTGTAGATCTCCCAGTATAATTAATGTTAAGCACTCTATTTGCTAAGTATAATTAGTATAGAGTGGGGTTTTATACAGTAGTAAATGGTAATATAATTACAGATGCAAGCTGTCTCCTAACACAGAATTAAGTCAAAATTCCTATGCAGAAGAGCTTGTATTATGCTTGATACATATTCATAAGTAGACACACTTTACGTCGTTTCTCTACTAAAAACTGAAGAAAAACTAACTGCATATCCTTTACAATGACTTAAATTTGCCATGAACTCAAATTGCATATTTGTAGTCTTTTTTTCTTGATGAATAGAACTGTGTCCCCTTTAATTCTGTGATTTAAAATAGACATCTCTCCTTTTCTAAGTGATTTAAGGTCATTATACATTACAACATAACCAAGTTTAAAATAATTTGTTTCATGAGGAAGATTATAAGCGAAGATCCATTAAAAGAGATACTGGATAAACACTTGAAAGATCCATTGCAGGGTGGAATAAATAGATAAACTGCATTAGGGTCAAGAAGTCCCTGGAGCTGTTACTTAGTGGGTGGGAGAGTATTAGGGCCAGTATCAAATATGCTTGCCCTGCTCACAATCGATGTGTATGACCGCTGTGTGACAGACACATCTGTTTTACAGTAGGAACAGATGGAAACCTTGGTTGTACAGATGACTGAAAAAATTTCTTCTCAGGTGGACAAATCAAATATATTGAGTCCTTTTGCCATTTGGGAAATCTAACCCTGAAAACAGCAGCTTGGAGGTGGCCAATCTTCTACATTTTAATTCATGCAACACTTCAAAAATAATGGTGATGCTTAGGTTTGTAGGATCAAAAATAATGGTGATGCTTAGGTTTGTAGGACTCCTTTCTTCATGCTTCCAACACACCTTGGCCAGACTCGTTTTATTCTGTGGGTGTTTGAGAGGCTGAATTTCACTACAGCAAATATTTGAAGGCTCCTGATTTCAAAGCACAACAGGTGAAGCAATAACAGGCATTGGATTTACATTTGTCTGGCTATCCAGACCAAAAATGCTTCTGCAGTCATCCAGTTAAAGAAGAAAAGCATTAGCAGAAGACGTATCTTCCAAGAACAGTTATTCAGCACTGAGTCTGATCTATCAAACTCTGGACCAGATCTGGAAATTTTATTCTTTTAATTGTTGTACTTTAGTTTTTAAGACTACAGATAATCTCATTACACCACTTACTTTGATTGTATGTCATCCATATTGCAGGCTGATTTATAGGCTATTTCAAGGAGAGGTGAATAATGCATTGGTCAGTGAATCTAAGCCCAAAAGCAGGTTCTCAGGCTAGGACACAGGTGGAGATCCTTCTCAAAAACAATTTATTTTTGCTTAGTGAAATCATGGTAGGTAAAATTTAGAAGCAAAATGAAACTTCAGAGAAAATACCCTAAAACCAGTAAAAGACTAAAAACCAGTAAAAGTATTAAAAAGGATCTTTGCACTTCTCACAACGAAGGTTGTAAAAATATAGCCATGAGAAGAAGTAAAATCAAACACAAATAATTGAGCTTACTAAATTAGTACCAATAACATTGTCTCAAGCTTTAAAATAGGATCTTCTATTCTTACTTCAGTATATCTGTTATGTCAAATGTAGCTATTTCAGCACATGCTCATTTCGCTATCTGTTCATCAGCAGCTTTGTTTTTGGGACAGATACTTCATGGTTACACCAGCATTATAGCTCAGCACCGCGTGGCTTCATGCATACCTTGCTTGTGACCCACACCATGAAGTCTTATAGTTGGCACCTGGCACTCATCTAACACATAAGGTTATAAGAGTCCCAAGTTCTCCTGTGACCTCCTCAAATCTTGCTCTAGAGAGCTAAGTGGCATGTGTAACTTCTCATCAGCTGTGTGAGCTAAAGCTTGTACGACAGCTTTAATTAAAAGTACAACAGAAACATGTTGTTTCAAACTAGATAAAATTGAAGTCCAAATTAATCCTGCTTTCTATTTATAGATATCATGAGCTAAGGTAAAATTGTTTCAGGCCAATGTTCAGCTATAATTACCGCAGTGGACTACACCTGTCTGCTGGTATAGGTGCACCACTCTCTGCTTTATGCTTAGAAGCCTGAAAATGACTGAAGATCTTAGTGCCCTTTATTATTGGTATCATCACAAACTTGGTATCTGTGACCAAAAAATTAGTTGTCTTACAAAAATAAAAGGAAGGTAAATATAGTAGTTGATGTAGTAGTAAACATAAAAATAAATGTGATGTGTGGATCATGCGTTAGTATGAGAGTTGTGGAGGAAAGTTGTGCCTCATAAGTCTGTTAGAGTTCTTTGAAGGAATCTGAAAGCACACAGTATAAAGGTGGTCAAGGGGAAAGAAGGTAGTCAAAACTCTGAAACAGTTTGGAGGACATCCATGAAAGTATCTTAAACAACCTAAACTATAGACAGATAAGAGGGAGCTTTTTCTCACAGATAGTGTGAATTATCAACAGTTAAAGGTAGGAAGCAAAAGCTAGGAATAATTGTTCAGTTCTCACCATAGAGAGTAATGACCATCAGGAGAATTGCTCTTATGTTGTTGTTTTTCAGCATCCTCATGAAAAATCTGGAAAGTCGGTAGATGCATAAGATAACAAGGATTGCTAATGATATAAAATTATTCAAACTTGTCAAAACTAAATTGACTGCAAAGAGTTGCAGAAGGTTCCACAATTGAGTGATTGTAACATAAAGCAGCTGATGAAATTTCGATTCAATAAATGCAAAGTCATGCACATGGGGAAAACACAGTCCTAACTTTATACACAAACAGATGATGATAAGCTTGAAATGAGATATTGCCAGTTAGGAGTCACTGTAGATAATCCTCTGAAAATGAGTAAACAGATACAGAAAAACTAGTAAAGCCCTTCTGCTGTATCTTAGGGGCAAGGGCCATCCTTTAAGAATTAAGAAATTCACCTGCTAACAGTCTTTGCTAACCAGTCTTTGCTACAAAATTCACTTGTAGATTCACTTTAATTGATGCTAAACCTAGTAAAGAATCATCTGGAAACACAGTTCATATTCTGGGTAAAAGCTTGAGCAGTTTAAATTCCTGTCTGTGCTGCTTAGGAAATTCAGGATAAGTATGAAGCAAAAATTTTATTTCAGTCTAGCCTGATGAGGTGAGGCAGTGTGAACCCTGAGGACTCATGAAACGGTTTGGTTCCAAAAACACAGTGGGATTTGAGAGAGCTCCATGCTGGGACATATGGTAGGGCAAAAACTGGTGGAAGCTTATTTGACTCTGTGCCTCTGACAAGGGATGTCAGCCAAGGATGTATCTTAAAACCTGCCCTATCAATTCTATCACACAGAGGAGCAAGAATCTAAATATATGACCATTAATAATTCACGTTAGAAAACGGAGGGCTGTTTTTTCACCAGCCCTCCCCTTTAGAGGTTTGTGATCCCCCTATGTTACAAGCACAACACACACAACTGCTCACATTTTGATTGCTCCACTGTAGTGACTCCTTCTCCCATGGGTTAGATTCAGTGTAGGGGTACTCCTGTGCACACACTTTACCCTTGCTTTCCCTCAAACACTGAGCAGAAAGTTGGAGTGACTGGTATACTGTCTGCATTATTCTTTAAGTAGATTGAAATGTATAGCAAGATTATACTGAGACTTCTTGAATTTCAGATCTGGTTTGTAGAACTGTTTCACGTACTTCCTCCTGTCAGACAAATTGTTTGTATTCAGGCTAGGATCTAGGAGTTGAATTATAATAGCAATAAAGACTCATTATTTATTTATTTTAAATACTAATCTGTTCTTTTAAACAGCTTTTCTTAAACCCAAAAGTGATGTTAGCTTGCTTTTTAAAATTACATTCTGGCACAGGACATTCAACCTTTTTTCAGAATAAAAACTTAATTTCTGCCTCTTTTGAAAAAGGTAATATAGCCAACATGTAAACAAATAAGAACACTCTAAAACTAGACTCAACTGTAAGAATAAAACAGATTAAAAAGAAAATAATGATGCAAGCCTTGATGTTGCATAATGCAAACATCAGTTCTTCAAGGAAAGGCCACAGACATTTGATAGTACAATGTTGTATGGGTATATGTTTTATGCTGAGAGAAATTATTATGCAAAAGGCTTGCATAGGCTTTCTATGATCCGATATAAAAAAGTTGCAGAAAAGGAAACAAACATACACAATTTTTGTCTCAGAGAACTGTGTGGCACTCTGTGCCAATCTGCGGCTCCACACGATATGTCTGTGTAGCAGGTTTCCTTGGAGAATAAAGTGCAGTAGTGTGGCTGAGATGACAGGAAGAACTAGAGAGCAAGTTCTGCCTAGTAAGCACTGTTTCTTGCATAGAGAGGTAAAAATAAATAAAAATAAATGACTCCACAAAACCCCTGTAGATTTTGACACTACCAAAGGCTACCAGAGGTGAATATTTTTGCACTCATACAAATGTCATGTCAGCTAAAAAGAGACTAGGAAAACAGATAGTTGGAACTGATCTTCAGTTGGAACTGATCAAAATCTGATCTTCATGGCACAACAGGATAACATGGAAGAGGAGTCATTTGAGCATAAACCTATTCAGTCACATCTTGTGCCAAGTGTGTGCACAATTTGGCTAACACACCTAAGGACTTCATTTGAGAAGAGATGGCACAGGCAGTTCCAGTGTTTCACCACCCTCATTGTAAAAAATTTCTTCCTTATATCTAAGATATCTTATATCTAGAAGATGTATTTGTTAGGAACATAGAACAGAATATATGTTGTCCTAGTCAGGACTGCATTTGATAAAAATAGTTCAGGATGCAGAAGAACAGAGAAGTATCAATAGAAGGTTCCTCTGTATTTGGCTCTCTTATGATTGTCAAACTAAGGAGCACGTCATTTGTCATTGAGAGCCACTTGCTGGGCAGATAGAGTTCAGTATCAATACTTTCTTGGAGATAACTGATAGGACTTAATGTGATTTGTTTTTCACAGTGTAAGCAATGTAGGTATTATTGTTATTATGGTTGAGAAAGATTGTAGAACATGAACCCAGCTACAGTATTGGGTAAATGTAGAGACATGGAATAGCAGCAGCATTACGGAAACTTTCATTCAAGCAGAAAAACTGAGCAAACCATGCTAACAGGATGCTCAGGCAGAGTGGGGGGTGGAGCTGGAGAAAGCCCAAGAAGTCACACAGAAAGTGTGACCCATATGTCATGTGCAAGGGTGTATTAGTGCTTGGACACTTCTCTGGGAGTCTGGCCACATTTCTAAGGCTGTATGCCTAACTGTGGTTGAATCAAGAATATCAAAGCAATATTCTCAGTTTCTTACTAGCACACATACTGTCTCTCTGAGCAAAACAGTCTAAGGCTAAATCTGGGGCTCTCTGACTGTCATTTGCCACTTGAAAGTGGGCTGTTGATTGTGCAACACAGGAGTTACTCCAGTTCAACCGAGACTGCAGGCAGCTTGCAGTTGTCACAAATAAGTGAGCAATAAGTAACCTAGCTGGAACACTTTTCCTCCTCCTCCAAAAAAAAAAGAAAATTAGAAGATGTATGTGATTTAAGACTCTAAGGAAAACAGAGGTAGTTAGGTAAAGCACAAGAAAATGTCTTTGCGAAGATGCAGAGGGGAAGGTAACAGTAAAAGGAGGAAAAGCTGAAATAAGTTGAGTAGTACCAGCCTCAAACTATGAAATGTGGCCAGAACAAAATGCCCATGAATCTGTAAAAACTTTGAATTGAAAGAGCTGGAGATGGCAACTACCATCTCTGTGTTCCCAAGACTCTCAGCACATCTGGCCAACAGGTCGGTGAGCTCTTGATAACAGGTGGTACATACCATTGCCTTGCTGGGGGCACAGCCGCATATACATCCGGTAAGGCTGGTCTATATCAGGATGGGTCAGAGGCTGATCCTACTGTTTGGTTACATTCTAGTGCAGGTATCATTTTGGCAAAGGAGCCTGCTGCAGTGAAAAAAGAAGCAGATATGCCTCTACTATATTTCTGGGGGAGATACTGAACTATTCTCAGTAGTCAGGGAATCAACTGGAGATAGACACCAAAATAACATCTGAATAGGATCCATTAATGCAGCAAATGAGCTTTCCGTGCAACTTCTCCATTGTTTTTCTTGTGACTAGCCACAAAACCCCACAGACAGCATTGCCTTGCTGCCTGCTTCCCTTGCCTCTGCCAGGTGGATCCCATGTTGCAACCTTGACCTGAGCCAGATCTTGAAGCTGTCCATTAGCTAGATGGGCAAGTGGGGAAGATGGGGATGATATCAGAGTTGAGGGAGATTACAGAATGTTGAAAAACTGGCTTTTGCTGGAGTTGACTAATATTTCTGAAAAAGGCAGAGGCAGCTGAATGTTGGACTCCAGCACTTACAGTCACAAGAGGCTACAGGCACAGATACGTACCTATATTATTAAATGAATCATCATTTATTAAGTTTTGCTTACCATAAATCAGCAGTCAACGAGCAAGCCAAAAACCATCAGTCCAAATACCACTTGAAATAAGCTAGAGGCTAAATCAGTCTATCCACTCCAAAAATTAATAGAAATGTGATGTCTTGCCTTTACCCTCAGGCAGAAAAGAAAGCATACATACAAACTCTTGATAGCCTGTGACAGTCTGACCCTATCAAAACTGAGCAACACATGCAGCAACCATACTGCAGTCAGAGCATTTATGTCTATCGACACATGTGTTCAAACTATGGGCCATGACATGCCAAGGGTTTCTTCTGATTATGGATCTCAAAATTCTGTTGTCAGATTATAAGACTTTTTCATCCTGACAGCAGTATTTTACAGTAGTTTTTGCCACACTTTAAATTTTATTGTCAGAATTTATGGAGGAATCTGAAGAGACAGAATCATATTTTGTTTTTTAAATTGCAGGTATTTGAAAACCACTATTTGAATATCATGGTCTGCTGAAAGCTATGAATTATGGCTAGGCAAAAAATTATGGCTACTGCATCCAGCTCTGGGATGCCCAGCAAAAGAAAGACATGGACCTTTTATAGCGGGTCTGGAGGAGAGAAACAAAAGTGAGAGTTGGGATTGTTTAGCCTGGAGAAGACTTTGGGGAGAACTTACTGTGGCCTTTCAATACTTGAAGGGGGCTTATAAGAAAGATGAAAGACTTTTTACCAGGACCTGTAGTGATAGGACAAGGGGTAATGGTTTAGATTAGCTATAAGGAGGAAATTCTTTCCTATGAGGGTGTTGAGACACAGCAACAGGTTGTCCAAAGAAGTTGTGGATGCCCCATCCCTGGAACTGTTCAAGGTCAGGTTGGATGGGGCTTTGAGCAACCTTGTCTAGTGAAAGATGTCCCTGCCCATGGCAGGTGGATTGGACTAGATGATCTTTAAAGGTCCTTTCCAATGCAAATCATTCTGTGATCCTATGAGTCTATGATTCTAAAACATTCCCTTGAAGGGAAAGAGATGTGTAGTTTTGGGGGACATCTAGCAGATGGTAATAAAATAGCAAGCTTTTTGAGTTCTGTTCTTCACTTTTAGGCAAAGAAAACATGGATACCTCTCAGATGTCAGCTGGGTCTTGTAAGCTTACATGCAATGTTTTCCAAGCATTTTTAATAATAATAAAGATATAATACTTTTGTGACATATTTGAACTCAATGTTCACTTTTTTGTCCATAACTGCTGCTTTGCCCCAGGATGCCAAACTTTTGTTGCTAACAAACCACTATGCTATCAAAATTTTCCAAAGAAAACTTTTGCTGTGAAAATCAAACATGCCTGCTGTGAGAGATATTGACTCTATTCAGTACCTGGCCTTTCAGCAAATTCAAATGCCATTCTACCCTGGACTGCTTCCCATGAATCAGTTCTGACATATCTGGCACCACCACTATGAGTTGCTCATGAGACCTAACAAATACAGAAACCATACAAGCCCTATTGAACATTGCACCTCTCCCTGCAAGAAATTCATCAGGATGGGAACACATTGAAAAATGTGATAGAACATGGCTTTAAAGTGTTACACCTGTTTCCAACCCAATTATTCCTTACTGAACACTAATAGCAGCTTTTTGTTCATGCTCTGCAATACCCATCTACAATACCTAAATCTACCTCTCTCACATTTTGAAACACATGATAGTGAAAAATTAAGATAATTCATGGCATCATAAGCTTTTGGTGTTATGACTTTCTGTGTACAAATCTTCCAGTTACTAAAGTTCTCCAACCTGTAGTCACTTTTTTAGAGAAAAAACACCAACCATTTCCTTTTAATCAATATCATTAGAACATTTAAAATCACTACGCAGTTTAAATTGTGTGATTTTGCATTTTCAGTGCTTAAAAATATCACTTTGTGGATTTTTTCTTGTGCAAAAACACTTTCCAATTTCTCAAAGAAAACATGAAATTTATATTATATGTATAGATATAAAAATAAAAAGCGCTTCAAATGCTCTTTAACTGCATATATAAACTTCTTTCTTTATGGACCTGATGCTATATGCACTGTCAAATTTATGTGGGAATAAATGAGAATTTAAGAACACTAAATAGAACAATCATGTACAACTACTTCAAATGAAGCATGAATATTGTGTATGTATTTTTCTCTTGCTGTCAGACAAGATGGAAACTCACTGAGGCCAATTTTGTATTGGAGTTCACAGCCCTTTTTTATCCAATTACAATAGCTGCTCAAGGGCCATAAAATATTTTGATAGGTAAAAAAACCCTCATTCCCCTCATACAGGCTTCTGATGAGTGATAGCAACAACAAGAACATTGCCAGCAGATCAAGGGAGGTGATCCTTGCCCTCTGCTCAGTGCTGGTGTGACCACATCTGGAGAGCTGGGTCCAGTGCTGGGCTCCTCAGTACAAGAGGGATGTGGGCATACTGGAGCAAGTCCTGCTAAGGGCCATGAAGGTGGTTTAGGGATTGGAGCATCTCTTATACAAGGAGAGGCTGAGAGAGCTGGGACTGTCCAGCCTGGAGAAGGCTCAGGGGGATCTTATCCATGTCCATAAATACCTGATCGGGGAGGAGTAAATAAGACAGAGCCAGACTTCTCAGTGGTGGCCAGGGAAATAGGCAAAATCTGAAATACAGAAAACTCCATTTAAACATAAGAAAAAACATTTTTACTGTGGGGTTGGCCAAACACTGGAGCAGGTTCTCCAAAGAGCCTGTGGACTCTTCATCCTTGGAGGTATTCAAAACCTGACTGCACACGGCCTTGAACAATGTGGTCTAGCTGACCTTGCTTTGAGCAGGGTGATTGGTCTAGATGATCTCCAGAGATCCCTGGCAACCCCAGCAATTCTGCAGCAATACAAGCAACTCAGACATGACTTGAACCTAAGTTCACTAAATGTAGGATATCTCCTTTTCAAAGGGTAAGCATCCATTGTTATGCTGAATTCAGGAAAATCAACAAGATATCGATGAGGGGCTGGAACCGCACTACCCATCAAAACTGTAGGTCAGAACATGTTCAGATTCTGAATTACAGTTGTACAGGTTACTGGACAGACTGTGTTTCCTCCCTGTATAAATAGGGACTAGATGCAGATAGAACCCATTACCAACAGGGAATTCCAAAAGGGAATTAAATACAAATAAATGCATTTATCTCAGACCACACATTCTAGGATTTTTTGTTTGTTTAAAATATATATGAAAATTTTGTGAATCACAGTGAGAAGGGAGGAGATGAGAAGAACAGAAAGTTGTGAAAAAAACTCCAACCCCCAAACAAAACTCAAGACACCCCAAATTCTGAAATTACTCCGGATGTTTTCCCCTGCCCCATGGAAATGAGTGTTTCAATTGAATTTTCCTTTTATTTGTAAAACTCGTAGATGTAACAAAGAATACTTTTGAAACTAAGAGTATTGCCTTCACATCCTCAGGGGGAAATAGGAAGAGATGTGCTGCCCAGGGACATTCTTACTCCAGCTGGTTTGACACCAATCCACTGTGCAGTAGTGTGGTAGTGCTGAATATAACCCTCAGTTGCTAAAGCTTGCTAATATTTCCTGGAAGAATCAGCAGTTTGTTTTTACAGCTATAAAGAGCTCTCCACTCTGACCATTCAGAGGCTGCTCTCAAGCTTCCCTGCCATACCCAAAGCCACCAGTGCACCAATAAAATCCTATTATCTTATGGTCCACCACATGTCTCAAAATGGCAGGAGAGTGTTGAAGGCAATTACTTCCCTCCAAAGCACTGTAATCATAGGTGCCATTGTCTCCAGTACTACAACACTGCCATACTAACTGGATTAAAATACTGAACGGTCTTCTTCCTTTCATGGTTCATGGCAATTACTTTTGAACTGTGGTGACAGCTCTTCTGGAGAGTGGCTGATTAGAACTAATAGCTGAATTAATCCACTAAAATCAGCCTGGTAATTTTCAGCCTGAAAATAGAAGAAATTTAAGTAACAGTTTATGCCTCTGTGCTAGAAAAGGCTAAACCTGGCCCTACTTCCAAATCCAGTTCTTTTATATTTCTTAAAGTGCTTTTGTTTTGGACCAGTGATGAGGTCCTGTAATTTTGTCAGTAATACCGATGCCAACCTATGCAAAGTTTCCCATTTTATTTCTGTGATTAGTCAAAGGACAGTCAGTTTTAGAGCTGGTACAATTAGTAGGTGTGATCTACCCTGAGCCGAGACTGTCTTTTTAGTGCTACGAGCCCACTTTCAGTTCTTAATTCTGTGCACACAATGCTCAGCTTTGTGACTGCTGATGTCTCTAAGCCTAGCTCTGAGGCTGAGCCCTGACACTGTATTAGTGCAAGTGCCATTACTGGCATGAACCATGGTCATCTGCTGGCATCAGTGTGGTTCCTAGCACTGCTCAAAACTCATTGGCTCAAATATGACATCAATGTGGAGCTGGATGACACAAGACAATAGTGAGAGGAGAGTGCTTTCATTGGCATGCAAATATTTCCATGGTTCATATCCCTTTCCCAGGATAGGGCTGTCTTTCAGGTGCTCAGAGATTTGAGAATGACCATTGTCATGCTGTAGGAGCAGTGAATATAAAGGTAAAGCCATAATAATATATATATACTCTGTAGTGCACTGCTCCATGGAAACTGACAGTAGGTTTCCAAGGCAGCCAAATCAAAAAAAGAACAAAGCTAAAAAAGAGTGAAGTACAAAGAACATCAACACAGCTTGATGTGTTAAGGGGTAAATTTTGGAAAGTGCTTAAAGCCCCACTGGAAGTCAATGGCAGTTGTGCTCTTAAATCACTGAGGACCTTTTGAAAAGCTCAGCCAGGAGTGCTGTTGTTTGATGCATGTGACTGATTATTCATTGTTGTACGCAGCTATCCTGCAGCTGCACTTTCATTTTATGCTGTGCTCCACTTCGGGGCTGCTCCCCTCTCTTTACTCTCCCACAGGTGCTGTGCTGCAAGGGACTGTTATTCCTCCTTCTCTTCTTCTCCCTAGACTCCATGTAGCTGTATATCCACCCAACAGACAATATTTGCATGACTTTTCTAATTACCAGGAGTGTGATGCCAAAGGGTCGTCTGTCTGCTCCCAGGGCCAGTGACCAAAGAAGATTTGGGCTGGCAGGGCACAACAGGGATGGTCTATTCCCATCCCTCATGAAAGGCAGATATTTCTGTATAGCATCCTGAGTGGGCAAGAAAGAGGAGAAAGAGCCATGCACTACGATAAGCTAATTTGGTCCCTAACAAGAGCTCTGAGGAACTGAAGAAGCAGAACTTGTTTTTAAGAAACAATTCAAGAATAGTTGGTTGTTACTATGGCAGCTGGTCCTACCAAACTGAACTGACCCATCTCAAGCAGAGCATTGCTTTCCAAGCTTTCCTCCTTTCCATTCACATTAGAAGAAAACAAAACACTCCAGCAATTTTTGCCTCAGTGCAGCAGGGTACCTGACATGTCAGTAGAAGCTGCACGCAACATACCAGCTCTGGTATTTCTTAGCAGAACAAATGGAAAATGCCAAAGCAATAAGAAGTCTTCTTGGAAAAAGTACAAATAAGGATGCAAGTTTAATATGCAGTTAAATACAGGGAGAAAATAATTATTTTTGTAATAAAAACATGCACTATGTGAGACCTATAAGATTATTAACCTCTAAAATCAGCAAACAACCTCCAAAATACAGAAGACTTTTTTCATTCATACATCTAGAATCCTGTAACCTATTCTATAGGAGAAGGCACGCTTCAAGACAGTGATAATAAAATACAAACAATAAATACAAGCCAGTATATAATCAGTTTTATGAAGTCTTTTTTACCCCCTTTCTATGTTTGAAAATTTCCAGGTAGTGAAAGCTCCTCAGAGTTCAAAATGTAATAACTACTTTATGGCAGCTGCCAAAGAAAAGTGCAAAACCAGTATATTAACTGAAAGTATTTTGAGCATGGATAGAGAAGTTTCCTCTTCCACTTCCAACAGAACTGCAGCTTGGTTTTCAGTGGATTTGCCACTCTAGATGTAGTCTGAAAAAAATGAATATAACCATTTTAAAACTAAAGTCTCTCAGTATCTATTAAGGAAATAAACATGTCAAGTGTTCCTTTGATTTAGAGTATAGCTGAGGTTTAAAACCAGTGATTTATGTAGTTGATTTATAGTCAAGTCTTCTAGCTATGAAAGGAGGAGATTTTTTTCTTTACTGAGGAAGATAAATCTGTATTTGCCTTCTGTGCTTCAGCTGAAAATTCATCTCTCTCTTCACAAAGTTCATGTGAACCCTCCTTCAGGACACTGACCCAGCGAAATCCCCAAGAGAGAGGCCTTAGCTACAGAGACATCATGTGGATTATCTTTCTGTTCTCTGCTATGAAGATTTAAGCATTTAATCAGGAGTAATGCAGAAAGTAGCTAAAATCAGGAGGCTTGACTGGAGCGCTGGGAATCAGTGAGTGATGGTGGCTTCTCTTGTTGCTTGTAACAGCGAGATTTGTTGCCCCAAACTCTCAGTTCTCCAAAAGGATCCAACTTATTTTCACAGTAATATTTTCTGAAAATTGTTTTTGAGGGACTATGCTACACATGTTTATTTCACTGGTTTTGAGAGATTTCAGAGTTAAGTTTTTAGAAACAAAAGAAAATCAACAGATACTATTTGGCTATTTTTTTATATTAACAATAATAAAGAAACAATCATCAGCTTAACAACTTGCAGTTAAACCTCAGATCTGTGACCCAGGATGTTCATGACAATGGCTTGTACATCTTGACAATCTACTGCACTTGCAGGTGAAGAGTCTGTCCACAGCCTGTGGCCTCAGTCTGATCTGACAAGCAGATCCATAGCACGGCTGTACAAAATCCAGCATGCTTGAAAACTCCCTAGACTATACAGGATCAATGAAAAAAGGGTCGTAAACCTGGAGCACTCTAAACTTTCACAAGGCAGAAACTTTCAGAAGTCACGTGGCCACAACAGCTTTTTTTGCATGGGTGACAGATTTGTTGGGGAGAGGAGGAGGGAAGGGCAGAGACATGGAGGAAGGCACATTCCTTGTGAGGAAATACTGGAGCTCCATGGGACATGGCAAGTGCTACTCATTCCAGATAGCAGGCAGTGAAGTCCATAGGACTGGAGGTCAACAGAGTCTTCTTGTCCCAAATCATGGATCCACAACATCGCACTCCTGTGCCTGGCTGAATAAAAAAGTTGCCAGACTCAGGGCAGGAAAGCATCCAGGAGCACTGAAAGGGAAGAATGTCCCTGGAGTGACAAGGATGACTTCTCTGAAGATACTGAATGAGATCAGTCAGTTTACATGACGATCAACTGATGGGCACTGAAGCAGAAGAGCCGATACCACCAGAAAGGCCAGGCTATGGGTCAGCATCATGGGGGCCAGTCAAGTGAGGCAAAGGAGATGAAGAGTCATGAGGGAGCAGGCAAAAGCCCAATAAAATACATCCTGCTTTATCACTACCAAGCCACTCTGGAAAAGGTAGTGCTTTTTGTAGCTGTGTGTTTCTTTTGGTGTTTGACTAATCACATCCTGAAGCTCTTATCATATGAATAATCCCCAACCTGGTTTTCTCTGAAGGTCATACTCCCAGTTTTTACACTTTACCCTTGAAGTCTGATAAACTCCAGTGATCAAGTAGAACTCTTTTATAAAACTACTTGTTATTTACAGTTATAACTCTCAGCAGGCTTTTAGTTAACTTTTTTTTTTCAATTCCTTGCCCATCTTCAGATATTATCTTTGAATTGTGATGAATTTGCCTGGCAAAGAAAATAGTTTTGTTTAAATTTTTGATACTTTTATTTTGACCTTTTTCTTCAGGCACAGATAAGGCACTTACAGTAATCTCTTCTGTCGTACATTATCATATTTTCAGAGAAGTAGTTTTGAGAAGCCAAGTCAGTCATAGTATTTGATGTCACTCCAACACTTCTCTCCTGGAGTTCTCTCTTTGTAGAATGGGATGAAGTTGTGGCAAATGTTTTAGTTTGTATTTCTCTTTAAATTATTCAGTATGAGATGAGGAAATTAAGCACACTGTAAAAGCAGATTGAACTAAATATGTAGAAGCATCATACAGAAAACAAAAAATTTGGAAAAAAAAGCCTATCAGCCATTATAAAAGAGTCAGAAAAGTCAGGAAAAATTGTTGATTTACAATGTCTTATTTATTTCAGCTCCCTGGCACTGTAGGATCATTTTCTATAGAATTTATGTTTTTTTAATGTGGTTTTTTTTTTTTTCCTATTTAGTTTAAAAAGACATAAGCAGGGAGGTTTTTATCAGTTCCTTGAGAACATAATTCCATCTCTTTTTCTTCTCAAACTATTTCAACTGTTTCTCATATGACTTTGTTTCACCTATGTTGAATTAATTTTTTTTTCACTGCTTCTACTACACCTGAGAGTCCTGTATCACGTTTGTTCTCCTTCACTAAAATCCTCCAGGTGTTGTTGGTTCCTCGCTCCTTTCACTTGTGATCCAAGAAATCTCTACATTTGAAAAAAAAAAAAACCCACCACAATGAAGTCACTGATTTTTTCCTACCACACAACATTTACATGTGCCTTTCTCCCTCTTTGGAAGCATTCAAAGCAGACTGAATGCATGCAAGAGAGAAGAAATAGGAATAATACAACAATAAGAAAGCAAAGGGAATTGAGGAGGCAATCAGTTAAATTCACATTGGTTGTGACGGCAAAGAATCATAAAATAGAATCATAGAATCATAGAATCGTCTAGGTTGGAAAAGACCTTTAAGATCATCCAGTCCAAACATTAACCTACACTACCAAGTCCACACTAAACCAATCAAGGGTAGACTAGACTAAACCATGTCCCAAAGTGCCACATCTACCCGTTTTTTGAACACCTCCAGGGATGGTGACTCCACCACCTCTCTGGGCAGCCTGTTCCAATTCTTGACCACCCTTTCTGTAAAGAAATTTTTCCTAATTTCCAACCTAAACCTCCCCTGGTGCAGCTTGAGCCCATTTCTTCTCGTCCTAACAAACCATATCTGGGATATAGACTGAATAAAGGAGGCAATACCTGTTTATTTGGTGTAATTCAAAACCATGTTGTGATGCTGTATCAGGAGTAACTTGGAGCAGGGTTCTGTTCCTGTAGCACTCAGGGGTCTCCCAGGAGGTCTCTGCTCCTGCCTGCCCACCTGATTCTGTGGACCTTCACCACCAGTAGCATGTCTGCAAGCAGAACCCTGTGAAAAATTCATTAAGTGCCGACAGGACCTCAGCTCTGGAAACATGACAGGTATAATTCATTTGGAAAACAGTCAGACTGCTAATGCAGGGTTCAAGTCCTTGCTCAGGCAGGGCAGGATCTCACTTTTGTTACTTACTCCATGCATTACAAAACAGATATGAGGCTCATTGGCAAAGGAAAGTATTGAAAAGCTAAAAATAAAGTCTTGTTTCTCTGGAAATATTGCATATGGTTAATCTGGCTTGAAAATTTAAATGGGCAACAGAATATATTTTCTAATTTCAGAGGTATTTGATATGTCAGTGTACAAGGTGTACACCAGATATGTACGTTGCACAGCGCAACACAAAAATGGGTGCTTATACATATTCATGGACTTCTTCTAATGACTGCATATATTATTAAAAAAAGAAAAAATCCAGATCTTTCACTTGTTTAATTTAAAGATGGATTATTTAGATCATCAGAGGAATAATTCATTTGGGAAATACTTAAGTATTGCACCAGAAAATGAAGGCTAGTATTTTTCCATACTTGTCACATTGACAGCTGGCTTGAAGTGTTTTATAGATTTCCCTATAAATAATTTTGAGTTGTGGAAGAAATACACTGCAAGTAATGTAACTTGGCTTATAAAATAATTACATAATATTGGAATGAGGACTCAATCTGCTGGAACAGCTTGCAAAATAAAATGACCAAATAATGTTTGAATAAGAATCTGGCTGATAAAGTGGACTGATTTAAATTTGTACAAATGTTTGGAAAGCAATGGTATACACTAAGAAAAAAGAAATGACTATACTGTAGACTTGCTCTCATACTGTACTGAGTAGAGCCACTGGATGAGGACTTTTACGATAACCTACATTATTCCAGCGCCATCTGAGTGGTAACAGGCAGCAGTATAATTTAAGAACATGAAAGGGAACAAGCCTTTCTTTCAACTTTTGATGTGCAAAATCTTCTTTGGGTCATAAAACCTCACCATATCCTTTGGATAAACCCCCATGGCCTCCATGGTACCATCTAACTTAAGGGATATCTTGCATCATGACTCAAGCATTATTCTCAGCTAGGCAGAATCTGATCGGTCCATTTCAGAACCAGATCTCTCCCAACACAGCTCACGACCCTTTTCTCAGAAGCTGCCGTCTCCAGTTGCTGTACATATGGAGGGACATGGGAAGAGTAAGTTATTGGTACACAGTCAACAAGCTGAGTGCCCGTGTGCATGTGTAAGAAGTTGTGGCAAAAGTAGGTAAGGTGACTGGCAAACTATAAAATAAGATTATTGTGCTTAGTAGAATAACCATCCTCCACCCATATTTCTATTTCCATTCCTGTAATGTTGCCCTGAACACAGATCAATTGAATCTCAGAAAATTTTTCTTCTGAAGCTCATGGGACAATTTGTTCTGAATTTTTATGGGCTGACTCAGCATATAGCTCAGCAAAGTAAGGATGAAAACCTGTCATGTTGATTTCATGCAACAAGATAACTAGATTTAAAAGAAGGTGCAGACTGTTATCCCTGTGGCCTAAAGATAGCTGTTTTTTTTAAAAAAAAAACCAACCTGCTGTTGTCAATGATGCTACTGCATCTGCCAGCAGAAATTTTGGTCTACCCAAGTAATATTCTAGCACATTTTAGTTCACTTACCTGTTTCAAATCTGCATTAGTGCCACTTACCAAACATGGAATCACTTGCTGCCACTCCCATCACAGTCAAAGGATGTAAATACAAACAACAATTTAAACAGGAAAGGGCATAAATTACATTGGCCCAAGGATAGCTATGCAGAGCAATAGCCATGCAAATGGAGAAAGTGATTTGCTGTTTATGTGCACACATAAAAAAATACATATTTTCCATGGACACTTGAGGCAAAGATTTTCATATAGACTTTTGTTGTCCAAATAGAAAAGATTTTTTAAGAAAAATTTTTTTTATTTTTTTGTTCACCTCTGGGTTTCAGCTGCATCATTGCTATGAGTGCTACCTACTGTGTTAATGAGAATTTCTATTAGCCTTGAAAAGCTGTGCTTGGTGGCACTGCCCGTCTGTCACTTGCATTGTTCTTGCTCAGATACCCACTGTGCCTGGAACTTACACCTGTCTGATCTCATCAGTTCAACGCAGCAGCGGCCCAATTTGAAGTCACACCTTTTAATGCAATCAGCTTACAACAGTTTTATCTCTCCATTGCAGGGTTTGCCTCATTACATGTTAATTGAATCTCATTTTCTGAAACATATGATCTATGAGTTATAGCAAACCTTAAACCTCAACAAACACAGGTCTCATCAATGAATATAGAGTAAACGAAGTTGCCTGTCTGTGTTTAATCACCATCAGGAAGTTCTTGGTCCTGTGATCTAAAGGCAGCTTCCCCTTGACTTCAGATCCCACTTGCTTGTGAAGTACCTCATCCTTTTACCTAAACTTACTAATTATGAAAGCTCTTATGTACCTCTTTCCCCCACTGCAGAGTGCCTAGAAGTTACTTTGAACTTGAACATACTGCTGTAGGAAGCACCACAAAGAGCAGTCATGTTTCTCCTCTCAGGCACTTCTGTGGTACCTCTACTCTTTCCCCCAACACCTTGTGCTAGCATCACACCCAGAGGTGAGGACAAAGAAAGACTTAGATGAAACTCAGCTGTCAAATGGCAAATGTTTTCTCATGATGCCAAAGCCTCTACTGTCGATTAGCAATTTCAAGAACCCTGCCCCAAGTTATAACTGCAAAAACAGAGGGGCTGCATTTATATTTCTGCAGCTTTGTTAGCAAATGATGAAGATTTCCGTTTAGTTTTGCCCTGGCAGTTTTGAAAACAGGAAGATGTTTTGCATAGTAAACTCAAATAAAAGCATAAGCTATATTTTTCTGCTGTGATTTCAAACATTCAGAATGACAGACCATCCTTTTCAGCTTTAAATGTGTTTGCATTCTAGTTTGCATTCCTCCTACTCCTCCTCTTTGTCTCTCATGAATACCTGGATGAGGAAGACTACACTGAATTAACCTTTCATAAGTTGGGGTAAACCCTGGCTCTGGGTTTTAGGAGAGATTTGGAAAGAAGACAAATTTTAAAAGCCTTTCAGTATCAACAAGGAATATTTTTAGTTTTAGACCTTATACCAGGGGGATTAGTTTCATTTTGTGCTACTATATTTTCAGCAGAATCTTACTAGAATGGTGCACCAGGTATTGATATTAAATCTATAAAATCTACAGTGAGCCAGTGAAAGCCATTTCAAGCTGATAAATATTTACAGCCACTTACTCAAAAATTAAGTAAGAGAAGTTATATTGTCTTCAACTTTAATTTCAAAGCTCTGGTCTGGTTAAGAACACTTCCTGTGTGTACTCTTCCTTTCAAAAGTAAGTGAAATGTTACATTGCAAGAAGCCCCAGAATGAATGATGGTACAAAACCACTGGGGAAAATGAGTATCTGCTGAAGAATAATCTTTAAAAAAAACCCAGTCAGACTGGTATAGCAGCTATCTGGGGTGATAAGGAGAGTGGAAGGGGCTTCCTCCCTCACTGGGAACCTCACCCAGGATGCTGCTCCTTGTCAGAGAAGGTCCTCGCAGGGAATCTGGCAGGACCCTGTGACCCAGTGGCTACTCCTTCTAAGGCAGCACATCTACTCAGTTTAGCAGGATGTAGGTCAAGGAGAGTAATTTAGTAGCCTTGGCACATAACTGCAACGTTGAGGGGAAAAGACACACAGATACTTTCCATCTTATCCAGAGTGTGCTGGTTTTGGCTGGGATAGAGTTAATTTTCTTCATAGTAGCTAGTATGGAGCTAAGTTTGGGATTTGTGCTGAAAACAGTGTTGATAATACAGAGATGTTTTAGCTGTTGCTGAGCAGTGCTTACACAGAGTCAAGGCTTTTTCTGCTTCTCACCCCACCCCACCAGCGAGCAGGCTGGGGGTACACAAGAAGCTGGGAGGGGACACAGCTGAGACAGCTGACCCCAGCTAACCAAAGGGATATCCATGTGACATCATGCTTAGCATATGAAGCTGGGGGAAGAAGAAGGAAGGGGGGGATGTTTGGAGTGATGGCATTTACCTTCCCAAGTAACCGTTCCATGTGATGGAGCCCTGCTTTCCTGGAGATAGCCGAACACCTGCCTGCCGATGGGAAGTAGTGAACAAATTCCTTGTTTTGCTTTGCTTGTGAGTGCAGCTTTTGGTTTACCTATTAAACTGTCTTTATCTCAACCCACAAGTTTTCTCACTTTTACTCTTCTGATTCTCTCCCCCATTCCACTGCGGGGGCAGTGAGTGAGCAGCTGTGCGGTGCTTAGTTGCTGGCTGGGGTTAAACCCTGACACAGAGTAAAGGGTAGGTGCATATAAATGAAGTTATTCCATTTGTTGTTTGGCCAATATCCTACCTCACTTAGAACTCCCTGTAAGTGCTGTCACCTTGGCCATATAAGGAACAAATACTAAAACCACATTTCCCTGGTATGACCATACACCCCCTCCCATAGGAATTCAAGTACCATCTGTCAGATTCTGTTGCCACAAAGTGGGACAAGCCCAAGGTACAAGAATAGGAGGAGGAAAACAGAAACTAGAACACCACCTCCTACCTTTATGACTGCACAGCCTGAACTGTCAGCAATGGTTCTGTACTTTCAAAGGTGTCGTGGTTTAACCCCTGCCAGCAACTGAGCACCACACAGCCGTTCACTTACCCTCCCCCGCAGTGGGATGGGGGAGAGAATCAGAAAAAAAAAAAAAAGTAAAACCCATGGGTTGAGATAAAGGCAGTTTAATAGTAGAGAAGAGGAAGATAAAATAATAATAATAATAACAACAATAAAAGAATATACAAAACAAGTGATGCACAATACAATTGCTCACCACCTGCTGACCGATGCCCAGCCAGTCCCCAAGCAGCGATCGCTGCCCCACAGCCCGCTTCCCCCCAGGTTATATACTGAACATGATGTCATATGGCATGGAATACTGTTTTGTCAGTTTGGGTCAGCTGTCCTGGCTGTGCCCCCTCCCAGCTTCTTGTGCACCTGGCAGAGCATGGGAAGCTGAAATGTCCCTGACTAGTATAAACACTACTTGGCAACAACTAAACCATCAGTGTGTTAGCATTATTCTCATCCTAAATCCAAAACACAGCACTACGCCAGCTACTAGGAAGAAAATTAACTCTATTACAGCTGAAACCAGGACAAAAGGGAAGAGGTAACTTGATAAAGATTGAAGGATCAAATTATCAACCTTAAAAAGAGAACCAAACAATCCTTTCTTTTAATGGAAAGAGTGATTTTCAAGTGTTACAGCCCGTGTACAGAAACCCTAGTATTTGAAATGAAATAAGGGAGAATTTAGCAAGTACACTTGTCCTTGGCTGTTTTCCAAGACATCTTAGCTGTTCCAATGAATTGAAAATGTGAAATGAATCAAGTATATGAGGATGGATCTTTCATAAGTTATGATTTTCTTTAAATGATGAAAAAACCTCAATTTTATCCTGGAAAAATATCTTTTTTTTTTTTTCATACAAGTTTTAGGAGCTCTTTCACATTCATATATATGCACTTACATGAAACTACAGCAGAAATATACACTGCAGCTGGTTTTTCCAAATCTGTTTTGTTTGGCATTAGTTTTCATGTTAGCACCATGCAGTACCTACAAAGATAATAAATTGTATGTTCCTTCCCATCCTGCAGTATTAAGACAAGCTGCCATTCACCCCCTAAACCTAGAGCTGTCCTGAACTAATCTGTAACATCAGTGATGACTTTAAAGATAACTGCATGTTGGACACACCCCAAATTACCACACACTGTAAGGTACAACCTTCCCCAGGCCTTAGTATTGCCTTGGGGTTTTGAGTCCCAATCATACTCAAGCTGGTGGAATAAATCCACCTTTCCAGAGGCACAAAAAGGTCTTTGAGGTTTTCAGATGAGGCTTTACCGAGGGCTGTTCCCTGATGCCAGAGTGCACACTCTGTAGGGCCTGACCTCAGCTGGCTTTTGTTTCTGCTGGAAAGCTGCACCAACTGCAAAATGAATAACTTGTTTTTTTCCTAGCACAATGGCCTCCAGGTTCCCAGATTCAGGTACTCAGCTTTAATTTCAGATATCTGGACCATACATATTTTAGGTGTAAAAAGAACAAAATAGGAAGGCTTGAGAAAAAGTGAGGCACCTGAACAAGCTACCTTTGTCTAGGGGCCTGTCTGGGATATCATCTACTTTAGGGATTGACTGCTTCTCATTTCTGTGAGCAACAGATAGGAGAAGAAATAGGGGACCACTTCATAATTAACCTAAAAAAATTGTCTGGTGAGATTATCTAGTCCTGAAAAGAGAAATTTTCAAGAAGATCTTAGTGGTAATTTGCCAGACCAAGCCAGACTGACTGGGCAAAGAAGTAAATAAACTGACAAATTAAGTTTGCTATCATACTGACGGAGGACGGAGTACATCTTCTTAGATATTTCTTTGGAATTGTTAGAACAGTAAATGTGCACCTCACTAGCTCTTGAGGAACACAGAAACAGCTTTATAATCATATTTCTGCTCTTTTATGCAGTGGTTCCAGTGATTGCATTTTTAAAAGGGAGGAACATAAAATGTTGATAACTAAGGCACCACAGTGGTGATGATAGATGGTTGTAGAAAAGGTATTTCTATGCCTCATATACTGTCTTCAGTACAGATGCTTTCCAGACTGTGGGTAAAAGGGACACAGTATTCATAACTTTTTTCAAGATTCTGGAAGCCACAGCCACTGGTGGCCACATAAATTATGTGTTGGGAGAAGCGGGGTATATAAATTAGGATCTTTTACTGATGAAGTGTGTAATAAAGTGAACAAAGTGGAGCCAGGTAGGTGTTGTGACCATGTCAACATTGATTCTGCTTCACCTCTATTAGAAGAAATGTGCATACACCAAACCAAAGCTCTTGGTTTAACTTTTGAGCAATCCTCAAGCATGTCAGAGTAGTTACAGGCCCTGCAACAAATGCTCCTGCTCTTGCTTGTGTTTCATTCAGAGTTATTGCTAGTGTAACTGTTGAGCCCTGTGAGCATAATAGCCTGACCCTTTATGGTGGTTTTGGGCTGGTGCTGCTAAATTTATATAGTTGCATATTGTTTTGATTTTGCATAAACTAATGACCTCCAAAGTGAAATGATTTAGTTTCTCCATTTATTCTTTTTATTCCAGGATTTCCAAAAGATGAAGTGGGACCCTCAGTGATCAAGAAACATTTTCTATCACAGTAAACTCAGGCAACACCTGCTATGCAAGAGCACAAGCTAAATCAGAGGAGGCTACAAAACATATGGGGAAAAAAAAGGATTAATATGTGTTATGTAATTAATTACTAGGGAAATGCTCTCCAAGTAAGATAACACAGAATAAAAAAACATGCTGAATGGCATGACTCCTTCTCACAGGGCCATATACTTTGTTTCTAATATGTCCAGGATTCAGACTACATACATTGTACTACATGAAAGTTTATTGAAAACAAATCTTGTTCAAGTCAAGGAGATGCTCTGAAACTTCTGTGTGAAGGAATGATATAAATTGTGCATATCTGGTACCTCAGGGGCAGTTTCAAATTTCATCCCCAGCTTTTTTTTGTAGAAAATGTTCTTTCTGCTTTACTAAACTAAACTCAACAAACCCAAAAGGTATTCAGATATGACATCATGAAAGCCAGAAGCCTCAGTCACTGGTAATGTTTGGGAACTAGTTCTTAAATTCCAGAATACAGCTCTTCTGAATTACAATTTTATTTTATAATTATTCAGAACTGATGGCTCTAGGTATTCACCAAAATGGCGCTCAGGTCTGATGTTAACATAGGCATACCTTTTGTGAGGACAGCTGCACAGTGTTTAATAAGTTGAGTAGACTGAACAGGAATAAATGAGACCTGTGTTTGTTTTCTTTTACACATGAGCAGAAGTTGAAGCTAAGGAAATGCTGTGGGTTTTTTGGCTTCTTGGTGATTACTTTTAAAATAGTCATTATAGTCAGGAGAGTGAAAACACTTCCTTCTTGGAAAGTTTTAAGACTGTTGTTGGAAATTCAGAGATCAGTGTGAAGAAAGATTTAATATAAAGACGCCTCCTGTTCACAAATTGGAAACATGGTGAGGAGAAAATCTCCGACGTTCGGTGTCACAGACTAACAGGAAAACAGGGCTGAAATGGGCACCCAGTTACCTTGTCAGGAGACAAGTTATCTTGCTAGTGGAATTTGCTTGACATTGTCTAATAGTTTACCTTGTAGAGTATAAATTCCTTACAGGAAGGACTCTGTAACTGCAGTGGTCACAGATGCCACCTGCTGAAAAAGTTTTTTCAAAGTTAAGAAAATGTGAAAGTCTCACTTGGAGGAAAGAAGCATTAGTGCTGAGATCTCAGAAAGTGTTTAGCTTTAGTTTGAGTTGCCACAAAGTTATTTATGAGCTTTATTTCCTCTCTCTGGAGCAGTACTTGGGCTGTGCTGCAATTGACAGCCTCTGAGCTATATCAATTTATATGGATGATTTGCTTGGCTTGATAAAAACCAAAACAAAACAACAACCTCCTCCTTCCAACATGTCTTCCCTGCACATCTTATAAATAATATTTGTATGTAATGCTGACAGAGGGTGGTAGATATTGGGAAGCATGTCTGAAATAGTGAAGAAGACAGCCACTAAGAAATTATATTCTGGTTTTTTCTTTTCTTTTCTTTTTTTTTTAAGTTGCAGAGAGGAAAGAAAAAGACATTAACTTAAAAAGCTTCTTGCTTTTCACAGTCAAAACAGAGAGGCTGAGGAGATGTCATATTTTAAGAGAAAGCAAATTTTGTATTAATATTTTTAAATTTAGACCTTGTATATATTCTGTTCTACAGAGAATACATATTAATTACCATGTTGAGCTCCCTGTAGAAATTAACTCTGGGACCAGAAGTTTTCAGGTTCTTAGCAGGAAATTACATGATCGATGGGCTGGGGCCAGTTGTTTGTGATTCAACAAGACTAAGTGCCGGGTCCTGCACTCAAGTCATAACAACCCCGTGCAATGCTACGGGCTTGGGGAAGAATGGCTGGAAAGCTGCCCAGTGGAAGAGGACCTGGGGGTGTTGGTAGACAGCTGGCTCAACATGAGACAGCAGTGTGCCCAGGTGGCCAACAAGGCCAACAGCATCCTGGCTTGTATCAGGAATAGTGTGGCCAGCAGGAGCAGGGAGGTGATTGTCCCCCTGTACTCGGCGCTGGTGAGGCTGCACCTGGAATACTGTGTCCAGTTTTGGGCCCCTCAATACAAGAAAGACATTGAGGTGCTGGAGTGTGTTCAGAGGCGGGCAACAAGGCTGGTGCAGGGTCTGGAGCACAGGCCTTATGAGGAGCAGCTGAGGGAACTGGGGTGTGTTTAGCCTGGAGAAAAGGAGGCCAAAGGGAGACCTTATCGCTGTCTACAACTACCTGAAAGGAGGCTGTAGCAAGGTGGGTGTTGGTCTCTTCTGTCAAATACCATGTGATAGGACAAGAGGAAATGGCCTCAAGCTGCACCAGGAGAGGTTTAGATTGGATATTAGGAAACATTTATTCACAGAAGGAGTAGTCCAGCACTGGAACAGGCTGCCGGAGAGGTGGTTGAGTCACCATCCCAGGAGGTATTTAGAAGATGTGTAGGTGTGGTGCTTAGGGACGTGGTTTAGTGGTGGACTTGGCAGTTGGACTTGCTGATCTTAAGGGTCTTTTCCCACCTAAATGAGTCTATGATTCTATGATTTTTACACAGGATAGGCAGAATGAAAGCAAATGGATTTTCTCTTTGCTGACTTTTTTTCTGGAGAAGTACCCAACACAAGGTCTTTTATTCTTCAAGGAAATCCTGCTAAGCATTCCAGCTCAGGCTTGGAAATCTGCATAGTCACACACCAGCTTTTCCCAGAATGGTCTCTAGATAGAGAAGAAACTGTTGGAGAGACCAAGGATTTTGGATTGCCTGCCCGTTCCTAGTTTTGTGTGTCTTGGAGATCCACCGGGACTGAAATTACCTTGAAGTTTGGTGAGTGGAAGTCACCTTTGAAGGGGTGACTGCTGGTCTACTGCCTTCCCTCACAAGGACAAGGAAAATCATCACTCTGGCTGGCAGCAACTCTCTGAATTCCAGCTTTGGGGCCAACTGTCCCTGAGTACAAGGGATGCCAAAATCATCTGGAACTTGGAATCTCTGAAAGTCTCTAGTGCAGAAAAGTCAACTGGATTTTCTGTGTGCCAAAGAATGAGTTTCCTCATTTGACATCCTAGAACATGCACATTTAGCTGAGTTCTCTGCTAAAAATTCCAGCTTTCTTAGCACAAAAGATCCTTTTTCAATATCCTTCACTATTCATTGAAGCACACTTATGTCACATTTACTGGTGGAAGATTAGTCTCTATTACTAGCTGCTGTATTAGATGGGATTATTTCAGCACCCTCTCCCTGCTAAAAACTGTACATGCCTAATAGTGACATCATACCATGACTGCACACATCACCCTTCCCTGAAGGTATATTTGGTTTCAGTTTTGTTTGTGCTAGGTTGTGCACACGATATGCATTTCATATGCTTCCTTTGAGATGGCCATGGGGCTATGAAATTTAATCTTTTCAGTCACTGCTACACAAATTCCAGCTACCAGGCAGAAGTATAATGCGTAGGGATAAAGGCAGAAGAAGAAAATGATAAATCATGGGCTTAAGGTTAAGTAAATTAAAAAAAAAAGGAAAGATATATTCCTTAGAATTTCTTCAGAAATTAAATTTTAGAGTGTTAAAGATATGTAAATTTTGTGGAACAAAGAAAAGCTTAGTTCCAAGAGAAATGGTGTTCTACAGTCCCATTTAATATCCTTGTTATTATATTTATTAAAACAAAGGGCATCCCCATTTTATATATATACACACAAAATACTGAACACTAATAGGAATTTAACTGATTACAGTAATATTCCTACTCTCTTGTATCTTGGCTAAACTATTTTTCTCTTTCATTGCTTCAGCATCTCTACACCGTTGCTGCAGTAACAAAGTAATTTTCTGATAAATTCATCAGGAAAAGTGCACTATAGAGAACATGTATAACTCTAAAACTGTCAGACCATCATAGTTTTAAGGCAGTTATTCTCCTAGGGAAAAAAGCAAAATTACATAATGTAATTGCATAGAGAGAAAGATAAGTTATCATAATTTTATGCTACCAAACCTAACTTTCTTAAATGTGCTCAGCATAGGAAGATGCTCCCTTATGGACAATATATGTCTTCTCAAGCTGTATCAACTGCAATGTCAACTAGGCTGGCATATAATGTAAATCAAGATTGCTGGCACACTTGAACCATTTGGGCTGAAGGAAAAGTTTTATAATAACATTCATCTAAGCTCTGGTGAACATTTTGCTAAGCAAAATGAAATACTACAGTCTCCTTGAGCCAATTATTTCAAGTATCATAATTGAAAGTTTAATCACTGTAGTTAAGCTTAAATTTTATTCTGTGAAACATAAAACCTACAACACCTGAAACCAACAGCAAATCCTGGATAACAGGAATAAGAAACTGCATTTTAAACAATTTAAAAGAACCCTTTGTCACCTGTGCAAGGAAATTCAGAACATCAGCAAGAACGCTGAAAATACTGATTTCTAAACAGCCTTCTGTTGCCTCTTCTTCTTCCCCTGATCCAAAGACAGATTCCTAGAAGGTCTTTTGGAGTAAATATAGAAAAAGTAGTTTTGGATGATTTGCTGAACTAAGAGATATCGACAGGATCTCATCTTTTCTATGATTCCTTAACTGACTCTCTGAAATGAGCAACATTATCCCTTATTATAGCATACTACACAGCTTAGCTGTGTATAAATCTGGTGTCATCTCTTTGTACATTTTTGACATGTGACTGTTTGCTTTATAATTTTTAATTATGACCCAAAACTTTTAAAACAAATTATTTGTTTAGGTTCTCCTGTTCTCAAGTAGAAAAACTTGGTGTTGGTATAAAGGGATAATGCCTGTTCAACACAACAGTTTCACTATTTCCTAAGAAAGGATCTCTCCACTGTTTGAATGATGTCAACATTAGAAGGTATCATCTCCTTATATCCACAATCTGACAGTACTTCCTCCTTATATCAGGATCAAAGATTTTTGTAAAAGGAATTCCGGAATTACAATACTCTCAGTTTATAAATGATGATGTATTTGATTTGAACATATATATTTCAAAAGTAGGGTAGAATCAGAGGAGTCTTTAAAAAAAACAAACCAAAGCCCAGAACCCTCCCACTTCCAACCCCAAACAAACAGAACCCAAGCATTTTTTATTGAAGTGTATTGTACCTAAGCTATATGTTTAGTAGCAGTGAAAGATCTGCAGTGGCCAAGGCCTTGGGAGTGACTGCTAGCTTCAGTATATTCAAGACGGCAACTATTTCTCTCTCAACAGAGATGATGAATGTAAAGGCTGAAAAGGTTGAGCATCAACTGATGTACTGAAAGTAGATATTTGCACAGTATAACTTCTGTCTGCCAAAAGGAGAAGGTGGCATAAGACATGAGTGTATCATAATACTAAAAGGATACTGATTTCATAACATGAAAAAACAAACACAGAGAGAGAGATTGAGGTGGCTGTAGTCAGTTCAGAAGAACTCCTCTCTCGAGTGTAAAAAAACCTTTCTGGGAATTGTTCTTAAGAGACTGAAAGTTTGTAATGAATCTGCATGCACAGAAGATTGGCACCCTATCTGAGCTGATGAACCAGCTTTTGACATGGGCTTTAACACAATATAATGGCAAGTGTCTTAAATAAGGAAAAAACATTAGGTGCCTTATATACTTATTCAACAGGAATGGAATTTTCCAGTTGGAGGGAAAAAATGGTTGTCCCAAATGCTTAGTCTGATTTGATCATTTTACAAGATCCAGATCAGTGTGATGTGATCTAACCAACAGTTTAGAACCTAATAGGGCAGTGGTTTAGCTTTTCTTTCTGTTCTTCTATTCATATTTCATACTGGTTTTCTATTTATCTGCAAAGGCATATTTTTCCATACAAACTCAGACAGAAAGCTTGTCAACACTGCATGTCTAAGTGGAAAAGCAAATATTAAAAATTCTGACATGAGTTCCTTTATGCCAGTGTCACAGTGGTTCTAGACTTCTGCTCTCTGTGAATTGGTTTGTATAGTTTGGAGTAATTATTAGTTGAAGGAACACAGTCATTTTGGTATTAAATTGTGAGAATAATTCTTGCCTCACAAAGATTGCTACTGCATTTTTACTACCTCATTAAACAAAGGTGTCAAACAATCATAACTAAGATAGGGATGTATTTGTGCATATTCCTGAATTCCCAACCGTATGGTTAATCTACATCATTTATTTCAGCTTGGTTTAGAAAATATTATGCTGCGGTGTTAGTCACTGGATGGAGACCGAATTGAAGTCCTGGTCACTAGCTAATGCAGATCTGGAATTTCTAGTACGCTAAGAACTGGTGGGACCTCTGTCTTGAATTAATTGCGTCTCCAGAATTTGAATCTGGCAAAGATTTTGCTTTGCCTTTGGAAGATGTTCAATGCAGCTACACATTCAAGTGTGGATGCATCATATCCATGTATATGTGGATACACTTTCATGGACAAATGAAGTGAAACACCAGTCTAACAAATTGGCCTTCGTTCTAAGGTTACGTTGTCACTAGGCAATTAACTCAATGATGCTATACCTTTATCATAATTATCCTCAAATATTAGTTCCAGGCATTCATACTAGGAACACATCTGCTATTATGTATGGAGTATCTTGAGGTTGACATGTGTTAGCTTTAATATCACCTGATCACTTCACATTAGTTGCTCTCCATTAGAAGTAACATTCCTGCAAGAAGGTAAAGGAGAATGAGTCATGGAATAGTAATTTTGAGAAATACACACCTGTCAGTATTTGAGAAAGATTTTGGATGCAAGTATGAATATTTGACTTGCAATTCAGATTTTCAAGACTGATGCATTAACAGCTCCTGCATATTCTGATGTATTATTTTGACACTTGTACTGAGCTCTTCAAAAGGCACTCACCTCTTCCATCAGTGTCTATGAAACACAATGTTCCAAATGTATCTCATAAATAAAGAATCATCTAAGTGCTGCTCACATTTGCAAGTCATATGCTTTTGGAGCTCTTTAACTTAGAGGCAGCAACCTCTTACCTGCATGAGAGTTCAGTGGGAGATGAGATTCCAGCTGTGTTGTGCTCCTCCAATTTGAGGAAAGGGAGAGGAGGGAATGTGATCAAGAACTTGTGCTCTTGCAACTCCTGCCTAATACAAGACAAGGATGGCCTTGAACTCCAGGAGCAGAAAGGGCTAGGGTGCTCGTCAGCCAGGAAACAGGAGCAGATAGTGCTAGCATTACCCTTCCTCCATGCTGACCAAATGAGCTCAGAGAAGTCTTAGGAGCACAAAATGTCTAAAAGTCAGTATTGACACTGCAGTCAATGGAGGACAATTAATTGCAGAAATAGTTTAGTTCCTGTCTGTGACATTTTTTGCCCTAGTATGTGCCACTACAAGGGTGTTTCTCCAGAACAGTGTCGCAGATAGGCCTGTCTTCAAGCCTTCTTCAAAAACTCACAGAGAACTCACAGTGTTGGTTGCTCCTTACTAGTGTGCTCTAAAAATCATAGTTTAATCAAGTTAAAACCTCAAAACCTGAAATCTGGCAAAAGGCTTCAGCAATAAGTGTATGGCAAGAACGAAAAATGACCTGTGACCAACACAGAGCAGGAGGAGCAAGTGTGAGTTCAGAGAATTTGCATATGCATACATGGAATTTTATTATTGTCAGCTATGAGTGCATAATAGTCGAATGTAGGGAAGTCAGGCTAAGAAATCTCTAATTACTAGTCTTCAATTAAGAAATATAAGGTGCCACTTGGGCATGAAATAGACTAGATTTACTTCAGTCTTGGAGTGGATTAGTCCTTTTGCAAGTTACATCTTATCAACGTCTAAAATTAGGAGATTGAATCTTGGGAATCTTGATTTTCAGTGGAAAGTCTCTAGGGATCATGTTTGTGGAGTAAAGCTCAAAATTGTGAAGCAAAAAAGTCCTAAAGGCTCACAAACCAAAGACAGTTTAGCTCAATAAATAGCTTTTTCACTGCCTGAGATTAGCAATACATGGTCAGAAACTAGTGATTAAAGATACTGGCTACGTGATTAGGGAGCATTTTTCTATGAGAAACCACATTTTTATTCCACTCAGTCCTGCTTCTTGTCATATCTCCTGGTTTGTATTAGTGTCATTTTGAGAAACACCATTTCCAGAGAGGCTGTTTCTGTGATTGATTATTGTGTGTGGAAGAAATCAAATACCTGACAGTCTTTAGGTCAGTCTTGGAAATATAACTGCTCTGTAAGGGCTGCTGCACTCCAGTGGTGGATGAAATGGCTCCTGTCTTATTAAAGGAATAAATATCCAAATATGGCAAGGAAGAGGCTGGATGATAATAACCTCTGGAGGTCTCTTACAAGCTATATGACTATGATTCTGAGATATGTTCCAACTTTTTGCTATTAGAGGTAGGATTCATCTGAGTGCCAGTTTTCGGATGACAGTGACATGCACAATGTAAACGTATGTTTAAAATAGAAAGAACATAAGAGAAATGCAAGCATCCATTTCCAATACCCACAAGTTCTGTTAATACTTGTGTCGCCTGATTTCATAAACTCATCTTCAGACAGAATCCACAGATACGTTCTCTATTATTGACTCAGTAGGAACCACAGTGAATGGTCCTTGAAAATAACTCTGGGTAATGCATGAATATTTGTATATGCTAGAATAGCAAATTGGCTTATTTTGTATTACAAGCTATCATAAACTTCAGTTTAGCTAAACTGAAAGCACCAGTTCACCATCCAAATTTAGAAAAATGAATGTTAAGGTTAAGAAGGTGAATGAAGTTAGCAAGTTGGCAAAACAGAAATGCTTGTACAATATAATTAATGTTGTAGAGCATTCACATTTTGACCTTCACATCCCCCATTAAATCTGACTTTAGACAAATGTTACATCTGTATAGATGGATATTGAACGATATCACTAAAAGGTAGTAATGCTTAGGGGGTTTGCCAGCATTAAGCTTTGATCCATCATCTATGATTCAGCTTGGCCACTTCTATCACATAAATGATTCTGGATTTAATTCAGATTTAGTTCTGATCTTTCATGATAACTTTACCCAAGATTTAATCAGCTGTATATGTAAAACTATGTTCTGGAAATCCCAACAAACAGGAGAAACAGTATCATACCAAGCCTTTCCATGATAAGCAAAAGTATTGGGGGATGAACATCTGAAAGAATGGAGAAAGGCACTCCTGACAGATTAAAACAGGTTGAGAAGAAACAGTTAAAACCAAAATTATTGTAGCAAATCTCACAACCTATTTTGCTCTCTGTGCATGGTCATGCAGAGCATTGGCTTATTGTAGTAGAGACCTATCTAATGTGTCTTCAAAATGTTAAACTGTTCTAATAATACTCTGTAAAAGCGACATTTCCTCCCTTTCTCTCCTCTCCCCTTGGATGGTTTAAGAAGTTAAAGTGTTGATAAGCTGAACTAAGGTTTCTACAGGAAGTGTGTTGAAAACTATAACGATATGTTTTTTCAAAGCCTGAATATTCACAAGCTCAGGTTTCTAACATATGGTTATTTTGGCACAACTCCTTTTGTGATGGGGAAGTCCCATATACTTAAAAAATAAACCTGCAAACAAACAGGTGTAACACATTGCAGCATGATACGTAACAGCTACAAATAAAGAGTAGGATATACATGTTGCTGCTACAGAGCAGGAGTAAGGTGAGGGGGAAGGACTTTATTTGTTGCCTCCATTTTTTCTTCGTATTTATTACTATTACAATTGCAGGTTTTGCACTGGTTTAGTCCAAGTTCATTCTCCCTCTGCAACCAAATTCATGCAATTTCATTTCTATTTAATAAACCATATCAATGAAACAGAGAGTTTCTGTAGTACTGCAAAGTATCCCTTATCAAATCTCTTAATTTGGACTATCAGGATGAATAGCCTTGGGTCCAGTGCTTGTTTTTGAAAGTCTGTGTTCTATGCTCTATTCTAGGTGATTATACCTCTGGGAGGTTGGGAGGATGACACACATGCGGGGAATTCATTCTTTTTACCTTCTCCTGTAAGTTAAGGAAAAATGTTTTGATCATTTTTAATCCTTGAAGCTGTCATTTCCATAAGAGACAATTCATAGAAATCTCAGCAACCAAATTCACTAATTACAGCTATAGGATATTCACATTTTGAAGAACATAACTGAAAGCCAGGAGAATAAGACAGTTTGTTTTTTTGTGTAAACAAACTAAACAACTACCTCTCAAACTCAGTTGTCTCTAAGGTTTCAGAGAAATCAGAGCAGAAAACTAGTAGCATGTCGAGTTTGTTTCCTAGGTGACTAATTAACATTCGGCCTGAGAAGTAGCCTGGATTTGGAAGAGAGCTATTCTTTAGAAACTAAGACAATAAAGTACTGAGAAGAATCTCAAGAGAAAGCTGAGAAAGTATTACTCCCCATTGCCAAGCAATAAAATCAAATGTGTTGTGCTCCTTCTTGGAGCTGCAAGTGATATCTCAAAGAAAGGCTTCCTTCATGTTTCCAGAATTTGTTGGTTTATTCTCACTTCAAATTAAATAACTATCTTTGCACCTCCAACAGAAGAGATTAGTGTTGTACAGCTATGAGACTATGCCTTTAAAAGCCTGAAAAGTCTTTCTGCTAAAGCTACAGTAGAGTATCAAAACAAATCTTATGAAAAATATCTACAACACATTCTAGTTTGATTGCAGTTAACATTTGGCCTTCTGATGCTTAAAAGAAATCTAGCAAAACCCACAGAAACCACTATAAAGCGTAACAAAGCTACCAATGAACCTAGTTTCCCCTTCCAGCCCTTTCCCTTCACTTAGGAAAAGAAGTGGAAATCTAACCTCCTTCACGTATCTCTCTGAGCATACTCCATTGCTGATTTGTTTCACCTGCTTCAAGCTTCTCAGGCTGGGGCAGTCGATCTATACATTGAGGTCTGGAATGAGTGTTTTTGAAAGCCATAGTGCACACTTATTATAAGAACCCTAACACACATACCAGAAAGATCACTGGATGCATTTAACATTACATTTTTGTTCAGATGTTTTAAAGACATGCCCCAGATGTCTCCAGTTACTGTGTCTCTGCATCATAGAGCAGTTATAGAGCAGGAGAACTAGATCACTTTTGGATGGCACTAAACCAGCACACATGCTCCAAGATTGCATTTTTTGCAATTATTGATGGTCATTCAGTACCTGAGACCAGACTAGCGTTAACCTGAAGTAATGCTCCCGAGAACACACAGTGTGGACACTGAATCCTCAGCTACAGATTCTCTCCTATTGCACCATGCTAGTTGTAAACACACACTTGGCCACTGGGGGACTCTTGCTCAGTTGCCGCCTTGCTTCTGTAGAAGTCCATAATCACACCATGATGCCTCCTTGGGCACCCAAAAGCTCTATGTCTGCTCAGCAGTGCTGGGAAGCGCTCCAGTGGAGTAGGCTGGTTTTGGCACCACCTTTCTTTCTTGACAAACTGAACTAATCGGACACGGTCCAGAGAAGACAGTGATAGTGAGGAAAGGTCAGGTTATAATACAACCTGTGAAGAAAGATTGAAAGAAGTGTGTTGTTGAGCCTAGAGCAAAGAAAAGCTAAACAGGGAAATTCTGGCAGTCTTAAATACCTGAAAAGGAGTCTGCTGAGAAGAATGGAATAACTTTTCTCTGTGTCCATTTGAATTAGTCAAAACCAATGTGCCAATTTCAGGAAAGGGAGATTCAAGTTAAACCTCAAAGGACTTTATAATTGTAAGAAAAGTGAAGCTTTGGAGAAAATTGCTTGAGGATGTCAAGAAATCCTACCCCGGAGTCTTTTAAAAACAGACTAGACAAATATCTGACAGGTATGGTTAGTCACGTTGTGGGGAAAGGTGATGAACAAGACAACCTTTGAAGTTACTGTCATCCTGTCTGACGTAAGTCCAATTTCAGAAGGGCTTCATTTTTATAAGTGTGAGTAACTTGACACACACTGAGATTTCTGAGGTCATATAGAATTAGAAAATGGATACTGAATGGATAAAGTGTTGCCATTATTGTGATAAAACTTTAGGAACTGCCTTTTCTTATGGTGAAGTCAATAGGGAGCTTACCTGTTAATGACAGCAAGAAGGGCTCTTTGATTCAATGAGAGTTTGTATGCGCGAATTCTCAAAAACTGCTGAAAGGGGTGAGGTCTAAAAGCAGTGATTGAAGAGGGAGAGGTACAAATATTGCTGCCTATATTGCATTCTGGAAAACTGAAATGCTAAAGGCCTGATGACCCAAAGGAATACATGGCAGGGGCAGAACATGGGCTTCTATTTTTTGGTGTGTTCATTCTGCCAGATTATGCCACATTTCCACTTCACAGTTTTAATTTTTTCTGATGCCTTCCTATTATATAACTTCACTTTATGCATCCAAGATCTGCAGCTAATAACTCTTAAACAATCTCTACATGAACATTGCTGGGTATTTATTTATTTATGGTGTTGGTAGTCCCCTGTAGTGAGAGGAACTACTCTAGTATCTACAGGAGAGGGTATGCCAAGTGGGAGGTGTGTGGAAGCAGGAAAAGAGGTTGCATTTCTGAATAAATTAAGCGTTCTAAATTATTTACTTCAATATATGACCTGAGTTTCTTCATCATGCTGTTCACAACTATCTGTAATCATTGCCATGTTGGCTGCAACGGGGTTCTGAATCTTCACAGCTAAAAACATGAACTTTTGCAACTTAAGAAGAAGACAAAGCCTGAAATCAATGGCTAAGGAAAAGTAATTTCAATGGATCAGAGGCGTAATTCATAACTGCATAACTGATGTGTAACTGGAACTGGGCAAATGATGGATCTCTCAGTGACTCAACAAAAAAGCCAGAAGGAAGCTATACTGACTATTATTAGAAGGATGAAACCTTGCCTAAAATTTCATTTTGCAAAAATGTGAATAACTTCTTTTTTTTTTTTTGTATCTGAAACAGATTCTTTTTTTTATTTTAGCTGTTCGATTATTTTTCTTTTTTTCTTTTTTTTTAAATACAGTATTTGTTAATTGTAGTATGCTGTTTTAAAATGAAGGAATAAGTTTGTGATAATGTCAGAATGAAATTGTTTTCTGTTTTCAGAACTCCACCAACTATTTTTTAGGAGACAATAATTTTTGTCTAACTTTAAATCAGAAACATATGATGTGCCTGACTAATAACTTTTCTTTTTTTCCCCTGAAATTAAGTATTTTTAAAAGAATTACTACAATTCTATGTTACACATACTGAAAACTAATTTGTCTGGTTTTCTTATCATCCTATACAGTGATTCAAACCATCATATCTCACATATAATTGAACAATATTTCTCATTGCCTAAAATGTTTAGTCACCTGCTTATTTCATTCTTTAGTCTATCTAGTCTTTAATGTTACATATACTATTATTTATTGGTTGCTTATTTATTTTATAGCTTGGAGAAGCAAGGTAACAGGGCCAAAGTCAGATTGCCTCCAGTCCTTACAGAAGACCATTATACCATTCTGTGTAGAAGACATCAGACACTGCTTTAGCTTACCTAAAGACTGAGGAACATACTGTTCACTCCAAGATGATTACAGCAATAGAAAGTGCGCTAACACATTGTGGACATTTCTCACAGTGAATATATAGCAAGAACTAAAAAGGAACTAGAGGAAAGTAGAACAGTCTGGAGAAGCTTTGAAAATATCCCAGACAGCCAGTCATCAGAGAAGCACTGAGCCTGGTAGCAGAAGAGTTGTACACTGTGTTTTCAGTACCTATATTTTCTCTGTGTGTGTCCTGTGAACTGTACTCAGTGGTTGTGTTCTGTCTGTGCAGTGATATGTTTCTCCTCTTTCTGTGGCTGAGGCTCATTACCAAAGTTACTTCCCTGTAGACTTTTTTTTTTTTCCTATTTTTCTCCCAGTGGTAAATGGCAGTTTGGGTATCCAAACTGAGAAACCATAAGGACACAAGAATGGCACCAAAGACCGCAGTTTCTAACAATGGAACCACTCAGTGGGGAAATTATGAGGGCTGGCAAGCAGAAAATTAGTCTGGCATGTCTGGAGGAGGCTGTTTAGCAATCAGATACTGTGATTACTGGCTACTGGGTCAGTGTTTGAGCTTTGCGATGTAGCTTTACCAATGGTCCTTTGATATCAAGCAAATGTCTAATTTTAATCCTATCCCAAAAGATTTGTAAGTATTAATATGGAACAATTTGACTAGAAAAATTATGCACCAGATCAGCTGTCCTCTTTTTATAGCGATTCATTTCTTAATAGCAGTTTTCCCTGGTTTCCTATAGATCCCAGTGCACTTTGCGGTGTTGGCTACTAGAGAAGACAGCATGCATTTTAGTTGCTTGTACAAACATATATAGGAAAGTGCTCACATGCAGATCAAGTAAAACAAAAATTAGATATACTTATTCCAGAAATAATTAGATAATAAACTCAAAAATATGTGCCATTCAGAAAACACAGGGAAATTACAAATATCATAGAAACTGTAGCTATTACAGTGTTATACTAAAACTGTTAAAACCATTAGCACTTAGCAAGAGACAACGGACGAATATGTGGCCCTATTATTGGAAATGTTAGTGTCTGCAGTTAAATTGCTCATCTGTATGTGTGTATGGATTGCGAACACAAAGATGATGAAAAGCCTTTAAAAATTTTTATTGTTAAGCAAGAAGACAGGCAAAGTAAAACCTTTTTTCAGCAGGTATTAGAATAATCTTTAAAATCAAGCAGTGAAATATATTAGTTCTGCCTGCGTAATGTTAGCTGGTAACTTGCAAAGTTGTATTTATAGTTACTTAGGAATTTGTCCTGAGGTTCCAGTGCAGACTGGAACTGCGCTGGGCAGTGATCTCACCTCAGAGCTCTGAATCCTGTAAGAAAATGGGCAACACAAATATCCAGTGCACATGAGTAGGAGCTACTGTCTCTGGTCATGTTGTCTGCCAGGCACAGGGTGGGCCACCTGGCACCACTCATCTCTAGGTCTTAATATCTGCCTTCCTAGGTGACACAAAGAGTAAATGGTTACTGTCTCTGCCACCCATGCTAGGCTCCTACTGATCACTTCAGTGGTGCTTGGAAAGGTCACACGTGGTGCTAAATTCATACCAGAGCATTGATCTCCAGGTAGATGTGAGCACAATTGTCTCAGGAGAGCAGGTAGGGTTATCAGGTGGGACCAGGCAGGTGGGAGAAAAGTTCTTGTCAGAGCTCTGGTCTGCTACTAATTAGCTTGCTTACAGTCACCGAGAGGCATGATAAATGAATAACCATCAGAAAATGCTCTACCTTTTCAGCTGCACATACATATATGTGTATATACAAATACATATTTATTTGCATATATATAGAACTACACTTATTGGTATGTGTAACCCATGTAGCTGTTGAGAGGTTTCATCCATCATATGCAAGGCCCAGCTTAAGAAAGCACAAGATGCAATGTCAGAGGCATGCAGGTTGCATTGTTCCCACGTTATCATATAAATGCAAATATATTTTCCTCCAGTGCCAAGGTGGCAGATACTCCTGTGTGGGGATCGCACATGCTGTTTCTCATTGACTGCATCTTACAGACCACCTTTACAGACTTGAGACTTCTCTTACCTGGCTTACTGAAGTGTGGAATCAATCCTTACCAACAGGTTTTTCTTCAGGGCACATAAATATCAAATGTCTGGCTGAGAGGGGTAAAGTTATATTTCAAAGTCTGTTCTTTAAAACTGCTGATTAATGCTAAAGAAATCAATTTAACACAAGAAAACTTCATAAAAGTATATTCAGTCTGCAGAAAATAAATCTGTAATTCCGTGGGGAAGTAAAAGAGAAAGAAGAAAGTATCTATCCAGTCAGCTTCTAAAAGATTTTTCTTCCCTACAGGGTCCTTCTGCGTGTAAATTAAACCACTGTACTTGAAAGTGGTGGACTTGAGAAGAGAGTTCTTTGTTTTAAAAACTGACTTGCTATCTTGCTTATACCTCTGGGTCTTGTGTTTTAAAGGTTTATTTTATTTTATATAAGAAATATATAATATTTATTTAATTTATTATACAAATAGCCAAGGAACCTACTGTAATATTGCTGTCTGACCTTAAAAAAAAAAAAAAAAAGTTACAGATCTCTTGGGGAAAGTCTGCAACTTTAAATGGAAAACTACAGAAAACAGTTCTGACAAGCCTTGAAGGAGCACAAAACCCCATATATAATAAACAAACAAAACCCCAAATGTATAAAAATCTTATATATATAATTTTATATATATTATTTTTAAGGAAATACTTTGTAAACCTCTAAACACCTGCACACAGATATTTTATTTTTAATTTTGTTTGCTTGTGTGATTTCATTTTCATATTTGATAATCTTTTGCTTCTGTCTTTAAAAAGCTGCTGCTTTTTCCAAGGGAAAATACATATGCCTCGTGAAATCAGACATCCACTTTCCCTTCATTTTCAGTTCTTTAAGCAATCAAGAACAGCTTAATTGCTGCCGGCAACTTCTACTTGGTGTTACCCCACATAGTATCGCTGACTTCAGCTAGGTTTGCCTATTTGTTCTGCCAGACAATCTGGTCAAATAGTTTACAAACATTGGGCCAAGGAAACAGTATTAGAATGCACATTTGCATTAGAACTAAACCAACAATCCAGATCTAAAATCACTGTATAATGAAATCTAGACTTTGGTATTAAGGCCACTGGTTTTCAAAATTTCTATCCTTAATGCTAGGAAAGTGCAAGAGTAACTCAGGATGTGTATATACAACATTTTAAGACAACTGTTGTTTTCTGTGAAATTTCTGCCACACTGAAATCAGAATTTGAAAAGAAAGTAGAACTGAAATCAAAGCAGCAGAAGCAAGTTTTGGCAGTTTAAATTTCAACACCAGTGTCCCCATGTTTTGAAGGTTGCAACTTTGGGTTTTCTTGGGGTAAACTCCAGTGTATGTCATTATGTTTTTCAGTGTCTAGTCTCTAGGCAAGCTTTTTGTTTTAGTGATTGTAAAATACTATAAAACATCATGGAATTATGATTTTTACATATATTCCTTTAAGGTTCAGATTCTCCTTAGGCTTTGCAGGGAAAGCAGCAGGCAGGTATTCTGGGATGAAGCTGGGGCTTTCATTTGTCTTCACACAAATTTGGATAAATTTTCTTTTTCTACAATTAAGTGAGTCCAGAAATTGACTTTGAAGAGAAGAAATAAGGGAGTAAAGTGCCCAGGAGGGCAAGAGTGGGTGATACCTTCTCTTTGCCCCATTTCCCTTCCCTTTGCCCTAGCTACTGAGAGAGCTGAAGCCATCTAGCACAGGCAGGGTGAAATCATGCTTTGAGCAAGAGTTGGTTTACATCACACGCAAAAGTCCCTTCCAATGTTTTTTATTTCCTATAATTATAATGGCTGTAACTTCTTTGAATTTGCAAGCTGCACAGGAAGTTACACACTGGAGACGGAGTATTCTGTTTTATATGTTTCTGCTGGACCTGGCTTGCTACAGCAATGCAAAACAGTTTTTCTGATGGTCTGCAGAAGAAAGGCTGTGACTTAGCCTTGAGCAGCCACTTTCTTAAGCTGACCTGACCATAATTCTATCCTTACATCAACAGGGAGAAGGATCTCCAGCTGGATATGATGCTGAGCACCAGGACCTAACCTGAAAGTTGGATCTGATTTCAAAGTTGGTCCTCCTGTGTGAGGGGTTTCGGACCAGAAAACCTCCAGGATTTCCTTCTGGACTACTATTCTAGAATTTCCCAATACGGTTAGAGCTGTGGTTTTAAGTTGCTAAGGCAGGTGATTCTCAAGGTCATCTGGAGTGTAAAAAGGAGGTAAGAAAGGCACGCCTGCTGGCTTAAACTTACTGTGCAGGGATTTGCACCTTCCATGGAAGCCTTTTAGGGTCTGAATCCTGCAACTGGTAACTGAGAGAACATTTAGTTAGAGGTGACTAATGGTAAAAAGGAAAAAATGAAAGTTGGTGAAGTCCATTTCTGGTAGTTCGTAGACTGGCAAAGTGAAGGTTTGTGTGATGGAGGCTCAGGGGAGACCTTATTGCTCTCTACAACTACCTGAAAGGAGGTTGTAGCGAGGTCAGTGTCTGTCTCTTCCGCCAAGCCCAAGTAATAAGTGATAGAACAAGAGGAAATGGCCTCAGGTTGAGCTACGGGAGGTTTAGATTGGATATTAACAAAAATTTCTTCACAGAAAGGGTTGTCAAGCACTGGAACAGGCTGCCCAGGGAAGTGGTTGAGTCACCATCCCAGGAGGTATTTAGAAGACATGTGCTTAGGGCCATGGTGCTTAGGGACATGGTTTAGTGGTGGACTTGGCAGTGTTAGGTTAACAGTTGGACTTGATGATCTCAAAGGTCCTGTCCAACCTAAATGATTCTATGATTCTTTTGTAATGATTAGCACTCCCAAGCTGTTGATAGGTAACTACCTTTTCCTTAGACTTTTCTGCCCATCCTTCTCAGTCACTTGTCAGTTTCTAGTCCTGTCAGTTCTGTATTTTCTTACAGAGGATTATGGAAATTCAGGTCAACTAAAGCTATTTTTGTTGGAAATTGACCATTATTTATAATGCACTCAAACTGCTAATTATACAGTGAATTTTCAGATCAGTTGTTTACTAACTGTATTGTTTGACCTCTAGCAAAGAAAGTTTCTGCAGGAGCTGTCAAACAAAATCATTTTAGCTAAGATACACAGCATGTGGTCTTCATCTTTGTGGGTTAAATTCTACCATGACTTGTGGCCTATTGTTCACTCTAGTCAGTGGATTTGAGTGGGCTATGGAAGAGAGCTTGGTTTCATGATACCTTTTAAAAAACAAAATGAAAATTAGAAGCCCAAACCCCAGGATTATTTTTAGGCTCACAACAATCAAACAGTAAAACTGACAACACAGAAACCAGTAGAAACTGACATCATAAAATTGATGCTGAGTTTTTATTTTTGCATTACCATTACCACTTGAATTTAAAGCAATATGGTAATAAACACCACAAAAGGAATCTACAGCAAACCAGCAGGGAATGATGTTAAAACATTCCTCATCAATCTGCCAGAGGCGCAAGACTGGACTGGAACTGTTAAAACTCAAAATTTTACTGAAGACTTTATTGCTGGAATTTTTCTCTAGAGAAATGGAGAAATAGAAGTAACTTAGACATGCTACATGTAAAAAAACACTGACATCAAATCATAATTTTAGAAAGGGTTGTCTTGAAAGTGATCCACTTTCAATGATAAGCCTGTGTTCCTCATAAGCACCTCTCCTCATTGCTGTTAATGATTTGTTTTGGAAACTTATCTATTTTGCTTGTTAAATTGCTCAGATTACTGGTGAACTTTGGCCTGTGTCATAGAGTCCTATGAGTGGAGACGAGTCTTCTGTGTCACAGCTCCCTGAGGGCCTGCAGGGAGACAGATACTGTGGAGAGGTACAAGGACCTCTTCCAATGAGAGAATTAGGTTAATCTGATTCAAGCACTTCTTTCACATGATTAAAGCCTTCCTATACAATGTAGTTGTATTTTGCCTATCCATTCTTCTAGGCTCTTTATTTTCCACCTATTCCCAGTGTTGGTTCATATAATTATTTCCTTGTTTTCTTGATCTCTTCATTCCTCATTTGTTATCATAGTTTGTTACTCTTACTCAGTCAAGTCTATACCATGTTTTCATGATACACAAAAGAGATGCAGGTATAGGTAGACCTTTTATTTATAAGGACAGAAGCAAACCTGGGCAGAAATCAAACACCTCTTTCACTTGGAGAAGGGTCAGGCAACATCTAACAGTTTCTGCATGCTAAGATAAGTGCTTCCAGTGGAGATGGGGAAGATAGACAGGATCTCATTACTAACACATGCCCTTTGTACCACTCAGATATAGCAAAATGCTCATCGTTGTTTAGCAGAGAACTGCCTCAATAAGAGAGGAGCTTATCTGAGATAGGACATTTTAACTGCTTGCCAGTCACTCTCCATCTTCCACATGGAATACTTTTCAGGGAGAAAGTTGCTCAAGAAGTGGCCGAAGGTTGTGAGAAAAACATGCCTCATCTGTTCTAGTGCTTCTGGCTGCTTTAACATCACTGTGAAGCAAACAAAGGTGAAGAGAATTGACTCCCAGAATTTTACACTTGAGCAGCACTTGGATGCAATGAAAGATTTTCTTTGACACATCTGGCAACGCAGTGCTCCAGAACCCGCACAGTGTTGGCTTACTTGATCACTGACTCACTGATGCAGTGCTTGGCTTTTTCTGAGACATGGGCCTTCACGTAAACAGAAAACTTCAATTCCACATAGATCAGCCTTCTGCAGAACCTTAAAAGAAATTATATTAATGCAAGCTCATTTCTTCTTACCTCTTCCCTTGGATTATAGTCAAGCCTAATATTTGGCTGTGTGAACAGTCATTAGCCGAAGCTTATTCTTTGTTCTTCTTCATCTGACAATCAACTTTTTGAAAGTACACAATGGGAAACTTCCCAGGATGACACTGTAACAAACAAAAATGTCAAATGTGAAGTTACTTTAATGAGTCATACCTTCAATGTTGAGCACATGGGGTTCATGCTTTGCATTTTCTTAGCAAAACTTAACAATGGCAAAACCAGAAGTGACAATCTTCTCTTCTTCTGATTGACAGGTGTTAATTTACAACACAAAATGCATCAGGGCAACCATGTTGCAATACCTTTTCTCTCTTTATTCCTTGATTTTAGCCTTTTGCATTTTTTTGTCTCTGTTTACCCAGCTTTTTATCTCTGAAATTCATGAGCACGAGAGAGACTCAACATAAATCTGAAGTCTAATTGATTACAAGTGAATAAGAAACATATCATATAACCTCCTTTTTGAAACTTTTTATAATTTTTAGATCTTTTGCCATCTTACATTAAAAGAAAGATTCTGGGTGAAACTGGAAGTGTTTAAAATGTGAGACTTCTGGGCTGGGTGCAGGCTTCATCTATCTAGCTTTGCTGTGCAGCTGTATGGTCATAGCTGTTTTGAATGACCTAAGTGTGCCAGCCTCACTGGCCACTGCTTATTTGGTTTGCAGGGGATGTCTACTGAAAGGAAAAGCAATGACAAGAGCCATTTCCCACCCTGCATCCTTCCACTCCCCTGCTACGTGGCATTATGTAGTTCCTTTGCTTTTGTGTTTTTTTGTCAGGTTGTCAGTTGAGAGGACTGCTAGCATATTGTTAAGCTGTTGGGTAGCTGAAGGCAACACAAGAAGTGCCTAAGGCAGGATGTGCACTATCAATCCGCCAGCATGCAGCGTATGAGAAAGACACACAGACTTCAAAGAAACACACACTTCAGAAGATATCTACGAGCCCTTCAGTAAAATTATCGATGGCATTTGCAATGTTCCAGAGTACAGGGGCTGTCAGCCTGGTGATGACCTCGTGCGTGTGTGTATGGCAGGGGTGGCACATGAGCTGGGGAAGGGTAGGCTTTTGTACAGCAAGGCTGAAGTCACTTTGTCCTTTCCATACAGATAAATGAAGGGCATAGAGATCCTTGGACTGGCAAGGAAGACCTCAGATGAAAAATCCTGGACTGACAACCACTGCTTTTGTATTTCAGTGTAACAAACATTAGGCACCATACATAAAAGAGTGCACTGAAAAGTAACCCTTGAACTGTGGAATACCATTGGAATTATATAAAAAAACTCAGAAACATTCAGATTGTCATATTTTATTTCAGATTGCTGTGAAAAATCTGTCTGGGTCCTTACACAATGCACACCAGTTTACAGGTACAAATGTGTCTTTAATAGAAAACACTGGGGTTTCTATTTTGTGTGTGCTTTCAGCCATGCTAATTGTCTTCCTATTTTCTCTTTCAGTGAACTATATGAAAGATAGTGTTATTCTAATTTTCTATGAAATACATAAGAAAAATACATAAGAATCCCTGTGTCATTAAAAAACCCCAAACATTTGTGAATGCAGAAAAAATATAGAATATAAGCCTTGAAGGCTCAAAATCATAGACATACAAAAAAGTCACAAAAACAGATGACAGCAACCTCATCTACATGTGTTGACCTAAAAAAATATATATTATCTCTTCTAGCAATGCCTCCATCTCCTTTAAAAACCAACAAGATATTTAAGGTGTTGTCATGATTTTTAAATAGCTGGTTTGGTTATACTGGGTCTGGCTGAAAGGAAAGGATCATTTTTCTGAGGTTATTGCAGAAAAATTAGTATTGCTGATCTCCTGCAGTTAGCTGGAACACAACTCCATGCACTCCTTATGGTTATGTCTGCCAGCTGATAGGTTTACAGGCTCAGTGCCAAGTCATAGTCTTTTCTTCTCTCTCTCCATTTCTTATTGTTTTTTTACATTACTGTTATTCCACTATGCTTTTGCAGGCATGAAGGAGCTGTGTCTATAATGATATATGATTTTTATAATCTTTCCCCAAGACCTTTCATTTAGTTACAGTTAAGACCTAACTTCAGTCTGTGTTTTTCCATGTTAATTATCCAAGGCTGAGGTCTCTATTTCTGTATTATGAACAGACTAGTATTTTATCGTTACAGCAACTTGACCAAATAAAAGCCACAGAATAATCTTGACCTGTTTTGAGAAGAAAGTTTAAGAAATTGCAGGTATCAGTTATACCAGGGGGTGAAGCATTTCAGCAACACAATGTTTTTTAATTTTTCCATGCACACAAAATAGTAACACTCCTCACTATACGCAGTTTCAAGGTTCGAGTGATTTTTTTTCTTGCTACTGAGTTATAATAAACCATTTTGTAATCTTTCTTAGATTTTATCTAGATGCTCAGGAAATCTTTGGTGAGATTGAAAGGCTGATACTTTTTCAAATGTCATAAATATATGGTACATATAACAAATTTATTTTTGTTAATTAATCAAAATTAATTTGATCAAAATCAAAAATCAAAATTAATTAATTAATTCTCAAAAAGTGTTAATAGCAACTAAACACCAATCACAGTATTCCAATACTTAAAGGGTGGCTACAAAGAGTATGGAGGCTCTCTCTTGACAAGGAGCCACATGGAGATGACAAGGGGTAATGGGTACAAGTTGCACTGGGAGATGTTTCATCTCAACAAGAAAGGCCATATTGTACCTTACAGAGGATATGAGCAACAGCCGAGAGGATTCAGTCTAATTCATTTAATTCAGATGTTAATACTCTTAAGAAACAAGATCCAAAGATCCTTCCTATCTCAACATAGAAGCAGAGTGAAATGAAGAAATGAAGAAATGAAGAAAATGATGTAATTTAAAATAATAGTGTTCTTATGGATAAATAGTAAAGAGCTTTCTTGGCCTCTGTATGCATGAACAAGATAGAGAAGGTGTCAAGTCTATGTTCACATTACATCTGAGATATCTGGTCTCCAAAGCAATTGTCCATATTGGCCTTATTGGCAACTGATGCTCAGTTTGAATTTCGGAAGATAACAGATCCCATCTATCTTTTCAACCCTCACCAGCAGTCTTTTCTAGCAGGAAGGCATGCCAGACTGTCTTATCCACCTGGAGTTGGTCACAGGGCAGCAGCACACTGCTAGAGAGTTTCGATGGAGGCTGTTGGGCCAGGCAAAGAGTAAAAACCAGTTTGGGTATTTTGCACATAGAGACTGTTTTCATGTAGACCAAGGGTGCTCCTTGAGGTAGATAAAGTGGATGAAGAACTTGGCCTTGATCTTGGTAGTTTTCTAAAACAGAGATGTAGAAGTAGGCAATGACTTTTACCTTACGCTGAGGTTGAACTATAAGGACTTCATATTTTTCTCTGGAGGTGTAAGGGAAGTAGAGAAGAGAGGAAAGGCTGTTTTTCAAAGGTAAAGTACATTTTCTCTTAAACCAAACCTAATTTTAAAAATAGCAGAAGTGCATTGTTAAAAGTATAATGCTAAGCATCTAAAATTACAAAAGCTAGATATTTTAAACTAGTGAGTCTATATTTAATAATATTTATAAAAAATAGGAACTTTTTGGATTACTCTACCCTGTCACTATTTGACATTTGCCCATGCCCTTCCATGATCCACCTTCCTGGTCTAGCCTCTGTGATATTTCTTAATGACACTTGAACATCAAGCCATTCAGTTAACCACCATCCCTACCCACTTGCAAAGTAGTTCTTAAATGCTGTGGGAGGCCTTCACACAGGTGGATGTGGTGTATCTCGTCTTTATGTAGGCAGATCAAACACTACCACTGTCAGTGTAAATATTCCCTTTTATCTCAATGGCCTTTGTACAACTCCATGGGATGGACATACCAACAATGCTCATGGAAGTTTGGCTTATTTTCAATGGCTTCTCATTTCTTTCCTTTTCCTGAAGACTATGTTACTCACATATATTTATACATGTATTTAGAAGACCACATATGTAGCTTTGTAAGCTGTAAATGTTCTTTCTTTTCCTTTTTTTTTTTTTTTTGTTGCCTACTTAGCAATTGCAAACACATTGCAAGAAGACAGGCTAGGGCATGAAAGATGAGGAAGGAAAAGATGTTTGCTGTGATCCAGCTGACAGTCTTGCAATTAAACTGCCAGGGAAAAAAATACATGTTTTATTTGTCTAAAGAATGGTTTCAAGCCAAGCACATTTTGTACTGCACATTCAAGGAAGTAATTAGCATATCTAGCATTGTAATAGCTTAGGTGATGGGCAACAAGATATTAGTCACTGCAAATAGCTGCAGTATGGGACTAAAGTACATTACACGGATGGTTGTCTGACACCATTTATCTGAGGAGAAAGAACATACAAATGCATCTAAATAAATTAGAATGCAAAATTATGTTTCTCCCTTCATTTTGAAAACAGGACTAAATGTAATTAAATAATTTTTACATGCTTGCCTCATATTGTCTTTTGTTTTTTTTAGAATAAAAGGGCCAAGGACAGTGGATAATCACAGATCTCCTAGCCTGTGCATTAGCCCATCCTCTCTAGGAGCAGCAGGGATGGAGATTACTGTGTCTGATTCCATCCTTTGCAGTGATGATATAGACAAATCCAGTAATGTCTCATAACATTTTTTTTGTGTAGGACCCCATGTTCCTCAGATGAGTTAAGAAACAATTCATCTGAATCAGTTAGTCATGACAATACAGGCGTAATACAAGATCCAGTGCAGAGTAATGTCAAGGTAAGGAAATTGTTGCAAGGAACTACACTTAGGTCCCAAATCTCAGTGGCAGCCAGGAGGCGAGTCAGCCTCTATACTCACACTGGACAGCCTGAGATCAAGGACAACCACATTATTTTTGTCTGGTAGAAACAAAACAAAACAAAACAAAACAAAACAAAACAAAACAAAACAAAACAACACAACACAACACAAGTCATACTGTCAAAAGGAAATTCTTGCCTGGGGTCCAGTCTTCTTTCCAAGTGTTGCCTTCCATAAAATTTCCGCTGAGGGTAGTTATTTGAGTCTTCAAAAAGACTATGTGTCCCAGTGTACTCGGGTAGCACATGCTCAGCTAACACAATGTGAATGGCAGATCTGATAGGGAGCACTAATTAGGCGTCAACTCAGATGTGACAGCAAGTTCAGAATTAAATTATCCATGAACACTCACTAGACGAGTCTCTGTAAAAGTAAGGTCACAACTAGATAGCAGACCCTTGTGCATTGTGGATACTAACAAAAGCTCATTGCTAAAAGAACACTATTGGTATAGAGGCCTTGACATTTGTCCATGGCTGTAAAACATGCATGTCACCTTTTACAAGATGCTAATCTTAGATAAAACTTGCCATAGACTAAGTGATAGAAAAGACCTATCAAACACTTCTACATCCAGGAATGCAGAGATTATTTTTTTCAGCTACAAAAACCAGCCCATATGATTTTAGGCACACAGTGAAATGTCAGCTGTGATTATCAAGATTACTACCGTAGGCAGGTATCCAAAGGCTAACTGTAGCGAATGGCTGAAGCAGCATATTACCTGCATCTGTTATTGATTACATGGAGAAATTCTGGCTATATATGGGGGTCTGAAGAAGGCATCCAAAGGGGATATATTTACTTTTCCTGAGTCTCTCAAAAGGCTTCAGATCAGTTTAGCTGTTTGTCAGAGGGCTCATTTTCATATTATTGACTAAATCAGACTAGATCAAATTGAACTTCAGTAGTCTTAGATATAGTGTTCTTGGACTAGTCATCTATTGGGAATCTCTCTGTATCATTAGCTAGTACTTGCTGGCACAAATGGTAGTATGTTTTGTGGAGAAACACAGACATAGAACTGAAGACTCACAGGTGGAATTACAGTTTATGTGTAAGTAGGAACCATAGGGGAAATTTAATCCTCTTCAGGGGAAAAATTCTCTTCAGAAAGGATTGCATTCTTTTTTATTTCTCAAGAACTTCTCTCCTCCTGCTGTTTTTATTTTGATTTTTTTTTTTGGCTCTGTGCGACAGTCTATGCTTTATAAATTGGCAGTAGGAGTAGTGCATGCTTCCAAATTCTCACTACTGCAAATGTTCTCATTGTTCATTCAAGAATTAATCCCACATCTGGAATACAGTTATACTCCTATTCCTAGCCCTGGTCGCCACTGTGAATTAAACTATTCACCTTTTCACTACTGACATGCACAAAAGTAAGAATTTGCTCTGAATATTAGGATATGTTCAACTGTACATAGTCCCTTTGTCCAGGCTCTCTCCTGGAAGAGCATGACATGACTGAAAGATGAGGGGTGCTCTCCTGCAATAGGTTTGGGTGCTGTCACTGGAGTCTGTTCATATTCAAGCTGATTGCCCCACTGCTGTGTCCCAGGCCCTCTCTGGGACATCATCTCTGGGATGACACAAAATCCTTTCTACTATAGTCAGAGATGGATGAACAATTTTTTATGTATATAAATGTCTGCACACACTGCAATACAAGAGAGAAGCAGGCTGAATGAGTTTTTTGTGGTCTCTATTTTCTTTAATCTTATGGAATTACTTCTGAACTTTTTCCAGTAATACCTGGGCAAATCTCAAATAACTATTTGTTATTATGATACCACATTACCAACTTGTATGTTACCCATGGCTAGTATTAAATTGTGCTGGTTTAAGGTTTTTGAGTTTGTTGTGGAGGTTTTTTGTTTGGATGTTTTTTTTTTTTCTGGCTGAGCTGCCTACATTGATCATCTTATAATTTGTAATCTACACTACTTCCACATATAGTTGTTTTGGTGCAGCTTAGCAAGTGAAATTGGTCACTGCTGTTTGAGTTGGTGGAGGCATCACCAAGTATACTAGCTTACAACTAGTTCCATAATATGTGTTATCCACAGGAGCTTATTTTTAAGCTAAACTTGAGCTCAATCTTTTTGCAGGATAATTTTACAGTGAAAAACTTAGGGAAAAGTAAAAAAGTGTAAGGAAAGCAATAAGAAAAAGTATTAAAAATGCATTGAATGACTGAAGTGTGCATGTGAGTATAGGAGTTAACATAAGTTAAGCCTAGTTGACAACAGTGTCAGCATAAGTAGACAAGGTTTAGTTAGCCCCTTAGAATCAGGGAGTAGCTTAGTCATATGAACAGAGGAGTAACTTAAGTGTAAACAATCTGTTATTCATTGTGAATGCTGCAAAGGTGTTGAGACCCTTTGAGACAAGCAGATCATGAGCATCATTGGTGGTGGCAGCCATTTGTGGGGTGCCCAGTGTAAGAAAGAGTCAACTAAGAATGCGGTATTCCCTATGCAGTCCTGTAACAATCGGTGCCTGGAGTCACTGGGGAAGAGACTAGCAGAAAAGCGGAAGAAAGGCCATGTCTGTAACAGTTAGGTCTACAGTTCTCATGCCCAGTCTTCTAAGATTTACTGTATAGGAAGCTTCAGAATTATTTTAATAGAAACATACAGATTGTTCTAAGCATGTATGTGTGAAATGAAGAAAAAATGGTTATTTATTAGTAATAAGCAGTTTGTCATTATGTTAAATGAGACAGAAAAAAGGAGTTTGAAAGAGTTTGTTCAGCTGTGGCATTTGTTCAGACTTGACAAAGTAAACAATCTTTTAAACAGCAAGAGGTCACAAAGAATGTGGGATATAAGTATCACAGATTTATAAATCAACATGTATTGCTCAATGTTATCAGAGTGTGGGGACAAATAGGGGAAAACCCAGTCACTAGTTATGGTGATGGTTTGATTTTGCACAAATATTCTCAGAAAATGAAGCAATGATTTCTTCATCCTAATTACAGCATGACACGAGTTACCTTAATCTACACATGCCTGTTCAGGTGACTGTAGTGCATGAGGAAATGTACAGGACAGCCAGCCTTGTCCTTGTAGTGTTCTGAGGTTTGGACACAAGGGAAGATGGAGCAAAGGAAAAGGGAAAATTTTCCCTTTTCTGTGGCAGAAGGGGAAGATTCTACTTTTATATTTGTGAGATGAGTGCTCAGCAGGTTGAGCAATATGAAATCGATGCAGCTGAGGGAGGCAGAGGGGGACTGAGGGACTTTGAAGACTACCACTATGAGAAATAGTTTCAGACTCTCAGGGATGAACAGAACAGAAACTATTTGTCCAGGCAGATGGGTAGGACAGGGAAAGAATAGGGAATGAATAAGATAACCTTGGCTCTGCTCACACTCTCTACAACTCAGGAAGCTTAATTCTGCCTTTCATAAAGAAGGAGCTATCTTGCAAACTCTTGCACATTATCTCGCTAGTAATCCACTTAACCAATCCTTGGCTTTAGTTCCCATATTACTTCAAAAGTGAAAGAAACTACAGACTTCTCAGGAGTATAAATGCAAAATTCCCAATCCCAAATCCACAGATTCACAGGACTATTTCAAAAGGTTTGTGGTATGTACTTGTGGGTGGTGAATGTCAACATTTACATGTATCTGAATTTGTGGTCTTCCAGGTACACTTCAGTTGCACTTTAAAATTTATGGCACAATAATAATGATAACATTTGCTTTAGTAGACCTTAAAACGTAGCACCTTCTTGTGGAGTCAAAGGCTGGGGTTTCAGGAAAAAAACCCCAAAAAACCCTCAGAACAAATACTGTAGGATTCCTAAGAAACCTAAGATATCTGTCCACTGCCAGTTCAAAAGGACTACGTCTGTGTTTTCATTTGTACCTTTTACAGGCAAAAGCCCTATACCATGGCTTAAACAAAGGTTGTAGTAATCTTGACAGACAATAATTAAATCTATCACTGTTTGAAAACCCTTTACAGAGTGTATACAGCAGCTAGTGCTGTATGCCAACATACCACTGCTCCTCAGAAACAAGAACTGAACAATATTATCACAGGATTGTTTTGGAAACAGTCAGGACTATGAACTGTAATGAATCCACCTGCATATTCAGAAACTCTCCTTTGGATGCAGGGAATAAGAACACTCCTCTTCCACAGAAAAATTCACCTTTGTATGTAAAGAGATGTTATATCTTTTTGTATATCTCAGTTGTTTCTCTGGAAAGCATAGTTATATTTGAATCAAAATGCTTGCAATTTGAATGTATATTCCAAAATAAGAAGGAGAAACAGCTTTGTTGGTTTATTAAATCTAGATAATACAAAGTGACACTAAACACTCAAAGTAATTTGCCTGACTGCTGTCACCAAGCATTGCTACTGAAGATGGATGATAAAACTCATTGAGTTTTTCTGTTTCCTGTTTTCTCTTTCCAGGTAAACAGCTGAAGGAAATGTGTCTGTGTTCCTCTATTCTTGCCCTAGGGCATTTTGATTAATATTGCCATCATCAAGCCCTGTGCCAGTGGACCAAAAGAAGAATAATATATTATGGTGACTAATCCAATACTGACAGCAGCAGGCAGCCTGAATTCAACATAGAAAAATATTTTTAGTGGATTTCTCCTGAGCCTAGGACTGAAGCCAGCACTTGGCAAGAGTCATCACACACCAGACAATCAGCTGTAGCACTGAAAGCTTTTGAAGACATGAAACAATATAATCTTACTCTTTAACATCTCACCTTGCACAATTGGTTTTAAAGATAGCTCTATTTTTTAATTCAACTTCTTTGGACAAACCAATTCTTTAGAAATATCTGCCAGTCCATAGTGTTGAATACAGGAAGTTGTATGAACACAACTAAGCAACACCAGCTGTCGTACACTTACAGGATCAAAACTGCATGACTTGCACTAGAATTGAGTATGTTCCATTTTCTTCTCTTTCCCTTCCCCTTGTTTGCCAACTTCTCATCATTCTAGTTAGGCTGGAAGTGTTTAACAGAAGCAGATACTGATGGGCAAAGAAGATGGTCACCCTTGCAGCTAAAAATTGTGTTGGTGGGAAACAACGTGATCCTGGCTGTGCTGGTGGGACTCCACTGTTGTGTGGAATAGAGGAGTTGGGTCTAGTCAGTTGCTCTGAGGACAGGACATGGTCTGCTTACACAGTGGTGGAAGATAGACCAACATCTCACAGTATCTTCTACACCTTCTGCACACCAGGGCTGCAGTCATTCTGCAGAAAGTGGGGATTTCATGTCATGTTCTTCCTCTTCATGCAGGTAGGGAGGTAGAGAAGATAGGAAAAGGGCTAAGTTTTGGCTTTTTTCAAAGTATCATTTCAAATGGAAATGACCTGGACTGAGGAGAGCATAACCTGTTATGAGGACAGCCATCACATGTGCTTTCTTCCTGAAGCAAAAGAGAAGTCATGAAGACAGTGAAATGTCACAGATTATGCTTACTTCCACAGGCTGATCCTGGATTTGTAAGTTCTGCCCCTGGGGAGAGAAGTGAGGCTCAGTCCAGCCACCTAAATATCAACCATGATGGGTGAGAGAAAGCAGATGATTGAATGGTGCAGAAGGCTTTTGGGTGAATAAATGACATGCCTGAAAGGGAACAATACATAGTTCTTTTTGGTACAATCCCACAGCTTGCTGTGGTAGGGTCTCTAGCTGAAACAAAATAGAAGTTTATGTTCACTGGTAAACAGGAAAGAATCTAGATGTGAGCTTCCTAGCCACATGTACTACTCCTGAGTTAGGAGAAAAAAATAAACACTTTAAAAGTATTTAATTTCATCATATGCTTACACAGTCATTAATACAGCATACACTTTTAAAACATTACTTACAGGTTTTCAATTAGATTTGCTTGATATCATTTTACTTCAGTATGCAGACTGTATTTGTCTGCAAAACTTAAATATCCAAATTCAATTAGAACTCAATGTAAATATTTAAATCCAATTATTACTTGCAGGCAAGCACACAGATAAATATTACCACACAACAATGTCTGTCAAAATTACATGTAATTCACTGCACTTGGAAGGCAATCAGAGTTTATATGAGCTTGTGAGTTCTTTATGTGATAAAATGGATACAAAAATTAGCTTGTATTTCCACACTGTAGGGAGGTTATCCCAATCAGCTAGCTAAGGCCCCATGTGGCACCATGGATGGGTAGTGTCAGACAGCTTTCCTTCTCTCATTTGAAAGAATTAGAAACCAGGCTCTACTGCTATTCAGATAAATGGTTCTATCTGCCTGACTGACATTTGTTTTTCTGCTAGAGATATTTATGTAGAGTCACTTTAAAATCAGGCCAAGAGAACTAATGAGAGTCAGCTGAGAGCAATCAAACATTGTATAGTTTGACAATACATTTTGTTTCCTTTTTCTTATCTACCCTGGGTTTCTTCCTTCTGCCTCACCTGAAAGGCTGCTTCCCTGAAACAACCTGAATAGTCATTGAATTTATGGTTATGCTGATCTCATTAAAGAGGATTTGTGCCACAGTTAGAGCATGCAAACCAGTTTCTGCTGCCAACAAAAATGTTTGTGAGACAACGAGAATGGTCCCCTGTGTTATTGCAGTGGGTGGTCACTTTGAATACATAAGTGATTTCATGGACCTTGGGAAAAAGAGGAGGGAATATTTTTTTCTGATGCTTGCATGCTTGTGTGAAGGGTTCACTTCCCAGCCTTTAACCTTAATGGATTGATTTTATCAGGTTTTAGCAATAAAGAACCAATCAACAGTTTAGGAATAAAGTTTTAGGACTAAAGAACAGACAAATATTTCCTAGAACATCTACATCCACTTTTTAACTAGCAGCCACAACGCCAACCAAAGTTTTGCTACAACTTCCTCCAGTGAAACACCTCTCCTGATTGTATGCACAGGCAAAACTATCTAAGCTGCCAATTCTCTGCCACTAGCGAGCTGTGTGGAGGTGATGTTCTCCAGCCAGGTGTTTCCCATGCCCACCTCACCAGTTAGAAGACCTGACATTATGTGCATAAATCCCAGCACATTTAAGTCAGAAGCACGATCCACAAAGGAAAATCAGTGAGAAATTGTTTGATGCTGTCTCTCTAGATACCTTCCTGGTTTAGGAGGTTGGCTGCTGTGCTGATCAGGGCTCTGGCCTTAAGGACCTGAGCACAGGTACTTTTCTGTTTGGCTGTAATTTGTTGTTGATGTAGGAGTTGGTGGATGACTAAGATGGTTAGCTAGCTTGTTTGAGACTGACTTGGTATCAGAAGGCTTTTAGCAGGATGTTTCCTTACAAAAACTATTTCAAGAATTTGAATTCAGGGATTTCCAAAACTCATAGTTATGACTTGGTTTTAACAAGCTGGCTTTAACAAACTTATCCTAAAGAACAAGGCCAAAGGGCAGAGAAGCTTATTAGGAAGGTTTCTTTGTGGACTTAATGGACACAGAGCTCAGAAATGAAGAGCTCAAATGTCAAGAATTCCCAAATGTAAATTCTGGGTTAAATGAAATCTGAGTATAAGTGAGCCATACTTCCGTTTTGCTAATTTCATCTATATTTAAGTACAAAAGCATTGTATTTCAGTACTTTTAGGATTGTTTTGTGCTATCGACAAAATTAATATTCAATGAGGAAAACACAGTCAGCTTTGCATAAAACATGTCTACCCAATACCACTCTTGCAAAGACTTTACAAATAATCTGTTTTTATATAACATTGTGTATGTTATTTAATATGTAAAGTCTCAGATCTTGACTCGATTCTTGAATCTCAGTGAATGCTTCATAACAGCCAACTTTACAGAAAGTCTTCTTCAGTCAATCCAAAGAAAATTTTCATCCTCAAAGGCTCTATGTTTGCAATTCTGTTAGAGTTGGGACAGGCAACAAACTTGTGAACCTCACTCGCTTTAGAGCAAAGCAATTTTCTTTGCTGTTTTCCTTGAGAAGCAGCATTAATGCAAAGAAAATTTATTTTGTAAAGTTATGAGAGAAATTAAAATGGGAAACTGTGACTGGTCATCTTAACTGGAAATCACTGCTCCATGGGATGTATGACACTGACACAAAGAGAACTGCTGGTTTTTGAAGAAGTGTAATGTGAAGCCTGAGGACATAAAAGATATATGCTGGAGAGGACATAAAAGATATATGCTGGAGAAGGCAAAAAAGCACCTGAGTGTGAGTGAGTGTGCTCACCACTTTAGTAGAAGAGCTAAGGCTGTGATTACTGCATTTTAAAGTTCCAAAGGGGAACGTAATTGAGCAATTTCAGCATGGTGGACATGTTAAGCAAAACCTGTCCATGTGCAAATCAGAGCACTTGCAGTGCTCCCAAAATACCACCTTCAGAATATGACAAGTGATAAAGATTTCTGTCTTTCTACTGCCAGAGACTTAAAGCTTTTAAAATAATCTGTTTTGTACAACTATAACCAGCATTGTGATCAACTGAGCTGCATACAAGCAGCACAGAGAATGAAGTTCATGCAGGACCTTTTGTTCTAAAAATACATGTCTGTCATTTGAGTTAAACAACAGACTCTGTTATCTACAACAGTAGCAGCAGGAGGGCTTTTATTCGACTTTCAGAATGACATAGTAGGCAATATTGTGAGAAAATAATATTTCTGTTTCCTTATCTGAACCAATGTGTTTTAGCAGGATAAGAAGGCACTATATATATATATTTTATTTTTTTGAAAATTTATTTTCTGCCTCCATATGCATAACAACTTTTCCTTTGGGAGACTCATATATTCCATGCAAAGTACAAATCCATCTAGAGGAATGGTAGTTTTGTGGCCTAGAAGGTGGGACATCTGGATTCAGTTCTGATTCCCGATTTTCTCTGCATCAGTTTTAATGTTGTGGTAATAGTGTACACTGGCCGAGACAGAGTGCTCTTCTCTGTGTGTAAGAATATTTAATAATTTGTGAAATTATGTCATGTTTATTTTTCACTGGATTAAAGGGCTAGAACACTGTGGCTTTTTAAAAGAACCATTCTCCTCTCCTAAAGTCAATGGGATGTAACTGTTTTAGTCTATTTCTAAGGCAATCTGGAAAGGGAGGTGACAGCCACAAAAAGTTTCCCCAAACCATAAAGCTGTCTGAAAATACATGTAAGTCTGGAGACAACGTATGATGGTGCATCGTGAGCCCTTTCACTTGCAGGAGCAGGTGCGTGAGAGGAGAGGCAAAGCCTCCAGTCGTGCAGCATGACCTGAGCCTGGTGCTGGGGCCAGGCTGCGGAAGTGGCACTGCAGAGCATGGGAGATGCCTGCACCTCCACCTCGACACCCCTCCCCATGCAGCCTCCATTGGGAGCTGAGGAGAAGCCACCACACTGCGCTGGAGAACACCCATTTCTTGCTTTGTGATTAGAGCAGAACTAATAGAAAGGCTAAATCTCCCAGAGCTTTGTTTGCCCTCCTTTCTTCTCGTTTCCTGACAAATCTGCTCCCAGTTCCCCTTCTGGTTCTTGCACCATTTTAAGCTGCATGTTCTCCAGCTCCTCTGTGGGCTAGTAAACTTGATTATTGTAAGAAATGCAGAAACATTCAGGAATGATTTAAGTAGAAGAATTAGGACTTTATGAGGAAATTATATTGCACAGAGTGCAATGAAATCTTAGAGAAGGTGGTGTTGCACCTATGTGCACTACAGCTAATTTTCCAAAATAAACTACACTACTCATAACCATCAGAACCCATTCCTGTAACAAAACCGAGTATTTTATATATTAAAGAGGAAATACTAAGATTAAAGGCAATGGCAAACAGGAATGACATTACCCTTGCTAGAAAAAGACAAGCAGTTTTTCGAAGAAAACTGAATCTTTCAATCACAGATATAAACCAAGTCCCTGAATTGAAGTGGAGAACAGAATTGCATTTAATATCTTAGCAGAAATTTGACTTAGGATAGATTAATGTTCAGCCAGCAGAGATCAGAAACAGGATTGGAACCTCAATATTATATATCTAATTTCACCTCCGGAGAATTACAAAAACCTGCCAAGGGGCAATTTCTTGTATGTTGAACTTGGATACTATTTTTCTCCAGACAATATTCTCCAGTGATGGAGAGATACTACAGTGGTGTTTTTTCCCAGTTTTTATCAGATGGAGTTAAGCAGCTGGTAGAATGAAAAAAGACCACATCCAGTTGAAACTGAACACTTGCAGCTTAGGTTTCTTCTTTAAACAGTACTGTCCTGCTAAGTGCCAACAAAGTATCTGATATGTCTGAGCCTGTCTACCCTGAATCATCACTACTTCATAATGTGTTGCCATTAGCACCAATTCAACTTAAACATAAATTAAGCTTTGTACAAATCTGGCTTTTTTTCCTTTGCATGGTGGTAAAGGTCTTGTCTGTTTGATCTAAATGATTAGGCAACTAGGCACAAGGAAGTTGGAAATTAGGCTTATGTCTCTTAAGCGAAATACTTTAATAATCTTAAATTGAATAATTAACCTATTATTTAAAATACAGTCTAATGACTTTGAAGATTACAGTAAACAATATCATAGCAGGAAATGGAAGATAATGTGAAAAGCATTACACAAAGTACTAGTTAATAATGGAGTTGCTTGATTTGTTTTCATTCAAAGTTACTCTGTCTTCAACCCTGCAAAGCTGGTGGCAAAAATGTCCTACACTTCTTCATAGTGTAGACTTTTAAAGTAACAGATTCATGAGAAGAAAACATTTGTAATGGTACTTGGATATAGGCAGGGGTGCTCAACCTGGGGCCAACAGGATAAGAAGGCTGCTCTTCCCACCCATGGAAAAGAAAGTGAACTGACTTTTCCATCTTAGAGTTGATCTTAAGGCATCAAGTCAATGGGAATATGCTGTAGGTGCACAAGGTATTCTGGCATGGAAAAGAGAGAGAATAAATGGGAAAAGATGATCTCTACATCTACTTAGTTATAGCTCTGAATGGGGAGCTGATCAGTAGCAATTTTTCCCAGTATTGTCCAGTATTGTTTTCTGGTAAAACAGAATGCAAAGAGCAATTATAACCCACTGACTTCCATTTACTTTTGAATAGTTTGCTTTTGTAAGAAAGACAAAAAAATGAATCATTTTAATCACTTTATTTCTTGTTCAAAATACATATGAAACAATTAGAATAAAATTATTTCAAATGTGTTCTTTTCTTTTTCTTGTCTTTTTTAATATAAAATTATCACAAACTGTACACTTCATAACATCTTTTGAGGTTTCATTGTTACATTTTTTTTTCAGAACTGACAAATAGATTCACACTTTCTAGAGAATACATTGTAAAAATACTGAAATGTGTTACAGCTCTCAAAGGCTAGTGCAAAAAAACCCATGTACTATCAGTAATACAATTTTATGCTGTCAAGTTTCACAAATGGCCATTTAGCGCATACAAAAAGCCAGTGACACAAGTTCAAAAAGTTTTGTTTTCTTGTCTCTATAATGCAGAAGCCAAGGATATTGACTTGAACAATGGCTAGGTATCAAATCACAGACGACTTTTAAAAAGTCACATCATGAACACTGAATAAAGGGTACTAAAACAGTCAGGTATTTAATATTAGATCTTGGTCAGCCAACACCACATAGCAAGAAGAGACAAAATCTTAGAAGAACTCTGCAGTTCTTTGTAAGCTACACAGACTTGGCAACATTTCTGATCTAATCATAAAGATTATTTTAAAGGTAGGGAGTTCTGTTAGAGTTTGAGCCAGTTAGGGCCTAATCCAGAACCCCACATTGTCACAGCAAAGATGCTTATTCTGACAGGCATTGTATTGGGTGCTTTCTTTTAATATTTCAAAATACTAAGTGTTTAAATATTGAGACGGTTTTCTTTTAGCTGTCAATGTTTCCTATGGCCAGGAACTCCAATTTAACTTCCTACCTTTTGAAGCATACACCCTGGAGAATGCCTTCCCCACAAACAAGCATATACTAAAAAACGTAATGCTCTATGCTGAAGAAAAGATGTGGCTGATTTCTGTATTCTACTCCCCTTGCTTCAGTTCTTGTGAGGAGTGCACTGAAGCCAGTTGGCTTGAATGCAGTGCGAACTACAAGCTCATGAGAAGAAAGGAGAAGCTTTTTGGGACTTCCCTTGCAGTGGCTAGAGGAGCGTCTGGCTGGCACACAGAGGAACCAGCACTGCAGTCTTGCTGCCTAAGGTGGTGAGGACTGGGCAGAGCAGGACAATGAAGGCATGCAATTTGGCTTTGCCCACTCTCATCCCAGCTAGTACGGCTACGCTGGCATGGAGGGTGCTGAGATGTGCTTTTAGAATAGATTATCTGTGAGACTCCCCACATCACTCCATTACTGGCCAGCAAACCACCTGAGCGGCTGCTCTGCTCAGGGTCTGTGCCCAAGCCATCGTGACTTAACAGGGACTCAATCAGCAGGTCATATTTAAAAAATATTTCACATGGTTTGCTGAACAAAGGTCCTGGTGATCAACACCAGAAAGGGGAGAAAGCACAAGTCAGAAGTGCGTCTCCAAATCAGGACGCCAACAGTGCCTACTTGTAAGGTAGAGAACTACCCATATCCAGTCCTTAGACATGTGCATTTAAGTCCAACGTATCCTACTGAGACTACTCATGTAAATAGAGAATAGAAAGAATTTAGACTCACGCTTGGAAGAAAAAGAAACAAGAAAATATGAAATATATATCCATAATTTTTTTTCTTGAGAAATAGTTTTCTATTTATTGAACAAAAGCAAAATTTGTTCAATATTTTTCCATAGAAATATAGAGTGAAAAGAAGTGCTTTATATCTGATGTGCAACAGGACTGTCTAAATGTACATATTAAAGATTTAGTCTATACAGATACCCTCTGAGCTTTAATGGCAAGATAGCATGTGGAAAACTGTAGGCCACTATTAAAAAGGAAAAATCCAGTAAAAATACGTCTGACCTCCATGCCTGACTACAGAGACCAGACATTTTTATTTACCAAATTGGGCAGCTGACGGTCATATTTCTTAAAGGTATTAGTAAAATCAGCATTTGCAATAATAGTTCATACCCTAGAGATGCACTGAAGACTCTTAATACAGCTTGAATTGTCAGCAAGCCGCAAACATCCATTGTGGATATAAGAGAATTCATTCTGCTTGCTTTGAGACTCCTTACTGGGTTCATTTCATAAGATGCTACGATACATCATCACATGCAACATGATGCAAAGCCAGTGGAAGCCAAGAGCAGTGCTTCTGCTTGATTTCAGTGGTGGGCTGGTCAAGTACGTAATACTGTGCTTTGAAATGAAATGACATATTAAAAATACCTACAGAGTAATTTTGGTGGATATATTTAATGGTCTATTGCCACGATATTAAAAAAATATTTCCATTTTAATTAACACAAGAACAATTGCCATACAAAGTAGCAAGTGATAGACCTAAAAGAAAGCTTCGTTTGAAAGCATGTTGTAATTCTTGTATATTGGAAATACGGTAATGAATAGATTTCGGTAAGCTTTTGTAGTAACACAAAATATATAAATGTGTACTGTTAAAACTGCACCTTAAAAGGCTGAATTGAATCACTTTTTTGTGCTATATTATTTCAATAAATACTAAAGCTACAGTAGATACATTTACCAATTTGTGTTTTTCTTGAGATAGCCAAAAAAAAAGGGAGGTGAAGTATTCTAATTCTACTTAAAAAAAAAAAAGAAAAAATCACAGAAAAAGCAAAATGTCTCTTTGTCAGTATCTTTATATTTTGCTGCCACAGGTATTTTTGCTAAAAGGCTTTTAAAATTTTTTTTTGCGTCAATATTATTTTCAGTGCATGAGTAGATTGGTACTTTAGTACCACTTTTTGCCCTGCTAGATTAAATTATAAAGTTTGTCTCAAAAAAAAGTTCATTTTTAACAACAGTACAGAAAACAAGGCAAAAAATTCTAAAAGATGCCTTGGAATAATTTGAATGAAATCTCTTTTCTCAGCACGGATTGCTCATTATCAAGCCCTCTTTAGGTAGGACTGCTCTTTGACAGGCTGCCCTGTTTCTGGAGGGCATGCAAAATTAGACCCAAGATTTTAGAGGTTAATCCTCAGACCTTTACTGAAACCTGGCTATGACCTACAATTGTTTGCTACTGGCAAGTAGCTAAAGTGCAATAGTGCCAGGCTCTCTTTCAGAGTAATACAGAAAAGATCTAGCTGTGCAGATTCAGTTGCTGGCTAAGATAAAGCTATACTTTTTTGTCAGTGATTTTGATTCTCTGGCCCAAAGTTACCTTGGTGGACTATGAACTGAAAAGGTTGTAGGTTTAAATAAATTAATCAAGTTCTTGTGCTACAAGGATAATTAAGATCATTAAACACTTATATTACATAAAACTTCAAAGGAATAAATGTAAGAGTGTAAAGTGCTCTTTGGAGAGTCTATCAAAATCTCCTTTTTCATTTTCTGTGGTAGCCAAATGTCCATTTACATAAAGAAGACAGACACACCCATCCACACATACCCATCTGACAAAAACAATTACAACTGGCAATTCTAAGTCTTGTTCAGCTATGTAGTCATTTCCTTCATAACGATTATTATGCAATTAAGCCTCAGAAAACCATGGTCAAGGAAGTAATGGTCCTCTATTGATCACTCTGATTTTCAGTAAGAGGCAGCCATTCTCACAGTGAAACAATCACAGTACACCCTGACAATTTAGGACAAAGGAATAAGAATTCATTATTCAGCTGAACCTGCATGAATAGGAAGAGAAGGAGATGGGATTTGCCTGGAACATCAGTTCCAGGACCCTATACATACACAAAGACCTGTGGGATATTGAGTGAGAAATACACCATAATTATGACTTCAGTTTTGTGAGTCACTGGAAAATTAGCACCTGCAACAGCCCAATGACTTTTCCACCATTGTGGGACCTTATTTTAGGCTTGACTTGGAAACAAAACCAGTACCTTGTGTATTACAGCAGCATTTTCAGAGGTGTTTCCTATTGGTAATTCAAATACTGATTGTCAGAAGCTTTGAAAATGTAAAGAGGCGACATTATAAAAAATTATTTTTCACCTATTGGAGGCTTTCTAATCTATGCCAGGTGCAAATAAATAGGATGCCATTACAGCATCTAGAGAGGAATGTGTCTGAGCACATGCTGGCAGTGTGCCCTTTTTGCCTCAATTATGCTGCAAGAGAAAGACTGGAGGGGGAGGACATGCCATGAGCAACTACCAGTGCTCTTTGCAATGTGAATCTTCTGGACTCGGGACCTGTCAGGCGGAGGGCTGGTTTTATTTTAAGAAAAGTTCTGCAACATGGCTCCCACTACCTTGTAAGCTTGCAAATGGCTGTACAAGATATGAGGTAGGGGAATTACATCAAAAATCTCCCTCTTTTGGAAATGTTTGCTACACATACATTTTTGACTATTGAAAGCACTCTCAATCCACCCCCTTTTTATATTTTCCACTTCTCTTTTTAACAGTTTTTTTCTAGAGAGCTTTTTATGTGCTTAATAGACTTTCTCCCTCCTCTCTCACGTCCATAACTCAGATGCCACAAAAGATTTAAAATATCTTCTTGTACAGTCCTCTTCACTTCTGATACAATTATCAGTTTCAACTCATAGTATATTGGAAAAAGCAGCTCTGCCCTTTCTCTCTCTCCTCTTGCAGACAGTATTTATAGAAATACATCTGCTTCACAGAAACAGCTAACGGCCCACAACCTCTCCTCCCCTGAAATTAACCTACAAACTGTCCCCAAAAACCAGGTTCCTTTCTGGTGATGTTAATCTTAAGTACCTAAAATGCCTGTCTGTTATGTTGACAAGCATTTGTTAGAACATCTCTGATACTAGGAATCACACAGGGACTAGGCAAGTAGGAATTCTGTACCTGTAGAAAAATACTGGTTTACAATAGGAGACACAGCCTTTCCTTTTAACTCTAAGAGGTCTCAAGATACCAGGTCTTAAATCTATACCACTGTCCTACACAGGAAAGCAACTTTAGCCATGTTTTAGAGCTTTGTTGGTTTTGATTTTCTCCCCCTTTTTTTGCCTCATGGGTAGATGCACGGGTAGATTTGCTTTACTTCAGGGGTTTGAATTTCTAAGGTATGAAAAAATCCCAAACTATTTTAAAAAGCAATCTCTCCAAAACATTTCTATGCTTGTATTTTGAGGGAGAGTAAAACTATATGTACAGGGTAGGTTCCTTCATGAAAACATGTTGCTGGCACCCTTTTGCTATGCCCTGCATAACAAATGAGAAGCAAAGCTCTCTGTGAGCTCTGAAGTTGTCATGAAATAGCTGTACACCCACCCTTTCCTTGGTCTGTCTTCAGCTCTCCCTTCATGTCAGGCTTCATGACTTCACCTCTCCAGAGGAGAGGCAGAATTTCACAATTCTCCTATAATTATGCTGGGCTCTGGGACACTGTGTCTGTAGTAACCGTGCTAACCCAGACAGTCTGAATGGATTTGCAACTTTTCTTTCAGGGAGTCTGTGAATATGCCACTTCATTGAAAACAGAATGTTATTTAAATACGGAAGCTTAAATATTTCAAATAAATGGATTTGAAAATAACAGTCTATATGCATACCTGTCCTGCCTCAAGCTTTCCCATCCATTAATGGGAGATTAATCCAATCTATTTTCTCTATAAACTATAGCAACAGCTTGCAACCCAGCCTGCTCAGATATAAATCTTCTCTGTCCTGAAACAGACCTCTTGATCTTTCCTATGCTGTTTTTCTTATGCCTGCTTGGGTTTTCACCATTTTTGATGAGATGCATTTTTCAGACTGGTTGTAGTGCCGGTAGAACCTCCCAGGCCACCAGTATGGACATTAACATTTTGTAAATCTCACTTTCTTTTAAGAGGCACTCCCTTGTCAAACATTTTCTGCCTGTTGTTCTTTTTTCCCTAAGGCTTACTTATTGAACTCACCTAATTTGAGACCAATAGCCAAGTCAACATATGGTATTCATGAATTATTACAGAGAAGCTCCACTTTCACACTGCAGCTATGTGACTTCCTGCAGATCCAACTTTCAGAGCACAGTCCTGAATTATGTATCAGGGAGTCATTACGTCTTTCCCACTGGAGAGAGCTTTGGTACTCTGATAACCTATATAACCTGTATTTATACTTATAAGTTATATTTTGACAATATTGATACTGAGGGTCTTCAGTAGTGCTAACATGGTTCACTAACATGGCCTTAGCAATAGAGTACTGAACAAAATGCCCTCCCTTGGATCAGTAAGGCACCAACACTTGTCCTTAGTATCAACAAAGTCCTCATGATGGTACGGTGCAAAGCTTTAATTGATTTTTCCCGCTCTGCAAATTTGACATGCTTTGTGCCCTTCCAGAGGACTGAGTCCCATGTAACATAAGAGTCACAGTCTATACTTGGGTGGAAAAATTTTACATAGCAATACCAAAGGCATTCTCCTCTCTGAGCCAGTAAAGAAGAGGTTTCCCAGCAACAGCAACATTGTAGAGGTACTATCAGATAAAACATAAAATCACAGCCCTGAGCACTTGTTATCATCAAGCATCCCCTAGCACTCAGTACAAGATTGAAGGTGTTAGTTCCATTTTCCTGGACAAATTCCCCTGTGATATTTAAATCCCACCTGCAGCTTCACTTTCTCTTAGAATTCCAGCTCTTGGTTTCCGGCGTACTGTTAAAAACCTGCCAGTTTCTAGGTGGGACTAAGGAAAAGGGGAATTGTGTAGGAGATATTTATTCATTTGGATGAGTAAAAAAAGGACACTTTTTGAAGTTAAGATATTATTTGTCTTGGAAATGTCAAACGGCTGTGATCAGCACCTCAATTAACTCCTATGCCTAATGCCGAGTCTTCTACAGTACAGAAATTATATGAATTTTGTTAATTCAAAGTCATGTGAACAAGTTACATGAATGTTGTAATGATTATCAGTTCTGAAAGGAGGCTTTTCATTTCAGAGTGTTTGCAGTTGCATTGAATGTGCATTTACTGCCACATTTTCCTTTGTCTCTCTTAGCTCTGTGGTCTGTTTTGTGCCATGATTTAGCTATTTTCTGACACCAGCGAGCTCAGTTTAGACTGGCAAGCCTCAGAAGCTAAGTGAAAGTGAATCTTGAGCAAAGGGTTAAACTGAGTCTCAGCTGTGGTGTGAATGAGATAGAAAAATTTCCATCAAAACATGCATTAATATTCCTGTCATATACACTATATTTTATGCATATTTTGGATGGTCTAACATATTATATGAGCTTTGTCCAAAAGCCACCTCACTGTCTAATTAACATATAAGTCATATTTTAACACCTACAGAATTTTCAAGCATATTCATTTGTAGAAATAAAGACATATGAACTTTTCAGGTCAAGGAACTGTCACTGAGTACAGATTTGTCCAGTATTTGTCACAAACTGTAATATATTTCTGATTAGACGTGGGTGTTCTGTTGTAATCGAAGTGCTAAATAATAAAGGTTATACATTTTGCAAGTGCAAATATTTGTATGTGCAAATCTAGGTTTTTGCATGCTCTAATAAGGTGGTTTTCAAATTTTGCAGGCACATTTATGGATCTCTGAAAAATTTGACATTTTTAACAGGAAAACAATGCTATTACTGAGCTCTAAAATAGTTACTCACCCTTCTTTCAAATGTTTACACACTTTAAAAATATAGTAAAGTGATTTCAGATGTATAAAGCTTGTTAAATTGATGGAGTGTAATAAAAAGTTTGTACATACAAAACTTTATAAGATACAAGCAGTTAATTGATTAAAAAGATATAGCAAAATAATCTTGGAACTAGGCTATCATGTATTTGTTGTGCATCATCATGTTAAAAACTTTCAAAAGGATTACATTGAAGCCAATTAAAAAACTGAGAAATAGGAGAAATTGATAGATGAAATGAGTCTTTTTTTGAAACTTAAAGTTTTCTTAATATTGCTTAAAAAATGCATCCATAGAAAGAAATTAGGAAGTAATTGTTTTTTTCCCTTGGAAAAAAATCAACCCGACGAAAAGTTTTCATGTTTGCTTAAAATTTTCTTCAAAAATATTGAATGTGGTTGTCATTCTTCAAGAAAAATATATGGTTTTGTTACTTAAGCATAAGAAGTCAAAACAATTCCATATATTGAAGAAGAAATTTTGCAGGGGAACTTTTGTCCTGATATATTATATTTTGTTTTATCTTGTGGTTCTGGCCACCTTCTCTGTCCCTGACCAATATACACATCCCTGAGATATGTATATTGTTCTTTTGGGGCTTGCTAGAAGCAAAACCCCAGACAATATTACTGATTTCTGAATGTCTGATGATCATAAGGGACTGCAGAGAAGGGAAGTTACTTCCTTGACAGCTCTTTGTAAAGTGAAAATGAGAGATGTAGCTATCCTACACCTTTTGGTCACAACCTCACAGGTTTCATATTACTACTTTTTAAGGCCAGGCGTCACCTTTCAGCAGTGCAGACAGCAGTAAGGGCCAGGTCTCTACTGCTTGAACAGAAGGCCAATATAGACAAAAGATGGTGGGGAAAGAGATGTTACTTGCTGGGAGAGTGAGGGGAAGGGCCATATCGGCAGAAGCATACAATACAGTGATCTGAAGTTGAGATCATAGAGTGCAGTACGTGACTGACATCTTATTGAGCATCTGCTCACCTGTGCTACTGTCTGCAGTGCCACTAGAATCCTAAATCTACCTGTGGTTTAGGGTCCTACTTAACATTTTGCATAGACCTAATAAGAATTTTATGGTTGCTTAGAGCAAATCTAATGGTCCCTGAAAACTTATTTAATGTGGGGAAGGGAAACAATTGCTTGAAAACAATATTTACCCAAAAGACTAGAATGGCTCATTAGATACATTTGTATGTGGGCTTTTTCACTTTACAGTGCATTATTGAAAATAAATATAAAAATGTAACAGCTCCCCTGGAACCACTTAATCCATCATGTACTTTCTCTGTACAGTTCTGTGGTTTACTGTTGTGAAAGTATAAAAAAGCTCTGCAGTGCAAAATACAGTTCTTATTAAGTACTGTTACTGTTTCCAGTAAATCATTTCAATAAAAATAACTCAGGCTTTTAGGAATGTGAGTCTTTCAAACTGCTGTAAAATTACTACAATATATTTTACACCAACCATTTGCCAGATTTGATTTTGCTCAAATTAGGCTAATGTTTATGATATGGCAGAAATGTGGATAAAAAACAAAAAAAAATTCAGGATGGGAGCAGGGAGTTTATAACTTCCCCAAATTAAAATATTTTAAATTTCTTAATAAAGACATACATAAAGCAACATATTCATTGACTAAAAGTGTGCTAAGTTTTTACTCGGGACTTCTGTGAGTAGACTTAGAGAGTAACTTGTGAACCAGGCTCTAACAGCAATGGGTTGGTTATACTAAATATATACCCTGCCTTGTGAGATAGCTAAGAAAGCAGTGGGGAAAAATAAAAAACATAATCTTTTGCATTACTTCTATTAATCACTGATAAGGGACTAAAAATCATTAATTAGGGGACCATTTTTGAAGTTAGATGTCCTGATAATTTTGCAGCCTGATTTTTCCTGGATGCGGAGCACTCATAAATCAAGTGTAGACACAGAAGTCATTCACTATTGTTATTAATAATATCAAAAATAACACAAGAGGGCACAAACCGAGCTATTATTCCTTTGGTGTTTGACAACAATTTAAATTTAAGAAAATGAATATTGAAATACCTTACTACTTACGATGAAACATACAGGATACTCATAGAGAACAATGAAAAGATGTTGCTCATTGCTGAACACTTATGCTACATTTGATCGTGAAATTGTTAGCTTTTTGGATATTAGGTGCAAAAAAGTGCAAAGAATATTTAGTTAACTGTTACAGTACCACATTACAAAAAGTATTTCCTAGGCCACAAAGGCCACTGCTGATATAATTTATATTAAGATAAATGTATACACAAAATAGTTTTTCAATCTCCACATATATATATATATATATATCTGTTTCTATACCAACCTTGTAAAATCACAATGAGAATGATCTAGGCCACAAAACCTCATGTTGATAATGATGGGAGGAAAAAAACCCCACAGAGGAGAGCTTGTTCTCCTATTTAAAAAATTACTCAGCCAGAGAAAACAGAGGAATGAAATTCTGCAAAGCTGCTCTGTATTTATGGTGATGAAAACACAATCCTGAGCAGGGAGGATCAGTGTTCAGCATTACCAACCCTCTCTGGGAAAAACTATTTCTGTCTAGAGGCCATGAGTAGCAACCTGGAACAGACATACAAAAACTTGGGCTGGAACCTTTTTTTTTTTCTTTTTTTTTTTTTTTTAATTTGTAAAGAATGTCTGAAAGTTTTATTTGTTTGTTTGTTTGTTTGCTTGCTGTGTTTGTAGGCACAGAAGGCAAGGTATAAAACTTGTCTCCTTTTTTCCCTTAAAAACACCAGTAATGTTAAGACCAGCCTTCCTAACTTTCTGGGAGTAGTTAAGACACTTCAAGATATGTTTGACTGTCTTAGAGATTAGTTAGCGGAATGGAGGGACTGGATCTTCATAAACATATTCTGTGTCAACCAGGCCAAACTAATCAAGCCAAAACGGTTCTTCAGAAGTCTGTCTAAATTGCCTTTTCCCTTCTTAACTAGATTAATTCTCACAAATTCTTCCATTATCGTAAAAGAATCTTCCATTGGCACTTTTCTTGTGTATGACACTTTTCTTCTGTAAAAATGCTGTTTTGGAAAATACTGTCTTCTCAGTTTTCTTTATACATTACAAAGATACAAAAAGAACCACCACCCCAACTTTTTTCTAGTTGCAGTTCAGCTTTCAATCTCAGGCCCAATCATGCAGTCTTTGCCACACTCTTCGCAGAAAGAAAAAAAAAAAACACAAAAAAGAAAAAAAGAAAATAACTGTCTGGTTGAGGTAAACTGCAGTGCTAAAAAGAGCTAAATCCACAAAATAATATGTATTTCTCTTCCAGTTTTTAAAACAGGTCACTTCAGCCAATACTTCTTTGCATTTGCTGTCAACGTGTATTCTAATAAATGAGTTTACTAGTTTATAAAATTGTTACATTTCAATTTCTCTCTCCACATATTGACACAAAACATATTTCAAATTCATAACTGGCATATAATTCTAGAGGCAACCAGCCAGGGACCAGAGACTACTCCACATGAGGTATTCACTCAGTCAACATAACTTCAAAGAAATCTAATACTGTCACACTAAACCAAGAATCAAAAAATGTGCTGTGTAACTGCAGTTTTTTGTCAATTTTGTGAACAGCTAAAATACATTAAATAAATTCTTTTACTTCAGAGCATTCTCTTGCCTACAGTTTGACCTGCGTAAAGACCAAATAAGGACTGCATGATGCTAGCAGCAAATGGATTCTTTCAAAGGGCCTGGATGCACCTCATCTGGAGACATCATCTCTGTGGAGCTATATCAATTTCCACGCAACTCACTGCATACATATTTACTTTCCACAACGATACCCGTACATGTGCTGTTCAGCGCCATGCAGAGACATCCGAGCTAGCTCTTCATCAGCCAGTGGGTAGCTGAAGCAAAACAGCTGCTGAGTACGGCCTCCTGCCTGGGCACATGTGCCTTGTTGTTTTGCTGGACAGGCTAACGAGTTCCTGTCGGTGCAACGGGTGTCTTGCTTGCTGGAAGATTATAACTGCATAGATCCAGTTGTGAATTCTGTTCCGTAAAGGCTGAACTAAAACCCAGTGAAGCCAGTAGGGTCCTTCTCATCAGCTTCAGTGGGCTTTTGTTCAGCCCTTCCTCCCTGCCCAAGGAATGAACTGACTTTCCGAACACTCAAAATGTGACAACAGTTGTTTTTTCATGCAACATTCAGTTTGAAGCGTTATCTTGAGAAGTCATACAGGATTTAGTGCAATTTAGAAGAAATTTACTACAAGAGCTATATATAACTATTTGTTCTCCCTCAAAAGAATTAGGCATTACAAGCTGCAGTGGTTTTGAGTTGCTTAAGGTTTTTTTTTTTCTGATTTCTTTGTCTGTGCAAAGATATAGGTCACATCAAAACACTGCTTGGATATGACACTGGATGTATGCCAGCGAGAAAACAGGTGAATGAATTTGTATGAGAAAGGGCTATACTTGGCTCAAGTCAACTTCATTCATACATTAAGAAATTATTATAAACTGTAATATAAGACTTAGAATAGGAAAAATGTATTTTAATAAAAAAATATGGATACAGTTCATCTGCAGAAGCCAAACCTTCTATTTATGTAGATGTGAGCTACGAGGGAGCTTTGGACACTGAACACGATGAATCCACTCTTGTTCCCTAGGGCGTAAGCGGTGGTTTTGGTGATGAACAAGATCCCTGGCTATCAAAACTGGTTGCTCGGCCAGGTAACTGCAAGAAAAGTGTTAGTTTTACAAATGTCGTCACATCTGGCCATGCATCACACTCATTTCAGAGGATGAGAGGCCCCCTCAAAGAAGAACCTGAATCACATCTAGACCCTTTCTGGATCAAAGTCTCCAGCCGAACTAATAATGGAAAGAAAATTCCAAAAGTGAGCTCCTAAAAATGCATCTGACTTATTCCACAGGAGTGAATTTATTTCCCCAATCAGGGGTGGCACATAATCCAGAGAAAGCCATGGACCTTTGAAAAGAGACTTTGCTGCACTGGCTTAGTTTCCCTGCACTCACAATTTAGGTGTTTTACTAAAGCTTTGCTTTTGGGCTTTTTCTACCTGTCACTGGAGATGCTACGTAGCCCTGTGCTACACAGTGGGGAAAACAAATGGCCTGTGATGCCTCAGACAGCAACTAATTTCTCTACAGACTAGGGAGGACTAAACAGTGTGTCCTCTGTGTCCCAAAGCAGGGCCTGCTGCTTCTTGAGGCTTCAATATGCATCTTTCTGAATGCAAAGCTGTGAGCATTTTGTACACACAAAACCCGTAAGATGTGGCCACAGCCAGGTTGAAAAGGGAATCCAAGCCCAGGCACTTGTAGACATAATCACGCATGCATTTGAATAAGCTTCCAATAAATGTCTGAGTAACTTTGGAGGTAGCTGCTGGTATGTTGCCTCAGCTTAGCCTAATTAGCAGGCCAGTTTCAGATTAATGTTTTAGCAACATAACTATTCATGCTAAAGATTTTTTAATAGGAAATGATTGCTTTTGAAATACTTGCAAATGATATTTTCTAAGTGGATGTAAGCTCCTTACGATAATCTCTGGAAATTTCAAATGTCTTAGTTGTTTAATGGTACAATGCTGTCAGGGCATCATGGCAACTTTTGAAGGGGTGCATTCAAGTAAGCAATAAACCTATGCAACTAGATTTAGGTTGTGCTAAGGGTCTTATAGCTGCTCCATAGGTGCTGCACTGATTTTCATGATTCTCAGAAGCACATAAGTGTGAGAGAGACAAAAACATTCAATATACTGAGAAGGAGAGAATTTCACTACTTCTTACCTCTACTAGTGGATGCCAGTGAGTTATTGGTTTACGCGGGTAAGCCAACATTTCATTCCAATGATCTCTTCCAAGCCCTTCAGCATCAATTCCTGTCCGACATACCCCAATGACCTCATTGTGCCCTACTCTGAGAATTGCAGAGAAGCAGAATTTTTTTTAATAAAAATAGTTTTAATAACACCCAATGTACAATTCAGTTTACTGGTTTAGTGCAGCACAGAATACATGCCCAAAATTTTCACATTATTTATCACAGATACTAGTTTTAGTGGTAGTATAGTAATATTAAGCTCTGTAATGGTAGCATCAAAAAGCTCTAGCCACTACCAGACTGCTTCTAGCAGTTATAAAAATAGCAATGAAGATGTAATGCTTGCCATTAAAAAGTTACAACCCAAATGACACAAGGACAGAAAAGGACCATAATACACCAAATGATCTAGAAGGAAAACATGCTTAAATTTTGTGGGAGAGGAAGGTGAAGGAAGATGGTGGGGAGTACATTTCCTGCTGCAAATACTTCGGATGTCACTTCACACTGTATTTCCCAGCTGTAACCCTTGTGGTCATTGGAACTCCAGCCAAAAATGTGAAAGAGAGTGGTATAGCCGTAATAGGCTATACCTTAATACTTCATACTGCTGACAGCACCATAGAGTTGTTGAGGGACTCCAGAAAGTAATTTTCTGTACCTTGCCTATATGTACCTTAGAATAATGTTTCCTAACTTTCTGTTAACAAATGCTTTGAAAGGAGCAGCTGAAGAGGCCTGACAGTTGTTGTGCTCTTCTCCCCCTAACAGCACTGCAGTGTCCCTTTCACATCTGACTGAGAAACTCTTCCTGACAGAAGTTGGAGGACAACCAGAAATCTGATGTCGAGGAAAAATAATCTGAAGGTCCATGTTACTAAACTGGACTTTCACTGTTTATTTGCCCTGCAGTCTCAAGAGCTCATTACTAATAGCACTTGAACGAAGCAGACTTGGCTCAGGCATGATTCTGCCAGTCACTGTCTAGTTTAACCTGCAGTCCTTGAGCTTCTCTAAGCAGGAGTATCTTCCTGTCAGTTCTCAGTGAGGACATAGATAATTGAGGCTCAGATGTGTTATCAGTGAGTGCTGAACCCAAAGGTTACAAAGCTTCTTTATTGTGTCAACTGAAGGATTAATTATGACCTAATTCAATGAGGTAATTAGGATCTAATTCTTTTTTAGTTATCCAAATTTTCTTTGATTTCAAATACCTGTCATTTAAATAGAAATTAGAGGTGTGAGGGTCTCTTTAAAACTGAGACATACCTGATTTATAAAGTTTTTACATAGTCGAGCCACCAGATGGGGACAGAAACGTAGGCCAATGCTAATGGCCCATAAAAAGTTTGAGCCATGTTTCTTCCTCATCACAGTTATTTATGATGCAGTTAAGAAGGCCTGAGCTTTAAAAGGTGTGGAAGCTTTAAAATGCTCCAGGAAAAGACCCAAAGGCTTTATCTTTTGTGACGCTGAACCAACTTTGAAGTTCAGGGAGGTAGAAAGCAGTCACTTGCAACGATCAGGTAACTTTTCACTGAAGATTAATGTTCAGAAAGCAAATTGTGCTTACCGATCATAATCCATCACTGCAATGGAGAGGCTGACCTGGTCCACATTCTCTGGAGGGATATCAAAGATGATGGCCTCATTATAAACGGGATTGAGTGTGTTCTTCTTTGTGGTCGTTTTCCGCTTTTTCAGTCTTCGACCCTCACACATCAGTGACACTTTGACATATGGATCTGTGTAACAGATAATGAGTTGTGGGCCTTTGGACTCTACATTATTCAAATGCGTAGCACAAGAGCAATATTTTTTTTTGTAGGAATGTCATATTGATAAGACAAAAAATTGCAAAGATTTTAGTGACTCTGGCAAACACTGCTTTCAATATGCTGTCAATACAAAGGAAAGGTCCAGGCATTCTGAACAGAGAAACTGACTGCCTGACCAAAGATAGCCAGTAGATCTGAACAGGGCCTATACCCATTCTCCTGCTACTTCGATTTCGCAACCATGCCAAACACACAAAACCCAAGGATTTCCTATTTGTCCCCTTCCTGAATCAACTCTGCCTTGTTATTTAACAAAGAAGTAGATTCACCTGATGCGCCAGTTATATCCATTGCTTTGAGATTCCTACATTTGATGACTGTAAATGTCATTCTCCCAGCAGTAGGCAAATAACAGAGGGAAAACATGATCTCACCCAAATCTATGCTTTCCTGAAAAAGAAAAACAATGATTAGAAATCTGACCATATTGCCAACAACTCATTTCAGATCATGCAAAAATTTAGATTTTCTTTTTAACATGGAGAGACTTCTTTTGCAGCCTCAGATGCTTTTGAAAAGGTCACAAACAATTTTCAGAAATTATTTCGATAAAATATGGAAAGAGTACCAGCAGGATAATATTGTAGTGACAGGATCTAGAATTACTAAACTGAGAAATTAAAATAAAAGCAGAGCCAAAACTTTCTGGATTCCTGATATGTTTATGTTGAATCCACACAAATGAAAAAGCGCTGAATGTAGAATGCCAAGTTCTGATGTTAAAAAGACTCAGACTCCATCCTCCCCAACAGAAAGAAATACAGGGGAATATTTAGATCACAGTCATTTACATGCCTTTTAGCCACTGGAATTTATGTAGGAGATTTATTTCTGCACACATGTATGCATATGAAAAGTTTCTACTGTGTAAGTGCTTTGAAAAGATGAATGTGCTTGTAAAAGTTACTAGCTTTATTGCTTTTAATGTTCTTTGAGGGGTTGTTCTGTTTTAGATAAAAGCAAGGTAAAGGAGTAGCACCTACAACTTTCCTGGTTCAAGGGCAACTTTTTGGAGGATAATATACTTGAAAAGCTGGATAAGGCCCCACCTTAATAATACTCACAAAGAGATAGTTTCTATGTTGAGACAATGTGCTGGGAGTTCGTGCAATATGATGTTGCTATACATTTCAGATGCTGCAACACTTGAGAAATGTAATCTAAGAGAGGTTCCATTAAGTCTTATTTTTTCTTTCCTCATAGTTATATAATTAACCTAATATCACAAAAGTTTAGTTGTTGACATGTTAGTTATGTTCTAATTTCCTAATTCCTGTACTTCTAAGATTTTAAAAATGCCCCCCAAAAAAGCCCAAAGAAAATTGCATATTAAGAACAAGTCAGGATTTTTAAATATGAGCTTGTAAGGAGCATGTAAGGAAGTCACTGCTGTAAGGCAGCCATTCTCAAGCATGCTCATGTGATCTCAAAGGACTTTCTTTGACTACTACTAAAAAGCTTATTTTTAATATCCCAGCTTCAATATTTTATCTGTCAAACCTCCAGCTACCCCAAGAGTACAAATTTGTTTGGGGACTGCTGGATTTATGGTACAGCTCTTCTAGCATCAGAAGGCAAGCATGATATATTTTTAAATGATGCATACTAAAGTAATGATTGCTGTGTAGATGACAAATATATTGCTTATAGTTATGAGATAGACTGGGGCTTCTTGTTCACATTTTTCAGCTGCTTATATGAACGGTTTTATTGACTTCCTTCGGGTTAATGCTCTGTCTAAATTGAAATAGGTACTTCGGATCTTTCTTGAGTAAAGATGGACTTAAATCACATGCTTCAGGGTTTTTGGTTTGGGTTTTTTTTTTTTTTTTCCTGCATTGCAGACTCTAGATTGAGGAATGCAGTTTTAGAATAGCCTTAAATTCTCTGTTGCACTGTTAATACTGACTTTTGTGTAGGTTGGTCAATTCACATGTTCAGTCATTTTTCTGGGATTCTGTCCTGAGAATTAACAGATTGATAAGCATGTGAACATGTACTGTGGGCAAATTTCATGCTTGTCAGGATTTCAGGATTTCAGATTTCTTAGGATTTCAAAATGACTTAGCTCATTCAGTTCACATAAGATAAATACAGCTATTTGACATCTCCTTAGCTTAACCCCTTACTTCACCACACAGAGTGCAGAATTTTGTGCCACAGAGTACAGTTACAAACTCCCTTTTCTATTTCAGAAAATATAAATAAAACTTGAACAAATGAAGTGTAAATCTTTTCACTAATTTGTTAAAGTGTCAAGTGCTCTCATATTTTACAGGCTTTGTCATATCTGAAATCTGTTTTAAGCACAGCTTCTGTTGCTAGCATTACTTTCTGAATGCAGAATCTAATCGTTGTTCCTCATATCCATATGTGAAAGAGATCTCACTCTTTTGTTTGAAAAGGAAATATAGTTCCCTCACATCCAGTGCTTCAAAGTTTAAAGGGATATGTTGAGGGAGGTGATGAAGATGAGTTGGATCAAAAAACACAGTGAGCAGCTCATAAAATGGACTAGTCCTTCCTTCTTCAGAGAGATGACTAGTGTAGGTGAATAGAGAAAAAATCATTTTTGCAAGATGGGAGTATGAACTTGAGTATTCTGTTATTTCTTTTTGAAGAGAAATCGGATAGACACTCAAAGGTTTGGGTGAGCTCAAATGATAAACAAGAGCTCAAATGATAAACAAGAATACAGACGGACAGGACTATTTACCATGACTTAAATAATTTAAAAGAAACATTGCTCAAAATACTTGCAAAACTCCATATGGTGGTTACTCTACCCTCCTTTTCTGAAGAGCAGAGAAAAGCATCAGTGCTTAACAAAATGGCAATGGTTTGAGGCTTATGCTCAGACCTTTTGCGTTCCTTTCTGAACACCATGTACTGAAGTTATACTGAACAAGAGCTTGGCAAATCCCCTGCAATCAAACCCAGTGATGCAACCATGCAATGAATAAGCAAGATGCCTTAATGCAAAAAGAAATGATTGGATAGCAAATGACGGGAACCTTTTCACTCCACACAGCAGACTGTCCAAAAGGCAGATGTAATGAAGTTACTGGAGCTCTGTAACCTGTGTCCTGACTACTCAGTTTGAAGTTATAAGGGATGGTTTTAGGATTGGGAAAAGGCTCTCTACCCCTCTACTGTTTATGCAGGCATTTTTTGACACTTGTAACTGGAAAAAATGTGGCTTGTGCTGCCTTGAAATGTCTGATTTTCATTTGGTGGAACAACGCTCATGTTGCTCTATGCACTACTTCAACAGATAAATTCTGCAGTAGACTAGAATAGATAACTATTTCAAATAAATACTTGTCTATATCAAAGAGATTTGTGAGTCACGCATTGTAAGATCAAGGGGCTAGTAATAGTTAGTAGTTACACTGCACTAGTCTGTAGACACCATTTAACTCTTCTCCTGGTACAGAGAACTGGCTGTCCTAGATTGCCACCACAGACTAGGAGTTCCCATGGTCCTCAGAGCAAGTTCAAATACAAGTCCTTTCAGAATCCTTTGAAATAACTCTGAGGATTTTATCTTCTTAATTTAACTTTGGTACTGGTTGTGGCATCTGATATTTGGTAGACAGTGTCTTTTTGGTTAGTAAGGAATAGAAAGTCCTAATACTTTTACTCAGTTTATACTCTGAGTATCTGTCAAGATTGGTGGTCTTTCTTCATACTTGGGTGAACTGAGTACATTTTGTTAGGAGCTCTAGAAGTCATAGGGAAACTGGAATTAAGATACTAAAATGTATCATTAAAATAGATATTCTTTGGCACTCAATCACACAGGGTGAAGCCCAAGACTTACAAACATTTAAATGTTCTTTTGAAGGATTAAGATTAAAATTATGCACATAAATATGATAGCATCAGAGACTGGGTATTGGATAAAATGTCTGGAATATCACCATTCCCCCCTCCACTTTTTTGTTAACTTGAGCACTAGAGTTTCATGCACTACAGCTGAAAACACAGGTTCAGATCTAGATAATGAACAAAGTAAGGCTCCACATTTAAGCTTCTCATGGCAGTCTTTGTCTACCACATTGATTATCATGAGTAGTATTTTTAAATGCCCTGGATCCTTAAGTATTATTGATTTTAATTGAGATTTAAAAATAGGATTTAAATTACTTCAGAATCCCAGGCTCTAGAAAATTCATATTTCTCTCACTTTATAATACACTAGATACTTAAGTTCACACAACTCATCTGACAGGAACCCTTCAGTACAAGCAAATCTGAGGAAGACCAAGGCATAGACTATTCTCAACAATCACGCCTGCATTACAGTCCATTTCAAACAAAACACGACTCAGAAGACACAAGCCTGGACCCAGTGGCTGCTCTTCATGCAAATTTATAACTATGCTTCAGATTGTCTTGTATGTACCATATATTCAACTAGAATTGCACATTACTTAAGTAACTCCCATGAAATTTTATCTCTTTCCTAGGCCTATTTTGAGTTTTCCTTTTTCTTCTTAAATTAAACTTAGATTTCAATTAACAGCTAGCTTTACAGATGCTTGTAATGATTCCCCCCCCCACCGACTTCCAATAACGGGTACAGAAAAACCAGCGTTGAGCACAGCTGCACTAATGCAAAAGGAAGCATTTGCCGTACTGCATATCTCTTCTTCATTTATTTCCCTTTTGTGTACACAAGCCATCATACAGAACTAGGGAACTGGAACGGTGGTAAGCTCTATACCAGCTTCAGTTATTTTTATGGCTCCCAGTTCACCTCACTATCCAATCCTTTTTCTGGTACGGCAATGCTAGAACAAAATAAAACAAAGAAAACATCGACCTCAAATGTGTATGTCAGCCATTCAGATGAACTTGGGGTTTTTTAGCTACATTACACAATACAGGTTCTTCAAATAGCATAACTCTCATCCCACATAAGCAACCACACCTGAATGGATGTGCTAATAATTTTTTCCATTAGGTTACCAAGGATCTGTCCACATCCCCTGCTTTATGGGCTCTTGGGAAAACAGTCCAGTGGTTGGCAAAGTCAGATGAAAAAATAGTCCTTATTCTATTATTTTTTTATCTGACCCACTGGACATCAGTGCTCTCATTTTCACGCTTACGCCTGTAGAAGTAGCAGCATTTCTACAGAGGCTAGGCTCCCTACTCACAATATGGATAAACAGCGGAGGGATGTGGGGAGAAGTTTGAAGTCCTTGTAGGGGAGCATAGATTAGTCTGATCAAGTTTTTAGAACCACTGTTGCTGGAGAAAGCTTTGCTGTTTCTTACTTCTTTTAATTTTCCCAGTTGTTTCCATTAAATTAAACTGAAGAGACAACTTTTAGCTAGGAACCTCCACAAATTCAGTGAAGAAGTTAGGCAGAGATCTTCCCACGTTCAGGGTAGTTTCTTCTCACATATCACCACTCATAAACTTAAACTGAATGGGCAAAATTATTTACTGACAGTGTAAGAACTTGCATAATCTCCCTCCTGTATTCCAAGATCTTCATTGGTTTCATATACCAGCAGGAGTGAAAAGCTTATAGGGAGCTGATATGTGAAATAAGGTGTCACTTCTGCATGCCTTTTTTGATCACAAATGAACTCTATGCCATTTTTTTACTGATCGTTATTTCTTCTTCTTTTCCCTTGGTTTTTCAAGCTTTGCAATTCAAATGAACTCTTAAAAGAACAATTCACTAGAGATTCTTACAATAAGCTACATAGATGTTACTGGAACTAAAAAAAATATACACTTTCGTTGTTACTGGAGTGTCATTAATTTCCATGGTTAAAACAACAAGTATTTGCACAATTAATACTGCGTTAGAAATGGAATTCCCTAAAAACATCTTGTTACTTTCGTTATCATTCAGATTATCATAATCCACAACAATTAAACATTTTAATTTTTAATCTCAATTTTAATATCCAGAACTACTTTCCTATTAATTAAAATTTAAATGATGTTTTAAAGATTGCATGTGAGAATAGCATAGTGAAAATACAAAGGGTGGCATAAATTTATTTTGTGCTTGATTCTTAAACAAGCAATTTGAAATTTTTTTCTCTTCATTTTCCTGCTGTATTTTGAGTAAGCATCTCTACTAAGGAATAATACTTTTCTAGATATCAAAGATGTTATTCAGTCATTTACATTCCCAGACTTTTAGCTGCTTCCTTTAGTCACATTGAAAATTCCTTTTCTGTATAGTATGCAAATTAAGAAAAATATTGGCAGGCTTAGACCTTTGGATTACTTGAATGTAGAGGAAAATAATTCCCCCAAGGGACAGATTTATCTCTCTCTCTTTTTCTTATTCTGTTTAGAAACATATTATATATGTATATTCCTGCTTTCCAATAAAAACTGACCTCAAGCTTCAAGAATCAGGGATAAAATAAAATATAATGGTAAACGTTGGGGGTTGGATGGAAAGAAAAGAAGAGAGAAACCTGTCCCCTCAGGTAGTTAAGAATGTACAGAGACATTTATGGTTTTGAGGTATAGATTAAAAGAATTATAGGAAAGAGCAGTACAGAAAGCTACCAGTCTGTTTTCTCATCAGGAAACATGAAATTGCTACTATACCCTTAATCGGTTTACTGGTGGACTTGGTAATGTTAGGTTAATGGTTGGACTGGATGATCTTAAAGGTCTTTTCCAACCTAAATGATTCTATGATTCTATGCATTTAGAATTCGATGGCATTGATGCTATCACAGGAATTGTCAAAAGTTACATGAAACTTGAACTGGAGAGCCAGTTCTGCCACCTCTCAAGGGGATTTTACTTTGGAAACCTTGCCCCCCCCAGCTAATATTTATTTTCCTCTCCTGTTATTCTTTGCATATCAAATCCAGCTCTTTTTCTTCCTGCCAGCACCACTTATTGATCGAACTCTTGTCCTGGGAAATGAATCAGTGAGGTTTGTGTTTGTTCTTGCCTCTGTGGAAGACAGTATGGAAGCAGTGGGGCCTGTTGCTCTGTAATGACTCCATCTTCTGCTTGTGGAGGCCTAATGCTTGTTTTAGCCTGACATCCTGATTGCTCTGGGTAAGCGCAGCTGCTGATTGCAGTCCTGATTGCAAAGAGAGGACTCCCTGAGACAGCATGTTGGGTCCAGCAGGCTGAATGCTCTCAATAGCACCCCAGGAAGCCTCCTGGGTGCTTCTTTTGTCACTCCCTCTGTACATAACCATCCGTCTTGTGCACCAGGGGAGTAGTTTCATCATGCCAGGCAGCAAGGAAGCCCATTCCTGCCTCAGAAGAGCTGAGAACAGAGGTACTTCTGTGAACTAACCGTGGCATCTACCAGCACATGAATGAAATAAAGTATGTGCGGGTTCCAACACAAAGATGCATTGACTGCAAAGACATTATTTGCAGAGAAAAACTCAGAGAGCACTTAGGGCACAGCAGATCAGTCAAGCCATGCACCTTACCATAGCTACCATGGTACCACCTGGACACAGAGATAGTAACCTCCCTTGAGGAAACCATATTCTTTGTCCATCTAATTTTCTTACTTTTAAGGTAGACTGAAAGAAGCAGTTTGCCTCTAGAAAAGCAGAATATTAAAATAACTTAATGTTTAATGTTTCAAATGAAAAGTAACATTCAATAATAATAGAAAACTTCCCTGATTTCAGTAACTGGACAGAAATCCACCCTTTCTCCATCTTCTTTTCTAGTTATCGCCCAGAACTAAAGCAATCCCAAACCTAAATGAAAAACCTCAACATGTTTCCTGTAAAGACTGACCCAGGGTATTTGCTCATGTACTCAGCAGCAGGTGATCACATGAATGCTTTATGTCACTGGCCCTGATTAGAAATTACAAGTGCCAGCTATTCTTGGCTTTAAAGGGTCTGTTCCCATCATAGAGATGATAAATGTTTCTATATTGGCAAGCCTTTACTCTTTCACACATTTATCATTGTGTTAAAAATTTTATGCTTTTTTATGCTTTGGTTTTGGCTGGGATAGAGTTAATTTTCTTCCTAGCAGCAGGCATAGTGCTGTGTTTTGGATTTAGTAGGAGAAGAATGTGGATAACATGCTGATGTTTTAGTTCTTGCTAAGTACTGCTTATGCTAGTCAAGGACTTTTCAGCTCCCAGTGCTCTGCCCTGTACACAAGAAACTGGGAGGGGGCACAGCCAGAATAGTTGATCCAAACTGACCAAAGGGCTATTCCATACCATGTGACATCATGCTCAGTATATAAACTGGGGGGGGGGGTTGGCCAGGGAGCAGTGATTGCTGCTTGGGAACTGTCTGGGTATCAGTCGGCGGGTGGTGAGCAATTGCATTGTGCATCACTTGCTTTGTATATTATTGTTACTATTATCATTATTATATTGTTATTATTATCATTACTATTTTACTTTATTTCAATTATTAAACTGTTCTTATCACAACCCAAGAGTGTTTCTCACTCTTACTCCTCCAATTCTCTCCCCCATCTCATCGGGATAGGGGGAGTGAGCGAGCGTCTGTGTGGTGCTTAGTTGCTGGCTGGGGCTAAACCACGACAATGTACATTTCCAGAAACACTAATAGTCTAAGTCCATTCTGATGAAGATGGTTAATTGTAGAGCATAGTCCCCTACATTGCTGGTGATAAAACATTTCCTGATAGTGCTGCTCTTTGAACACTAAGAAATGGGACAATCCTTATAATGTGGCCTCAAAATTTGACCACCGTAAGACAAATCTTTGTCAGCTCTATACCACTATTGCCTTACTCAGACTAAGGTCTAATGCGCCAATTTTTGTGCACTTACGAAATAGTGACCTATGGAGAAAACTAAGCAAAGACAATGCCTGCAAGTGCTCTGGGTGAACTGCAGAGGTGGACTTCATTCTTCTTTGATCAGAAAGTCAGAAGAATCTCTTTCCATAACAGATGCCAACAGCTAGCAGGATTACCTGGGTAACATCCTACTCTGGCAAGTGTTTGAGATAGATCTACTGAGACAAATGTTACTATCCTGTTTATTAAAAAAAGGTATCTAAGCACTTCTGTCTTTTCCAGTAATGCTTTTCCAAGTGCTTTAGAAACAGCAATCACACAGCATGTGCACCACGAAGTCTGTGTCCTTACAAAACCTGCTTTTATATCCCACTTCACAAATGAAAAAACTGCAGCACTGAAATGCCTGGTGTTGGAAAACTAAATAATAATAAAGTTCCACCCATCTACATGAGATAATTCAGGAGCCTACAAATACATGATAGCTCCATGACCAACATCCCCAGGAGACTACCACTGTGCTGGAAATGGCTTTCATCTAAATTCTGAGTCCTGGGTTGTTTTTTTTTTTTCCCAATTGCATAGTTTCCTATAATTGGTTACACTAACAGAGTTCACCAAATACCTTTGAAAAGAAAATGTTTTTGACAGTCACTCACCTATTTTTTTAGGCAATGATGTTAGAGGCAGAGATTTCCAAAGCAATCAATCATTTTAAAAAGTATAGTAGGAAGTTAGTAAACTTTTACATCCAGAAAGTGTTAGATCACAAGAGGTGGTCTTTTTGCCTAAACAATTTTACAACACTGAATATTTGCACTTACGTGTTTGTTAGCAATTCCAATAAATGAGTATTTTTAAAGTATGCGGTATATTTTGATAGCAACAAAACCTCAGAAATATATGAAAAACTCACAAGCACTTTGCAAAAACAGAAGCTAGATATGTTGACTAAACAATCCATTTGATATTATTTGTTTGCCTCTGATGTTGTGAATTAATATCCTAAAGTGTATTAAGAATTACAGTATTCCAATACACTGAACAACCTTCACAGGTAGTCCAAAGCTGCCTCTTAAGTTTTTCTTTTTTTTTAATTAATCAAACAAACAGAAGTAAATGATGGATTATTTATTGAAAATTCAGTCACCCATGTATAAGCAAAATTTGGGGATATTAATATCCTCAGATATCTAGGATACTTCTTTTCCACAACTGATTTTACACCAAATTTACCTTGATGATTTGACATTAAGAAATGAAAATGCTTTAGCACTTACAACAGGTACATGCTATATATTATACAATAGCTCCAGGTTTTCAACATAACATGTAACAGAGAAACAATGATATGGGTGAAAAATTAAAGGAACAAAATACAAGCTATAAAAGATGAATAAATATCAACAGTTGAAAATCATAAAAATAAGAATGAGCAAATAGGGATGCCAATCTTGTACTTGTATAAAATATTTTCAAATTACTATTATGAACAACAACAAAAAAGTACTAAAACTGTGGATTCCCACAAAGTCATTGGTTTTATGGCCAAAAGGACTCAGTGCAACCATCCAGTCTAATTTTCCTCAGACTGTGTATTTCCTGTACCAAATAAAAACTCTTTATAGATATGCAAGCAAATCTTTTAAAAATTATGTTAACTACTGACAGAGAGTCTTTGTGTAGCAGAGAATCTCCCGATCTCCTGTGGTAACTTCCTTCAATGATAAAATGTTGCAGTTCATTTCCTTGGTCAATCTGTCTAGTAGGTGTTCAACTCCAAGACTGCAGAGCCGTGTGTCATGAAAAATAGGTTCTTCTTTCCAAGCAGGTAACAGGAATGATTTCTACCCTCACTCTACCTTCCAAATAGAAAATTCTTGACTATGGAAGAGATGTAAAAGATTCAAAGCTGAGGAGAGGCTACTTCTGCTCTGTGTTTTCAATTTTGGACCAATCCTTTGATCTATCACTTCTACCATTTTCTACCATCTATCATTTCGCAACAGCATGAACAAAGCACTGGGTGTAGGAAGCATATCTGAACAAAAGGCTGAAAAACTTCACAGAACACACAACAAAACAGAGGTGAGGAAGGAAAAAGCACAAGAGAAATATATTTGCAGAATGGCACCTTGGTTCCTGTGCTCTACTGTGTAAGGACGGACCTTCCCACTGAGACAGCCAATTTGTTTTTTAAAGATTCTTTAAGAACACCAAAGAATGCTTGCCTGGAGTACAGTTATTTTTCACTAAATGTAGAACCAGCTGGATCTTTTTTTTCCAAGGCTTAATCCAAGTCCAATTGACTCTGGCAAGCATTAGTTAGTTATTTAATTGCTAGTTAGTGACTTTGGTAAACTTTAGATCTGGTGCTTAAGACTGTAATTCCCCACTGATTAACATCTTATGCACTATTTATTCCCATGCAGGACTGGCTCCCTCATCTTACAGTTTCTGAAATGGCAGAACTAGAAACCTTTATTACTAGCCAATTTTAATCTACATGAAACAGCTGAAGTAAAACACAAGGCAGCACACTGAACATATAGTAACAGGACATCTTATAGGAGGGTTTCATTTTGCCAGGAAAAGTCAATTCAATCAGTTTCTTACATAATTTTCTGAGAATAATGTAAGGCTTGTGAAAGCTCATGCGGTCACCCGATACTAGAAGATAGCTCAATTTTATGTGTTGACTGTTAATGGTTTAAGTGGAGACAATTTATTCATAAACATGGAATACTGTAAACTATACTGGCTGAAAGGCTGAAATCCAAAAACTTCGTGGTTTCTCTTAAACTTCATATATAGTAAAACACCAGCAGAGTGAATTAAGCACTACAACTGCATGTACCAACTGTCAGTGAGGAAGAAACTTGAATTAGAATTCAGTGCCAAGATTAGCAACCATTTTCATCCAGATGTATATTAGTATCTCTCCCAACTGCATAATTTGGTATGGCATTTCAATCTGCTCAAAACGAGTGATGAACAGTCCAGGGATTCTAATTTGCTGAAACCATTCTAGTTATCAGCTAAAAATCTCACACACATGCCTGTTGCAAAGGACCACTGGGCATTTAAATTATTACTAAAGTATTACAGATAATATCAAAGCTAGAAGAAATTAAAAAAAAAAAAAAGTTACTGGGCTATTATTCCAAGACCTTAAATACAGATTCAATTTAAGCTTGAGAACACAGTTCTTAAATTTACCTCAAATCTGAGCTTCATCAAACTAAGCATACAGAGATGCAGTTTTCTGGAGGTGTGCCGGAAGCTGTTCAGACCAGTTTGGTAGACCCAGCAGTTAAAATAAATAGCTGGTTTTGTGAATTCACATTCGAAAACTGTCTCCACTATGCTCTGCTCCCTAGTATTTCTCCTTTCTTAGGAAACCCAGTGCTCGTGCACAGACTGGTGAGGAAATACCAGTCCTCTCTGTCCTTCTAGTCATGCAGACTTACTAGCACATATGAACAGCATGAAAACATTTGGGAAAAGAGGCATGGAAAGTCTCCTGCTCTATTGAAGGGATGGTATGAAGCTTCTGTCACTGAAGCAGTGTCTAGTACTGCCCTGTCCTCTGTTCATCCCCGCTGTGGAAGTCCAGCCCATGCTCAAATCCAGGGATGACTCAGACTTTTTTAGATATCTCCACAGAACAAGGGATGGGAAAACTTCCATATAAATAGCATAGTAGTTAAAAAAACCAAAACCAAACCAAAGAAAAAACAAACCACTCCCCACCATTTAATCGCCCCACCACCACCACCACCCCCCCCCCCCCCAAATTCCAGCAAGGGAAGATTACTTTGGATTTCAAGGTTAATAAAGACAATGTTCGAGTTTGGAGACCAGTGGTTTTCCCACTGGTAGCCTGTCATCCAGCCTGCTATCCATGCACGGGCCTCCTTTTCTTGCTTGCAACAATAAACAAGTACTTTCTATTTCCTAACTCTACTTGCTTGTGCCTCTTGAGTTTTGCTAGTAACCAGCAGCAATGAAGATACATCTACTAGGGACCCTAAGTACAGGGAAGCCAGCAAAGAATGTTTTAGACTTCAAGCATTTTTAGCCTCCCTCTCTTCCTTCACAGGATTCCCGACCTATGAAAATCTGCTAACAAGAGCAGGCCCTGTCCCTTAATAGATGGTCATTTTGAGGGACAGGGTATTTTGCTAACAGGAAAATGTTAATTGTTCTTGTTAAGCAGCAACTTTCATGATGTACTATTTAATTAATAAACCTAATTTATATTTGCACAGTGAACCATAAGGGTGGTGGTATGTTCCCAGAAGATTTTTTAGTAATTAAATGTTATAGCTTCCTAAGCATCTTATTCTCTAAGCTCAAAGGAAAATATTGACAACTTTTTTTTTTTCCTTCCAGACTCTGCTGATAAACAGGATGCTCTGCCACAAACTACAAAAGAAAAATGAAAATATCACGTTAACGCTTTTGGAACACATTACTTACTGTGGTGGCACAGTGGATGTCTTTCCATACATTGGCTTCCCTGGAGAGATCTGAGACTTCAAAAAGGTTATCAAGAATAACTTCCCCAATCATGTCATGTCTAGAAAATCTGTCAAAATCATAAACACTGAAATGCAATTTCCTGTTGCTGAGTTGATCATAGGCTACAGGAAACTGAAAGGTTTCATCAAAGACAGGATTTAATGTCTTTCTGTGAACTCGTGTCTGAAACTTCTTTTTCCTATCTGGAAGCAGGTAAATCTTAACGTAGGGGTCGGATGTTCCTGTGAAGTCTTTAGCAGGCAGATCTAAGGCTTTGACAATTGTGACAGCCAGAAGTTCATTCTCATAATCATACCGGAGAGTGAAGTTAAGTTTTCCACATGTTTTCACATCTTCTTGTTGCCCATCAGAATCCACAGACTTCTGTTTGTAGAGTTCCGGTTTTATTCTCCCAATGCTGGTTGTCGTCTCTCCCCTTTGCAAAATCGGATCTGTCCCCATGTTAAAATCAACACTGGACACTTGCATCTGCCTTGGCAAGTGCCTCCTGAAAGAATTGTGCCTGCACACATACACACACACACATAAAATGAGCCATGGTTACCTCTGGGAAAAGACCGGGCTATTACTAAGTAGAAACCACAAGAAGACCAAATTAGCAAGGATTTAAAATAATTTTGAAATAACCCCCCCGCCAAATGTTTTGCAAGTGTTAAAACATCCTTGAGAGGAAATGATAATTCAGAATGAACTTCTTGACCTGAGAGACACCCAGCGTCCTGGCAATACATATATTTACAACCTTGTTTTCAGGCTATGCAGCTGAAACTAAATTCAGGTTCTTTCACAGAACAAGTTGACAGTTCCACCATTCCTTGATCCCACTATGCTAGTGCCTGAGTAAAGTATAGTCAGGCAGAAAACAAATCACTTGCAGAATTATCATCAGTACTTCATGGTTGTTGGAGGCATTCTGTGGTGGTTTCCCAATTAAACATTTACCAAGCTTCACACTGATCACTGTGAAAGGTGCCTGAAAAGGCCATGCAGAGCTGTGTGTGGAGGTTTTCAGCATCGTGCTTCGCCATCCTACAACATTTTATATACACCTGCTTGGTATTTGCTACACTGAGGTACAGGCTGCCTTCTCCAATTGTACTCGGAAAATTTTGTTCTGGCTGCAATACATTTCAAAGTTTTTGTCAACGTTTTTCTGCGATAGGTTTTTTTCCCTCTGTTCTCACACTCCGCTGTATAGTGTATTAGAAAGCCAATTCCTGCACTCCTAGCAAGAAACAATGTTTAAATCCTTGTAATTCTGAATACAGTGTTGCATAACCATATGATTCTATGTATTTATGGGCTTATCTTGACTCATGAACATCAATGGAAATTTGTGCCTTTCCTACTAAGACTGAAATCAAACCCTTGGTATGCCATACAGCCTTATAGTAGTACAAAATCACTGGTCAAAAAGCTTCATAAAATTAATCACCAGCAGACACCATTATGACCACACTGTCCAGTTTATTTTTGGGGCGTTTTCACATCTCCTTGGTATTTCACTACCCCAACAATCTGTACTGGAAAAGCTCGCTATCTCCTCCTGTGAGCGTACTTAGTTGCCATTAAAAAACAATTTAATTGTCAGAATTTCCTCTGCTTTTTGCAATCAATTGCTTATTAATGCCAAATGCAGCCTTGCCTTATTGCTTGGTTTCCCTGTGGTGTTGTGTTCTGAAAACAAGAGGTGTCACAGCTGTGTGTTTCTTTCTTTAAATCAGAAATGCAAATTGTCCATTTGAAAGCAACCAGGACTCATTTCATAGATATTATTTGTATTTTTGCTCTAAGTGAAGTGGTTGCAGAAGGCATGAAGCACAAAACTACCGCAGTTCAGCTGAGCAGAGATACAAGAGGGTAATCTGCAGCCATTAAATAATAGGCAAGAACATTTCCCCTTCTGGCTGTTTCAGTACTGGTAGGTGCAGGGAGCAGTCCTATCACAACACAAGAATAGGAGAGGGAGAAGTTCATAGTCTAGATTTGAAGTAGCTCCAAAAAATCCAGGTGTTTTGATCTCAAATTTAGATGAACAATACGTGCCTCTCATAACACATTCTACCTTTCTTTCTTTACAGACAGACAAGTTGAAAGACTTAAGTGTTAAAACTCTCCAAATTCATAGTATACGATGTCTACATCGGAATGGAATGAGAAGTCAAAAGGCCCTAACTAGTCAGAAAAGTACAATATTGTCCTCAGGGAGTTTCAAGGCTGTCTTTGTGCCTTTGTCCTCCGAGAATTCCAGCCTTGTAGGTGTGCTAAACACAGGGAAGGAACTGAACTCCACCCAAAACGTAGTAGCAATAAATGTTTAGGCATGCAGCAATTCAGGCACTAGCTCTCTAGTATCTCTGACTCATAATGAAGTCCAGGAAGACTTGTGTTACTGCTACTTCTGTCTGTGCTCATGAAACTTGTGTAGGTAGGCCTTCCTGAGCCCTCCTCACACCTGCAGCTGTAGTACTGAGACACCCAGATAATCATGTTCAAATCCTGCCACAGACAAGCAGTAGAGAAAACTGCCTATGCAGGGGAAACAGTGAAGCTGACTGTATGGCAATTCGAGTTTGAGTGAAAATGGATACACAACAAATTCTCTTTTCCTTGACTTCTCTTGCATTTATGAAGATCTGAGTTAATACTTGTAAAAGTAACATATAAAACCCCAAATCTATGATGTCCAAGGTACCAACCTTCTTTCAAATTTTCAAACTTTATGCACGTTAAGACCCTCCAGTGAACACAGTCATTGTTGCGATATGTCACTAAGTAAAACAGTGCAGATGTATGGCTGTTCCCTGTGGGAAACAGCAGCGCTTTTGCTCTGGTAAGCCAAAGTCCTAATTATATAGCGCCTAGTATCTGTTCTGAGTCACAGCATTTCACCAAGATAGCTAATTGGTCTGTTAATTATTAAGATGCTTCATTGTTGTCATGGCAACATATTTACCTTCTTTTGTTCTGCAATAACAAAGGAATTAATGACTGTGATAATGAAGTACAAGAATGTCAGGCAATCACGTTGTGAAAATGCTGCAAAACTACTAACGTGTGCAAATCCAGGTACTTCAACCCCTACAGGCTCTTACATGTAGCACTCCTATAATAGACATACCTTCCATAACTTAGAACAAATACATTTTGAGTGACAGTAGATCTGTTTGTAAATCTCTAATATAAAATTGTGCTTGCATAGGAATAATGATAGTATGAAGATGATTTCTAACTCAGTAAGACTGCCATATGTAAGACAAAAGAGAAGGATAAGATGCTGATTTATGATATGACTTGAGATTTACGAGGGGTGGCTCTGGTTTAGCTTTCTTAGATGGCATTAGACCAATCTTTTGGACCAAATCCGGGAATGAACACCAGCACTTCTGGTGTTTAGACAGAACAGAGGCTGCTGTCTCCTCCTTGCAATCACTAAAATCAACAGATCTGCTTGTTTTTCTTTAACCTTAACATTCCCAAGCACCTCACTTTTGCCTTTGTGCCTCTTGGGAACCGACTTACTCTTTGTGGTGCTGAATGACAAGCTCCTCTCCCACCAAATGCTGAAGAGCAAAAAGCATGTCCTTTGAAAACAGAGGTGAACATTTGAAGGAAGGAATATCATAGAAGCAATAAACTATATTACAGAATACTTTCACAAAGTATTGGGAAGAGTGATTCTCAATAACACAGCAAAAATATTTGTAAATGAACACCATTGATGCAGGATGACCTCTATTGCAGTTTACTGGTTAACTGGGATCAAGGATTAAAGAGCTTTTGTTTTGTTTTGTTTTTTAACAAGCAGGTCTTTTCATATTATCGGGAACTGTGAAAATTATGTAATTGTAATTAAGCAGAAATTCATCATTTCTCTACACTAACGTACCTCCATGTTAAATGTACAGTCTATAAAAAGTGATCAGGCACATTTTATTATTGCTATGAATGGCTTCTTAAAATCCTTATGCTTCAATTACAATGACTTAATATGATTCTATTTCTTTTACTAAGAGTAGATGGCCGCAAGAACGTATCACAGAACTGGTTACAACCCTTTTCTTCGCCCCAGCTCAGGTGACATCAGTGTAGAAGAGACAATGCAGACAGCAAACATTTATCTTAGATCCTCTGTCAACTGAATACGTGTAGGAGATGGTGCATTTGGGTCATTCAGGACTCCTTGAGTACAACGAAGCAGTGCTGCATTGAAGACGGTGCAAGAGAAAGCTATGCTACCTCTGTGTCTGCTAATGGCTCCCCTTTATTTAGAGGTCCCTAATGAAGGACACCAGAGACAGTTTTCAGTCACTTTGTGAGCCAATATTCTGTGACACAAAGGAGAAAGAGTAATCCAGAAAGTGGGTCTAAATGGACAGCCTTCATCTCACATATGATATTCTTGGCAGTAATAATTAGTACAGGCTGAGGGAAGGTTAAGACTCACTTAAGGCAGGCAGGGGTATATAAAAAATGTATTTACAAACACAGAAAGGGCCATTTCTGGCTAATTTTTAAGACACATCTCATGCTAAACATGTTTTGTAGCAAGGGCGCAGAGTTCTTCAGCAAACTGTAAAGGAAGGTGATGTCTCTGAACACCCTGCTGTGAATTGGCTAAGGTGGGACAGCCAGGGTTACTCAAAGCAAAGGAACTGTCCCTCTCAGGAGAGATTTAACCCTGATAATCTAGAGAGAATAAAAAGAAAAAGCTCCCTTACAAAAGTTACCAACATGTGCAGAAAGAGTAGGATTGATGGCAGGTTTTAATTTTGTAAAACTGTCATTGGCTTCATGGATATTTTATATGTATTTAGATCCCAGTCCAAATCATTCTAGAGGTCTGTGGGAATACTTTCACAGCCTGAAGTAGCTCTGGATCATGTTCCTGGAACTTCTTGCTTCCCCTATACTACCACAGGCACTATTCAAGTCCATTTGCCAGCCAGCTATTTCTTCTGTTTGTTCAGGAAGTCAGGCAGTCTACCTACGGATTTACCATGATGGATAAAACTCTTCTAATTAATATCCTATTAGGTAATAGCAATTTGTGTAATATCCTTGTCTTGCTAACCTGTATCAATTTTGTTCCCTCTGTATTTAGTATAGCAGTTACAATTTCAAAGTTGTCTTCCCAGTATTTTGGAAATGTTCCTCAGAGTGGCTTGCATACTGTGCTCCCATTCTTAGCAGATGGATAGAGTAGCTGGAGCCAGGCACAGCCAGGGCAATATGGCTTAAAGCCAGCTGTACAGTCTCATAATTCAGGAGATGGTTCAGCTGCTAAAGTCAGTTAGACCTCCCCTGGCTGGAGCACTCTCATTTTTGGGAGCCTCCTGTGGTCGCCTGTTGGCTGTTCCATGCTGTTGGAATAGCTGGGAAAGAGCACTTCAGCACTCACCACCGCAATGAGTGCACTGAGCTGGCAAAACACTGTCTTAGGGACTCACAGAAGGCCAGCAAAGTGTGTGCCCACTAAATGTAAAGCACGTGTCCTCCAATGTTGTGCCTCCAATGATTATTGTGAGTGTGAGCTTTTTTTTTCTCCTCCTCTGGTAATGTGTTCATTTAGCAAATGTTTTCTTGAGGAAAAGCTACTTTCTATACAGCATTTGTATTCTTACTTATGGCATTATGCAACACTTCAGGTGCCTCCTTTAGCCTTCATTTTCCTATTCTTTGTTTATGAAACATCCCCCCCCCCCCTTTTTTTTTTTTTGATGTAGAAAGTGATCTTTGCAGTTCACTGTTTGTTTTCCATGCATTAAATTTTCTGACAGTATTTGAAGAAAACCTTGTTTGAAAGTACAGGTCAGCGCACATGTCTTCACTACTTTTCAATATAAAGCAGTACCTGAGACAAAATTAAAATTTGGGTCCTCCACTTTAATACAAAAGAAATCACTTCAGCAATACTACATTTGTCATTTATTTAAGGATCTATGTAAAATCTGTACTGCTTTAGGATCAGTCCATAAGGCCTACATTCTTAGACTGGGATTTTAATTCCTTTATAAATGGCAAACCATGTCTTAAAGAAATGTGCCATCAACAACAAATCTGTCATTTATTTAGTGGAGAGGGAAACTTTCATCTGCAAAAGCAACGGCTGTATCTATAAAAATATCTCTGTGAAAAGCCAGACTTGCAGTACTTTAAAAAATAACACCAAAATAGATTTTCCTATACACAAAACCTAAAATGGAACATGCTTAAAGTAGTAACATATGTATTTACAAAATAATAAAGACATAGATTTGATCTCCATATGTTAAAATAACGATGTAACTGAAGGTACACCGTATGTTTCAGAATATTCTGTTCAAAGGACACTGAGGCTTTGCCTTCATGTGACTGCTGTTTCACCCGTAACTGCTAAGAAGTCAGTGAATAATCCAGGATCCTGGAAAATTTCAGCACAGTGTTCTGGCTCTACCTGTTCTCAGGAAATGTGCCACAAACGTAAATGCCCCTGACTTACCTTGATGACGATGTGGGCTCAGTGATCTGCCTCTGCATGCGTGCATGTCTGATCAGGTGTTCTTTCAGTGCATTCTGGACCTCTGCTGGTATATCAGGTGAAGTGTGGCTAATTTTCAACGCAGCTTCAAGTACCTTTGTTGTAGGTTTCCCATTTTCTTTAACTTCCTTTTTCTCACTGGTCTCAAAAACCTCCGTAGGAGCACTGGAGTTGCTCTGAGGGACATTACTGGCATTGGAAGTGAGAGGTTTGCTTCTCCAGCAGGGCCAACACAACTTCCAAAAAACAAAAAGTGAGACTACTAGCAAGGCGAGCCCGCAGAAGCTGACGACTACTGCTAAGAGACTGACTGAGATGTCTGCAAGGAATTAGAAACAAAGATCATCATGACAGACAAACATGGAGAGAAAAAAAATTAAAAATGAGACAGGTGAAGAGATAGAATCATTTTGATCATTATCTTGTGTAAAGCTTCAAAGTCCTATTTAATTTTTTTTTTCCTTTCTGATATCTAAGCCTGTACCTTTAAAATGTTATCATTCTCTAGTATCTGTTTCACAAATACTCCATTAATTGTTGTTCAGGCCACGGGCCAGTATCTGTACCACTAGCCACGCACTCAGTCAGACTTCTCAGGAAGTAAGTGACTACCCAAATGGTCCCAAATATACCTAGCCATTGTTGTCAATGGGTGTCTGCTCAGGAACACATCTTGCTCAAAAAGTTAAACCACAGTCAACATTTTCTGTGAGTGCACATGAAGATAAACCAGTTCTAAATCACCAGGCTGATACATAAATTTCTTCAGGACTTGCCAGCTTTTGACTATGTGTGCTAACTGCTTCAGAAACATGTTAAAACCTAACATTTAAGTGGCATAAATAGGGATAGGATATAGTCTGTCATAAGTAAGAAATTTCTAGGGTTAAATCTTAAGCTCTGAACCAAGACTGTGTTAGACCAAGACAGCACATATACATCAGTATCTAAAATTCTGCTCTGAAAATGCCGTTGGCTTCAGAGTACACTATACAATTCCCTGAGTTGTACAGAGACCATACTGTACACTTAGCTACCTCCACTGCCCTGTATTTGACTTTTTCTGCCACGATTACTTAGCATATCCAATAGCACAGCCAAAGATAAGAGAACAGATTTCATACCAACAAAATTCTGTGAACAGACTTGTATTTTAGGAGATGGTGGATCACCAGAAATGCCAGTTGAGCCCTAATTAGGACTTTTATTCTATGTGACATGTTTCAGTTTGATTTTTTCAGTATCATGTAATATTATAAAATATAAATTAAAAAATCCATTTCCTTCTGAAAAGAGCCTTTTGTATGCTTTAAAAGTATTCAATAAACCCTGCTTAAATGTCCCTCAAGCAATGGCTGCTCCTGCTTGTTACAACCAGTTTTGACAGCTTAACAGCTAATATTTTGTATCCATAACTCCAGGCTCCAGGCTACTAAACTCAACCAGTGGAAAAGTGCAATGAGAGTTGAGCATATTTTTTCTAGAGGATCACAGGAAGAAAAACAGTCCTCTAGGTATGTATTAGCTCCATGGAACAGTATGTAGCTCACAGGTCCTTTTGAGAGATGAAGATTCCAGTAGAAAATTTGGGAACATTTTCTTTACTAATATGTAATACCCAGATACATCTCTTGGTAACAAACCCTGAGCTTAAGGCCCATTCAACATGAAAATGCATGAGAATTAACAAAAGCAAATAGAAAATGTTTGTAGTCTGAAGATTTGAAATACATGGTTCTGCTCAACCTTACTTCATATACGTCCTGGCCAGTGTCATGGGGGAATTGGCAGAGGATGTGCTTCTTGTTAAAGAGTTTGGCACAAGCTGCTGCCCTACCTTGAACAGAAGAATGCCTCCTTGAAGATTTCCTGCCAGTCCTGAGAAAGGTGTCCTCCTTTTCTGCCTGTGGTTAAATGTCAAAATGTAGCCCTTGGAATATACATGTCGGCTTAATGAGAAATTCATATGGCAAAATCTGATTTAAGATGCTTCCATAAAATTAATGGATACATAATCATATCTAATAATAATGTAACACAAGAAGCAAACAAAACTTTTGCGTATGATTTTCCTAGATAATTTAACCCCAGTAGGGATTACTAGGCTATTTGGTTTAATCTACTGTTTACCCTGATATCCTTCATGAACCTAATTTTTAGTTGGCTTGTGCATGTTCTGCAGCAGACGGTCCTATCTTGACAACAAGAGAAGACATTAAGAGGTGCTGAGTTTACAGCTTGTTTCAATGTTAATCACTTCATTGCAAATTTGTATTTCTGATTTGTATTTCTGTAGTTCTAATTTACAGTCATTGCTTTCACATCTTTGTAGAAGAGATTAAAAGATATGATATGCTTCATAAGACATGCCTATACAAAATACAAATAAAATAAACTGTGCCAGGAAACAAACCCAGGACTTGAAACTCAATTGCCTATACCAGTCCCTGGAACGTTTTTCAACTGGGCCAGTTCATACCCTCCCAGCCAATTCCTGGGCATGGATCAGGAATTAGAGCTGGTCAAAAATCATTCTTAATAGGTGGTTTGGAGGTGGCCCTTCTATTTCAGCAAATGACTTAATAGCATGGAGAGAGGCTCTTACACATGAGTTGGCCTCAGTGCCAGAGAATGGTCATAAGTGAGTTTAATATATTAATAAAGAGGTATGCCCCACTGAAGGAACTTTTTTGATAAACTGAACCAGCTGAATTTTCAATCAAGCTGGACAAAATATTTTTCCATTCTCAAGGTGTGACAAAAAGTAGAAAACTTGAAAATGTTGATGATCTATCAGAAATAATGAAAAAAAAGAAAACAAAAAGCAATTCAATTTTGGGTCACTTGTGATATTTCCAGCTCAGTTTAGAGATGGTTGGCATAATTAGGTTACCTTTTAAGAGGAAGGCTTTTAGAACTGAAAATCATATTTTTTTTCATTTAGAAAATGTCGAAACAGGATGTTTTAACAGCTTTGAAACTGCTGGAAACATTTCAAAACCAGAAATATGAAAATTGATCCCTTCCAGCAGAGTTTCAATTTGATGACTAGATACTATCAGCTGAAAAAACATTCCATCAAAGCATTTCTAGCCAATTCTATTTTAAGTTTTTCAGTGCAAGACATTTTTCAAGCCTTCAAATAGCTTGGTGTCTCCTTTCAACACCTACACCTGTACTTCAATTTTTTCTAAGCTTTTTTCCCTGTATTCTCATTAAACTATTTCAAATTCGAAGTCACTCCCAAAATCTTTACAGAAGAGATATGTTTTATAGCCCTAAAACAATCACATGAAACATCTGAAGTCTCAAGAGCAGAGAAAAGGAGCTGATTCTACAAACAGTTGCACAATTATTGTCTCCATTTTTGCTATTCTACTAATAAACCTCACATACTGTACTTCATAATACAACAAATACTTAAACAGAAACATGAGATATTTTAATTGCTAGGAATTTGAGAAAAAAAATAGTTCATTACAAAAAGAAGTATTTAATTACATTTACTGCCCTAATTGCTAAAAAGCAATCACTATGCCATATAAATTGACATAAAAAGCATATTGCTTCATTTCCTCACTTCTGACAGTCATTCAATTGAGCAATTATGAGAGATTTGCTGTTATGTGAAGGCTGAAATCATCTGTAGAAGAGCAGTCAAATGGAGCTTCCCAGACCCTTTGCATGTTAGATTGGATATGTCCTTTATATGACCTTTTTATACGATGTTTGGTTTAAGAATACAAAACATTAAGAGACATTTCTGCAGACCAGGAGTTTCTTCACATCCCTGCCAAGGAAACCTGGTTGGAAGGGAAAATGGGTACGGAAAGATGGATGTGTCATCAGACCAGGGTTGTACTTCACATATGTAAGTATTATTTAAAGATGTAGAACTGGTGACAAATTGAAAGACTACCTAAGTTTTTAGAGGCAGAAGGAGATATACTCACTCTCCTGGGACAAGTTATCAACATTGTAAACAATGTTCTCACTGGTCTCTTGTATGAAGGAAGAGAAAAATCATCTTGAACTACAAGCAGTTTGACAACTCTTTTTCTGAACTGGTAATAGCAGCTTGTCTTCAATGCTACACATTTGCACAGAACAGGACATCTTTCTGAATATTCATCTGGACATGCAGCATTATGCTTTTGCCATTCCTGTTGTCATGCTGGCTAAACTCAGGAATGTGAAGAAAATCCTCTTTCTCACACACCCCCTTCTGATCAGTGGGAAATCCTCCAGTGAATTCAATGGAGTTACCATTTTACTCTTGGTGATCTTCCTTTACTGACCTCTGTCCTTAATGTCATCTTCATAGTCTTGATAAAATTTCATAACTGAAAGAAAGTATCCTGTTTCCTCATGGTTTTCTATTTAAAACTACTCTTTCAAGATATGGAATTTTGGACACTTCTGTATTTCCTATTTGAGAAAGGCACGGCTATTTGGAAAGCATGTGAATTCTATCTACCTCAAAATGTCTCTGCATTTTTGAAAAATATCCTCAGAAACATTTCCACCATAAGACGCTCCTTGATAGCCAGTCTTTCATATTAGGCAAGTACTGCAGAAACATCCTCATCCTTTTTTCTGGATGCTAGGGAATGTTTTGAGCAACGGTTTCTGTACAATGGCTTCCAACAATTTGTTGATTGAAACTTGCCTCAGAAAAGTTCTGCCCATGAATCCATTCGCAAACATGCACATTGGCAGATTTCCATTTCCAAACCAAATTAAGTTTGTTTACACTTTAGTCAGTGCCCTGATAGCATATGCCTTTTGATGCTTAGCTTTGGAAAAACGTACTCCACAAACCCATGATCTTGAATGGAGAAAGATAGTGCCATGGCATAGCTGCCCATGTGCATAAGGGGCAGGCATGTGTCTGATGTGGACCATGCTAAAAAGAATGTGCTCTTGCCAGCAAGGGAACAGTGGGAGAAGAAACACCTGGAAAAAAAGGGGGTTATATTCTCTTTTGACCCACGTCTTGGTCTATATCTGATCTTGGTTCTCTTAAATATTTAAAGTACAATGTCTCTGCAACTTTTTTCAAACATTTTTCTTTAACTTTTAATTTGTTCTCTTGTTCATCAGCCATAAGGAACTTCATTCTTTCTATAGCGACCACAAGGGAAGTCTTGTGTCTGGAATATCAGGAGTCAGCTCAATCGGATAAATTAGTATGTCTCTGATTTTCTAGGATTTGGAGGGAAGCAGGAGCTTTATCAGTTATAAAAGGTCTAGGTCCAATAAATCTCCCTTATCCCCATGTATATGAACTAGTTGGTCCAACCCATCATTTCTGCTGTTCAGTCTTCCTCAGGGAAATTTGAAGAACATAAAAAGTTAGTGGTGTTCATTTTCACTTGGCATTAGCAGATCTTCCACAACTGTTTCACCCAAATCCTTGCAGATGGGGATATAATACTTTCGCATGCCTCAGAAAGTGGCAGGTGCAGAGTCTTGTATTTTCTCTCATAACCTGAACCTGTCAAAACACCCGACTTAAATTTCAAACAGCAAAAATAGCCTTTCACTTAAAAGTCTACATGTGATCTCCTCTCCTGATCTCATGAAGAAACATACTTTGAAGATCTTCTTCACATCTTTTGACTCTAGCCCTATTGTCAATGTGTTCTCTCCTAGGCTGTTAATTCAGTCTGATGTCTGAATTTGTTCAAAACAGCCATCACCATCTACTGGCTGGTATATCACTTCTTAATGCTAACAGAGCTCTATGGTAATATGTTTCTTGACAGTAAGAGAATCAAATGAAGTCAGGTATCACTGTGATTTACTAAATGATTACAGCACATAAAATTATTAATCTCTTGTCAAAATCCTTTTATCTAAGTTACATTATTTATTTATTCATCTGATAATCTCTATCTGTCCAACCACAAATGGAACACCCTCTGTTGCCATTTCAGACTCCATGTACGGGACTTCAGATTACGTGACATACAGCAGATACAGGGTATTTCCCAAAAGCTTATTAGCCTTCTCCTAGCCCACATTACCTTCTGTTTTCCAGAAATCAGAAGGAATATGCCACAACAGCTGTGTATTCATGAGCCTCAGTACGTGATTTGTGTGCTGTATGTAACTAGAGAAGATGTCTCTCACTTTTGCCTGACTGGGCCATCGTGTTTTGCCTGCAGTGTAGGAAGCAGAAGATGTTGCACTCAACATTGGCATCTCCTCTCCAACGCACCAAATGTAAATGATTTGTCTTCACTTTCACGGCTTTTTCTGGCCTACCTACTTTCCTACTTGTTAACCCTCACTTAACCTCAATAGGAGGTAACTCCCATCTCTGCTCAATCCATGTCTGCCCCTCTTGCCTTCCGTTAAACAAGAACCCAGCTTCGGGCTTGGTCCCATGCTGGTCTCACAATTGCAAGAAAGTCTTTGTAAGCATCTGCAAGAAAACCTCATTATCCTCTTTCAGACAAGAAAATGAAATGAAAACACATCATAAGTCCATGGGGCTGTCATTAATCATAAGCATGCCATAGCTGTAACAAGGTTCACACAGCTCAAGTGTCATTTTTGAATTGTCACGGTTATGTTTATTCTTACCCAGCATTATGTAACAAACATCTCACACAAATGTTGAGACCCAGCAAACACTGTGTCTCTTCATCATTACAGATTTGTCCTCCAGCTGTTATAACCATTTCTGTATTTTTCATCTGTATTTCTTTGCAAAACGTGTATGGAGGAAGATTCTTTAGTAGAACTCTTGTTTTTACTGTGTATCACTGCTGTCTGCATGTTGAGCACTTCCACATTGTTGTGACTGCCTTCACATTTACTGTAAATAAATCTGGTCTCTGTGGTATGTTTATCCCTCTGTTCTACCTTTATGCTGCTAAATGAGATGCATTTCTGATTTTCACAGCTTGTTAACACTGATTTTGTAAAGCATATTTTTCAGTAACCCAGGACTTTTTTTCCCCCCAAACCATATTTCCCTCTGGTAATAACTTTTTTTCTGACCAGGTGATGAGCTGTATTGTAAATAATTTGATCAGTCTGTTAACTGTTCAGATGTTTGTTATTTAATTTTATCACATTTATCTGTAACAGAATGCTCAGTTGTTTCACATAACAGTTACTTTCTCATGAAGAAAAAGGTTCCTTTCTTGTATGACAGTCCTACACTGATGACAGTAGTCTTCACATTCATTCAAGCCACTTCTGGTCCCCTTCATGTTTGCTTTGGCACAATTGAGAAGAACTTGCGAGTGCATTACTGGGTAAATCTATTCTCTCTTCCCCCCAAAATGTATCCAGGCAGTGTAGTATATCTACAGCTTATACTCTACGCGTGTGTGCAAATGCATGCACGCACACATGCATGTTTAAAGAAACCAAGACTAAATGTAAACCATCAGCTGCCATCAGCAGGTTGAGAGCTGTCAGGGAAGCAGCTGACAGCCAACGGGAGGGAGACTTATGCCACCTACAGCAGGAGGACCCACAACACTGCTCTTCATGGAAGAGTGAGACTATATTACAGAATGGCCATGCACAGGATACTCCAGTGCTTTCTTACTCCCACTACACATCCATAGTAAACTGTCCATCAGGGGCAGAGTTAGAAACTTGGTAGGTTAAACTTTTACGGTAATAAAATAATTGTAAGTAGGATATTTAGGTGAATAACAAATGATCCTGTAGAAGCTGATGCTCTTTGCACGGTCAACTTAAAAAAATCATTGTCTGACAACCAAAAGGGCAAGAGCAAACATCGCTCTCTAGAACTCTCTAGCCACTCTAGATGGCTAAAATATGCCCTCCTGGCAGGGAAGCAACCGGGTTCCCAGCTCTGTTATAAACATTGGTTCCCCAAGAGAACTGATAATGAGATAGTGAAGTTCTGCAGGACCAGCAGGCCTTAGAAAAACCCAAAGACAGCAGAAGTGCCCACCATTTGCAGAGGACATGCAATGAATTTTAAACATGTCCCTAGAGCAGGATGCCAAAGCTCCTCTTACTACACTCTATGCAGTTGGCTTAACCTTCAGAAATGCTCCCAACTGGGACTTTGATGTGCTTGCTTCCTTTGAAAATGAGGAGGGATGTTTAACTGGCAAAAATTAATGACAGTCCTTTATTAATCAGATTACCTGAGTTAAAATACATGTGTAACCAAGCTGCATATATGAATTTTGGACGCTGCTAGAAAATAATTTACTTGGGTTAGAGATAGATTTTAAATTTTGTTATGTCTGATCCTGCACATCCAGCTCCCATTCATTTTCCACCTGAACTCTTCCTATTATTTGACAAACATCACAACAATTTTGCCCAAATCTACTGGAAATAAAGGTGTGAAAAAACCCCAAAACTGTTGCACATCTAATTCGGCATCTTGTAGAAAATGTTACACCTTTCAGAAGAAAGCTCACATAGTCACCTAACTATATAAAGGTAGCATAAATGTAAACACCTTCCTAATATTTTCTCCTGAGCATTCCCCTGAGATGAGGGAATTAATAGTCCTTGTAATTACCAGGGCAGAAAATATAACCGCAGATGTCGTGTCTTCACTAATTGTCTAAAGCTCTTAGAAATTTACAAAATGATTTATCTCACTAAGATTCTTTGCTGTGAGTTCCATAGATTAATTATCCATTACACTAGATATGATTACCCTTTCTTGACCCAAGCAGTGAGCAGTAATTGAGGGTCCTAAGGTGGTGGTGTTGTCACTGAGAGGAAAAAACTATTGAAGAATCAGCCATTTCTTTGATGTAATCCTGTTTGTCCACAAAGAATGTCCAAACTCTTATTCCTCTGAGAATAAGAGGAATCAAACACATAGAGGTTATTTTTTTTTTTGTTAGCAGCAAACCTGAAGAGCTCTCCTTTCTGCTTTGTTGTTTCATTTTGTTGTACTCTGCCTGCCCAAAGCCATACTCTCCATTTTTTGTTCTGACTGTGTCTCCGGCTCCCTCTTCTTTGTGTTTATTCTGTTATCCTTGTTATGCTGCTTATTATTCTTCTAGTGTAGACACCTACACTATCAAAAAAATCAGTACACAGCCTCTTTGTTTGTCAGTGAAATTTCTTGGGTCACGAGGTTAATATTGTCTCGTATTTTGCTTGGAGCCTGTGATTGGGTGGTGCATCTTTTGTCTGAAGTGGCTGATTCCTCTGAGAAGCTTGGCTGCTTTTCACGGTCTAGCTGAACAGAAAGCAATCATCACACCCACCAACATAACCAAATCACAGCAGTTCTAGTTGCCTTTTTTAACGTTTATGACTTCCAGAGAATATTTTTATTTTTGTATTAAATAGAAATGGTCTGCTTTCCTTTTTACCATCTACTCTTCTACTTCCTGAAATGTTTCTTGCTCTATTCTTTCCAAATATGTCTCCTCATCTTTTAGACTTCTTTCCTTCAATGAAATCTCATTAGTGATTTTTACTTATGCCATCTTTGTGACACTTTTAGGTGTTGTCTTTTTGAAGGAAAACTGAATGAACCCACCATGCAAAGAGAGAATATGCTACCCCTACATAGCCAACTATTATTTTATTTTCTCTCCTCTTTATACTGTCTCCTGGACTACTTGTTTTTTGGATTTTCATTGAAAGTTTAGCTGTGGTTCTATACCATAACAACATACAATAATAAACTGTTATTCTGTAATAACCCTCTCACAGTCTTTTATGTTCTCCACATCTTCCAGAAGTCCTCTTTACAACTCGAGTATCTTCTTACTCTTACTACAGTACCTTCTTGTCCACACACTTTAGTGCTTGTTGCAGGACCTGATTCCCAACACACTGCTATAGCTGGAGCCCCAGATAGCAAATAACTGAACTGGTTCCATGATGCGTATCACCCAGCATGGGCATATACTGGGAAAGTGCTTCCCTCATCATCATTTGGGACATACAGCAAAACTGATAGGGCTGAATTAGCCATTCCTCCTCTCTGCCATACAGGTACAGCTGCATGACACCAGAACCTACACGATACTGACTTTCACGCCAAATGCTACCACCCTATGTATGAGACGGATACTTCAGGAAAACACAAACATTTATGGCTTCATTCTCAGAATGATGATAGAGAACACTTAATGTTTCTACCTTTAATGAATAGGAACTATGAATGTTCAACACTGTGGACAACATTAACTTTATCCATAGAGATGGTAAGGAACTCTATGTGATTTGAAGAGCAGAAGAGATGGCACGATTCACCTTTCAATGATCACATTTCTTCCAGCCTAGACACTGTATTTACAACCTTTCAGTTCATAAAATTCATGTGAGTGATATTTATGTCTTGTCTATCCAAGTGTTTACGTATTAAAATACTGTCAATTATCAACAACGACAGTGTGTCTGTTCCTCATCTGAAGCCAGAAAGTATTAATATATATGGTCACTGGCAGTGTTATTAATGTTTAATTTCATATGTATGCCAATAAGGTTGACACCCATCATCTAATAATCATTTCCTTTTAAGGGGGAAAAAGTGAGATTTAGGAACCCAGCTGAGATGTGGGACCCAGTGGTTGAAGCCCTTGGTCTGTTAACTATGAGGTTTTTTTCTAATCCAACAATTGCAAGTTAGTTAGGGATTACAAATAAAAAAACCAAGAAGATCACTGACTTTGAAGAAATGTCTAGAATGAAGATCTTGTTACTGTATAAAATGCAATATCAAGGCAAGTATTAAGATTCAAGTTTTCTAAACAGCAAAATTTCATTTACCTTGTGGGACATCTTTGTATCCTTCACATCCCACCTGTTTATAAATCCACTTTGTTTTTACATGACACCGAAGACTGACTCCCTGTGCAGTACTCTCTAAAAATCATACAGAGAAACTAACCTTTTCGGAGCTCAATTTTCCAAGCTCCGTAGGGCAATTTTATTTTCATGCAACCTTCTACGATCCGGACCATGACAACTAACACAGCGCACGACCGGAATATACTCGGTAATTTGCATTTACAAAGCACAACAAAGCCACGACCCGTGCTGGTGGAAGCACGCCACGACCCCCGCACCCCCCTTGCCCTGCTGCCCCTGCCGGGCCGGGCCGGGCTGAGCAGGGTCGGGCAGGGTCGGGCAGGGCAGAGTCGGTCCCCCCACCCGCGCTGCCGCGCCGGGACGCTCCCGCCTTCAACCGCTGGAAATTCGGCGCTCGCCTCAAGCGCAAAGCCCTGGAAGAACCGCGCAGGTACCGGAGTCTGCAAGAAGGATCGCTCTTCTCTCAGACAAGTTTTGGTTTTTTTGGGTTTGGTGGCTTTTTTGTTTTGTTTTTTTTTTTTTCTGAGATACTACAAATACCCTGGAATTTGCAGTAAAATCTGTGGGCACTAGAAGAAAAAAAAACCAAAAAGTAACAGCTGCGGCGGTAGCAACAGCGCAGCTAGGGCACATGCTGAGGACCTGCTGCTTTTCATGACGGTGTTAATTTATTTAATTTGCACTGTACGCTTGTTATTTGTTGGCCGTAATACAAGCTGTCTATTTGCATTTATGGACAGACAGGTTACCAATGCCTTCTGGCAGAAATTAAGCACAGAACTTGGACTAATTTTCAAGCCCCGTCCTAAATACAAGTACCATGGAAAGCAAGGGGTCCAGATTGTGCAGTACAGAACAATGCACAAGCGTAGAGACGATCCCGAAAGATCCAGACAATCCAGAAATCACTGACCAAAGAGACCACCGTTAGGAGTCAAAATCCTGGTTGCGACCCCGACAATTTTTCTGGTTTCGGAATATTTAAATTAACCCCGAAATTCCCCCTCCCTCTCGCCCCAAATTTTCCTGGACGAGTCCTGGACCGGACCGGACCGAAGGGCTGCCCTGACTCCACAAGTTCCCAGCGGCTGTCCGAAAGCTCTCCTGCCGTCCTCAGCGATTAACGGAGGGGCTGCACAATATCTCAAACCCCGCTCAGAAAGCGCCCGGGGGCTCTGTCAAGTTTCATCACCCCGTTACTCTGAGCCGCGGGCTGCCGAGCTGCGCCCCGAGCCCGGGGCGGGCCCCGAGGGGTGGCGGCCGCCCGCCCGCCCCCCCCCCCGCCGCCTGGCCCCCCCCGCCGCCCCTCCGCGCAACCAGCCGCCGCCAGCCCTGTGCCGGCCCCCCGCCAAACGCAGCGGGACGGCTGGGGAGAAGCGAGCAGGCGACCGGGCGCAAACCACGCGTGGCGCGCCCGTCGCACGGAAATGCTGCCCCACCCGCGACAAGGGCATGGAGCACAGCCCTCCCCCCCGCTCCCCGCACGCACGGCCCCACAGGCGCAGGCAACAGCCCGGGCCCGAGCTTTGCATAGAGAGGAATTCCCACCGCGGGGGAAACCCGGCTGAAGCGGGGCTGCGGGGGGCAAACGAGCGAGCTGCGGGGGAAAGGGGCCGTCTCCGGCGGCGCGGCTCCAGCCGACGGCGGCGGCTCGCACGTCGGCGGCCGAGAATTCTCTCCCCTCGGCGCCTCTCCTCGCCCCCCGTCCCCACGCCCGCCACCCCACGTTTGCCCCGTCGCCCCCGAGGCGCTGGCCCCCACCCCAGGCGCGGGGGGCACCCCGCGGCGGCGGCTCGGCGGTCCCGGCGCTTCCCTCGCTGCTTCCCGGCCGCGGGAGCCTCCGCGGGCTGCGAGAGGGAGACGGATTTTAAAGCGGGCTGTGTGACTGCTCCCCCCACCCCCCCCCCTCCGCCCCCTCGGCACGCAGGGAAGGCAAAAAGAAAAAGTTGCGCTCTCCGGCCGCCCACGCCGGCGCTGCCCGCCCCGCGGCGGCGGCAGGACGGGCCCGGCGGCGGGGCCGCTGTCGGTACCTGTGCCGCCGATGCCCTGACGGGCGGTCTCCAGGGGGAAGATGCCGGCGCACTTCTCCCGCTCCACCTGCCCGCCCAGGCACAGCTCCGAGATGATCTGCAGCGCCTTGTGGCACAGGCTGCCCACGCCGTCCTCCGCGGGGAAACTCATCTTCTGCCCCGGCCGCCCGCTAAGCCATGGCCGGGGCGGGACGGCTCCGCGCCCGAGCCGCGCAGCCTGCCGCGGGGAGCGGAGCGGGGCGGAGCGGCGGCGGCGGCGGCGGCGGGAGCGGAGCGGAGCGGCGGGCGCGGCGCGAGTGAACCCGCGCTCTCATCCGAAGAAGTAGTGAACGGGGGGAGGCGGGGGGGAGGGAGAGACAAAAAAAAAAAAAGGGGGGGGGGGGAGGGAAAAAATAAAAAGAGTGGGGAAAAAAAAAATAAGCATCCACTTAGCAACGCCTTTTGTGCCTAGCGGGCTTCGGTAGGCGGCTCGGCCAATGGCAGCCCAGCGCGGGGGGGCGCAGATGGGGGCGGGGGGGGGCTCCTGGCGTCCCCCGGGGAAACTTTTGCTTCCCCCGCCCCACGGCCGGGCGAGGGGCGGCGGCGCCCGGGGCGGCTCCCGGGGCGGCGGCCCCGGTGGGAGCGCGGTGGCCTCGGTCAGGGGCTGTGCGGGGAGGAGCGGAGCGGAGCGCTGCGGAGCGCTGCGGGGCTGGCGCCGGGGCCGGCGGGCGGAGTGCTGGCCGCCTCGGCGCCCCGGGAGCCCCCGGCCCCGGTGGCAGCGGCGTGCGGGGCTCCTCGCTCGCTCCTGGCGGCGGCAGCACGAAGCGGAGTTTGCTCCCCACCGCTCCGGTCGTTTCTTCCAGGAACGTTATTTCTTAGGTGACCTGGGCAGTTGCTCTTCAGTACGGTCTACTGAGCACCGTCAGATAACTTCATTAAGCAAACCACCGTCTGCACTACACTGTTCAGCAGCAGAGTTACGGAGTAGTTGGCTTCGGCTACTTCTCTAACTTGTAAAGGAGTTAGAGTCACCTTACGATTGTCCCGCCTATTTCCTCAACAAGTTCTGTAAAGTTGGTTTTTTATAGATCTAAAAGTTGCAGGTTCTGCATGTGCTTGAACATACTTCTAAAAATCACTACAGCATATAGCGCTAGCGGTTGTTTCGGTCACTGGCTGCATACCCCAACAACACTTAAGCTGTTAATTTGTTCGTATACTTACTGGAATTCTGATAACGTTTTTGTATTTGTGAAGAAAAATGCTTCTACTTCGATGGCATATGTGTGTCTTTCAATACTTAATTCTAATTAGGCATAGCTGAGAGGAAGTCTGGTTGCAGTTTGCTTAACAGCACTGCCTGTAGTCTGCTGCTAGGGTGTCTTGGTTTCGTAAGCATGAGAAGTTGTGTACTGCTGTGCTTTTTTTTTTTTTCCTCCAGACTTCGAATTTTTTATCTGTTACCTGAAAATTAATAACTCTCTCTAACAAACTGCAAAGTTTAGCATTTGAAAACTTTATAACCATCAATCAATAACTGTAAATTATGAAATAATACAGAAATGTTTATTCCAGTTTTAATTCTGCAATTCCATACTTTATATAGTATAGATACTTGTAAAAAACACAAGACCATACGTATAAAAATCAGCCTCTTGGCATTTTGAAGGCTCATGCATTATGCATATGAATTCATATGCACGTATTTTTCAAAATCTTAGGGAAGTAATAGACTCTGTTGTATACAAACTGTAACGTCAATGGAAATTCTGTTCCATAAAGCTTTTTCACAGATATAGCAGGTAGTTCAGAAATACCAGATGCTGCTAAAGAAATCATTCCCCCTTCCATGCATTTCCTGAGACTAGCATTGTCAAAAACCTGTTATTTCTGCAAAATGTTCTGACAATTCCTAGAATGTTTAGACTATAACTAGTCAGGGCACAGAACTATGTAGTACTATTTGAAGACTCATTTAACCCTCATAGGGACCTAAATCTGTATAATTATCTCATGAAAATAGGCTCGCTAGCAATAAAAAGATATGTACATATTTTCATTACAGTGAAGGCAACTGATGCCTACTCCCGAACTTCAAAACATGAACATATTTACTGTTTGTGTGACATTTACAGTCCTGTTCCCAAAATTCTGTCACACACCACTAACTAATAATTAAGCAGTCTGTTTATCTTTGAGACGTATTCAGAACCCTAGCAGAAGCTAACAGGAGATAACATATACAGACTGATGAAGGAAGGGTCTTAAACAGAAAGTGGTTTTAACGAGAGTGAGGACTGCATTTAAAGGCTGAGACCTAAGCTCTTCTATTTCTGAACCTTTCTACAGACTGTCTTTGTGCCCATGGGTGTATCACGCAGTACATGAGTGAAATTTTTTGTCTCTGAAGTTACTGGCAGTTTTGCCATTGATTATAACAGAGTCAAAGTTCACATATAGATCAGTTTGCCACCCTGCTTGTTTACTTCTGTAGTGACTTTGGTACATTCTTATGTTGTTCAGTTTTGCACGCAAGAACTTAATTTCAGTGAAGATCATACCACCTTATTACTATTACTATTGATAGTATTGATAAGTGCATAGATACAGAAAAGCACAAACAAGTATATTTACATTCATAATTTTTTTTTTTTTTTAAAAAGACTGAGATTTTCAGGGAGATATCTGGCATCAGGTACCCAACCGGTACCTCTCTTAGCTGTCCTAAGTACTTTAAAAAATGCTTTTAGGTACACAGAAAATACCAGTCACAGTAAGTAGTATCACTGTATTTTTATCAAATGCATCACCATCTAAATCCTGTTCTTCAGTAAGTAGCATGGATATAAACTTTAATTCATCAACAGAACAGTTTTTCTCAGCCTAAATACTATGAGATGAGTTTCACTAGGAGATGAACGATTCTGCTGGTGAGATAGGCCGACAACCTGGTCCTAAACCAGATCCAGACATATCTTCTGTTGTTGGGGTCAAGTTATTGATGAAGGAAATTCTTCACTTTTGTATTGAGGAGCTCAGTGCAAAATGTGAATTCAGATTAGGAATCACATCATTTTTCTCCGAATGTGTTCTTTCAGTGGAAAACTACTTTTTCTGTGTATGAAAGGATATAAAAGCTTGTTTTCTAGCTTCAGCTCCCACTGCTTGGATTTTCAATAGCCTGGCAGTTTTTAAATGAATGTGCGGTTGCATTGTGTGCCCTTGTATCCACAAAGACCATTTCCCCTTTGCAGGTGCTCTCAGGCTGCCTCACCACATGTGATTTGTTAGGGCACAGCGGACTCACGCCTCAGGGGTTCCAGCTGTTGGGATCACACCTGACCTTATCCGCTCTTGCTATGCTAACTGCTGGTCATTACCAAGTTCATGCTGGCTTGACTGCTTTCTGTTGATTGATGTCAACTAAAGGATAAAATTTCCTTTTTTCATATTAATTGCATGTATTCACATCCTCATACTGTCTATGCAATATCCAACCAGTGGTTAGGGTACTAGGCTTTGGGTTGGAAAAACATGGGATAAATACCCAGTTTTGTAAGATGTAACAAACACTGTGTTAGGATTTTTGAAGTTTAGTCAATATGGGTAGCCTCAAGGCAGATAAGGTTCAGATGTCTTTCAGAGTTAAGCTGCACTAAGTGTAAGGCCACAAATTATCTGGTGTAAATGAGCAAAGGCCTAGTCATTTGCAAAGGAAGAATGGGCTGGTCCAGTGAGTATTGAGTCAAAGTACTTTCTCTGCTGCAGGTGATGATAAGCAGGTGTAAGAATAGCCATATTAATGGTATACTCCACAATTCATAGCTTCTAACCACTTTCTGAAGTGAATTTCTGTCAGAAATTCAGCTAGAGTGGCAGTGTACAGTGACAAAGATGTCTGCAACAGAAAGTACTCTCCGACTGCATTTGTAGCCATGCTTGCAAGCAGAGGCTGGCTCTGTGGGTACTGCTGGGCATGGCCAAATGGAGGCTTTGTAAGATATACCCAGGGAGAACCATGATTTGCTTTTAACTCGTGCGGTCTTCAACAGCTCCCCTCTGTGCTTCTTGTACATCATGCCTGTTCACTTTTTTGCATAAGGACTCACTCTGTATTTTTAACAGGATGGCACCCCGGTCTTAGCTGGAACCTTCAAGTACTTCTCTTTACCTCAGCTGAGAGTTTGGCCTTGGTCTCTTGATGTAGAAATCAATAAGGATACCAAAAAAGCAACAGAGTCAGGGGAAAAGGAACATTTCAGCATTCAGCTTTTAAGAAGCTATGAGTAGAAAAAGAAGAAAGTGAAAACACAGGTTACAAATACAGTTTTTGTTTGTAATAGTTACAAATACAATTTTTTCTTGATAGGATCTCCTTAACTTTTAAATCCCTTTTAAACAGCAAAATAAGCCCTGAAACATTAAAGAATGTTTTACTCTAGCTGCATAATTTTAACCCTCTAATTTTGAGTAAGAAGTGCCTTTCACTCCTAATGTTAAAAAAAAAAAAAAAGAGCTGTCTGACAGGCATTATTACAGTTATACAGCAATCCAGGAGACAGTCAAAGCGGAACGTTCCTAACCTGCAAATTATAGAGGAAGGGTGCCATGAGCTATGTAAAGGTGCCCATAATAACAGACTGAAACATTATGTCAGCTGGATATGGGAATGCTGCTGTTCTTTGCATCCTAATTGAATGAAGATGAAATCATTTTGGTCAGAATTGGGCCTCCGCTCATGAAGTGAAAAGCTGACACAGGAATCCAACACATGAAATCACACCCACCCTTCTTATGACAAGAAAAGGTAACTGCTTGGCATCATTGTGTCATCAGAGCAAATACTGAATATGTTGAGAGAGAGCTTCCAGCTTTTTGAATATTCAGAACTGCCTCCTTGGAAAAGGACTGAGGCCTCGTGGCTACAGCAGTGAAGGGCCACAGTGTGAGTTCTCATTTTCCAACAGTCTTCAGGCTGTCCCTGTGACTTTGAGGGAAACCCTTAATTTTTCTGAGTTACAAACTATAACATGAGGACAGTAACTCTTTCTGGTATCCTTTATTTTTCTTGCCTATGTAAGGTTTGAACATTTCTGAACAGGAACCCTGTCTTAGTTTCAGAAGTAATACAAAAAAGTTTAAATTGCCTTTTTTCTACCATTCTTCTCAATTTGCTTTCCTCACTTCCATACTTTCATAGTACCTGGTACAATGGAGCCCTCATATGGGTTGCTTTTTCCAATTTCTAATTTACTATGAGCAAAAAACAATCATAGAGCCCCCCACATTTGGTCCAAACAGATGCTTCCTTGATTTTTCAGAAATGCTAAGCAACTTGATTATTTGATTTTTCCCTGCTTAATTTGGTATAGTTGATACTTAAGACTACAAATCTGAGTGAAGAGAGTCCTACAGGACCTGCACAGGCAGCTGAAGCAAGTTCTGAGAGTCAGCAGCAAATAATGTCTGCAGTTTTGTGGAATTGTTTTTTAGAAGATGTATGGCATGGAATAATTTATGGAGATTTAAGATGTTATAATTCCTTGAGAATAATTGGTTAGGGAGAGAGGGCAAAGTGATTACTATTGCATTTTATTTCAAATCGTGCTTTGTAAGTGACACATGGGATGGGGAAGTTTTTGGTGTCTCAGAGCCCTGAATCCACTGTGAGTTTTGTTGTTTGCTTTTCAGCTACTAGCTGGTAATTAAGTAAAATACTTTTTTTTGTTGTTGTTTTTCACTGCAAAGTCATAAGCATGTGGTATGGTCTTTTCTGTGGCTATTTGAGCAGAAGGAATAGCGAAGCAATCCATCAGGAAGCCAGCAGATCCCAAGAGCCCATCCTGGCCTTCTGGGGGAATGGCTGTGGGGCACGCCATTTGCCCCCTATGAAGATTTTAAGGCCTACCTAACTAATTACGTGCAAAGGAGCTGTGAACATCCATCGATTAATGACCACAAAATGAACAAGTATGCCAGGGTGTGGGAAGGGCTGGCAGCTCTCTGAGGGCCGTGGAGCGGGGAGCGATGGCGGCTCCCGGTGTGGGTGGCAGTGAGGCAGGCCTTGGCAGCCAGGGCCATGCCACCCCCAGGCAGGAGCAGGCAGCTGGGGGGCCTGTGGCACCTCCCTGGAGGGCCCGGATTGATGCGGCCCGTGGCCAGGCAGGGCAGGGCTGTGGGAAGCTGGAGAGGGGCCCTGCTGTGGTGTCGCTGGGGCGGGGGCTGATGGCCCCAGGGCCTGGAATGGAGTCCTGGGCTGTGGGCAGGGTGAGCAGAGCTCCAGAGCATGGGCAGGGGTGGTCTGGCCTGGCAGTGCCCTCAGGGCCCTGACGGTTGATGCATAAAAGGTCATAATTATTATCAGATGGAAGTAAAGGGTGCTTAGAAAACCTCATCTGGCTAATCTTCAGTCCTAAATGGAGTGAGATGGTAGTTGAAGACACCGTGCTCTGTAAGGGGGTGGCTCCAGGCTTGTGACAGACAGCGAGCAAGGTAGCAGTGACTCCTGTTGTGTGATGGCTAATTGCATGTTGGAAGAGGTGAGAATAGTGGTCTGGAGACAGTTTCCTCCTCTGATAGTTTTTTGTTTCTTTTTTTTTCCCCCCAGATAAAAGTATTTTTGAGGCTAACAAGCCTTTTAAAGATGCCATTTCTCAGTTGAAGGGCTTCCTTGTCTCTGCTCTGTGACAGCTGGCTGTATCACCTGCCTCACACAGCCTCTCATTTTTATAATTTTTCAACTACTTTTTGAAACAGAAGAAAGGCAAGGTCACAGAGAAGCAACGTGTTTGAGCATGTGTGTGTGACAAGGTGCCTTAAAAGGACATACTCTATTGAATGGTAGCATGTTAACAATCTCTGTTGCCTTTTTTCTTATTATTACCTTCCCTTCTTTCTCTTAGTTTCACTTATTGAGGAATGAGGTTGTGATTGGCATTAGAGAGGTTTCTTCAGCTGTGGATATGAAGTCATGCTGAATTAATCTGTGATTGCGAAGTAGGTGGGTTTGAACAACTCTGAGTAATAGAATAATGATTTTTTTCTTTCTCAGCAGACTTTTCAAAGTTTTTCCTCAAAGTCAGCTTCCTCTCTGTTAATACAAGCCAACCATAAGCCTTGTTGAAATAAGGTATGTTTTCCTACTAGAATAGTTCAATGCAGCCAGATTTTACTGATGAATTTGGGCTATTCATCTGCATCTAATGAATTTATGTCTTTATGTGCCTTCTAGTGAGATGGCTATGAGCATGCTCTTTATTGATTTCCAAAAGCTATTATCAACCTGAACCCAGCCACAAGTAGTTTGTTTGGTGATTATAATTTTTGTTCTGGTTTTGTTCCTCTGTACTTGATCATTTCATGGTAGAGTGCCTCCTATAACAGCTCCAAAAGTTGCTTCCAAGATACTTCATTAAAAAGCCTAATAAATTAAGGATTTTGTGGCCCATTATGTTGTATCCCCCTCTCACAGCAACACTATTTGGTGAATGTATGATTAGGTCTTAATGGAGCAGCACAAAACACGCTGAAATAATTTGTGGTAGTGCAAATACAACAAAAACATTTGTTTTGAAGGACTATACTCTTTTGCTACAATACATTAAGACATCTTCTGTCTAAGCTAATTGGAATAAAATAGACCAACTATTTATGAAATGAACACCTGTTCATCTACGCTATCAATAGCCACTGATATTATTACATCTATATCAATCATTTAGTTTCGCATAATAGAAGCAAATAATTACTACTCAGCATTGTCAAAAGAGTAAAGCTTCATGCTTATAAAAGATGCCAGCTCTGCCTCGACATTCATTCATGATAAATGAGCCTCATTTCAGCATTTGTTGAGAGGCAGGAGACCTTTATCCTGTGACATTGTTCTATTCCACTGTCATTATTTCTTAATTATCTCTGTCATCATTAGTTTGGTGCTTCGTATATGTTACTGGCCAAATTCAGCTTTGACTTAAGTGGGTACAATGCCATTTACTCGCAACAGAAATTATGTCCATTTGTGTCAGGACTGAGCTTAATTCTCAGCTCTTAACCACAGGCTCATGATTCACTTGTTCACAGCAGATGCTGGAAAATGAACTCTGAAAACTAATTTTACAATGAGAAGATGCTATTCAATACACACCTGTGGATCAGTCTCATGCTGCTATCTTCCTCCTCTCCTTGCTGCCTGCCCTTATTCTGCTGGGGAAAAAGGAAAGCTACCCTAACAGGGTGTCTGACATGTCCTACAAGCCAGGTTTGCTATTTGCACAGTGAGATATATTCCTCAAAAGTCTGATGGTGGCAGCAGGAATGCAGTACTCCTTGGCTATCCTCAACCAAAGCAGTCCCCTTAGGTAACCGAAAATTAATCAGATTCTCCCTTCTGTGCTGAATTCTTTTGTACTTTAACAATTGCTGCGTAATATTTTGGCTAGACCATGGGACCATAGTCATGTGCCCAATCATAAAGTGATATATCATGTGCTGATTCTGAGACCCTGTTTCCCACCTAAGTCATGGTAAATAAATTGTGTTAGTCTTAGAAGGATGCTTTCTATTCTCTAATAATTTTTTTTTTTTTTTTTTTTCAGGGAGAGAAAGGAACTAATCTCTGGTAATTCTAATTGACACAACTTCAATTTTGCATAATCAGTCATTTCAGGGATTTCTTCCTAGCCATTAATCACAGCTCTCCCTTTAGTTTACAGTCAGAGGAATAAGCCAGAAACAATGCTCAAAGACAATGTGTTAGCACCATGCAGAGACCTGTTTATGGGGTCTTTCATTAGTAAGCAGAGTGCAGTTGCTACTGACTGAAGGCTTTGGTAGGGATGGGGGCTGGCAGCGTGCATGGCTTCGCAGAAGGGATGGGAAGGGAGCACATAGGGCCATGGCATCAGTTTTTCTTCCAGCACTGACTAACAAAATGGGCAAGTCTGGTACACTGGAAGAAGTGTGCTGTACCTCTTTGAAAGTTTATCTTTTCCCTTTTACTAGGCCTGAGGGGAGTCAGATTGCCTGGTGGACTCCTTCTTATACAATAGTTGTGGTTTTGCAAATGGCGTAAATAAATGCCAGGAATGCTGATTCCCTCCACCCCACCCCAAACTCTGATTATCCATCTTGAATTAATTATCACAAAGTACAATATTGACAAATTTCTTGATCTAGTGTGTGAGCATTGAGAAAACTGACAGCTGCAGAACTTGCCTAGAGGTCACAGCTATTAATAATTGTGAAGGCTATATCAGGGCTATTTTCTTTTAAGTGCATGATTTTTTTTTTTTCATGTTTATGAAAAAAATTGATTTTTTCAGCTTGTTTGAATTTGCTGTCACATTCACCCACCAGAGTCCTGTGATGTATACAAAGATGTCGGAATGGATCAGGATATAGGACAGTATACCCATAGTAACAACTCAAGCATGTAAACCAACATGTTTGAGATGTGGCTGAATCACAAATATTCTTATCAAGATTTCATATCAGGGTTTCTGGCTTGTCATTCAATCATTGTGTATATATGTGAACAGTATTTAAATAAATAAATTCTGATGAGGCACAAAGTTAAAGGGGTGGGAGCAGAGCCAAACATTCTTGCTAGTACATCTGAGTCTCTAAAACTTGTGGTTCACTAACTTTCACAGGCAGCTTCTCTTGATATCTCTGTGTCCTTACAGGAAAGTTTCATAATATGTATTTCATTCACAAAATACCTATCTGAGAAGGAACATGACAGAGCTGTAGAGGACGCTTTAGCATTTCAAAGTCCCTTAAGAAAATCTATACCTTCAAAATGGCATTCCTACATTTTTTTCAGAGTTAGTTGTCACAAGTACTTTTTCTCTTAAAAACGTGAGCTTTTTCCAAATGGTTTACAACACACACACTCAAAGGCAATAAATATGATAAAATAATACAATGATGATTTGAATCAGTCATATATTAACTGACTGAGAACAAACCTCAGGAGTGCTCCAATTACAGCATCCTCCCATTCACTGTAAAAATCAGAAATCAAGCCACAGTTTTAGGGCAGATCACTGCCAAATAACTGTGAATGTTGAGTGTTTAGTGTTCCTTTCTTAACAACGAAGGATGCCCTTAGGGAGAAAACTCTGAGAAGATGAACTTTAAAAATGCATGTTTTAAAGTAAAAGGAGAAAAAATAAAAAGCAAGCTTTTTTGTAAACTTAAAAGCTTTTACATGAATTCTGAGTCTGGCACTGTAAACATCAATTTCTCCTGCCAGTAAAGATAAAAATGTGGCCAAACTCTTCTCCATATCTAGTCATCATTGGATTTAATGGAAAGAAGCCCGCAAAGAATCTACTTGTAGGTCTAGTTGTGAGACTAGTACTATATGCAGGTTTTGATGAGGGTTTGAGGTTTTGCTCTATTTCAGAGCAGCCTAAAAGCTTTTTGAAAATAAACTAAAAGATTGTGACTCCATTGTGCCAGTCTGTCAGCTAAAGATCAGCTAGAAATCACAGCTCAAGTGCTTAAGACGTAGGCCTATAAAAGAAGACTGTAGAAGAATTTATGGGTAGGATTCATCTTACCTACATTTAGATATCTACAGTGTAGATGCATGTATCTCAACTGTCATCTGTTTATAGCTTATGGATGGAAGTGGGTACTGTGAGTTATCTGAGACCTCTTACTTGTTTACCTTAAGATGAGATAAATTTGTCTCTTAGCATACCTATTCTTCTCCATTGACTGTGAAGGGATGACCAGCTCAGACAGGCACATGAATCCCAGTGCAGGATGGTAAGTCCAATGCTGTGATTTAGAATTTCAGTCTTCTAAGATAATGGCACCCATAGAAGCATCAAGATGTTGCAGTATACCATGAAACTATAGAACCAAGAGGTTCTGGGGAAAGTGATTCCTCTTTCACTAGCCTCCCAGTTCCTCACAAAGTCTGATTTCATGAGAGTGCTTGGATTTGTTCCCTGATGAACATCATCCATGATGGAAGCCAGAGGCCAAGATAGTCCTGAAGTCCCCTTGCACAACCTCCTCCTTCAGCTACTCATCTTCTGGGAAGCCAGATCCCTTCCACTGATGTCCTGCACACAGTGTCTGCTTTGGCAGACTGCCATAGAAAGGCAGAAGAATAGCTGCTTGGTGGTAGGGGTAGAAATGGGGTGGGAATGGGACTGATTTGGGAGGGAGGACTAAAACAATTTACGTTTTCCCTGCCTAATTTCCCTTCCTCTGGAGCAACCATGCCTCGGTTCTGGAGGGTGTGCCTGGGACTCAAAAGAATATGCAGAGGCTCCATTGTGGGTCATAAGATTGTTACAGCAACTAGATTATTAAGTACTGATATGGTATTTGCATATTGCCCAACCTCACCAGGAAACAGACACTCCCCATTGTGAGTTGCTTGAGTGATCTAATGCAAGAGAAAGCATGCTCTGATAGAGTTATGATGCAGGAGCGGGGTTTGGTCCTTACAAAACATGATTGAGACTACATACTTTCTAAAGCTCCCTGGCAGTGACTTGCTGTCCATGTGATGACCAGTTGATTCATGCAGGTCTCATGAGCCTAACAGTCAAAAAGTAATACATTTCCTGCATATGCATAGGCCCCACGTGGGCAGCACATGTTAAGATTGGCAGCTATAAGATGTGTATAATATAAAAGCCCATTTATATAATGGCTTTGCAAGTACAGCCCTTGCTCACTAAGGGTAGCTACCTTCTTTGGGAGTCTGTTCTTCTCCTTGAACCCACATATTCTAGGTGTTGCATGGCAGTCTGTTAAAACAGTTAGGAAGAACCAGAAATTCCTTAGTCTGATAAGCTGCCTGAATGACAGCAGAGTTTGGACTGAAGATGAGAATCTGACCCACAAAGCATATCCATGGATCTAGCTGGTGTTGCTGTGCAGTTATGTGGAATAACTTATAATGAGTATAGACATGCCCTTTAAGAAGTGGTAAATCTGTTCAAAGAACATACAGGAATAGGCTGGACTGGAACAGCCTTAATAAGAGAATAAAATAAATGCCTGCACCCTTGCAAATGCACTTGTATATATTTTATACACGTTGCATATGAGGAACAAACCTAAATAGTAATTATCTTTATAGCAATTTTTCACATCATAAATAAGATAACATTATATAATTTCTAAATAGTACGGTAATCTGGGCTCATTAGGGAGGACAGTAAGACTGGGAGCTATTGAACTAATCATTTGATATTGGTATTTTCTGTGGAAGTGATGGTGCAACTCATGAATTGAAAGTGGTTTTCATGGAAAAATCAGCATGCAGATTAATGGAGACTGACATCTAAGGAATTATAATAAAACATTTAGAAAAACTTGCAGTGTACAATATTACATTATATTTGGTGAAAAAATCTAAGGAAAATAAAGTCTAAAATAGAAGAAAGACTGGCATGAATATGAGTTGTAGTCAGTCAGCTACTTGAGTGGTGAGAATTACCAGCCAGAAGTTGTTTTTCAGGGGAACTAAGGAAACACATTAGAAAAGATAGAATCAAAGAAAAGGTAGGTAAACTGGGGAAATAAAAGATAAATGAATGCATAAAGTTATGCCTGCTCTGCCTAGTAAAAAAAAACAAAACACCAAAATAAGCAGCAAACTTTGCTTAAAAGGTAATTATAAGGCAGGAACTAAAGTAGAAAAGCAGGCTAGAACAGGAGGCTGAGATTGACACCAATATATTAGTGAACAGTGTATTGAGTAGAGAATTAGTGAAGCTGGCTGATAAAGTTGAGAGGCACTTAGTTTTGATTCAAGAGCTGGTGACACATTGTATTTATTACAGTATGATGGAGAAAGTTTGGGGTTACATTCTATTGGCAGGGGATCTCTAGCTCATTCATTTTGGTTGGCAGTACCAGATAGCCTTCACTGTTACCCACACTTAGTAAACAGTATGCTGAAGAAGCATCATAATTTGCTGGTGGTAACAATCTTCTCAACCAAAAATCTGTATATCCTTTGGATGGGAACAATGTTAGACCATATCAGAGATGATTTGATTCCTTTGGAACACAGACTGGGAATGTACATCTGTACTATCCCAATAAAACAGTATGTATGCTACGGTTTTTGAGCAATTTTTTTAAAATACTGATCAAAATAGTATACACAATGATGCATTCAACACTTTAAAAATACAATAATACAGCTCTTTACAGTATGAATTTTGTTTAATACCAATTGAGTAGAACCATGATGGTTCAGAGTTGATGGGAAGCTTGTTCAACAGTAAGGATTCAATTAGCATTCAAAATGAACAACAAACTTTTACTGTTGTAGAGAGAGTTATATGCATATTTTTTGTAAGTATCTTTATAACATACAGATATATATCTATAACTGGTTTATAAGTGTCCAAATTCAACCACCTGTTGCTTTTGCTTTCTGTAATTTATTATTGTCCTATAGTAGCAGAACAGTCCTGAAGTTGTCCGTGTAACTGATTAATATTATACAATACCTACTTAGGACCAATCCAAAGGCACTTGAACTAATGAGAAGATTCTTATTGAATTCCAGGGGTTTTGGAGCAAGCTTTCAAGAGATGTCTGTTACTCAACAAATGCAGTGGATTTCTGCTGCAGATCATTAAAAAATATATATATATATTTTCAGAAAATTGGAAGCAGAAGGAACAAACACACCATTTTTAAATATATATATGTACATGTATGCATAATGCACTTATCTTTGAAATAGTACATTTGCTCTGAAGCCTTTCATATATCAATATATATATCTTTTAATAATGTACAACTGTCTAATGTGTTGTAAGCATTATATCTTTGGTTACTAAATAATTAATCACTTCATCTTACTTTTCAGTAGAGGGCACTCAGAACAAATCATCGATCAAAATAATGTATAAAAGACACTAAACATAATGTAAGATATTCATTAAAAACACTCCTGTGTCTTAAACAAGACTACTGTATATTTACATGTTTCATATGATCAACAACTGTATGAAGATAAAACTTTTCAAAACTGGAGCTGTCTCTTGTGCACATTCTTACATATTTCACTGCGTGATGTAAGCAAGCTATTAAACTTTGAGAAAAAGTGGTTTGTTCATTTTTATGGATTAACTAGCTGGGGTCTAATAAAAAATTTAACAACTTTTTAATGAACTAAGCCTGTCCTCTCTTTCCAGACATAATGAATAGTGTGTATAGGTCTTGGCAATAGACATTATTCCCTTTTTTGGTACAGATAATTTAAAATATGCAAAGCAGAAAACATTCAGGCTTTGTTTCCAGCAAAAACGTCTGTTAATAAAGAGAATAGGGTCCTGATTCCTCACTGTTTTCATCTAGTTTTTATACCAGTATAACTCTAATGAATGCAGCTATCACACCATTATAAAAAGAGTAATGCAGTGTGGATCTGGATAACCAATTTGATTGTATTACATTTCATAAAGAAATACTGCAAATTCAAATGAGCTTTTTTATAAAAATGCTAACATTTTAAATAACATTCAAGAAAAGAATGTCACTTAGAAGACATTTCCAAGGGGATGTGAAATGTAATAAGTTTAAGGAATGAAAACTTTTGATGGCTTTCATACAGTTGTTATACAAGAGCTCCATTTTGTTCTATAAATAGAAAAGAGAAGCTATGTTTCTTTGGGGATTTTTATCATACAAATATCTGAACTTAGAATATGTATCTGTAGTTGATAAAATTAATGCTTTGTGAATTAATATTTATTAACTACTGTGCACACAAAAGTGTTCCATGAACACATGGTTTGTTTAGTTTTTGTTCAGGAAGGGCTTCCATGCTTACATGGAGATTAACGTCTATCATCTATTATGTCTAGATTAAATCTAGAAAACAGGGGGTGTGTTTCTGTCTGTATCTACATAGAAAGAAACATCACTCACAGACTTTCAATTATTTCTTCAAATGATAATTTTATACTTTTTTATACATTTTCTCTTCTTGTGGAATGCTAAAACTGCTACTGTTTATCTACAGAAGAGGTACATCAAGACAGTAAATTTTCTTATACATTTCCCAAAGCATGATTCAAATTTGATCTACTGGAGGAGAAGAAAATTCCATCCGCATGCTAATTCTTTACTGGGCATGGCTTCTTGAAAAATGGCCATGCTAAGGTGAACCGTTAGCACGCTATTTTCGAGACTCAGTGACTAGAAGTACTGACTATAGCTATAGATGCTATGAATTTATTTTGCCATGTAATGCACCTCACTAATACTGCACTACCTCTGCTATGCTAGTGATAAGTTTCTGTTAAACTAGCTCTGGTAATCATCTGTAACTAGGCACAAGTTCTTTGAGACTAACCACTAGGTATTAGCAGGAAAATTGCAAACCCATTTTATTTCTGAGCTAAACTGGCACTGGAATCTGAAGCTGCTTCTGTAGAGGTGAAAAGCTAGAAAGCTAATCTACCGTACTGCTGACTCTAAAGGTTTAGACAGTTCTGTATCGCTGTGTGACATAATTTGAGGCTTTTATTTTTTGAAATGTATAACCCTGGTGATTTAGATATTGACTTTAAAGATTATCATAGAAGAAAGTTTATATATTATCTCTCCTCCATGTCAGAAAAGTATATACTGTGAAATTAAAGCAACACACCATTTCTCAGAAAAGGAAGATAGTCTGTGCTCTAGCTTTATTGGGGGAAAAAGTCTTTATCATAAAGTCATTTAAATGTGTTTTATAAATATATGTGTTATGTTTGAAGACGACTGTGACCTGAAAAGAAATACATATACATGGTTGTACTCTTTGAAATATGTTTATGTGTATTGTATTTTATGTATATGTGCTAGTATTTTAGACTCCCACAGTGATACTTAGAACTACTTCAGAAATTTAAATACTAAATAGAAACATTGAGTATTTGTGGTTCTGTTTTGCATAGAAGTACTTTACATTATAAACTCTGAAAACAGGCAATGCCCACATAAGGTACACCTCCGGCCCTGTTTTTGTTTCAGATCAGGAGTACAATTCCAGTTGTCCTCTTTCTCTGTGCTTTGGTTTGCATCTTGGGGTGGTCTCAGAGCTATGAACTGGATTCCTTTCCGAAGAAATGAAACTTGAAGAAGAGACCCAGGTGTGTGCTTAACATGCTCCAGCCACTAATGAGTACTCATTTGTCATTCATCCATCAGGGGGCCTGCTTAAACCTCCTGAAAAAAGTGGTGGGGGTATTGGGTTCTCAGCACCAATGGTTTCACCCTGTGGGGCTCTCCTATTGTGCTGTACTACTTGTGATACAGGCAGTGCCAAAACAACCCAGAATCTATAAACTTCAGACATCTCAAAATTCTGATTAGTATTTCTTGGTCCATAAACTACGCAGAGGCAGTTTATCACAAGCATTTGAAAGCTGATATTTGTGCTGTGTTGGTTGATTTAAAATGTGTATTCAGATCAGATGGTAAGCTTCATATCCTGATTAATGGAGGATGGGAATGGAATATTTATGTTTATAAATTCACAGTTTGTTTTCCACAAGTATTCTCCAGTGGTCACTTAAAGTTCAATGTTTTATATATTTCTGCCAAAAAGCAAGTTTGCTGTAAAAGTCAAACACAAAAAGGTTCATGATTATAAGCACTGTGAGAGCAAATTAATCTTCTTAGAAGTGGTTTTACACTGTTTGCCCAGGAGTAATTTGGTCTGCATGCTTTTTCAGCAACAGAAAACATAGTTTATGACTGTTTTAATAAACATTTGTAATGTTAGAATATTAATAACCACAGGAAAAGTGATTATTTTTACATGAAAAATAAAACATTAATGATGGCTGGAGGAATCATTGTCCTTTTGCATAATGGCATGCACTGTAGCCACAAAATAAAATATCAAAAGAGAAGACTTTTATCTATTTTTTTTTCTAACACATTTTACATTGTTGAAAATATTATTTGTCGAAATGCCTGTTCCTATTTAACTTCATATGTCATTGCCCTCATCCAACCACAGCTCTAAAATGTCTTATATGGATTTTTCTATTAAGATGCCATACCTACTTAGATAAATGCGTAAAAGCGGGAATGCAGAAGAAACTGTAACTGCCTGCTCCCATAAAAAAGTTTCCAAATGTGCACAGGCTTTGATGGATGCTACAACAGCATGGGCTTTTTAGGCCTCAGAGGGATTTATAGAAGTTGCAAACAACATTCATTATATGGGTAAATTTTAATTTAATCATAATTCTTAAACAAAATGTATTGGCAAAAGAGCAAAGACTTTATCTTGAAAATTTTTCTACACAGTGCTTTGTTGCTGGGTCTCTGCAGAGGTACAGTAGCTCACCAGCGCAAAGCCATTTGCAGAACTGTGGTCTTTGCACTGCTTTTAAAAAAGTGATCTTTTTACCCAATCCATGTTCAACAGATTTAGAGACTGAATGGCTTGGTTTATCAATGGTGAGCATACAAGCTATATCAAATCAGTCATGTGTTAAGTTTGGCACCTTTTATTTCCCAGTGCTCACATAGAATTTTTGTAGCACCAAATTTTTGCTGACATCTACCTCAAGAAAATACACGCTTTAAGTTCTTGTGTAATGAGTGAATATGTCCATTACTCATACACATGTTTTTTAAATCTTGTCTTTTATAATTCTATTTAGAGCTTGCCTTGAAATAATACTTTCTGGAAGAAAGTTTTTTAGGATATTTCCATAGGTCATAAACATTAGATTTCAAATCAGATATATCCCAATAAATACTTTTAGTTTCAATTCTATCTGACAGTTACATGGGAAACTAGTTGTCCTGTTTCCTAATTTCTAAAACAGAATTAAAATAACATTGGTCCTAGAATAGGTTATGCTTTTTCCAGGCTCTGGAGAAGAGAGAATGGGCTTGAGCTAATTTTCACACCTCCAGAGTAGATATTAGGCATTTGTAATCTTTCCTGTGTTTGAATTATATTTGACTATACTGTAGCATTTTACATGCCTTTATTGCCACAAATCCCTGCAAGCATTTCAGCAGGAAAAAAAAAAAAACACTTTCTTCTGTGCATATTCATATTAGCCTAATGATGCCAGTATAGGCATGATAAGGATTACAAAAGAATGCAGTCACAGCGCTGTCAAATTGCTTCTTAATACCAGTGTCCATCTAGCTCATTATCTACTTTCTGACAGTAGCCAGTATTTGATGCTTTGGCAAAGAGTGCAAGAAACATGGCAAGAGCGGAATGATCATTCTCCATCTATCAGCTTCTAACAACCTTCCTCATTTAAAGTTTGCATCGGACTAACTGTGTTAATAGCCACCAAAGGACCTCTCCCTCTTGAATTTTTCTAATCCAGATCTAGTGTCAGGACTCTTTCAGGCCAGTAGCTCCATGCCTCTGATTTGAAGAAAAGGGAGTGAAAACCTTTTTCTCCAGAAGATCGTATTTTAGGCTCACAGAATCTGTAGTATATACATGGTTTTATATATTTCCTAGATAAAACTTCAAATCACAGCACCAAAGCAATCTGATTCAGCCTTTTACTGATGCAGATCACTGTGCTAGCAAGGTCACACCCGTCTTGTGTGCTCATAGTCCAGCTGCTTTGAATTGCAGTGTGGTGGCACAGTGCAAACTCACCTTCAGTGCTGATGCTAAACAATGACTCGAAGAATATGAATCATGGCCACCCCTGTGCCATCTTTGCTGGAGGGCTGGAGAGAAGAAAGCAATAACTTTAAGAGAAGAGACTGGATTAAATAGCTAGGCAGTGTCATGCCTTAAACTACTGCAGCAAGATCTGCCAAAGCTCACTTATCCTTTCTACTGCTGAGAAATGTAGTCAAAATGCCTGCTATCAGGTCTGGTTTGACGAGTTAACAAGATTATTATGCATAAAGGTGAGATAGCATGACATTTTCCTTTTACAGAAAATAGCAGTATTTTCTACATGACTTCCAGAATTCATTATTCTTTTTGATACAGAACGCAGTACTATGTTTAAATGAATGAAAAATGGAGTATATGTTTCCACATGAGGTACTTGTTATTCATGTCAGGTGGATGCCATTCTGATCAGGCTGCAGAAAAGAGGAGGGGAGAGTGGTGTGCAGCTGCATGGTTAAAACCATGTTATAGATGCAAGAGTACATTCTGAACTAGGCAGTGGTAGTAAGGAGGTTAGAATCATAGAATCATAGAATCATTTAGGTTGGAAAAGACCTTTAAGATCATCCAGTCCAACCATTAAAATACACTACCAAGTCTACACTAAACCAATCAAGGGTAGACTAGACTAAACCATGTCCCGAAGTGCCATGTCTACCCATTTTTTGAACACTTCCAGGGATGGTGACGCCACCACCTCTCTGGGCAGCATGTTCCAATGCTTGACCACCCTTTCCATGAAGAAATTTTTCCTAATTTCCAACCTAAACCTCCCTGACACAGCTTGAGGCCATTTCCTCTTGTCCTATCGCTAACTACATGGGAGAAGAGACCAACACCCACCTCACTACAACCTCCTTTCAGGTAGTTGTAGAGAGCAATAAGGTCTCCCCTCAGCCTCCTCTTCTTCAGACTAAACAACCCCAGTTCCCTCAGCCGCTCCTCATAAGGCCTGTGCTCCAGACCCTTCACCAGCCTTGCTGCCCGCCTCTGAACACGCTCCAGCACCTCAATGTCTTTCTTGTATTGAGGGGCCCAAAACTGGACACAGTATTCCAGGTGCGGCCTCACCAGCGCCGAGTACAGGGGGACAATCACCTCCCTGCTCCTGCTGGCCACACTATTCCTGATACAAGCCAGGATGCTGTTGGCCTTCTTGGCCACCTGGGCACACTGCTGGCTCATCTTCAGCCGGCTGTCAGCCAGCACCCCCAGGTCCTTTTCGGCCAGGCAGCTTTCCAGCCACTCTTCCCCAAGCCTGTAGCGTTGCATGGGGTTGTTGTGACCCAAGTGCAGGACCCGGCACTTGGCCTTGTTGATCCTCATACAGTTGGCCGCGGCCCATCGATCCAGTCTGTTCAGGTCCCTCTGCAGGGCCATCCTACCCTCCAGCAGATTGACACCCCCACCCAGTTTGGTGTCATCTGCAAACTCACTGAGGGTGCACTCAACCCCCTCATCCAGATCGTTGATAAAGTTATTAAACAAGACTGGCTCCAAAACAGATCCCTGGGGAACACCGCTCATGACTGGCCGCCAACTGGACTTAACTCCATTTACCACTACTCTCTGGGCTCGGCCACCCAACCAGTGTTTTACCCAGTGAAGACTACGCCCATCCAAGCCATAAACTGCCAGCTTCCTAAGGAGAATGCTATGGGAGACTGTGTCAAAGGCTTTGCTGAAGTCCAGGTAGATGATATCCACAGCCTTTCCTTCATCCACCAGGCGGGTCACCAGGTCATAGAGGGAGATCAGGTTAGTCAAGCAGGACCTGCCTTTCATGAACCCATGCTGGCTGGGCCTGATCCCCTGGTTGACCTGCACATGCCTGTTGAGCGCACTCAGTATGAACCGCTCCATAATCTTTCCCGGCACCGAGGTCAGGCTGACAGGCCTGTAGTTCCCTGGATCCTCTTTCCAGCCCTTCTTGTAGATGGGCGTCACATTGGCAAGCCTCCAGCCATCAGGGACCTCCCCTGTTAACCAGGACTGCTGATAGATGATGGATGATGGAGGTTAAATTTTCCCAAAGTCAGGGCAAGAAAGTTTGCAGAGCTTCTACTTTTGAAACTTGCTTCTTACTTTATATGGAGACTTCCAGCTGTATTAATAGTACCTTCCTCCAATACTTTCTGAAGTGTGGACATATACAGGAGTCTAGTGCATTTCTTCAGAAATGTAAAGAAAGTAAAGCTCTCCTAGTAATGTAGCACTTCAAAATTTCTTTTAGCTCCTGCTCTTTCACAGAACATACTGTTCCTGTGAAACTGGCCCATAATATAAATTCATCACAAAAAGGAGAAATGAAGATTTTCCTTGCAATCATTTTACATGTGTGACATCATTTAAATTAAAGATGTGGCAGTTGATGTCCTTTTTCTGTTAAAAATGGAACTTGGGGACCTAAGTCAGGACTGTTGATCTGTCACTGTAGGCCAAGTCCCAAAATGATGACAGTATTGACATACTGAGCCTTGCAATGATCAGGACTCTTTGTAGATTGGGCTCCATAAGCAAAGTGTTATTAACAATGAGATGACAATGAATGCAAGTAAATGAGTGGCTTTCAAGGGCTTCTTACTCTACAGTTATTAAACCAATTTCTTCATTTTGGTGGTGTAGCAAAATATTTCCTTGACCATTTTTTTTTTTTGAACAAAGAAAAAATCATGTAAGGGACTGTGCAGCTGAAATAAATGCTGAACAGGACTGGCAACACAGTCATTCCATGAGATCGCTGGCTATCCAGCTTAATACTAGTTCAGCAAAACAATTAAACTGCTGATTGTGAGTGGCTAGAGAATACAACATTGTTATAATACTGCAGCTACAGAACAGAGAGTATACTACAGTGAATAATACAGTTATAAATACCAGTCAAGTAAGGGAGGAAAAATCTAAGCTTCTCTTCTCATTTTTGAAAGGCAGTAGGGTGCTCTAATGCCAGGATCAGTGACTGCAATGAGCTTTGAGACCAGCGCTGGAGAGCCCAGCAGAGACCTTGATGCCCTGTTACTTACACCTTTGATTTGGAACTAGGACTTCCCATCCCAGGGCAGTGATTTTAATCCTAGAGCTGTACAATTTTTGCCCCAAACTTAGGTCCATCCAGATGCAATGTCTGCTAAATAATGCTATGAAAGCAATCTATCGCTAATCTATTAACTGGCAACAGCTTTCCACTACTGATCTTTAGCACAAATGTTTTGCCCCAGACTGGAGGAATAAAATTGCTCCATTCTTCAGGATTTCTGCAAAAGGTATTTCTGATTACACATATGAAGCATCAGATTCTGGCCCTCCTTAAGGATGCACAGATTTGGCAATGAGGAAATCACTGTGGCCGTTTTCAGAGCAATGTCCTGTTTTAGTGAGAATGAGGTTGCCAGAATCTGGCCAACACTTGCCACATTTGGCAGTAAATTACAGGACAACTTATACTGAACAAATGGGATAAAATGCAGGGTAAACTTGGATATTAAATACTTAATAGAGCCACATATTCCTGTGTGTACTGTGTTTGCATGGCAAGGTTTTGGGAGTGGGGGAGCTACAGGGGTGGCTTCTGTGAGAAACTACTAGAAGCTTCCCCCATGTCCGATAGAGCCAGTGCCAGCTGGCTCCAAGATGGACCTGCTGCTGGCCAAGGCTGAGCAAATCAGTGATGGTGGTGGCGTCTCTGTGATAACATATTTAAGAAGGGTGGAAAAAGCTGCTGCGCAACAGCAGCTGGAAGCGAGGAGTGAGAATATGTGAGATAAACAACCATGCAGACACCAAGGTCTGTGAAGAAGGAGGGGGAGGAGGTGCTCCAGGCACTGGAGCAAAGATTCCCCTGCAGCCCGTGGTGAAGACCATGGTGAGGCAGGCTGTCCCCCTGTAGCCCATGGAGGTCCATGGTGGAGCAGACATCCACCTGCAGCCAGGGGAGGACCCCATGCCAGAGCAGGCGGATGTGCCCAGAGAAGGCTGTGACCCCATGGAGAAGTCGGTGCTGGAGCAGGCTCCTGGCCGGACCTGTGACCCTGCAGGGGACCCACTCTGGAACAGTCTGTTCCTGAAGGACTGCACCCTGTGGAAAGGACACGTGGAAAAGACCCATGCTGGAGCAGTTCATGAAGAACGGCACCACATGGGAAGGACTCATGCTGGAGAAGTTCATGGAGGACTGTCTCCCATGGGAGGGACCCCATGCTGGAGCAGGGGAAGAGTGTGAGGAGGAAGGAGCGGCAGAGACAACGCGTGATGAACTGACTGCAACCCCCATTCCCTGTCCCCCTGTGACACTCGGGGCAAGGAGGTAGAGAATTCAGCAATGAAGTTGAGCCCAGGAAGAAGGGAGAGCTGGGAGGAACATGTTTTAAGATTTGTTGTTTATTTCTCATTATCCTCCTGTGATTTTGATTGGCAATAAATTAAATTAATTTCCCCAAGTCAAGTCTGTTCTGCCCATGATGGTAACTGGTGAGTGATCTTTCCCTGTCCTTATCTCTACCCATGAGACTTTGTTATATTTTCTGTCTCCTGTCCAGCTGAGGAAGGGGAGTGATAGAGCAGCTTGGTTGGCACCTGGCATCCACCCAAGGTCAACCCATCACACCATGTTAGGTGTTACTTTCCTTGTGACCAGCTGTTCTGGGACCAGCAGTAGGGCATGGTGGCAGAGTGGGATCTTCAGTAGAAAGCGTTTGGAAACAAAAGTAGAATATGCAAAGATGGGCTTTTTATAATTTCTGTATGAAGACCCAGTGAGGGTGCATTCTTCTTCAGACATTTTAGCAATGGCAGGATCAGCTGCTGGGCTGCATATCTGCGTTAAATCCTTTTAACTGCAAATAACAAATAATTCTGCTCAGTCTATGCATCGTGACAGGAAAAAGATGAGTTGGGGAACTTTCCTCTCTCAGTTTTGCTCTGAGCACCACTCTAGAGCTTTTGGGGAAGACCATTCCCAAGGGAAAAGATAAGAAGCAGCAGTCATCCCGTGCTCTGCCTGCTACATATCTTGCACATGTAGCACAAGCCATGCAAAGAGATAAGGCTGATAACCTGTCCATAAATTCTCCATTTATATAACATCATACAGAAATCACACCATGCTTAGCTAGAGTGCATAAGGGGTCTCCAGGATTCTTTTGTGTAGGCCTGACTTTCACCTCCACTACAACTGGAAGGTGGTGTGAAAGCACAACCACTGCATTTGGGGCTTTCTACAAGTGAAGAATGGTCAGGACAGCTTTGCTTGAAAACCCAGGTGCAGGCATTAGGTAATATGTTATATATTATCACTTGATTTTAAGTTGCTGTAATATTGCTGATGAAAAGGTTATGCATAAAAATGGTAATTCATAATGTCTGTCACAATCAACTGAAACAAAAAAATATTCTCTCTGTTGCTATAGCTTCTACAAAATGATTAGCAAAATGACAGCTTAAAAAAATGTTCCTGTTAGATTTAGAACAAAAAAACTGCAGTATAATCTGCATTTTGCTGTATAGGAAAGAATAGAATATACTGTAATATCAGAGTTAGGAAAAGCCAGACCTAAAAGCTTGTGTAGGGTATTAAGCACAAGAATTGAATGAATTTTGGATAGGGGCATGACTTCTTAACAGTCCAAAACATGCATAACATGTTAGACTGACTTTTAATAAAGAAGAGATACTTCTATTATACTATTTTATTTCTTTAAAGCTGGAAATTTTAAATATTAAAATATAAATAGATTTCAGAAACAAGCAAATAATTTTCATTGAATTAAAGAAAGTACTTAAAAACACTTTAGGAAAAAAAGTGAAGAAGAAATGTTCAAATGCAAAAACCACAGTGAGCAATATTAAATGGTCAGGGACCTGATCTTTGGCTTCTCTTTGAGTGATTGTGGTGAAGCAAAGAACCTGGAAAGTCAAGATAACTAACCATATGAAGATTTCCCAGATGTCTAAGTGTTGGAGATTTAAAAATTTAACACAGCAAGGCGATCTTGGTGGCAGAAAAATTGCTCACACTGAGACAATCCGCAGCATCCAAAGGAGAGTCCTTACCTTCTGCACTGTCTGCAAGCAAGAGCAGTCAACCATTTCTAGACAATTAGGAAGACATGTTAACCATATTAGCCTCTAAAGTGCGGCTCACTAGCAAGCAAGGGCACTACTTCAGAGTCTTGATTGACCTTGAGAGCCTCCATCTCCACATCTCCAGCTACAGGAATTCAAAGAAATTTGCTGCTAGGTCTGTGTCTTTGTTGCTGTCTTTTTAGTCTCTACTAAGTGACACAGAAGGTCAGGAACATAATCTTGGAAAGCTAGTTACCAATCTAACCAGTACAGGAGGGGCAGCATTTTGTAGAATTTTTTTAAATATGTCTATACATAAAACTCCTCACCTGGCAGTTCCAAGCTGAAGAAAGGAAGGCATCTTTAGAGTGCCATTTGCTCTTGTGTGATTTTTTCCTGAGAACCACAGGCATCTGAGTTGTATTTTATCTGCTAAGTGCCATAGTTATCAGAAGAGTTCACACCAATCTGCTACTGCTTTTTATGTACAGTATAGATGATGTTCCAAAGTTCAGATAAACAACAGTGGGTTAAAATTTGGGTGGAAGTGTAGGCTACAAAAGATTACAAAATGAACTATTATCTGAATAATTTCAAACAAAACAAAATGGCTGCATTTAGTTTAGTTTGAGGGTGAAGGAAATGGGGAGCAGCAGCCACTCTTTTCAGAAGCAGAACCTTTTTTTTTTTACTGTTGGGAAAAAAAACCCCAATTAACTGCTTGCAGTTGTTCTGAAGCAACAGTTTCTTTAAAAAGTAGGCACTAAAATAGAGTTAAATTTTCAAGTTTAGAAATAAATCTTTTAAAAATTGTGTTTAATTTTACTAATGTTTTGCCTGACCTCCAGAGTCTGCCTGCTTCCCTAGGTCTGTTCAGTATCTTGCCCTATTTCGGCGGGTCTGGGATTTATTTACTTTTTAGCTCCTTTTGTTCACATGGGACTTTGATTTCATAGGTTTTTCATTTGAAGTGAAGATGTTGTCTGTGTGTAATGTTTTTATGTTCTGGGTAGTTCAGCATTTTTTGAATGTTTGTTGGTAAAGGCTGGTTTCATTTTGTTTTGTTTCTGGATCAGTTACCCACTCATTTATCTTTTCTTCAAGAAGGTCCACCAATATCCGTAGTTTGCTGTGTATTCATGAGGATGTAGCAATGAATTTTATATTTGGTTACCTTTGATATACTTAGCCAGATTTTTATTTTGTGCCTTTATAAATTTGGAATGATTCCTCTGACTCAGTGTAGTTACATATGTTAGCTTATGACAGTCTTACTGAGATCAGAATTTGACCAACTGTGTCTTCCATGATCAGGATGTAGATCCATTTGAACAAGGGAGAGGAAGAAAGAAACAATCACATCATTAATAATAAATAGGCTTAATCACAGTAGGGACTATTCCATTAAATAACTCCATAGAAATGAGAATTGTATAGAATCATAGAATCATAGAATCTTGGAATGCTTTGGGTTGGAAGGGACCTTTAGAGGTCATCTAGCCCAAACCCCCTGCAGTGAGCAGGGACAGCTTTAACTAGATCAGGCTGCCCAGAGCCCCATCCAACCTGACATTAAATGTTTCTAGGGATGAGGCCTCCACTATATGGTATAGTAGCCAAGGAAATTATAAAAACTTAAAGCACATCCTGATTAGGTATGAATGGCGGTCCCAGTATCTCTTTCCACTATGACTGGTTATTAGTAAGAAAGTGGAATGTTTTTTCTATGTAGATTCCTCACTGAATATTTAACATCATGAATGAGCTAAGGCTCAGTCAATTTGATTCAGTGCACACTGTTGTATTAAGACTATGTAAGTCTAAAAGGTTTAAGTCCTGTCTCTTAGGAGATCACTAGTTTCTCCCCTTGTGTTATTGATATGGAAGGATGCATACACACCTGCACTAACATGCCAAATACCATGACTTTGTAGGCAACACAATAGTTATGAAGTCAGAGCTGTAAGCATTTTCATTTTCCCTCCCGAGTTCTCCATGACAAGCAAAGAAGCATCACACTGAATTTCTAAACAAAATGATAAAACCACAACATTCAGGAATTTGGTGGCAGATTTGCTTGGCATAAACAAAGAGCGATACAGTTCTGGAGGGGGAGTGCTCTGAAAACTGTTGAATTGGACCTTTGATTTGTGTTCTGTGTTCAGTCCTGACACATTATTTGGGGATTTGCTTGTGTGTAGTTTTGCTAGGACTGGTGGAGGAAGGTTTTAAATCAAATCAATAGTAGAATGTAAATTAAGTCTTGTTTTTGGCTAGATTCCTTTTCACAGTCTGTTACAAAGCAAGTCTTTGCAACCATGCGGTAAGCATTTGGGTATTCAAGGTTATGACTCACCAGGCTTGGCAAATAATGTGCAATCTGAGCAATAATTGGCATTTTAGAGGGAAAGACAGGAAAACCTCATCCCTCCAATCTTCTCATCTTTTATCCACTGAATGACATTTTATAGATGTACGTGCTTTTCAGAATTTAGGCAGACTGAAGTTTAAATAAGGTCAGCTTGTTCAGCTTTCCCCTTAAATGCCTGGCAACACTTTATACTGCTAGAAGCACAATGAAGGGCCTCTTTGCTCCCTTGACAGGTAATTTTCACACAGATGAATGGAAATTATGAGTTTGAACTAATGTTTTCTCTCATTTCTCCATTGGAAAATTTTCCTTCCATAAAATAGGCTAAGAACTCAGCATTTTATGTACACAAATTGTCATCATCTGGAGAGGTCAAGGTCATGAGCATAGAATAAGGTCCCTTATAGTACAACTGCTACCCACCTCTACTTCTTCTCTGATTTGATATGTAGTGGCTGCCCTAATGCTATTCCTAAAAGCCACTACAAAGGTGGAGAGGGAAAATGGGAGCGATACTCTGTTCTAATACAGAGAAAAGATGAGGGAACCTCTAGAGCACTTAATTCCCTAACATGCTTTGAAAATACTTTCCATTTGCTGAGACAAGTCCCTTTCATGTTCACTAGCTGCAGCTCCTTCCTGAGGATGTGGGTGTCTCAGGGATTTATACCAGGCTAAGCTGCCTGTTCTTTCTGTAACTTCATCAGTGGGTAGGGACATTGCAGCAACTTACATATTCTTATAGTGACTCTGTGTGTGTTTATTGCCTTCTCTTAAATGAAACAAAATATTCAACTGCCATTTGTTTTATAGATGAGAGACAGTTTTCTGAGAAAAGGAGAGAGAACACTTGTGATCAGTATGTGGGTTGCAGATACATCTCAGTTATCATTTGTGTTTTCATATTTACACTCATTTTTCACTAGCTTGTTCTTTAGTTGTCAGCATGTCAAACTCATGTATGAATGATACTATAGATATGTATGTTAGGAGTTTATCAAATATAAAGATCATATGAATTCTATAATACTGCTATTTAGACTGTGTTTTGTCAAATCATTGTGTTTGCAATAGAAATAATGTGTTACTCTCAGCTTCTATATAAAATTATCCAACACCTAAATTCCTTAAAACATGTACTTTTATAGAAATACTCAGAGTGAATATGCAATTTCACAATGAGCATGTTAAATAAATTAAGCTATCACTCAAGGAGTATGCTAAAACTCTTTCTTAAGACCTTTCTTACAAATGCTGCTGAGGAGGATGTGTTTTGCAAAATGCATGAATGATCTCAGCTTATAGTTACAATTTAGACATCCTGGGAAAGAAAAATTCCAGCTTCATAATTGTGGGAAGCCAAGGGTTAAGAAGATTTTAGAGACAGATATATCAGAAATTGAAGCAAAGGAACATCCCTTTAGAGCTGTTGAAGATCTGGCCTTGGGCATTGAGTATGTCCCCTGGAAATGCTGACTTGGCCTTGCTGGATAACTGAATCTAAGAGAGAGCAGAATATACTGCTTCTAGTCTCTCATTATCTAAAGGCATATATTACCTTCCCTAACATCTATAGGGAACTGGAATGTTCTCTTATTAAGTGCATGCTGCGTGTTGGTAGGGAAAACAGCCACCCTTGATTTCTAAACTTGTTTAAATACCACTGTGCTTTTAAAAAAATGTAAAAATTGAATTTGATTAAAAAAAAGTTCCTAAATTTGCCATAATTTTATGCTCAGATGTTCTGCTCTTTCCATGAGTGTGCACATACACAGGTTTCAGGGCATTACAAGCAGGCGGGGCTACAAGAAGCTGTGTCCCTCAAAGCAGACATTTTTCCTGCTGTCCTGTCATCAGTTTTCTGGAGGTGATGCAGGCTCATTAAACCACTGAGATTGAAACAAGTAAATAAATAAGTAAAAGTGTAACCCAACAGCACTCCTTTGACAGCAGCCCTACAGATACAGTGCCAGAAAACAAATGGAATCAATCATTAATTACAAATTTTGCTGGACTTAATGGAATCTGGAAACAATGCTAAGGTGGACAGGGCATAGTACGTGGTGATGAATGTCAGGATGATGGGACAAATTTAGCTTTCAGGCATATCTACTGCACATTAACTCTGATTTGTCTTTAGATCATACAAAGAGGACAATTTCAGGGACTACAGGATGTGCCCAACTCTCATAAATCAATATACTGCCTACTGAGCTATTGGAGCTCTGCTGATTTAGATAAAGAACAGGTCTACTCCTATCTTAGCTGTGCATCCTTAAGAGCAAAGTTTTGCTAAGAAAAAGCTGAACCTAGAACTTTCTAAAACCCCACAAAGTGCATATGAATCAGCTGAGAAGGACATGAGGCTAGAATCATTCAAAGTGTTCACAGACCAGAAAGCTGTACTAAAGGAAGATCTTACAGGCTGTATTGATGTACATTTCATTTCTGGGTAGAGATTAATATCACTGTATTTATCTCATAAAGCCATAAACGATTGTGATTCCTGGCTGTGTTAAAAAAAATTCAACTGTCCTTTTTCTTGTACAAAAGCATTTGAAATGGTAATGGAAAGAATTGCTCTAATCAATGGTCTCTTGGATCAAAAGATGAGAAGACAAGCTAAAGATACATACAAATTACTAATTGCTGGTATGCAGAATAATGTTGTAAATAGTATTTTTAAAGATAGAACTGGAGCATCATAGCTCAATTTTTATGACTCACAGATGTTCATCATGATTTCAAATACACTTCCTTTTAATCCATAATTGAATTACATTTTTTTTTTCCGAAATTGCTATGCCACTCCTACCTAAAGTAACTGGAGAACAAAATTAGTTTTAAGGACTCATTTATTCAGATCCTCGGCCTCTTACATATGTTGATGGAGTTGTCCACCCATTTGTGGGATCTTACATTTCTAGGGGAAAAATTGCCATTTCAGCATTGTAGGTTCTCAAGAGAGAAATGAGAGTGGGAAAGAAAGAGTAATAATTTATTCCTTTGTAATGAAGTCCTTGGTATAACGACTTGCGAAAATGCTAGTTCAAGCCAGGTGTGTTAAGGGTGTGTGTTATGCGAGAATCCTCATGTGTTATTCTCCCATTACTTAAATGCTTGACGAAAGCTTTGTTACCTCAGCCCTTGTAAATGACACACAGATGGTATCAGGCATAGCCTCTATGCTCATGCAGGTGGAGGGATTAGAAATAACCCCTGATGTGATTTACCATTAATTCATTCAAGAGTTTGGAAATTAGGTTAAATTCATTGAATTTCCACCTGAGCTGGGTTACAGGCAAAGAAGGAATGTGGTGGCCTGTGGAATGGTAAACTTAAATGTCTGGAGCACACACATGTATTAAGGAAGCAGTTTATGTACTGGAGCTGTTATAATGTGCTATTTATGCTAACAGAAAGGTATGCATTTTATTTAATTCACATACATATAGAATCATAGAATCATAGTGTCATAGTGTCATAGAACAGTTTGGGTTGGAAGGGACCTTTAAATGTCATCTAGTCCAACCACTCTGCAATGAGCAAGGACATCTTCAGCTAGATCAGGTTGCTCAGAGCCCTGTCCAACCTGACCTTGAATGTTTCCAGGGATGGGGCATCTGCCACTTCTCTGGGCAACCTGTTCCAGTGCTTCACCACCCTGGTAAAAAGTGTCTTCCTTATATCTAGTGTATACCTACCCTCTTTAATTTAAAACCATTATGCCTTGTCCTATCGCAACAGACCTTGTTAAAAAGTTTGTCCCCACCTTTCTTATAAGCCCCCTTTAAGTACTGAAAGGCTGCAATAAGGTCTCCTTGGAGCCCAACTCTCTCAGCTTTTCTTCACAGGCGAGGTGTTCCATCCCTCTGATCATTTTTGTGGCCCTCCTCTGGACCCGCTCAAACAGTTCCATGTCTTTCCTGTGCTGAGGGCTCCAAGTGAGGTCTCACCGGAGCAGAGCAGAGGGGTGGAATCACCTCCCTCAACCTGCTGGCCACACTTCTTTTGATGCAGCCCAGGATACGGTTGACCTTCTGGGCTGCAAGCACACACTGTTGGCTCATGTCCAGCTTTTCATCCACCAGTACCCCCAATTCCTTCTCCGCAGGACTGCTCTCAACCCCTTCTTCCCCCAGCCTGTATTGATACTGGGGGTTGCCCTGACCCAGGTGCAGGACCCTGCACTTGGCCCTGTTGAACTTCTTGAGGTTCACATGGGCCCACTTCTCAAGCTTGTCCAGGTCCCTCTGGATGGCATTCCATCCCTCAGGTCTGTCTACTGCACCACTCAGCTTGGTGTCATCTGCAAACTTGCTGAGGGTGCACTTGATCCCACTGTCTATGTCACTGATGAAGATATTAAACAGTATTTGTCCAAATACAGACCCCTGAGGGGCACCACTTGTCATGGATCTCCATCTGGACATTAAGCCATTGACCACGACTCTCTGGATGTGACCATCGAACCAATTCCTCATGCACTGAACAGTCCACCCATCAAATCCGTATCTCTCCAATTTAGAGGGAAGGAGATTGTGGGGGACCATGTGAAAGGCCTTACAAAAGTCCAGGTAGATGACATCCATAGCTCAATATAAGTAATATGAAATATGAATTACTTCATGTAAGTAATATGAAAAGAATAAATAAATACCTTTTAAAGTAAGTGTAATATGTGTTATATATAGTGTTATAATAGTGTTGTATGCTGATTTCTGTTTATTTCATCTAGTCAGCTCCATGATTTTATGTAGAAACCGATTTTCTAAATGTGTTCTATGTCACTGGGGAATTTATATCTATCAATTTTGATGATGTTTATGAATGGACTTTTTTGCTTTAGAAAAAAAATCTTTAAAAATCACTTAAAATTAATGCAGTTACTTAAAAAGAAATTGTACCTCACTTGCATCTTAATGAAGGACAACTGAAATCTCTGCTACTGAATTTCTGTTTACTTGATGGGTATCTGGGTGATTAGCTTTCAGAGATATAGTGCAGTTGTTATGATTCTGATTGCTTCTGGGCAGAAGATGCATGATCTTCAAGTTTTATTTAATGAATGTAGAAAAGTACATTGTTTAAAGCCTCCAGAACTAAATAAAGGCTTGAGTGCCTGTGCTATTTGTTTAAGAAGGAATAATTATGCCAATTTCTTCCTGTAGAGCTTCTTAAAAATTGCTTTTTGGCAATTTATTGTTTAGAAAGCTAAAGAGCAATTTTATGAATTTAGAGTATTCACCCAGAGAACTGCTGCTCCTAACTTACTTTGTTTTTCTCTAGGTAAAAATGTTTGTATTATCATTAGTTTCATCTCCCTTTATCAGAGAAAAAAAAAAGTGACTTCTAACTTTACAGCTGTTAAGCTGACTATTTCAACCTTTGTGTTCTGTGGTTTTCAGCTACAGTTGCAGTGGGATGCTCATTTTGGTTGCTGGGAAGGGAAAGTGGTAAATAATTTAATGCTATCCTTCTTTTCCTCATTGCCTAAGTCAGCTTAAAAACTGTCAAAGGGTGACCCTGGCTAATGGCAACTAACATGTTCCCTGTTGATGCACGATTGCCTACCAACCTCCTTCTGGCATACTGTTTCCAGAGGTTGGGCAGGGGAATTGATACCCTAAAGCATGTACTAAAGCATGTATGCTGCATGATTTTCCCAGTTGGAGTGCAGAATGCTGCTGCTTTTTTTTTTTTTTTTTTTCCCTTTTATTTTCCTTTTCTTTTTAAATAAGTCTCCACTTAGTATTTAAAATATAAATCTGCATTTTGGGACATTTAAAGTAATGCTTAGGACTCATCACTTTGTATTCTTCAAAACTGAGTATTTTCTTCAGTTTCCCTGAATGGGGTCTGAAGGATGGCAATCTTGATATGCTGAACAACAGAGAGGAGTAATTTTTTAAGGTGTATCCTTGTTGCTGTGTTATGGGGTAGAGAAGGTGGTTCCTGTGTGCTTTGAATGCTGGTGTTATGATAACAAATGAATTTCATAGAATGCTAGAATCATAGAATTGTTTAGGTTGGAAAAGACCTTTAAGATCATCCAGTTCAATCATAAAACTAGTACTCCCAAATCCCCCACTAAACCATGTCCCTGAGCACCACATCTACACGTCTTTTAAATACCTCCAGGGATGGTGACTCCACCACTTCCCTGGGCAGCATGTTCCAATGCTTAACCACCCTTTCCATGAAGAAATTTTTCCTAAGATCCAATCTAAACCTCCCCTGGCACAACTTGAGGCCATTTCCTCTTGTCCTATTGCTTGTTACTTTGGAAAAAGAGATCAACACCCACCTCACTACAACCTCCTTTCAGGTAGTTGTAGAGAGCGATAAGGTCTCCCCTCAGCCTCCTCTTCTCCAGGCTAAACAACCCCAGTTCCCTCAGCCGCTCCTCATAAGGCCTGTGCTCCAGACCCTTCACCAGCTTCGTTGCTCTTCTTTGGACACACTCCAGCACCTCCACGTCTTTCTTGTACTGAAGGACCCAAAACTGGACACAGTATTTGAGGTGCGGCCTCACCAGTGTCGAGTACAGGGGGATGATCACTTCCCTGCTCCTGCTGGCCACCCTATTTCTGATACAGGCCAGGATGCTGTTGGCCTTCTTGGCCACCTGGCCACACTGCTGGCTCATATTCAGCTGGCTGTCAACCAACACTCCCAGGTCCTTTTCGGCCAGGCAGCTTTCCAGCCACTCTTCCCCAAGCCTGTAGCGTTGCATGGGGTTTTTGTGCCCGAAGTGCAGGACCCGGCACTTGGCCTTGTTGATCCTCATACAGTTGGTCTCGGCTCATTGATCCAGCCTGTCCAGATCCCTCTGTAAAGCCTTTCTACCCTCAAGCAGATCAACACTCCCACCCAACTTGGTGTCGTCTGTAAATTTACTAAGGGTGGACTTGATCCCCTCATCCAGCTCATTGATAAAGATACTAAACAGAACTGGCCCAATACTGAGCACTGGGGAACACTGCTTGTGACCAGCCACCAATTGGATTTAACTCCATTCACGACAGCTCTTTGGGCCTGACCATCCAGCCAGTTTTTTTACCCAGTAGAGAGTACGCTTGTCCAAGCCATGAGCAGCCACTTTCTCCAGGAGAATGCTGTGGGAGATGGTGTCAAAGACTTTACTAAAGTCCAGGTAGACAACATCCACAGCCTTTCCCTCATCCACTAAGTAGGTTACCTTGTCATGAAAGGAGATCAGGTTAGACAAGCAGGACTTGCCTTTCATAAACCCATGCTGACTGGGCCTGATCCCCTGGTTGACCTGTACGTGCCATGTGAGGGAACTCAGGATGATCTGCTCCATGACCTTCCCCAGCACTGAGGTCAGACTGACAGTTCTGTAGTTCCCCGGATCCTCCTTTTGGCCCTTCGGCATCACATTTGCTAACCTCCAGTCAACTGGGACCTCCCCAGTTAGCCAGGACTGCTGATAGATGATGGAGAGTGGCTTGGTGAGCACTTCTGCCAGCTCCCTCAGTCCCCTTGGATGGCTCCCATCCGGCCCCATAGACTTGTGAGTATCTAAGTAGTGTAGCAGGTCACTAACCATTTCCCCTTGAATTATGGGGGCTTCATTCTGCTCCCTGCCCCTGTCTTCCAGCTCATGGGGCTGGGTTCCCCGAGAACAACTGGTCTGGCTATTAAAGACTGAGGCAAAGAAGGCATTAAGTACCTCAGCCTTTTCCTCATCCTTTCTCACTATGTTTCCCCCTGCATCCATCAAAGTATGGAGATTCTCCTTAGCCCTCCTTTTATTGCTAATGTATTTATAGAAACATTTTTTATTGTCTTTTATGGCAGTAGCCAGATTAAGTTCTAGCTGGGCTTTGGCCCTTCTAGTTTTCTCCCTGCACAGCCTCACAACATCCCTGTAGTCCTCCTGAGTTGCCTGCCCCTTCTTCCTGAGTTCCAACCAAAGCTTTCTCTTTAGCCAAGCCAGTCTTCTCCCCCGCTGGCTTGTCTTTCAGCACATGGGGATGGCCTGCTCTTGCACATTTAAGATTTCCTTCTTGAAAAGTTTCCAGCCTTCCTGGACTCCTTTGCCCTTCAGGACTGCCTCCCAAGGGACTCTGTCAGCCAGGCTCCTAAACAGGCCAAAGTCTGCCTTCTGGAAGTCCAAGGTAGCAGTTGTGCTGACCCCTCCTCCTTACTTCTTCAAGAATCGAAAACTATAATTTCATGATTGCTATGCCCAAGACAGCCTCCAACTGTCACGTCACCCACAAGTCCTTCTTTGTTCACAAACAACAGGTCCAGCAGGGCACCTTCCCTAGTTGGCTCACTCACCAGCTGTGTCAGGAAGTTATCTTCCACACATTCCAGGAACCTCCTAGACGGTTTCCCCTCCACTGTATTGTATTTCCAGCAGACATCTGGGAAGTTGAAATCCCCCAAGAGAACAAGGGCTAGCAATTGTGAGACTTCTCCCAACTGCTTATAGAATATTTTGTCTGCCTCTTCATCCTGGTTGGGTGGTCTATAACAGACTCCCACCATGATATCTGCTTTGTTTGCCTTCCCCCTGATTCACCCATAAACACTCAACCCGGTCATCACCATTGTTAAGCTCTAGACAATCAAAATATTCCCTAACATATAAGGCTACCCCACTGCCTCTCTTTCCGTGCATATCCCTTCTGAACAGTTTATAGCCATCCATTGCAGCTCTCCAGTTGTGCGAGTCATCCCACCGTGTTTTTGTGATGGCAACTATGTCATAGTTTTCCTGCCGCACAATGGCTTCCAGCTCCTCCTGTTTGTTGCCCATGCTGCAATGCATTGGTGTAGATGCACTTCAGTTGGGCTACTGATCCTGTCACCTTTTTTTTGGGGGGGGGGAAGCCCTAATTCCTATGTGACCATTCTCAGGCGCTTTTGTGATCTCTAACATATCCATAACCCTTGCATCTTTGTTGCCATGCCACATGGATCTCCACTGCCTACCTCCATTGAGATGGCAGACTGAAGGACCTCGCTAGCACAATGTCCCTCAAACACTGGCTTGTTGACCCCAGGCTTATCCCTAACAAGCCTGGTTTTATCCCTTTCCCCCTTCAAATCTAGTTTAAAGCTCTTTCAATGAGCTCTGCTAACTCCTATGCAAAGATCCTTTTCCCCCTTTGAGACAGGTGTACCCCATCTGTTGCCAGCAGGCCTGGTGTCATGTGAACTGACCCATGATCAAAAAACCCAAAATTCTGCTGGTGACACCAGGCTCAGAGCCAGGTATCGATCTGCTGGCAGGTATTTCTCCACAGTTGAAAGAAAATTTGTAATGTTCCTGTGAAAAACTTGTTTAAATAACTAGTGTTCAGGTGGAACATACATTTCTGACCAGGACAAATAGGTCTAGACTGGTTTATATACAAATAAAAAGCTATAAATATGAAAAATGGCAAGAGCGGGAGAGAATGAAAACTGACAGGACATTCTTACTTCTGATGTTGATTTTTGTAACCAGTAATCAAAAGTTAAAGAGGGATTCAAAACATTTGCAATCTACAGGGGGAAAAAAGTTTTAACAAGGATGTAAACTTTTATGTGACAGGATTTAATCAAATTCTAGAATAAATTGGGAAGCGTAGATTAGTGGGTTTCTTGTCCCCTCTGGTGAGGCATCTGCTGTTGAAAAGACAGGCTATTGGGTTAAACAGACCTCAAAACTACCCTGATGACAAGTCTTACATCCTTAAGAATGTTCTTGAAATAAACAGATTAGGATGGGGGGTGGGGTGGGGGGGTGGGGGGTGGAACCTAACAAAACATTAGGCAAAGAAATCAGATGTGGGAAAAGTGACCTTGCTTTGCACTGAAATCTTTTTATGTCAGTCTGGGGGAGTAACTTTATATACAGGTTGCAGAGCCCCAAAGGAATCTGAACTTGCTGGACAATCTGATCCTTGAAGTTAATCTCTACAAAAACCACTCATAAATGCAGATAAAGACCAACAGGAAGGCAGAACAATCTTCTGGCTTTAATAGCTTGCTTTCCAGAATTTGTTCTTTGTTGCTGTCTCACAGCTCTCTGTGGTATCTCAGTCCTGGGGTTTAGCCTGAGGCTCTTTTGAAGGAAAGAAGCCTAACCCAATCTCTTGTCATATTAGTCTTTGAGCAAAAGCAAACTTAAATTCCGTATGTATATATTTTAACAACATTTATCTGTGATGAGGAGGAGAAATGTGCGTGGGTGGCTGTGCCTCTGTTCTGATCACTAAAGATCTTTTTCAAAAGCAAGATACAAAGAAGGGAAGGATTCGTTTGTGATTAAAGTCTAAGACTGAGACAGTGGATCTTGCATCAGTCCATGGTGCTGTAGTATGTTTCCTGCATAGCTTAGGAAAACCATTACAGTTTCTGAGCTGTCTACACCTCAACACACACACACGCACACATGCACACACACATAAAAGGCTCGGGGGAGGAAATTATTTCTTTTCTACCTACTCTTTTATCCATCTTTCATAGATAGCCTGAGTTAGGGTCTGTCTCTTTCAAGTGTCTGCACTGTATCTAGCAAAGCAGCCACTGGGATTGCTCAGTTCTCCTGTTTTATACCTGGAAATAATGTAAACCCCAAATATTAAAAAAAAAAGTGGGGGGGGCAGGGCAGGGAGAAAAAGGAGAGAGTAAGGTTAAGAACTCATTTGCCTGTCAGCCTGGCCTTAAAAAGAAGTAACACAAATGGGAGGATGAAAGGAGAAAAAGGGAATCTCATCTTTATTATCCTGTAAACAACATGTGAAAATGCCAGCCAGTTTTCACAGTATTTCATCTAGCTCTCAGCTGTCTAGGGCAAGGCCTTTTTTGGTAGAACTTTGCTGGATTTTGCTGTACTCATTTGCTGGATGGAAAATTCCTCCTATTGACAATGCAGTTTATCATCTTTGTTCGTTTATCCAACTAAACCTGGAACAAGGAAAAACACAGTCTCAGTTGATATTTACATCTTTTTCTACAGTTTCTGATGGAAAGGGAAAGTAATTATATGAGTCAAGTGTGGTTTTGTGGGCAACTCGTTTTCATACAGGACACACCAAGAAGATTTGAGGCCAGAAGCTCCTCCCCACCAGCCAGCTGATGCAGATACAACTACAAAACGCTGCCTGTTCTGGTATGATTCTGTAACAACCTTGATCTGTGGTAGTCCTGGACCCATCTGCTTTTGGTTGTCAGTAGTGCCAAGACTGGCATTAGCTCTGCTAAACCAAGCCCTCTATCATTGAAGCAAGGTCGGATGCTTTTATAAATATTGTAAGACAAAATACTGAAGAAACACAAATAAAAGTGAGTGATAGTTAATATATATCCAAAATGTTCATGAAAATGTTTATATATGCAGATGAAAAAAAAATGCATGTTTTGTATATGCATACATGCATTTAAATAAACTTTATATACAAACACATCTACCTATCTATTTGTCTGAGTAAAAGTAAACATCTAAACAAGAAATGACTTTCTAATTTCTGGGGTTTTTTTACCAGAATTCAGAAATCAAAAATCTTAACTTATGTAAGGTATGCATTCAGCTGTCAAGAAGAGATAAAAAATTGATGTAACTTTCAGCATCAATATCAGTCCTTTAGAAGTTTCTCCTTATGTATTACTTATACAGCATCACCAAAGATGTAAACTTATGGTGCTGACAACTGACTATATTTAATATAAAGTTTCTGACATTGTAGTTCTGATAGAGCTAGGAAATTCTTAAATAAAACTCTCCTGAACTCTCCATGAACAAAGACAGCATTATGGACTGGGAGCTGGCTTTAGATCTTATGCATGGGTATTTGCTGAAATATTCTGAAGTAGAAAAAACCCCATGTATTTTAGTACAGCACACAGTACTATTCCCTGCACAGTTCATTTTGAGGATGACTCCAGACAAGTCATGACATGGTTTCTGTTGTTTATGTTCTGCAAAAATAAAGCGAAGGAAGGGTTTTTGTACTCATATAAAGTAAAAAAATAATAAATTGATAATTTTTTCAGTTGAATTTCTCATGAGAATTAGGAAATTGGAAATCTTATTTATGTCTTATTTTTTATACACTCATAGAGATTGAACACTTCTGGATCCTTCTCCTTATTACTAGTGAATTACTTCTCCCACCAGTTTGTTGCTTCTTTACTTCTAACCACTGCAAGGAAACCTCTGCTTTCCTTGCTGAAGAAGATCTAAACAGGGACATTCACCTCTGCCTATTCCCACACATTTCTGCCACTAGTCAGAAATATAGGGTATACTTGTATATATACAGCAGAGACACACCTTATAAGTGACAGTTCCCCAGTGTCAGGGAAGCATGTGCCTAGAAGTTGTCTATGGATAATCAGGAAGACTGGAGGGAAAAGTAGAGTGTTGGTGGCAAGGAGAACCACAGCTATACCTTTTCCTTTGAAACAGCCAACTCTCTCTTCTCTACTGGATCTTCTGATGCAGGAATAAATTCTCCCTCTTCTCTCAGATATCATACTACTCGGCTAGTAAGAACCACAGTCAGTGAAAAACGAAAAAGTTCATTAGGGATGAGACCAAGTACCGATACTTGAAAATGGGTTTGAGGCCAGGAAAACTGCTTAGTCGGTGTGTGTGTGTGTGTGTGTGTGTGTGAAAAAATGGGGAGAGAGTAAACAGTGCATACAACCTTCATCTCTGGCTTGAATGAACATCTGCAAGTGGGTCTTTTAGGAGGCCATCTTTCATAGACGTTTTCCTGGTGTGTTCCTCTATTCTACCTCAAAGAACATGTTAGTTATGTTAGCATTTATGTCTTCTTCTGCAGCTCAGGCAGTGCCAAGTGCCTCAGGTCTTCCAGCCAACTGCGTATTATTCCAGGCTGGTTACAGTGTTCCTCTCCTGTGTTTTTTGTTTAAACCACCTCCACCACATACACAGGGAGCACAGCTGTGAGGGTCACGTGATCAGCTGAGGAATGTTAATGGTAAACTACTAGGCTCAGTATAGAGACTGGAGAGGGAAGCTTTTAAAAACAGTGCTGATATTTTAATTATAATCTAAAGATTTGCAAAGAGGGGTAGAGAAATTTACTCCTACTCACCTGTAATTGAAAATGTAAATAGTAATTAGCTGGCGTTAATTTCCCAAAGGTAAGTGTTTGCCTACCTGTGATACTGCATGTGGCTGATGCAGCTGGCAGAGAGAAAGGCAGGCTATTGCCACAAGCAGGCTACCAATGCAGCTCATCAGATGATGCTTACTGGGGATTGGCCCAGAGGAAGCTTAATTAATTTTCTTAAAAATGATGAACACTGAGGCCAACAGGTGAAATTTCAGAGCCTTCAGTGAGTTTTGGAATGTTACTGGACTTATTTATTCAGAAAACTGTTTTTAAGGGGCCTTCATGAGAAGGTGGATGCTAGCCTGGTGGCTCAGAGCATCCAATCCAGCCCAGTAAGCTATCTCCAGCAGCAAGCAGTGGTAGGTGCTGAAGAGTTTTCTCTCACAAGAACTGGCTGCGGCAGTGTGCTCCAGAGACATACAGCACAGCTATGACTGCTTAGTATTCAGGCATGGAGAGAGGATGACAGGATGACCACCGTCAGATACGTTCACTGTCTTATACGGAGTTTCCCAGTTTTGGATTACTGTGAGTTCCTTATTTGCTTGTGGATATTTAGGAAGAGACTCTGTGAAGACTTTCGGCATCTGTTCTTAGCTAGAAGGGTGTAGGTCCTGTATTCAAATAAAAAAGCAATTTGAGAGGTTATCATAATTTCAGCATCATTCAGAAGTTACAAAGTTCTGAAGAATTCAGATAACCAATGTTCTACACCTGCTGTTGTTTCCAGAAGGAATAAATTACTATCGTTGATGTATAAAGCCTCCAGCTCTCTAAAAGCAAACATAATGCTAGTGCCATAAATCTGCAGTCTGCAGCTGGGACTGGTAGAACCATGGTTAGCTAATTCAGAAGGAAAGAGCAGACTGTGTCAGGAAGTCTGCTGTCGTATCTTTAACATATTTCCAGGCTCTTTCTTTTTCAGGATTCTGTTGATGTGATTGAAATATTTTGGCATGGGGAGGGAGTCAGGAAAGAGAGGAGTGACAAATGCTAGGGTATGATGGATTCTTGGCTCTGCTTGTATGGGTCATTTCACTGGACAGAACACAGTTTCCCCAGACATGCACACTTTCTACCCTTCAGGTTGTGCAATTATAAAAAATGAGTAAGGTCAGATTAAACTGGGTTAACAATAAAAAAATAGAACAACTTTGCTAGAGTTGAGCACAAAAGCATTACACAACCTTCTGCTTCTCTAGTGTTTAGCAGCTGTTTATTTGAAATAATTTTATGCCCAAGGTTAAGATTCCATTTAATGACAACAAAATGTAGAAAATATGAACTCTGGGCACAGGAGATTTGAGGATAAACTTCATTGCAAGGGCTAGACTTTTTTTTTTCCCACTTCACAGTAGCTACTTTCCTTTCAGTTCTTTAGAGAATACAGTGTGATGGATCATATCACATCTACTTAAGCAGTAGCACAGCAAAACAGTGATTCAATAATTATTAAAATTGCATAGAATACTATGCTATGACTGCTACTGGATATATCTCATCCAAGAGTATATAAAAATATGAATATCATAGTTGATAAATATTTATCTGAGGGAAAAATCCTGACAATAGCAGTCTTTTTAATCTAGCAGACATGCATATAAAGATCCATTCATGGAAATAGTCAGATACTGCTTTTTTTTTTCCTGCTTTTTTTTTTTTTTTTTTTTTTTTTTAATAGAAGGGGTAATTAATCATTAGAATAATTTGTCCAGGGGATGTTCTGGCTTCTCTGTCACTTGGAGTTTTAAAGTTAAGCTTAAAACGTCAGCCTAAAAGATTTGCTGTAATCAACCAGAGGTTATTGGACTTGATGCCACAATGAATAGGCAAACATCTCTGACTGTAATAAACAGGAAATTTGGCTATCTCTTCCTATCTCTTCCCTTCAACCTTGCCATATCTAGCTTTATGGTGTCAGTCAGAGTAAGCTTCTAAGGATTCAAGAGATACTTGAAGAGAGTTAAAGTTATGCACTAGAGTTCCTCTGAGATAAGGACTAGACAAAGTGCTGGGCAATGTGCTCTATCAGACCCTGCTCTAAGTGATGGGGTTGGACTAGACAATTTCCAGAGGTCCCTTCCCACCTCAGCTATTCTCTGGTTCTGTAGTACAGTACATTTTTTTCAAAGCTCAAATAGCCTTTAAACCTTGGGACCAGCAGACCTCTGCCCATCCACTCAACCTAAGTGGAACTGGGGATGCTGTAAAGGTTGGTCTTTAACAAGGACCCTCAGACCCTTCACAGATGCCCAGTGTTTTCCAGACTGCAGTTTGGCAGCCATGGTAATAGCCCATGATGCCATTAAGTGGCCAGGCAAAATACACCTTCTTTCTATCTGAGCATTTCTGTCACTTATGCATTGTTTAGCCTTTATTAGCTACTAAAGAATGTCACTTCCCCACCACTACCCTCCACCCCCAACAAGTGGATAGACACAGGAATAAACCTACTAGTAGAATGGTGGAACAGCTGAGAATATGAGGAGGCAATAATAAAGATCCCATCCAGCCCTGACAGAGACTTTAATAAAGGTCATATCTGGTCAACTGATACTGCTTCAGTCAGTTTGTGTGTTTGGGTATTGTTGATAAGAGGCAGCAATTTTGTCATGCCACAGGGACTTGCATGGGTCATGGGAGTAATGGGAGCTGTGCAGAACCTGTCACCAAGCTCTCAGGCCGCTATGTGGTGGTGTGTCTACCCCTGAGAGAGGAGACTGGTGTAGTGCCCAGTGAGTGTTACAGCTGCAGACAGCAACATATGGTCTAGCTGGCTGATGTTTAAACATATTGGAAGGCCCTCTGAGACCAAAATGCAGAGGACCTTATGCCTAACTGCTCTCCAAAGCACTTGGCTGCCTTGCGGGGATGGGACTCCCAGCAAGCATCTAGAAGCAGGTTACTTTCCCATGGCAGCTATCTAGAGTGTTAAAATGGAAGTTAATTTAATTCTGCAGTGGTTTACTGAAGGCAGTCTCCAATGATATATTGGTTTCACAGCATTTCCTTTTCAGCTTCATCTCTCAGGTAACAGTTCTTCTGGATCTTCTAGTCACCTTAAATAAAATATATCTTATCTATAATTCTTCATTGTCCCCTAAAAAGAGGTAGGAACAGGCATATGCCTGATGCAATATTTTTTATACCACAGGTATCGTTACCAGGCAACCATCCCATGCAGCTTTGGCAGAACACAAACTTCTTCAGCCACTAACCCTTCAAACACCTGAACCAAGATGTGCCAGCAGAAAACATCAGAGATCTAGGTGAAGCAATGCAGTAACAAAGATTTTAAAAATCAACAAATTATTAAGGACAATTATGATACATTAGCACTGTGGTTACCATGCACATTTTCCAAAATATTGCCACAAATGAGTGATGCTTATTTGCATGTGAAGGTTAATCATATCTATTGCTGAGGGGAGGTATCCCAACCTCTCGGGTTATCAGTAATCTAAATATTTTTATTATGGCAGGTTCAGTGCACTCTATATGAAATTGGAAAAAAGTTCACAGCGTCTATCCCCAACCAGAATAAAGGGAGAGATGCAAGACTTGCCAGGTCCAAAGGTAGTCATCTGTGTCAGCACAAAGCTGATATAAAATTGTCTTACCTTACAGTGGCATTACTGAAAGGTCTTCCTTTTCACAGCCATTAAAATAAAATCTGTGTACTTTGCTCATCTTGCAGATTTGTGGCTGTCAGGGTTTTTGGAGTCTATGCTGCTAAGTGCATAAGCAAATGTGAAGGATTGACAGGTTTAACTCATTGCAACTCAGTTGGCTACAGTCAGTTGACATCTGGTGGGGACTTGTTGTAAGGTATACTCATATATGCCCAGTGGATTAAAGTAGCAGAAAACAAAGTAGGTGGAGAAACAAATCACTGTATAGATACAGTGACATTCCTACTGGAGGACATGAACATCAGCCAAAATAGGCCAGGCAGGTAAGAAGTTTCAAAATGGGCTCCCCCCACCTGAAAAGAGGCAATTCCATCTAATCAGCCTTCCCTTTGCTTCTCTGCTGGTTGAAGGAGTTGACATTCTACAGGAACACAGCTTGGTTCCTCACATGAAAAGGTCTTATAGTCCATCAAACCTCCTCTTAGTCGAGAAATACAAGAGTAAGAGACCTTTGAAAATGTGAACATAACTATATATAGTTACATTCATCAGGTTGAAAAAAAAAGTGGTGGAAACCAGCAGGTAGATGATGAAGCTACTGGTACTCAAGGTCATCTATTTGCTCAATACTATTATCTGGTTTGCAAATGTAAATGTTATGAAGTGCATCTATAAATTATAGCATGCAGAATCTTGCATATACAGAGGCCAAGTTTGTCCTTTCACATGCAAATAAATGTCCAAGAGCCAAGAACAACAGTGCCCGAGGTCCATTTGACAACTATTTGATTGAATAGGGTTGACGGGTCCGGTCCCTCAGATGCTATAGATGCAGCATTCAAAAGTGTTTGAAGACTTCATAGCACATGGAGAAAGCCAGAAGATTAATGTTGACTGAATAAATGACTCAAAGGCAAAAATTTCTCTTTCTCTTTGATTTCTTGAAGCTGATTCCAGGTACAAAGTTCCTAAGGAATAATCCTAACTTCCAAAATGAACCAGCTGTCACAAAGACAGACATTTTAAATATATTTATAGTTTGCCCTTTGTGTTTTGTGGGGAGAGGGAATCATTAACTAATTCTGTTTTGATATTTCACACAAAATTTCTTTGAATGGTCCTTCAGTGAATCCAAAAGGGCAGGAAGAAAACTCTGTATGTTATTTCCTGCAGCATTTTTATGGTTCTAGGGCCTGTCTCCTGTCATCATGTATCATGTCTTAATGTGTGATTTGCACTGGGTTTGTGGACCATGGCTTTTTGAGACTTCATTATATCACTTTTTATTGTCTGTTAATAAACATTTACAATGAAATCAATGGAACTGTACAAATAACCATGGTCAAAATGAGTGTCCCACTTTTTCAGGATCCTACAATAGCAGGTTCACATAATGATAAAGGTATTGATGCAGATGTTTCCAGAATCTTTCTGCAGTGCTTTCAATCTATACATGACATATGTGTTCCTATTTTTTATTTAAAATCTTGCATATTTATGAATCTCTTTTCCTGGTGATATGCCAGGGTTCCCTGTTGCCAAGGCAAACAAAACAAATGACAAAATTGTCTAATTTTTTTCTATTTCCTTCTGGTACAAAAGAGATCATAGAATCATAGAATCATAGAATCATCTAGGTTGGAAAAGACCTTTAAGATCATCCAGTCCAACCATTAACCTACACTACCAAGCCCACTCTAGACTAATCAAGGGTAGACCAGACTAAACCATGTCCCGAAGTGCCACATCTACCCGTTTTTTAAACGCCTCCAGGGATGGTGACTCCACCACCTCTCTGGGCAGCCTGTTCCAATGCCTGACCACCCTTTCCGTAAAGAAATTTTTCCTAATTTCCAGTCTAAACCTCCCCTGGCGCAGCTTAAGCCCATTTCCTCTTGTCCTATCGCTAGCTACTTGGGAGAAGAGACCAACACCCACCTCACTACAACCTCCTTTCAGGTAGTTGTAGGGAGCGATAAGGTCTCCCCTCAGCCTCCTCTTTTCCAGGCTAAACAACCCCAGTTCCCTCAGCCGCTCCTCATAAGACTTGTTCTCCAGACCCTTCACCAGCTTCGTTGCCCGCCTCTGAACACGCTCCAGCACCTCAATGTCTTTCTTGTATTGAGGGGCCCAAAACTGGACACAGTATTCCAGGTGCGGCCTCACCAGCGCCGAGTACAGGGGGACAATCACCTCCCTGCTCCTGCTGGCCACAGCATTCCTGATACAAGCCAGGATGCTGTTGGCCTTCTTGGCCACCTGGGCACACTGCTGGCTCATGTTCAGCCGGCTATCTACTAACACCCCCAGGTCCTTTTCGGCCAGGCAGCTTTCCAGCCACTCCTCCCCAAGCCTGTAGCGTTGCATGGGGTTGTTGTGACCGAAGTGCAGGACCCGGCACTTGGCCTTGTTGAACCTCATACAGTTGGCCACGGCCCATCGATCCAGTCTGTCCAGGTCCCTCTGCAGGGCCATCCTACCCTCGAGCAGATCGACACTCCCACCCAATTTGGTGTCGTCTGCAAACTTACTGAGGGTGCACTCGATCCCCTCATCCAGATCATTGATAAAGATATTGAACAAGACTGGCCCTAAAACAGAGCCCTGGGGAACACCGCTCGTGACCGGCCGCCAACTGGACTTAACACCATTTATCACTACTCTCTGGGCTCGGCCACCCAACCAGTTCTTTACCCAGCGAAGAGTATGCCTGTCTAAGCCGTGAGCTGCCAGCTTCCCGAGGAGGATATTATGCGAGACGGTGTCAAAAGCTTTGCTAAAGTCGAGGTAGATGACATCCACAGCCTTTCCATCATCTACCAGGCGGGTCACCAGGTCATAGAAGGAGATCAGGTTGGTCAAGCAGGACCTGCCTTTTGTGAACCCATGCTGGCTGGGCCTGATCCCCTGGTTGACCTGTACTTGCCTGTGGAGTTCGCTCAAGATGAACCTCTCCATAATCTTCCCCGGCACCGAGGTCAGGCTGACAGGCCTGTAGTTCCCCGGGTCCTCCTTCCGGCCCTTCTTGTAGATGGGCGTCACATTGGCAAGCCTCCAGTCATCAGGGACCTCCCCTGTTAACCAGGACTGTTGATAGATGATGGAAAGTGGCTTGGCAAGCTCCTCTGCCAGCTCCCTCAGTACTCTTGGGTGGATCCCATCCGGCCCCATAGACTTGTGAGCGTCCAGGTGGCATAGCAGGTCATTAACTGCTTCCTCCTGGACTATGAGGGCTCCATTCTGGTCCCTATCCCTATCCTCTTGCTCAAGGGCCTGAGTACCCTGGGGATGACCGGTCTGGCTGTTGAACACAGAGGCAAAGAAGGCGTTAAGTACTTCAGCCTTTTCCTTGTCCTCGGTGACAATGTTCCCCCCCACATCCAGCAAAGAATGGAGATCCTCCTTGGCTCTCCTTTTATTGCTGATGTACTTATAAAAGCATTTTTTATTGTCTTTTACAGCACTGGCCAGATTGAGTTCTAGCTGGGCTTTTGCCTTTCTAATTTCCTCCCTGCAGGACCTAACAACATCCCTGTACTCCTCCTGAGCTGCCCGCCCCTTCTGCCAAAGGCGGTAGACTCTCCTTTTTTCCCTGAGTCCCCGCAAAAGCTCCCTATTCAGCCAGGCCGGTCGATTTCCCCTCCGGTTGGTCTTACGACACACGGGGACAGCCCACTCCTGTGCCCTTAAGACTTCCTTCTTGAAGAGGGCCCAGCCTTCCTGGACCCCTTTGCCCTTCAGGACCGCCTCCCAAGGGACTTTCCCAACCAGGGTCCTGAAGAGGGCAAAGTCTGCCCTCCGGAAGTCCATGGTAATAGTTTTGGTGCCCCTCCGCTTAGCATCACCCAAAATTGAGAACTTTATCATGTCGTGGTCGCTAAGCCCGAGACGGCCTCCGACCTCGACATTTCCCACAAGCCCTTCTCTGTTGGTAAACAGCAGGTCAAGCGGGGCACCTCCCCTGGTAGGCTCGCTTACCAGCTGCATTAGAAAGTTATCCCCCACATGCTCTAGGAACTTCCAAGACTGCTGCCTCTCTGCTGTGTGGTATTTCCAGCAGATGTCTGGCAAGTTGAAGTCCCATTGAAGATCATTACGGTCTGGCTTGTTCACATAACAGGGCTATAGATTTTGTCTCCAAATTGTATTCTGAATGTATTATTTTAAATATGATTCTTCATGCAGAAATACCTGCTTCTAAGAACTCTTCCTGTGGCATTAAAATTAATACAAAATGTTATTTAAAAAGTGGACCACTGACAAATTTAGTGTTTCTTTGAAGAATTGTCTTGTTTTAAAATGATTTATGGTAGCACTGATGCCTGCTAATCTGGAGACTGTGCTGTTCCTGCTCATTATTGCAAACAGGGCCATAAAACTCAGCTAATAAAATGTTCTACTGCACAGATGAAATATTGCAAATGTTCAATCTTTCTTACCTTTTTTTCTGGGTGTCTATCAATCCTAAAACTACACAGAATGCTTGCTTATCTTTGCTGTTAATTTTTTCTTTTTAAAAAACATCTGTTTTCCCCAAATTCAGATGAAATAACTTTTCTTCACCTGATAGCTTTTACTAATTTCTCATGATCCAGTATTAAAATATTGTAATTCACAATTATTCATTACATTTTGTGGCTGTATGTAGAAGTAAAATTTTAAGACCCAATAAAAATCCTTCTGAAGATAAAGGGAACCAAATTAGAATATCAGGCCCCAGTGTCCTGAACAATTTACATATTGGTAATTTTTAATTTATGAGTTTACTTGCTATCTGCATGACTGTGTCTTTGCACGGCATAGGGTGAATATGCATGGAGATTACATTTACCCTGCAGTATATGAATTAAACTCTTTCCTGCCAATTACCATCAAAGTGAAAAAAACAGTCTGCTCTGTAAGTGAACAAACTTCACAGGTAGATAAAAGTAATTTTTCCTGAATTTAGTATACAGAAAATACTAATATTATTGTAGTATTCAGAGATCCTAATCAAATTAGGCCTTTGTTATACTGTTGCATAAACACATGCACATTACTAATCAGAAATTCTTTTAAAATTGAAAACATTTTTCCATTTACATACTTTGGGAAAGAGATTTCAAAAATTTTTTTTTCACAATTTTTGTCAAAATTGTGTGCAGCCACATTACATATGGATAAAGGCTTTGGTCAGAGTAACAAGGATTTGCTTATTTTTATGGAGTTCCTCTCCAGTTCAAGTTGGGTAAGCAAGTCCAACGACGGTGTGATAGCTTTCCCCACTGATGAGGACACCACTTACATCAGTCTCCAAGTTTTCCTGTGGAACTGTGTATTTAACATTCTTTCTCCTGAGAATTAAATGCAAAAAATAACCAATTAACATGGAATGTCAGTGTCCACTCAGCACCGTTTTGCCATCCAGCATCTCGGCTCTTGTTGTGGATAATCTGATATATCACTTTCTGTTTCCTTTTAGGATACATGCTTTACAGCTTGTCAAGTATAATAAAGATATGACATGTGCAATAACCTTTTCTTTCTTTGTGAATAAAAATGTGTTATATTAAAACAGGCTGGCAGAGTTCCATCAGCCAGAACACTTTCACAAGCAACTTACTTCATTTAAAAAAGAAAGAAGACGTGGAGGAGGAAAAAATGTCAGTTTGTCTTTGAAACCAGGAACATGCAGGGTCTCATGACACAATTTTTTTTTTTTTTTTTTTACAGTTTAAAGCAACAATACATCAGTTAATAAATTCATTATTTATCTAATTTGTATTTTATATGTTTTCTTAATTAATTTTTGAGCTGTCTGTGACATGCATGACTTTACAAATTGCCTTAAAATGTGGTTAACTCTGCAGGTATCAATCAGCTGTCAAGAAAAGCAAAGCAAACTTCTTTGAGAGCTCCATCTCCAGAGAGTCTATGTTCTGAACAACTTTCATCTTCTAGCAAAACTCAGATCAAGATAAAATACATGTCTGTCAGTTTAAACAACGAGGAAAGTTTATTTATGTATTTTTCAAGCATGCATTTCTATGCTGTCTTGTTTCACCACAGAAGATTTTATCAACATCTGATGTATTACCTGCTTTTTAATTCTGATTAAATTATAATGATAAAGAGATAAAAACCACAGTCTACTAATGTTTTAGGGGCCTCTTACCTGCATATATGATGGGGAAAACAACCTCCTCTGTCTTCCTGTGAGTTAACCTGGAGATGGGAACTCTTGTCATGAAGAAGGTTATCCTCTTGAGAAGAACTAACCTGTAGGAATACTCTGATACTTGACTTTCTACATTATATCAAATCACTAATCATGGGAATCCTGTAGCTTGAGTCTTCTCATTAATTCAGCTGCTTCTTTCTCCCTCTGACCCTTCCATTACTTCTCTTGCTCTCTTTGTTTTCTTTCTATTACCACTCTTAGTCTTTAGGTACTTGCACAGGAAAATTACCAAAGAGCAATAATAAACAGAGACAGAAATGCCCTGCATTTCTGTAAGTTATCTTTACCTTTGCAAAAGATGTTTTTTTCCATTTTTGTGAGCATAATTCATGAATGTTTTTAGGCTTGAAACTAGCTATAATAAGTGCTTGTTAGTGTCTCAAAATATACCTTTAAATTATCATTGGTGGGAAAAGAATATTACTTTGATATGTAAGTATTAAAATGGGAAAAATATCAACCTGCACTCTATTCTCCAAAAGAAGAACATGTAACTTCACGGTTGCTTAAAATGCCCATAATACTATTTGAAGTTTCAATGACAAAATTGACAGAAACATCCAAACGGATTTCACAACAGGCTCATCATCCTTTGCATAATTATCAAACAAAACATTTCATATGAAAACATGTGAATGTATAATTACAGGAGCACCTTAAGCACTGTGATTCACTACTGTCTCAAAGACGCAGTATGGTTCAATGGGTATCACATTAAATTGGTTATTATGAGAACCAGGTAATTTTCTCAGCTTTTATTGCAGTGAATTTTAGACACTTCATGTTTGAGGTTATTCATTTGTAAAATCGGTTTGATAATGCTTGTCCCCACTTACATATCTATGATGGAACACTTTTAACTATGGTATCTTCAAATACTGAGGAAGAGTATAGATTTATTGGAAAAAGAAAGACTTTTAAGAAGGAGGACAATACTAAAACAGACTGATCTTTTTAGTCTTTTTGCCCAACAACAGTGCAATACTTAACATGGAATTAATTTTCCAGTTGAAAGTACTCCTGACTGTCATGATCTGAGGTTTTTCAGCATTTGCTACTCCTTAAAATAGTTCAATTTCCTAATAAGGATTGAGGTGAATGTGGCAATTTCCTATGTCTGCCACATATTCTCCTTTATAGGGACATGACTGGATTCTAACTGTATCTGCAAGAGTGGCCAGTCATACACAATATAGTAAAAAATACAGTGGCAAAGTGGTTGCAAGAAGGATATAAACTAGCGATACAAATGAAAAATGAGAAAGTAGAAAGTACTGCCAGGAGTAATCATCAAGATAGTGCATGCATGGATGGTTCAAAGTATATGGAGGTCATGTTGGCTTAATATTTTATTATCTGGCTTGAAAGATTAAGATGGTTTCTTGATGAAAATATGATTTCTTCCTGCCTGTTACTGAATTAAAAGTTGTTTTGCTGGAATTAATTTAAATTACATATTATAAATCAGAGGCCCATCACTTAGAAGCAACCTTGCAAACAGGTAGTAGCTGACTGCCAGCTCTAATGCTAACTACATATTTACTTCTGCAGAAATGTGTCTCTTTACAGGCCTATGTACCATGAGTTAAGCCATTAAAGCCCTTAGATTGATCCTTTGCCCTGCTGTCCTGTTTAGGGATGAATTGTATTGTCTGTCTTTGTTCAGAGCAGGTGGACACAGCTTGTCTATCAGCATTTCCATGTGGGAGAGGGCAACTCTCCTAAACCATGCACAAAACTGTACACATTCACTATGGCAAGTAATTTTCCCCTAAAAATAATCTCTGAAGCTCTCCAGGACAGGACAAGGAGTCACTTGGTTAGCAACATTCCGTGCGTTATTCCCTGAGATGAAAAATAAATTTATTTGCTAATTGCAACTCTTCAGTTAGTTTACTGCTTGGTAATTATAATGGAAGATAAAAACTGGTCTACAATCCCTCCTATGAAATGTATCACTGTCTTTTTAGAAACCTTGACCAATACTCGATTCCTTTAAAGGCAGAAACAACACTCAGTGTTCTGTAGCCTTAGGGCAAGTATTGTGTTTGATTTTAGAAGTGCTTCAAGGTCAGCAGAAGGGTTTTTCATAGCAATCTTGACGTATTTCAGATCTAAGGTGAAGGGAACAACCCTTAAGGATACAGCAGCAGATATCTGCATGCCTACTGAGGTCCTGACATCTCTGCAAAGGTGACTGATTAATGCCAATTACGTGATACGCATCTCATATCCAAAGAACGAAAAACATCAGCTCATTTTCAGTAAGTCATCAAACATTCAAGAGCAGATATTAAACTCCAGTCATATCTGAGGCAGAACAGATCCAGCATTACAAAGCTGCTTGCAGCAGGTGCCTTTGCTGCCTGGTGAAAGGAAATACAGCAGGACTTTTGGGTGCAGGGACCCCTGGGGCCCCTGGCGCACCATTGCACACAGCTGTGCTCCAGAGCCTGGCCACAGCCATCGACTAAGCACAGTGATGAGCAGGCACAATGGAGCACAACGTGCTTGTGAGCCCTTCCTTTGTGCACCATGTGTATGGGACTGATACAGTTATATTACACTTCATAGCTCCCCAAACATAAATCCTCCCTGGGGCCCTGGGGAGGAAAAGGATGCAGCTAAAATAAATGGAATGATTGCATGATAATGAAATATGCAACACCAGAGGTACCTTGGAAAGATATGAAGTACTTTGATTCTTTTTTTCCAAAGATGAAAGAAACAGAAGTTCAATATAACCAATAATTTAGTATAAAGCACTTTCAAATTGTTTTAGTTTCACTCAGCTCAACATGTTAGTTATTTCCTCCCCTTCCTGTTGGGTGTTTCAGCTATTTTCAGGAGATAAAAGATGTTTCACTCCAAAGAAACAGAAGAAGCCTGGCTGAAAAGGACCTGGGGGTGTTGGTAGACAGCCGGCTGAAGATGAGCCAGCAGTGTGCCAAGGTGGCCAACAAGACCAACAGCATCCTGGCTTGTATCAGGAACAGTGTGGCCAGCAGGAGCAGGGAGGTGATTGTTCCCCTGTACTCGGCGCTGGTGAGGCCGCACCTCAAATACTGTGTCCAGTTTTGGGTCCTTCAGTACAAGAAGGACATTGAGGTGCTGGAGTGTGTTCAGAGGCGGGCAACGAAGCTGGTGAAGGGTCTGGAGCACAGGCCTTATGAGGAGCAGCTGAGGGAACTGGGGTTGTTTAGCCTGGAGAAGAGGAGGCTGAGGGGAGACCTTATCAGTCTCTACAACTACCTGAAAGGAGGTTGTAGTGAGGTGGGTGTTGGTCTCTTCTCCCATGTAGTTAGCGATAGGACAAGAGGAAATGGCCTCAAGCTGCGCCAGGGGAGGTTTAGGTTGGAAATTAGGAAAAATTTCTTCATGGAAAGGGTGGTCAAGCATTGGAACATGCTGCCCAGAGAGGTGGTGGAGTCACCATCCCTGGAAGTGTTCAAAAAACGGGTAGACGTGGCACTTTGGGACATGGTTTAGTCTAGTCTACCCTTGATTGGTTTAGTGTGGACTTGGTAATGTTAGGTTAATGGTTGGACTGGATGATCTTAAAGGTCTTTTCCAACCTAAACGATTCTATGATTCTATGATTCTATGATTATTATTATTATTTTGAACAGCAGATAAGAGAAGCCCATGAAAATAATTCCAGGGCCAGACTACCTTGAAATCTGTGTGACAGAAGTCATGAGATGACTTCATCAAAAAGTCTTCATAAATCACAGTGTCTGTCCACTGCTAGATTGAGAAAAAAAGAGTGCTAACAATTAACATTCTAAGAAGCTGTCTGTTTCCTACTTACAATTTAAGGAGTTCTGGCAAAGCATATTGTGAGGGACAGGTTTTTAGCTTCGGTTATAATCTGGACTTTTGCAGTTCTTCATTTCAGTTAGAGATGGTGGAAGTTATTGCTTAGGACTCTACAAACACACGATTGTTCTGTCAATACTTCTTTAAGAAGTGTTGCTATTTTTTTTTTGCTGTGTCTGGCAAAACTTCAAAAAGATAGAACTTATCATGAAGAAGAAATTTTAAAAGAAAAAACACAAGTTAAATAGCTATAATTTTGGAAAGTGGCAATTTAAAGAAAAACAGGATGCTTTTCAGTTTATATTTAGAGACTGTAACAATACCCATGCACATATTTTATAGAAGATAGGGACAAATAAAGGGTGAATTTCTGGCTTTGTACTTTGAAATATGCCATTTCCAATGACTTAAAGACTTCCTCCATGAGGTAAAGCAGAAAGATGTAATTAAACACTAACAAAAAACATGTAGCTATGAAATTTTTTTTAAACAAATAAACATCTATTAATACTTCATGCAAATAAAATGAAACATATCAGTAAGCAACTAGAAAATATTTCTGTCTGGTGTAAAATATTGTGTTACTTGTTTTTCTGAAAACTTTTCTGATGTTAAAGTTCACTTTCTGAGGGTGTGATACAGCTAGAGAGAAGCTGTTAGACACTGTCTATCAGAAGGGATTGTTACCAAGCTGAGCTGAAGTGACAGTCATGTCATTTGAATTCACAAAGAAAATGTGCTGACACTTGGAAACAAACCAGCCAGATGTGGCAAAAGGGCCCCAGGTGAAGAGCACAGTGACTGAGGTCTGCACAACACATGGATTCCAGTCAAGTGGTCTGAGACATGTCTTCAGAAGGAGTTCAGCTGCATTTAGAAGTGTCAGTGCAAGAAAAGCATGAAGAAGAGGGGCTCCCTGTTGGCATGGTGCACTGCCAGAGGCACGCTGGGGAGCGCATAGAGAGGCAGGTGCTAGTGTCTATGAGGCTGGTAATGGGAAGTGAGGAGGAAGGATTTGTAACACTAAACAGAATTGTGTGCATGGGAAATGAAGGTGCTGTATTATGCTGCATGTAGGTTAGTGTGATGGTATAGGGAAGTGTAACATGAAGAAACAGCCTCTACAAGTAAAGTGAGGACTATGCAGACCCACTAAAGATCAGATCTTGGCAGAAACAGGCAGTGAATGAAATATCTCTTTGGGGATTTGGAGAACAAAAATACGTCTTACTCAGAAATAAACCCTGGACACCATTTAATGGTGTAGATAGTTGGATGTGTTTCTTATTAGTACAGTATAATGGACTGTTATGGGACAATTTTCTATACATAAAAAAGGAAGACAAGGAATATGTATTCCCTTAAGAGTTATAAAATGAAGAGCACAGTGTAGAAGCTGAGTACTTATTTTCCAACAGGGGAGTAAATTTGAGTCGATGGACTCTACTTGTAATTTTTATAGCTGTAATAAACTTTTCTACTGTAAATTCTGCTAATGGACTTTATCTTTAAGGATCCCAAACACCAAATACTGAAAATGGGAACAGGCATGAGACCACCTACATCTAGTTTTGAGGATGTATGCAAAAAAAAAAAAACCACCCCACAACCTTTTATATTAAGATAAAAAGAAAATAAGGCTTTTTCTAAACTCACAGCAAACAAGATAGCATGCAGAGTGGTTTCCTTAACAACTGCAACATGTAAACATCTCTCAGTTGATAACTGAAAAGCAATGGTCCCCTCTGCCACTCTGTGGTGGGCATGAGCTGCGTCTATTAGTTTAAACTGAAGATTGAACATGTCAAGTGAGTATTTCAGAAAGAAAACAAAAACCTGGACTTGGCAGAGAAATGGTGAACTGAAAGATAAGTCCCTGTCATGTACGCAGCAGTGCAGCAAGAATCCAGGCCTCCGAATTTCAGCTGAATGAACTGCAAAATCATGGAATGATTCAGTAAAGTTCAATTCATTTGGGTATGTGCATTCCCTAGAGAAATTAGAAGTGCTATAAATTGAGAATAGCATTAAAACATTATAAATTTCTAGCCAGAAATGGATCTATATTTAGTGATAGAAATGAATTATATGAATGAAAAATTGCACCAGAAAACAGGCAAGGACATGAATTTTCCTGAACTGAACTTGTCCTATGCCTGCCAGCAGGTAGCATAATCTGGAGCCAGAGAGGCTCCACACAGTGAACACACCCAACCTGCCTACCCAGCTCCGAAAGGCAGAAACCAGGTAAACTTTCTGAGTTTCAGAGAATAATGGAGCAAGGAAAAGAGGGGATAAATGATGACAGCTGCTATTTGCAAAGATGGCAGTGAAATATCCCTAGCATTTGTTTTCAGAACATTGTAAAAAGCTAGGGGAAACTAAGATCACACAGAAACAGAAGCTTTAGGCATTGCTTGGGGAATCTGGAGGAAGAGGGTATAATGACATTTCATGAATATCTGTTCAGGAATACTTACTTCAGTACAGGTCATAAAGCACAGTTAAAATGTTGGAACCATAAATGAGGATTTTGGCAGCAGCCAGGCTTAAGGCTTTGGTCTTGATTTTAGCATTGGCAGTGGCACATTTGCTGTCAGCCATCAGAAGAAAACAGTCCAGTGAACTCGTACTGCTCTGCTTGCATCTCTCTAAATAAGCGTAAAGACAGTGCAGTTCTGTACCTGCAGGACCTTTTCCTAATGGTCTTCCTTTGACAGCTAAGGGATATTTGGGAAACAAGGGAAAGCTTCATTACAGGCAAGGTAATTTATGCACTTTTGAGACAGAAAAAAACAAAGACCAAATTACTAGCACAGGAAGCTCAAGTTAACTCTGAGAATGACGGTTTGCTGCAGGAATTCAAGTAATAATAACAAAAAGTTTGCTAGGAATGCCACTAACAGGGTTCTGTGTGTCGCATCAAGGTGCAGTAATGAAAGCATGGAAAACTAAAAGTTATTTCCTTGGGGCAGATGGCCGCAAAATGGAAGTTTTGGATATGACTTATGTAGGAGCTATGCCAGAAGCAGCACCTGCCATCCATGCCAATGTGCTACAGAGCCCTAGAAACAGCAGCAATTTAGCTATGCAGATTAAAAAAAAAAAAACCAAAACTAATCAAATGTACTTAGTTGTGGCTGAGGTCTATTCCCCATAGCTAGAGGTGGTGCATGTAATAGCAACCTCTGCTATGAAAACATCTAAAGCCCAGTGAACCATACTTGCTACTTACAGGTTACAAAACTCAGTATAACACTGGAGGTCTACTGTCTATCACCCAGTGTTGTATGAGCTGGGAGAGTGTTTTGGAAAAACATTGACAGGAGCTCTGGTCAAAACTGAGACAAAATATTGTAATGAAAATATCCTGTTTCCGCATAAATTTGCTCTGCAAACGGTGCCAGTGGTATTGCTTTTAGAATGCCAGCTGTAGACTAGATTTAATTACTAAGACTTCAGAAACCAAGAGTGCTGGAGTATGAGCAAGTAGGAAAAAAAATCTGTGAATACTGAAAAAATTGTAATAAAAATTCAGTAGGAATTCCTGCATAAGGCAGGCAGTGCTGGTATACCATTACAGAGGAAGAATAGAGTGGAGAAAATAGCTGTTAAAGCACATAGTGTTACTTGTAATCTATTTAGCAGAGATCAAAGGGGAAGATAATGAAGAGCTGTGTTGATCAATTGCAATCAGATGGAGATTTGCAGCGGTTACAAGATGAGGTTTCTATGGCTGATAAGAGGGGTTACAGCTTTTGTTCACCTAAGGAGGAGGAAGAAAAGGTGGTATCAGAAAATGATCAACAAAAATTAAAAAACAAAGCACTTCTGGGAATTGTTTTCATAGTTACATTAAAGAATCAGAAAAAAACCCTAAAAGCTCACTTCATCATGAATAACTCCAGCCAAAGAGAATTTTCCAACTTACATTAAAGCTACATTTCTATTGCAGTTTTTGATTTGTTCTTTTTTAGTCCAGTTTCCTATTCTCTGTGTCTGCAAGCACACATATCTGTTGTCTATAATAAATTCTGAATTCTTTTGCCAGTTTAAATTGGATTTGCCAAGGGAATATAAGTTTCATATGTGGTGCATTCCTATGACAGAGTGAAAACAGGCAGCCAGCTATGAATGCATTAACATGTCCTGTGGAAAAGACTGCAGTCTGAGCTCACTGCTTTTTAGTTAGCCCTGACTCTAAATCAGTGTTTGTGCAAGAGTCACAAAGTCAATCAAACTGGACTGCCTTGATTGCTGCCCACTGAATTACCTGAGGGAAGATATTGTTTGAACTGGGGAATATGTATCGAGAGAACAAGCCATGCTGCTGTTTTGAAGGTGTATATATTTGCTTATTCTTGCTTGCAAGCTTGAGAGCTCCAAGGAAGCATGAGATCAAGGCTGAGTTTTCCCATTTTTAGCTTTAGATTTAAGCTTCTTGAACCAAAGTGGGTTACATTCTGTTAGTACTGTCTTAGTTTGGAAAGCTCTTGTGATCTGGTTTCTGCAGAGTTTAATAGTAGTGTTTACCATTTCATATTCTAGACACATTCAGAGACATTAATATTTCCTCTTTGTTGGCAGTTTTCCATTTTGTAAAGTGACATGTACCACTGAAAGTAAATAATATGTACCTTGTCTATGGAGTCCCTTTCAAATATATCAGGCATAGTATTCAGGTACGTAAAGCACCCTTTTCCCTCCTTGTTCTTCATTTATAGGTTCAAATAGAAATATTTAACCTTTTAAAATCTTATTGTAAGCTTGCACTATATAAAGACTACACTCAAAGCCATCCTCTCTTTCAAAATACTATGGCCTCATATCACTAGTGTTTTATTGCTGGAATTTATGCAGAAGAGCAAATGGTGACATGTCATGTTCCTCTTGTGTACTTAATGTCAGGATTTGGGTGTTATCCCAAAAGTGGGGTCGTTCACCTGGTGTGTAATTTGCTACATAAATTAGCATGCATGCTCCCTATGGGTGCTGAGGGGCAAGACCTTTCAATCTTAAATTGAGTTGGTGGTCTTGATCTCTCACTGCCACTTTTACCTTTCCCCTAGTTACCATGCTTCGCAATCATCCAGATTTTTGGAACCTCCTGGGGCAGGATGTTCCCTTTTATCAGTCTCTCAGCTCTTCTTCAAGGTTGTAGCCACCAGTTTTTCATAGCTAATAGATAGAGTAAATACTTCCTTGTCTCTTAGCTCTTCCATTCAACTGCCAGATCCTGTTACACATGGTTCATTGTTTTGCTCAGCAGAAAATTCCATTTTCTGTGGTATATCATGGGTACTGTTATTCCCTTGACTGAGGTATCTTAGTCCTCAGCTAAACCATATTCCTCCACCAGGGAAGCAGACACTTGAAAGTTCTCTCCACTTGCCTCAGATCTCACAAGCATTTCTTTACCACCAGGTTTGATTTAAAGCCCTTTACTGCTTTGTCCACATTTCAGACAAATCTGTTGTTTTCTAGCACAAGGCATCATAACTTCCTCGAATTACTTTCTTCAGCTTTCTTCTTGTTTCCCTAATCTTTTGGACTTTTTCCAGACATGCTGAAAAAAACCCAATTGTAAACCTTCCACCTTCTAATTATAAAGGGCCAAATATCTTACCATTTTTTTAAAGGTCAGATATGTAAACATTGTCCTGAAGAAATTACCTTACTTCCAATAAGCTGACCAAGGGATAATTGAATTCTGACTGTTGCTGAGAAAGGAAGTACTTTTCATAGCAACATTCTCAAAAATGTTTTAATTTTCCACTTGCATTTACCTGTAGTAGCTTCTGTCTCTTCATGGCTCTCGCTGCCCTTTTCCTATCATACACTGCTGGCCGAAATACAATTTCCAAGACTTTGGAGAGCAACTCTTAAGGTTTGGGTTATAGGACCAGTGAAGGACACTAGCACCCTCTGAAAGTGTAAATTTATCATCTAATAATAGACCATCTATTACATACAGAACTATACATTTTCTATGAGGAAATTGTAGCCATACAGGAAAAGCTACAAATACTTGGCAGTATGAATCTGTTGATATCCCTCCAAAACATACTAGCTTGGTATTTTATTTTTAAACCCTTATGATTTAAACTGCTTTGAGGAACCCATAAAAACTTTGGAGGGTTTGTTCAGATTAAATTCCCCCAAATGTCTATTCAACTCTTAGGTCCTCAACATTACCATCAGACTACAGTATATGAAAGCTTTCATGTTCATGTACTGTTCACCCTGGCTGCATCCAAATTAGAAACACCACAGTAAGAGATTTCTTACTCATTTACTTCCTTTTTTCTCCCGTTGTATTTCAAACAGCATTCAGACATGCAAAGACATTTAAAAATGAAATCCTATAAAAAACTAATTAGCTAACGCTTCTACATCCCTCCAAGGGTCCAGTTTTGTTTGAGCTCAGGGGAAAGGTTTCTATTTTGGACTGAAATGACACCTTCTTCCCTACCTATAAGTGAATCAAGACTGAGTCAGTCAGTCAGTGGCTATATCCACTCAGTCAAGACCTAATTAAGGGATATCCTGATGGGAACAGACACCAAGAATATTGAGTTTAAAAAAAAATACTAGAGAAAAAAAGGGGGTTATATTTTGGTGAGAACATGTTTTGATTAAATCCATCAAAACTCATAATTTCTGTTCTGCAGGAAATAGTGAACATTTAAAATTATTTCTACTTTAAACTGAACACAGATCAAACATTTTTGTCCTCCCTGCAAAATGGCTTTCCAAAGACATTTGTACCTGAGTGCCCAGTATATCCTTTGGGATTATCAAAATTTTAATTTTGCATAATTTTTCATTTTATAATGATTGCATTTATTATTTTAGGTGCTTTTCTAGTATTTCAGTAATGCAGTATATTTTGAAGTGTCTCCTTATGTGTTCTCTATTTTGCTAGTGTCAAGCTGCTTCATTAAAATACAAGTGGAATAATGACTGAGAAGATATTTCAGTACTGAAGAGCAATTGCCCATCATGATTTTAAAAGTAAAATAAACTAGCAAAATCATATTCCAGTTATTTTACTAACCATCCATTTCACCAGTAAAACCAGCAATGCATAAAGCTAACATTTCATTAAACACAATGTAAAATTATTAAAAGATACAGTTAAGTTTTGAATTTAACACATTTCAGTATCTTACAAACCAATCTGTTAGAGGAACCTTTTTTTAAAAAGGGTTTTAAGTTTAATTTAAGTTTTAAGTTAAATTTAAAAGTTTTTCAAGGAAACTTGTTCTGAGATAGATTTGAGAGTCTGAAAAAATGGTTAAATAGAAAACTGTTTCCTGATTAAAAATGCCATCTTCAGATGAGAACCCGTATTAACACACAGGACTGTCACAATGTCAGCTTAAAGGAAGCTAAAAGTTGACCACCGTGTGTGACTGGCAATATTGACATGTGGAAAAGAAGGTAATTCACCAGCCTGTTAAAAGAAATGTAACCATATAACCCTGTACCCCTTAAAAAAGTCCTACTCCATGGTCCTCCTACTGGGCATAGCCAGCAGGTTGGAGGCTGCTCTGCCTGAGCAGGCACAGTAACTCTTTGGTAAATCTCCTGGTAAATCCAGCTAGCTAGGTATCTTAATTAACTACATCAGCTCAAGAAACAGTGTTGCACTGCAGGCCATAATCTCTGGTTTATGGACCATTTCTAATCTATCAAGATGAGAACCTTCTTCCCCTCAGGAGACAGCAGGCTTCTAGGTGGATGCCCCATCTTGAAATCTTCTCCTAGATTTCATAACCCCTTTCTATCATCAGATCCAAATGAGAAATTGTGATGTTTCAGAGGACTGTGTTTTGTAGGAAGTCCACAGGTGTGTCTCTGATATGAGAGGCTGTGGCTGTGGAGAGTTTCAAATCCTTGATCTGTGTGGATATTGTGATTGTGTTAAGGGAACACAGCAGGTAGAACATGGTTTTCTCTCTTATCATTTCAGCTGCTTTTTTTTTTTTTTTTTTAAACTAATATTAAACCAACAAACAAAAAACCAAGAAAAACAAAAACCAACCAAATATTCTGAGGAGCAACCGACACAGAACACTTCAAGCCATGTTTGGGCAAAATATGTACATTCCCAAATGGCATCTGATAGGAGAAAAGGGCCGTAAAACCTCAAAAATTAGAGTACTAAAAGTACCTGCTGAATTATAAACTCCTAAGAAACCATATGATAATATAGTACTATTCACTCCTATTCCAATTTGAAGAAAGGATGAAAAGATATTGTGAGTGTTCAAACATTCATGGGAGTGTGGCACTAACATTATTCTTCAGAAGACTTAGTATATAGATTTGGTCCTGGCTTTTTGTTTGTGGATTTTTATTTTGGCTTGGTTTTTTTGTTGTTGTTGGGGGGGGGGGGTGTTTGGGGGGAGCATTGTTTGGTGTTTTTTTGTACTTTAGAATATTGCCTTTAATATACCATTCACAGAAAACTCTTAATCCTTTGAAGAACATCTCCGCTTTTCTGAGTAAATTTCAGGTGCTCAGTAGAAAGACTTGGAATAGATCATTCACATCTGCTTTTTCAGGTTTTTATTCCTAGATGAATGTAAAATTTTAGGAAGCAGAATGGCAATGACAGCATAGAGAAATAGTGATTGATAAAGGCTTATTACAACAAAATGTTATTACATTAACATTATGCTAAATTCTTGATGAAAATTACATTGTAGAGATCCGGATGAATGTAAAAGAAATATAATCAATGATCATATGTATAGTGAAAATGACTAAATGAGCCTGTTATTCACAAAAAGCAGTTGCTCAAGCATATATTAACTTCCCTAATTATTTAACAAAGCCCTTATAAATACAAATATTCTCTAACTTTAAATAATTCTTGTAATTAATAATGCTTTGAGAGTGAGTCAAACAGAATAAAACTCTGAATATTTGCTTTTTCTATCTATTTTTCAGGACATTTATCCTCATGATTTCTGAGTGCAGTTAAGATTAGCAAACTTCTGTTTTGATAATAGGCTCTGATCTTGCATCACCTTTAAACCACAGCTTTAGACTTCTTGCTTCTTACTTATGGCAGCTAACTGTTGTAGCAGAGAGCTCAGTATGGATTACACAGAAGCTCTATTTCTTGCTTAGGTTGTCATGATTACGCTGAACTCCATACTGCTATGAACACTCTACAGGCAATACCCATGTCAGTGCAATGCTTGCTCATTTAAATCTATGCAAACATCAGTCAGAGCAGTGGCTGTGGTGGTCTTAAACTGAAAGAATGGCTGTGTCAACACTTATGATAGTTGTTTTGCTCCTTTGCTTTGAACTATCAGGAGAAATACTTTCTCCAGTATTTGAAGCCTTACAATGTATTTTGAGAAAGGGTTGTTCTTTTGTCTAAAGATCCACTTGTCACAAAAGTAATAGTACATTGATCCTCTGCAAACCACAGGATTGCAGATATTTACTGGTATTCCCATTTTTCAATGATTATATAAGTAGACATGGAAAACAAACAATTTTTCTGCTGCAGTAAGACTGTGAGATTTTTGCTGCCATGCTCCCAGCTTCTTTACTCCATCTCTACTTTTTATATAACAACTGTTTTTATTACTGATCTGCAGAAGCAGATCACATCACTTTAAAGCAAATATTGCATTCACCTTTCACAATCCTAAACAAGCTATAAGAATTCAGGCTAATAGGAACAGCACTTAAAACCCATATCCACTCTTTATCATTATTTCTCTCTCCTTTACTAAGTGTTACCTTCATCTGTGTGGTTCAATAGGAAAGGAGATAGGCTGAGAGCTGGAATAAGATTTTTGGTTTGGAGTTCACTGACCATTTTTGAGTAAATGAGATGGAGCACTACACCGTTCAGTCCTGTGCCTTGGCTGCAGGCAGTGATGGTGTTCTGTCTGCCCTGTTCTAGCTTTTTAATGCTTTATAGTGAGAGCTGTTTCCCTTAAATAAAGTTCATGCCTCAGAAGAGCCACAAACTTGTCACATGCCTATGCCAACCTTTATCTTACATGACAAGTTATCATTAATCCTGTGTGTAATACATATTATCAATCTCCAATATTCACCATCACTGAAATTTACTGAAATGAGGACAATTGGAATACACTGATTTATGTTCCATGACAAAAAAAGTTTGAAATCTGAAGCAGCTCAATGTGTAATTTTCCAAATGACTATTATACTTAGACTAGAATAAATTATATCTAAAAGGGAATTCCGAGCCTAGTCTCTTAGAATCGATACCAATCTTGCAGATCTCAAAATATCTTGTAAATTTTAATCCCAGACACAGAAAAGGAAGTAAAGATCAGCTAACAGACCCATGAATTGATGACACTGGTACAAAGAAGAAGGAAATAAAAAGAAATGCATTGTGTATTCTTTGTTTATCAGATGCTTTCAGCAGATGAAAAAAGGAAACTGATTTTTCAGTCAGAGTGGTAGGGACAAGTATTTCTCAAGATTCTGAGATGACAATCAATGATAAGTGTAAAAAAAAAAAAAAAGAATTAAAGCAGTAACATCCTTCAGAGTGTCCTTTCCATTTAAGACACACTGAACTGCTCTAGGAAAACCTATTACAGCTGGTTATCGCAGTGTACTCCTTTGTACTGTAAGCCAGTCTGCAACTGGCCAGCACATGAATTACAATACCATCAATAAAAAGGTTACATTCACAAAAGAGGTTTTATCCACATTAGAAAGTACTGTGACTCAAAAGGAGCAGACCTTAAAGGTGAAACTGTCAGTGCTGAGAATGCGGTGAACACACCACACATGATTTTGGTGGGGGAGTCTCACAAGCTGGGCTCCAGTCTGGTCCCGTGGCCTTGACCCGTGGCACACTTAACCTGTGGCCCATTAACAGTTGGTGAGCATCTTCCAGTTCAGTTTCATCTGAAAAACATGAGTTCATGTCATAAGTTCATGGGTTCATCTGAAAAGAAACCAGGTCATGCACTCCAAAACTCTGTGATGGGATGGGGATGACCAGGAGAAGATATTCAAAAGCACTCACAGCTAATCTGAACTAAAATTCTAATGTAGGCTCCCCTTGGCCTTATCCTACACCTGCCACCTTCCAAAGAAAGACAAAACAGAAACCAAGTTTATAACAATCATGCTAATTCAGTAAATGTGCTTCAGTTATGCCATAATCTATGAAAAAATCTGTGGGAGGATATTGAAGATATTGAGCCTGGAATAAAATATCATATAATTTATAAAGAACAGTTTATAGTGGTACAGTGTTTAAAATGCAGTTCTTTCTGAAAAAGAAAATTTTTAACTGGCATAATGAAATCTCATATATTTTGGGATCAAATCTCTTCAGGTTACAGAAACAACTCTGCCTGCCCAGACATCCACATACCAAATCTACAAATGCAACTGGGACTTGTCTTCTCAGATATCATCATGACTAATAAAAGAAATGTAGTCCAAACTAGTCAGTAGATAGTATTGTACACTTAGATTTCCTTTAAACTATATCCCCAGTGACAAATGGTGCAACCCATCAGGAGCAGAGAGATTGTCTAGAAGTTACAGATGAGACTTTAGCAAGCAATTATTTGATGATGTGCATGAAGGATTCAAGCCTCATTCACTTCAGCACAGCTGCTCTTACTCTGTGAGGCCGCCCTTAATTTTATCACCGGAGTCAGTAAATCCATACCAAAAACCAGTCTAAAATTACTTTCAGACCAGAACTACTTTAACTCCCATTTTTTGACTTTTAATTTGTCTTTTTATTCTGTCCTTACTAGCATGTATTTTACCTACTGGTCTATAATTTTTCAGCTTCTCAGCAGCTTTATGAAGGGAAGACAAATATATGTCCTTTCTGAAACTGAACCTTTGGCCTTTCTTAGTCTACAATTTCATCATAAATCTATATTACCAAATATGGATATAAATTTTTAATCTGCTAATGTAAAGATGAACTTCAAAAATAAATTGTTTATGCAATGTAGAAATATTTTCTACATTGTCTTATGCCATTTGGAAAAATCTTTTTTTCTCAAGTGTGAGATTGAACTTTCTATTGTACAATTTGGCATATAGTTGTTAAAAATGTTTAACTGTTTTAAAAATCACCTACTTAGTTTATCTATAAGTAGGCTGCGTGCACTAAAATATCGTAGGGAAAAACAAGTTCATAAACCCGTGTTATTGAAAAGAAAAAAAAAAAACCACAACAGTTAGAAAGTTAAATTTTCAGAACTTTTATTTTTAAAAAAAAATTTTAGAGAAACATGTGATTGTGTTGTGTTTGATATTTTTCAGTAAGAAAGTATTGTATAACATACAAAGTTATCTATGGTAGTTTTAAGGATGGTGGTGGGAGGAATTAAATTATGAAATTAAAATTAAATTATGAGACATCTTCCATTAGTACAGAAATATTTCCAGCAATGCTATTTATACAAAATATGTCCTTCCTGATAATCACATTGTAAACAAGACAGCTACTTATTGCCTTTTTTATTAAGTTAATTTATTATTGCAGATTACAGACAACAGGCCCTTTAAATGTGCGAGTAAGACAGTAGAGTTACAGATATATACTACCTAAAAGAAATTATTGAAGAATTTCAGAGTATGATTGTCCATTACTCCTAATTGGTACATCCTGTAATGGTACGATGAAAGCAGAGTAGATATTTTTTCATTCCAAATTAAAAAAGATCTTTCTATGTCAAGTCCTTAAAAGCCCAGAATCAGTACACCCAGAATTCTAAAGAAAATGGCAATCATCTCTTCTGAGATTGGCCACAGCTCTCTATAGTCTGTATCTTTAATACATGGAGGCTGATTGTGCCCTCAGGATAGGGAAATAATGAAGTCACAGACTCTTCCTTCCTCTGGAGCAGTGAGCCCCAAGGGTATGTAGTATAGCTCTTCCCATATATATAACCTTGATATAATCTGTCACAAAGACTTCTTAATTTCAGTGATCTCATTAAAGATGGGATTTTCAAAGAAGTTGGGTTAGACCAGCTACCTAAATCTCACTGTGATTCATTGAACCGTGCTTCTCTGATTCCTCTGAAAAATCCCAGACAGCAATAAGATGGAATACCTTAAACAGCCTTTGTAGTTTATACAGCTTTTATTATTCTTCTCACAGGATTAATAATGAAGAATGAGAAACAGTTAAGTATAATACTTAAACCTTCAATTTATATGATGTATGTTAGCCTAGTGTTCATAAGTCAGGATTTTTTAATGACTATGTGTCATGCAGATGGACATCAGGCAAAAAATTTACATCCAGTTTTTGAGCATCCATAGATGTGTTACCATTTATATGACAGGTTATAACTCACTGCAGTATAAAATAAGCTGTTCAGAAACTCCACAGATAGATGTGGATTCAGTGTGGAATTCAGCCACCTCCAGTATCAGTGTGTTCACAACTGAGAGTTGGTTCTGATCTACTTTCTAATGTATAGGGTTAGTGGGCTAAACTCAAACTTTATAAAAGGTTAAAAGTTTAGAGGTGCCTTATCACACGGAAGTTTCTTATGTCTCCTGTAAATTGCTAATCCCAAGAGGGTGCGTATATCAACTGTGTACCAGCTTCCATGAACCCAGGGACTGTTTCTTTCTTGATGCATTCTGTGCTAAGCCTTTGAAACCAAGGATCAGCAACCAGAAGACTGCAAGGGAAAAATAAGTAAAGATGTGGAAACAAATGAGCTAGAAAGCAGCAATGCCACATAATACCTGGCTAGTCTGCTATCTCCCTGTTTGAACAGTGCACATTTTCTAGACAAGAGAAATACAGCAGATCTAAATTATTCATTCAGTATACATCTAATAGAAGGATACAGGAAATGGTTAGTGAAACTAGAGAACATGAGGATTTTTACCTGAGTAGCAAAGAAAGCAAGAAACCAGCTAAAGGGAAGATACTTATACTGCATTGAAATAGGAACTACTGTGCTAGAAGGAAGTTTTAGTACAATTCTGAAGATTTTTTTTTCTTTAATACTTTCATTAGAGTAACTATTAAAGAGTAGACATATACTAATGACATTTGTTCAAGATACAGCACAGACAGAAGAATTAGATGCCTTAAAGACAGTCATTATATAAATAGGGTGAAATTTCATACTGTAAAAATTCCATCTAGGAATTAATAATGAAAACTAAGGAGTTACCAGTTAGAAAATACAAAGGTGCTGAAAGACTTGGAGGCACCGATGGATCAGAACATAGATCAGAAGGTGACTGAATTTACGGTACCTCTGTAACTTCTGATGTGATGTGGTAATGGAGAAAAGAAGGTATTTCTGTGTCAATCTGGCAGTAGATATCCAGTCAAGATGTAAGTCTAGAAATTCATATGAGGCACTGGCAAATTGGATTTTGGAGTTCTGATTGTCTAAATTAAAAAAAAAAAAGAAGAAAAAGATGAATTCATGTCATGGAGCTCAAAGAAAGACTGCTCAACATTTTTGAGGAACTGAAAGCCTTCAAGTTTTAATTAGTTGAGTGAGTAAATTTCTAAAACTGCATTGGCTAAACACAAGAGAGGGAAAAGAGTAATTTATACTAATTAATAGTGGTCTGAAGAAAATAGAAGCTAAGTAACTACAAATACAGTTATATTGACAGTTTACAGCTTCTAAGACTCAGAGGACAGATGTTCTGAAATATCCTTCCTACAGTGGAAATCTAACTGATTTTAAGTGAGAACTTGGTATATTTGTGAAAATATTACTTGATATGGTTACCTGTACCAGCAAGGGACATCACTAGAGGACCCAGTGGGTCTGCTCAATTCCATTGCTCATTGAAAAATCAGTCATTTCACTGATTGCACTGAGGCAACTCTCAAGCAGCAAAGTGATATGTATAATCAGCAAAATGATTTAATTCCCCTGGTGCCCCAGTGCTAATACAGCACATTCTCTCTGTTTTGGTAATATTTTTCAATAATTAAATTTCTCTAATTGCTGCAAGACTTTATAAAACATCTTCCCTTCATTAATTTAGCAGCCAGTGTAGAATTTTAAGCAGCAAGTGTTCCTAAACTTCAGTGGCTTTGCAGATGTTGTGGTGGATGGAACTACGGTGAATTAAGGCATATTAGTTACACTAACATGCAGTTAGTCACACCCAATTACATTTGCTTATTTTGATAAAACTGGGGAAAAAAATCCATTTCAACAACATGAAAATGACTTCAGATGATCTTGTATGCTGTCTTGGTAAAGAATCTCATCTTCCATCCTTTTGGCTCATACCTGTCCTTGAGAATTTGAATTCTCTTTCAACTTCTTTCTACCCTCCACTCTGGCTTCCTGTCTTTGACACCACAAATTAATTTCTGTCAACCCCTTTCTGACCAAAACCGCAACTTTTTTCCAACCACAGTGCTTTTTTGAACCTATTGATTTTTCCTGAAATCTCATCCTGTTTGACTTCTGTAACTAACTCTGGGAGCCTTTTCCCATTGAAACTGCTAGTAAGACTGAGACAGGGAAAACATGGTGACTCAACATCATGTAAACAGGGAGAGCTTTTAGTACACTTCCTCTAAGCTTCTGTTCAAGGTTTCCTAAGTGTTGCACAATCAGAAAAGGGAGTTTGATGTGCAGTAAATTGGCTTTTTTCACCTAATATGTTTTTATTTTATTCAAGAGGAGAGATGCTCCTTTGTACTGCAAATCCCAGACACTACTTCATGATGGAAGAAAAATAAAAGTCACATATCTGTCTATTTGAGAATTTTCTTAGTGCAGGCTAATGCAGAAAGCATACCATAACTATTAATTTAACCTCATCTGTCAAACCTAGATGAGTTCAGGGATAGGAGGCACTGGATTATGAACTGAAGGTCTGAAGTAGTTAGACACAAAAAGCTTACATGCTCAATATCCTTAAACAAAAGGACTGCAACAATGCTAACCCAGTTAAAGTGCATGTTTGTGTGTTGTGTGCCTGTGTTTGTGTTTGAACATATGCATGCATCTAGGCTTAGCTGTAGTTAAAACCTGTATTTGTATTTAAACTACGTCCTCTCATTCATTAGCCTTGTATGTTTGTTTCAATATTGTCCATACTTTTCATGTATTGAACATTTCTTATTTGATGTGGGAGGCCAAAGTAGAGAGACACAGAATAACTGAAACCAGCACTATTTTTTTAACAAATAACAATACTCATTAACTGGAAGAAGGTCATTATATTGTGTAATACCCTGCTGCTTTGTTATTTAAATAATCCATTTACATAATGAGATTTAAGAAATCCTACAAATTGCACAAAGTTTACTAAAACAAGCATGAAGTGTTTAGTTTAACTCAAATACATAACTATAATAGAGTTATTTCGTAACATCTGCATATCAGGGTCCTGATGTTTCATTTATGATTAACACATAATTAAAGCAAGCACATTATAAACTGGAGATACAAAGACAAATATCATCCTGGAGGACTTCTCATTTTAAATGTCAGTCAAATGCAAACACAGGTCAGAGGGACATAAATCCATATTTGGGCTGCCACCAGGCTGCTAAGTTTAAGATGCATAAGACCACATCTATGCTTAAGCAATGAACTGGCACTGTTCTTTGAGAAACAGCTCAGTTGTCCCTCAGCCCTCCCCATGGTCCAAAAGTGGCCATTACCTTCTGCTTTATTAAGTCCTTCTCAAGATGTTCCATGTGGAAAAAGTACCCAACTGTACTGGTCATTTGTTGGATACACATTTTCATCTAATGGGCCTGCTGAATGCGCCTCTGATAACATGGATCACAGGAGACATCACTCCATCATCTTGGGCCCGAGAATCACTGCTGATGATTCATGTGCATTATCCCTCCATGATGCTTGGCATATTCCTCCTGGCCAGGCTGGCATCCTTTTCCTGAGCAGTGACAAGAATGTCACCAGGGCCCCAAGGAGGAAGGGTTATGGCAGTTCCCAGGCTCCGTATTGCTCAGGTACCATGACTGTTACCTGTATGTCCAGAACTGCTTGCCATTTACAGACCCTCTCTCTAGTCATTTTCCCACCTCCTTTTTACTCTAAGTAGTTTCCTCTTGCCCTACATAAGACTCAAGGCACTCCAGACATGACTTTTGCTTGTGGGTGGAAAGCACTGTCAGCCTCCTCCCTGAAGCTATCCTAGGCACCCAGCATACACTAGCTACTCTATGGGGTATGCTGGCTTCCCAATGTCTTCTCATCTCTCTTTCTTGAAGATGTTAGCTACTACTTCCACCCTCTAATTTCCATCATGTTCCTGGAATATAGTTTGGGTTTGTCCTGGTTTCGGCTGGGATAGAGTTAATTTTCTTCCTAGTAGCAGGCATAGTGTTGTGTTTTGGATTTAGTAGGAGAAGAATGTTGATAACACGCTGATGTTTTTTAGTTGTTGCTAAGTACTTCTTATGCTAGTCAAGGACTTTTCAGCTTCCCATGCTCTGCCCCGTACACAAGAAACTGGGAGGGGGCACAGCCAGAATAGTTGATCCAAACTGACCAAAGGGCTATTCCATACCATATGACATCATGCTCAATATATAAACTGGGGGGGGGGTGGCCAGGGAGCAGCTATCGCTACTCGGGAACTGTCTGGGTATCGGTCGGCAGGTGGTGAGCAATTGCATTGTGCATCACTTGCTTTGTATATTGTTATTGTTATTATCATTATTATATTGTTATTATTATCATTACTATTTTACTTTATTTCAATTATTAAACTTAAATTATCTCAACCCAAGAGTGTTTTGTTCACTCTTACTCCTCCAATTCTCTCCCCCATCCCATCGGGGTAGGGGGAGTGAGCGAGCGGCTGCATGGTGCTTAGTTGCTGGCTGGGGCTAAACCACGACAGGGTTTTACCATCCTGAGGACTAACTTTCTTCTAGAAGAGTTCGTAGACCCAGGAAAAGCACGAACCAACATGCCCCAGTAATGAAAGCAGCAAAAGTCATATTTGTCAAAGGCAGAAGAAAGCTGTCATTGTCCCCACAGGCAAATAAACTTTTGAAAAGAAGAGAACCCTTAAAGCCTTCCTAGAAATAACAGGAGCCCAGAGGCTGTCTTCCTCAGTGATTCTGCCAACACTGCTTAATGTTAATATGAGAATATTCCTTAGCATTACAGCCAGGTAGCACAGAGCATTTCATCAGCACATTGCTAAGTTCCCCTCCCCTTCCCCCAGTTCAGAGTGGATTTGTCCATACTGTACATTATTTGGAGTGATCCTTGGTTTTATGCCCATCCTACTGGTATTTATGCCAACTTGCCAGGGGGCCTCTCTAGCATATCATGCATGACATTCTTCCTTTTTACTTACTGCATGCATGGTATGTGACTGTGCACACAGCCTCTACAAAAGTGCCAAAGTACCCTATGCATGCATGCAGGATTTTAGTGGTCAGCATGACATTGTGCTGTCCATAGCTGCATGCAACTGACAGTCTTGATGGTCTTGCCACAGTTGTGCCTGTTGGTCATATTCATGGCAGATAACCTTAATATCTTCTCTAGCCCATGAATTGGTCTCTCAAGGATGGGGCCAGGTGAGTTACCACTTGCCAGAAGCATCACAACAGAGCAGGAAAAACTGCTTCCAGGACTCCTGGAATATGAAAAAGACTTAAAATAGGAGAGCTGCCTTCATCATCCCCCTATATTTGGAGTGCACCCATTTTTGAGTTATTCCCACTTTGAGCTATTATCATCAGGTTAATTTGCCCCAGATAGTGAAGAGACTTCTCTTCAATCACTGAAAATAGAATTTTAATGGCATAGTGCATCAAGTGTGTATAGGGTACTCTCAGGCATGGTGTGAGGACAACAAGGTGCATGTGAGATCTCTAGGACTGCTAGAATGCTGAATAAATCAAACTTTATGTGCTCTCATCCATACAACCAATTACTAGCAGGGCCCAGAACAGGTTGCTTCCCAAATGATTTCCAAGTTTCATTTTAGAGAAGGCTAATTGAATGACACCAAAAGAGAATTTGAGAATGCCCTCAAAATTACACAATGTTGCTGACCATGTATTTAGTACATGAACTTGTTGCCTACTGCAAATTTGTTAAGATGTACGCACTTATTGGCAGCCACCAAATATTTAAATTCTCTCTAGAGCCCTCTAAGATTACTCAGACTCCAGGCAGAGAACGTTATCTACTCTCCATTTCCTTGTTTATCCATTAAAGCATGCAGAGAAAGAAGTAGAAACCTTGTAGAAGGAAGATTTGTCAGCAAAAATAGCATAAACAAAATTAAGGGGCCCTAACCCAATCTGCTTCCCAGTGTCAAGTTTCCATTCCAAGCTTTGGGCTGTCTGCCAATGCTGTATTCATTAACACTGTCTTTACAAGAAATAATGAGATTAGCCTACCTCCAAAAATGCAAAACAAAACAGAACCAAAAATGAAAGCAAAACATACTTAATTTAGCCCTGCCTCTGGCTTTCCTTCCCTTTCATCTTGTTGATCAAGTGCTTCTATCCCTTGCTCTTCTGCTGACATTTTGACCTCCTCTGGGGAACATGTCCACTGCAATACTCAACAAGTCAAAGATGCCCCCTAATTATTTACAGCCAGGTTGCCAGCTGGCTACCCACTTTCATGGCTGTGAGCTCTGTGGAGACTGGGAGCTCCTAAGTACTTCTCAATCGGGGGACACTTGGATGACTACTGACACCTGGATAACTACTGAGAGTACCCTTCAGTCAGATTGCTTTCACTGGCTCACAGTCCCACTGAAATCGCAGGAGTGCTAGGCAGGAACTGGATTGTACCGTGCCTGGTCAAATTTTAGGATAAGGATGTTATTGGGTATAAAACACATAACACACAGCACGGAGTACAGAGCTTGTTCTGATTCAGTGAAGTATTCTGTTGTGATATAGCCTAAAACTTGAATCTGAGACTCTCATATGTGCTAAATAGAGGTTCAGATCTTTTGACCAAGATGTCTTCAGAGATTTCTTGTATTTTCTCATTCCAAACAGTAAACAAATACACCAAGCAGAACAATCTTTTTCTCTCAAGGTGAAATCCAGAGGTCTAGATAAAAGTCAAGCTCATTAAATGCTGTTTTGATGGTTAATGAACATAGCTTAGGAGGTTGTTGGATAGATGTGTGTAAGTTTGTTCTTGATGCTGTCCTGCAATGAACTACTAATGAATATTTTCTTCTGACAGCTCTTTAATGCCTTAGTTCAAATGAATGCAAATCAAGTAAAGAGAGACTATGATTTTTTTTAAAATTGCTGATTTTCTGCAGCATCTGTTTTCTTTACCTGACAGTCTACTTATTTTGTCTCCATGAGACCTAAAAAAGATTTTCCTTGATTACAGAATCATAGAAGCACAGAACTGCTAAGGTGTGATAGCACCTCTAGTCCAGGAGTTCTCTAGTCCATCTCCCCTACTGTCCAGTTGAGTTTTGAAAATCTGCAATAATGGAGACTTCCAAAGTCTCTGGGCAACCTGTCCCAGTGTTCAACCATCCTCACAGTAAAAAATAGCAGTATTAATGTTTAAAAAGAATTTCCTGTATTTTGGTTTGTGCCCATTCCACCCTGTCCTTTTCCTAGGCACTAATGAGAAGAGTCCAGCTCTGATTCTTTACTCCCCTCACCCAGGTATTTAAACACATGGATAAGATCCCCCTGAGGTTTCTCTTCTCCAGGATGAACATCCCAGGTCTCTCAGCTTCTTGTATGAGAGATGTTCCAGTCCCTTAATTGCCTTTGTGGCCCTTGGCAGGACTCAATCCAACATGCCTATGTCCCTTTTGCACTGGTGAGTCCAGCACTGCACTCAGCACTCCAGATGTGGTTGCACCAGCACTGAACAAAGGGGAAGAATCACCTCCCTCGAACGGGTCACAATGCTGTTGGCCACCATTTCTGCAAGGGCATATTGAGGTCAACTCATTGTCCACAATGAAAAGTCCTCTTTCGCAAAGCTGCTCTCCACCTGGTCAGTTCCAGCCTGTACTGATGCATGGGGTCATTCCTCTCCAGGTGCAAGACTTTGCATTTCCTTTTATTGAATTTCTTGAGATTCCTGATGGCACATTTCTGGAGTCTGCTGAGGTCCCTCTAAATGGTAGCACAACCATCTGATGTATCAGCCACTCTCCTTGGTTTTGGATCATCTGCAAACTTGCTGAGGGTGTGCTGCTCCATCATACATGTCAAAAATGAAGATCTTAAACAGTACTGGGCGCAGTACAAACCCCTGGGGTACACCACTAGGGACTGACCTCTAGCTGGACTTTGTGCTAATAACCATAAGCCTTTGAGCCTGGAATTTCATTCAGTTTTCAATCCACCTCTCTGTCCCCTCAGCTATTCTGAGGGGGAATATTCTGGTCTATGAGTATGTTGTGGGAGACAGTGCTGAAAGCCTTACTGAAGTCTAAGTAGGCAATATGCACTGCTCTCCCTTCATCCACCAAACTAGTCATCTCATCATAAAGGCTATCAGGTTGGTCCAGCATTTCTGCTTCATAAATCCATGCTGCCAGTCATCATCTTGCCCTTAATATATCTTGTCCTTCATGTGCCTGGAAAAGGTTTCTAAGATTATTTGCTCCATTACCTTCCCAGAGACTGAGGTCAGAGTGACTGGCCTGTAGTTCACCAGATCCTCCTTCTTACCCTTCTTGAAAATAGGAGTGACACTTGCTTTCTTCCAGTCATCAGAAGCCTCCCCTGATCACCACAACCTTTCAAAGACAATAGACAGTTGCCTCACAATGACATCAGCCAGCTCCTTCAGTGCTTGTGGGTGCATCCCATCTGGTTCCATGGACTTGTATATGTCCAGCCTGTTTAAATGTTCCCTAACTAGATCCTCCTGTCCCAAGGGTAAGTGTTCCTTTCTCCAAACTTTCCCAGTGGTCTCAGGAATTTGGGATTCCTGAAGTCAGTTTGTAACAGTGAAGACTGAGGCAAAGAAAACATTGAATATCTTATCCTTTTCCATGTCCCTTGTCATTAGGGCCCCTGCCCCATTCAGCAGCAGGCTCACTTTACCCTTGGTCTTTCTTTTGCTGCTGTAGACACCCTTCTAGTTTCTTTCAGAACCCGCACCAGATTCAGCTCCAAGTGGGCCTTAGCTTTCTTAACCCTATCATCCCAGCACACTTGCACAGTGTCTCTATATTTCTTCCTGGGTCACCTGTCCCTGCTTTCACTTCCTGTATGATTTTTTTTTTTTTTTTTTTATGTTTGAGTTTAGTCAGAAGCTCCTTGTTCATCCATGCAGGCCCTTCTACCACATTAGCACGATTTCTTGCATGTGGGGAATGGACCATTCTTGAGTTTGGAAGAAGGAATCCTTGAAAATCAACCCATCCTCTTGGACCCCTCTTCTCTCCAAGGCAGTATCCCATGGAATCCCTCCAAGCAAATCCATGAAGTGGCCAGAGTCCGCTCTCCTGAAGTCCAGGGCTGTGATCTTACTGTCTGCCTTGTTTCCTTCTCCCAGGATCCTGAACTCCACCATCTCATGGTCATTGCAGCCACAGCTGTCCCCAACCTTCACATCCTCCACTGGTTCTTCCTTGTTTGAAAGTATAAGGTTCAAAAGAAAGCTTCATATTGTCAGACAGCTGGTAGCCTAAAGGCTCAGCAAAGTGCGGATCTTCCTAGCAGCCACACAGAAGGCTTGCAAGACTTTCTGTTGGGAGGGGGTGATCGCTTCATAGCAGGTGCCCATCAGGAGTGCTAGTTGTATCAGGTGCAGTACATGCATGCAGGGTATGAAAAATGACAAAGCTGTTTCTTGCTACCTCTTTTTGGCCTGCTGGAAAATCTCATGTGGTGAATATGTGCAGAATTCACAAATTGTTTTACAATGATAAAATTTTCTTTATTGAATTTCTTGTTCACTGGTGGCAGCGGGGGGGCAGAAAGATTTTGCCTGCTTTGGTAATTATAACTCAGACTTGCCAGTCTCCACTGTAGAAGGCAGTGCTGCTGAAAGGACAGGAGAAGACAATGCTGGTCAAAGGAGTGCCTTTGTTGACAGCCCTAGTGGCTGGCTAATGAACATTTTGTTTTTCTTTAAAGAAGTTACGCCTAGTCTTACACCACAGTCAGGAACACAAGACATATTTCACATTTGCACAGTTCAAAAAATCTCAGAAGGAGAGGACAGACCTCATTCTTTTATAAACCATGTATAAACCAGACTTGAGAACTGTGAAAGTCTGGGACATTTAATGAGGTATAGACACACATATTCTAAAAGCAAAGGAATAAAAGGAGTAGTGGAGAAAAACATAAATCAAAGGAAAGCTATGCAACATCGACAAGGTTGGAGGCAAGTTCTGTGTGGAGAAGCACTCTGCAATTTTAATACCTGCTACACCTAATGGCACTAATGAATACTGGAAATTAAGATTTAAAAGCTGATCTATTATATACCACTTATTTTGTGGCACTCATTCTTCATCTTACATAGGGTCTTTTTTCCAGGTTGTTGCATTTATTTTTTTTATTCCTACAAGAACACAGCATAACAATTCCTTAAATGATTTCTCAGCAGGTCCAGATGATGCTTAAGAAGTAGAGCGGGAGGACTGATGGAGGTTGGAGTGAATGTTTCAGAAGGTATCACTGAATGGCCTGAGAGTATGGCAGATGCTTCCAAATAATTCCCACTGTTGTGGTCTGAGATTTGACAAAAATACTAACCACTGGTTAGCAGGCCCACTGATAGATTGCTGATGGCTATGCTACCATAGCTCCAGCTGTGCATGATATGTTAGCAAACCACATATTTATAATGGAAAGTGCAATTTTGTATTTCTCTTACTGACTGTGTAACCTTTTGTCCTTTTCATACAGAGATATTCTCTGAGAGAGTACTGTTCTCCTCTGGCTTGCACCTAATAGTCATTTCTACCCATCAGTGCAAGGCAGGTATGTGCTGGATCTATTTTGATGTGTAGAAAATTTATTTACACTCAGATGTAAATGATGGCAAAGCAGTGTTTAATGGTGCCTATGGTATTCAGGTGGAAAAAGTAACTCAGGTGGACAAACAAGATATGTATCTTATAGGTATTATAGGTATGTACTTAGAGTATGTTTTAGGTTACTGGAGCTTTTTAATGTTTCTTTATTCAGGGAAGTATCTGGACATCTCTCCTTCCAGTAGCTCTCTGCATGTCATTATGCTTTCCTCAGCGACCCTTCTGCTTGTGGAGTTCTTCAGGACCCTCCACATTTCTCTTAACTCTCTGGAGAAGTACAAGGCTGCCTCCTTTTTGTGGAAGCCTTATTGTAGCATGAGGCTTGGCAACTGTGTCTCACTCTCCTAGCCCCAGTCAAGTAATTCTGGACCCAAAAATAAGTGTCTTGCAATCCCATCTGAGGGGGGCATCATAATTTCTCTACCCTTTCCATGTTCATATTAGAGATCTGGCATTTTCCCCCACCAAATACACAAATCACTAGTCAACAAACATAGATTATAATAAACAAACCTTGTCTCTGTCAAGCTGAGACTTATTTACAGAACTTAAGAAATTAAGCTTCACAACTCTAAGGAAGGCAGTGCTCTAAGCACCTTTATTTTGCAGTGAGGCTGACAGTGGTACCAAAAAGTTCAGTGAGTTCCCCCAAGTCACAAAGCCAGTCAGTGGCAGGGGCAGAAAGAAAGTTGGCCTCCTTGAGGAAAAAAAAACTGTCCTTGCTGAAGCTACAAGCTTCAGCCTTTTTACATGGTCTAAGAGACAGTTTTGAGATTCCTGGGTCTGGCAAAGTCTTGACCTCTTCCTTTTTGTGCAAGCTGTAAAGTCCACTTCTCATGTCTGGTGTCCATGGGCAGCTGGTTTGAAGATTTTGAAGGGCTTTTTGTAACCTTTTAGTGACAAGAGACTTTCATTGACATAGGTGTTTTGAAAGAATATTGATTTACTCCAAAGTGTTTGTAAGTAGTACTGCTTCACTGCATGGAAGTTGGTCTGTTTTTGCTGAACTTCAGTATTTTAAAGGCACCAGGATTTGTTTTAATATTTAAGGTGAAAGAGATAAAAGAAATGCTATTTCTTACCGTGGCACTCATCACAGACAGCTTATGTCACATACACCATTTGTTTATTGCTCACAGAACACTCAGGCATGCCCATTGCAATTGCTAAATTCCCTTTTCCAAGTACAAATCACTTTTTATTCATGGTGAAACATACTTAAACAGTCTGAATTTGCAGCATGCCGAGCTGTGTAAATAGTGTGCTGATTTCTTTTAGGAAAAAGAAAATGGCTGTTAAAACTGAGCTGCAGGTCAGTCAGCAGCGATCACTCTGCAGGGACACATGCTGCACCAGTAGCACAGTGAATACTTGCAAAACCACCTGAGTCCTGTTAAACTTTCATTCCTGTTCATGCAGAGAGGTTAGCCTTTTTCCTCTTATTCCTTCCATACTAATTTAGGGACATTGAGAGCCTGCAGAGGATGTCAGTTTTCAATCAAATAACGTCGAACTAAAGCACACAGAGCTTACATTTTCATTATGAATTTTCAGGCTCTCCCAAAGCCCAGCAAGCTTAGTGTTTGATGGAAAAACAGCTATAATGACTAAATATTATTAGGTCTTATTATGATGATGGCACCCAAGAGCCCCAGCCAGGATTGAAGCATCTCCTTCCCCTCTCTGCATCCCACTGAGGAGACATAAAACAGCTCAGAAATGATGCCTGACAAAAAGGACCTTCTGCCTATGCAATGCTTATCTCTTCTCCAACCTGCTTCCTTCACACCTTGCTATTCAGCATGTTGTCCAATACACTATGACTTCCTCTTGTGACGTCTCACGATAATTATTTGTCTATGAGTTTATTTTCGTCACCAATTTATTTTGTCTCTTATCCCATTTTTGCATCCCTGTTTCAGGGACCTACCTCCATTTCATGCTCATTCACACCACTTGTTTTCTGTTCTTCCTTAGCCCCTTTCTTCCCTCATCCTACTCTTGGGGGCTCTTCTGCCTTTCATGCTTTTTTTCTTTTGTACTTTCTATGCCATGTTGTCGTGGTTTAGCCCCAGCCAGCAACAGAGCACCATGCAGCCGCTCGCTCACTCCCCCTACCCCGATGGGATGGGGGAGAGAATTGGAGGAGTAAGAGTGAGAAACACTCCTGGGTTGAGATAAGAACAGTTTAATAATTGAAATAAAGTAAAATAGTAATGCTAATAGTAACAGTATAATAATGATAATAATAATAATGATATACAAAGCAAGTGATGCACAATGCAATTGCTCACCACCCGACGACCGATACCCAGACAGTTCCCGAGCAGCGATCGCTGCTCCCTGGCCAACCCGCCCTCCCCCCCCCCCCCCCCCCCCCCCAGTTTATATACTGAGCATGACGTCATATGGTATGGAATAGCCCTTTGGTCAGTTTGGATCAACTATTCTGGCTGTGCCCCCTCCCAGTTTCTTGTGCGCCTGGCAGAGCATGGGAAGCTGAAAAAGTCCTTGACTAGCATAAGCAGTACTCAGCAACAACTAAAAAACATCAGCGTGTTATCAACATTCTTCTCCTATTAAATCCAAAACACGGCACTATGCCTGCTACTAGGAAGAAAATTAACTCTATCCCAGCCGAAACCAGGACACATGTGCATTGGGCCAGATTGCCAAGGCAATGTTCAGACCAGCCAGAAATCGGAATTGCCTACATGGCCTTTCTTGTGCTGTGCCTGTATGAAAAGGTGGGACTAAGAAGGGATGGTACCAGGAATGCAAGAAGAGCAATGATCCAGTCTGATCCTGATGCCAATTTACTGCTCCATGGTCACTTCATTTTCCTCATATGCACCATCCTCTAATCCCCTGTGAGTAATTTACAACACAATACTTACCTTTTAATCTGGGATCAGAGTGATTGAAAGCAGGGAAATTCTTATTCTATAAAATTTGCACCATATTCATAATTAGTATTGCTAATATTTCTCTGATGGATATGCTTTATAGTCAAATGGAGGAGTACTATACTTCTATAGACAGCTGTGATCCAAGAAAAGAAGTGGCAGATGCCCGATCCCCAACTTCTGGAAGGGCCCTGCTCCTCCCTGTCATCAACTGCCCCACTGCTCCTGGAAGTCCTGCCCCACGGTCATGTGGTCTGTTGACTCCACCTCAGCCATTTTGTAAAATGTCCTTCCCCCACATGTCTACAGGTTGTCCTGTGATTCATCAGTTGCCCCATCCAATTTACCCAAAAGTACATCAAAGAGGAAGTTCCTTCCCATTTCAGACAGAGGGTTGCTTTTAGTTTCAGCTGCCATGTGTCAAGCAGATTACAAAATCACAGGATGGTTGAGGTTGGAAAGGACCTCTGCAGGTCATGTTGTCCAAACCCCCAGCTCAAGCAGAGCCACCTAGAGCAGGTTGCCCAGGAACATGGCCAGATGGCTTTTGAGTGTTTCCAAGGATGGAGACTCCACAACCTTTCTGGGCAAGCTGCGCCAGTGCTCAGTCCCCTCACAGTAAAAAAAAATGTTTCCTAATGTTCAGTGGCAACCTCCTGTGTTTCAGTTTGTGCCCATTGCCTCTTGTGTCACGCACCACTTAAAAAGAGCCTGGCTCCATTTTCTTTACACCCTTCCTTGAGATACCTATAGACATTGATGAAATCCCTCTTGAGCCTTCTCTTCTCCAAGCTAAACAGTCCCAGTTCTGTCAGCTTTTCCTCATAGAAGAGATGCTCCCATCCCTTAGTCACCTTAATGGTACTTTGTTGGACACTTTTCAGTAGCTCCAGATCTGTTTTATACTGAGGAGCCCAGAACTGGACCTGGTATTCCAGGTGTGGCCTCACCAGTCCTGGGTAGAAGGGAAGGATCACCTTCTTCAACCTGATGGCAACACTCAGCCCAGAATGCAGCCCAGAATACTGTTAGCTGCCTTTGCCACAAAGGTACACTGCTGGCTCATGTTCAACTTGGTGTCCACCAGAGGCCCCCACGTCCTTTTCTGCCAAGCTGCTTTCCAGTTGGTCAGCCTCCAGCATGTACTGGTGCATGAGGTTATTCCTCCCCAGGTGTAAGAATTTTCTCTTCCCTTTGTTGAAAATCATGAGGTTCCTGTCAGCTCATTTCTCCAACCTGTTGAGGTCCCTCCGGATGGCAGCACAGCCCTCGGCATATCAGACACACTTCCCAGTTTTGTGTCATCAACAAACTTGCTGAGGGTACACTCTGCACCATTATCCAGATCATTAATGAAGATATTAAACAGCATCAGATCTAGAACTGACCCCTAAGGTACATCACTATCTATTGACCTCCAACTAGTCCATGCCACTGATCAACCACCCTCAGGGTCTGGCTGTTCAGCCAGTTTTCAGTCCACTGGCTGCTCATCCAGCCCAGCACCATCTCTATGAATATCTTAGGGGAGACAGTGTTGAAAGCCTTGTAGACAATATCCACCGCTCTCCCCTCATCTACCAAACCAGCAATTTCCTCATAGAAGTTTAGCAAGTATTTCAAGCATGACTTCCCCTTGCTGAATTTGTGCTGACTACTCCTGAGGTCTTTCTTGTCCTTAATGTGCCTGGAAATGATGTGCAGTATTAGTTGTTCCATCACTTTTCCAGGGGTCAGGGTAAGGCTGAGTGTTGTGTAGTTCCCTGGGTCCTCCTTCTTGCTCTTTTTGAAGATACAAGTGGCATTTGCTTTCCTCCAGCCCTCAAGCACTTCTCCCAGCCACCATGAATATTCAAAGATTGAGAGTGGTCTCACAATGACATCAGACAGCTCCCTCAGCATTCATGGGTGCATCCTGTCAGGGCCAACTGTATGTCCTGTTTGCTAAGTATTCCCTGACCTGGTCGTCTTCCAGTGCTTCAGTGGCTATGATCCATGTGAACTATTTGAGAACTCTGTATCAGAATGGGATGACCCAGGCCTAGAAACGCTGGTTTTATCTTTTAGAAACTCCTAAAAATAAGACTGCCAAATTGTCCTGTAGGAAACAATGTTGCAACACTGTAGCAACAATGTAGCTCAATGCAACACCTCTTAGAAAGGAAGGATGGATTTTGGTTAAAACACAAGCGATTTCGGTCTCTCACACTCAGGTGCTGGTACCGCCAGCAGCAGGATGCATACAAGCAGCCTGCCGAGCACTCAGGCACTAGAACACCTGTACCCAGACAGCCTGTCCAGAGTTGCTCACAGTGACACGGAGGTTGAGGGGCATCAGTTTTTGAGCCTTTCCCCATGCTACCTGAGGTGTTATTTGGGAGTAAGAATCCACTGAGGACTGTGCTGGTTTTGGATGCATCTCATTATACCCTTCAGGTACAACTAGTTTCTCTATCCTGTCCCACTTCTGTAGGTCTGTGAGTCATCAGGATTTAGTCATTCTCTCTGTTTCAGATCTGGTTGTCCTGAGAAATCACAGGTAGATGGGTGCTAGGATCTTGATGATCTGTTACTGCAAGTGTCAGCAGCACAATCCATTTTTATGCCGTGGTGCTGATAATGCCAGGGTCATGGGTTCGAGCCCCATGTTGGGCACCGAAAAGGACTGTGGTGGTTTGACCCTGTCTGGATGCCGAGTGCCCACCAAAGCCGCTCTATCACTCCCCTTCTCACCTGGACAGGGGAAAGAAAATATAACAAAAAAGCTTGTGGGCCAAGATAAGGACAGGGAGATCATTCAGCAATTACTGTCACGGGAAAATCAGTTTAATTTATTGACAATCAAAACTGAGTAGTAAGAGAGGAGTGAGAACACGTGTAGGGTAATGAGGAATAAAACCAAGTCTGAAAACACCTTCCCCCCACCCCTCCCTTCTTCCCAGGCTCAACTTCACACTCCACTCCCGATTTTCTCTAGCTCCTCCCCCTGAGCAACACAGGGGGACAGGGAATGGGAGTTGCAGTCAGTTCATCACACGTTGTCTCTGCTGCTCCTTGCTCCTCAGGGGAGGACTCCTCACACTCTTCCCCTGCTCCAGGGAGACAGTCATCCACAAACTTCTCCAATGTGGGTCCTTCCCACAGGCTGCAGTTCTTCATGAACTGCTCCAGCGTGGGTGCCTTCCATGCAGTGCAGTCCTTCAGGAGCAGACTGCTCCAGCGTGAGTCCCCCGTGCAGTCACAAGCCCTGCCAAAAAACCTGCTCCAGCGTGGGCTTCCCACAGGGTCACAGCCTCCTTCGGGCACATCCACCTGCTCCGGTGTGGGGTCCTCCACAGGCTGCAATAGATATCTGCTCCACTGTGGGCCTCCATAGGCTGCAGGGGAATCTCTGTTTTGGTGCCTGGGGCACCTCCTCCCCCTCCTTCTTCACTGACCTTGGTGCCTGCGGAGTTGTTCCTCTCACATATTCTCACTCCTTACTCCAGCTGCAGTTTGTGTCCCAGTGGTTTCCCCCCCCCCCCCCCCCCTTCTTAAATATGTTATCACAGAGGCACTACCGCTGTCGCTGATTGGCTTGGCCTTGGCCAGCAGCGGGTCTGTCTTGGAGCCGCTGGCATTGGCTCTATCAGACATGGGGAAAGCTTCTAGCAGCTTCGCACAGAAGCCATCCCTGTAGCCCCCCCCCACTACTGAAACCTTGCCACGCCAACCCAAGACATACATCCTGCTGACATTTTGTACCCAGGTGTTCACATTCACTCTCCGTTTGTATTAATATATACTTTTTTTTACAATTTTCCACAGCCCTAACCTGGGTTTCTATTGTCTAATGCATCATAGGCACTTTGGTATCTGCTGAGAAAAAAAATGACAGCTAACATTTATGATTCACAAGTTTTCTTCTCAAAAGCCTCTCAAGCTTCTGGTGTTGCCCTTCAGTACGTTGGCAACATAGTAGGATTGTAAACTCTACTTTCCTGGCTCAGAATTACACCAGAACTACAAATGAATGTTGTAGTTCACTTCCTGCTATGCAGTCATTTCACCTATAAATTCCAATCAGATCCAAACTTCATGCTTTCTATCTCTGTTTTATTGGATTGTGCTGAGCTTTGTGGTGTACCTTTCCACTTTCTTATTCTCCATTATTCCCCTTACATAATCTTTTTTTATCTGAGACAAACTGGAAAAAAGTTTGCAAGAAAGGAGAGAGACTTGTCATTGATAAGATAGAAAGAAATCTGTGGAGTAATGGAAAAAAAGCTTTTATTTTGCTTTTAAATAATATTCTAAATACTCTTTCTGTGAGTTGTCATAATATTCTTTCATTAACTGTCCTGCTACATATTCATCAAGTGCACCCTCCTGGTTAATCAGAACTTTATTGATTATAATAGCGATGTCAGCTGACATCACATGAAGACTTTGATTCAGGTTCTCTATGCAGCATTTATAGTTGCGAGCAGCAGCTAAGTCTCCTGAGATTAGCAGCCCAGTGATCAATGCCAGACCAATAATAAATTCAGTTCCACAAGTCACTGTTATAGGAAAGTCAGGATTTTCAATGGAAAACCGAGCTGTACAAGAATCAGGTAGACAAGATACTTACTTAAGGACACAAAATTCTAAGAAGGGAAAAAACACTTAAGCATAAACTGCATAGCAACCGAAATAGCACGTAGGAAGTTCAAACTGTTTAATAGCCTAGAAGTTTATTCATATACAATGTTCTGAAGACAACAGTATGATGGGAAAGTATAATCTGCACTCATTTGTGGAACTAGGGGCCCTCATAACTAATTTCAGTAGGACCATGAAGTAATAATTAGGTATAGGTTTAATCGTAAATGTTCCAGGACAAAATCACTTTAAAGAAATCTTATTTTCCCACTTTTGACAAGGCAAAAAATATTCACTGATAATTTTTAACCTGGTAAAAAATAACATTTCTATATGACCATTAGAATAAAAAAAAAGGAAACAAAACAATCATAGTATTTGAACAAATAGTTTCAATGGTTCTGAATACAGCAATAATATCAATATTTACTGAGGAGAATAATTCAAACTTTTATTCAGTTGTAGTCCTTGTTTCTTTCAAAGCTCTTTCTTCCTGCCTTCTGTAACTTGCTGACATCTTGGTTTGCAAGTCGGGTTACAACCTGGCTTCTGTTCAGATCAGCAATTCACCTTTTAGTGGCTTCAGAAAGGGGATTTCCACTGCCAAAGCTTCCCACCCCACCAGGGGCATAGTAAATGGCTTTTAACTGAAGTGGTGGCATAGACATGTTTAATGACAGACTGCTACCACACACATGTAAGAAATGAAACTCTGGACAATCAATTTAACTTATGCACTGAGGAACTTTAATAACAGGGTATGGAGGGTGTTGGTTGCTGATCAGGCTTCTCCAGCTTTTTCCCTATTTCTCCTCAAACAGTGCTGTCCCTTCTGCACCTGTTCCTTCTTTCACGGCTGCAGGATGGGGCAGAAAAGGGAACAGACCAGGGCACACTTCTCTCTTCTCCCTACTTCAGTCAGTCAGATGGAGAATTTTGACACTTTCTTATAAGGTCATCAGCCTAAGGGTAAGGAAACACACCTGGCACAAGCCTGCACCCTGTAATGGTCTTACTGTTAGGTGTAAGCTCCCCCACAGTAGAGGGCAATGGGGGCTCCCTTGCAGCTTGGAGCAAAGCCCAGAGGCTGCCTTCAATACACTGCTGTGTCCTCCTGTTGGGCTCGGGCCCCAATATGTGGGGCCTCTCAGTGCAGCTCACAGGATGCATCTTTCCTCAGGGGCCCTTGGTGGCCTCCAGGGATGTGTCCATAGCCCTGGGGCACGTTCTAGTTCATTCCTGTCCCCCACCCATTTGGTGCCCCACCCCAACCTCTTGAACTTCCCCTACCCCAAGTACACTAGGGTTTGTCCAGCAGCCTTGTAAAGTGTGGGGCTCCAAAACTGCCTTTTACTTTTAATTATTTTCTATTAAAATTTAAAATTTAGTTATTCATTATTATTAAAGAATATTGTATGCACAGTATTCTTACACTTTTTTGGGTGTATGTAGTTAAAATACATATTAAATGTCTCTTTATATATGTATATATTTCTATGACATAGCATATATAAATATTTATAATGTGTATGTTTTTATCTATGAGCACTTCCTGGTCAAAAGGAAATGAGCAGCTAATCAGAGGTTGTTCTGAGATCACATGGGTATGATGTTTTCAAAAAATGGCAGGCAGCCAATCACAGAACAATATGGAAACCTGTGGTGTATGATGTCAAAAATAGCGGCCTCCATGTGTGTGGTGGGCAGGGGCTTCCAGTGCTGATCCACTTCTGGGTCAGCTGGAAGGCATGACTGGGCCTGCAGCCAATCACAGGGGCTGCTTTTGAACACATGGGGTAAAATGGTATTAGGAAACAGCCTTCAGCCAATCACAGAACAATATGAAAACATGTCGGTTACAATGGTTTACGAAATGGCAGCTCCCTGCCACAAAATGGTGGACAAGCCAAAATGGTGGCCCCCGTGTCTGTATTGGGGAGGGGCGTCCTGTTGTGACCTGCACCTGGCTGAATTGGCAGGGGTGGGTGGCAATGCCAGCCCGTTCTCCCCTGGGGGGGCGGGCACTGTACAGAATGATAGCTCCCAAGGGCAGAAAGGGGAGAGGGCAAGCCAACCAGTGACTGGAAGAGAGGTGGGTCTTCCAGGAGCAGCAGGACAGGTGATGCCACCAGGGGGTGGAGCCTCGCCAAGGCTAGGGAAGGGGAGGCACCTCTGCTGGTCAGCGATCAACCTTGTCCTGGTGCTCCTGGGAGGTGCTGAATAAAAAATTTTCACCTTGTGAGAATAAGAACACAACTGCATTGTTGCGTTAGAAGTGATGGTCTGATACTGTTACACGTGGTCTAATGAAAATCTTTTCCTCAGTCATACAGCATATTTTTTTTTTCTTGGAGAAGGCCTTACTCCGTTCAATGATGTCCTGACTAGAAGGATGTGTTAAAAGATGAAAGGAAAAAATTCACCTTTTCTCTGCATTAAATCTGTTCTTGTTGCAGAACAGATTTGGTAGTTGGAGTACTGCTGAGGAGGGGCAGTTTTGTGAGGACTACCAGCATTCTGTTCTGGCCACCTTTGGTTCAGAAACAGGGTTTACATGTACATAAAAACTTATACTTGGAACTTTATAATCTGCCCATAGGCCGATGCCAATTGCTGCTTTATCTACTTGTGGGAGCTCTATTTGCAATAAACCAGACTCATCCTACTAAAAAGCAGAAAAGAAAAAAGTAAAACAAAAAGAAACAATATCATTATATACATCATATACAGGTATATAGCTTCAACTTTTATCTACTTTTTTTTTTTTTTTAAATTTAGTATGCTTTACACATTCTGTGAACTTAAAGATTTCATCTGTATCTGTAAAACTTTACAGAAAATAGAGATGGGAGAAGTATCCTGGTCATTGTCTGTCTAATCCTTAATTTAGCAAACCTGCTGTGCCACTCTGGGTAAATGAGACATGGAAGCACAAAGAAACAATATATAAGCAATATGGCCTTCAAGCTGAGCAAGTATTAGTATAAAAAGGGCAAATTATAGAAGCAGCTAATGACTGTAATAGTTCCCAAGCTTAAAAACAGATGCATACTCAATGCTTTACAATTCTCATATAAAAGCATTTACAGTCTTGCAGAGACATAATTGAAAGGCAAAACAAAGAGACCTTTAATCATAGCTGGAACATATTTTTAAAACACCAGAAAGGTAGGGGCTGGCTGGTTGGAAAATGAATAGTAGAAAAAAATAGGTGCTAGTCAACACTTATTTTTTCTAGGGTAACTCACTTGAAACGAGTACTTGCTACAGAGTTGCACTGAAACCGAATGAGGAATAATTTCCTTTCTCTAAAAGTAACACCAACAGCACAGAACAGCTGGCAGCTGGAGGTAATCCTCAGCACGAGGTCTGCAGTGACACGGGGTCCAGAGTTCAGCCTCTCTCCTCAATGTGAACAGGCTTAAGTCAAACTCTGGCCAGTACAGAAAGTTGTCACCATCTCAGGAGTGCCCTGGGCAAAGGAGCTGTGAGGGGCTGGTCTTCACATGAACACGGATGCCTGGATGTCACGATATAACTAGGTGTGTATAAGTGACATCGTGTAAATTTATTAGCTGACTGATCAGATGGGGTAACTCCAGCCCATAAAGTCCTGAGTCTGTTTTGCCTGTTAGACATGGGTCATGGCATTAAATAACTCTCATGAGAGCAGCCATGGTGAGGGGCGTTTTCCTTGCATCATTATCAAGAAGGCTAAAGTCTTATTTTTATGGACAGCTCTCAACACCAAGTCCAGCCATTGCTTTAGTAACACCCTAACTGGCCTTTGAAAATATGTTCTTGACTCAAGGACTTAAGCAGCTGCAGTCCTGGAAAGTGTTAGATTACTGTGTAACATGTCAGAATGACTTTTTATTTCTACTTTCACCATGCGGGCAAAGCAACCGGTGAACTTTGGTTAAAGGCTTGTCTATAAGAGGAACACAGAGCACCATCTTCTCAGGGTTTTCATGAAACCCTTTTCCCTGTGCCCCCCCCTCCCGACTTAACAATATTATGAAGCATTATTACTTTTACATGAACCAGTCTTTGAGTCCCCTCTAGCCCTAACATGAACTCCTTAAAAGTTAGTACAAAGGAAAATTAATTGTTAGAGATTGTTCTGCAACTCAGCTGAAAAACATGCAAAAACTCTGGTGTGTTTTATCTCTGTTAAATAGCTTCCTGTATCTGTGCTTTTTTATTCTTTGTTGTTGGGGCAAATCACATCATTGTGAGGAGTATCCAGATTGCTTTGCTTATTAGTGTAAGAGGTTAAAAATGATTACACTTTAAGCATTAAAAATGACAGAAAGACAGAAAAAGCACTTAGAGTTAGTCATTATTTTGCAAGCTATTTTTTCCCAGATACAATATAATCACTTTTGTATCAGTTGTTATTTCTCATAAATTTTGTTCAATAAAGGTAATCAAGCATTCTGCTGATTCCACTAAACCATGTCCCCAGCTGTCACATCTACACATCTTTTAAATACCTCCAGGGACGAGGACCCAACCACTTCCCTGGGCATCCTGTTCCAGTGCTTGACAACCCTTTCCATGAAGAAATTTTTCCTAAGATCCAATTTAAACTACCCCTGTGCAACTTAAGGCCATTTCCTCTTGTCCTGTTGCTTGTTACTTTGGAAAAAGAGGCCTGACACCCAGCTCACTACAGCCTCCTTTCAGGTAGTTGTAGAGAGCGAAAAGGTGTCCCCTGAGCCTCCTTTTCTCTGGGCTAAACAACCCTAGTTCCTTCAGCTGCTCCTCATAAGACTTGTGCTCTAGACCCTTCACCAGCTTCGTTGCTCTTGTTTGGACACACTCCAGCACCTCCACGTCTTTCTTGTATTGAGGGGTCCAAAACTGGACACAGTATTCCAGGTGCGGCCTCACCAGTGCCGAGTACAGGGGGATGATCACTTCCCTGGTTCTTCTGGCCACCCTATTTCTGATACAGGCCAGGATACTGTTGGCCTTGTTGGCCACCTGGGCACACTGCTGGCTCATGTTCAGCCGGCTGTTGACCAACACCCCCAGGTCCTTTTCGGCCAGGCAGCTTTCCATCCACTCCTCCCCAAGCCTGTAGTGTTGCATGGGGTTGTTGTGCCCGAAGTGCAGGACCCGGCACTTGGCCTTGTTGATCCTCATACAGTTGGCTGCAGACCATCAATCCAGCCTGTCCAGGTCCCTCTGTAAAGCCTTTCTACCCTCAAGCAGTTCGACACTCCCACCCAACTTGGTGTCATCTGCAAACTTATTAAGGGTGGACTTGATCCCCTCATCCAGGTCATTGATAAAGATATTAAACAGAACTGGCCTCAAAACTGAGCCCTAGAGAACACCGCTTGTGACAGACTGCCAAATGAATTTAACTCCATTCACGACAGCTCTTTGGGCCTGACCATGCAGCCATTTTTTTACCCAGTGAAGACTACACCTGCCTAAGCCACGAGCTGCCAGCTTCCTAGGAGAATGCTGTGGGAGATGGTGTCAAAGACTTTACTAAAGTCTAGGTAGACAACATCCACAGCCTTTCCCTCATCCACTAAGTGGGTTACCTTGTCATAAAAGGAGATCAGGTTAGACAAGCAGGACTTGCCTTTCATAAACCCATGCTGACTGGGCCTGATCACCTGATTGTCCCATACGTGCTGCGTAATGGCAGTCAGGATGATCTGCTCCACAACCTTCCCTGGCACCAAGGTCAGACCGATAGGCCTGTAGTTCTCCAGATCCTCCTTCTACCTCCTATTGACACATTCCAGGTGGGACTCAGCTCACAGATTAAAATACATAAATTAAAATGTTACCATCTGGGCATACACTAGAGCTCGTTATAATATCTGGGCTCCCATTATAATCAATGGAGAGCGAGCTGGTACATGTGGAGTCTGGAGAGCTATTCAGTTTATCCTCAAGTGGACATATACTTCTGATTGACCTAATTTGGAAGCTGAATCTTGTTTTGCTTCTCTGTCCTACTTTCTTTCCAGCAAAGGAGGAGGAACTGCAGCAGGGGGAAAAACAATGTGGAGCAAACAAACAATCCCACAGACACATGAGACCTGATTACTTGAGGCTTTGTTTTAGTTACCAGTGCTGGAGGTCTCATACAGTCATTAATTTCCTTCTGAATGATCAATGCTTCTAGAGCACCTCCGTAGGTCTTGTTTTCCACCAAGGCTCAGTAAGACAGTTGCCTCTTCCTCTCAAATGGAGATGATGTGTTTCTCACTATGACATCTCTTGCAAATGTGCACTACATGGGATGATATTCACTATTTGTCTTGAATTTGAAGCTGAGACATTTCTTGAGATAAATGTTATGTTGTAAGCATACCTTATCGGGTCTTCAACATCTGCCGTGCCTATACATGGCTTCAAAAGGTGCCAGAAGTGCTGAGATGAGCTCACTTCACAAGCTGTAGCTGTGTCATGATGTACAGCCATGTGCAGAAAACATGTGGAACCTCCTTCATGTAGAAGACTTAGAGGCTGTAACTTCAGAGTTCATCACCACTTACATACTTGACAGGAAAATGTGGTATCCATCTTTGTAAAGGAAGAAAGGAAGGACAGGCATGCCTTCAGAAGTCTCACGGAGAAGGATTTTTATTTGCTGGGCACTATGAATTAACTTCTTCAGCACAGGAATGGAAAACATTGTTCTTTTATAATGATTGTGCAATCTATTTTAAATGTAATGCTTGTGAGATGTCTGAATACAGAGAGCATCAGCAAAGATTAAGAGCTCATGGCATCTGACTCCAGATACCACCCAAGACCAGATCAGCATCTGGATTAAATAATTTTAAGTTATTGGCATGATATAAATTTATAAAATCCCATGGTATCATTATTCTATCAATTATGTATATGTTACATTAATATATGTGCTTTTATTTGCCAATTTTATTAAAAATAACCCTGGAAATGAATATATATTTATTATAGGGTTTATCATTTATTATGTGTGAGAAATTTCACTCATTTCTAATTAGAGAAGAGCTCACCTACCCCCTCCTGGCACCCAGGCAAGTTAAGTTCTTCTTTCTCCAAAATTCTGAGCTGATGTCTACCAAGAATATGCTGATTACAGTTAATCTAATTCAATACATAAGATATCTGAATAACTTCCTGTGATTCCTTCTACCCTAGCTTGTGATGATTTTATTTTTAAAAGAAGACCACTACAAACAAAAAGGGAGCTGAAGAGTATCCTTTCATATTGTGAAGTACATGAAGCTTTGGAGAAATCGAGGTGAAATGTATTCATGGCTTTATCTTTGAACAACTTCTGTTACGTGAGTACTTTATGTATGTCAAGTACAATTATTTTTTAATGAATCCATAATGAGTCTAATTACATTCTGCAATTCAAAATGCTGTCTAATTTTCTTCCTAGTCAAAGATGCCCATTTGCTTTTCTTACCCACTGTAGTCAGGACAGTATTTACCACCCTAATTCCCTGAATCATGAGTCCCTCTTGTTTGAATAGAGTCAGTGATTCCCAGCTTGAAAAGCAGCGGTGCACAGATGTACCAACTCTTGAACAAATGGATCAGCCAGCACATTACCTTTAAGAACTGATAATCAGCCTCTTTTATGTCTAAATACACAAATATATGTAATCTTATTTGATTATATTAGTTCTTTTCTCTTATTGGCTGGAATTGCCCTTTTGTAGTGTGGCAGCATAAACACATTTTCAAGTGATGGTGGAAAGTAGCAGCCAAACCAAATTGAAACTCCTTATAATAGTAACCTCTCTGTGTGAAACTTAAGGGTCTTCTTAATGTGCTGTGAAGTAGCACTTTGCAGCTTCCACAACAAATAGAATAGATATATTCTCAGACATATTTAGGGGAGGAGGCAGGGAATAATCTCAAACCTAGCTGAAATACAGTTACAAATAAATTATTTCTTGTATTCAACTGAGGGTGAAAGCACAGTTTTAGGCTTACAAAGAGGTTAAGAAAAAAAAAATCAATGTAGTATACAAATGAAGGACCAGAGCATAATAAAATTTATGCAGAAAAAAATTATATTCTAGAAGATAAAATGTAAATTAAATAGTGGAGAAAAAGAATATAGTAAAGTAAAAAAGGCGGAGGAGCATTCACTTCACTGCAGATACGATACAAGTCTTCTGATATAAGTGAAAGCAGATTTTTATCTATACAAATTTTGGCTTATGTCAGTAGCGTTAATACTGCTGTTATTCTCATGTAAATTATGATGGGGGTAGTCCCTTAAGTCCTAATTCATTGAATATTAAAGTTATTCAGAAACTTTACAGTGACTTTAAGAAAGATCTGAATTAAGGCTTAATTTTTGAAAGAAAAGATAACAACCTGTTCTCTTTTGGAAAGTATCTCAATACATATACTGCATACAGGAAAAAGAAAAAGTAAAATAATATGATTTGCCTAGGAAGCTGGAATCTCTCTGAGCTAGAAGAGGCAAAGAGATAAAAAGAAAATTATGTAATTTGTCTTTGGCAGGAGAGGAACAAGTGAAATGACACCAATTTATCTTGAGAGAAGCAAAAATGGAAGTAGAAGGCAGCATAAAAAGTCAAGAACAAGGGTTCTGAGTAAAATTCTTTCAGTTTTTCCCTAGGCTAAAAATAAATAGCTAAATAAACACATTAAAACATTCACGGCTTTTTTTCAAAAGAAGCAAATAATCCTCATTTCACAGTTAAGTGAACTGAGGGGATGCAAGCTCAAACAAGGGAGGAAGTCATGCTTTAGGATGTCTACCGTCAAAAATTAGATTCTTCACATCCTGTTTATCTGCTACCTCACCCTGGATTATCAAAGCTGCTGATGCTGAAGTTCTGCTTGCAGCCTGACCAGAGCATCCCAGGGCTGAACACAACTAAGCCTTGCTGGAATTAAAGGAGAGGTGCCCTTCTGATTGCCTTACCCCAAGGACTTCATCCCTTAGAAGTTGTTCAGATTATGTTAGAGAGCCAAGCTCTGTCCAAGACACCAAAGGAACATGTGCTGTGGCTCCTCAACTTTTTTTCCACTAGTTCAGAGACTAGCAGGCTGGGGGAAAAAATAGGTCTAATTCTCACCTGAGTCTCCATCCTCAGTTTGATAATGACCAAGCTATGCAATGTCCTGAGACAGGGCCTTTTTATTTCTCCACATCAAAACTGTTCTCCTTTGCTTGAAATTATTAAATATTCGTTGGACTAAAGAGAGGGAAGAGGGAGTACATAGATTTGATGTCTCTCTGGCCCAGTAGTTAAGGCTCTGAAATCTAATAAGGGAAATACTGATTCCTGTTTCTGCTCCAAGCATTTATTTCAGTAGGTCATGTTAAATATCCTGGAATACAGGTCACCTCCTCCATAGCAATGAGAAAAAAAATTTTGTTCTTATTTATGTCAATAGGAGTTTTACCATCTACCTCAATGAGATCAATATATGATCTTCCAAAAAAATGTCACCCAATGTTTCTATATTTTCTATTCACTTTCTAGAAATCATATTTTCTCCTAGATTTCTCTGTCATTCTCAACTGCTGAATATTGGCCCCAGGAATTAATGGGAAAAAATTTTCTTCATGAGTGCTGTCCTCATGTATCTGATCTAAACCCAATGAAATCAGACTTGATGTGTCTGTCTGCTTGTTAAATAAGTTTATCCAACTGCAGTCTATGATGATGCAGTCAACCAGCGGAAACCAGTACATCTGAGTTAACTTAGTGTGCTTAACATATTTTTCCTGACTGCTGGCTTGCTGCCTATCAGTCAGAAAAAAGCATTCTGATGAGTCTGAATGCACCGTTTCTTTTATTTTTATCTATGTGAGTTCATACTATAGTAAGAACAGAACATAATATATAAAGTACTGATATGGATCTAGATCTATTCTTGATTTGGTTGCTTGCCTACATCATTTACTTTTGTTTCAGTTCCCTACTTGTAGAATACAGAAAATGACAAAAATCTTCTTTGCAAAGTGGTCTAAGATTAAGCTTATTATTAGAAGAAAAAGCAACAAAAAGCAAAACTATTGATTAAGTCTGAAATGATTGTCAAGGCTTCCCTTTACTTACAGGGTTAGGCTGTCATCCCTGAGAAGAATGGCTGTAGTATTTTCCATGTACAGATCATACCTATGTAAAAGCTATCTAGTCATCTATAGAGACAAATCTCAGTAGCTGCTGTGTCTGATTTGGTAGGGAGCAACCTCAGACATCCTATACTGCAGGTCTTATAGTTGCTGTAAGAACAACTTTCAAAGGAAGATCACTAAAGTTAGTAATGGGTCTGAGGAAAAGTGTATCCAAGATAGCTCACCAGGTGTTTGGAGTTTAGAAAAAGTGACTCTAGCAGATTAGTCTTCTATAAAAGCTTTAATCTGAATATGTTTGGAAAGCCACAGTATCATTGTTATTGATAGGAGAACCTTACTCATTGAGAGGTAGACCTCATGCTTTCTTAGTGGTAATTACAAAATGTTTGTTTTGCTCATCCTGGTCTAGTATGGAGGATGTGACAGAAAGTGTAGGCAGTGATATTTTAAAGAAAACAAGCTATCTCCTGCAGAGCTCTTTTTTTTACATTCCTTACACCCATAGGCTTCAAACAGCTTTAAGACTCAGTATTGGAGAACTGCTTGTTAGAATCAGGCCTGTAACAGGTTTGTTCATTCTATTGAAGCCCTACTTATAAGAAATTTGCTGATTAGTATGCAACAAGCTTGAAATATAGATGCAGAGAGTCATGAATACATGGCTGGAAGGGGCTCTGTAAAGATGTCTAATCCAATTGCTTGCTCCAAGGCAAGATCAAATGCAGCTAAAGTATTTCTGACAGATGTTTATCCACTCTATTCATAGGAATGTCAGTGATGGATATTGTACATCTCAAGACAAGCTGTTCTCAAGATAAAGAACAAAATTTCAAAATGTAGCCTTGTGTTCTAGGGCTAGGAGCTAAATAACAACTATTTGAGAGCTTTGTTATACTGGTACCTATCCTGATTTACATTAATATACATATCATCCATAGGGTGTTGAAATTATATCTCCTGCATGATATGCTGGCAGTTGGGACTGTGTGAGGTGACTGGAGATGTATATGGTGAATTGATTTTCAGATAACTACGCATAGGAAATGTACAATCTTGCTATCTGGCTATGTGGTTTAAGGATAAATATCTTAAGGATGCTGTCTTTAACCATATTAAGAATACATGCTGGCATCTTCAAAAAAGTCCAAATGTTTTAGGACCACAACTGTCATTAAAAGCTGGGAGACTTCGCATTCAGGAAGTTACATGCACATTTTAGAAAGGTATGTACAGCTCTCTGCCATTTGATAGAAATTATTATTGAAGCTATAAACCATAGTGCTGTTAGCTTAGGATTTGTGAGTACTTGCTGAAAACATAGTGTTACCTTAAAGCGAGTATGCTCATGGAATTAAATAAAACAAACATCTCATGGGTCGATTTATGTGTGAACTTCACTGCAATTTTTCCCTTTGTCCACTTTCAAATACCTACTTGGCTTAGTAGGTATTTGAAAGTAGACAAAGAAGATAAAGATTCAAGTTATCTTTTATGATCCCAAAGAGAAACCAGCATGAGATACAATTTTTAAATATGATTAATAGCTTCTACAGCATTTTTTCCAGGATATTTTAAATTGTCAGACCTTCTGCTTTGATTATATCTGAATTCAAACTATCCATTTTTTTTTTAACTATTGTGGGCCTGTGCAGTATTATGAACCCTTGTAGCAAACATCTAAACTTAAACCAGAAATTAATCAAAGGATTTATGTGCTTAAGAGAAGATTCATGTGCTTAAAAATGAGGAAACCACAGTGGACATCTAGATTGACACTTCTCAGCTTTTCATGTTGACAATGCTCCTTACTCAAAGAAAATAAAATTTTTCACAAGGTATTAACATTTTCTATCAAAGCATGGATGGAGATGAATCAATGAGAACAACAATGTTATGCAGTATGTTTGTCCATATGCTTCAAGAAGCTGACAGAGTAACTTGATCCTGAGGAGTATTGAAGGCATGAGTTAGTGGGAACAGAATTTTCAGGGCTTTTCAACCTCTTTTGACTACTTTTTGGGTTTCCTCTAGAGTATATAACAGCCTGTGCTTTGGGAAGCGGCTCTTGTCTGTCCTCTTGCATAATGGTCTAAAGCAATTTGCCCAACTAAAGAGTGGCATAACACAGGATCATAGTAGGGAGATTGTGATACATATTATACGCCTATCTTTGTGTAAGACCATGTGATGTCTATTGGTGTCCATTCCTTGGTTTCATCTGTCTGTGGCATGTATCTTCATAGCATACAAACACACTAGTAAGTGCAAAAACCATAGAATGGGCATGCAGTAAAAAGCTTCACTTATGCATTGAGAAGGTATACCTCTCCTTCACCACTCCTTTCTCTGAAAATGATAGATGGTTAAGAAGAGCAGGGGGGAAATTCTTCTGGTAAAATTGGCAAAAATAGGAGAAATTTAGGTTGGGACAGATGTGCAAAAATGGACTACTAATTTCACAACGTGTGTTTAATGGTACAGTCTGAACTTGACAACTAAACAAACTTGGGAAAAACATCAGGTTTCCCAACTAAAAATACATGAAACAGAAAAAGATAGTTTTTCTCAGCTCTGTCAATGACACTTTCAGTCCAGTATGACAGGGAGTAGAAAGGAGCTCTGAAAACAGCACTTAAAGATGAAAACCAAAACCATATTCCTACATAATTATTGTGCCATTATCTTACTTATATTGCTTGTAAGAAATTTTGTCAGCAAACAGATGTGAATCACTGCATAGCAACACTTTTATGAAATTACTTTTAATGCATGAAATGCACTCTATTCTGTTCAAAATCTGTTTGAAAAATGAGAGGTGTTCCCAAGTGTTAAAGGAAATCTATCAAAATCATAAAACTTGTATAAAAGAAATGTATGAATGTAAGTTTTAGCTTGACTTTTGCTAAGGTATAACAGAAAATTATTTAAATGAGTAGGATTTACCATTACAATACTGTAACCATTATGTTTTTCTGTTCAGTGAATTACAAAACCTTTCTATTGCTTGATTTACTACAGGACAGAGTATTTATCTTAAAACATCCACTCTGTATTTTGTTGTACCCATCCTTCACTCCTAATAAGTCAGAGGATCTGTAGGAGGCACAAGAGGACTCAGGTGTATCATGGATTGTCAGAAGGATGAAACATTGGCTTCTCCTGTATATAAACTCCTGCGCCGAGAAATGAGAGAGATGAAAGACAGGTGCATTGAAAAGGTATTATCAACATCCTCATTTCTAGAAAGTATTCAGCATTTATCATTCACTGAAAAGAGCCACTAAATCATTCCTGTGTCACTGTCCTGATTTGCTTCTAAGATACTTTCCAAGGCTTAAAATACCCACACTGACTAGGTAAAATTAATTTGAGTGTCTCTCCTACAATCCCCTAATAATTTAGGAAGTACAGCAATCCAAAAAATGTCAATTCATTTGACTGCCACTCTAACTTGCCACAAGTTCATGAGCATTGTATGTTCCTTAACAAATCGTGTCCTTCCCTGAGAGAACTTAACCTTGATTTTTTTTCATTTAAGTGGAACTGGGTTTGCATAAGATAGCTACTTTTCATAACAGTAGACCTAGGTCACAAAATCACTAATCCTTAAATGGTAGTTCTTCTTAGAATTAAAGAGCTGGACCTTTGAAACCAAGTTATCTAGGCACCTTAAAAGAAGTTCTGCTTTCTCTGGTAGAAGCTTGCATAACTGAAAATTTGATCCAAATTTTTTTTAACCCTGCTAACAACCATCTTTGGGAGCACTCCTGTACTCATATAACACAAGCAACAACTATCACTGGAATTTTGATCTGAACAGGCACAGCAGAATATCTGTGTAATTTAAAAGGTTAACCTTTTTATCATTTTTTAAGAGAAGAGCAGTATTTAAATCTGGAGACAAAATATGTTGGCAGGAGTTGTAGGTGAAGAGACATCACATTTTCTTCAGCATAAAATAAGCATCTATCATGCTAAGGTTGCAGTGTGTCCTTAGTTTGACACCAGTCACTGAATTTTTTTGAATGCGACCTGCACTAATGCTAGCCAAAAGAAAAAAAAAAAAAAAAAGGAAAATAGATGGCTACAAAATGTACGTTTGCTGGACAATTACAAGGGCGAAAACAGAGCTCCAGTCCATGGAAAGTAGGACTAAGATGCAGTCTGTACGCCGGTTTCAGTTCTCTGCATCAGTATTGCCTCTTCCATGTCACTAAGTAGAAGCACAAGCTTACCTAGATGAGACTAAAGCACTGAATTATAGAAAAGGGAACTGTCATGCTGAAGAAGATGAGAAACTATGTATTAGAAGACATAGCATTATTCCGGCTCTCATCTTGTACATTTTCACTAGACTTTAAATACTTTTAAACACACTTAAACTTTAATTTTTCAAAGGCACTCTGCACTTTTTGAGTCTCAGTTCATTTTCATCTTTTTGGTATTGGATACTTCTGCACTTACTCTGTGTTTTTGTGCCTTCTACATTGCTTCCTCTGTGTGACAATATTTTACGGATGTGCCACACATGACACCATATACTAAAAAGTGTTACATTATCTTTCCTTTACATCTAACACTCTTCCTAAGCATCTGCGGTGGTGTAACTGGTCAGGGACATTTAATTGCTATAACAGTATGATAAACTGTTGGAAAGTATTGAACTTTTAATTGCAGTGATTGTATTCTTCCATGTTATACTTGCTAAAAAGGACTTAGCAATGTTGATAGTACTGATGTAAGAGGGCTGAGATGAATTTAAATGTAATCCTATAGTAAAGACTCATCCCAAGAGTGGTTTAAAATTGAGGGGAATTCAGGGTAGAGGAGACATTTTGAGAGGTGCCAGTGAAGAATAATTTAAAATTTTAATTTTTCTCTTGAGTACAATAGCAATATTAAGAAAACAGAAAGGAAAGAGCTAATCACTGGACTTGTTCTGTCAGGCACTGCATTACTCCTGCTGTAATTCAGATCTAAACTCCACTCTGTGGAGGGCATTGCTTACATTTTAGTACCTTTTACAGGCTACCTAGAGTGTTTCACATTGCATAATGGCTACTTTATTAAAAGGAGTCATCAAAGCATTTTCTGAGAAATACGCGATAGCTTACATAGTCATATACTACAAGCTGTTCCACTGAAAGGTTAGTGAACACCCTTCGGGCATCTGTTTTAATAACACTTTGCAGTAGAACCCAACCTCTTAGATAACATATTTTATTCATGGATTATCAAGTGTACATATTTTAAATATTTATGGAATTCATAATCCCACATGGTCCTTACTGTGATGCACAATACAAGTGTTTAATGAGAAAGTGTGGACATTTATATAAAAATAATATCTGCTTTTTCCTCTCAAGAGAGCTGGATTGCACTACTGAGTAAACTGCAGTGATTACACTGATTTTTGTCTCCTTTGTTCTGCTTTTTTTGTTCTTTTAGTCTTCAATCAGTTTTGAGGTTTCCAGCACCACACAATCATCAAAATAGCATTCTGGTTGAGAACAGGCTTATAAAAAGGATTTGTGTCTGTTAGTGTTTGTCAGGACACAGAATGGAACTGGACTGGGCTTTTCTTCAGAGTACAGGACTTCCTTCAGCAACATCATACCTTTTCATACATTCTTAAAGACAATCCAAAGCAGGCATCCTGGCTTTTCAGTTTGCAGACATACCCAAGCCAATATATCTAATTAATTCCTCATTAACTTTTGTGCTAGAGAGGAAGATATCCAAGGAACAAGGAATAGAAAGCAAGCAGTTATACATATACGAAAACTTAATTTTCTAACTACATTTTCCAACAACTAGACAACTGAGATGGTCTTATGAGTGGACATAAAGATGGATATTGCAATAAAAGCAGAAGACAGTGAGAATGATTGTTACAGTCCAAAGAGGGAAAGATATATTTGAAATTAAGAGTATTTCAACATCATCAAGAATCAACAAAATTTCAGCATGTAATGCAGACAGAATCAAAGTTAAGGAAACTCCCAATATAGGCAGTATGATATAATGATGAATAATGATAAAGGAAACTAAAGTAGTCGGTATGATTATCTGAGGAGCTATCCCAAGAAAACCTTGAAATGTTGGACAGGGTGAACAGCAAAGAGTCACAGTTTCTTTCTGGCTGCCCATAGCTGTTTATGGGACCAAGAGATGAAGGAGAAACAGTGACAGTAGAGAACATAGTTTATGCCTGGAGAGAGAGGGGGCTGATGTTTTCTTAAGCTCCCTGCTTCACTTTCATTTATTGTGCCTTGAGAATGTATTCAAAGTTTTGCAAACATCCAAAGACAGACTGTAGGGGAAGATGCAAGATGGGAAAGAAAGATCTAGAGTACAGTAATAAACTAGAATGTCCCCTTGAAAGGAAAATACAGTAGGTATATTTTTGTTTAATATATATTTGCATGTTGATCAAACTCCAGAGAAAAGGAATGGGGAAAATTGCCTATGTTGCAGAAAAAAGGCCCATCTGCCTGTCTTACTCATGTCTCTTCCCCTCACTTCCCCATACATGGGAAAATACACTCCTATGATTGTCTATAACCACTACAATCTTTTAAATTCTTTTTTTTTTAAAAAAAAAAGCCCCAAAACAATAACAACAACAAAAACCTCAAAACCCCAACCCCAAACTTTTAAAGTTACTTAAAATAACCAAATGATCCTTAGAATTTTCTTAAGTCTTCTACTCTTCCTGTTTTTTCTACAGATGTATGTTCTTTGAAACTAAGACTTTTTGTACCCTGCATCCTGTAAAAAACTGAACATAACAACATGAGTCAATATCTTAATCAATCAACTAAATGTGATGATAAATCCTTCATAACTGATCCTTACCTAGATAAAATTTTTTCACATAAACCAACCTCATCTTTTAAAGAATGAAATTTTATCTATTAGGAATTAGATGGACAATTACAAATTTTACCAAGCTATTATTGACATTATTACAGGTGTAGTGGGATTCATAATTTGAGTAGAAAAACAGAATACTAAAATCCCAGAGGAACAGATAATTTTGACCTTTCCTTTATATATATATATTTTCCTCTTTCCAGAAGATGTAATCTAAATACCAGTTAAACTAGCAGCTGAATGTTTTTTAAAACATTGTTCCAGCTGTGAAGCTTTGCAGCTACATCGTTAGGATTAACTTGTGATCTAAATGGTCTCTTGCAGCTCAGCTATCTGCTACTAAATATTGGATGCTTCTCTGTGGAAACCATTTTATTACTTGCCTAAATATTTCATTCAGAACAGTCATGTGAACAACTGGCTATTAGGGAACACAGAAGCAGCCTGGAAATGCCATTGGAAAAAAAAAAAAAAAGAGGCTGTAGGTTAGCAAGCAGCCAAGAGTTTATGACCTTTTTGAATCCCCAGCATTTAGAACAAAGCAGATCAAATGAGGAAAAATTAGGGATGGAAGATATTTATCTTCTTGAAAAATTGACAAGGTAAGATTGCCACATGTAACAGTTGTATATTGAATTTAACCTCATGAAACCAACGGACCTTAAGGTTAGCCTCTTTGGTGATGTGAACACTTCATGTTGTAGTTTGTCATGAGCACTGTATATGGAAGAGTGGTCTGGAAGCGATGTAATCAGTGCAGAGTACCATTTGAACCGGTTGGCAAACTTCTTGGAAGGCTAAATGGAGGATTCCACAAGTCATTATGCTGTCTCCAGTTGCAGAGTTAGAGCAAGAGCATGGCATTACCCTGTGCAATGTAGACATACACAGAATATTACCCACCATGCTTTAACCTCATATGGGACATAGTAAAGATGCACTGCCTGATTATTTTTACTCTAGTCTTTTCAAGTTATTTAAATCAGTAGGTAGCAGATGCTTGTCCATCCATTCAGACCTAACTAACTTAAGCAGCAGGTACTCTGAGGTAGAATTCTTGACTGTCTAAGACAGTGTTTTTACAGAGAAAATAAATTATCCCTCTATAGAAGACAATAAGGCAACACGTTGACCAGGAAGGAAAAGAAGTCCTCATTCACTAGTATTTTCAAAGTCAAATCTCTTTCTCATTTACCTTTTTTAATGAAGTTTGCTTTAGTTATATTTTTTTTTGTTGCCTTGTCTGTAAACCTACATTAATTTATTAGCCTTTCTGTTCCATAATCACTTACGGTCATTGTCCTATTTAAGGCTATTTGCACACAGAAGATAACAAAATATTAGGATGCTTGGTCCTAATTAACTGCCACTGGTTCCACTGCAATTTCTGCATGCAAAGTTTTGCAGCCTGTGAGCACTTGCTCCTCTCTTCTTGTATATAAAAAGAACAGCAGGAAATACTGTTTTGGATCATGATGCTTGAACAACAGTGTGTTGTACCTTTTCTATACACAAATCCTAGAGAGCTGGATTTGGGGCCATGCCTATCTACACCTTTCCTGTTATCCTTTCATTCAGTCAAAAACTAGCTAACCAAATAATTACTTCTCTATCTTCTGATCTAATATGCAATATGTGTGGTTATTTGTACCAAAACAAATGCACTTCTGCCACCTGAAAAAAATGATGACTGGTACAACACTGTGTAAATTCAGATGCATACAATTGAAATTCTGCTATGCATTGGCCTGAAAATTTGGTCTATGAAATAGAGATGGCAAATTGCATTTGCTTCCAAGAGAACTGCAGTAAACAGCACAATGGCTTTGCAAAGTTTATCGGATGCAGTTACTATCTATTTAATTGGGTGTCATATGGGTTGGATATCTGCAAGTGTAATTGAGATGGTTAAATCACTCAAAGGTTTTAAGTATTGTACCTACACAGGCTACTTATTATCCACATTTTGATTCTTTCTCTGCATTATCATCAACAACAGTAATAGCAGCAGTAATAATAATCCACCTGGGAATAATTCTTTGATGTTGTTTGTATGGCTAATTGTAAGAATATGAAATAAATCCTACTTCTAGCATATCTGCCAGCAGTGTCTGTTTACTTCTGAAACTGTGAGTACACTTTGGATCTGTGAACAGTAGTTGCCCTGGACAATATGTTTGATGTAAACATTGAAGAAAAATTGGTCTATGGCATGAAAAGAGGCTTAACCTTTGTGTATTAGAAAACAGATGGGTCAATAACAGAGTATGGTCTGGATTATGTCTTACTCTGGATTATGTCTTACTCATTATTTTTATTCAGTCCAAAAAGCTGAAAAAGTCTGAGATGCCATACTGTTGTGTGTGCCTTTTTTAAAATGAGAACTTATTCCACACAGAAACTTGGAAAGTTAGGTTATTTACAAGATTTCTTGTAAACCACAGATAGCAGACAGTGTGATTGTTCTGTGAAAATCTGACAGCTATTCTCTATATAATTATTTGCTGTGTGTTTACCAATGACTAAGAATTAATTGCCAGCAGATTTCCTATTATTAAATAAAGGCATATTTAAACATTATTAATTCAACCTCTTTATCTTTTGTGTTGAGGAGAGTTTATAAAACATAAATCAATGCTGAATAGCTACTATGAACATTTTCTGAATGTCTTGGAGGCAACTGCAAGCACTGCGGTAGGCAATATAGTAGGTTATAGCTTTTCTTTGAAGTCCTCAACCTTTATGGCCATTGATTAGCTTTGCATTAGAATGTTTGTGAACCTGTTATAAAGTCTTCGTATGTGTCTACATTCACAAAATTCAAGATGTGATACAAAGGACAAACAGGGAAATGCTTGTTTGCTTCTCCTTTCTAGGTATGCTGGAACAGAATGAGATACATGCGTGGGAAAAGTAGAAACATTCCCAAGACTGCTAATAAGTCGTCACCCCAGGTCTTAGTGGCTGGCTTTGAACACAGGGTAGTCACACAGGGTGTAAGGTAATATATTTGAATATTTCATGGAAACGATATGTCTGCAAGGAAGCTTATTGTGAAGAGGTTGAAGCACAAAGGGACAACTTGCAACACAGGCACGTATCTTGCATTCACTGACTTTGAAGAATGAGTCTCCATACAATGAACTGGTATTTTCACAGGGGTCTCCCCTGAAGACAGGTGTGCAAATCTTAAGGGAGTGTGCTGCTTTTGGCTAGGATAGAGTTCATTTTCTTAGTATCTCATATGCTGTTATGTTTTGGATTTGTGACCAAAAAACTGTTGATAACACATCCACATTTTAGCTGTTGCTGAACAGTCCTTACACAGCATCCAGACCTTCTCTGTTTCTCATGCTGCCCTGCTGGTGAGCAGGCTGGGGGTGCACAAGAAGCTGGGAGGGGACACAGCTGGGATAGCTGTCCTCAGCCAAAGGGATACCCCAGACCATATGATGTCATGCTCAGCAATAAAAGCTGGGGAAAGAAGGGGGACATTTGGAGTTACAGTGCTTGTCTTCCCAAGTAACTGTTATGAGTGATGGAGCCCTGCTTTCCTGGAGATGGCTGACCACCTGCCTGCCCATGGGAAGTAGTGAATGAATTCCTTGGTTTGCTTTTCTTGTGCACACGGCTTTTGCTTTATGTACTAAACTGTCTTTATCTCAACGCATGAATTTCCTCACTTCTACTCTTCCGATTCTCTCCCCCATCCCACCATGGGGGAGTGAGTGAGTGGCTGTGTGGTGCTTAGTTGCTGGCTGAGGTTAAACCACAACAGTCCTTTTTGGCACCCAAAGTGGGGCTCAAAGAGTTTGAGATAACGACAGGTTGTCATAAATACAGATTTATGGATCCTGCCGACTATGCCAATTTGTTGCAAATATGATTTTTTACACAGCTTTGGTTAACAGCAATTTAAGATTTATTAATATTTTTGAGATAGATCACAGTATTAGGTTGTATAATTCTTAACAGCACTTAAACATCATTTAGAACAGCAGTTTGATGGAATTTGTTACAATCAAGATAATGACTTAATTAAAGATTCGAGAATGGCAAGGTTCACTCTATTACTTACATGGAAGAAGTGGACAAAGGAAAATTCAGTTACACTCGGGTTAGAATGATTCACAGAGGGATCATGGATGCAGGGGATAAGGAGGACCCTCCTGTTGAGTGACAAGGTTCAGAATAGACCCCCTTGCTTTCTAAACTCCTTTCAGAGTGGAGTCTAGGTGTGGCTAGGTCCAATATTAGTCTCAGACTTGGTCAACACTTTATGTGAATAAGGATAATATATATGTGTATATAGCCAAATTGCACACACACCCCCCACAAGGTTAACCTGTGATTAAAATTTCCCTTTTCGTGAGTTTCATGAATTACTCACATTTATATGCTGGCATTCATCAAAGGACAGTTGGTGAACCTCACGAAGTCAGGCCTTTGAGTCCTCGCAAAATCAATGGACAATCCTTCAATCCTCACGAAACCTACCCTGGGAGACATCTCAGCTCAGGGGGAGATACTGGGTCACTCACCCCGCTGCGGTCACAGAGAGCTCAAAAGGTCTCCCTCTTGGATTGCTATTTATAGGATCTCGAGATGATTGGCTTTGGTCAGTATTTTACATTCTGGCCACAATTCATGCTGAGTCCTACTGGCCACAATTCGTGCTGAATCATTCTGGTACACAATTCAGGGAGCAGATGGCCCAGGTGTGGACAGGGAGTAGTTGACGCCCAAGTCATTATGACCAAGATAACAGCACAAAACAGCACAATAGGGCTTATCCTGGGATCTCAACGTGGCCCGGGGTGGGGGGGGGGGTGGGGGGGGGGGTGTGCTGCTGCACCACCACACAGGTTTGATTGGAATGTGCTAGATCAAATTTATAGCTGTTTTTGTTGTTTTGTTATTAACTGGTAGGCTTCTGTGCTTGCCATGGGGCTTGCTTGCCTTACTGTGTATTAGAGCCTAGTGCTTCTTAATGGCTGCTTTTTGCTTTTGCTGCTTGGTGTACTGCTGTACTGTTTATCATCTGACCCTGCTGTGCCTGGGAACATCTTGATAAGAGCAATGGTGATGCGCCTGGGCTGGCAGGTGGCCAGGGCATTGCTGCTCTTTCTGTGCTGCTGTACTGGACAGGCTGGAACTCCAGTGTGACCTCGAGTCGAAAGGACAATGACTTGTGGATGAGTCCATGCAGGAGCAGGACACCCCAAAGTGTTTGTGGCCATGGATAAGCCCATGCCAGGGCAGGTACATCTTGAAGCATCTGTGGCCATGGTTATGTCTGTGCCACAGCAGGTATACCTCTGACTGGATTGTGGCCCAAGGATAAGTCCGTGCTGGAGAAGGTACACCTCAAAGCATCTGTGGCTGTGGATAAGTCCATGCTGCAGCAGGTACACCTTGAAGCATCAGTGACTGTGCATGAGGTCATGCTGAAGCATGATATGTTATGCACGATGGAGCCATTCTTTCCTGGAAATGGCTGAACACCTGCCTGCTGATGGGAAGTAGTGAATGAATTCCTCATTTTGTTTTGCTTGCCCATGCAGCTTTTGCTTTACCTATTAAACTGTCCTTATCTCAACCCATGAGTTTTCACACTTTTACCCTTCTGAATCTCTCCCCCAGACTACTGGGGAATGAGTGAGCAGTTGTGTGGGGCTGAGCCGCCAACTGGGATTAACACACAACAGTCAGCCAAAATTTTCAGCAGCAGGACAGAAAACTGCTTGATAGTCTTTCCACTATCAGTCCATTAGCTCCACTTTGGAAGCTGACTTCATAAATTTTTCCTATTGTGAATATGGAAGTAGGTTTGCAGGAGAGAAATGGTTTGAGTCAGAGCCACTAGATGGGAAGTGAGATCTTCAGGACATTCAAAATAACACAGGAATGATGACCTGAAGCACAATGTAGAGTTAAGCTATACATATTGGATGATATCCATCTAAATTACATTTCATTACATTGATTCAATTGCAAGCCACCTCCGATTTCCAGCTGGATACAAATATTTTCAGTGTTGTTATTGTTTCACCATCTAAATTAAATTCCCTGTTTGAAACTTTTTCCCCCTATTGATTTTTTTTTCTGTTATGACAAATCAATGACAGGCTACATTACATTTTCATCTGCTAGAAGAACAGGTTTCTTTCCAGGAGGCTCTTTATCCTTTGGATTAGGGCTCTTTCTGTTACAAATTACCCCTTCTAGCAAGCTGCAGTGTATAGTCTGTATTCAGAGGACAAAGCACTTTCTTCTTTTAACAAAATCTAATTTAGGTTTTACCTGGCTTACAAGATGGATAACACTCCCAGGGACAAAGCCTGCCTGGTCTAAACAGTTAGGTGCAGACAGCCATATGTTAGCTCAGTCTCTGCTCTGAATTGGTGGGATGCAAGCTAGATTGCATGTGAAGATTGTTCAGTCACGTTAGTGCTTGGCTGTCCTCACACTGCCAAGTCCTATCTCTCAGCTGGGCATCCAGAGCTGACCTCTGAACAGGGCTCACCTCCTTGTGCTGTACAGCAAACCTGCAAGAACAGCCAGGGGCTGTGCAGGAACATGACCTCCCATGGCCAAATGCAACAAAGGGGACAAATGGCTTCAATGCTGGGCAGGACAAAGTTAAAGTGGGAGGAATATTTTGAATGGTTTCTAATAGCTTTTTGGTTTAAGGTTGAGACTTATGTTTGTTTCTGAAGATGCTTTAGCTTATAATGATTCTCTCTAGAAATAATTTAACAGCTCCTCTGAAAGCAGTGTTTCTAACTCTCAGTCTTGCTTTCCATGCAAAGTAACCATATGGTGGAAAGTCAAGGTGACCTCAGACAAGGTAACCTTGGAAAGTCTGATACCAGTCTTGTTCCACCTTATAATGCATTCCTTCAGACAAATGGAAGAAACAGAATTGTGGCACACCAACTGAATTATGTGACTTCACCTCATGCAATAATATTCACTTCTTCTGTTACATGGGGAAAAATCTATTTGCAGTTAATGTAGTATTTATTTCGTTCAGCTGTTGTGTGTAACTGAACACTGCATGTTAAAATATGCATATCTATGGACATATGTAACATAAAAAATCTGTTAATTTAGGATATATAAATAATAAACATTTCCAAAATTAACACATACATTTCCTCTGATGGGAAAAAACAGTCTATGGACTGAGTCACAGGGAAAAATATTGAATTTGATAAGGTTGTTCACAAAGCTAAACACACAGCTATGGCTAACATGTATTCTTAGTTCTAAAAATCGGATTATTTTCTCCAGTGTGAAAAGAAAATGCAAATACATAAGATAAAATAAGTCATAAGAGTTCTGTTTCATGCAATAACAAAACTATGAGCTCAGCTTTGTTTTCACCCTGTATAAGACTTGGCTTATTCACACTTTACTTTCAAGTTGCTCTAGTAAACAATGCAAGCTGGGTGACAGTGAGAAGGCCTGAACTGAAAGCCGTTGCTGAGAGGTGGGAGTCAAGACAGGATCATAGTAATCACAGAGGCTCAGCCTCAGTTTAGCTATATGGACGATATTAAATGTTTTCTATCTAAGCTGAATACTTCCTATCATTTTTATGTTACTGAAAGAGCTTATGCCAGATAATGCCTCCTGAAATATATCACTATAAAATTTCAAACCAAAAGTGTCATTCAGTGTTAAAATAGGGGGAAAGACCTTTAAAATCAGTTTAGTAAGCTCATGTAAATTGTTTACAAACAAATCTACAATATCAGGATCTTGTGATAAACTTACAAGGGCAGACTCTTCAAAGATAGTGCTTATTCAACCATTTTGTCTGTCAAGGAGCTGTTTCTGGAATGCTGTAAACATAATTCCTACCACTGAAGCACCTATTAGGAGGAGAGCTAAGGATGTGTAACCTTGGGACTTACAGTTGTGAGGAAAATGGAGCAGCTTGTCCACTAAGTCATAGGAGAGCCTCATGTACACAGACCTAGACATAGGAAGACTTTTTTCAGTGAATTGACATGGTTGTACCGGTAAATACACTGGAAAAAAGATTTAGCAAAGCTAGCATTATCCATCCTTCTCAATCAAACAGTGTTAAAAACATACTACATTATTTTAGTATTAAAAGTAGTTCACCCCCTACAGTAACTATTTGTTATTATCATCTATTAGTTACAGAAGTATATGAGAAAAATATGAGAGTATTTCACCACACAATTGTACAATTGTTGTGCCAGGGGAAGTTTAGTTTGGATATTAGGAAAAATTTTTTCACTGAAAGAGTTGCCAGGCATTGGACCAGCCTGCCCAGGGAAGTGGTTGAGTCACCATCCCCGGAGGTATTTAAAAGATGTGTAGATGTGGTGCTTAGGGACGTGGTTTAGTGGTGGACTTGGCAGTGTTAGGTTAACAGTTGGGCTCAATGATCTTAAGGGTCTTTTCCAACCTAAATGATTCTATGATTCTATGTTCTTACTTTTGGCAAAATTTTCCAGGCTGCTTGTATTTGAACTACCTGAGACCAATCTATCCAGGTGTTTCAATGTGGCCACTAGTCAGTCTGGTGCCTGGGAATTCATCCATTTCATCCCTCATGTGCTTTAGGTTTCCATGTTCTGAGATTCATCCTGTCCTGTCTGCTCTCGAACAGCACTTATGGCACAGACCAGCTGCTTATTACCCTGTCAGGGAACTGGAATGGAAGGCACCAGTTGCCCCATAGCCTCCTGAATACATTTCTGTGGCTCCACTCCATACAGCCTGAGCGCATCCTTTCTCATCAGCAAACCCACAACTCCTCAGGAGTCCAGTATTGCCAGGCCGGAGGAATGAGAGAGAAACAAAGGCAATTATGAACAGCGAACAGAAAATCACTTGATACTTAAAGGTTAAGTGCAAGTCCATGCATACTTTCATAAAAGAAGCACAGGTCCTGGTCACTCAGTCCCCTTTCCAAACTCCCCAAACTCTCACTTGTCTTCCTTCCAGCTGATTCTGCTTGTGGGAAGCCACGGGATTCATATGTGTGGATTTCCCTACTACCCAAAGGGCTCAGAGTAGCTGTCCCTCAGTTTCAGCTGATCAAAATGGATGAAGCAGAAAAATGAATGGCTTGTGTTTATCTTGCAGGCCCTCTATCAGGTAACTCCTGGTAAGCCTCAGCAGATGATCACAGACTCCTGCTAAGTGACATGCTTACCACAGCCGAGTGATTGTTCACAAGCCATCTTCCCCTGTAAGAGTTTCTTTATTATCCAGTATGTATGGATTGATGGTGGAGCCATCTCAGTCTAACGCTATTCTGTTTATGATCCATATTGGCATTCTTAGGAACATTTGCATTATAGTTGCAGTGAAGATTGTGCATTCATTTTAGAAGTGAATCTCCCAGTGGTCACCTTTAACTGTGTTCTAGTTCACATCACGGAGCAGTCTCAAAGCAGAGAGACTGGATTCCTTTTGGATGAAATTAAACTGGATGATGTGTCCAGTGTCTTAGTGCATCCCAGCTAATGGGAATTGAGTCCCATGTGTTTCTCTCTAGAACTAATCTGAAGCAGCTCCTCAATAAAACTCACCTTGTTTGTTTTCAGTGGCAACCTTTTGACTACAAATATGTTGCTGTTGGGCTGCATCATTTATTAACATAGGTATAGCTGTTGCAACGATAGACTAAATGTTAGACAATAGAAAAAGGGAAGGGCTGTGTACTCAAAAATAAAACTGACTGCTTGAAAAAGGTATATTGGACAGATTAGATTCATAAAGTTTTAGGAGTATGTACACACCATTCATTTCAGTGAGCTATAAGGTGCTAAATGTTTCTCTGAATCTGGGCCGAAGCATTCATAACCTTATGCAGCTACCATGTAGGCTGGTTCTCCAAATCATCATACCAACATAAAGTGGTAGCTAAATCTGTTACTCCACAGTGGTAAGTGTGGTGGTGCCCTCTGGACCAACTCAGTGGCACATTCTTTCTATTCCTTTTTATACCATTTATAGAGGATTCCTTATGTCCTCCCTGAGACTGCTGTAAATCACTGTCTGCAAGGGAATGTATGCAAGTTGAAACTGTCAGAGACTGCTAATAACTACCTGTCAGTTTTGTTTCCACTTTGTCTTGGTACTCAGAAGCCCTTCTTACAAGGCTCGCTCTCTGTAGTTTCTAATGTGCACCTGAACTGTACAAGGCTGAGGTGTACCTGCACGACCTGTTACTCACAATAGGATGGGCCAGTAGGAACAGGAAGGTCTTTCCATGTTCATTTGACCTATTACCTCTCTTATAACACAATGTCTGCTTCTAGTAAAAAAATGATGAGTTCTCTACAGCCTTCCAAACAGCGTATGTTTTCTGGTAAAATGAGGGAGACAAAATTGGCACACATGTTTTACGGAGGCCTAATGCTATGTTTGGAATTGTCGACTGTAATAAAGAGACTATTTAGCGGTGACCTCCTGAGGATGATAATGAGGTGTCTTAATTTAGATTGATTCCTGCTAATTCTATGTAACCTTATGTGGGGAGATTTTGAAATAAAATGCATAAAGCACAAACTCTTTGACTCCTCAGTAGAGCAAGAGGAGAAAATGTTACATAAGGGGACATTATTGTAACTCAGCTTTTGTGGCTTTCTCATGTTTTGTCAAGAATTAGTCAGGGAAAATAGGAAGAAAAAAAGCCCATCCTACAACAATAGCTGCTTTATCTGGAGAAAGTCACATTCTTTTTCCTTGAATGAATTCCCGTATCTTGTACTCTAATCCAAACACTGATTAAAAATGCTCCAGCTCTTTGTTTGTTTGCTGCTTTTTGGCAGACATGGTGGCTTTCATACTTTTCTCCTTAATTGCTTGTCATTTCACCCTGATTGGTTTTCAAGACTCTCTCAGTACAGCTTCCATGAAAGATTCACTTTCAGAGTGTCTTGTAAAGTATTATTTATTTATTTATTGGGAGGTAATGTGGTCCCTTTACAAAGCCTTTTTCTTGTATCAGAAATAAAGCTGGCTGCAGAAACAGAGAAAATATTTCCTGTACTCCATTAATATGTTTAGAGAAGAGTTCTTCTATTGCTTGGTGCTAGGTTCACTAACTTTGGCCCCTTTTGAGGACAACTGTCACTCCAGCAATGTGAATGGTACCCTTCCTCCTGAGGAAGAAAGAGGTCCTTGAGAAATAAACCATCAGATTAATAGTACCGTATCACCCATTATCACATCAAGTGACCCATTATTACATCAAATGTAAACTATACAAAAGGTAGGTTCAGTTCATGTAAAGCTGGCTAAGGGTCACAGAAGATGGCCTTTTATAGACCAAACACTATCCTCACCATCTCTCTGTGCAGTCTGTTGCTGATGTTTGCTGTGAAAGGAGATGCTCAGGTGTAGCAGGGATGCTGGCTAGTCTTGGAAGAGGGGGCCCTTGCCAAAACCAAAAGCTGCCCTCCTCTTTTTCATCCCTTTTGCAACAGCAGGAGCAGAAAGCCCTTTCCTTTGGTGATGTCCTCCAGCATTGTGGCCCAGCCTGCATCTATTCTTGTTCTCCTACAGTTAGGAGCATGATCTTGCCCAGGTGCCGCCTTTCTCTTCCTCTTTCGCAGAAAGAGAGCACAGGGAAAACAGGGGTGGCTCACAGAGTGCATTCTTCTGGTGATCAAAGCATGTCAGCAGGGTGTGAGGACAGTCTGTTAAAGACTGGAGTCCTGTACCACAACAGAACAGAGAAGAGAAATATTGTGTCAGGAAGAGAAAGATCCCCTTTCCTATACATTGCCCTAAGGAACCACCTTGTTTCCTCCCATCCCTCCCCTCCTCTCCCAAGCCCCCAGCACTTGCTTTGTTGTTGGGAATAGGTGTAGACATAACCAACAGTATTGTAGTGGTGGCAGCTATACCTGGTCAGAAAACTCATCAGGATTGTAGGAAAAAGTAAGACAGAAAAATTCATTTCCTGTGGTATAACTTTAAAATTACCATGTTGAACAAAGACATTTAAGGATAACTAGAGACAGAGTGTACTAATAATAACACAATCTGAAAGCAAATTTTGCCAATCAAAGAAGGAAATACATGAGGTATAGTTGGAGGATGATGCACACTCATCAAACCTCTGCAATGGATGAAGAAGGTAATTTATTCAGTTGGAACTAGAGCATAGATAATGTATTAGGTATCATATTGCATAACTCTTAAGTGAAATGTCTGGCACCACTTGCCTAAAGAAGTCACTCCCCTCAAGCATCCCCACTCTTTTCTTTATGAATGCTCTGTACAGGAATATTGCACAGACCTGAAGAACATTTTGAGTGCTATTGAAATGAGAAATATTATCTTAGCAGTAGAGGATTATTATTAAAAATAATAATGCTGATAACAAAATGGCAATAATATCAACAATAATGAAATTATTATGAAAATTAATATGAATTGCCAGTTTCTTGTCTTGGCATCATAAATTAGGGAAGTGTTGAACCTACTGACATAGTCATGAATCAATCTGTTAATACTAGACTTAGCATATCCTTCCTGTGTTTCTCTCAAAACACTTTTCATTGAACAAGAAGAGTTGGCTCCAGGTTAAGTTGTGTTCAAATGACTGACCTGAAGAGTATAAGGATTTTGCTAATGTCTGAATAAATAATTCAGAACAGTTGGTTCTTCACTTCTTTGTTGCTCTTTATTCTAAGGAGGAAAAGCAAAACAGTGTGGAAAAAATGTTCTCTGATGGCATGATAGGGTGAGAGAGTGAATCATGATACTAGAATCAATTTCATGCATTGTTATTTCTAAAACTCCACATCCAAATAAACATGCCCTTAAATTTAGGAATTGATTTGAGTACTTCTCACTGACTACAAGACTGGAGGTTTTGATAAAAGATTGAGATGTTTTTCTCCTAGTTCAAAATACTATTGCATGATATAGTGAAATCCAATTATACTTGCTTTTTAACCAAGTCCAGTTTCACACGGTGTGTTGTTCTTCTGGCTTCACTGAAGAGTGAGCTGTCTTAATGGATGTGTATTGCAACAGCATCTCTGAACACAAGCAGGTGGCAGAAAAAGAGATACAGACTGAGCTTTTGGCCCAGTTCTTGAGTAAACCAAGTAACATAAGCACCACTGAGCTAAGCCTAGGAGACCACTAGGCTGTAAGTGATCTCCATGTATCACAGAGAATCTTACAGAACTTTCTCAACAATACATCAAAGCTCATTCGTCAGCTCAGAGATAATGTTACTCCCCCCTTGCCAGCTACCAACCAATACTAAATCCTTTCAGTCACAGCTAAAGCTGTCATGGGGTAGTACCTACCAATTATACTCTATTTATTCATCATGCATTTCTTTCACTGCAGAGTAAAAGTGTGCTCATTTTTTATCAATGGCACAGATGTATTTCCTTATAATAATAATAATAATAATAATAATAATAAAACCCCACCAAAAACTGTTTATCCAGACAGCAAAGCAGATCATGCAGCAGAGATACAAATTTAGTGCAAACTTGGAGGTGAGCAGATGATGAGGTTTGTTACAAGGAAAGTTAGTAATTTTTGTTACCTTCAAACAGTGCTTGAGTCCCCTTCATCAATAAGATATCTAATAACTGTCAGGAGCAGTCATGTCACTAGGCTAAAGGTGGGCCAACCTAATCTCTCGCTGATTGATCAAACAGCCAAATTCATCATTTTCTCGTCATGCTGCTGTCTAACAGCACGCCAAAGTGTAAGAAGAAGCAGAATTGGCTGCACTTTAGGAGTCTATCAGGATGGTATTGAGGGGAAATGTCACCTATTTTTCTTGTGTTCTTCTCTTGTCAAAACTGTAGTAATTCTGTCTTTTAAGGGACTGGAGAATTATAGCAGACTCAGTGTGTAAGCTTAGCTTTCCATAGTGACTGTCAATGATATTTTGCAAACCATTGCTATTTGCATCCACAGAGCTATTGGATGTTCACCATGGTATTTAGAGCATTTAGCATTACTGATTCACTATACAGGTGAGAGGGGCAGAACCACAAGTTTCCGTTTTGGTCTGGGAATTCATTTTCTCTATAAACCATCCCCATACATCCTATGCATTCCATGACTTTCTGTTCAGTTCAGTTATTGTTCTCAGCAGGGCAGATGGATGAATACCTAACTGAACTGGTGCTGAAACAGGATATCCAGCATCACATTCTAAAGACAAGGAACAGCAATTGCAGTATGCAACAGGCATGTAGGGCCTATTTGGGAAGCACTGGGATATTCAAACACAACATTGATGCAGAGACTATGATACTATGTAATAACTATATTTTATTTATATAACTGTATTTTGGATATGGCCTGTAGAACAGCATTCCAAATATAGACACAGGTCTCATTATTTTCTTTCCCCTGCATCCCTGAAAGATATTGGTAGGGGCCATATTGGAAAGGGGGAGGAAATTTCATACACTTGAATTTCCATAACTATGTACCCAAGGTAGTATAAGTGGAGTCCTGATGCCACTGAATTTATCCCGTTGATTTCCTTTAAGCCGGGATTTTACACCTGATGAAACAAAGTTGCTGCAAAACATACATAGAAAAGATCTTTCTTGCCTCTATGTTTCTGTATAAAAAGGGATGATTACCATCATAGAAGAAAAGTATAATGGTAAATTGATAAGCAAGAACACTTATAAGAAGCTCTTATTTGAACTTGATTTGCCACAGCCTTTTTGTGTAATGTTTATGCATCTGATCTTAAGAGATGCTTCTTCATTGTATAAAAAGGGGAAAGGAAAAAGAGAAGTCCTTCAAAATTAAAGTTATAAGCAGAAGGATTAGTGAAAGGAAAATATCTGAATAAGATAAATACAGAACAAAAATTACTGAGACTGAAATATCTTCTAAATTTTGGTTTGATAGCTAAATAAGTAGAATTCCCTTGGGATGAATTATTTGCCATTTTTAATGTATCTGATTAATTTGGATAAAACTCACTGATGAGACATACATAATCCATCCTCATTCTCAGAATTAATAATTCTCTAATGATCTTATTGTTTATCAGCTCAGAACAATGCAAATACATGTCTGAAAAACAGAGAATGACATGTACACAAACCCCCAAACTCTGACTTTTACCATTTCTGGTTAATCAACCCTTTATGGTTTTCCTCATCCTGACTCCTATAGAACCATAGATAAGAGATCCCTTACCATTTCTTATGGCTAAGTACATTATTGTCAAAGATCTTTTGCCACCAATATGTCTGATATAACTTTTTTATATCACACCCTTCTGTTAACCAGGCTTCAACCTACATGCACCCCTTTATCCCTCAGCTACATCTACCGAAACCTTTCTCTACTTTTCTCTTTCATTTGTTTTTTTCTCTAATACACCACAAATCTCCAGTAAGACAGGGTCTGAATTCTTATTTACAATACAGTTCCTTCATAGTGCCTTAGAGGAAATGAAAATCTGACCCTCTGAGAGCACTACTATGAGAGACATAGCTATGCTGCATTTCTTGTGGTGTTTACAGAATACAGAATAATATCTAGAAAAAAGACTCTCTTCTCCTCTGTAGGTGCATATACGTGTCTAAGTCCTCCAGTAGACCATCAAGATGATTGCTGCAAAATGGCATCATCCCACTGAGTGTTCACATTTATCAAAGGTCAACTGTCTTTAATAAATTGTGTGCTCTCCATGGACAACTTTCCTGATGGGGAAGGTTGATAGTTTCATTCTGTTAAAGGTTTGGATTGCATTCAGTTCAGTGGGAAGTAAAAAATTTCTTGGAAAGAAAGTTTACCTGCTGCCATTTGTAGAAGCAAAATAATCCCTCCATAGAAATCAGAATTAAAATTGTCCCTTGTTTCAATGGGAAATCACACCTCCTCTTTGGGTTCACTTATGATCACAAAATGCTGGATTTTATGTTAACAGATATAAATAGAGTTATCATTAATCTAATTGTGTTTGGGCTCATTGGCTATCACCATAAGATTCTTAGACTAAAGAAACCCCCCAAAAACCTCAACAAAGAGAAGTTTGATGGTGGATGAAGAGCTACGAAGCACACTCCCAAGAGGAGGATATATTACTTGGCTGGGCTTAGTAAAAAATCTCAAAGCAATATACAGTATCCTCTTCTATTGGTTTCAGGCTGAACGTTGAAGAGATATCACTCCATTGTTACAAGGCTAAGAAGAAATTCGGAAATTTGTTAGTTGTGACTATGGTGACTTGGAAAGGAATATTTTGATGTGACTTCCATAATGAAAGGCAAAGTCATATATTAATTCATGCTTGAGAAGGGATTTTCACAAGGGAAACCTGCTTCTGTGGATTCTGACAGTAGTGCTCAAGGCACAGTATATGGGGAAAGACAACCCAGCTGATCTCAGTTAGCTCACCAGGACCAGCTGGGAAAGGTGATTGTAGGATGCCCATCTCTTTAGTTATGAGCTTCCTACATTGTTAATGCCTTCTTGTGGTATGTCTTCAGTATGCTGGAACATGAAACCACACAGAGGGAATGAGTATTCTTAAGTTTCCGATGATTGCATCACAGAATTGCTAGCCCTGTTTAATGGTTGCTGATTAATTTTTAAAGTAGCAGCTAGAAATGCAAAGTAAGCCTTAGAAAAGCATGCAATTTATTGCCTAGCAAATCAGATGATGCTTTTGCCTGTTGCTGTACTAGTCAGTCACAGAAAAGGGGGGGATCTTCCTTTGGAAGAAAGCCACTGGAGGCTGCTTAAAATAGGTCTTCATATGTGCAATGTCAAATTGTCACAGCGAGCGAGACAAATAACTTGATATTTTTAGGGGCTAATAAAGTAAATCCCACCACTAATCAGGACGGAGTTGGCTGTTATCTAAACACTAAGAAAAAACACCATTTGCTTATTACAGTCACCATATTAAAACTGGATGATTTCTGTGAATATCTAAAGCTGTGGAAAGAATCCATCTCTCTGTTTTTGGATAATGGCTTCTACAGATCTATTCATAAAGTCCAGATACGATACCAAAATATCTCAGACAGTCTGTGTTCGCATTAATGTTTGCTAGTACACCAATTGCCGGAGAAGGCTGGAATACAGGAACAGAAGGGACTCTGAACTGATAATTTGTTGCAGATAGAGGCTATGAAATGTTAATTACAGGACAGGAAAAACACTCTCCTTTATTTTATCACTTTTGCCTAGGTAACCCAGTGAGTTAAGATATTGTTCTAAATTCAAATTAGTCAAAGCAAAGCTGGATTTACATAGCATATCAGTCACTTAATGGGAGAGAAATGAGCTGATCCGTATAAAAAGCATGACACCCCTAATCAGTTTACGCACTGGAACAGATGGCAAAGCTACATTTAGTTTTACCTACAAAATCTCCAGCCACATTCTCCCCCTGCTCCCTGGGTACTGCTCCTCTTTGCTGGGCTCTGCCTGCCTTAACACTGCAGCAAACACATAATAGGTCCATGTTTAACTTGTCAGTCAGGGCATTCAGAGGAACTATTGAAACTCAGCCAGCTGCTGGTTCCCCTTCTTTAGTAGAAGTCATTATAACCTGTTACATTTGAAAGGCACTTCTGCTTTTGGCTACAATAGGTGAACTAATGGCAGTTTATTTCATGGCAATGCATTAAGCAAAGCATTAGGTTAAGCCATTCAGTTAAAGTAACTGTGAGGTTCTGGTGCTGCAAAACTTGCAGTAAGACATTCTTTTGGAAGGTACCTATACGAGAAGCTGTGGAAATATGACATATAAGGGGTTAAAACCTAACCTATTTCCAGCACTGTTATTATCAAAGCAAGTTTCAACCTCTTTCCTGACTGATGACACATGAATCAACCTCTGGCCCTTAGTGTGACCTGACTGGAAGCTTAGTTTGTGTCTATCACAGGGCAATTTACCATCAAAGCATTTAGTGCCATCATGAATACCACCTGTGTAATGGCATTTCTTATTAATTGTGCTTCATAAGTCATTACTACTGCAACCTACTAATATTTTCTTCTATTAAAAAAGGAGCCAAATGGGAATGGTGACCCACCTACTGCTGGTGGAAGTGGTTGCTTATTTGGCTAAAAATATATATCTGATCTCATATTTTTGCCATTTAATAGAATCATAGAATAGTTTGGGTTGGAAGGGACCTTTAAAGGTCACCTAGTTCAACCCCCCCCTGCAATAAGCAGGGACATCTTCAACTAGATCAGGTTGCTCAGAGCCCTGTCCAACATGACCTTGAATGTTTCCAGGGATGGGGCATCTACCACCTCTCTGGGCAACCTGTTCCAGTGTTTCACCACCCTCACTGTAAAAAATTTCTTCTGTGTATCTAGTCTAAATCTACCCTCTTTTGGTTTAAAACCATTACCCCTTGTCCTATCACAACAGGCCCTGCTAAAAAGTTTGTCCCCATCTTTCTTATAAGCCCCTTTTAAGTGCTGAAAGGCCACAATAAGATCTCCCCATAGCCTTCTCTTCTCCAGGCTGAACAATCCCAACTCTCTCAACCTGTCCTCGTAGGAGAGGTGCTCCAGCCCTTGGATCATTTTGGTGGCCCTCTTCTGGACCCGCTCCAACAGCTCCATGTCCTTGTGCTGAGGGCCCCAGAGCTGGACACAGTACTCCAGGTGAGGTCTCACCAGAGCAGAGTAGAGGGGCAGAATCACCACCCTCAACCTGCTGGCCACGCTGCTTTTGATGCAGCCCAGGATACGGCTGACTTTCTAACCTGATGTTTCTTTCTTGACTAGATGTACCATCCAGTATCAACATCATATGCCATCATCAAAGTGAATGAATAAGACATTATATTATACATTTGAGGTCTCAAAAAATCATGTTCAACTCAAACTATCCAATACATCTTGCAGTTAATCTACTCAATAATCAACACTGACAGTGAACACTGAAGGCTGGATGCAATATTGCTGAAGTGTTGTAGAAGTAAGACAGCAAGTGCTTGGCATACCTGGGAACTCCTTAAACCATAGTTTAAGAGTCTGCTAGGAGGCAAAAGTATCCATAGATATGGGGTTATTTGAGGAACTCTGAGACAGAGCATACTTTGGGTCTCTAAAAACAAATGCCTCCTAAGTTAGTCTTTTCATTTTAACCTCTCTGTTCCTGGGTTCTGTCAAACTGTGATATAACAATTCATGTACCTAGAAAATTTAAGCTTGATTTGTTTGTGTTTGGATCAGTGGATTCCCTGCCTATTCTGGATGAAATTGTATCTTGTCAGTTCTGCATACCCTTCGCATCGAGGTGGCTTCTCCTGTCCCTATTCTCTGTAAAGATATCTTCCAAATGCTATGTATTCTTCCTGGTAATCTGGTCAGTCTGTGGCCCTGTATCTTTAGTCCCTTTCATTCAAATGCCTCTAAAATTACCTCATGATATATTCACCTTAAGTGCCATAGCTCTGGGTGTATCTTCCTGTAATTAGGTTGCCTCACTGCCAATTAGAGACATCAGAGCATGTGTTCAGAATGTTCTAGGACATTAAAGTGATTAAAGGCAGAAAACAAACTGTACCAGTCCTAAACAAAAATCTTCCTTTCATTAATCCATTTTCAAAGCAAGTAAAAAGGTATTTTTCCTCATACATTAATGCTTAATCTATTCAAGCAATAGATTTTAAAAGCTTGATGATAAGGCATTAGGGTTTTTTTTTCTGGTCACTTATGTGAGGAGATTTATTCAAAACTCTCCACAATAAGTATATTTCAGGCTTAATAATCATAAAACAATGATGAAAATAATGAATGATTAGGGTTGTGTTTTCACAAATAGGTAAATCTGGCCCTGATTCATTCCCAGTTGAGTCAACGGACTCTTCAACAGATTCAATCAAATTTTGAATCAAGTCCTTATAACACCCATTTCCTGAGCACAGTTGTGCACAGAGATAATGACCTGCCATGCATGTGAGATTCAGAAAGCTACAGTGGTGTCTCTCTAGTACCTTAATGTTCACATGTAACATACAGAGGCCCAATCCCAAAGATGCTTTTCTATGAGTTTCCATCTAAAGATTCCTTTAGTAGAAATATGAAATATGCTTCTCTTGTGCATGTGTAAAACCTCTCCAGACCTAGCCACCTAACTGTAAGAGAGGATGGTGCTAGCTGCCACAAAGTCCAAGTGTTTGTGTGTCTTGCAGTTGATAGAGAAGTCAGCTGTCATGAATCCTCAGCTAGGAACATAAATAACAAATATAGAAAAAGAGAACATTGCTGCCGTGATCGACAGTGGGTATGAAATCTTCTTCCAGACAGTAGGAGAGTTGTCTGGCATTTGAAGACTTAACTTTGCCGACAGTACTGCAGAAGATACGTGGTTTAGCTTTGTAAATGTATGTGTCTTGTAGTACCTGGGAAAATGAAATGTCTCAGAACACCTCATCTTGAAGTAAAAAGCTGCAGAAACTAAAAGTAAAGAACAGGCAATAAAGCAGTGAGAGAGAGTATTGTGGGAACTGCAACTCAAAGAAAAAAGAGACCCAAGATATATTCTACTTTGTTTTAAGTATCAAAATATTAAAAAAGGTTTAGTAAATCACCTGCAGATAAATATTTCTCTTAGGACCAGGGCAAAATGGTATTGGGGAACATGTGATGGCAAAAAGAAGAAAATCGTAGAAGAGGTATTTTATTTCCCTGCCTTGAAAACGCATGTTAGAGAAAATGGAAGACTTGACAGAAATGTGAAGATATTTGAAAACCTTCCATATGTGTTGACACACATTGGGACCTATGGCAGCATTTGGGGCAACACGCATAGTCAAAACTTCAAGCATTTTGTAAAGGAGCTGAGGGAAATATGAGTCCAAAATGAAAAAAAAGAAGAGGCAGAAAACAATGGAGAAGACCCTCAAAAGGTATGTGAAGTTGCAGACACTAGTTTCAAGGAAAAGCAGGGAGAGGATCTAGAAGAAAACAAGGAAAGAAAAATAATTTTGTCAGGTGGAAGCTACGAACTAGCTGGAGCAGACAGGAGTGTTGTTACATGCATAAGGAGGCAGATGTGAGCAACTGAACTCAGAACTGGAGTGATGCAACAATGAACCAAAAAAAATGAAAAATCAATGAGAGGAGTCCAAGATATGTTTAGAGGATTATAAGTTCTCTTTGGGATGCAGTAAAACTGGCATTACTAAAATTTAACAGGAAGATTCATTTGAGTTGGATGTGAAAAATCTCCATTTAAAGTCTGATATTGTTATAGTTATTATTATTGTTGTCAACATCATCATCATTCTGTTTGTCACCGTTATGTTTGTTTCTTGAAAACCTACCAAAGCAAACAAATTTCTGTATATTTTCATATTCTGAGCAAATGAAAAGGAATAGGATGTATCTCAGATAAGTAGCAATCTATCACTGTGCTAGGCATTTTGGCAAAATGAAATGGTAATTATTTCCTTTCCCTAAGAGCTTACATCTGAAACAGACAGAGACAGCAGGTACGTGCAAAAATCCAACAGACAAAGAGGGTGAACAGTGTGTTACCATGGCACATTAGTTTCCCTCATTTTCCCCAAGAAAGATGAAGGCAAAATGGAAGGAAAGGGTACAGGACATGGTAGATGGAGTGGGTAGGCTGAGGGACACCCTTACTTATCAGTCTCAGATGGGAAGAGCAGAAGACAGTTCCTCTCGGGAACAGACACTTCCTTCAAATGAACTAACTTTCCAGAGCCATGGAAAGTGAGGAGTAAAACTGATAAGGAGGAAATCAGGGAAAGTAAAAAGCTCTGTTAAAGTGTCTGATATTTCAAGTAAATACTCTCAGCATGGCATCATTTATGTTTCAACAAATTAGCATGTAATTTCTTAGCTAAAAATTTCTGTCCAGCACTACTTTTACCACATAAACAAGAAGAAATGTTTTATCACTCTTTAGTAACTTAGGTGTGCACTATCAACTAGGAAAAAAAAAAAAACCAACCCAAAACATATGGCATTCCAGAAGTATTGTCTGGGAGATGTCTGATTTGTTAAATTTAATCTAAAAAACCTTAGAACTACAGATACACTTCAGAGGACTGTAAGAACATCATGGCACTGGCTAAAAATGGCAGGTTTTTTAACCTTATTTGATAACTAATCTGTAAGCTTGACATCTGTCACAGGTTAAATCAGGATGAACCTGATATAAGGTTGAATTTTTAAGGAATGAAATCATAGCAATGCAATTAATGCCACTGAACATAACTCTGCATTAGACCTAGTATGGTTTATATTGATGACTAGGAAATAAATATGACACCAAAGCTGCTGCAGTGTGTGGATGACACGACGGGTCCCTTGGAGAAGTGAGCGCTAAGGGGGAGCAGGCAGTTGCACACTACACTCTTGCTCATGAAGGCTGTTGAAATCCTCGGTGGGCAGATGTATTGGGTAGGGCCAAAAAGTGATTAAAGCAGATTTTGAGTACAAATAAGACAAATATGTACTGGAGCCTTCTTTGCAGTTCCTTATTTCCCAGATGACCTTGAATCTTACATACTCACTTTGTGATGCTAAGCAGAGGCATAGCCTCCATTCAGACAGGAGAAGTAGCATAGCTGTGAAAGCAGATCATTGCATGTACCTCTTGTTAGGTAGGATGGATACAGAAACAATATTTACTCTCTCTTTTCCCCATTTACTCTTGCACAAAACAATCCTCCAACAGCTTCCCACAATATCTCAGTTCCCTTGTCCATAGTTTTAATATTGCAGAGCAGAGAAATGAACCATAAAAGTGATGCTTTACCTACAAAATCGTAATAGAGATGAAAAACAACTTAATCTGTTAAGTTTATTAAATAAATACTGCAAGGTTACTTGCTTATAGTGTATATGTATCTTCACACCAGGGAAAAAAAACCAATGGGAATTAAAGGGCTTTCCATAAAAAAGCACAGTCAGGACAAGTTGCTAGAACCTGAAGTCAGACAAGTTCAAGTTATAAACTAAATACATATTTTTAACCAAAAAAAAAGTGACTAATTCATGAAATAGACTATCCAGGAAAATGATAGGTGACTCATTTTTACGCTTCTGGAGGCCAAGATATGATGTCTCCGTGGAAGGCATAATTTCATTTGACACAATCTCAGCATAGGAATTGGCAGTTAAATTTAAAGACCTAAAATATGCTGAAGACTAGAGTGTTTTTTTCTGATTGTTCCTTATGACTTCTATGAGACTGAGAATCAGCATCCAGGTTACTGTGGTATACACAACAGCAGGATAGCTACACAATAAATGATATGTTGAACATCATATTTTACATTAATAGACAGTTATTTTTGTTTATTTTTGAAATTTGCTTTTAAATTTGACCCAAAAAAATGAACCAAAACAAAACACCCCCCAAAACTCACTCTAAATGAACCACAAGATGTGAATTAGGAGAAAAAAAAGAACAAAATAAGCCCTGTTCAGTGAGCAGTGTAATTTTCAATTTTCCCTTGAATTAGCATTTCCCATGCAAGACTTGACTCATACCATCTGAGAGTCACAGACCCTGAGAACACATGCACAGGCCTGGAGTGCCAGTTCTGCAGAAATAGGGACTGGCAATATTGAGAACTGTAGCTTCAAACAAGCTGCTTAATGCTCCCTGAACTCCAAAGACTTTCACGATGCTGCCTCTACAAGGTCTATAGCACCCAATGAGCAATTAATGTATGATCTCTTGAAGCCTGCCTTGTGTATAGCAAAGATTCCCTTGAATGAAGATATCTTGGGGTCAATGATTTGGCATTTCCTTGAGAAACTGTTTCAGTAGAAGTTTTATGGATAGCTTTGATGCTAAGAGATTTAAAATAAAAATCCAGCCTCCAAGCCCTCATGATCTTATTTTTCTTGAGAACAACCCTTTCTCAAATTATAAAGAATGCAGCTAATGCAGCATGTTTGTTCCCAGCTCAGAATGTGTTCCATAGCTCAAAAATACCATTTAATGAAAGGAACACTTGATGTAGATGTTGCCATAGTAACAAGACATGTTTACACAGAAGCTGAGATGGAGAGTAGTGTGTGTGAGTGGGGCTGCAGGAGCTGGGTGGAGTACTGGAACTGCACAGTCTCTGCACCTCTATTTAATCTGGATTTCATTCTGGGTTTATTCTGTGAAGGGAAGATTTGTGTGCAAATGTTACAGTTGGTTGCACGGAGCTATAGAAGAATATAAAATAATGTGCAACCAAATCTGCAGTAAATTTACAATTACCAGACCTCAAGATTTCTGCTTTTTGCAGAGTAAAAAGTATCAATCATGCTATTACTTGGCACCATCTCCAAGAGCTCTAGTATTAACATTTCAGCACTCAGACTCACCGCCAGATGTACTGACATAGCTTTTTGGGTGCCAAAATCAAGGACCAACTTCTCAAAAGCTCAGCAAGTCAGGTCTTGAGATATTCTGAAAAGGTGGCCATAACCGCCTGCCTAAAAGCTGCAGAACAGTGTGGATTTAAAAGTCAGCTAACTCTTCTTCCTTGCATGAAAATTTCCATTTTTCAACTTAGCAAACTACTTTTGCAAAGTACCTCTATCTTCATGGGAAAAAAAAAAAAAGCATCCCCCTATCCTACCAGAGACAAATTTTGTGCATGCAGTTAACCAGTTAATCCAAAACAATTCTCACAGACTGCCCTGGAGCTACTAGTTTAGTGTTTTATATGGTTTTATGACTCAGCTGAGGGCTATACACCCCAGCAGGTGGGCCATCAGCCTCCTACAAAAGAAGCCTCCAAATCTCATGTTCTGACCAGCTGTTCTGATGAGAGAAAGCTTTTTTTGATATCTGAGCCAAGTCTTTTCCTTTGAGCCACTAGAGGTAGATCTGTGCTTGAAGTGCTGATCTTGAGCATTTACTTCCTTACTGCTGTCTTTTATGACTCAGTGCAAATATATGAACTAGTCATCTGAATACAGGACTATGACATGGAGTATTTTGCTCTTATGCTGTTTTCCATGACTTTCTAAAAACAGGAGTATTGTACATTATCGCCCTCCTCTAGAACTCATCTTTCAGTGAGAGGGGATAACTATATGCCCATCAAACCTTTATGACTTCCAAGAAACCAGCTAGCTACCATTCCTAAAGTACTTGAAGAGAAAATTCCTACACACTGAATGTGACTCATCACTGTATACCTGGTCTAGCTCTGTTAATGGAGTAATAAGATGCTGAAGTAGGATCTACATCATCTATCCCAAAAATTTCCAGGAAGAAAGAAACAAAGCCCACTCCAAAATAAAAAAAAACAAAAACAACAACAAAAAAACACACAACAAACCCAAACAAAAAACCCAAACAAAACCATTTCTTTCCTGTTTAACTCAGATGTGCAGTCATTACACTTTAGAAAAACAAGAAATGCTCCAGAATATTTGCATTCTGGTTATAAGATAAAATTATTTTTTTTAATATTTTTGAAATTTTTGTCCATTCTCTTTTATTTTCAGAGCCATATGTCATCCAGCAGTTGGTTAGATTTTCTCACAGCAGCATCATTAACCACTTCCTTATACTTTTATCACGTATTTAAAGCAAGAAGTCAAAACCTGTGATTTTGGTTTTTGCTAACCAGAGAGGAATGAGAATCACTGTTCACGTTACCTTTGAAAGAGGCCCAGATTCAAAGCATGTCACTTTCAGACACATAGGCAATGAGTCTATGTCACACCTTTCCAGCTTTCAGCCCCTGAGGCTATGAGCCTGTTTCTCCATGGTGCCAGGACTCTGCTCCCTGTAGGATGCATCTTGTCTTCAGCTCCCTTTCCTTGATAGCTGCCCTTGGTCCCAACAGCAGGTGTTGCCTGGCCAGGCTGACCTACTGTCTTATTTTTACAGTATCTTCAACCTACCTATACCAGGAGGTGTTTGGTACAGCATAATGTATTTCTCTTGTGCTCCTCTTGAGTTAGAGAGGAAAGATACAGATGGATGCATGATCAGTGTGTCCCTTCAGGACATTTGGGGGCTAAGCTCTAAGTCTTATGGGTTTGTGCAGTGCTGGCCTTGAATCCTTTCTCCTTGTTCTATCTGTGTTTCTCCAAAAACCCATTTCTAGTTTGATGAGCTCCCTGCTCTAGTCCGCAGTTTCTCAATGATTCCTCTGGCAACATTTCTGTGTGCAGAAAATGTCTAAGTAGATCCCATCATTCACTTGCCTCTGGCTTGGGAAGAAAGTGGTGGCTTTGTCAGGAGAAAACTGCTATGGTTTTCAAATCATAGGTTCACAGATGATAGAGCTGGATTTTACATTTGGGTTACTTCGCCTTTTTCCAGGGCAGGATTAAGTAGCTCACTCTTAACACACTTTTTTTACCCTGACATATCCTTAAGAATCTTCACTGCTGCGGACTCCATTGCTGCCTAAGACAGCTTTAATGCTTCATCATAAGAAAGTGTTCCTTAAAATGTAGCCTAATCTTCTGAACATTTCCCTACTTGTCCTGTACTTAGTGGATATTCATTACCTTCATCAACCTGGCATCCTTTAGCATATTGCCACAGAACTATCCCATGTTTAAAATAAAGAATCACACTTCTTTCAAATGTCTTCAAGTGGTTCTTGATTCTCCTCTTTGCTCTCCTCTGGCCTCTTCCTGCTCAGCTCAATCAGTATCTCTCCAGATGTGCAGTGCTCCAGACTGGCCGTATTTCTCTAGCTGAGCATGAGTAGGAAGAACAGTGTGATTGCTTCTGCATGTCTGCATTCATGTTTCCGCTTCTCCATACAGACTTCCATTATTTCTCAGCAGCTTGAGTAAGTCATGCTCAACTTGGGATCTACTAGAGACAATGAGCCACCTTCTTGTACCAGCCAGTGATTTGTTGTCCTCAGTAGAGGTGGCTGATTATTCCCACCAAACTGAAGGTCTTTGCCCTTGTCCCCATTGAAAAGCATACAGTTTGTTTCTTCTTGTTGTCAGGAGATAAATTTTCGTATTAATTGTATCTTGTGAAAGTGGATATTGACATCCTTGCTCCACTTGTTCTGCTTAGCATTTTAACAGGGACATTCCCTCTTCATTACCTAACCCAGGAGAGAACCCTAGTGAATGTTGCTTGATATATTCATCAGTCTGCCAACCACTGGTGACTTGTCACCAGCTGAGCACCATTTGTTAACAGTTTCATTGAGACCATGTTTCTCTAATGTACTGTCGTGGTTTAGCCCCAGCCAGCAACTCAGTACCACGCAGCCGCTCGCTCACTCCCCCTACCCTGATGGGATGGGGGAGAGAATCGGAGGAGTAAGAGTGAGAAACACTCCTGGGTTGAGATAAAAACAGTTTAATAATTGAAATAAAATAAAGTAAAATAATAATAATAACAATATAATAATAATAGTAATAATAATATACAAAGCAAGTGATGCACAATGCAATTGCTCACCACCTGCCAACCAATACCCAGACAGTTCCCGAGCAGCAATCGCTGCTCCCCGGCCAACCCCCCCCAGTTTATATACTGAGCATGACGTCATATGGTATGGAATAGCCCTTTGGTCAGTTTGCATCAACTATTCTGGCTGTGCCCCCTCCCAGTTTCTTGTGCGCCTGGCAGAGCATGGGAAGCTGAAAAAGTCCTTGACTAGCATAAGCAGTACTCAGCAACAACTAAAAAACATCAGCATGTTATCAACATTCTTCTCCTACTAAATCCAAAACACAGCACTGTGCCTGCTGCTAGGAAGAAAATTAACTCTATCCCAGCCGAAACCAGGACATGTACCTATGAATAATGTGTGACAGAGCATCAAAAGATGAAAGTGAAGATACCCATCATTTAAAGCCTTTCCTCATGCATACAAAACTAAGAGTAGAGATGATTTGCCCTTGACACCTGCCTGCTGGCTATTGCTTATCTCCTAGCTGCTTAAAATTAGATAGCTGGGTTATTTGTTCCAGCATTTTCCTTGGTAGGGAGCTACCTGAAATTTCCAGTGTCATTTTTCTTCTACTATTTAGGACCAGTACATCTTTCTTAGTTTTCTGGAAATTCACCAGTTCTTCAGGTTCTCAGAGGCAGCTGCTTCAACTAGCTCCCTCTGTACTCTCAGGTGAATTTTATCAGGTTCACTTATGTATAAACATCTGATTTCTCTGAATATTTCATATCCTGATCTTTTCCTCTTCCATCTAAAACTTTTGTACATTTCTTGCTGATGTTAGGCCACTAATCCTTTGAGTGAAGACTCCATTAAATGGCAGTAAATGTTTCAACCTTCCCAGCATCATCAGCTATGTTTCTCCATCTGGCTGAATAATAAAGCAGGCCTTTCCTTGATTTTGCTCTTATTACTCCTACTAAACAATTTATTGTTGCCTGTATTTCCTTTGTTAGTATTAGCTCATGTGGTACCTATTAAGAGACTATTATATTATCACAATAGACAAAAGCCACTATCTTTTTTTTGGCAAAATATTGGGATGCAAGCAATGGCTATTACTTTTAATGATCTAGCTGCACTTCTGGTGCTTGTTGATCTCCTTTCTAAGGTCTTGGTGCATGGACTGTTGTTTTTCCTCGGAGGGGAACACTGTGTCTCTCCCAGTCTGATACACAGCCCTGGGCTGCAATGGCCCAGCACTAATTGAGATTGTCTCAGTGGGTCTAAGTGCTATTTTGCACTTCTGTTCTTTCCAGAAGCAGTAATATGTTGTTAATAAACTGACCAGACAGCCTTCTTAAAGACAAGTATTATTTATTTAGAACCAAGGCTTTTCAGAGAAAATCAATCTTTATGCAATAAGCTGTCTACTCACATGTTTAGCTCAGTGGTTGTCTATGCATGGTGATCTTGATAGGTCTAAGTTTCCAACAGACCCCCCTAAGATCTGGGCACAGTCATGTGTTCCTTTAGCTCAAGGATCAACTACCTCACCTTGGGAATAGAGACAAGTATTTTTTACAGAAAAACAGACTTTTACGTCATCCTCTTCTCCAGAGATGAAAACGCTTTGTAAATATTTTTTTGGTAGCTTTTGAGTCACCTGTTCCCAGCACTGGCAAAACAGTTTTCTAATTTGGGGAGATGCGACACAGAAAGAAGCTGTTGTCACAGATCTGCCCCCGCTCCTTCCCCTTGCCACTGTGTTCATTTGGAAGCAATTTATCCAGATCCAGCTGTTGCTTTCGTGCTTGACTTTTTCCAGTGGCCTTCTATTAAGGAAAATCGATACATTATTTACAGGATATGTATCTCATGGACAAGATTGCATATAAGGCTCCCAATATTGCTGCATAGTATTATTCAGCTCACTGTCTTACATTACTCCTGGTATTGTAAATTATGAGATTAATTCTAATGACAGTAGATTTCCTGTTCCAGGGAATGTGTTGCAGCTGTTCCAGAAAACTTCTTCACTTTATTGCCTAAAATGTATCTACATGGGCTAGTAAGAGATGGAATCCTACTTTTTCTTCTTTTTCCTCCCTGTTCTGCATATGCACTTTCCCAACTGCCTTTTCAGGTACCTCTGACATCTCAAAGGAAGGGAAAAAGGTCACATTGGGATGTTATCAGTCAGTACTTTGAAAGGGGTGAAGGCTTCTTCAAAGGTTTAATATCACTTAGGTGACTCCTCTTAAAAGAACATCATTAGAATTTATTCTTCAAAGGGAATGGTAGAGTGTGTGGTGAAAAGATCATTCAAAAGTTCATGATTGTAATGATCCACCACATATAAAGAAAAAAAAAAATCAACACATCAAAGCAGATGCATTTTATCAAATGCTGGAGTGGAATTGTAGTTACTGTAGTAACTCTGTGTACAAATGCTGGTTATACACTGAGAGACAAAGTGTGAGGCCCTATGTTACTATGCCTGCTGAGAAACTTACAGCTATTGCTACGCCTGTGCAAGAATGGTTAGCAGCTGTGGCTCTAGGTGCAAGGCCAGAATAGGGAGTGGATGATGATTACTGTTTAAAATGCGCTTTTTGGTTTTGGGGATACCAAAATCACACAACAGGTGAATGAGAGGATTTATGGCTGGACTGCCAAATTCTTTTGGACAAAAAATGGTCTTGGAAATTTGTAAAACTTTAAAATCAGGCCTGCAGCTATTAAATGAAAGCACAGGAAGAAAGCAGAAGGCCCAGAACTTCTTAGGATTTTAAGGGGGTAAGTTAACTGCTTAGGATTTAACTGGGGTTAAGCAGTTTGACACTCTTGCCAGCAAACCTTTCCCTTCATGCCTAGGATCTTCCCTCTAAGTATTAAGAAGAATAATTTTTTTCTTGTAGACTATAATCTTGATGCAGTATAACATTCTCAATGCTCAGACATAACAATTCAGTACATGTGAATAATGCAGCCTTCCTGGGCTTCCCATAAAGCATCTAATTTACATAAATGAAGTATTGTGATGTTAGAAGGGACTTCCTGCTGACCGCATGAGGTTAAACAGCTGCTGCTTGTGAATTTAGGCTATTTAAATATCAGATGGGGACTTCATATGAAAATGTTAAAGGAAACCATAAACAGTCATTGAGAGCATTGCTTTTCCCTAGTATTTAAGCAAATCTGAAGGTAAGGGGAAGTTCTTGTGGAATAATTTTAGGATATCTACAGGGAAAAGCAAATACAGCTGCTTTGTTATAAATAGTTTGTACCTTGAATTTAGATATATCTGTGTCTTTAGTTTACAAATTTTGCAAGCACTGACTAGCCAGTGCTCTTTATCACAAGTCTTAGTATGGAAGTGCTTTTTTTTTCCCATACACTTGACTAGGATCTGGATTTCTGTGCCATTAGCCTGCAATAAACTCTATGATTCATCATTGTGAATCTGGTTGATTCACTTCAGCTGTGACCCTGAGTGAAATATATTTAGTGAGTAACACTATTTAACAGATTTCATGATTTTCCAGCAATTTTCTGTTCCATAGACTACAACTTGGGACCAGTAAAACCCTCATGTCTTACAGCAGTAGGTCTTAATCTGGTAGGGTGAAGGACACATCCAACTTTTGAGATATTATTGAGAATCTGTCAGCATAATCAGAGGGCATCTTACTCCTTCTTTCTAATCCTCTGCACCTCATCAAGATGACCGACTGCATTGCAGAAATTATACACCGAGAGAAGCTTTTGTAAATGGACTATGTGGTCTGTCTTCCCTCTGAGATCATGGTATTTTGGCTGGGAGTGCCAGGTGACTTACTCTCTTCAGGACTGCAGAAAGGGACCCAGATCTGGGGACACTGAGAGGGTGAGAAGAAGAAACCAGAGCTACCACCAGAGAGTGGAGGGACACTGATGAGAACTGGTATTTGGGAAGCTGTCATCTTCAGTCAGGTAGAGCAGAGGGATGTTGCTGGGATGGACATGGGGATTTGGGAAGCATCTCTATGGCCTGATCAGGCAAGTCAGAAGCCTTCCTTCTCTTAATTTGTATCCAAGCTGATTCCTCCCAATACACAGTTGAAGATCCCTTGTGTGCAGAATTCAGGCAGGTGCTGGAAAAGGGATATTTGGAAATTTCAAAATGTGATGGGCTAACAGATCAACCGTACAAGCAGCAAGCTAGTTGTTGCTGTTTGCCATTAGGGAAAAACCCTGATTGCAGGCAAAGTTATTGTCCTGGTTTCAGCTGGGGTAGAGTTAATTTTCTTCCTACTAGCTGGCATAGTGCTGTGGTTTGGATTTAGTAGGAGAAGAATGTTGATAACACACTGATGGTTTAGTTGTTGCTAAGTACTGCTTATGCTAGTCAAGGACTTTTCAGCTTCCCATGCTCTGCCAGGTGCACAAGAAACTGGGATGGGGCACAGCCAAGATAGTTGATCCGAACTGACCAAAGGGCTATTCCATACCATATGACATCATGCTCAGAATATAAGCTGCGGGGAGTTGGCCCTGGGGGCAACGATCGCTGCTTGGGAACTGTCTGGGTATTGGTTGGCAGGTGGTGAGCAATTGCATTGTGCATCACTTGCTTTGTATATTGTTGTTAACTATTATTATTATATTGCTATTATTACTACTACTACTACTACTGTTTTACTTTTTTTCAATTATTAAACTGTTCTTATCTCAACTTGGGAGTTTTCTCACTCTTACTCCTCCAATTCTCTCCGCTATCCCACCGGGGCAGGTGGAGTGAGTGAGTGGCTGCGTGGTGCTTACTTGTTGGCTGGAGTTAAACCACAACAGTTATTGAGGTATGTTTAGTGCTACTGTCTAGAAAAGCCAATGGATCCTACCCCAGGAATGATACAGTGCTGGCTGGGTAGAGTGCAGTGTCTATTATATCCTTGCAATACAAGCCATGAGACAGTGAGTAACATACATTCATCTGATAGCTCATACATAGACCAAACACTTGAGGACAAAAGTAGAACTGCTCACTGAGTGTCGTTGCAAAGCTCATACATCTCAGGCACTGGTGGCAGCTTTTTGTATACAAGCTGCACTTTATATCCCTGGGTGGAATAAAGATCACACAGCAGCTAACACGTTATTAAAGTTTAAAGAGCAAATATGTGTTTGGCTTTATTTTGCTTCTCTTGCACTTGCTACTGCGGTCACTACAGAGCCAACTTTAAAAGATCAGTGTGAGAAAGCCATATCATTCATGTAAAATGTTTGTCTAAATCCCTGATCGACTGATTTTTCTTAGTAAGAATCCTATCATTATGAAATCACACCGAACACTGTGCCCATTGTGACTGTTGAGGAAATACCTATGCTATATGTTGTTGTCAAACAGAGAGAAAAAACAACAATTTAGACACGAGCAGAAAAATGTCACAAGTTGAAGTTGGTGTGTATTCAAATAGGCCAGAAAAATAAGGGTTGAAAGTAAGACAGGCAATACACAACATATTAAGAAAACTGTAGACATTTAAAAATGGGTGTTTGGGTATTGAGATTTAGATATTCAAATGTATTGGTGTTAATTTAGCAGTAAATTTCAAGTTCACCAAATTCAAGCCAGCTGTAATAGATCAGCTCAGATTTACGCACCTTGTAATAAATTTTAGTAGTTCAGCAAATAGCAGTAGTTCAGCTATTTGCTAACCTGCAGAAAACTGTAAATGAATTTGTGTGTTCCTGTAGAAAGATCTGCTCCCTCCAGCCAGGACCTGTAATATTGTCAATACAAAACTGGCTCATAGTGCAGCAGGTTGAAGTCTTCTATCATGAGTGAACTTTGTTAGGATTGAGCACAACTTGTGGGGCTGGGGAAGACAAGGCCTTTTTGGTATGAGGTATATAGAAAATAATTTATTTAAATATCATAGAGGTACAAGGGAATTAATACAACAAAGCCAAGATCAGACCTGCAGACCTGTCATTCTGCACTGGTCCTTAGGAGCTGTTTTTCCCAAAGGCATAATCTTAGGATTATTTGGAAATGAATACCCCAATTTTGTGCTGAAGAAGGATACCACTGGCAGGATACTACGTTTCCTTGATTCATTCCCTTGGTATTTCTTCAGCTGGGACAGCAGAGACAGGAGTTATGCTGAACACAAGCACCTTCAGTCTATGGGCAGAACATGTTCATTATGCCTGCAGACCTCCCCTAGAGAACAAGCACAAAACTGTGCGTGGATCAATGTTGAGCACTTGGTGGTGGCTCTCAGGTCAAAATTAAATGTTAAGTTCCACTGAGAAGGTAATGAAGAAACTGTATGTCCTTGTCTGCTCCAGTCTTACGGAAGAACCTTGCAAAGGTGCAGTCACTGCCAGTACAAAGAGGAACTAATGTACAAGAAATGTGGTGTCTGTAGATCTAATTTTATTTTCTCTGCATATGACTAAGCACATAAGATGATAAATAGATGCTTTGGCTTTTTTTGCTTCATATTACTGTTGTGTCAGTGTTGTTATAACAATAATAACATGATTTCACCAACAAACAGGTTGTTTACACACTGAGGCACAGTTACATTGTGCCCCATAGCCTGGCATGTCCTTGAGGTTGCATGAGGTGGGTTGCTGTGTATGAACAATGGAATAATGTGGTCATGGTTATTTGAACTGATTGCAGTAAGATGGGTACTTTAATTTTACAATGTGATTTGTGGAGGATTATATAAAGAAAAATGAACAGATAAATCTGTATTCAGATTTGCTTCACCATCAGAGGATTTATGAGCTCATGTACCTGATGGAAATTTGTCCCTAAGAGAGCTAAAGCAGAATTAAAGCTTCAAAATAAAACTTGAAATAGCACTTTCATATTTAAAATTCCTACACAGAGTGACTGGCACTCTCTTTCATACCCTGTCTAGAAGCAGAATAAGTTCTGCAACAGAAGTGATAATTTCAGCTGGTTACATAATTCTTCTTCAGTTCATTTCTTATAAGCCACTGTTGCGTTTTGTGCCTAACAGCCACTTATTCCATCCTGAAATAAGAAGTAGTGAATTAAGCTTATATATAGCTCAGAAGCAAGCATGTGATCCTTGTGGAATGATAGGTGAATGTAAACAGAGAAGGTGCTTACTCACTGCTAATGTTCAAACTACTCAATATTAACTTGGGAATATTGTGCCAACTATTGCACTGAACACTTCACAGCAATGCCCTTATCAACATGCTGAAAGGGTTTGTAGAGCACTCTGTTGTCAGTTCCCTGACAAAACTTTCTGTCATACAATGCTCTTTTTTGAGACACACATCTATAAAACTGACAGGAAAGAAAACAAATTGCCTTTATTCCCCTCTGTACATATATATGGATCACTGTTTTCCTGGCAGTTCTCCAATGCCATCTCCTCCTCTTATTGGTATGTGTATCTTAGAGACAAGTACTGCCTGTTGCTGAGTTGGTTGTTGTTTTTTTTATTAAAATTATAAAAAATATTTTACGAAAGCAATCTCTGAATTTTTTCTCCCTTGATCTGAACACCTTGGTGTCGGGAGGCAGAGTCGGGGCTGGGTTTCTCTCAACAAGTTTTGATGAGGTAATATATCAGGTATGTTTCCAAATAGATCTAGTGTCAGGCTTACAGGACTCCTGCAGTATAAATCATAACTCAGAATAGATTCTTCCTAGTCTACTCACTGGAGTCTGCAAAGTCTTTGCAATCTTCTTTCTCATTTGCCCCATGACAGAAATGAATTGTACAAAATCATTAAGCCTCTCTTTCTCTCAAAGGCACAAGAATCGCCAGGAAAATCTCAAGTCTCTTGTTTCTGAAAGCTGCTTCTTAAGCTTTTTAATCCTCACTGGACAATGGCCACAAGCTGTGATAAACAAAACCTGCCTTTCAGCTACTGAGTATTGACATCACCAATTCTTCTGCTTTTTGGTCTAACTAGACTATAATGAAGAAGAAAAAAATAACTTTCCAGGGCATCTTGTTGTTTTGATCCCAACTGAAAAAAAAGTCCTTTCTAAGTCACAGGAGGGGTGGTGGGTCAGACAGCTTCTGGAAGCCATGGGCTAAAAATTCCTGAGAATGTTTACATTATTTACATTTATTTATATTATATAAGAACTGATGGAAGGGACACAAAATTTTCCTCTCTTCCTTAAACTTGCATTTTGGTAGTGTGAGAGCCTTTGCAAGGGGAGACACTGTCGTTTCACTTCTCTGTATGTTTTTCTGCTTCCTCATTCATAGTTTTATAATGTCTCCCACCTAGGGAGACTGATAGGAGCACTGAGCTAACGATAATCCCATGATTATTATTATAACGATAATCTCCGAAGTGCCACACTGCAGAAAGTATCAAGCTGAACTAGTCAGAATATTTTAATACTTACATGGTATTATGTTGTTTGCCAAAGTTGAAGCAACTTGTGGAGATTTGTCAGTTCTGATGAAGCTTAGGAAGGGCTGTGACTGACACTGCGATCTCTGGTCATTTCTGTTGAGAGAAAGAAGGAACAGAAAAGCTTATCTTTTCTGATAGAAAATCTGAAAGAAAGGCTTTCAAATCTGAAAATAGGCTTTTTGATGTAGTTTCATTTTGTCTGAGAACTTTGGTTTTGCCTCATCAAGAAACTATTTTTCCTGAAACCTCAAAAGCTGTCAAAGTTGGAGTTAGCATCCTTGAGTCATCTTAGTTTTCAAAATCAATGGAAAAACTTGCATAGGCACTAATGGGCTCTGAAACAAGTCCTCAGTGGAACAGGGCTGAAGTGTTATATAAAAATTACTTTTCTCCTGTATTAACAAAGCAGTTTTCTCAATTACACCACAAAATGAGTCAGTAGTGTTAGATGATCCAACATCAGTGAAATTGTATTTCTGTGAAACCATTGATGAGTAGAAATTCAGACTTTAGTGAATCAGTATAGATTCCATATTAGAATTTGTTCAACACAGAAAATCTGAAGTTGCTAGAGGCAAAAGCTCTGGATCGTAAAAGACCATCCCAGTTTGTCTTCTGGATGTTTTCTTGTTTTGTTTTGGTTTTTTTTTTTTTCTTTTTTTCTTTTTTCTGTAGCTGGTTCAGCCAGGCCTAACAGAAAAAAAAAAAAAAAAATCTTCAAGACTCCTCCTCTTCCTTCTGTTTTTAACAAGTATTGGTCAGAAGTCATTCTGTCAGAAGATTACAAAAGGAGTTAACTCTCTAAGATGGAGCAAAGTAATTCTGAACCAACCATCAATTTGATGACAAAAATGTAAGCATGGGTGACACATCAGTGTGTCAAAAGAAAGTCCAAAGGACAAACTGAAAAGTGCTCTTTGAGAAGGGAAAGCCTCACATAGGTAAGAGCTTGCAACCAAATGAAGGTGGAACAGGTCCAAGCACTGCATAGCAGGAGCGGGAGCAATGGCTCTAGTTGAGGGTTTTGCTGGCCCTTGCCAGCCAGCTCAGGAGGAGCAGCATGTTTGCAGAGTGGCCGCAGGAGACTGGCCGAAGTTATGACGCTATTGGTTTACGTGAGCTCTCAGGACTGGGTTTGGACAAGTGCCATGGTGGGTCCCCAGGGTCAAATCCTGCCCTGTAGGTTACCAGCAGCCCAGTGAAAAGAAGGCTCCTGACTTCAATTACCCTCACTTCAAACTCGAGGGCATGCGATGGCATCGGTCCAGGATTATCTTTAGAAGACCATTTTCATTAAAGCCCAGTGAGAACTTTTTTCCTTCTTAATCCTTAAACTCTGCAGTTCCAGAAAATAGAACTAATCATGTGTTTTTCTGGTGTTATTAAATAAGCAAATATGTGGCTGAATGATACACCGCCTGTCATTTTATCTCAGTTTAAGACACAATATGCTTTCTAACCCTATGACATCCCTTTGTGTTTTTCATAATTAGAAAAAGTGTTGGCATTTAGATTCAGTGCAGGCTTGGATATCAAAAAAATTGCCCATTTCATGTAAAATCTCCAGCTCACTAATTAGTTTCTTAAGTTGGAATCGGGTGTTTATAAGCCATTTAAGCAAAACAAATTAGTATTCTATAGAGACTGCTGTTGGACAGGCTGTTAGCCAAGTTAAGGTACTCTTTGAAAACTTCACAAAACTGAAAAGTAGCAGCTTTATAAATATCAGATCTTCTGGAAAAGAATGGTTTTGTTTCTATTTAGTACCATCCCTAAGTCTATTTACCAATATCTTTGAGTAAACACGTTCTAATTATTTTTTATGCAGTCTCAAAAGTATTGCTTGCAATGGAAGCGTGAAAGCAATGGAAAAGGTGACCAAATAAATTCCTGAAAGGTATTTGAAATAAGCCTGTTTATAGTAGAGTGCTTTCCTAATCATGAGGACATTTACCATTGGTGAAAATTGTAGGTGTTAAGACAATTTCAATTACTCTTAGCTATCTAAGGCAGCAAGCCGGCAATCAGTGACACATATATTTGACTTCAGATAACCACATTACAGTCTGCTGAAGTCACAGAAAAGCCTGTGTGTTTGCAGGGCTGGGACATAATCAGGCATGTCCTGTTTCATTGCTGATTTGCACATAGCCACACAAATACACGGAGTGAGTGTAAAGTAGGCATAAAAATAAATGGATCTGAAAACTAGCAGTTTACCCCCACTTCAGGTTTGTTTAGTCCTGGTGTAAGTAGGTGTACAGGAAAAAAAGAGTAGCTGGTTTTTTTACATCTGTTTAATAAAATCAGGTGATTTTGGCCTGTAAGTGACAACCATATGTTTTGTAAAAGGAGAAAAAAGAGCCTCCCAAACCCATTCCTGTTCAGTTCGTGTTTATACCTCATAGGCCAAGTTCTCAGGCAGCTACAGCCTGTGACCTCAGGGCAGGCAATGGGGTTGCTAGATATGTGTGAAGAACATGAAACTGAAACTGTGGCAGAGTCCTATAGTTAACTTGTTAGTTACGGTAACATTTGGAGCCATACCTTTACCATCAAAGTAAAAGAAGAAGTAGATTTATCAATGATTTTGAGGTGAAACAATATTATCTAGTGTTGCCAAGAGTGGTCAGTCTTTTCAAATATATTCTAAATGAAATTTTTACAATATATACGTTATTGCAGGTGAGGTAATCTAATAATCATTTATTGGGCAGCCAATATCTAAATAAATTCAAATATAACTGATTGTTGGTGCTATGTGTTTGGGATGTGGTGAAATGATGTGGCTATAAACAATCTTGTTTTGAATTCCCTAATTCCTTCAGCCTCCAACATCCTTGAAACTGTCATTCAACCCACAGAGATGGTCAGATGCAATTCAATCTGTACCTTGAGAAAAAAGTGCTGGAAACATCCTCTTTTACAATTATCATTGCATTTCTGCTTTTTTTCCAGGGTTTCACTTCTTCTTCTCTTCTACAGAACTGAAACAGGATAGAATGAGTCCAGTTTGATTCTTTTGATTTTGGACTTTTCAATCTTTCCTTAGCCATTGCTCCCAACAGGACTACAAGAGATCTTTGTCATATTTTCAGATTATCAGTGGTGTAAGGGGGAGGATTTCTACCCTGTAACCTTGAAAAAATTACTTTCAACTTGTTGACTCAAACTTATATAGGAATAAAATAACAGAATTTTCAATTCACTAGCTAAACAAAAACCTGAACACCTACAAAAATAGCTGAAGTGAAGCCAAAAGGAAAATACTCTGCTTCCTTTTTTAATGAAAAAATAATGCATTGTATTTAAACTAAAATTCAGTATCTCTTTTCCTTTGGAGAGAACGCAACCTTTTTATCTATTTAAAAATTATGATGATTTCACAATGAAAATGCTTCTTAGGAAGAAAAATAGCCTTAGAATACTTTGTTTCTTCATTTAAAGAAAAAAAAAAGTTGTCTGGAAGAAAGATTTATTTTGCTGCTAAATATATGAATAATGCTATTCTCTGTGAAGCTGGTTTGGTTAGCAAATTTGCTTTTCTCAAAGTTAAAAAGGACCTCCCCAGCTCTCTTTTAAAAAGTATTTTAGTGACTAGAGCTCCATCGTCAATGATACCCTACCCTTAATTGGTTTAGTGTTGGACTTGGTAGCGTTAGGTTAATAGTTGGACTGGATGATCTTAAAGGTCTTTTCCAACCTAAATGATTCTATGATTCTATGAAGCACTGTAGGGGGTTGTCCTTGATGTATTTGCAGGAGATTATCACCAGGGATTTTTCTTCAGTTAGTGCCAGTTAAGGAAACTGTGTGCGACAAAAGAAAAGTAAATATACCTTGTCCATCTACTTCTTATTTAGATAGCCCAGAACATGCTCTATTTTCACTTCCGTTCACCTCAAATACCAAAAGTAGATCATCTAACTTTTTATTTCTGGCTAGTCCTCTGACAGATAGGCTTGCTGCTTACAGGGACTGTGGTATACATCAGGAGTAGCTCCTATGTCTTTCACTACACTTGCTCTACCTTCTCAGATAAGAGCTGCTCTTTTCCTTTCTCTAGGTGCATTTACTTCTCTTGGGAGTGATCAGCTTATTTTCCTGTTCCATAAAACTGCATTATTCTTATCAGTATTTTCCTCTGTGAACATCAGCAGGGAAATGTGCTAGGAGCTCAATTATTCATTAGCTTATGGCCAGTTTCTTCATACAACTTCCTCTGTTATACTTATCATTTCAGCTGATACGATAATAATAAGCCAATAATATTGTGCCTAAAACAGCTCCCCTACTAAGAAGGAGGTGGAAACAGATGTTTAGATTGGACGCTGGCAGATTTCTGAAGTTTTTCTTCTATTGCATGGAAAGCCCTGGGTAGACTTATATTCAATTTAAGTCAAATAACTTATCTTGTTTTAAATTGCACCCCCTCTGCAATTTGATGCCAGGAAACCCATTCAGAAGAGTTCATAATTTGTCTACAAGAGGAAATTATTTTTCTCTGTTGAGTTTCTGAAGCTTAAAAATACATGCCAGAACAGGCCCAGTAGCATACGTACAGCATGAATACTTTAATGCACTCATTGTAAAACAGCAAATGAGATGCTGTCAACTATGCTGTGCACTCTATTTTTCTTCAAATCACATGTGAATATGAGACTTCCCAGCTGGTTTTGTTTGTTTGTTTGTTTTTAACACAATCACTCTTAAGTCAGAATTTCCCAACATGTTCAGTTTTTAGATCTCACAAAGTATTCACTAGTGATAGTTTATCTGACAGATTGTGTCAGTTCTATTGAGTGTTCCTTTTACATTGCTCTGTTTTTGCAAGTTCCATGTTAAAAGTGTATATATAAAAATGTAAAATATGTATGTGTGTATATATATATATACACACACATACATATAAATGTACTAGCAGTTCTTATAAGCATTCCTTCTCTTCTATGGTGGTGACCTATTTGGTTATGAAGCAGGACTGTATAGTCAGGTAATGGTAATATCTAGATTAGTTTTCTTTCCAGCTGCAAGATTATGAGACAATTTCAGCAAGTTTAGACAAATGCATTTTCTAATACATCAAATATTTTACTCCCTAGTATTCTAGTCTTCCACTATATAAGAGGCTGTTAGAAAGAGGACAAACATCAGCTGTTTGCTGGGTATGGGACTGGAAGAAATTGGGCTGAATTTGCAACAAGTAGTAACCAGACTAGGTTTTGGGAAAATACTCAAAATAAATGGAGTGAAGCTCTGGAGAAGGTGACATGGAAATGTTGCTAACTCTCTTTACAAGTTTATAGAACAGGTTAAGAAACATTTGTCAGCCATGGCTCAGATACACCTGATCCTTTTTCAGGACAAAGGAAGGGACTCTATTGTATGCTGAAGTTCTTTTCAGAAACATAGTCTACAGTCATTTATGCTAACCACCATCATGTCCCTGGTTTCTGCTTGTTACATAGAAAATTTCTTGTTTAATTGCAATGTTAATCATCCATAATTGATAATCCAAATTTAGAAAGTGCCATTCTGGAGTTCACTGATTGGAGTGAGACACATCACTGTTTGGGGGCTCAATTTAAGGCAATGATCTTGTGCTTCTCAGGGAGATCTGAACTTCCAGAGTTTCTGGGGCTTCTCCAGTACCTCTGCCTGATCAGGACTTCTGAAAATCAGGGTTCAAAGGTAACACTTTCCATTAGAGACCTATTTGGTCTTAAACACCTAGCTGATGTGCCTGTTACTCTCTGGTTCTGCAGCCAAGTGAAAGGGAGTCTTTCTATCTTTTTGCTTGACGTTATGAGACACATGAAACTATGTGACAGTTAAAGCATATTTTGAAAACTGACATGTGTTTTTCATAGGTAAATCAAGCATATCTGTGTGCTCCAAAATATACTAGCATGTGGCTGAAAAGGAGAAGGAAGAGAAAATCTGGACAGACTGTTCGTGTACATATTGAATATATAAATTTTATGGTCATCTGTTCAAAGGAGTTAAATAACCTGTACAGATTATCTCAGAGCATAGTATTCCTAGGACTATAAAAATATCATAATAGAGTTAAATGAAAGCGAGAAGTCACTGGTCTTTTTGAACTAGCTGTTTTATAATTAAAAGTACAACACACTTAGGAGAGATATGTTCTTTAATGCTTTCATGCCTCTAATGACCTTCTTTTCTCATCCTGTTAATAATTCAATTTTCTTCCAAGTAAAAAGCAATAGAAGAGACGCATAAAGTGAAATCCATAATGCAGCCCTCAGGCAAGAAGGTCTCAAAGCACCAAAGAAATCAAAGCGCCTGTTGCCATCTGTGGTAATTCTGCTGTTTACAGCTCATATGATCACTCAAAGCCTTATCTGTGTGCTGGTTTTGGCTGGAATAGAGTTAACTTTATTCATGGTAGCTAGTATGAGGCTATGTTTTGGATTTGTGCTGAGAATAATGTTGATAACACACTGATGTTTTAGTTGTTGCTGAGCAGTGTTTACACTGAATCAATGACTTTTCAGTTTCTCATACTGCCCTGCCAGCAAGGAGGCTGGAAGTGGACAGGAAGCTGGGAGGGGACACAGCTGGGACAGCTGACTCCAACTGACCAAAGGGATGACCTGGTGACCCACCTGGTGGATGAAGGAAAGTCTGTGGACATCATTTACCTGGACTTTAGCAAAGCCTTTGACACAGTGTCCTACAGCATTCTCCTTGGGAAGCTGGCAGCTCATGGCTTGGATGGGCGTACTCTTCGCTGGGTAAAAAACTGGTTGGGTGGCTGAGCCCAGAGAGTTGTGGTGAATGGAGTTATGTCCAGTTGGCAGCCGGTCACGAGCGGTGTTCCCCAGGGCTCTGTTTTGGGGCCAGCCTTGTTTAATATCTTTATCAACGATCTGGATGAGGGGATTGAATGCACCCTCAGTAGATGACACCAAACTGGGTGGGAGTGTCAATCTGCTGGAGGGTAGGATGGCCCTGCAGAGGGACCTGGACAGGCTGGATCGATGGGCTGCAGCCAGCTGTATGAGGTTTAACAAGGCCAAGTGCCGGGTCCTGCACTTGGGTCACAACAACCCCATGTAACGCTACAGGCTTGGGGAAGAGTGGATGGAAAGCTGCCTGGCCGAAAAGGACCTGGGGGTGTTGGTCAACAGCCGGTTGAACATGAGCCAGCAGTGTGGCCAGGTGGCCAAGAAGGCCAACAGCATCCTGGCTTGTGTCAGGAATAGTGTGGCCAGCAGGAGCAGGGAGGTGATTGTCCCCCTGTACTCAGCGCTGGTGAGGCCGCACCTCAAATACTGTGTCCAGTTTTGGGCCCCTCAATACAAGAAAGACATTGAGGTGCTGGAGTGTGTTCAGAGAAGGGCAACAAGGCTGGTGAAGGGTCTGGAGCACAGGCCTTATGAGGAGCGGCTGAGGGAACTGGGGTTGTTTAGCCTGGAGAAGAGGAGGCTGAGGGGAGACCTTATCGCTCTCTACAACTACCTGAAAGGAGGTTGTAGTGAGGTGGGCGTTGGTCTCTTCTCCCAAGTAGTTTGCGATAGGATGTGAGGAAATGGGCTCAAGCTGCGCCAGGGGAGGTTTAGTTTGGAAATTAGGAAAAATTTCTTTGCAGAAAGAGTAGTCAAGCATTGGAACAGGCTGCCCAGAGAGGTGGTGGAGTCACCATCCCTGGAAGTGTTCAAAAAATGGGTAGATGTGGCACTTTGGGACATGGTTTAGTCTAGTCTACCCTTAAATGGTTTAGTGGTGGACTTGGTAATGTTAGGAATGGTTGGACTGGATGATCTTAAAAGTCTTTTCCAACCTAAGCGATTCTATGATTCTATTCTATGATTCTATGATATTCCATACTGTATGATGTCAGGCTCAGCATATAAAACTAGGGGTAGAAGAAGGGAGGGGATGCTCAGAGTTATGGTGTTTGTCTTCCCAAGTAACCGTTCCACGTGATGGAGCCCTGCTTTCCTGGAGATGGCTGAACACCTGCCTACCAATGGGAAGTAGCGATTGAATTCCTTGTCTTGCTTTGCTTGTCTGCACGGCTTTTGCTTTACCTGTCTTTACCTCAACCCACAAGCGTTCTCACTTTTACTCTTCCAATTCTCTCCCCCATCCCACTGGGGGGGAGTGAGTGAGTGGCTCTATGGTGCTTAGTTGCTGGCTGGGGATTAAACCAAGACAATCTGTGAACAGTATAATGACATGGTGATTAAGCAACAGGGATATTGAAGTTCAACAGATTTATTTGAATATGATCTGCATGAGGGAGTTTATACTCCCTCTGATTCCTAAAAACTGTCTTATCAGGTGATAAGATTAGTGACAAACTTGTTATACTTCATCACTGTGTAAAAGTGGATGCCTATAGTTAATACAGCAGTCTGCTTCTTCTCATTCACCGTAATTCCAGTGGTGTGATGTATGCTGTCTCTGCTTAACATTTTTCTAAAGAGTCATTACTCTACTGTGGAAACCATACCGCAGTAAAAAAGCTCTCAGCTGGAAGTCAGCTGTCCTGAACCTAATTTCCACCTCATATTAGAGAAGACTCTGAACATCAAGAGACACATTAATCAATTTCCCAGATAAATAATTTCATTTAGAAGAAAGAGCAGAAGCCAGTGGAAATAGGGTAAGAAAAGGTAGTAAAAGGTCTTGTCTGTCCCTACAATTACAATGAATAGCTACAAAATGCTCATCCAAAATCACTAACAAAGCCTCCAAGTCTTTTAAAAGATCCTTCCAATCACAGTTGTGCAGCCTAGGTCACAAAATGCTGGTTGAATATTCAGCTGACGTAAATTGCCCAAGTGCTGTTCACACCAGGGAAACACATATTTCACATATTTAAAACAGCATATAGAAATGGTCTAAAACTTGACAAGATGTTTTGTGAGAAAATCTCAGTTTTTCTCACTTTCATAAACCCCCCAATTTTCATTAAACAATTTTTTTTTTTTTTTTAAACATAGCCCTTTGGTATGTGAAATAGCAAAATAGAGAAAATACCCAAGCACATGGTCATTTCCTATAAAACTTTATATTTCAATAGAGCATTCTAAGTTTTATGCAATGGTCTATATTACTTGCTGACCTCTTGGCTGAGTAATGGCTTTGGCTGTAGCATTTTTTTTTAATGAGTCAAATCCCATGAATTTTTAAACTGATATTTAAATATCAGTGAAAGACTCAATTTTTTTTTTAAAGTTGTCTTTAATCCTCTTTACAGACCTCTAATTTTTTCTTCTAATTTCTCAAAGTACATACATAGCATTGAAAAACCTCTAATAGGAGCACACTTGCTATAAAACTGGAATATACGATGCAGCAGGGAAATACTGAATGGGAAAGATAGGTGTATGGCTTGATTTATGCCTCTGTATAAGCAAGCCATTTTTTTTCTCACTGTCTGGATAAGAAACAGAAGTGTTGCCGCCAGCAGAAGGAATGTTCCCAGAAATGAGCAGTGAGCATGGCCAGGTCTGCAGTACTTACAGCTCCAGTTGCTGCCTGTGCAACTTGTCCTGCTTGTGAATAAAGGAACTTGGATGAGCTGAAAGACTGGAAAGAAAAGGATGTTTCAGGCAGTGATTTTGTCATGCTGTGCTTGAAAGTACGTCTAATGGAAGGAAAGCATATAATTTCCATGTTGGTTACCAAATCAGTGCATAAGAGGACTACTTCTCCATTGCACTTCAGTGGCTGTATGGAGTGTTCCTTCATACTGAACCTCATTGGTATTGCATCCATATGATGACAAATGTTGAAGCTCCTGCAACTCCATTTCCATAATTCACTTTTTCCCTGCTTCCCACACAACCTTATAAACAGGTTTTCTTTTGCTATTATTGTCTGGTTGTGGATTAATACATGAGAAGCCCTATCACTACATTTTATTTGGTTTTGTGAGCACCTTAGTTACTTGGTTGCCAAAGATTATGAAGGTAGAGGTAGCAGATGCATCCAGTGTCAGCATTATCAAATTATCTTACAGGCTCCTAAACAGCCATAAATTATCTGATCAGAAACAGAAGTGAGAACAGTCCTGTTGTTCTTCAGAGATTTCAGAAATACTTACTGATTTTGGTTTTAATTCAGCCAGCTGAAAATGGCTGGCTGAACTGAGGAAATACTGTGGTAAGGAGGAGGATAAACTATTGGCAGTGATCCTGCTGCTGTAATTTTACACAGATATGAGTGACTAGAACTCAGACAAATCACAGAAACATTTATGATATTTTCTTCAAAATGTCATCGCATAAATTCTGTTTAACAAAAGACCAGCAACGGCTTTTTTCCCCTCAAAATAAATTGAGAAATTACAGAAAATATTTGCCAATCATGTAATTTTCTTTTTGATCAACTCTGTGACTAAGTTAAAATTAATACCAGAAATGAAAACCTTTTTAAAACTTGTTTCTTGTCCCTGTTATAAAAAACCCCCATGTAATACTTTAAATTGTTTTTCTTCTTAAACAACATATACCTATTTTTCTTTAAAAAAGAATTTTGCAATTGAAAGACCGAAAGAGGCTGGTGGAGGAGAAAGTTTGTGAAAATCATATCCTATGCCATTAGATCAAAAAATGCATATCTTCTTTTTGCAAGCCCCAGTTTTGGTGTGTGGTGTTTTGTTTTTTTTTTTTAAAGTTGCGCTATAACCCAGAAAGCCTAGCTCAGATGTCTGGCAATGGTATTCACTGGCCAATGTGAAATTACTCATAGTGCACAGGCTGATAGGGAGGAATTTCAACAGAAACTAAAGATATCTGTATTTTTAATAATACATTTCCCACCTCTTTTTCCAAGGACTGGCAGAGTCATAGCTGTCTGCACACCTGAGCAAGATGTGTAGGTGCCAAAAGCATGGTAAACTTGCAAAGTTTGAGAAAAGATGTAGTCATACACTGTTTCCTGGATATATATTTCTCCCTGAAGAGCTTTCAAGCTGTCAATATCCTTCTAAAAAGAAACAAGCCTATGAGCAATGCCGCAATGCCTTTGTAGCTGGTGATGAGAATGAGTGCCCAAAGGCAAATGAGTCCCCTAAGCTACTGACGCATTGCACTTCTAAATTGGTGAGAGCAGACACCTCTTTCCCCCCAAATTTTGACCCATGGGCAAAAAAGAATCAAATGTACTGTTTTATAGCCAGAAGTGACATTTCAGAGAACTGTGGGCAAAGCCCCAACTCCTGAAACAAATAGCTAAGATGAAAGATGATCAAATTAATTAAAACAGTAAGAAAAAAAGGTGTTTAATTTGGGTTGAAATTAATGTTGCATGTGACAGATGAGATAAATCAGGATGACACAGAAAGCACTTGTTACAGAGCTGACAATGCCTTCTTTGACTTCAAAATGGTTCAACTCCATTTTAAAACAGAAAATATGACTCTTAGCAGGACCGGCTCCTGCAGAAGTGGCTATATATGCTGTATATGCTGAAGCAGTGACATTACCTTTCTGATCTGTGTATGTCTTATAAAGCTGTCAAAAACTTTGTGGGAAAGACATAATGCAACTGGTGTGCAAATGAGGTGGGAGCCATTTGACTTCTTAGGATGCAGAGAACTGTCTTTTTCTGCCTGTTCCTTCCCCCATGCTATTCTCAGAGGTCAGACTCAACCCTTTGCTCTTCCAAGATCTTTCCCAAAGTGTGTCTATTCAGACCTCTAATGTTAACCTCTCTGGACTCTCTACTATTATCACTTCCACTTTTAAAATATTTAGATTTTATAAAATAAAACAATTCTCCACTACAGGATTCTCCAACTTTTCTTTTAATTTATTTTTGGCTTTAACACAGTAAACTGGGACACTGTGTTACTAGCCCATAGAAGAACCAATACCTCTGAATTTGTTTCAGGCTCTGGCCTTAGAGGATATTTTATTATTCAGAACGCAAGAATGCATAAATAATACCAGACAAAGCAAGTTTCCTTGTCTAGGCAGCTCAGTGTAGTCTCTCTATGTAGGAGGCTACTCCTTGAATAAACTTGTAGCATTAGCCTATCTAGCTCAGCTGCTCAGCAAAAGATGCTAGCTTTGTCCCCAGATGAACTCTACATTCCTGGCTTTAAGCTACAGGTAACAGTGCTAGCTAGAGCTATACATTTTAGGATAATTATTCTTTCCTTGTTCAACCACCAATCCTTCAAGAACAGTGACCAGAGTATTTTCAGAAAAGAGATCAACTCTAAAGTCCATGCTCTCACGAGAAAAAACCTGGTAAAAGCCTATGAGTATAACCAAGAGTTTAATTTCTAGTGTATGTAGGTTTATTGTTGCATTTAAAGATCAAGTAAATCTTCTCTAAGGAACAGAAATGGTGTAAAACTGGCATATTTATTTAAAATTTATTTATTTGAAACGCATTTTCTCATCCCTACACTTGACCTTCCTCTTCTTTCTTAGTGTAATTCATTTGACTTCAGTTGGGCCCTATTTCTAGGACAGGATGAGAGTGGTGGTCACGGTTTTTCCATCTCTTTTGCATGTGGATGAATCACTTTTACAATCAGAATAAATGAAAGGACAGCTAAACTTAAGATTCTGTCCAATCCATGTAATCTTTTTTCCCAAACTGAAACCTATATATTTTGTTTGTATAAGATAAAGGTAAGTGAACTGACAGGCAAATCTGAGGAGGAAAGCAAAGCAAAATAACAAGCAGAAATCCAAGGGAAGACAACAGTGTGGTTATGCAAAATGTGAGGAATTAAGAGAAAATAGGTGTTGGTACCACCTGTCAGTTGAAGCAGCCTGTAGAAAACTTAATTTTCTTACTAGTGGCAAATGCAGGTTTGTGTATACATAAGTGATAATTCTGAGGAAAGTTTGGTTGCTTAAATCTCAGTGGAGTGATGTGGTTGTAGAACTGTTAGTTTCAATTTTTCCAAAATATTTCTAGGCCTTCCTGATTTTGTGTCCTGGCCAGCCCTACTTAAAAAACATTCATGATTATCAATTTAGTCTTTGCATAGCTTTGAAATGAATTGTATTGAAATGTACTGACATCATATTATATTATTGGCAGCCTTTTATAAATCATGCACTAAATTGTGGCATTCATGGGCTGCAGGTAAAGTGCATGTAAAAGTGCATTATCAGCACTGCAGATTTATGGTTGCATTTTTTTGAGTTTTTAAGTACGATTCTTTTGTCACTTTAAGCATTGTTAATTGCTCCTCTTCAGTCCTACCATATGATGGGGTCTCAGAAATTTTAATCATGAAAACAAGTAAAATTATTCCTTTTCACTTATTCCTTCAATATTGTCTTGGTTTCAGCTGGGATAGAATTAATTTTCTTCCTAGCAGCAGGCATAGTGCTGTGTTTTGGATTTAGTAGGAGAAGAATGTTGATAACACACTGATGGTTTAGTTGTTGCTGAGTACTGCTTGTGCCCGTCAAGGACTTTTCAGCTTCCCATGCTCTGCCAGGTGCACAAGAATCTGGGAGGGGGCACAGCCAGAATAGTTGATCTAAACTGCCCAAAGGGCTATTCCATAACATATGACGTCATGCTCAGTATATAAGCTGCGGGGAGTTGGCCGGGAGGCAGCGATCGCTGCTTGGGAACTGTCTGGGTATCAGTTGGTGAGTAGTGAGCAATTGCATTGTGCATCACTTGCTTTGTATATTATTGTTACTATTATTATTATATTGTTATTGTTACTACTACTACTACTATTTTACTTTATTTTATTTCAATTATTAAACTGTTCTTATCTCAACTTGGGAGTTTTCTCACTCTTACTCCTCCGATTCTCTCCCCCATCCCATTGGGGTAGGGGGAGTGAGTGAGTGGCTGCGTGGTGCTGGCTGGAGTTAAACCATGACAAATATTTGGATATAAAATGTTACGCAGAGTTTCATATCTATATATGATTATTCCTTTGTGACAGGTGGGCTGTTCAATTATTTAACAACGTGCCTATAAAACTGTGATTTAATGATAACATATTTTCCTTATTTCCAGGAGGACAGTTGTCTTAGTGATGGAAGATTAAATAACACGCAGTCTGTGCTCTAAATGGACCCCAGTCTTTGAATCTTTCATGTAGCTGCTAGGATGTATATGACATCTTAAAAGAAGACTGGAGGACTGAAGAGACATATTGTACCAATACAAAGGGTTTAATTATGTGCTTGGCTTTTAAAGATGGTTCAATAATATATTATAAAGGGTATTTTAGCAAGAAAAGCACTTGGCAGTAGATTCAATTGGTTTAGAACTGTAAATATTTGATTGACTGTCCATTGGTCACACCGCAGAAGAAAAAGAACTGCTCCATTTTGACTCTTTGTGGATTCCTGAATAGTAAAGCAGAGACACTTGTTTCAGATCCTGAAAGGTACTTGAATCTGAATCTCTCATACTGCAAGTTATAACCGGATTTACAAGGCAGGAATTTTCTCAACAAATGTGGCACAATTACACAAAATGGACATAGTGCTTCACACACTATTTTTACTTTTGGCTCAAGCCCAGCATGAAATGCAGTGTACCACTTCATTGGGAGCTACAGCTGTGAATATCTTGTTTGGATATTCCACATTATGAAATCAAGAATATTTGTTAAAAAGTAAGGTAATTTAAAAAAAAAAAAAAAAAAAAAGAAGGAAAATCAGGTGACCTGAAAAAATCTGAACCGACAATAAGACTGCCAGCATGTTTATTTCTATTTTGGATGAACCAGAACAACACCTCCATGGGAAGAAGTTTTTGCAGAAGTCCATTCTTTGAAGCCCATGGCAGAAGGGACATAATTACTTTTCTCTTCATTGCAAAAAGGCTTCTTTAAAGTGCCTCATTGAGTCTGGTGACTTACTGCATTACATTTAAGCTCTCCATTCTTGCTTTCCAAGCTCAGTAAAATTCCACAATGTCACCTACAGCTCTGCTTCAGTTTAATTTTACACCCACTTCTTTGCTGCTTTCATTTGCTCTTAATTTTCACTCATGTCCCTTCTTTACCTCTCTTCATGTCCTCACTTTACCTAATCACTCATTTTAGCCCAGCTTATTTGTGAGTCATTCCTCAGAGGCTATGTGTACTCTCTATTTTTTAGCTTGTGTGTGTGCAGTTGAATTTATACAAATTCCAGTGTACTGTACTGTCCTCTGGGTAGGGATCTATCTTCTAGGAAGCTGTAAAATGCAATGCACCCATACAATTGTACCACAAGTGATGACTAATACTAAAGAAATAAAGTAAGATAATTTAAAAATAGAGTTGTGTTGGAACGAAAAGACTACCATCCAAACTGTATGGCTGATTGAAACAAGTTAATGGCATTCAACAATCAGTCTCTCTTAGTCTTCCTCCTCCCCTTCAGGTTTTTAAACATATTTGAGCTCATATCCAGACATTATGACTTGCAGATATTTGTGTTTGAGAAGGAGCAAGATGACTGTAGAAAGTGCTGAAGAAGGCAAATGTATGCCCTAGCGATACCAAATGAGAAACCAAGTGGGCTCGTTTTTCACCTTTGTTTCAGGTGCTGGCTTACTTCTGTATGGCTAGGTACAGGCTTATTCTCTATTCATTTCTGCCTAAATATTCTCCAGGGAGAAGGGAAAATGTGCTGGGCTGGCAGGTATAAAACCCCGAGCAGTTATTGTCAGGAATATGATTTCTGCAATCCGTTTGTTAAAGGCTTCACGTTTTATTCTCTGTAGTCAATTAGCCTGTCCACTTCTCCTCAGTATAAACACTGTGACCTTCCCCAGTCATTTCATATCTAGAGACCATTTAAACCTGGTTACTTTGTCCTTAGAAAGAGAAAGATCAGCATAAAATGTCTGCAGCTTTCTAACTATTTATTTATTATATCCTGAATTCACTGAATGGGCATAATTCACAACTTTCCTCTGGGATTAAAAGTAGAGAGGAGAATATCCCTTTCATGAGAAGCAGGCTTTGAAAACTCACATGTAAGCATATTGCTGACTGGTGTGGAACCATGAGATTAACAACCAGGGCTGCTAGCTACCTCTCTTTCCTTTCAGCTGCATAGTTTATGCAACATATTTCCTTTCTTTTCCTTTTTTCTTTTCTTTTCTTTTCTTTTCTTTTCCTTTTTTCTTTTCTTTTCTTTTCTTTTCTTTTCTTTTCTTTTCTTTTCTTTTCTTTTCTTTTCTTTTCTTTTCTTTTCTTTTCTTTTCTTTTCTTTTCTTTTCTTTTCTTTTCTTTTCTTTTCTTTTCTTTTCTTTTCTTTTCTTTTCTTTTCTTTTCTTTTCTTTTCTTTTCTTTTCTTTTCTTTTCTTTTCTTTTCTTTTCTTTTCTTTTCTTTTCTCCCTTTTTATTTTTCTTCTTTTCCTTTTCCTCCTTTTCCTTTTCCTTTTTCTCTTTTCTTTTCTTTCCTAGGTTGGAGAAACAAAACCAGCCAAGCATTAATTAATCTGCTTGGAGCTCACACTGAACAATTGTTCTCAAGTGCTCGCAACTGAGGAAAGTTTCAAATGTGCTGAGTGTCTGTCACCTGACCACTTGTAGATTAGGAGGACTAACAACTTATTAGCATGGGTGCACAGATACAGAATGAGGCTGTATTTATCCTTCGTACATCAGCTAGAAGAACAGTTCATTTAACTATTTTGAAACTGAGAAGGAAGTGAACTACAGTTTGTGGAACATATTGAAATGATTTCTGGTTTTACTGTCTTTCATGGATAATTTAGCAGCTGTCATGATTATGTGTGAATTAGATTTTGAAGAGATAATTCATTTTCTCTTCCTATGGTGTGGATATTCTTCCAGTTGCACCATGAGATCATACACATTATGTTTGGTGGTTCATGTTTAGGGTTTGTTTACTTCTCTCAAAGTTGAGAGAAAAGATGACTTTCACTGCAATTTTAGCTGTGGACCACATCGTCTGCTTTTGTGCCCATGATTTCTGGTCCTAACATGACAGCAGTGAAAAGTGTCAAATGCAAACTAACTCCTGTCAGATGTAGAGCTGATGCTCATAGGTGGGTGTTTCTTTTTTTCTTTTTTCTCCCCAAGCATGAGTCAGATCTGAAAAAAAAGAGGGAAAAAAAGAAAGTCACTTAAGAGTTATATACTTCAGTTTTATACACAGTGGTGATCTAATAAAACCCATATCTGTCCCCTGAGATCAGCTGCATATATCACTGGGGTGCTGAGACATCTCCCAGAGTGGAGGAAGGCCAGGAGCTGTGAGACGGAGCAGTCCTGCATTCACAGCTGCTACCAAATAGCCCCCGCAGCCAGGTACCCGATTTGGTGACGACTAGTACAAACTACTAGCAATGACTCAATGACCTGCAGACAGGTCATTTCCAAGCTTCTTTTCCATTAGAGGTGCCTTGCTGTGGTTTTTTTGCACAAACATGACTAGTCCCTATGTGTCAGACACGTATCACCAAATACTATTAAAATACTGAACTAATTACTAGTTGCATACTTTGATACTGGTGCAATTTGCATTATTGTGACAAGGGCCAAAGACCTTGCTATGCTTCCAAAGACCATGAAAGCAGCAGGTTTTTTCCTGCCCATCCAGAGTAGCAGGAGGATTTTTCCTCCAAATTATTCAGCATTAGCTCTGTTTGAGAAGGCTCAGCAGCCTAGGGAGAGGACACCTTAATGCAGCATTCTTGTACATTGCGAAACTGATAACGCCCACAGCCCAGCTTCTCCATGTGTTAAGACACAACAGAGCTGACAAATCAGTTTTGAATAAAAGAGACAGGTAGGTAATGAGGTAGCAGGGAGGAATGGGAATTTGGTACTTACAAAATTTGGCACTTACAAAATTATTCTGTGAAAAACATGCTGGATCAGACTGACACTGCTGTCCTTGGGGCCCCATGGGGGTAAGTGTGCACTTTTGGCAAGGTAGTCACCTGAAGATGGAAAAAATAAGGTTCCTTCAGACCATCGTCCAGATCGAAGTGAAGATTGCCTCTCAACTCTAGATATTTATCGCAAATGGTAGTTTGGGTGACCGGACAAAGCAGGATTAGGGATTAATTTCCCTACAGTCAGCATTTTGAAAACCCCGAGTTCTGTTTTCTAAGGAAGGCAATAGGGATTGGACTTCTGGGTGTCAGTTTCACTTAAAAATGGGCTTTTGCTTCATAAGTGACATAAGCACTTGAGGTGCTTCCATGTTGCTGGTTCTGTGAACCTCACACTACTTTTCTTTCTAAATTTTCTCTCAGATGAAATGCTGCAGCTGTGGTTCAGAACCACTCTTCCAGAACCAGAGGCTAAATACCTACAGAGACAATGCAGGACTTCCTAACAGCTCTTTAAGTGCGAGAAGCTGTCCGATGGGATGAAATCAGTCTGTCATAAATAGATGCTGAGTGCTGTAATGTGACAGATCAGGTCAAACATTTTTATTCTGTCAGTTTGAATGATATTACAGACCTGAAGGCTTCCGACTGGCTGAGTTTTAATCACTGAGGTAATTTTCTATGCGTGTTTGTTTCTTTGCAATGCTGTATTGGAAATTCCACTGCACTGAGCACAGGCTGTTACTGATTCCATTTATGAGAAAAACCTCTGCCTAATTTGAGAATGTAGCAGTTTACCAGAGACATAAGGTGTAAGTTTGACTTCACACTCATGCCATGTACTGAAATCACCAAGCGTTGGGAATTAGACAAATTCAGTGGGATTTAAGGACCCTGTTTGTGGCAGACACTTGAATGGAACATTCAAGCAGAGCTATACTCTGTGCTGAATTTCTGCTATAGCAAGGAGGATCATGAAAGTTTCCTTGCTATGAGGATGTGGGATGGTCCGTGACTACACTACTGTACTAGTCATTTCACATTAGGGAGTGTGAAGGAGGAATAATAGGAGCACAGCCACCATGAAAATACAAGGGTGAAGTACCTAAGTACACTCCTGAGTCCAAAGTGTGTGGTACTTTGCCGACCATGGCAGGGTCAATCTTCTAATACTCACAGAAAACTAGCTTTAAATGAGTAGGAATTATTCTTCAGGAAGGTCTTCTTTTCAGATGGCTGAAATATAATTTTTTTAGTGGTCTTAATAGCTGATTAGAAACAGTTCAGTTGCTATATTAACTTTATGACTCAGTACATTGACATGATAGGAATAAGAGGAGAAAGTATGTTGACACATGGTATGGAATTGCACTAATAAGCACAAGAAATCAATGGGACCAGAAGACCTGGGCTTATTTGCTTGCTTTAAAAACCCTGTGAGATCTGAAGAGGAAAAATTGCTTCGGTTGTTACTCTTTATTGACACCCTTATCTATTTTATTTTGAAAAAGGGTCTTGTGAGAACAGATGTGTAACTTCTGACTGTGTTTGCAACCTCTCATTCATTTGCCAGACAGGGCAGGCAATGTTGCAGAATGCCTAATGGTCAAGCAGGCTGAGGACCAGAGTCAAATAATGATTCACTGAAGCCTCTGGGCTTTCCTGTCAGCAAAGATTTTGCGAAGGTGTGTCTGTGTCTCAGTGCACAAATGTAGGTCAAGTGACCACAGAAACACAGATCTGTGGCTTAAAGCTGGATCTCATAACTTATTACCAAATTCTACTCAGCATCATCCCACAAACTCAAGTGGATTAGACAGCTATTGACATTTTCTTTCAGGCCTTTGGAAGACATGGTAAAATTAAAGCTTATGCAATTTTGATGGCTGATAAGTGGTCCATGAAATATCAGTGAATTGCAGGCCACCATAAACTGCTTTTAACACTTATTTTTGTTCTAATTTTCATCAGCTGCTGTGAACAGTGAGACTACTATTACCAGGCTAATACAAGACCAGTGTTCTCAAACTTTCTCAGGTCAATTTCTACCTTAAAAACACTCAGCATTTTTTCTTTTTATTGTCCTTTTATGCCAAAAGGGGATTTTAATTCCCCATGGTGGACACTAGAATTTCTCAGAGCTCTTGATTCCAATCTTCTAACTTCAACGCAAGAATAAGCTAAAATAACAGAAAATTATCTTCTCCACAGCTTACAGACCCTGAAAGTCTCTGTGAGTGGACAGGTAACCAGCTTGTTCAGCTTTCCAGTGACTCTCCAGGATATGTAGCGTCACTTAGAATACTAGATCATGTTTAACATCAGGTGAATGCTTTCCCTTTTCTAATTGCAAGGGGTATAAATAATGTTTACTGTTCACTGTCATTCAAAAGTAGGTAAACAGTTTAAAACATGCAGCCAGCTCAGTAAGTTTACAGAGCACTTTTTCTTCTTTGGCAATGTGGACCAAGCATATAGGGCTGTCAGCTGGCTGTATGGCAGTAGGACAAAAGGGTACTGACAAGAAGCTGTGGGAGCTATGCCTTGGCAATAAAAAAAAGGGAAAAATTTATCACACCCCAAGAAAATCCAGGACACGATCCAACACTAGAAAGATAAACACAAATCAAAGTGGGGAAAAGACACACTAGTGGTGAGGGAATTGAATGCCTGGAAGAAGGCACCTCAGCCAAAGCAGGGGGTTTGTTAATGGTTACCTGGAGACCTTCAGGCTGAAGTTTCCAAGAGATGTTCAACAGAGAAGTGGCTGCCTAACTCACTGCCTCACCACCTAGGCAGGGTATGGGCTTCTTTTGTAACGGAAATGATGTGCTCACTGGTAGTGTAGAGAATATTTTTCCCCACAGCTGGAAATACTAGGTGAAATCCCTGAGTGGCCCTATGAACTGTCAGCAGAAAGGCCCCTTCTGACCTGCAGATCTGTGCTTACACTGTGGTAGATGTCCTTCATAATAAGGGTTTCTTCAACCTTTGTAAAGGTTATGAGGAGAAAAATATGGAGGAAAAAACCAAAAAAACCACAACCAAAAGTTGGAAGACATTCTCCAGATGACAGCTGACTAATCTTTTCCTTTTGCTTTTGTCGGAAAGAGGACAAAAGAAAAATTGAATACCATTGACAATCTGAACCAAATGTTCGAATACACTCTAAAAAAGCCCAGCACAGTTCTTTTATGATGCTTTTATCTCTGATTTTTTAGTCATTTCAGGTATCTTCAGGCATCATACAAGCCCTAGGACCCCTTCATTTCTTGTTCAAGTGTCATTGTAGTCTGTCACCAGTATTAATACCATGAAACTGGCAGTGAACACACAAATGCATTTGATGCTATAGAAATAATGAAATGTCACTCCCATTACCGAACAATGTGGCATTTAATGATTTAATGGGACTATGCAAAGTTTATTTGCATTATTATTCCACTGTAATGATTTTTCCTGGCAGTCAAAGCTGCCAAAAATATCACTGAATGTTAATTCAGATGAACTTTAAAGGCAGCCACATAGGGAGAGACCTGAAATCAAAGCTCTTGGTCCTAGCCTTCAAAGGAGGCTACCCTGGAGGGTGTCATTAGAATCTTCCTTTAACCTCACAGGCTTCAAATCTGTGAAGAGGACATGGTGAAAAAGACCCCACAAACTGGGCAGGAGCCATGTCACTCTCAGAAGCAAAAATTAGAGTGCCATAATTAGCTGGCAGAGGGAGAAATACCCCTGGATTTAGATATCATTAACAAGGCTAATTAAATATCAGAAAAATATTACATGAAAATATTCTGTGAAAAAATATTCTATTTCCCAGTGATGGTAGTTTTAGTAAATTTTATTCATCTTTCAGTGTTAGCTCTACTGAACATTAGCAATTCTAACTGTGTCGATCCTTTAGTTGTTTGAGTGAAGGTTGTCAGAGTGCCTTACTACTGAGCTTTACAGCTGGAATGGTTTCTCATATAAGAAATACAAATAAACTTACTGGCATGTATATGATGATTGTGGCTGAAAGGAATAAACCAGTGACTTTTGAGGTCTCTGTTTTACCTGGCTCTCCAAATACATATATGCTCCAGAGGAGGGGTTTAGACCAGGGGCTTTTATTTAGTGACCCTACTTTAGAACTGAATGAGGTTTGTTTGGTTTTTTTTCTTGACTACCAGTTCATTGAACGAAAAATGGTGTTTCAAATAAAGAAAAAAAAAAAAAAAGGTTAATTTATGAGAAAGAGTGATAATTTTTTGGATGTAGAAATTTTTTCCCTGTTATTTTATAAGCTTTTTGATAGTTTTGCTAAGTACAACTATTTTTCATTCAGACGTAGCTAACGAAATTTTAATCCCCATGAAGTTAAAAAAACCCCTCCTTGAAAGACAGAGAGTTAAGTTTAAGTATTAGAAGAAAAGAAAAAAAATGGGAGAAAAAAAGAAAAGGAAGATATTTTCTTTTGAAAACTATTGTTTTTGTTCAGAAGAGAATAAACACACAGTTTTACTCTGCCAATAAGCAGCAAAAAAATATGCTGCTATAGTTCTGCTCCAGTCCCATTTGTGATCCCTTGGCTCTGTAACAGATGACAGAAAACAGTATTTAAATCATGCGTGAGGATGCCAATCAACATTCAATAAACCCCAGTGTAACCAACCTTCAACTCTGTGGAATAATTGCCTTCTCTTTTCAATATAATACATAGACAGAAAACACAAAACCAGATTTCCTAACAGTTTCTTTTATTCCTTTAACTTAGAAACCAATGAGTACCAGCCCTACTTAAAAAAAAAACAAAACAAAACCCACCCAAACAAACCAGCCAAACAAAATGAGACAGGATTTTATATCTCCCTAGCACCTGGAAACTAAACAAGCATTAAGAACATGAATCTGAAAACTGCATGCCAGCATTATTATAGAAACAGGACCAAAAAGAGTGAAGGTGTGTATAAAAGTGAAGAATAAATGTACCCACTGCAGACAGTTGTCCATGTTCTTTTTTTTTTTTTTTTTTAAAGCAACCTCTGAGTACCTTGGTTGGAAGGCTAATGAACCTAACAGCAGGATCCAGGCTGAAATCAGCTCTTTATCCACTGTAATCACCAGTATCACAGTTTTCTCAGGGCCTATGGAAAGCAGCCCATGCAACTTAATTCAACTCCCCTGTGTATATGCATAATGATGGAGTCTTTAATTACATGCTTGAACAGTATTTTTCCATCTGGAACCATAGTGGACAAATGGCTTTTGGAGAAGGAATGGAAGACACTCATGGCAGCAGGGCCTCTATCTTGTGGCCTGCAACAGGAAAGACACAGCAAATGCAGCAGGGGATGTCAGGAAAAGCTGATTTTGTGAATGGGGACTGGGATTCTCTCCTTGTCCGTGCTCATGTGGTAGCAGCAACTGCCCTCAGCCAATCTGTCGCTAGGTCGCTGTAATTCTCCTCTGCATCTTTATAGGCATCCACCTAAAACTGTTGCTTGTCCTAAGGGATTTTTTATTGGCCAAAACCCTAAAATTAGGGTGCATTTCTTTGGTCTAGCTACTGAATGCAGAAATACATTATGTGCAGAGCCATGAGTCCCATCTAGTCAGCAACTAAGTACTCACACCTTCATATGTGCCTGGGGTATCCACAGTCATACTCTGTACTGAGAAATTAGTGGGTTTGCACAGAGAGTTGAAATCAGAATTTGCAACTGAAAATGTGATTGTGAATATTTTTTAAAAATCTACCTTACTGTGCTGAGGATTTGAAATAGATTACTACTTTTCCATGGTATTTAGCATTACAGTAGACATTAAAGATCTGATTCTTAACCACGTCCCTCCTGTTTTGTGCCAGTGAGACTGCTGCAATCAAGAGTGGTAAACAAATTTGTAGTGACGTCATTAGAGATCCGACCCAACCCCAACGTGTGCATGTTAGTATGTATAATATATGCAGTTAGCCATCATGCTACAATAGCTTGCCCTCGGATGTAACACTGTTGTTATAACAAAGCCATGTAATTCAGAGAAGCAATTTTTTGCTTAGGAGAATCTGATCTTACTATGCAGACTAAGGATTAGTGGGTACAGAGTTACAAAAGACGTGGCAAGGAGTCAGATGAATTTCCAGACTCAAAATAGTCACTAAAGGCACTTCACCTAACTTTAGCTATTTAAAAATTAGGTATTTGTAGTAGAAGTCAAGGCAACTAGGCAATAGCAGGATCTGTACTTTCAAAGAGTAATTGATTTCAACTATTTTAGATGCTTGTCTTGAGAGGGGATGTATTATGCTCTGTAAATGCACTTCTGTATGCCCTGACTGTAGCTGGGCCTGGATGACTAGATTGCACTAATCACCTATGCCTGCATAGCTGAATTTAGATTAAATGATGCCTAAGTGCACGTATCCTCAGTGTACTGTAGCACTCAGGCGCTACAGAGCCTCTGAGACAATGTCACCTTCAAAAGAATGAGACCCATTTGTTTTCCAAAATGGTTAGAATCTGAGTACCTCAAAAAACATAAAGCAAAACTAACAGGAACTACCGTAAATGCATAAGTGGTTTTCCATCCTATGTTTTGTAACTAGCAACTCTTTTCCACAGGGCTGCTTGCAAAGGAACAGTGTTGTCTTTTATAGTTGGGAACACTGGAAACAATATCATTTTGATTTTGAAAATTTTTTTTTAAAAAGAGAAAAAGAAACAGTGGATAAGTCACATATCTATTTAACCAAACTTTTCTATCAATGATTTCTGAGAATTTATTGCTTTAAATTGAAAAAGAGGATATGAGAAATTGAGCAATCATGAAGAAGTTATGAGAATGTTTGAAAACAAAAATCCTCCATATGCAAAAATATTTCAACATGCCATATAAAATTCACTGCTATTTCTACTTCCAGAATGTCTCAAGCTTATAATAAGAGTCTATTGAGAACACTTTTTTCCCCCATTAACTGGTAAGAAACAAAACAGAACCAAAAAATGCAAGTTGTGTGCTGACACTTCTACTATGAAGAAAGCCTTCTTATTCACAGAAACAAGGAGAACTAGCCCATAAAGCACAGAAACGAAAATCTTCCACGGCAATGCTTTACCTCTGGGAAACAAATTTAAAACTAACAAACAAACCAACCCCCTAGCTACCACTGAATTTGTGTCTTGGTTAACAAAGCGCCTATCACAGTCATCCTCAGCTGCTTTGTTTCTGAGCATACCAACAGACAAATGAAAAGGCAGATTATCAGCAAATGGGACTCCGCATATCTCCACTGAGGTCGGTGGCGTTTCTTAAATTTACCAGCAGAAAAATTGGCTTGGAGGCAACGTCTTTTCTAACCTGCATGCAAAAGCTTTCATGAAATATTATGAATCTTTTTAATAACCCACTGACTTATATTCTTATTATGCTCTGCAGGGGTATTAGCGTCTGAAAGATGTGATAATGTGACCCATAATTAGAATTTGACATATAAAGTGAACTGTAATAGGACTGCTCAAGTACAGTTCTGTGACATCTAGCTTCTAAGAATTTCAACAGAATGATCAAGTGCCAAGTTGCCTTGCTCCTTCTCAAGTAATTGAAACCCACAGAGGGTGGTGTTCGCTAACAGTAAAACTCCTTTTTGTGCAGCCAAGCACAAGGTCTGCATATCACACAAGTCCCATGTTTGCCAAATTTTGAAGACTGAAGTCAGCTTAATGTGGCATAGGGGCTTGTGCTCGCCCCTTGCACAGGAGCAGGCTGCCTGGGTAGGCTCTGAAATATTTTCCCCACATTTTTACTTCACTGTAATTTGCTGGGAGTTTTGGCAGTCAAAGCTGAAACCTATCAAAGAACAAAGATTGCTTCTGTATTCTGACACAAATTCTAAGTTACGACGCTGCTTCAGTTTTATACCGAAACTGTTCGTACCTATTTGAAATGTACAAAAATGAGTTGAAAAAGGAAGAACTTATGTTTCAGATCATTTAATTAACTGAGCTACCTCTTCAGTCAGTCATCTGTCAAACATTAGTTCATCCTCACATCACACAACTGAGAAACTCAGATTATCACCTTCATTTCAAACAGAGAGCCTGATCTATGGGGATAAACACTCAGGTCAGCTGCTCAAATATGGTCATATAGTGCCTTTTGAGATGCTACCTGGCCTCCAGTTACTACTCCAGGCAGGTGTGCACCTCCCATAGGTGTATGTTATGCCAAACCAGACCCACACAGATATCCTTGCACAGCTCAAATGGAACTTGACATGAATATGCAAGCAGCTGAATCAAACTGTAAGTGAATTTTTAACTGATCTCTGTAACAGAAGTGGGAAATAAACTGCATTTCATGATGCATAAGACCAGTTCTTACAAATGTGCACATGTTCTTTTCTGTAAGCATTCTAAAATTCTCAACTGCTTTCAAAAGTGGTATGCTGTATCATAATTACTGAAGTATGGGATGGGATTATGCTCCAGACCCACACCTCTCAAATTAGGTATGTCTGCCAACCAATTAGATGTCTACACTCTTCTCAGAGGCAATGGGGAGCTAGTGAATACTGTCAGTGGAGTCTGAAGCACAATTCAGCTCATGCTAAAGCAGATATTTGGTCAGTTGGTCTCTCCCCTATATTAGGGTCACTGTAGCCAAGACTACTACTAGCCTTCACATCTTAGACCAGTTCATTCTTATTTGAGAGCAAAGTCTTCCCTGATATTATCCATTACCTGCATCACAAATTTTCCTTAATCTCCAAAAATCTCCAGGAGAACAACCTTGGCCCTCTTGCCCTTCCTTCCACCCTAGAGAGCCCCATAGTCATTCATGATGTGTTGAAGTTTTCTTTCACCAGTATCATTGATGATGAGGGTTCATGGGCTGGACAAGCCCTTGGCAACTTCTCCATGACATCCCAGACCTGGATCCCAGGCAAGCAGCAAGTGTTGGGCAACAGCAGTCTGGCCAGTAGATGGGTGCCTCTGCATGCTGGCTCCTGCCCGTGGATCAGATTGGCCTCCAAGATGCCTCCCCCACCAAAGCTTGTCCCTCTTCTCCTTCTGCCAGCTCCCACTCTGCTTCTGTGACTGCATGTCTGGCAAGACATCACAAGGTCCCAGCCAGCCCACATCATCATGGGACCCCACGCACTGCCCCCAGCTGTGGTCAGTGCAAGGAACCGTGTCTTGTGGCATGTCCCCATTATTGAACTGACTCTTATGGTCTCATGCAGTTCCACACAGTGCCTTGGGGCTCACAGCAGGCCCTGCTCCATGCCAATGGCCATATCAACTCCTCAATCCCCTCCTGCAGTCCCTGGTGCCCCTGGGTAAGAGGCACAAGGCTGAGCATAACCCCACTCTAACCTCTCTTAGTAGATTACCTGCCTGGCATGCAACCACTTGTGCTATTTTTTGTTTCTCAGCCATGGTGGGCACACCAGCTGTGCAGCCGCCCAGTCTGCCATGTGCTGCTTTTTCCTGCACTGTGCTCTGAGCACTGGTGACTGAGCTGTGCTCACAGGCAGGTAGGCAGGAAAGCCATTTTTATGAAGTTCACCTTGCTGAATAATAAAGAATAAGGATGTGTGTTGTGGCCAAGGAGAGTGAATGATGGTTAGGCCACACTTCGTTATTTTCTTGGCTTTGGAAAAGTGAGAAATAATTGATGATTTAGTTTTTGTGTGTGATATTTTTACTTGGTAGCCATGGCACCTGGCAATTCGGTTAGGTGCTGCTTCTCTGTACTCTGCAAAGAAACAAATAAATAAATATTGCTGCCGTCTTCTGCTGAATACTCCACGGGGCCGACAGAGACATGGATACACTTGCTGACAAGAAGACTTCCTGCTCTGTTTGGTCTTGGTGTTTTTGTTGTTTCTTTATTCCCTGAATAGCAACCAGTGAACCTCAGAAATGAAAGACAGGCATACTTATGCCATTTCAGTTACAGCAGAATAAATAACTAGTTGTGACTACTGCCTGTTTGTGCCACATTAACATGTAAATCACCCTACACCTGAGCTCACAATTGCCCTGGGGCCCTCAGTGTGGGAGTGGGAAGAGATAAAATGAATAGTCATTAAAAGAAAAGAAAAAAGTCACCCTGCCACGATCCATCACTCTTTCTCATGCAGCTCAGTGCTGGACTGCTTTAGTATACCTGCCTCTGAAGAGGAAGAGTAACCTTTGGGAAATGTGGTACGATGACAGCTTCGTATTTTTGGTACTTCCATGCAAGGGTGTAAAAAATTACAGAGACTGCTCTCCAGGCTGTGCTGGAAGATAGCCACTTCATTTCTTCAGCATAACAATCGAACCAAATAAGCATGATTGCAGTAATCAAGACATTAACAGGATACAGGTGAAGCAAAGTTTGCAGGGAAAGGAAATATCCACTCCCTGAGATGCTCAACCAATACTTTATAATGAATAACCTGTATGAGACTTTTTGCCACTTTTTGTTCTTTGTGAATCATCCCTAAAGAGATTGAAATTTTCTCTAGTGCATTAGTTAACTAAGAGTACTAATCTTAGCATTGTATCTTTATAATTCCTCTTCTGTATCTGATTCACAATCAGTTGATTATGACTATCTGTTATTCTGTATTTCAATTAGTTAATTTTGCATTCCTAAAATATTGATGGTCTACTGATGCTCATTACAATTTTAATCTTTTCTTTCTACAAATATCCTCCAATATTTGTGTACAAATACATTATTAAATATTTTTGCAAGGAAATACATTTGGTAAAGTATTAATGGAAAAAATACCCAGAAGACATACCTTCAATAAAAATTGTGGGCCTAGTCTTTGCTGCACACAGAACAGTATTTTAAAGGAAGATTCAAGTTACAGGACTTTAAAAGTTTGGAAATGCCAGATTAGTGGCTATCTGAGAATTATACATCTAGTCTTCTACTCTGTCTTTCCTGCAGCCCTTTTTTGTTCATTTTGATCATTTGAGATGGTCCAGATTTTTTTTATTATCATTATTATTATTATTATTTTCTGCATTTTCCTTATTTTTGTTTTCCTAGCTTAAGCAATATTTATTACATTTGAAAAGAATTAGACAATTGACCAGGTCACATTCTTTTAATTTTGCCCATTTTTGACTTACAACTACCAAAACTTTGCAGCCATCAGGAAAAAAAAATAACTTAACATTTACTAGTCCTAGAAATATTGTGGTGCAGATATAATTAAGAATAGAACTTTTAGCTGAAATTAATAATTGAATCAATGAAGTAAAAATGTAGCAGTGAAGCGTATAGACTAATTTTCTCTAGAAATATTAGTAAAAGATGACTATGAAAGAAGACGAAGAATAAAGGATCATGTAGAAAAAGAAAATTTAAGCTAACAAAGTTTAAAAATTAATGGAACTTTTGGCAATTCAGCTGCAATAATTCTTGTACAGAAGGTTTCCAAGAATATTACATACAGGACATCTTTCACCAAATTGTCCAACTGTATGTGCAAAATGTACATTTCCATGTGCAAACTGGATTTGCAGAACAAGTATTAGCTCATAGCACATTATAACTTCATGTATCTATCTGTGCATTGAACAATCTATACTATAACTGTAAACTCTCATCTTCTACATGGAATTGCCTCTGGTTTTTGGTGTACTATTCAAAAAAAACCCATTTATTTTAGATATCTGTGGGAAAACTTCTCCCTGGATGTGTTTCGGAAGAGATGGAATTATAACTTAGTTAACTGCATACTTTTTGCAATCTTCTACATGCAAAAAAATATAAGACGACAGCTTTATATGCCTGTGCTTCTAAAAAAAGGCTGTCAGCTGCTGCCATCAAAAAAGAAAGAAAAAATCATAGGAATACAAGAGCAGTAAATGTGTTATGTTGTCATGACAACTGCCATTTCTAGTCTGGAGAGCTGAGAGAGAAAACAGGCATGCACGCACAGAGGAATAGGAGAGAAAACTTTACAACATGTCCAGGCCAAAATTAGAATTGAGCCAAACTGTCTCAAATTTCTCGAAGGAAAGATGAAAAGCATTTGTGGTAATTATTGATTGATATCGAAAAACGCTAAGAAACTTGCAAGTGCAAAGGAAAAAATCACTGTCGTGAAATGTTAAGTACTTGTGGAGTGTTTGAAAGGAAAGACAACTGTGTTGTTACAAGAAGGAAGCCTGCATACAAGTTCCCATCATTCTACGTCTCTTGAAAGTAAAAGGATTTACACGTTATTTAAACTTAATTAAGTCATGGACACAGTGATGACATCTTTATCTAACATGTTTGTTAGGATAAATATCTTTCTTACGTTTCCAGAACTTGACTTTATTATGAGCACAGTTTGTGACATGCACTGGGATTGATTCAACATCCAGGAAAGGAGACAGCTTCCATGGCTGGGGTTTATCCTTTGACTTACTTCACTCAGGTACACTAACAAGCAGTTAAAAATTTTGATGCCACAGTTCTCAGAGTTACCTGAACTCCTTAATGTTCCTGCCCCATGTCTGCCAGGGAAGTCTTCTCAAAGTCATAACACTGAGTCAGGTTAAACAATATCCTATTGATCACATCTCATGCATGAAAGAAACTTGAAAAGTGAAGATAAAGTCTGAGATACAGGGATTTTTTCCCTTCAGTCACTGAGTGTATTAAAATTATTCATACTTGGTAAGCTTAGATTGTAAAGCTCAAGCAAAAGAAGCAGAGACAAAGCTCAAAAATTGGACATATGTCAAACAAGCCATACAAGCATAATATATGCCACAATCAACATTGGAGCTTCATGGTTTGGTGACATTTATTCTCATAAGTGTGGAAAAATAATAAAAAATGAGAAAACAAATTTATCCAGAATAAGAAAAGGTACTTTAAAATACTTTAAAAGTGACTTGTGTGCATAGCCTTACTGCTGAGCCAGATCATCTTGCAAAGAGTAGTAAACTGAATGCACATTACTATATCCCTTATTTTTCTCCCACTCCCAAAAAATGGTGTTCGGAAGATCTTTATTCTGCTTGTGCAATTTGTACATTTTACATGAAATTCCATATAATTCTTCAAATTTTGCCTGAAACAAAACATTACCTTGTGCTGAAGCTAGCCTTACCAATGAGGAAAGGAGAAAGCTGGGGGTATTAATAATTAAGCAGAGGACCTCTGGAAGCTTGAGGGAGCCAGGAAATCACTGAAACTTGTTTTAGGATCCAGAAGACAATTAGAGCTTTGATAATAATAAAAGTCTCATAAGCAGCAGAGTCTATAAAAGGCTTTGCAGATACTTCAAAAGTGAAAGGAAGAAAAAATAAAAGCACATTCATTACTTAATAGAACAGGAAACTAAGTAATGAGTGATGCAAGCTTAAGTTCTCAGTGAACTCCCTGATTCAATTTTTACGCAAAGACATTCAGATGCAACCGGATGCTTAATGCAATTATATTAACAGTGCACAGGTGTGCAGATCAGAGTAGGAGAAAAGAAGAGATAATTTCAGTGTATTACAGAATTTATGGTAGGGGATATTCTAGTGTTCAGGGCCTGATGAAAATAATTGAGAGGGCTAGTTAAAACAAACTTTTAACTTAGCACTTTATTGTTGTTGTTGTTGTTGTTATTGGAAGAGAAGGAGGGCCCAGGAGACTGGAAAAGTTTTTTTTTAATGAAAAAAAATCAATATAGAGTGGGATAAAGCCTGGGAATGAACATGCTTCAGATTAAGTTCATTAACAGGAAATAGACTTAAATGTTTCAAAAAATAATAATATATAAGCATGTAAGAGACAGTAAGGAGTAATTAAAAGAGCAAACAGTTTGTTTGAGAATCAATTTCTCCAAGCAAATCAAATATTTATTTTAGCACGGTTACCAGTACAAACAGAAATATAGATGCAGTATTGTCTTAACTTTAGTAAGGCTTCTGATACCAACTCACAGAATTAGGAAATATAGTTAGGGTAAGGGATATATTTTGCAAAAAACTGCCATAAAATGGGCACACACTTTGTTGAAAAATTCTGCTTAGATCTAACTGTAATGGGTTTCTGTCAAAAAGGAAGGCAAATAAACTGTCATAGTCTCTTCTATGCCCAAATTTGTGTCATTATTTCCATTAATGATTCAGATGATGAAAAGGATAATATACTTATAAAATACACAGATGAGACTGAAGAAGAACAGACTAAAAACTTTTCAGAAGACTGGATCAAATTCCAGAGTAATCTCAGTAAGTTGGAGAAATAATCTAAAATCAAGGAGACCAAATTAGCTAAAGACAAGGGTAAAGTCTGTAAGAAGGACAAACAAAATGTACAATTAGAAAACAGGCAACTCAGGGCTCATTGGCTGTTTTGCAGAAAAAGTACAGTGAATTATAATGAATTGCCAACAAAATATGAATAACCAGCATGAAACAGTTACACCTTATAGAGAGCACAATTTACAAGGCACAGAAGAGAACTTTTCCATTAAACTCACATGAGGCTTTGCCTAGAATAATGCCCAGTTTGGAAACACACTTTTGGGGATCATTTGGAAAAATCAACAAGTAAAAAGAAGAATCACTGGATTAAAAAGGAAATTTGAAGGAGAGATATTTTGAAGATCTAGTTTAAGTCCAGAAAAAGGAAGATGAAGAGCAGTGTCTGTGTGTAACCCATTTTCCAGTATGGCTACTGAGCAAAGGGAAGAACAAACTTGCTCATTTTTCAGAAATATTTTAAATCAGAAAGTAGGAAATATATCTGTCTGTCAGCACAGTTAAGTTCTGGAAAAAGGGAGTTTGGGACAGGGTCTCTGGAATCTCTTTCTTTATGATAATAGTAACAACAGCAGCAAATAAATCACCAGTCAAGACAAGCACGTTGCTGTGAGCCTGCCATACACATCAGAGCTGAGAGAAGACGACGGCCTGGATGGTTCTTCCCAAGTAGCAAATCTCTGACTCCAGGTTAGCCAAGACCCTGCTCTGTTTCACAGTAGTTAACATGAATAATCCAATTCTCAGTTGTGTGACCAGGGCCCTCACACCAAAGGGCAGGGAGTAATAGTTCTCCATATCATTGTGGTGGCACTGGGCACAGAATGTCACTTTCTCATTAGTGTAGATATTTCCATAATGGAGACTGCTGAAAAAGGCACAGTAAAAATTAGTCGGTCGTTCAGACTTACTGATTTATTGGAACAGATTAAAGCTCTGATTCATGAAGATACTTAAGCAGTGTGTGACTTGCACATTTGAGTCATCTCTCAAATTGAGTATGTTTTATTCTAACTACATGTGTAGAATACAATGACTTCCATTAGGGTCTGCTACATCCCAAAATTCATGGTACAACTATCTTGCCTTTTATATGTAAAATCAGAAGAGGCAGAACTTCAGAAAACACATTTCAAGAAATTATCATTGTCAGGGAGCTAGACTAGATTGCCGGAAGTGTCTCTGTTGACCTCTCAGACTTTGTCTATGCCCGTGTGCTGTGTTCACTTTAATCCTATATCCCATGTCAATCACTGCAATAAGACCATTGTCGTGCTGCATCTCTCCTTATTCTTGTTTGTACGGGTATGTGTGTGTCTGTACCTATCAACTCCACTTCCCCACACCCCAATTCTATACATATATCTTTTTCTTCCTACTAAAATTGTGACTCTACAGTAACAAAAACCCCAGTGACTTCTTCGTACAATATAATGACAAATATTTTAAAAACTCTGGGAAAGAACCAAATCGTTCTCACACATTCCAAGTTAAACAAACATTTACGCTTCTCTCAGCTACTGGGTTTCATTTCTCACTGCTTTAGTTCTTGCTTAATCATTTGCCCCTTTTGATTTGGTAGGGTTTGATGTCTACTTTGAACCCATGTAAAGACAACACCCTTGGAGCATATATTCTACAGAGAGGAGGCCATGTGAAATGTCTTAAAAATAACACAGGTTTATGTTACTGAATGTGGCGCAAGGAACCAAAGCATGAGTCTGCTCAAAGAATCAGAAAGGTTTGTTTATATATTTGAACACAAAATAAAATTCTAACTTGAAGTTATATCCTGTGACATCAATGATAATTATGTTTGCTTTGCAAGGATAAACATCTCAGCTCATTTAACGTGCCTTCCCTTTCATCTTTACTGCATGGAGTAGATTGAGTATCTGCATGTACTGCTGTTGGAGGTACTTGCCAGCAAATAAGAGAGTCAATACAAACACACACTCTGAAGTATTCTGTAACACATAAGGCTTACTGATGATTGTATGTCATAAAATTCAACCCACTTCCTAAATACATAAAATCACTAGGTTTTTAAATAAATGACAATTTTTTTTGAAAAAAAACCACCATGATTTATTGGTCATGAGGAGGAAGAACAAGAAAGGATAACAGTTCTCTGATTCACTGTGAATGCACATACCTATTAAATAATCCTGATGAATGTAAAAAGCAGACATATAATTTTCACTCAGTTACAAAAATAGAATAAATTGGAGGTTTCTAAAGGATGAAATGAAAGAATAAATTATTCAAATTTATGGCTCATACAGGACATTAACACAAACAATGCTTAAAAATAGTTCTTTTTAGCAGGACAAATGCATCAGCATTCAAAAATACATATCTGACAGAGACGTCATATGAATGGAGGGGCTGACTGTACTTTTCCCTGGTCTGATGAATTTTTGATAATTTGAGAGATCAGGAGAATTAGACAGTGGCTTGACAGCTCTCTTGTTAGGTTTTAGGACGTAAATAATATGTTGCATATATTTGAGTTACATAATTACCAAAGTATGGATAAAGTAATGCAGAGCAGATCTGTCCCATGCAGCAAAATTAGTTCAGGGATCAACAGCTCCTACTTACGGAGCCTGGTTTGGAACCAGTCAGGAGTTTCAGTGTGGTACAAACCCTGTGTGACTGCAGCCATGCTGCTCTGAGAAGCGATCTTCTGCCCATGTCCGTACTATTGCACTGTGAGGGTGGGTGAACTGGCTTGGTGGTGCTGGTGCAGGGTGGCTGGACTTCATAACTCAGACATGCCTACTGTACAGTCAAAAAGTGAAATGAATCCTTGAAGGAACAAAAATGGTGGTGCACCATTCCATGAACTCTTTTTGGTTTTGGGGGCTGGAAAAAAATTTCTAGAATGCAAAAATGTGGAAAAAACTCTTTTACCACAACATACAGGTGAAACAATGTATAAAATTGTTCTGTTTTCTACACTGGATTATTATTAAATGCTAAATCAAGTTTAAGGGTTTGGTCCTAATATTCAAAGTTCTCCAGAAGTTTGTCCCAAAGCAATCAGCAAACAGATCCTACTGTCTGAGTATGACCTCCCATAGTAGCTCCTGTCCTCTCATATGATGGCACTGTTGAATTTACCAGAAAAAAATGCAGGTCTAAGACAGGAGAATTAACCTTTTGTGCTTATAGAGATGTAAAGAGCCACAAATTTCATGGATGTCTGAACAAAGGTTTGGCAATACAAATTCCTTCAGTACAAATGGATGAAGAAACATATAATTGTGTATATGGTGCTAAAGCCTACAGAATTATGGTGAGTGGACAGAAAGCTGAGATGAGAAAATCCTTACTTTGTTCAGGCCAAAATCAGAAGGCCTGGAAATGTAAAATGAGTAACTATTGTTATAAACATTAATTTTCAGAGATCCATCCTCTACAATTCACATAGATTTATTGCGCTCAGCAACAGCAAACAGCTTTTATCAGAATAATTTTGATTTTAAACACTGTTTACTAAATATGTGGAGAAGGCCCAGAAAAAAATTAACAGTCCCAGAGTAAAAGCAATTACATCAGAGTTCTATAAATCCTCAGTGTGAATGTTCTGTAGGCAGAAAGTACATCTATGACTAGGAGTAGAATGACATCCATTTGGTGTTGTGAAATGTGGTTTTATTTGTTTGTAGTCTTGTGTGGGAAGTAGGTACCTCAAAAATGTATGGTTTTAACCATATTATGCAGTTGATACATATAAGTTGTGGGGAGGTTTCTTGTAGGATTATTTTTGATGACGAATGATTGCATAGTATGTTCTAGTGATATTGTATAATGAAAACAAAGCCCTTGAAGAGATTTTTTTGTAATGAGTAATTTGCTATATTGCTTTTTATTTAAGACCACAAACATTAGGTGCAAGTTAATATTTGGCTGGTAGTATTATAAGAACACTGGGAAGAACTGTATCTCCAAACCAGAATTTAGCTTGATCAGTGCAAATTAAGATTGGTTTTACATGCTGAGTTTTAGTAAATGAAAGGTGGCATTGTTTTTAGGTATCAGAAGGTTCTGAGGAACAAAATACAATGCTGTTCTCATTGTTTTTGTAATTATATTTGCAACTTTGCATGATTTTTAAAGCCCAGTCTAAAAACCCATTCACTTGAACTTTGGATCAATATTCATCAACACCATAGTAACTGATGGTCTAGTCAAAGAAGAACTGAAAATACGTTTTAATGTACAGCAATCAAACACAAGATGATCAATTAAAGCAGTTCACTATCTGAATTCTGTAACTGATTTTTAAAAAAATTTCTGCATAACTTTTTCTCACTTCTCAGAGCTTAATGTAGCAGCATTTAAATATCAGAAATCTTTACTCCCTAATATGATACACACACAAAAAAATTTTTGAAAGAGGGAATTTTTCACTGGATCCTCAGGTGCATGAGTTGGATAAGAAGAATTCTTCCAATACATATTGCATGACAGTGAGTTCTCATTTCATTCTTCCCCAGAGCCAGAAATCTATTGAAATCTTTGGAGTTATTTTGGTTTATGTTGGTTGTGATTGAGGGTTTTAATGTAGAGACTTCTGACTGTAAGAATGCATAGTGATCCTGAACACATTAGCATATGCTGGGTGCTTAAATGTAAGCCTTTTTAAGGTACTGAGGGTCAGACATCGAAAAGTTGAAGAAGAAAAGGCCAATTTAATCATGCACTGAATTGTAATCTGTCCATCAAAAGTTTTGTGTTAAGGGTCATTCTGCTTGTTTCATGAAAAGAAAGGAGAAGGGGCCACAGGAGAAATCTAACAGAATTTAAGTATATTGCCTTTCCATTAAGTATTCCAGTGCCAGCTTCTTGTCCAAAAGAACAGAGCAGTGTGAAATGGGAAGCTCTGATTTTTCATGTAAGGAAATATTGTATGGTTTGTTTCCATTATTGTTTCAATTCAGCCAGTCTTCATTAGAGAGCAGCCCCATTGATATCTGTGGGAAGTTATATAACAACTCCTTTGTATGCTTTTTCTTAAATGTTAAAAGTAATTATCCTGTCCCTTCACAATGCATTCTACCATTATTCAGAAGAGATCTCAAGAAGTCATGGCCTTATCATAGAATGAACTATATTTTGTGAACAGCATACCTATTATCTGTGAGAAAAAAGGTATAATTTGCCCTTTTGCCTAGGGCTTGCTGGCATATATTGCACAGCACAAACTCTGAGGGAATAAATTAATTTGTACCACCCCATTTTGCCTTCAAAAAAGAGAAAGAGAAAGAAAGGGATGGGGTAAAATCCATCTAACCTACAACTACTCTCTCATTCAGGCATAGAATGCATTCAGATCCCTCCTAAGTATAACGATATCTTCATTCAAGACAAAAGGTTTTCTTATTATTAATATTTATATTCTGCTTCAATACAGTTTTCTCTGTTGAGTTGATCTCAGTAGAGTGCTCTGCTTGGTCTACAAGAGTTCCTATTTTTTCTTTTAATTTATTTTAAACTTCTGTGATTCTGAAGCTTGAGGTCCAGACTAAATCCCAGTTTTCAAAAGGAAAAAGAAGCTGGGGATGATGATGGGTATTATTATTTTTATTATTAAGAAATATTTCCAAATTCTTGCAGTAATCCAAAGTATATTAAATTGTTTGTGAGAGTTTGTGTGTATGTGTATGTGTAAATCAGTGTTTTTTCAACCAGAAGTCCTAGGGCACTTACGGAACTGTACACTACTACTCAGTTACATAAGACAATGGAAAAAAGAGCGAGCATTAACAGTAGGCTTGATTTTGCTAAATAATGGAAACATCTGCACATCCAGTAGACCTCTTTTAGGCATCTACATACCAGTACTAGAATAGACTTTTGTAAGCACCAAAATGATATCTGGATTTCTGTGCCTTTCTTAGAATTATGGCATGCTTTCTGAAAGCTGATCTCCACCATTGTTTTGAATGCCTAAAATACACTGTTAGACCTTAGGCCTAACCTGTTACATTCCCTTAAAACAATTTATAGAAGATCATCCCTAAAGCAATGACAGACAGTCTGCTTTAAAAAAGGATATGTGGTAACAGCTACCTGGGCTTTCTTCTACTCTTGTGAAAGAGGATATCATAGGTGTAGGAGGCTGGTGGAATTGGTGCTCTGACACATGGGCCACACACCTGATAGAGGTTTTTGTGACTAGGACTAACAGTGCAGTCCCCAGAGGAAATGGACAGTCCACATTTCCATGTGCAAGTTTGACAGAAGGTATCTTCCGCTGTTGACATTGTACTGTGAAATGGTCACACATCTGCATAAAGGGCAGGTTTATGAAGAATTCAGCCCAGATAAATGATTCCCCTGCCTAAACTGTCATTCAGAAGTTACAGAATCCAGTAGATTGCTCAAAACCATCTCAGAACACCATTCCTCAACCTTTCTCAAACAAAAGACCATCTAACTTTCTCAGCAAAATACCCCAAAACTAATTTTAGAGAATACTTTTAACTGAAAGGGGAATGACAGGGAAAGGAGAGGTTGGCTGGGAATGATGCAATAATAGCTTTACTGCCGTCTGTGTAATCAGTGCACACCTTGCATGGATATGGAGTGTAGAAATGACACCATGAAGGTATTGTCCACAACGAGATCCCCGCACGTTGCATGACCCTCAGTATGGGTATCTAAAACTGACTTCCTGAGCTGTCCTCTGCCTCCCTGTTCCCAATAGACCTAAGTGATGCTCAAAACCGCTGCAGGCAGCTGACTACTCCTCATCTAGCATTGTAAAGGAGTGGAGATTTTAGCTGATGGTCAAGAAAATGCAGACACTAACTGACATGGTGGGTAGTGGCTAAGCTCATATTCCAGTGCTTAGTAGACTACCTTCTGAGGTTTTCCAGACAACTGGTTGAGAAGCATAGGTGTGGAATGACATCTAGTAATGATCTGATCTTCACTATGCATCTGTAACATTCTTATTACCTTTCATAAATATCCTCCTTTTCTCTCACTGAAGGTTTACAGATAACTTTTTCTCTTGATGAATACTCAATGTAAAGATGCATGCACCTCACTTCAATTTTCAGACCAAAGTTCTATCAGCTTTTGTGTGACACAGAGGAGCATCAGCAACTGGTAGTAAAAGGCAATAAAATGGATACAGCACTTGACCTCCAAGCCAAGCTCTGGCAGCCTCATGATGTCCAGATATCAAAGGCAAAACCAGTTCAAACAATTTCATAAACGCAACAACTATAAGAAACATGTTGAATAAAGATGACCCTTCATATTCAGACTCCTTCAAAATAAAAAGAGAAATTTGAAGGAATTTAGACATCAGGAAAGAGTTACAGAAGGAGACAGTGATGCAGTGGATTAGGCCACCCAGGAAGGTTGTGGAGTCTCCATCGCCCAAGGACTGTCAGACTAAGTATGCATACAAGAGCACAGATGGATGTTGTACAGTTCATGGCAGGAGGATGGATTACACATCTTCTCTTTCAGTCCTATTTTGTGTGATTTTTTTGGTATGATTGTAACCCATACAATGCCTGCATTTTCTAGACAGCTGCTCAGCAAAGTGCTCTGAAAGAAGCTGCATACCCACAGGACTACACATCCAGATACTGTCACAGCAAGCACTTTCCACAATTTTCCTTAAACTATGATTCTCCCAAGAGAAATGGTTCCCGAGAAGTATTTCTTTTGAACAGACTATCATGTAATAGGTGTAAATTATAAAAAAACTTGCTACAGTTGTTCCTAAAAATGCCCACAGACGTTCTGTGTGATACCTTCTGTGATCGCTGGCAAAATATTCTGTTGCTAAAGAAAACCAGAGCAATAAAATCTGCATATAGCAAACAAAGCTTTTGCATGTTAGATTTCCAGCAGAGAAGCCTGATATCAAGAGATTTTGCTTTCTAATCAGTAGAAAAAAACCTCAGGGACTAGGAATATACTCAGTCTACAGCTCATTTTGTTTTAAGTCCACAGGCAGTATACAAAATGGGACAGAGCTCCGGTTAGCGTGACCTGCATAAAACAAGGTGTGAAAAGACCATTAGTCCTCCTCTTACCCAGTGAAAAAGCAAAAGCTAGTTTTGGCAACTGAAAAATCACATTCTGGTATGTTTTGAGGTTATCTGCTTATAAGGAAACACAAGTGTGTAACTTTTATGAAGGGGTTCTGTGAAATGTTTTGCCAAAACTTTTGGTCCATATTCATACATGGAAAAGATGGTTCCAGTTCAGGAGTCTTCAAGACTGGGAAAGGAGAAGGGACAGTCTGGGATTTAAAACATGTCAGAGCCTTCATCAGGTACAGGAGAGTACTGGAGTAGAAAAGCAAACTTCCCCTAGGCTCTTTACTGTCCACTACTGTCTGGATGTCTCTTTGCCTGGCCATGGGGAATATTTCTTAGGAATAAAGTCTATCCTTATCCATAGAGCCATTGCCATGAGGGTCTGAGGAGTCTAATAACCATCCATTGTTAATAATGATAGTTAATGTTCATACTTTTTGCAACCTATTAATCCAGATTATATTCTTTCAAGTATTGCAAAATCTTCTTTTTTTTTTCTTTTGGTGAAGAGGTTTCTCCAACACAGTTGACTTCAGACCTGAAATTTACTTAAAGGTTGATTGTTTCTGTTTTCTTTATTATTCTCTTTTCCTCAGTGATCAGGGTATATATTGTTTTGAGTATAATTAGATCATCAAAGGTCATATTCCATCAGGTTTTTTTCTGTTCCATGCGTCAACAGAAATTCTACATTTTAAGATTAGAGTCTAATCTTTATACTCCTGAAACTGATGATCATCATGAGAGCAGTTATCAAAAGTAATTTAATCTTTCTGGTAGTCTGGCAGCAGGTATTTGGACAGCATTACTAACTCCCCTAACAGTGCTTTTGTATCTGTTGCCTCCACACCTCGATATTTTTTCTTTTAAAAATCTCAGTGACTGACACATTTTCAAAACTTTCCGAGGCAGCTTAAATGGACTGATGTTTCCCAAATTTACTGGCTATTTTCCCAATACAGTGACTGCAGATGGGCCAGTTAGTATATGCATGATGTCAAGGTGGGACTATTGCTCATTTACCTCAAATTTTTATGCCAGTATAGTATTTGTTCTCTCCCCCTTGGGAGAGAGTTCCCCCAAAGCACTCCTGGCTTTGAACAAACTGTGATTTATTGTATCATGGAGAACATCACATGGCAGTTCAAGACTGCTGGGAAATAAATAATAAATTACAAATAAAAAAATATTTGTTTTTCAACAATTTGCATTTGAAAAGAACTTCTAAAGTGCTTCATTATTAAAGTACTTAACAAGCATACAAAAAAAATCTGGTGTGCCTGACAAAACAGAAATGGTAACATTGATAATTATGTCTACCAGGGAGTGGGCTTTAGTCAATCTTGAACCATTTCAGAAGGATGATCTCTGTTCTAAATAACTTATAGCTGAAGGAAGAATGGACAGACAAGCAGACAGAGAGCAGGAAGAAAGACTTCAGAGTAGACAGCAGCCTTAGCAATGAGTTCATTTAAGGTGTGACAGGCCAGAGAGACCTATGTGGGACTGAACAGGGAGAAAATTTTGGGCTATGCTAAGCAGTCATAACAATGCACAAAAAGTAGTCTGAGGTTCTCTAGTGTATTATCTTTAAGGATAAAGCCTTTGTGTGGAAACAGAATGGCTTATTCTATTTTCATGCAAACTAGTTTCACAGCAGCAAAAATCCTTCCACTGTAATAGAATTAATCAGTTTTTTTTAGTAAAAGCAGGGTGTTGAGAGAAGCAAGGAACCCATTAACAAAAGTAGGAGTAGTCTGCTGCAGGATGTGGTAAGAACAGTGGATATAAATTATAAACACTCTGGGTTGACCGCAGGTGTGTTAGTTAAGCGTTAGCCATACTGAATGTGTTTCATTAGCTTACTGTCACTGAAACAGAAGGTCTATGGAATATAATCATGCAGTAAAGTCAGGGTTATCTCCAAAGACTTATGTAGAATAAAATCAGAATTTTGCTACCATCTGTAGCCATATTTTTCCTCCTCTGTATAATTCCAAGGATCCAGATACTGAATACAAGTGGAGAGGGTAATACACTCTAGTTTGGAAACTGGCCAGGGAGTAGGAAAGGAGTATGGTCAGAGACTTTTACAGTCAATGAGAATCAGAGGAAAACTAGAAAGCCAGTGAGACTGAATCCTTCTCTGTACAGGATGAATAAAGAGTTGTGCTGCTGCAAAAGGGTAGAGCTGTCTGTTTGTCCATCTTTAAGAAAGTCAGGATTATTTTCATCAATTAACCAGATTCTGATTAGCAAATTTTGCTGTCAATACCACTATTTCTCCTTACTTGGTGGAGAGAGGGCTATTTCTTATTACATGATTTTAACGACATATCTGATGTCTTGTGAAAATGACAGCTACAGAAATGCTTTCTCACATGTTTTGACCCCCAAGGGTTTGAACCCAGAGCTGTCCCCAGAGCCGTCCTTGTGTTTTCCCACTTCTACCCAGCTGAAGACAGACCAAAGTGACAAACAAAAAAAGAAAGTACTTCTCTAATGGAGCTGTGAAAGCTAAATGATCTATTGAGACACAGGGGAAAACCCTCACCCATGCCATGACATGAAAAGTACTTTTCTTTAATGTAAGGAAAATGTAGCCAAATCAATCTGCTTAGTGCTGCAGGAGGCTAAAGAAAAGGGGGTTTAGCAATTCAGTATGATTCAGAAAATATCCAGAGCCTGTTTTAAATGGTTTATATATTCACTGTGGTAACAGAGTGTACCAGAGCTGAAGGATCTTCTGCTCACCTCTGGAGCACTCAATGGTTTAGCTCCAAAGCCTTCCCTTGGCTGGACTCTTATAATCTTACCTCTACTGCAATAGCATTGTCAGTCAGAGCACTTTAGTTAAAGGCATATGGTGTGGTACCTTTCCTTGTTGTGAGTAACATCTTACCTTAATCTGTCACATGAGATACAGGCTCCATTTAGAGGTACAATAAATTGGTTAATCTAAGTTTAGAGACTCTTCATTCCTATAGCCCATATACAGCCTTCCTGTGGATACACCATCCATTGATTTGATGTTCTTCCCTCAGGCTACAGAAAAGCAGAATTTTTCCCTTCCTGATTCAGGATACCAGTGTAAGTGAATCAAAGTCAATAAGGATGTGATGTTTCAAGAAGGAGATGGTGACAGGATGAGCCGCTGTTTTGTTTTATAATTGTGAGCGGTAGCTGTTCAGGCAATAAAAATTTACGCCAAACTTCTTTCTCATGCTGGATCTCATCTAGCTTTTCTCAACACTTAACTCTTAGTCTGTTAATGTTGCTAAAGAATATACATAAAATATGTTGTTATAAATAAGATCAGCAAGTTTTTATAATCTAATAGGTAAAACAGTTTCTTGTGACAAAGGATAAGATGTCAAGTTGTGATGGAGAGGCTTATATTAACATCGCTATCAGCCCTTTCTCCCTTGTCAGCACAGTGATATATCTGACTTCTTTCAATGACAACTAAAAATAACTGATTAAAAATGCCCTGAGATTTCACACCTATGAAAACAGGTTAAGGAGAGACAGAACAGGTCAGTCTTATAAAATTATGTTCAGGTGTTTCACAGAACACAATCTGTTATTTTTCATTGCCAGACTGCTTAGAAATCTTTCCCAATCAGGCACACAAGCAAATCATCTGGAAGAGACAAGAAAGATAAGCTGAGGTAAAACCAAGGGTATAGAATCCCTCTCTTGTGGCAGGATTTCTATCAGATTTAGAGTTGTGGTACTGCCAAACCACTGCAGAAAATGGGTTTCCACTCAAGACATGAGAAATATTTCTGCCTTACTGAAAAATTGGCCACAGAATAATAATGTTCTAAATATTTTTTTTTTATTTTGAAATGAAAGATATTAATACTCAGATTGCGACCAACACACTGTACATGTTTGTCTGGTTCACTGCAATTATTGATTCTGAAATCCAGTTTTCTTCTCTCTCTGCTGTAGCTTGCCAGTTTGAAATGAAAGCTGCCCCTGTTGCTTGGCTCAGAGGTATGTAATTCCTGAGGAAGGTCTTTTTGTTTGTATGCGCTCATTCAAGTAAGTGGTGTGCAATGGGAATCTGGTGTTAGCAACGGATGATCTGTTTTGTGTTTTCCAAAGGATATAATCTAATGAAGGTTTGTAGTAATGCTTTTAACTGTTTATAAATTGGTTGAAGTAACTAGATTATTTATTTGGTTTTTGCAAAGACTTCTTAGTAGCAGAGATTTTTATTCTATGTGAAATCAAAGCGTACAGTGGTCCTGATCTATTTTATTTGAATGACTGAACTTCCTGGGCAGATAAAATTTTGCAGTCTTAAATGCTTAAAATTGGAGATGTACCATCAGCTTACAAAGAAATTAACTGGAGGAATTACAGCAGCTTCTAGTGGACAAAAGATTAAATTTTGGGAAACCATTTTATTTGTGATGAACAGCTTGTTGGTGCCAGTTCAAGGTTACAAGGCTAATCCTTCTAGAAGTTATAAGGCAATATTCGCATTGCTTAACTTTAGCCATCTAAGTTAGGTACCTGAATAAGGAGTCTAGTCTTCTCAAGCTGTCCTGGAGCAAGGTGCATGAACATAACTTAAAATCCCCTGGAGGGTAATTCAGAGAGTCTGAAGTTGAGAGATTCCAAAGAGAAACTGGAATTAGGTGTCTAAATTAAGCAGAGTGAATATGCCATTCTTGTGACTTGCTGGTGAGTAGATGGGGAGCAGCCTGTAGTACTGTAACTCTTGCTTTCCTTAGAGTGAGTGCAGCAAGGTCTGTGGAGCCCTCTGCCCTTGTTGCACTCACAGGGAAGCAGCTGCTGCTGCTGCTGCTGCTGCTTACTTAATGCAGTGCAGGGATTTGGAGCCTACTGTAGGTGACAGGGCACTGTAAAAGATCCTCCCAGCTGCTCCAGGACTGAAATTACTATGGATTATTTATGCCAGACCTATTTAAATGCCTGGCAGAAGATAAAAAAAATGAGAGAGAGAAAATTGCCAGTTCAGTAAAGACTCTAAAAATTTACCTTAATTAAAAAAAAAAAAACAGAAAACAAAGTAAGCGAAAAAAGTGCTTCAAGGGGTTCAAGTCATAAAACAGTATTATCCTGAAAGTCTAAAGCTTTTAATATTACATGAATTATAAATTATGAAATGTAACAGTCAAAAGATTTCCAGACATTTCCCTGCTGATGTATAATCTTCTATCACTCATTGTCACCTTGTGTTTATATCACCCTCTGCACCACAGAATTGGTTTCAACCCATAACAGTTAATGCGTTAAGTGCTTTTTTTACCTTAGGATTCAGCATGTTGTAATCAAAATGTAACAGAAAAATTGTGGTGTGAGACATATTTTAGCTGTAGTTAATCTCAACACAGCTTGAGCATTTCACGCATTTTATAACAAAATGATACATTAAGCAATAGCAAGAAAGTCTAAACTTTCATGGTGATCAGCAAATTTACACCACTTACAAAATAACTTGACTAACAGAGTAATGTACATGTAATGTACATACTTCTGAATTTTCTGGTTTAGATCACAGCTGGTGTTAATTGGAAGCAGTTCTTTGGCTTTGTGACAGTTTATATCATTGAGGGATCACCTTATACTTCTTTTGGGTCTTCTTCTTCTGTTTCTTTTACTCCAACAGAGTTTTCACTATCATTTTTTATCCTAATAAGAACAGTCTAACAAACCCTTGTTTGCTCACCTAATGTAAATGCAATTGCTCTTTTGATCTGTCCTACTAGCCATTGTATAAATGACAGAAATGTACAGTGATTATTTTAAGTCTGAAATTTCCTGTCTCCCTTGGACAATAAATATGCCAAAATGTTGAAGCAATTTAGATTAAACAATCTAAACAGTCTTTTAATAGCCACCTACTCACTTACAGACAAATGAATTCCATTTCCTTCTCTTCTTCCCCTCTCCATCTACCTCAAAGTAAAATAAAGTGGTAGTGCAGCCTATTATTTTCTGGATTTGCCTTTCTTTAATGAGTCCTATCTTTATTGATCTTCCTGAAAGCTCGGTACTATCTAGCCTGGGTAGTAGCCTATTTCATGGCCAACCCTATGGTCTGATGTTTAATGGGAGTTCATTAGAGGGACACAGGCAATTTTAAAATTGTGGGTTTATGACTCCAAACTTCAGTCCAACCTTTTTTGTGACTATTCTTTTACTGGTTTAGTAACCATAACGGTGAAAATGGGGAGAAAATATGTGAATTCTGCTTCTGATTCTCCCTCAGCTCCTCAAATTCTTCAGTCAGTTCTTTGCCCTCCTAGCTGGAGAGCAACCTCTAGCAGATGCCATATGCAAGTGTAATACAGTTTGAACTTCAGCTGGAGCCTCCCTTGTGTTATATAGCTGCTCCTATACCTACAACTACTGTCACTATGCTTTTCTTGTTAAAAATTGCTTCATAGAACAGCTCATAGACAAAAGAAGTTTGAGGAAAAAGTCTTCTAAATACATAAGTTCTTTTCAGTTGGGTTACTATGTGTTTTTTTAGGCACCAAACCTTTCAGCATTTGCACTGGGAGGGAGAGGTCAAGGATGGCCCTTCAGTACTGCATCTGGGCATAAAATGATACATTTGAGAGAGAAACAACAGTGTACTACAACTAAAACTACACATTGCATCTGTACCTATATTTCAAAACAGGTGCTATCTATTTCAGCTTATTAGATCTGCCTGTATTCCTTTCCAAATACCCAAAGAGAAAATGTGTTTTTTTCTGAGGAGAGGTAAAAATCTTTTAAACAATACAAACATGTAATCAAACAAAATTGACTCACGGAGTGACAGAGTAATATTCCGGAGATTTTTTTTGATCAATAATATTCTACTTCTTGTAGCAGCAACTTAGGTAATGAGAAAATGACATTTTTAGTTCTTGGAGGCCTTTAGTCTTTATATGTCACTAGATAAGGTGACGTAGTATACACTTTTTACTCTATCTTAAGGTAAGGTAGACTCCTTATCCATTTGATCACATATAGGATCTTACACTATTGTATCACTAAGATGAGGAACAGAAGTGGCAAGTCTGGTATACTGGTACTGACTGGTCTTAAACACTCTTGTTTCTTGAAAGTTACCATGCCTGGATATCACAACAACACCAGACTGCTGGAGTGTGGATTTTGGAAAGAAGGAGGAGCTGCCTTCAGCCCCTTTTCCACACTCACACAGTGCCAAAGGCACCCCACAGCCCATATGGAGCAAGTCAAAAGTTCATTATAAGTTATCTACTTTTGGCATCCACACACCTCATAGCTAATTATTTAGCTTATAGGTTTAGAATGAGCAAAACTTGCCATTTACTTGGCTTAACGTGACCTGTAGTGTGGTGTGTTGCTTGGGAGTGTCCCTACAGCTGTTTGTGCTACATAACATTCATGGTTTTTCCTATAGTTTAGCACTCTGACAGACTTCAATGAGTTTTACAATTGTTTAGGTGTCCACAACTACCTGTTGGTGCCCATAAGGATCAGCATCCCATTGTGCAAAGTTGCTTTGATTTAAGACACTGCTGTTTTTATAGACACTGCCCATAACTACCTTCCAGCATCTGTTATGCTGCAATTTCTTCAGAAAGAGCAGAAATCATAGTGCTTGTTTTCTGGAGCTACAATGGAGAATCTGCATGATGAGGTTTAATGTCTAAACTCTAGAGTGTTTCCTGATGCAGTCTGAGCGTCCCTGACTTTTCAGACAGCTCTACTTTGTTAATCTAGACTCTGTATTGCGTTTTTTTCTTTATGATTTGGATGAAAATTTAAAAAACAGTCACCCATTGCAATAATTAAGTAATTTTTAGTGTCTCTCAAACTACATTTGGGTTTTGTTTAGCTATCAGAGGGTCATTTACTTATCTACTTCTATATCGTTTTGTCAGACAACATAGAGACGTTCAGAAGAAACCAGAAGTATTTTGTTGGACTAGTCACACAATTACTTCTACAAAAGAAAGCTAAGAGTCATTCCTGCATCGTGCAGCTCCATTACATGTGAAACAAACATGCTTTGTTAAAGAACAGGCCAAATAGAAAGAGCATTTCTAATTTCATATCCTACTTTTGGGAAAGCTCTGTTTGTTAGTGGAAAGATGGAGCATGAGGGTTTTCTACACCAGAAAGTACTATTGTCTGACCCAGTCTAATGAGTTTTGATCTCTGAATTGCCAGATTTTTTTTACTGAACTGTAGAGAAATTACACTTGCAATGACTTTGAGTGAAATCCCTTGGAAGAGTGAGATAAAATGTAAAATTCAAAGAAATTACTAATATGTATAATTAGATATAAGATGTGGAAAGAAGAATAAAGTTGAGAATAAATATTGCTGCTTCTTTCTCTTTTTCCCTTCCTTTTTTTTTTAACCATTCCTTTGTTCAGGAAAAAGACTAAGACAAAAAGAATCAATAGTACATAGTAAACTGGACTGTCTGATCTGCATTGTCATCTACGGAGAGCACTTTACATAGAGGAAATGATCCAAAAGATGTCAAATCACCTGAATTTAGATTGGATATTAGGAAAAATTTCTTTACGGAAAGAATAGTCAAGCATTGGAACAGGCTGCCCAGAGAGGTGGTGGAGTCACCATCCCTGGAAGTGTTCAAAAAATGGGTAGACATGGCACTTTGGGACATGGTTTAGTCTACCCTTAATTGGTTTAATTGGTTTAGTGTGGACTTGGTAATGTTAGGTTAATGGTTGGACTGGATGATCTTAAAAGTCTTTTCCAACCTAAACGATTCTATGATTCTATGAATTTTTTCACAACCCTCAGCGACCTTTAGATAAGGCCTCAGTATTATGCAAACTGCCTCCCCTGATATCATAAGGATTTTAAGTAGTAAGACCCCAGATAGAAATCCCTTTGAAAGTACAATCAAAACTGTCAATTACTTCTGGGGAAAAAATCTGAAACCTGAAATTAAGATGGTATATGCAAAAAAAAAGGAAGGTTACATGTATTCTTCAGGTGTGTCTATAGCTGACTCTTCTTTCTGGAAAAACATTCAGGTATTATCTTTAGCCAACTTTTTGCTTTGTCTCTAAGAATACATTTCTATCATTTCTGCCTAACTAATTTCAGCTGTCACCAACGTCAAGAGAATACAATTGGCAAACAGCAGAGAGATAACAACAGGCTTTCTGGGCAGTCCTCAGGAGGTCTGGTTTGACTGCTTTCAAAGATCTGGGTGAGCAATTAAACAGAAAGCTAGCTAAAACTGACCAAGGTTATGTCCTTGTCAAGTCTCTTGTTTTACTTTACCTCTAAAAAAATCAAGGAATGGGAGGTGCCAGGAGCACTGTGTGGGGATACCTCAGGAGGGGCTGAATCAAGGGTGACCTCCCACCAGCTGGGCTTTCACCAAGGAGTCCATCAACAGCCCCACACACAGCAAGGTGGGGAGCCAGGACCAGGGGCCACCCAGGAGATGGGGATGGAGACCATCACTCCATGGCAGAGCTGAGGGAGGGGTTGAGATGGCCCCTGAGGCCAAGGGTTGGGAACAGGGTGGGTGGGTGAGCCTGCAGTTATGGCCTTTTTGGTACCTTCAGGGCCCTGATGGGGGGCTGTGAAAGCCTCTCTACAGGATATGTGCCCTACACTAAATTGCAACGTAGAGAATAAAGTGGATATTATTGTGAATTACAGGACCTTGCCTGACATCCTTACAAAGAATCCCTACTTAACTGTGGAATAGGACTGTAGGGGGCTTTGGTGTCAAAAGCAACTTCTGTGGAAACTGCCTTATTTTATTGTAAAATAGCACTTAGTCATGCTGACCTGACTTCCCTGAAAGTCATGCCACTATTGAGAAAAAAATCAGTTCTATACAGGGACCATGCAAAAATCTGTGATGTCAAAGGACATCAAGGCTTGTGGTGGTGAGAAAGGTGCAGCGTGGGCAGAGCGATCCAGGGCAGCAGGACAGAGAAACACAGCATGGATGGGAGCCTGTATTGAGAGGGAAAAAAGGGAACTGATGAGTATAGGACAGGGTCACCTGGAGCATCAGTGGCCTACCGTGCGCAGATCTGGGCTGGGTGGTTGTCATGTCTGTCTTCCATGGCACAGCCATTCCTTGATATAGCCATAGAGGGCAAGCATCACTATCCTGTATATCCTGCCTAAGGAAGAAAAACCTACTGCAGCTTCCAGGCCGTATGAGCTCTACCATCCTGTTTGGTAGCAGGATGGATGCAGCCATCCAAGGGCATTGTCTGCTCCAGGGGACAGACAGAAATGATGAAGTCATGAAGCTGTGACTGTTCTCCCTGTGTTAACACCATGTGCAGGACCAAAAGAACAACACTTGCCCTCAGGCTGTGCTGTTTCACATGCTTGCCGGTCTGGAGCAGGATGTTTGGTTATGCCTAACGAACCAGATGTGACCTATATTTTGACAGATGAAGAAACCCAGTGTGGGTTATGGACTTCAGGGGTAGGGGTAATGATGCTGCTTTCCAGAGGAATTAAGAAAAACACCTTAAAAAAACCCAAACAAAACAGAATGAGTCCACTGGGAAGGCTGAAGGGTGCACAGGACACATGAGGCAATGGCAGACACACACCCGGATTGTGACTTCACCTAATCCTCAGGTGGTGGATCCCAGGCACCTGTCTACATGCCTGATAGTTGGGCATGAACTTCCTAGCAGGACAGGGTGGCATTTTCTTTTAAATAAAAGGAAACAGGTTCAGCAGGGAGCAGTAGCTCTGTGCGTCATCCTCTGAAAGACCGGAGATGAAAGCTGTGTTTAAAAAATGCCTTCCTAGACCAGGTGTAGAAAGACAAGAGATAGTAGTCAAACCACTATGGAAAATGAGGATTTTATGGATTTTTACAGTTTGGATTATTTTATGCATTTTTAAGAGTACAATATTTAGTAGAATTTCTTTAGATTCTTTTTTGGGGAAAAAAAGTTTCATACTTAATAGAACCAGCTGATATTTTCACGCTAAATGTTTTAAGAGAAAAAAATGTGTATGTATATTTACACACATATTCTGAAATGGTAAAGGTTGCCTAGAGACATTAAAAAGGACAGTCATTAATTTACTGAAGTGAAGACAAGTTTGTGAACCAAGGGGTCATTTCAATTTAAAAAAAAATGTTTGTGTTGGAAAAAACAAATTAACCCCAAATTCATTTTGTTGTTTTAAAATTATTCTCTACATAGAAATGACTATGACTTGCAGTTTTCTTTCCTTCAGCTTTACTCTAAAATATTTAATGTCTTTAAGAACACTAAGATCCAGCACAAACCATTTTCCCTGTCCCCAAATTAGTTTTTCACCTTAACTATCACCAAAAATATTAAACTGTTTTTAATTCCCGTGCCTCAGGGAAATCCTTCAGGATTGACAGAGACCAAACAAATTAAGCATCAGTAGAACTTAATTCTAGATGGAATTGAATGACATTTTCATCCTACCTCCTAACAGTTGTTTTGAGGTTTACATTGTTGGATTTTACATGCATTGTAAAGACAGAAAATTCAGTATAAATTATATAAATCATTGCAACAAAGTGGTAAACATAGGGGCAAAAAAGAATGCCACAAAGTTCTGAGAAAACAAAGTATGAAAAGCTAAAAAATTATCTAAAACATTCTTCAGTTTAAAGGGATCTTGATTTGGGCAAATTATTGCCCTCTTTTAAGAATTCACCAACGTCATTCATTTACAGTTACTAATCTCTCCTGTACTTAAAGGCCATTAATTCTTCAGCTAATTAAGGCATAATTCCTAACAAAATTTCATAATTAATTCATGCACACATTATTCCTTTTCATTTATCATACTTGAAGCTAATTAACTTATATGTTTCTGTAAGGCCCTTAGAGGATTGAGCTATATGAGAGAATTGGAGGTTTTCTGCAATGAATCAGATAAGTCAAAGTGATAATTTAATGAATATTCTAGTCCAGATTTTAATCTCAATTACATCATGGTGAATAGCAGTCCTGAGTAACTGAGTGTATAATTGAAATCACAACCTGATTTTCAACAGCAGCAACTCAGTATTCTAAGTAATACCTTCTAGCACTGTGCATTCACAAATGTTTAATGGTACTGCAAGGACATCCAACTGTGGCAGCTTTAACATGTCAACCAACTCCAAAATGATATTTCTCTGAGGACTAGAAAGAAATACACCTTTGTTATATTTTTTCCAGGTGCTTTTATTTTTAAATATTGACCTGAACTAGTGCTGCCAGAAACCATGTAATTTTGCTTTTCCAGATGAATCAAAGTAGAAAACATTGGAAGAACATCTACAATAATGGCCTTTATGGAACAACCCAGTATTATCTACTCTTTGAAGTTAACCATAGGCAGAACTGACAAACAGTGAACATTCAGTTCAGTGGTTGAGACGTAAGAATATCTTGGTGGAAATGAAGTTTATGATTTAAAAATTGTAGAGAAATGAGAGGAAAAAAAATTGGGTCAACACAGAACAGTTTGATTCAACTGAAATGTTTGATTTATTTAGTAAGTGTTTTAATGTGCTTTTTCTTTTTAAATGAAAACTGATATTTCAAGAAGAAATGTCAATCTTTGATACATTAGCCAAGCATTTCCAAAACCCAAAATTTTTTAAAAGATTTAAAATGAATATTTTAATTAATATTTCAAGAAAATAATTTGATAGTCCTTGAACAAATGAAAAGAACTCTTCCTTTTTTTGTCATCTGAAATGCCTTCCAAATTCAGAGGAGTTATATAATTAATTCCAATTCCTTTGAAAGTTTTCTTGGTAAATTCAACTGTTAAAAAGCCCTTTAATTTTCATCTTCGCTATGAGAGTAAATATCTTTTTTTTTTCCTTAAAATTTACCTACATTTGGTTTAAAAAGAAACCTGAGGTTTTGCACAAAACAACTAGCTTTTGTTGTTTTCAAATTTGTTTTTATCTCTCCTGGCTCCAGAGAAAAATTGAATACATGAATTAAAGTGTCCACAAGCAGAATAAAAAGAGAGAAGACACTGACAACATTGTCTTTTCAATCTTAGATCTAGAAATCACTGCTTGTAACTTTGGATATTTGACACATGGTTTGAACATTTGTAGTTGACCCTGAGTTGCAGCAAAGTGGAGAGCAATAATCAAAGGCAGTAGACGTACGCTAGCACTCTGCAAGGACAATTCTTGTATTCCTCCACAAATTCAGAGGGAAGATTTCTGCTGAGCAGAACTCTACTCAATTTTTATTTAAAATATAATACCTAGCTACTCTCTGACAGCACTCTCACTTTTCATATGAATTTCTAGGTCAGACTTGCAGACAGAAAAAAGATTTTGGCCAATTTAGTTTTGTTTCAGATGCATATCAGCATGTCTGAGTGCCTGGTGTTTTGAGTATATGAACAATTTCAAGTGCATGCTACACTAGTTAGAAACTATGTCAGTCTTCCAGGCTGATTTATTAAGGCCCTCAGCTGCATCCTGGCCCTATTTGCATGCATAAAAAGGCTAAAGCAGCATGCAGAGGCTTCCAAAAAACATTATTTATTCAGGACTGTCACCTCTGCAGCACAGGCAGTGTGGGAGATAAGCTCACAGGAGTGTCTCGCAAGCTCTGCTCCAGGCGGTGTGCCGGAGTAGGAGGTCTGCAGTGGGGCAAAGCCTTAGCTTAGGGTACTGTCACCATTTAAATGGTGTCATGGTGAGCTCATGGATATGGCAGTAAAGTCAGGCAGGCCTGAATGTCTGTGTAAAGAGGAAAAAAAAAGAGATGGAAACTCTCTAGCTACCAGAGCAACCCAGATGTGGCAGTGCACAGAAGTGACTGAAAATCATCTTCACTGCTCCACCTCAATGCCGGGGACTTTAAAAGATATGTCTCAGAATCACACTCATTCTGCTTAGGTATGGAGAAGAATTTTATCTTTTTTTTTCCCCAGAGGACATGGACTTCACTATATATGCAGCTGCTGAAGAGAATACAAGTCTAGAACAGCAACAGAGCAGCCTGGGGTTGTTTTTTTCTCCAGCAGGAGTTTTTCTGACTTGTGATGTCTTAATGAAACACGTTACTATTAAAAAAATTTATCGATCGTATTTAAAAAAACCCACAAACAAACTGAAAAAGATGCCAGCAATGTGTTTGTAATCTCATCTATCTTATATCCATATTCCAGTTTCTCATTGAGGAGAATTTACAGGTCCCTCAAGGAATCAATTCACTTTACATCATATACAGCAAATCAAGTTCTCTTTGAAATACATCAGTTAATGAATACATCAGTTAATGTTTAACTTCTGTCCTGATTCATAGCATTTCCTTACAATGCAAACCGAATTACTTAATTGACTAGTATTTCTTGTGCAAAAATCATCTATACAACTTCTGCATATCTTCCCAGGACTAATTACATGGATATATGTAAGTCTTTCTTAGAAAACACAGTGTTTTAAGGAAGCTCTTGCTCTTTTCAGGGAACAAATGGTACATGAGTTATAATTGCTTCATTCTGAATTGTTCAGTCAGCTTAAAACGCAGTATAAAATATTAAGGGCAAAATATTAGGTACTTTTCACTTAGTTTCTAATTTCAGCAGATTTAAATGGATAGTACCTCCCACACAAATATTATACTTATCTTTTTAGTGTCATTTTAGCTTTGTTAGCATAGCGTCACTACATAAAGAAAAAATCGTTCTCTTCACGACTATCCCATTAGAAGACCACTTCTCATGGGAATCCATCATCTGAGGCCTCCAGTTTTGACCAAGGCAAACAGCACTCAGAAAGAAGAGTTTAACAGGCGCTTAGCAGGTGTGAATATTGTCTGACCACACAGAGTTGCTCCTGGGAACTGACAGGCTCACTCGTGTCACAGCAGCAGCTCAGCTCCCCTGAAGACATTAAGCACTCAGGTGCCTAAAGACACTGAGGCAGCTCAAACCCCTCCATCTGGGCAGCACTCAGGGCAGCCTGAGGAGCCAGAGCAGGAGTTTCACAGGAAGGAGGGAGCTGCCTTCCCCTCTCAGCTGTGGAGACTTCACCAGCTCCCACAGCAGCTCCTCAGCAGCTACGCAGGACAATTACAAAGAGAGAGGATGGATGTGTGAGGGCGGGCTTTGAAAAACGTCATTTGAAGTGAAACCTTGGTGATAAGAGTCATAAAGCTTGGTACTCCGTAGCCAATTTTACTATTTTGCTAGAGATAGGCTAATAAAAAAGCCATTGTTCAGAAGTGACTTTTATGTGAAATTTTATGTGAAAATGGAGATTCATTCTGAAGTTAAAATTGTGATACTTTTTGATATCAGAATGAAAATAAGAATTCCAGCTTTTCCATATTGACCCTTACAAAATGATGCAGGCTTTCTGGAAGCATGACACTGTCTTTAGGAATACCTGAAGTTGTCTGGGGCTTATTGGTGTTATCTCAATTGCATTTGGGTATATTAATTTAATATTCTCAAGGGGGCATGGGGTGAGAGAGGAGGGGTTGAGCATGTAGCACTCATTAGGGTTTGGAAGGGTGTTTTTAAGCTTTTTTCCACAACCTGATGGGCTAGAAACTCATTTCACCTTTTCAAAGAGACATTTATTCTTTGAATTGGGATACCGTGGCTTTATGGAAAACATTAAATGTTGAAGAATTGTTTTAAAATCTGATTTGACAACAGTGGCATTACCATGAGATTAGGAAATGGTTTAGCTGTGTTTTGTAAGTCTTTGCAACATGACGAGGGGCACAAATGTTTGTGCACTATTATTCACTCCAGCTGAAGGAAAACAGAGAAAGAGACATGAATAAAATACAGTGACAGAAGCAGCAACACTTGGACCCAAAAGGAATTTGTGACCCACTGAGCACATTATTTTTGGCTAGTGGTTTAGTCATCTCTTGCCAGTGACAGAATTACTTACTGTTCTCACAGTGATACTGTGAAAAATACTCCATGTTTTCTTGATTCAGAGAGGTTTCTGGAGATCCATATGAATGCTGTCAAACTGTATCTAAATTTACTGATGATAAAGTTCTATCAGAAGGCAAAGAAATAAGGGGACATTCCCTTCTCTGGCTCAGCATGATGGATAATGTGGGGACAGAGATATTTTTTAAACTTTTATAATTTCCTTCCTCAAACTTTCAGTGAAGGGGAAAAGCAAATAAGACCTATTACAGCTGGAATAAGACAGCAACAAGAATCCCAGGGTCTGACCTAGCTTAGATTTTATGTAATGGGAGTGGTTCATTAGGTGAAGGAAGAAGTTTATGTTTTCTTCTTTGGTTTTAAAATCCCCAGTTCTGTGAAGCTCTAGACTGGTTATATTTCAATTTGCATAGAAGAGGCTACTATGGTAACCCTCTTTGTGTTGCTAGGGCAACCATTTAATAATAATTAGTTCCTTTAAAACTAATTCACCTTTAATAGAGCGTTAAAGGTTACACACAACACTTCCAAAAGGTGTGAACTTTCTGTGGGAAGGAGTCATGCTACCATTTATAACATATCAGACAAAAAAACATTTTTTGTTTTTGTTTTTGTTTTAACAAGGAAGCACAATTACTGTCTTGCCGTATCCACATGTATTTATGTGACTTGTGTCCCATGTACAGTCTCCACAATATTTTTGTGCTTGGAAAAGATACATTCAGTATTATAAAATTTCAACAGGACTGCACCAATTCAGATCTCCCAAATTATTGAGTGTCTTCATGTCCTTACGGCGTTCTGCTCTAGCAGAAACTTGCACACAGGAAAACTGGTTTTCCACCATTCTTACTAATAAGCGATGAGTTTTATTACTGTGAATGGGCATGTGTTACACTGCACCATGTACTGGAGGCCCCCTTGGTCAGACATGGCCATGAGGTGGTTGGTAGGACTGCGGGGAGAGGTCTTGGGGGACCCATGGCCGGGCAGGGCAGGGCTATGGGAAGATGGAGACCAGCCCTGCTGTGGCACCACTGGGGCAGGGGCTGAAAGCCCTGGGAGCTGAAATGGGGTTCTGGGCCATGTGCAGGGTGGGGGACCCCTCAGGTCCATGACTGAACTGGGCACTTGAATCAGCTTTCAAAGTCAGGAAAATTTGAATTCCGGTCTAAGCTGCACACCTCAGATGTGAATGTCATCACATGAGAAATTTCACTCTACACATATTCAGTTAAATGACAATGGAACAGTTGTGAAACTTGAGTCTGAATCCATACTTGATCCCTAATTTACCCACCAGGAATACAGTTTTTATAGACAATATTCTCTACTGGCCTCACCGCTCAGCAGAGGTTGGAAGTTAAGCGTGAGAAAACCCTCCCACTGATGACATTTTACTCCTGATCACCTCAGTTTAGTGGCTAATATTCAACTAATACACTTAGAGCCCTGAACTTTCCCCTTGGTGTTCTGGAGCGTCAAGACCTCCCTTTAAAATACTTACCTGAACTGCCATGGACAATCTCTCACGATAAGTAGAGTAGCTCGCCACAAAACGGAAAAGCGGTTTGCACTGCCCGCCCCTTAACTTCCTGCAGATTTTGTGTGCAAGGTGGTTAACATTACTTGCTTTCAGGAGTAAAACTCAGTCCCCACAACTGGGGCTTTGGTACCTGCAGAGAGTCACAGATTTCGCAGTGGCCTGACATTTAGTTTCAGATAATCTTGAGTCCTATGCAGAATTTCAGATTTAAATTTCATCTGCTCTGTGATTTGAGGTTCTGTTTGTCTGGTGCAAACTCAAACAATACTCTGGCATGCATAGGAGTGCTTAGAAGCAACATTTCTCCCTCCTCTCCCCTCCTCGTCTGCACTCAGACCACAGCCAAGGAGAGGAGAGTCTGTTTATCTGTCACTCTCCCCCGCAGCCACCTGAGGACAGAGATGATGAGAAATGGGAAACCCTCTGAAACCACTGCCCTTGTGGCTCAGAGTAGCTGGGGGTGTGCAGATAAAAGAAATTACAACGGTGTAAGGGAATGGGACTGGAAGGAGAAACACAGCTGAGTCACAGCTACTTCTCTGATGTGTTCGGACACTCTGCTTAGCCCTTCCCATCACAGTGACACCACACAGGTAAGCAGACTCCCAAACCCCACAAGCTGAAATGGCTAAAAAATGCACAAATATGTCCTTGTTGTGACATGAGGCTGACACAATTAGCCTGACAGTCTGCTTTTTGATGCCTGTAGCTATAACTGAAGACATTCCTTTCAAATGTAACCAGAAGAATAGTGAGAATGCAACAATTGTCTAATCACCATCCATTTATCTGGCTTTTCATCTATCATAAAATATTGGGTACCATCTGGTAAAAGCCCTTCCCCCCCACCCCCCCTCACTCCCTGCTGGCACTTCTTTTAAAGCAGCACTGATGAATCTGTCTGACTAGGGCCTGTAAAAGTAAAGCAGATGGCACACTTATCACCCAAAAACCAATCCCACAACCTTGTCCTTTACAAGCGTCTCTGGTGAGGAGGCAACTTGCTAATGATAGCAATTAGCATCACGGAAATACCAGGAAGGCCAGAACCTTGCAGACAGCATTTCTGATAAATTCAGGGATTGATGCTTTTGAAGCCATCCAGACAGATAGAAACCATTAGTGTCTAATGTTAATTCATCACAACTAATCAGGTCCTATGGGTTTTTACTTTGGTGTAACAGTAGCTTGCTAAATCAAGGAGAAAAGAAATAGAGATCTTTGTCATTTGTCACAGTACAGGAGTCTCATGTTTTTGTTTATTACTCTCATGCTATATTGGCGTTCAACATCAAGCTGTCTCTTTCTCCCTTAAAGTAACTTTTTCCACTAAAGGAGAGGAGAAACAGTTCACAACAATTTAGTTGAATGAACCTTGTGCACAGCAACTAATTTCAATATTGCTTTAGCCTGTGTTTTTATTCTGTAATTGCAGGACTCCTTCTTGAGAAGAATGCAATGATAGGAACAGAGGTGACTGGTAAGAGCAGGACAGGGTTTTCAAAGAACAGCAGTTTGCAGAAGACTAATTTGTGAGTGTCCTTGCAGTCACCTACATAAACTGAGCGCTTTTCCACGTCTTGATATGTTAAGATTACAGATGAAGAAAATGAGTTTAGAAGATGCAACATTTTTAACTAAGTTTCATTATAAACTCAATTGTGGCTCTCTTCGTACAACTCACAAAGACGTTTTTGTCACAACACTGGTAAACTGACTTCTTTTCTGAAATTGAGGAAGTCTACCAATTCCCTAGTGAAACATCTCGCTTTTTCAGTACATTTCTCAGCCTAAGTGGCTTACCCTCTTGTAGGTGATGTGGAAAGAAGTGAGATTAAGTCTTGCTTTCACAAATGACCCTGGGTTTTGCCCTGGTAGCTCTCAGTGGGATAAATCCAGAAAATCATAATTCTAAAGACTGTCTCAAATTCTTAGCAGTTTGAATGGTGAAGGGCCCTAACACTCATCTCCCATTTAAAACTTGATCTCTATGCAGCTTTATTATACAGGTATGCCGTGATTTAGCCCCAGCTAGCAACTAAGCACCACGCAGCCGCTTGCTCATTCCTGCTGCCCCAATGGGATGGGGGAGAAAATCGGAGGAGTAAGAGTGAGAAACACTCCTGAGTTGAGATAAGAACAGTTTAATAATTGAAATAAAGTAAAATAATAATGATAATAATAACAATATAATAATAATAATAATAACAATATACAAAGCAAGTGATGCACAAAGCAAGTGATGCACAATGCAATTGCTCACCACCTGCCGACCAATACCTAGACAGTTCCCAAGCAGTGATCGCTGCTCCCCAGCCAACCCCCCCCCCAGTTTATATACTGAGCATGATGTCACATGGTATGGAATAGCCCTTTGGTCAGTTTGGGTCAACTATTCTGGCTGTGCCCCCTCCCAGTTTCTTGTGTACGGGGCAGAGCATGGGAAGCTGAAAAGTCCTTGACTAGCATAAGCAGTACTTAGCAACAACTAAACCATCAGTGTGTTATCAACATTCTTCTCCTACTAAATCCAAAACACAGCACTATGCCAGCTAGTAGGAAGAAAATTAACTCTATCCCAGCCGAAACCAGGACAAGGTAAAACACAAAGTCTACAACACTCAGTAGGAAAAATATTTGGCCAATAAATTTGAAACAAATCAGGGAAATCTGTTGTGAATTCAACCATGTTTACTCTCCAAATGTTCATGTTAGAATTTTCATCTACAAGTTACTTTTATGGTAATTTAGAGTCTTCACAGATTCATTTTAACATGAAAATGTGGTGTTTATTTTGTTGAGGTGGATAATTTATATTTGCATTGTTCTTCACTTTTAAAAGTGGGGTAAGGGAAAATTAATACCTAGACATGAAATAATAAGCAGATATATGTACACATACAAATATATCCATATACATATATTTTCCATTTCTGTTGAGTGGCTCAGGTCGTGGGGCAGGTCAGCAACCTGTGGTGAAATTAAAGCATTGTTTCATTCATGTTCCTGACAGAAATTTATCAGCACCCACAGTGGCTCTGGGATTACCAAGTGCCTGGGCAGATAAACTAGGGACTGCAACTGAACTTCTGTTCGATCCCTCATGGTTCTCGCTCTGGTCAGAAAAGTGGTACATTAGCAAGACAACATCTGGCATCTCACACTGTCACATTTGTTCAGAAGATCAATAGGAGACTTCTGTTCACAGGGCAGTCAATCTGTTACCTTTTTATAAGCAGTGAATTCACTTAGCAAAGCATGAACAACAGGAATACAATAGAAATTAATTTACTTTGATCACAGAGAGACCTTGACATTTAGTTTCTACTGTAAGGACAATAATTCTGAATGGTTTGATGTTTTTTGCCTCCTGAGCTATAACAGTAAAAAGTCAGTGTTAGTAAGTATATGAATAAAAATCATTCTAACTCGAAAAATATGAAAATCTAGCCATGTTTCCAGACTTCTTAAACCATGTTTAATGCAGCTTTGGTCCTGTTCACTTTGGTTGGTTGGATGATCTCTTTAAAATGCTGTTTTCTACCAGCAATCTAGTTAATAAATTACGCACTTTTATAAACATTACCATAGACTATAACTTGTTAGTAAAGCTTCCTGAAGTTTTCATGCTGTTGTTTACATTCAGCCAGTAAACATAAATATTTTGCAAATCAAGACTATTACAGTTATGAACAGTAGGACCTATTGCATTGTGGTAAAACAGTAAGAAAATCAAAGTGACATGAGAAGAGAGAGTACATGCCAAAAAAAAAAAAAAAAATTCTCTGTGCTTGTCTTTACCTCTTCCTCATGAAAGACCACCTCATAATTTAAACACCATTCCGCTAATTCCTGAGGTGACATTACGATCTAACTTTGACACAGTTGAAACAAACCAGCTATATCTACCTATCTTGTTTCGCAAATGTCTGCCTAAGCAGATGGTCCTAGCTTAGTATCAGCATACAGTTCTGATACAATAAGTAAGAGATATTGATTATTTTCCTTTATTATCCTGAGTGTAATTCTGGTGCTTTAAATGCAAAACATTCAGAATAGGAATATTCTTTCCATAAACCTGATTTTTTAATAAGGAATGTTCCTTCAGAACATGATGCAACAGTTTCCTCATGCTCTGTGAAATGTTTTTGGGTTTTTTTTTTGTTTGGCTCTTTCCTGTAAGAAGGAACTCATGAACAACAAATAATGTTAACGTAATTTTAAAGCCTTTCATTTGTCTTGGGTTTTTGTTATACTAGGATTTGCCATTTTGCATCCTCACATGTTTTGGCTGTTAATTGGAATGATACCAATAGGAACCTAATAAGTAAGCATCACTCAAGGATCTTTTGCGTTCACCATTTGAGATTGCTAACAATTCTTGATGAAGATGCTCTCAACAGGAAAATGCCTCTCCCAGAGCTATACCCCAGAATTGCAAAGGTTATCTAGCAGTCTGAAGTATCTCAGACTTCCCCAAAGATTCTTTCATTTACCTTTCCAGATTTAAGGGCAGCCTAGATAGTCTAGCTAGTTTCCCATTTGCAGTTGCTTACTCCCAGAGATACTCTGTACTTCCCCACAGTTCCAGTTCAGAGTAGGTCGTGGCATTTCTTCTGGTTTAATTTACTTCATAGCCAGACTCTTGCAATCCCTTTGTGTCCCTCTCCCTCTCTTTGCAGACTTCCCTCTCAGCCTTTCCATGGTCAAGATCCCTCTCACTTTTCCTGTTTTGTATTCCCAAAATCTCACATGGCAAGGGCTGAACATGCTTCCTTTTCTTCACCCTCAACTTTCTATGTACTGTTTACTAATCTATGCTTTTATTTCCTTTCTCTCAGGTGCCTCGGCTCACTTCTCTCCCCCACTGTCCAGTCTCTCCACTATGTACAGGCTACACATCTTTTATTTCTTCTCTCCAGGATTTCCAGCCCTGGACTGAACGTAGCTTCTTAACAGGCTGCTCACTGGCAACATTTAAACCAAAAAAGCTCCACGTTACCAAGTGACCCTAATAAACAGCTGTAGCTGTTTAATTAAGTCTCTTGCAGCTGAGGAACTATTTGTATATTAACCCCTTTCTGGCTGGCAAATACTAATGAACACCACTGATCTGAATAGTAATGAATATAACTGGCTCATAGACGATCCTGCATCTACAGTTTAATTGTCTCTGCAGTTTAAATGTTTCTGTGTTTTTTATTTCTTCATATTGAGGACAGGCTGAGAGAGTTGGGTTGTTTAGCCTAGAGAAGAGAAGGCTCCAGGGAGACCTTATAGTGGCCTTCCAGTACTTAAAAGGGGCCTACAGGAAAGATGGGGAGGGACCCTTTATCAGGGAGTGTAGTAATAGGATGAGGGGTAACAGTTTTAAACTGAAAGAGGGTAGATTTAGATTAGATATTAGGAAGAAATTCTTTACAGTGAGGGTGGTGAGATATTGGACCGGGCTGGCCAGAGAAGTTGTGGATGCCCCATTCCTGGAAGTGTTCAAGGCCAGGTTGGATGAGGCTTTGAGCAACCTGGTCTAGTGGAAGGTGTCCCTGCCCATGGCAGGCGGGTTGGAACTAAATGATCTTTAAGATCCCTTCAAACCCAAACCATTCTACGATTCTATGATTGTTTCTTTCTGATTTCTCTCCCCAGATTAATAGCCTATGCCTCATTAGCACCCTAAAATCACCTGAGATTTAGAAAAGGAAAATTAGTATAGTATGTAAAAGTTGCCATGTCCAGTCCATCCAGTGGTCTGATGAAGTGGCAAATGCCTGGGAATTGTGACTCACTTTGCTCAGTAATGGGAATCTGGCCTTGGAATTTAGTAGCTCCGACTGTGGGAATCTCATATAGCACAAGCAGGAACAGTAAAACTCACAAAACCTTACAACAGCTTGATTCAAGGCATGTATAGGTGATGAGTTTCAAAATCATGAAGTAAACAGTTTGTCTTCCATGTACTGCATGGTTGATTAGCCTATTGTTTTCCGCTACGTGGTGCCAGACTATGATTTTGAATCTATATATTAAAAATATGTATAATAAAAAATATATACAATAAATCCTAGACTGTGTTTGTCCCAACTGTCTGTTGCTGTTGCAGCTCATGTTTCTGCTTCAATTCCAAGAACATCTGGCAGAAAATGATTTTCAGCAGCTTGTGAAGTAGGTAACACTGAAAACCAGATCAGCCAAAAATTTAAGCGACGTTCACCTAATAGCCGAAGTAACTAAGGCTGCAGTTACCTGAGAGTTACCAGTGTTACTGGAGAGGCCTTTGATGACATATCCCTTTCTAAGTGATATGTTGCTGAAACAACTGCATTAAGTTTTGGTCAAGAACAGGAACCAAGTTATACTTTGCTCAGGACTTTTCTGCATGAAAGAATTTAGTCTTGAATAAGAGACAATGGAAGTATTGATGACTTTTGTTTCAAAACTAATTTCATGAAATTGGCTTACCAAGACTTGGAGATTTTCCCTCTGAAGTTTTTATAAAGTTGCATTATGCATTTAACTGTCAGAATTTAAACTATCACATTACATGAATCAAGTCTCTCAAACGTAATTTTTCTAAGCTGCTTACCATGCAGTAAATGGAGTTGCTTATTAAAATTTGTCTCTTTGTAAGTGCTATGCCTACCACTGCTGGCTATGTCTATACTACCATCTTACTTATAAGTCTAAGCTTTCATTCAAGCTAAAAATCTTGCTTTGGCCACAGTAAGTGTTGGCTCAGATTTGGCTTTAGTCCAGAGTAAGCCAAAGGGCTGCCCTAGCAGGAATATTTGTGCCTGTGGAGAGGCTGGCTTATGGAGAAATTTTGCCTTCTACAAGCTGTATTGAAGAGGTGTCATGAACAGCTTGGTGTCGTCAGCCAGAGCCCACATTTGAGCACAGATGCCAAAGACACACAGAAGCTATGTATTTACAGTGTTGGACAAATGGTTCTTTGAAATGAGGGCACCTTAGAGAAGCAACCAGAAAGACAGGCATTTCTGACAGAACGTAGTGACTATCCTCTTAATTCCTAAAAGCCTAAAGGAATTATTTACTTCTGCTTAGTCCTGCTGAGTCAGCACACCCCCAGGGGAGTGAGCTGCACTCGACCAGGGCTCGAACATAAGCAGCAACATGAAGTGAGTTTGAATCACAGTCTTCTCTGCTGAGGGTGACCATGCCTGTCTTGGTAAGAACTCCCTTGCCTTTCCCATCCCAGATGAGGTTTATAGGGCTGGCAGTTAGAAGTACTATCCTTTAAACAGACCTTAACTTATCACAAGCTTTTTATGGAAATGTATGAAAAAATTGAGTGAAGAAGATATATTTGCATAAACTGTCTACAAATAGAATCGACATAGTCTCTTGGAGATGAATCCAGTACAGTTTTGATTACATGTTATTTGAGAATTGCAGGTAATTATTAAACTTGAAATAAGCCTAATATAATTCACAGAATATCAGATTTGTTTAGCCTGGTGAGATAGTCCTATCACCCTTTCTTCTCATGCATCTTTCATCAAATCTCCAGTTTACTGATTTAAATGTTAAGACAAACCTGCACCTGGAGGTTCATAGACTTGCATTGGAACTTGTGAGAAGAAAATATAGATGAAAATGACTGATTGAATGACTACAGTAAAAATGGATGAGAAAAAGAGCTGTGAAGCCATTAAACTATAAAAAGGGAGAAAACAAATATCAGGCTTGCAAGTAGAATACAGTGTTCAAGTCCAAGATGAGTAAGTGGTGCTAACAGTTTCTTTTTCCATCTCTGTGTACTATGCTGGTACACTAGAGACAGCAGATATTAAAACAGCCTAGTTTCCAGATGAGTTGAGCCACCTTATTTCAAGATCAGGTCCTGAAGTCAGAACTGAATGAGACCTACTAAGGAAAACATCAGATATTGACAGAAAACATTTTGTCTTGTCCCCTGTAGTTCCAGTTAGACATATATGGAATTATAACCCCAAGACTACTTCACCTCTGTTTCCTGGTAAATCTTATTGCTCTATTTAACTGGAAGAAACAAATACTGAGTGAAATAGGTAGCAGAAAAAGATCAGTGAGTAAAAGAAATTTTCCAGGCATAAGAAAATAAAAAGCTGATAAAAGAGCAACAGAATAAATTAAAATAACAATTCATAAACATGGAAATAAATGGGTTTTATCTTGTGAAGGAGCATGCAATAATATGTGACATTGCACATAATGAATTCCAAGCAGAATGCAAAACACTTTAGAATGGGTGAGGACTAATTTTCTAAGTGACTTACTTGTCTCCAATGTTCTCTTTTATTCAGTTTATTGTTACAGCAGAGGTTCTGTTGCCACATTGAAATAGAGATCAGTTATAGTCAAACGGCATTGTTTTGTATGAGAAGGGATTCACTTCCTTTTATTTTTTGCCTGCTTTTTGTTCTTCTGTTATGAAAATGAGCTTTGCCACTTCATGTGTTTTCCAATTCGGTTACTGCATTGCTAAAATATTGTTGCTAGCTTGTTTGGTTCTTTTTTCTTCCCAGCCTTCACCACCTTGGCTATTTCATATGGGGAAAAAAAAAAAAAAAAAAAAAAAAGAAAAGAAAGGCCAAATCCTGTTCTTCCCATTATTCTGAACCTTCAATTTCCTGTTTGCAGTATCATTTCCATGATACAAATTCTTGGTATTGCTGAATGAAAAGAACAAGACATCTTTATCACACTGGACTGTCTAACAGCAAGAACAGTATTTAGCAGTCTTTTACTGGCTTGCTTTCAAAGGGTTTGGGGCTGCAAAAATGCTGTGGCCTCCTGTTCCACCAGGTACCTCCTCCTGGTGTTGCCCAGCCCCTGGCAATTCTCTCTCACCGTGGTCCCCCCTGCTGCGTTCATCTAGATGCTGGGGAGACAGCTCTTTCCTGAAACTGGATGGAGTGAAAAATGGGGAGAGTTTTTGACCCAGTTAGTGGTCCTTGTCAGGTTTGAAGTTGTGCAGAACAGGAGCCTAGCGAGCTGGAAGAACTTCTCTGCTTGTGAGAGGAAGAGAGTGGAGAAAAGGAGAAGACAGCAGGGCACCGTCAATCCAGGGCATGCAGTAGCTGTCATGCTTCAGAAACTACCTTTCTGTCTCTTCCTGCTATTGAAATGTATCAAGTCATTTGATTTTTTTATAGTCCCCACAAATGCAAACCACCTATTCCCTCTATGCAAAATAGATTCTATCAGAAATAGCTGGCAGGGTTTAAGACATTGAGAAAACTATCAGAAGGGGCTTAAGTTTGACTTATTCTCTTAAAGTAGAGGAGATGCCAAGGTATATAATCCTTCCCCTGACCCCTCTCAAAAAAGAATTGACTTACTGCCATAGGTAATCGACATCACTGTGTTTTTTCCACAGAAAGAGCTTCCAAGTATGGGGTGTGTGCAAATGACGTCACAACACCCACCAGTAATGACTGCCATGTGTCAAGATATTATTTCACCTGACTCATATACTTTCTTCAGGTATATTTAGGCATTTTTACAGAAACCAGTTACACTTTGGAGACTATTTTATACCACTGGAATTGGAATTATAATTCCTGTGCAGTACAGTTTTGACATGGAAACAAGATACTAATACAGATCTGTCCCTTCATATGGAAAATGGGATTTTTCTGAAGTTAATCCCAACGTAATTCTTGTAAAATGGGGGAAAAACCCAACAATCTTAAAAACAAGTTGAATATTACTAAATGAATGCAGAAAATTTAAATGAAGTTCTGATAACATTATAATGTGGTTTTACTGTCTAATAACAATAGCGATTTTTAAGCTCATCTTCATAGTTTATTGGTTCTCATATAAACACCGCAAGTACATTATTTTTTGTTAGAACTGAGCTGAAATCTATGATGAGGGACTTAGTAAATACTTGAGCAATACAGATTTGATTGCAACGTGTATGTAACATCATAGCCTTAGTGAAATCAATGGATTTAAGGCTTTACACACTACCTATAGACTAGGTGTTATTAATTTAATTGATTTTCATCTAAATGAAAGGCTGATGGAGAAAAGTAGTCTGGCAGCTACTCTCGAACAGGTCTTCAAAAGTATATTCTCCTGGTTCACTTCTTGTCCTCCTTCACAGCACACATTATCTTCCCATGCAGAGAGAGTTTTCTTTTTTGACTTCCCAAGAAAAAAGTGAAAGAATTAATAGGATAATGTCAGCAAAGCCTTTTTAAGTCTGAAAGCATTGCATCAAATATTCTTTTGACTCTGAGGCCAAGGAGCTTCCATTTCAACCTTCAGCTCAAAAAATTCATATTAGAGCAATAGCAGCCACAAAAATTATTTCATTCCCTAACTCTCTGCTGAGGACAACCTCTTGATAACATTACCTAGAAAAAGATTTTAACAAGATAAATTGGACTTCCACACTTGGAATGAGGTTCTATAGATTTATTCACAGGGGTCTATGGGGGTCTATATCCCTTTTTGAAAGGATTTCATAGAATGTCTGAGAGAATGACTAGACTAGTTCTCTTTTTTTGACTACTAGAAACATGCATAGCAATTATTCCTGTATATTTGGAGAGACTAACTTTGTTAGTATAACTGCAATATAATATCTGCTGTCCTTCATAACACCCTCTGAAAAACTCTGTGTTACTGGGTCTTTCTCAGTATGTAAAGGCATTACAGTGTGTCACTAATTTCAGTTCTAAAGTTCTCAAGGTTGGAAAAAAAAGTTAAACTACAGCTGGAATCCATTTTTTCCCCTTTCTGCTTTATATTATGTTATCACTAAAAGTTTCCTGTAAAAAGAAAGGTCTTGATCCAAACTCTGAGTGTAGCTGGGGTTTTGATTCATTCTGACACCTCTGGCAAGGACAGTCCCGCAGCCAGGGACTTTCAGACAATTTCAGAAGGAATAAAGTATCCCTTGCTGTTGTTGTAGTATCTCAGGTAAAAAAAGGCCAGCAATTATTTTAATAAGCTTTTTACTCTTTCGGTGACAAAGGTGAGGAACCATCAGTGGAGGATAAGATGAAGACATCACATAGCTCAGTATGTCTGCTCAGCCTAGTGCAGGCTTAATTACCTCTAACTGCTTACTTGATGTGGCTAGCAGAAAAATGCTGCAGAATCACTTGTAAAGCATTGAAAACACCCTGGCACAAGCCAGTGTTTCACACATTCACCCAGACATGTTGCATCTGGTATTTTTTAGCCTGGTTTAATATCAATGGGACTCTATATAATTTTGAGGGTTTGAAGCTGTTGCCCAATAGGTTGCTTCTGGAACTGTTTCGTAAGTAAATAATTTTACTGTCACTGTACACCACTGTTAGTATATGATCAGCTGCACCTACAGACAACTTTTCATAGTTGACTAACAATATATCCAACATGTCTTAGTGATATTGCTTGTATTAAAGCCATCTACCTGGTATAGCATAGCATAATATGATAGGGCTGTGGAAAAAAATTCAGGGTTCTTGCTAGATAAAGGGTGCATGCAAGTATTGAAGATTATTCTAGCAAAAACCATTACCAAACAAACAACTAGTTCCAATGCTGAAAAGGTCACTGGCAAATGAAATGTTCTTTAAAGGATTATGTAATTCCTCATATGGGTTTTAATACCAATTTAGTGAGCACTGCCTCCAGGTTCACAGAGCTTTAGATCAGATTTTCAAGTTAGTAATGGATAGAGATCTATGTCACTTCTGCAGCCAGGAACTGCTTGAAGTAGAAAGCAGGAAAGCAACATGAAATGAATACAGTGGACATTTATCTTCACAGTACCAGTGCTTTCAGCATAGCACATCAGAAAGCATTACATTCAGATTGTCCCCATCATACAACATAATCAATATGGAATTGACCTTTTGCATTCCTTGGATAGTTGCAGTGTTCTAAGGCATTGAAATAAATAAATAGATGCTTTCAAAGGATGGTAAGTGGCTGCCCTCTGTCTCTTCTCTAGGTAAAAAAAAACCCTTTCCTGCTAACACTTCATCTCCTATCACTTTGTAAAGGGTAGAAAAGCAAAGATAGCAGATCTTAATGAAGAATCCAGTCTATGAGCCAAATAGCTTGCTCAAATCCTAGAATTCAACCTTTAGGTTTCATGTAATACATAGAAGACTATACCGTGTCTCAAATTAGAAGAACTGGTTGCATTTTAAAACAATTTCTGTGTTAAAAAAAAAAAAAAGTTTTGCTGTTGGGTTTTTAATTAAAAGTATTTAATAGGTCATTTACAGAACTTCTTGCAGAGACTATAAATGAAACTTTAGAATTTGAATGAGAAGCTTTTTCTTCCCTCCTGTAAGTAAGAATATCCTTACTGGCTATAAATTTGTTATTTTCAAAGTATGTCTTGAACCTCGTTCTCTTTATCTAGGCAGGTCAGTCATCTATTAGATACTCAGGAATATCTTTACTTAATTCTAAATTAAATTAGTGCTAAGCAGCAGAAGATTACCTGGCATCCAAAAAACCACTGCTTATAATCTTTCTCTTAAAACACTTTATTACTGCTCAAACTGATTCTCCTGTGTACTAAACATCAGTTTTGCATATATAAGACAGGGTTTTGGTACCCTACTGTGTTTTCTCCGTTCTCTCCCAGCTGGCTTTTCCCTAGTTAGTCATGGATTTGTGTTCTTCAGTCTCAAATTTCAGAAGAGTTTTACAATATACCTAATATTTTTTCCCATCTTCTCTGCTACTTTCTATTAATTCTGTGCTCCAAGATGTTTGGATTATCTTGATTTTCATTTTTCTTAAAAGAATAAAAAATCTTTTCCACTTTTTATAGTATCTGTCTCTCATCCTTTCCTTGGAAATGCAAGTCTAGACTTCATCACTGTCTCCTTCAGTCAAAAAATTCTCTCTGACACTTGACAGAGGCCTTACACTCTTTCTCCTTGACCTGTGGTAACTTATGTGCCTGAAAAGTGTTTAATTAGGTATTTAAGATGTATTAATAACTTCTTTTCATTCCTTAGGGTTTGCTTCTGTCCTGGTTTTGGCTGGGATAGAGTTAATTTTCTTCCTACTAGCTGGCATAGTGCTGTGGTTTGGATTTAGTAGGAGAAGAATGTTGATAACACACTGATGGTTTAGTTGTTGCTAAGTACTGCTTATGCTAGTCAAGGACTTTTCAGCTTCCTATGCTCTGCCAGGTGCACAAGAAACTGGGAGGGGGCACAGCCAGAATAGTTGACCCAAACTGACCAAAGGGCTATTCCATACCATATGACGTCATGCTCAGTATATAAACTGGGGGGAGTTGGCCAGGGAGCAGCTATCGCTGCTCGGGAACTGTCTGGGTATCGCTCAGGTGGTGAGCAATTGCATTGTGCAATTCTTCAGAACCAATAGATGTCCATGGTTATTTCAAATTCTTCTAATGTGTTTTTTATTGGTACTTGCCTACATTCAGGGTTGCCTGCCATTATTGTCCCCTATTACTTCCTCTTTCTAGTCCTATTTCACATCATTTTCTTCAAGTATCATATGGAATTTGTGCAGAGTTCATAAATACTGGAAGTGTGAGGAAAAGTTATGGAACTAGGGTTAAAAGATCTCAGTCTGACTGAAAACACTTCACAAATAGGCATTTTCTTACAAGATTCTTTAGACAGCTATCATAATGAGTAAATCACTAATTTCTGGACATTTCCAAAGACAATGAGCGGGAGAGGCCGATGCTTATTTCTGAAATAATTTTTTCAGCTGTTTGGTTAAACTTCCAGTAGCATCTGTTTCTCTGAGCTAGTATTACAGCACTTGAAAAATCTCATTCTCAATACCAATAGCAATTCTGCAGCCACACTTCACAGCCTGTCACCTAGGAAGGATCTGTTTTCCCCGATTTTAGCCATGTACAGTTAAATGTTCAATCTTTAAACTGGTTTTCTAGACTCCTTCTATAATTTCTGGAAATAGAAAGATACCTTCCACCCTCTGCTGTGGCACAGAATTGTACCCAGGGACTTCCAGAATATTAAGCTATTCTTGCATGTTTAACTTGATAAAAGAATACCAAAAGTTTTGCTCTAGGACTTCTGTAATCTGTAGAGAATGTAAGAGTAATACAATGGAGCAATATACCACAATGAGAGTAGAGGTAGGTTCTGGGTTTATTTTTCATTGTAAAAGTTGGAAGCATTTTATGAAAGCATGCAATTGCTATTAACTACATTTTAGAGGTATCCTGATTAAACAAATGATTTTTTAAAACCCAAAAATGAATTTTAGTGTGGCAGTGTTCTTAAAATTAAAAAAAAAAAAAAAAAAGATATTGATCTGAAAGTCACTGTATAAAACTCACAAAAGTTCTCACAAAAGAACTTTGGTTTGGCCTTTCTGTCAGTTCTGTAGGAAGTCTTTAGTCTCTCATTTCTTATCATGAAATTATATGGAATAATAGTTCTCAGCCCACAGGGTTACTATACGAAGAAATTAATGAGTATTTATGAGTCACTTGTATTCTAAAATCATAAGGAGACTACACAAAAGCAAACACATTTTCTTGTAGGTAATGGAATATTTTCAGTGCAACCAGCTGTGCAAAAAATGGGAAAACTGGAAAAGAGAAATTTGGATTTCATTCAATTCAAAGCTGCAAGCCCCAGAAAATAAAAGTTAATATCAATTAATAAATAATTAGTTTATAATAAAAGCTAGTTTATAATAAAAGATGTGTTCCTCCAGGCCTGTGAACTTTAACTGAAATTTGCTTTACGTACAAATAGTATGAAAACCCCTCTCAATTTACTGTCTAGTAGTGACTGATAACAAGTGAATCAAGGCTCAGATTTGTGTCTGAAGGGACCTTTAAAGCAGCATTAGAAGCATTATATGACCATTCAGTACTGCTCTCTTCAGTAACTTTTCCACTCTTAATCAAACAAACAAGAAGCACTACAATCAATAGAAGGAGAAATACCAATGTGTACTAATCTAGCAATCGCAAGGCTGAAACCATAGAATACGAACAGCAATGAGCATCCTAAGTCAGCCAGCATTCTGCAAGTTTTACCTGCAAGCCTACAGTTTAAAAACTGGAAATGCAAAGTTAGGTTTTTGAAGTCTGTCGTCACATGCCTCCTTGATTTTTCAAAGCACTCAGAACCCAGCAGCCGCTGATGAGATGCATGCCTACAAAAGCAACATTCTCATATTTGTTATCCGGACATTCCCTGTCCTAGTGCCAAGTTCTTAGCTACACTGGGAATGACTTTGAAGCCCATGGTAGCGGTGGGCATTGAGAAATTTTGCAAATCAAATCAATGGTTAAATATAGCTTTCAAAGTCAAAATTAAAGCTGCAGGTTCCAATGCATGTTGTGTAGCAACACAGACAGGGAAAATGTTCAGCGTTGAAGAACTATTCATAGCCTATAGTGACTCAAGCTATAGAGCTGCTATGCCAAACTATGCAGTCCCTGTCACTGGAGCCACAAATCCTGGGGAGGAAGAAAAGTAGAGATGCGACTAGGGGATAACTACAAAAAGAGGTTAGGAAGAAGGAAGCTTTGGGGAAGCTGCCGTGGTTTAGCCCCAGCCAGCAACTAAGCACCATGCAGCTGCTCGCTCACTCCCCCTGCCCCGGTGGGATGGGGGAGAGAATCGGAAGAGTAAGAGTGAGAGAAACACTCCTGGGTTGAGATAAGAACAGTTTAATAATTGAAATAAAGTAAAATAGGAATGATAATAATAACAATATAATAATGATGATAATAATAACAATATACAAAGCAAGTGATGCACAATGCAATTGCTCACCACCTGCCGACCGATACCCAGACAGTTCCCGAGCAGTGATCGCTGCTCCCCAGCCAACTCCACCCAGTTTATATACTGAGCATGACGTCACATGGTATGGAATAGCCCTTTGGTCAGTTTGGGTCAACTATTCTGGCTGTGCCCCCTCCCAGTTTCTTGTGTACGGGGCAGAGCATGGGAAGCTGAAAAAGTCCTTGCCTAGCATAAGCAGTACTTAGCAACAACTAAACCATCAGTGTGTTATCAACATTCTTCTCCTACTAAATCCAAAACACAGCACTGTGCCAGCTAGTAGGAAGAAAATTAACTCCATCCCAGCCAAAACCAGGACAGGTTGAGAAGACATAGAGCTCACTTCTGAAAATACTGATTGCTACCTCATCCCACATACAACAGGTGAGGGTGTGTTATTAAACCTGGGGAGACACATTCTCACCCCAAGGAATTTGAGCACCACTTTTCTCCTTCCCTGTCTTCTCCCTTTTAAGTCACTTTTATACCTACCTCAGATGCCATTAATTCATTCTGAGTCACATTTCATTCCAAGTATAAACTCTCGAGCAATGAATGTGAGATCCAGAAATACTAAGATGACAAACACTTGCTAGGGCAGCCTAGATTAGTCTGGGATATTTAATCTTAAAATATTCCTTTCCTGTGTGTTATATGTGGACTGCAATAGGACAGAACAGAATTACATTTTTCTGAAGTATCTTTTATTCTATTCCCCAATGTGTGTTTCTCAATACTGGCCTCCTGCTGAATTTTTCATTGTTTTTCTGAACTTAACTTTTGACCTTTGCAGCAGTTCTGGACTCATGGCTTTCATACCATACTGAGTCCCTCTCTTGTCCTATAGGCAAAAATGTACTATGTAATATTCGCCTACTGTCCTGTCAGAAAGAGTCTTGTTCATAAGGACTCTAGTTTAGAAGGTGTCTCTCTTCTGTTCAGTGACCCCTTGACATTTGTTACTGGCAATCACTAGGTATATTTGGTTTTTAGGTACTTTTTACTAAAAATCTTCTTCAGCAAGTAGCTCACCTAAGGCCATGTATGTACCTAGTGGTCTCCTGCCATCATCCATCTTTCCTCCCACCCTTTACAGTTTATCCTTGTATAGGTTTGGTCTTCCTGATTTCTCTTCTATTCTCCTTCCTCTGACAATATAGTTGTCAGGATTTTGCTTTCTTTCATACTTAAATCTTTTCTGCCCCATTGTAGTCTGTGCTAGAATCAAACCCTGGTTCAACCCCATTGCCTTTTCCCCTGGGTCTTCCTTCTGCACTCAGAGCATTCATGGAAGAAATGCCACAAAACATTTACTACATCTTTTCTGTCTTTGTTCCCCGGTTAACAACTCTTCTCCCATTTAGTGGATTTTCCCACCTTGACAATCAATCACCTTCTCACTATCTTCAAGACTCCCCACCCTGCAGCCAGCATTTTCCTTGTTCCACACATAGTCCTCTCAGCCTCCCAAGAGGAACCTGACCAAACAGAGTGCCTTTGCATTGCTTTTGTCTTCCTCTTCTTAAACTATTAAATTTACCTATTAAAAACAGATGTTTCTTGACTGCCTTTTCCCTAACCCCTTTACTTGTTCCAATGACCTTACTGTGTAGCCTATCTTCCTCATGCTCATTTTATCTTTCCTTTTTACTGCTTTCACTACAGAGAATTGCTTTTTGGCATGTTTTTCCTCACAAATGCATCTTTGTCTTTTACCTCTGAGACATCCTTTTTCTGCATCATTGCAGATGCAAGTGATCTATCTTTTAGGTTTGTAATCTAGGTTTAATCTTTAATTTACAGTGCTTTTTAACATTGACATGTAAAACATATTTTTAAATGTGGCAGATTCTTTTTCAGTGGTGGTGGGAGCTTGCAGAGCACAGCAAAGATAGAGTTTTATTGTCCATTTAAATTCTTAAAGCTTTGCCATCTTACAGTTCAGTTGCTGTGGCATCATGTTGTCTGTTCCTGTCAAAGGCAGTTTTGCTCTGCCAGTATGCATGTAGAAGGCTGTTGCTAAGGTCATTTTCCTAGTCCATCACTTTGACTTTCACACTCTGCAATTGCTCTCCCCTTCTGTGTTGCATCAGACAAAGTACTTTTTTAACTTTCCAAGCTCTTCAGGTCTTATTGCAGTATCAAGCTGTCATTTCCCTCCTCCAGGTGATCTCTGAGGCCAACTTTCATCACATGCATGTTCAATTCTGAACTGCATACATTCAGGCATCGAGTGACACCTCCACCTATCTTTTATTTCCTACAATCTTCCATAGAACTCTGTGTTATTCCCTTTCAAAGCACCGCTTAAACCACCATTCTTCTTTGATGTGGTGCTCACAAAAGTGGAGATTGCGGGGCTTTTGGTGTACTGAGATCAGAAGCCAAGCACACCCACAAATGTTGCCTCATTGTTTTCCTTTACTCCTCCCATCTGTCTCTGTCCATCTGTTTTGTCATATAGTTTAATTCTAGTCTCTCTGAGCAGAAAACAGGCTTATATGTCCACAGCACCACTACCTACAGCACTTGACACTGGCATCCTGAACTGTGACTAAAATTCAAAGATGAAGGCCATATGATAATGCAAACAAGTAAAAGAAAAGTAGATGTAATTATTAGAAGGATTTTAGCAATATCTTGCTGACTTTTTTTTTTTTTTCCTGATGATGAGAGTGTTCATGATTTTTTAAAAATTTCTTCTTGTCTTTTTCCTAGTAGTTTAGAAAAATTACTGTTGGGTTTTTTGTCACAACAAACTAATCAACATTAATTTGTGTGTGTGAATTCTGGCAGAATTTTTCCATCAACTGTTCATGAACATTTTCTCTAAAACAGTCTGTAATGTGCTGACACAACAAGTGTTAAAAGGACACATTAGCATTCCTGCCAATAATGACAAGAGGGAGTTAATCCATATGTTGATATGTTGTCAGTCAAAAGCAAACTGAAAAATAAATTTATCTTTAGGCAAAAAATAAAAGGGACATTCTTTAATATTTTTTTTGTTTGTTTCACTGTTGTCTCCAGCCATGACTTTGTGTGGCTAGTGTGCATAAAAATAAATACCATGGCTCATGGTAGATATGTTGTGGTCTATGTGTTAGGAAGGTAAATTCAATTTGTGTCTCTTTTTCTGAAAGCTGTTTTTCTAATTTCATTGTCTAATATGAGGAAGCAGAGAGGACAATAGGTAGCTTGGTGTCCTTTCTTCTGCCATTTTCTCAAAGCCTTCAGCGGAGATCCATATGCTTACTATGCCATTTCTACACACAGTTACTTTCCCTGTCCAAATGTCAGGGGCAGAAATGTGTTAGGGACCCTGACTAGAATGTAAAAGCAGCAAAGCAGCACTTTTAAGGACCAAACTTTCCTACGGGCTATACAAAACATACTGGTATTTTAAGCAACTGAGGTTTTAAAATTATTATTTTATTATTTTATTTTGATGTGGAATATCAAGGTTTGAATTTCTAGTTTTTCCAACATTTGCACCTCTCTAGATGGCTACTGTGTTCTCCTAAAATGCCTTACTGAATATCAAGAGACATAATCATATCTTTAAAAGATTTGCTGAATTGAGAAGGTAGCTTTATTCATGAAGAGTTACGATAATCTTTCATGTGTGTGCCCTGGTTAACAAGGTATTTTGATAGAATTTTCTCCTGATATATAGTGTCAGAGCCCCTAATGTCCCTAACCTCTGAAACAATTTCTAGCCCAGATAATGAAAGTCAGTGTCTGCATGTCATTTGTGTCTTCGAAAATGTCCCCTGAAGCCCAGCAATACAGTGGAGTGTTGTTTTGATACTGACTGCTCAGAAGAACAGTCAGTCAATGGTTTGACATTTTCTAATCTGGATGCACGAGATAAGTCACTTAACAAAGCCCAGTGAGCTCACTATAATGGCAAATATAAAATAATTTTTTCTTTTCATATAACCAGGTGTTGTACAGAGTTGGATTTGGTACTGCATTACTTGGGTAACTTTGGAAAGTGCTATCTCTTTCACCTTAATTTGTATATGTATATGCGAAGCTTCTAACTAATTAATATCTCTGCTAGCTCCACTGTGCAAAAAGTTTCCCTCTATCAGACAATAACTCAGTCACAATGTATAAGCATTTGTAATTCTAATGCCCAGAAAATACAGTACAGGCACTGCCATAAAAAACCTGATGGAATTACTTAGCCAGACCACTTCTTGTTTGCATTAAAAAAAAAAAATCTAATTTATAAAAAATATCTATCTTTCTGTATTAATTCATTGCAGGCCTCTTTGGACCTAAAAGTTCTTAAGCAGAAAGTATGATTTGCTCTTGATAGAAAGTATGAACTGTTGCAATTCCCCTCTTTCCTCCCTCTCTCCATTCAAGTGTCTGTATCCAACACTGCTGGTCAGTACCCCAAATGTATGAGAGGAAGTGGTAATAAATCCTAAATTGGGAAGTTACAGATAGATGTGGTTAGGTGTAAAGTTTCATCTTCACCTCCTCAGTTAGTGGTAGGAGTTTTCCTTGTTCATTTTTAATGCATTAGGATAGAATTAAGAGAAACCCTGAACCCAGTTCAGTGGCATATTTCCTCCCTGACGTCAGTGAGACCTCACTCTCAGATTTCGCTGTAAAAGTCTGCTCTATCTGTTTCTCCTTCAGAAAGTAGGCCAATCATCTCTTGAGTCACCAGCAGTAGCAGAAATAACTTCTAAGGTTAACCAAGGAATTTTATGGAACACTTGCTGCTTTACCGGTTTCTATTGTAGTCCTGATACTGATAGCGAACAAGATACATAGCACTTATTGGGTGAAAGGCAAGATGCTTGGATGTGTCATCGTTTTATTATTACAGGTAGCTTGTGACATACAAACAAGTATACAATAGGCAACAGATGAAAAAGTAACAATGCAGCCCTCTAATGGTAAAAGTGAATGCTAACATTTCAAAGAACTAATAATAATACCATGAAAGAAATATTTTTATAAATCATATAAAATGTAGTACCCATAATCCTTTCTCTGGTACCACTGATAGCAACTGGATTAAAGTAAAGAAGGTGTTAAATCCAAACAGTGGATGATGATGAATCCCAAAGCACAGCAAAAACATGCAGCCCTGATCTTAAAGGCCAGGAGAACAGAAAGAGGCAGGAGAAACGTGAAGGATGCAACGCTTTCTCTGTGATTGCTCTCCATAACTGCATAGCTCACTAACTTGCACTGTGCTTTGGGGGCTCCTTTGCCTGGTTTCAAAAAAATCGTTGCTCTATTGGGGACATCATTCTTTCCTAAGCTACACCGGGGTCTGACTTTGACCTGATTCCTATATTTGAGTGCTGATGACTGAGCCTAAAGCTGCTTTTGTCATTGACTGTACTTACGGTAATGCCCTACAGTTTCCAAGGCAGTGATCCTGTGGTGCTATAAAAGCAGCAACTGAGACTAAGGGATTTTATTCTCTTCATGAACTTTCGAAAACAGAGTTGTGTTCAATTAATTAAAATGGGAGATAGTTGGCTGCAGGAAGTACACTGGGAGAGGTTCCTGGCTCTGTTCTTCATCCAGATCTCTGATCTGTTTGCTTGTCACGCATGCTCACTTTTTCCCTTGTGGAACAGTCCAAGGTTGGGGAGAAGCTATGTGAGGAACTGGCTGAAGATATGCACTAATAAAATTGTTTATGTGGAATTATTTCTGTTGTTATCTAGGGATAAAAGCTCAGTGTTAGGGATTTACTTCTCCCTGCAGAATTTTCTGCTGGTTTTCTATTTCATGTCCTTCGCATGGGTCTGTCCCTGACTGAAGGACTACAATCAGTAATGAAGTCCTGGCTGTCTAACAATCAAAGCTAAGAGCCTCATCACTATCCCAATAACTACATTCTGCTCTAATGCCCCCATGGCAGCCTCAGTAAGTCCGACAGGTTGATATGGAAACAGTGTTGTGGTTTAACTCCAGCTAGCAACTAAGCACCACGCAGCCGCTCACTCACTCCCCCTGCCCCAGCGGGATGGGGGAGAGAATTGGAGGAGTAAAAGTGAGAAAAACTCCTGGGTTGAGATAAGAAGAATTTAATAATTGAAATAAAGTAAAATAGTAATGATAATAATAACAATATAATAATAATAGTAATAACAATATACAAAGCAAGTGATGCACAATGCAATTGCTCACCACCCGCTGACTGATACCCAGACAGTTCCCGAGCAGTGATTGCTGCTCCCTGGCCAAACCCCCCAGTTTATATACTGAGCATGATGCCATATGGTATGGAATAGCCCTTTGGTCAGTTTGGATCAACTATTCTGGCTGTGCCCCCTCCCAGTTTCTTGTGTACGGGGCAGAGCATGGGAAGCTGAAAAGTCCTTGACTAGCATAAGCAGTACTCAGCAACAACTAAACCATCAGCGTGTTATCAACATTCTTCTACTAAATCCAAAACACAGCACTGTGCCAGCTAGTAGGAAGAAAATTAACTCTATCCCAGCTGAAACCAGGACACACAGGCTACTTCCCCTCTTACCTCGTATTTATGAACAAGGAATTTAATGTAATTTCTATGTTTAAATCCAGATCTCCTTCTACCAGAAAGCTTACGGCTGTGTCATAGCTGGCCAACAGAGACAGCCAGTGTTTCATATAAAGATAATATATATACTACATAAAAAAAACATTATTATCACTTTTCGCTCTTCCTATCTGCTATGGAATCCACATATTACATCACACAAATACCTTTTAAGTTCTTTGTAGCAAAGGCCTTCTTTTCCCTTGTGTTTGTAGAACGGAGCACTGACCCTTCACTGATATGACCGGGTGCTACTACTGTGCATGCTTTTGCAGCTAAATACATGAATGAAGGGCTAAATTCTGCTCTTACTCAAAACAATGAGTAAATGAAGCTGTTTCAAATTTGGGCAATGTTTTAATACATTCATATTTTCAGCTGAAGGTATAATTTGCTTTCTATACAGTATAAGCTGTTTCAGGGCTGATGTAGAATCCAGGATATTTATTTAGTCTACTCTTTGAATCCAGACTTTTGTGTGAACCCTGATTATTTTGGGGGCTGTTACAATTAGAACTGCACATAGAATCTCAAAAGCATTACTGAAGCTCTTTAGTTAAACCATGACTTAATAAAATGTACAATTTTGCATAGGACACAATAGTTTTGGACCAGTTTGCCTGTTTTCTAGAATGGGAAGAGACAGCAAATAAGAATATTATTCTAATTAGAAGCAACTCCAGAAATAACTCCATTAGAATTGCATCAGTGGCATTTCAGTGCATCTTTCAGCTACTCTGAGCTTGAAATACAAGACAGACAGGCTTCTGCAAAACAGCTACTATTGACATTTCTTCACTTTATAATTGAAAAGAAATTCAGGCCAAATAGATCATATTTACATATGTGAGTGATACTAACAGTGACACTAAAGACATGGAATTTGTCATACTTTCCCACAGTATGCCATGTACTATACTATAGACTGCTTCTTTTTCATCTCTCTCATATTTCTAATAGTAAGGATTGCATTTTCATTCAGAATCATTTAACATGACTATGGCTGTATTATCTGTAAGCAATTGTTATTAGGAAAGCAAATTAGGTTTTTTTCTTTAATGTTTTCCAAAGCAGTTTAGCAGTTGCAAAGATGAGAAGATTACATACATATTATATGGATCATATCTGGAGAACTAGTGATTTGCATATCTATTATTTGTATTTAAAATAGTTGATCTATAGGGTAGAAGGGCCTTGACATGACAGCTTATGGTTTCATCCTCTCAAGAAATTGTTCTCCATTCATTTCAATTGTGAATGACGATTTTCCATGGATACTTAATGCTAAATTTCTCTCTACTGACTGTGTGTCAGTACCTCAAATACCTTGCAGTCCTTTCCAGATCGGGGACTTACACAGAGCTGTATATTATAGTTTGTCTTCCCAGCTGCTGATATACAGTGCGCCATATTTTATTCCAGAGGTGACAAATGTACTATGCTGTATACAGAATCCCATAGATTCCTTCCATTATATGAACTCATTTTTGTGAGAGGCAAAGTCTATCAATTCCTTACATTTTTACTCTTATAAGCATAATTATAATTAGGTGTCACGGTTTAACTCCAGCCAGCAACTAAGCACCACACAGATGCTCACTCACTCCTGTGGTGGGATGGCGAGAGAATCAGAAGAGCAAAAGTGAAAAAACTCGTGGGTTAAGATAAAGACAGTTTAATAGGTAAAGCAAAAGCTTCACACGCAAGCAAAGCAAACCAAGGAATTCATTCACTACTTCCCATGGGCAGGCAGGTGGTCAGCCATCTCCAGGAAAGCAGGGCTCCATCACGTGTAACAATGACTTGGGAAGACAAATGCCATCACTCCGAATGTCTCCCCCTTCCTTCTTCTTCATATAGCTTTATATGCTGAACATGATGTCATATGGTGTGGGATATCCCTTTAGTCAGTTGCGGCCAGCTGTCTGGGCTGTCTCCTCCCAATTTCTTGTGCACCCCCAGCCTACTCGCTGGTGGGGTGGGGTGAGGAGCAGAAAAGGCCTTGACTCTCTGTAAGCACTGCTCAGCAGTAACGAAAACATCTCTGTATTACCAACACTGTTTTCAGCACAAATCCAAACCATAGCCCCATACTAGTTACTATGAAGAAAGTTACCTGTATCCCAGCCAAAACCAGCATGTTAGGCCAAATTCCTCTGCCTCAGTTGTATTCACTGGAGAAACTTACGTTGGGAACTTCATAATGCTAAGTGCTCTTAACAGTAATAAAGCCAACTTTAAATATCAGTCCAGACCTGATGCACTCTTTGGAAATATCTCTATCATTCCACTGATTTTACAGGGAACGCAGAGAACTTAAGCTCTAAATTTAGACATTTCAATTAAGGGCCGCAAATGGGGTGAATCCAGGCTTAAATTCCTGAACTTTTGATAAAGATGTTTTCCATTGCCATCTTTGTTTCTTTGAAGGCCTTCCTTAGTGGAAGAAAATTGTCTTGACACCATGAACTGTACGGTCTACAATACATAACTTAAAAATGGTTGCAATATAACTTAAGTTAAATTTGGTTTTAGGGTTCAGGACACTTGGGATGCCAAACAGACTTTTTCACCTTTGTTTATAAACAAAGTAAATCTTTATGGGCAACTTGTAACAGCTGAAAAAATAAACATCACCACCCCCCCTCCTCCTTGCCCCCCTCCGAAAACAAGCAAAGTTTATATTATTAAAACACAGAGGCACTACTTCTGGCTCTTGACAATATTCATGAATATGCTATGTTGTTTCCAAAAAACCTCCTGTCCCAGTTGATGATGCAGCAGCTTTTTCAGGAGGAACAGCACTTAGGAATGGATTCTTCAGTCTCCTCATATCATCATATATGAGAGGTCCTCCTTTTTGCTACCTGGTCTCACTAAGTCACAGGAATCAGTTTGGTCAAATATAATTTGTAGTTTGGATTTTTCACTGTGGAAAAGTATAATTTGAGCTGTAAAAATGCCAGACATGTAATACCTCTCTCTTCTTTCCCTTCTTTGCAAAGGTGAATCAAATAGACAAAGAGCAGCCTGACACTTCATGGTCTCAAAATGTAAATGAAGTATCAATGTATTTTCAATAACCTGCACTGACATTTAGATAGAAAACACCTGTAATTTCCTTCACAGAGAAATATTTAATTTCCTTACAAGTAACAGTATAGGGCTTTTTCATGTGCTTTGCCATTTCTCTTAGAAAGTGATTATTACAAATTGTGCTGTCATTTCTATGACTTTTAAAGGTGTTTTCTTTTGTCTGTTTTCTTTTGGCTTCATCTTTGCTCTTGTGGTCCCATTTCATTTGTTACATTTTAAAGAATCCTACTAATCAGCTGGAAGCTATATAAACACTGATTGCAATGAAAGCCATATCCCATTTTTATGGCATCTGAGAGACTATTTTCAGGAACCCATCTGCAGAGGTGTGCTGGAATACAAACACAGGAGACCTTCTTCCCCATCACACCACAGTGACCTACAGAGGATGAGATCCTTTATAAAGAGAAAGGAAGGGGACATTACATTGGGATATCTTCTTGATAAAGCTCAGTACTCTGCACCAGTTTACCCTTTGCCCACAGAGATGAAAGGAATTTGTTTACTCATTAAATACTGGGGACAAGGAGAAGTTCTGCCCAATGAAGGTTTTGGGAGGACTCAGACCAGCTAGTGATGCCACACTTGGAGACCAGCCTGCCCACAGCAGGAAGGGAAGACATAGTGGCTACCGCCTCGTGGTATATCCTCTGTATATGGACGGGAAAGAAGCAGTAGCTGCTACTCTGTCAGGTTCAGCAAATATTGGGGCAACATGACCAGCTGTGGTCAGATCAACAGCAGTTTCCACAGAAACAGCCGGAGAACCAAAAACCCTGTTTGAACATCAAATATTCTTCAGACTAACAAGAGAGATTCTGCTCCTTAAAGAGCAGTCTGAACTAGTTGGGTGAAGACTGTCAGATATTACATGGAAGGGCAGCTAACGAAAGCCTGGTTTTGGAAATTCTGAAAGATGATCTGAAGTATCACTTTTGGACACATGTGAAGATATCTTGTATTGCTGCTGTTTTCTTTGCTGCAGAGCAAGTTGCTAGGAAGTAGCAGCATTTACATGAAATGGAAATAATTTTTGAATCCCTAACTGAATGACTGTTTATCTTGCAAAGTGCCATTTGGGATGTGACAAAGCAAAATATTTAAGGCACACCTAAGGAAATAGGAAGATGAAACCTCTTCTTAATAAGGTAAGAGATTTAAATGATATGTACCGGTCCTACCATTGACAGTACAAGTAAACTCCTTTCTAAGATTAGTAGGATAAAAACTGATTAGTCCTAATTGAGTTTCCAGCAGACACAGTCTCCTTAATTGATCTCTTGTGTAACAAGACATTTCACAGAATTAAATTATCACCTGTATGTGCAAACATGTTTAATAGGACCAACTGTGCTCACTGAAATGCCTAATGCTTTGAAACTCAGAGGGTACCATGGAATTAATTTTGTATATAGACATCTATGGAAATTTAAGGCAGTCCTCTTATAAGCATGTGAAAAAGGGTGAATCTTAGTGTATCTGAATGAAAGAATTCTCATATCCAGCAAAATAATGTATGAGATAATAGAAAAAAATCCCACCGCTAAGGAAGCCAGCTGAGACCCTGAAATTGTACCTGCAATATGGTTCACTAGAATTATTACACATAAGAGGAGGCCAAATCCCAAACCAGCCCTCTGCTATTTATCACTGTAGCCTTCTGTGTCACCAGGATGTCACAGATCTACTGCTATGAACACAGATCCACATGAATGAACGTTTTTCTCACCATAAGTTACAGGTCTGTTGAATGAAGAGTGAGTCTGATTCAGCTCTAAGGGGGTGGAAAGGAAAAAGGAAGGTGTGTAATTGAGTCTGAGGCAGCTATCCTCACTCTGAGGGAGGAAAACATGCAAGAGGAAAAGCAAGAAAGAGAACTGGGGGAACTACAGGCTGGTGAATCTAACCTCATTTTTTGGGAATACATTGGAGTAAATCCTTGTGGAAAACTTTTGCAGGCACATGAAATACAAGAAGGTGACTGAGAACATCCAGGATGGATTTAGCAATTGAAAGCACAACTGATCAACTTGATTTGTTTTCCATGAGGCGATGACTTGATCTATGGACAAGGAGATAGAGTAGCAGATGGTTTTTTACCTTGACTCCAGCAAGTTTCTCAGCATGATATTTCATGTTGCTAAGTTGAAGAGGTATGTTTTGGGTAGATGGAGTATAAGGTGGATGGAAAATTGCTGGATTGTTGGCCTGACGAACTAATGGTCAGAGCTTCAAAGTCCAACAGGCAGCTGGATACCAGTAGCACTACTTGGTGGTTGCTACTGGCACTGATACTATTTAAATTCTTCATTAATTACTTGCAGCATCGAATACCCACCCAACAGGCTGGCAAACAAGAGCAAATTGAGGGAGTGGTTGATGCGCTGGAGAGTAGGGCTGCCATTCTGATGAGCCTTCACAGGCTGGACACGTGGGTCAACAGGAACCTCATGAATTTCAGCAAGGACAAATCAAAGTCCTGCACCAGGCCTGTAATAACCCCATATAACACAATAAACTGGGGACTGGCTAGCTAAAGAGAAGCTATGGAGAAAAGGGTTTAGAAGTCCTGGTGGGCAACAAGCTGAGCAGTAATCACCAGTGTGCTCCTGTGGTGCTGCAAACTGGATTTTATTAACAGGACCATAGACAACAGGTGGAGGGAGAGATTATTCCCTTCTCTGTGTTTGTGTAGCACACTTTTTATTCAACATCTTATGCTGGTTAAAAGCTGTGAGAGTATTAATAAAAATGTGACCTAGATGAATGACAAAGGTGTTTTTCCAATCTGATTACTCAATAGAAAAAGTACCTTTAGTTTGAACACTCCTCCTCTTCATTTATGAGATTCTATTATTTAGGTAGGTATTTATAGAATCATAGCATCATAGAATCGTTTAGGTTGGAAAAGACCTTTAAGATCATCCAGTCTGACCATTAACCTACACTACCAAGTCTACTCTAAGCCAATCAAGGGTAGACTAGACTAAACCATGTCCCAAAGTGCCACATCTACCCGTTTTTTAAACACTTCCAGGGATGGGGACTCCACCACCTCTCTGGGCAGCCTGTTCCAATTCTTGACCACCCTTTCCGTGAAGAAATTTTTCCTAATTTCCAACCTAAACCTCCCCTGGCGCAGCTTAAGCCCATTTCCTCTCGTCCTATCGCTAACTACGTGGGAGAAGAGACCAACACCCACCTCACTACAACCTCCTTTTAGGTAGTTGTAGAGAGCGATAAGGTCTCCCCTCAGCCTCCTCTTCTCCAGGCTAAACAACCCCAGTTCCCTCAGCCGCTCCTCATAAGGCCAGTGCTCCAGACCCTTCACCAGCTTCGTTGCCCTTCTGATTCACAGGGAAAAGACTGGTTAGGAGATATTCTAACAACCAAGGAAAAAAGGGGATTTTGTCACAGAACCTCGGAAAATAGGTCATAAGGCTTGTGCGTTCACACAGAAATGCAGGAAATCTGCAAATTCTTTGGTGCACCTGCTGTATTGACTGGTGTCTGGGCAAGGAAATGGAATCCTCCTCTGATAGGAGAGCCTCTCAGCACAGACATGAAAAGACACATGAAAACTGTCAAAATAAACCCCAGTTATATATACTTCATATCTTTCAATGCTATAAGGAAATGGTTCCTTCCAAAGTTTGCATCTCCCCAAGGAATGCAGTTGATCCATCACCTATGACATGATTACCTCCTGGGTCTCTGGATTGTATCTGATGTTTAGTCAAGTTAGTGGCAAGGTTCGTCACTACTCTTACCACAGCCAGAGTCCCTGTTACAGTGGGTACCAACTTTTCCAATACAATCTTCCCAATGTAGTGGCTCAATAATCAATGATTTTCAGACATATAGCCTAGGACAACATCAGATTCTTTCTCTCTGATCCTACTAGTATCTTTTATACTCCTTCCTTTCATGAGATGTTGATTATGTACTCCTTCATTAATTTATCTCTGAACACTATGTAAACTGGGGTCATAGCCATGGCTTGGTAGAGCACAAAGAAGCAATTGAAGTAGTCAGGAAACAGGATGAGATTCAGGTAGGAGGACCTTCTAGAAACATCAGTGTTTGGTATAGCAATCATCTAGACTGATCTTGGTAAATGCTTTCTGTATCTAGTAAATACCCACAGATGTTTTATAGTTTATGTTAATACACTTAATGTTATTCAGCATCAAAAGAAAAGGGAGTGTAGAAGCAAAGCATTTCCACACACAATAGTTGAAACCTATCCATAACAAAGGTTTAGCAGAGATTACCCACAAAAGGCAATAGCAACTGCAATTCTGTCCCATGGCAAAGATGGCACTATTTTTTCATCCACATTCAGCTTTTCAATTCAGTATCTTCTAGCAGTGCACAGCTGAAGGCTGAACATGAGTCCATAGCTTTTATGAACACTATAACTGGCACAAGAAGAAGGAATCAATATGGCCTTTTCCTCCCCTCTCCCATGGGCCAGTTCAAGGCTTGTGACAGTGATCCAAACTGAAAACCTGAGCTATGTTAATACCTTCTGTTTATTGTTCTGTTTCTTGTTCAGGGGAGGGGACAGTACACGGATGGAGAAGATTAAGGGTATTTGTGAAATAAAGGTCTTAGACACAAGGTGAAGATCCAGCCCCTCTGTTTCACATGAAGTCTGGAAGGAAAAAAAAAAAAGGATAATTTTCAGCATATTTCACTTCTTTCTACTTGTCAAGCTACCAGAGAAAATCTCTGGATTCCCAAAGCCCATTTGTAGGAGAAAAAATTGATGTATCAGGCAGATATACCTAATAGTTTGAGAGGAACAAATGCTATAAGGGCATAAAGTTACGGCAGAAGATACATTTAGAGACCTCACACTTCCAAGGTAGTTCTTGGTAGGCTCCTGGGAGTAAAAACCATTTAAAAGCACCAATTATACAGGGAAATAGAAAAGCTATAGGATCTTTTAGACATAATTTCCTTATAGAAGTTGGTTAGAGATTAGCATTTCTATATGAACTTTGCAATATTTAACAGTTCTTCTCTTGCTGTTCACTAGGTCCATGAGTGATGGTGGTCATTAGTACTTCCCAGCATAACAATATGACTTTAAGTATATATATATACTTACCTCATGTTTTTTATCCTAACATTTCACACGAAACTGTTCTCCTGTGCAAGTTTTGCAGCTCTCTTTCCTCTGCCTGATTTTTTACTCCCTGACTGGATTTCTAGTTCTACATAGGGTGTTTCTTAAAACAGACTTTTATTTTTCTACTGTAATGTGGACCTTCAGTCCTAAGAAAAAAATTATTACCCTGCCAACGCTTTCTGCTATGCCTGTGCTGCACTGGCCACAAAAGTTTTGGTGAAGCTAAGCTCATCTCTCCTTACCCAACTTTAAGTGATCTTGAAACTAGAAAATCTGTTATTACAGAGGACAGTCTATATGACTAAAAAGGGCTTGGTTTAGCCTCATGTGATTTTAGACATTTAAGCAAAGATTCTGCTCAGTAAAAGTTTCCTTCAAATCTGCGCAGAGCTTTAGGGCCTCAGTGGACTGAATCAATGTTTTGCAGGAATCTCTCTCTTTGCATTGACTATAGAGGAGGAATTTGAAGTCACACAACTGATGAATTCCATGCATCAATTTAACCAGAAGGTATCTGGGATAAAGTACAGTGTCTGAAAATTAGGTTATTTTAAATATATGCCCTTAGCATAGAATTTTATTTTAATAACTTCTTTTGCATAACATTTATTTTAAAATAGCTCACTGAACAAATACCCCAAATCTGTCTTTGGAGACGTGCATATACTGGCACTCACTCAGTATGGTGAAAAGAAGAGGGTTATAGACTGAAGAGTGATCTCAGCTGAACATATTGGTGTTTTAAAGGCTTGACTGTTGTCATCCTCCAGTTCCTAAATGGTATAACCCAAATGAAATTGAGCCATAGTTGGAATACCAATAGTGGTGTCATGGTAGATTTCCAACCTCAGGACATACTAAGTAGCAAGAATTCTTAAATCCTGTAGAGGAAGATAAGGCTTCTCCTCAGCACAAAATAATATTCACCTTTACACATATTTTCTTTTCTTTAAAAAAAAAAAAGAAAGAAAAAATAAAAATAAAGAAAGAAAAAAGAAAAAAAAGAATAATAGTTGTAAAAAAATTCTAGCAGAATAGATGGTCTGGACAGAAATTATATTTATTGAGCCAGTAGCCTCCAAACAGTTCCATGCATTATTCCTGCTCCCAATGCGTTACTGAGATGATTCTTCTGAAATGAAAATCATTGAAAGTGACATTAGAAAAACCAGCAGCACACAATAATAACCAGCAGCTAAGCTACTGGGTTCTGAATAAGGATTTCTAATTCTCCATAAGCTCTTCTCAATTCCTCTTAATATGGCCAAAGACATTCACAAATTGGAAAAGCTTCAGCCAATAGAATATGGCTTATGGGCTTACTGTGAGAGAGTCGGCACAGCTTCACAAAGCTCCTTTAAGGCGCTCTCAGGAGACTCTGAAGTGACCAAAGACAGTGGCTTCTCAGACGCTCTTGTCTTTAATAGGTAAATCCAATATTAGTTCATCATCCCTCTAAGAGTGTTTGTGAATCCTCTGGCAGCTGTATTGCTCAAGAAGCCCAGGATTTTTGAAGCAAAGTGGATTTCTAGTGGAACCACATATGAGAAAAGCTGTAGCAATTTGAATGAGAAAAATGAATTTCTCACATACACAAATAATAAACAGTGAATGCTACAGACCAGTGGGTTTGTGAGCACAGGATATGTTGCATTTTGAGGACTCTAAATGTCCTTGCAGAGACTAGTTTCAGTTTAACAGCTGTGTAGCTCTATTGTCAAGGGAGCTATTGTGTTGCTATTGTTGTACAATTTAATTTTTCAGTCCAGATAGGGTATGATCTAGTAATGAACCCTGTTACACAGATATGGTCATTTATATTATAAATGGTGATCATATTATCTCTGTCTGTGAGCCACTTGTACATCACGCAAGGTATTGCACTCTCACAGGATTAAGCATGCTCTCTGTTCCAAATCACTGGCCAACATAATTTATGTCATGGGGCTCCTTTTTGTTCTATTCAGCATCTTCAAACCCCTTTATCTGTTTAGAAGACACTGGCACATTTTCTTCTGTATAGTGTTCTTCCCTCCTAGTTTTTCTAATTTTGTTTGTCTTTTAATTCACATCGATAATTTCAATATAATTAAAAAAAGATGAAGAAAACCAACCGGTGTGAAGCAAAAAATCTAATGATTTCCACAGAACAAAGTAATTGTGGTTAAGCTTCTTTTTCCATGGAAATGTTCTGGCATCAGATACCATCCTGAACTACCACCCACTGTCTGGTGGGTTTGTGCTTTTTTTTAAAGCATTCATTGTAGCAAACATAGTTTTTCATGCAAGGCCTTGATCCTGCTGAGAGTTGTCTTGACAATGAGTTATCCAAAATTCCCTGTAGGGCAGGAAGCTAAACCCCTGAGCCAACAAAAGGAAAATGAGGATGTGCATGCAGTTATCACTTGTACTCCCACTGTTTCAATGGAAAATTCATGTGTTCCAAAGGTACAGACAAAATTGAATTAGATGAGGAACCAGGACTCAAGCTGGTTGGTAATCTGAACCACGTATAAACCAATGTAACATCTTCTTGCATCTACAGGTGTCTTGAAACAATAGCTCAGAGTGGGATCAACCACTGTGCTCATCTCTGTTTAAATGTACATAAACATAAACAATACAAAGATATTGTTAACTGTAACCCTCTTCCTCTGTAACCCCTCTGCTGAGGGATGCAGCTCTCTGTGGCCCAAGGCTTAGCTCCAATGCAGCCCGGCTACAAAACCTGGTGATAAATGTCAGAGCAAATTGTTTTATTGTAAGAAAGAGATGTGAGGAAGTGCATAGACTAGTGCAAGATAAAGAAGCTAAAACTGCAAACTCATAGCAGCTTGAAGATCTAAGAGGAAAAACACTAACATGGAGGCTTGGTGCATAGAACCCTAAAAGAAAAAACAGGGAGTCGTAAGACAGCAAAATAGCAGTATCAAGGGTTGGCCTCTTCCACAGAGCAGTGGAGGCTGACCCTTTTCCCCCTCCCTGACCACTGCTTGGCCTGCAAGCACTCATAGGGCTTCTTATTAGGGGTTGTGAGTATGTGAATGCTTAGACTAATACATTGGTAAGTGTAGTCGTTTGCTGTGTGTATTATCTAATAATTTATTTCTTTGGTCTTTTAAACTATGTGTGAAGCACTTGAGCACATGGTAAAAGCCACCTGAACAAAATGATCCAGGGAGAGTTAAAATCATGATATTGAAAAGAACTTTGTAATTTGCAGTTTGTTTTTTTTCCATTTCAAGGGAGTGAGCTTAGCCATTCATGTAGCCATAATTTGGAAAATCACTATCAGCTTCTGTTTTCTATACTAACCTCTGACCAGTTAGATGGGAATAGAAGCCAGCAGATTAGAAAAAAGAAATAATCAACCCTGTCAACCAAAAGACTTCACTATAGTCTTTTATTTTGTATTATTTCCTACAGTGTGACAAAAAAAAAGAAAACTGGCAACTCTTCTTCCACCATATTTGCAACGTTCTATACTTCTGACATATTCTTCATTGTCTTTATCTGGGTCTAAAACTCTTAAATGTGATATAGAGTTCACAGGTAGGAACAAAGATTCTAACATGGAAGTGTGTACTCTATGGAGAAATAGGGGAAATATAAATGAAATGATACCTACTAAGGTGTTCTTCCAGCCAGTGGGGGGAAATATGTGAATTAATCAGTCTTTCTGGTTATCTTTGAAAAGCCCATGAAATATAAAAGAAAATAAAATTATTTTCAGCATAATTTAAGTACTTAAAGGAATCATGAGGGGAATAAAGCCAAATCTTATTTAACCATCAGAAGCTCTTCAGAAAGATGGCAGCTAAACTCTGAGGAACTTATTTAACATTTGAGTCTTTTCATTATAAAAGCATTTGGTTTATTTATATTTTTGCTCAGAAAGGTGAAAGATGGCAGAGTGAGATAGAGGTGGGCAACTAAAAAAAGTCATCTTGTTTGGATGGACTTTTGAAAGTTCTTAGGTTGAGTTGTGGAAGACAATAAGAAATGCTACTTCAGGTATAAAATGTAAAGCATATTGTGTGTCCTTCAGTTAGTTTACTGTAGTAGAAAATACGATGGAGAGGATATGCTTTGGGATAAAATTGTGTACTATCTGCTTTGAGTGCAGGCAATATGAATGGAAACATTAAAATGTAACAATGCCTCTACTGAAAAGTCAGATGAGAGAAAAGCTGTCTGCTGCTATTTTGTTCTCAGATCTTTATGCGGTCTGACATTTCTAGCCAGACTAGCAGGAAGCAGCTGCACAACACTGGGAGCTACACTAACAAAGATGGCTCTCCTGTAGAGCTGAGCCATCAGGACAAGCTTCTTAACATTTCTGGCGTGAAATGGAGACCTTTGCTAAGATTCCTCTAGAGCCTAGACAGAGAAGAAGCTGACACCGCTCAGGCTTCCTTTAAACAGCTTGAAATATGCTGTGGTCCCCTATGTTTGGGCTTTCACACTGTAAACAATACACTTACATCTTTGATTTTAACACCTCTGATACTCCAGGCATGGCTGAAACATCCCCACCACTGATAACGGGTTTCACACCTCAGCTCAGCACCTCTTGTTTCCTCTTTCATGTCCCCTCCATTTCCAGGAGCCTTTTACATTCTGCCTTCAAACTATCATGAAACCTCTGCATGTGTTAGAGCTGGCCAGAACGACAAATGCATCTTTGTGAACTCTGTGATAAAAAGATACCTAGTAGTTTAATTCTGCTGTGATTTCATTCAACTCTTAGCAAAAGACATGCTATAGAGTGGGTGCTGGGTTCTTATATGATCACTTTGAACATGCAATGGATAAAATACAGATCCAGAAACTGTCAGAGATTGCATGGGAGAATCACCGCACTCAGAAGAAGCCCATACCAGTATGGAGAGAGCATAGCAGCCCCTGTTTTTCACTATCTCATTTCACTATCTCACCTGTCTGTGTGTAGGGTGTGACAAGATTTAAAGGAGTCTTTTTATATTTGGCTGATGCCCAGAAGTAATTTCAGTACATTATGTCTGTTAGTAGTTAGGGTAACCTAACCTCACAGACAGCATCCTGGTAACAGAAGAGCTTTACATGATCTTTGTGAATTCCCCCTACCTGGTGCAATGTGCTTTTCAATCACAAAAAACAATTTGGTCCTACAAAGACTGCCTTTTTCATGACTCCAGCACTGTAGGTCTTATGTACTTTAACACAAGCATTTCTGAAGCAGGAGCCTTTTAGAAATGGAGAACTCCATTTTAGTTCCATTCCTGGGTTTGGATCTTTCTATTCCTCCACAAAAATAACTCTAATGAATTACATGAGAAAGCTGTCCCTTGCATGCCAAGAAATACAGTTCAAACTGTTTGTTTCATGAAGCTAAAGGTATCAACACAACAGCATTCTCTTATCACTTGCAAATAAGACACAATTATGCAATTTTGAGATTTAAAGTAGATCTGGAATAAGATAATAAGTTTGCTTCCCTTAGAAATGATTCTAGGGATTTTGGAGCAAGAACTGAATATAAAGTTGGAGGGTTTTTTCACTAATACAATATTCTGCATCACTCCTTATTGTCAGATGAGTATTTTGTAGAAATTTCTTTCTCCAGACACTGTGATATCCTGAGAATGTTTTAATATATTTTGTTGTCAGATTTTTAAATGAAGATGTACAGAGAAAACATTTTTTTAAAACAATACACTAAATTTAAAATCAATGTTTTCCTTGATTGCATGTCTACCCAGGAGAAAAGTTCTAGTTCATTTACAGGCTATTAAGTTCAAAACAGAAATGACTGGATGAAATTCAGTGAGTCAGATGAAGTGGTAAGTCAGAATAGATAATGCTTATGGCTTAAAAATCTATTCAACTGTTTAGAAGGAAAAGTAATCTAGAAAGATTTGTAACACACAGTTTTTTGTTTTGGTTTTTTTTGAAGGGAAAGAGAGGAAGCTCAAATCTAGAAATATGCGCTTCCCTGAAAGATCTGTTTGGTTTATCAAATTAACAGTGCAATTCTACATATTTTTGAAGGCCAAGAATCAGAGCTGAAAACTTGGGCACTGATTCAGTAAGGTACTTAAGAACGAGCTCTGCTTTAAAATTGCTCTAATCAAAGACAACATTCCTGGTGCTATTGCCTGATTTTAGAAAGCAAATTTAGCACTAATGAAAAGATGCCAGAATGAAACAAGTGAAGGCTGTCATCTCTCTCTTTGCAGAAAAAGTGACACGGGAAGTAGCAAGGCAAGCTTTTTTAAGCCTTTCCTGCCCGCCCCATCCTCATCGCCCCTACCCCCATATGTTTAAACTTAATTTTATTCCTGATGGAGTCCTTGCGATGCTTAGCAACAATTTTAGTTAGCACCAACAGTGGTAATGCTACATTGACACCGATTCAAACTAATAATGTCAAAAGCAGTTTGTAGCTCTAGCCAGTCTTGTTAACTAGCCAGTCCCCTTAATAGTTTGGCATCTTTTTTCCCTCTTCTTGTCACAAATTCGCTGCTTGAACTTGTTGTCCATGGTTCCCACATTAGCAACACCTCAGCACGATGTCTGCTACCTTTCACTCAGAACATGTCAGGAAATTTGCCTGACTGACAGGTTTAATTATGAGTAGCTGGAGCATGATAGGATCAAGGGCACAAAGGTGACAAAGAGAAATGAGACTTAGGGTGGATTACTGGAGGCCTTCAGTATCCTTGTAAGCCTCCAAAGGTGTTAAGGTGTGAAACAAAGGTTTTCTTGGTAGAAATTTTTTGGAAGAGGTGTTCTGGTTTCTTAACCAGGCAACTGTTTTTGTAAATAATGAGTAGTTTAACTGAGAAATAAACTTTTATTCCCCTACAATTCCCTGTTCTTGTCATTGATAAACTTCTCATCAGTACCAAGTATCACTGTGTCTCTAATGCAACACTGAAAAGAAAATTCTTCTTTGTGTTATAATATGGGAAAGAACTTTGGTGGGGGTTGGTTTGGGGTTTTTTTTTCAGGGCATGTTTTCTACAGTGTCCTGCTGTGGTGAACAAGAAGTCTTCAACTTCCAGCAAGATCTTACCAGATTTCCATTAAGACATCCTTTGCACTGTCATGCACCAACAGGACAGGACTGAGATTCACCCTATACTTCTTGCATGGGACAGAGGGAGGCTGCCCTGAAGTACAGTCCCTAATCCAAAACACCGCAGAATTTCTATAGTCTCCTCAGAAACAAGTTCCCACAAGAAGGATTCAAGGACAGGTGGGGATAGGAATGAGAGCGAGATCCAGTTCTTCTCTCCCAGCTTTCTGTCTCTGACTGTGGCTGGAAGATGCATAGGGAAGAACATGGGATCAAAACAAGGGGAGAGTAGTTCTTCCTGGATATTTTTCTTGTCTGGGGAAATGAGTAGTTACAGGATGTAGATGAATTTGTCTAACTTTTGAATATGCTAATACCTTTCTTTCCCATGATGTTCTAGAGAAAGAAGTTCCAAAATTGCCAATGAACTGTTTGAAAAAGGACTTCCTTGTGTTTAAGTTTGGATAGAGATCAGAGTACACCTAGCTCTTCTGCTTTGAGTGTCCTATCTCCCTTCAGTTGTTTCTTTCCAAGCTGAAAAGTCCGAAACTATTTAGCTTGTTTTCATGTCTCATCATGCATGTTGTCCATGTGGAAAATGGTTATCCTAACCAAAGAAACTTTGTGTGATCACAGCAGTATGGCCTACAATGCATCAGGGTAAAACCAAGACCTTTACAAGGATTCCATGAGAAACAAGCAAGCAAGTTAGAGCATTTGCAAGAGATATACAAGCTCCTTGGGGCTTGAAACTAGAACTGCCACATTTCCAGTGAGTCCCCTGGCATTATAAGAATTCTGTCCTACAGATCTCTTCCTTCATTTCAAACACACATTCCATCTTGATCCTTCCCAAAAGGAAAAGTTTCTGAAAAGCACATCCAACAACTCTGCAGCTTTCTTGGCAACTGCTGGTAGTTTTCCTGACCAAGGGAATAGGAGACCTCTGCTCAGGAATATGGGCTCTAGGTTTGTCTGAGGAAGTTGTATCATGCTAATGACTCTACTCTGCTTCAGCAAGGTAGGCTTTTATGTCTTCCACGCACTGCTGATACAGCATTCATAGTAACAGCAATGAGGACACAAAAACTGTCAGGAACAACAGGTTTTAAACTGTGCAGTTATGCACAGTGCAATTTCTGCTTTGTCTTCTGCTGCCACAGCTATGCAATCGACAGACCAAAGTTGCCACAGTAAGGCTCTTGAATCAGCTATACTGATGGCATTTCAGAGAGGCATATTTGGAATTAACTCCTCTTGCATTTGTAAACAGCCTAAATTGATAGAAAACAAAGCACTTTTTAGATCACTTGGTGAAAATTATTTCATTGCACTGGGCTTTTCCTCATTTCAAAACCACAAAATATCTACAAGCATTTTTTCCTCCAAATTATACAGAACTTTTAAAATGAGTGTTCTCGGAAATTCACAGGTCATGTTCTCTTTTTCAACAGGATTTGCAGAGCAGATGCATACAAACAGCCTGTGCAACAGAGGCCTTCATTTCCTTCCCTATATACTCGTTCTCTCAGGTTGATGCAAATCACAGCATATGAGGTCATGGCCACCTTTCCAAGGCTGATGGATCACCTCCTGAGACTAACACTCAATACAAAGCTGCCTACTTAGATGATACAAGCCATCTATGATGAAGACTGGAAATGCCAGCTGCAGAGACTGATGGCTGTTCTGTAATCACTGCAAAACACAGGTCATGCTGTTATATTGGCCAAATATTCTGCTAGCTGATGAACTACCCTTAATCTAGGATACATCATGGGAAATGGCCGGGGAAGTTGTCATTTATAAAACTGCTCCTTTGGTTCAGAAACCAATCACAATAGTAAAAGCAGCCTGTGGTGGTTTAGCCGTAGTAGGCAGCTCAGCACCACACAGCTGCTCACTCACACCCTCCACCCAGTGGGACAAGGGAGAGAATAGGAAAAGCAAAAGTGAGAAAACTTGTGGGTTAAGGTAAGGACAGTTTAATAAGCGAAGCGAAGTGGCACATGCAAGCAAAGCAAAATAAGGAATTTATTCACTACTTCCCATTGGCAGGCAGGTGTTTAGCCATTTCCAGTAAAGTAGGACTCATAATGGTTACCTTGGAAGACAAATGGCGTAAGCTGCACGTCCCCTCTTTCTTTCTCCCATCTTTATTACTGAGTGTGATGTCATATGGCATGGGATAACCTTTTGGTAAGTTTGGGTCAGCTGTCCCAGCTGTGTCCCCTCACAATTTCTTGCCCACCCCCAGCCCACTTGCTGGCAGGGCAGCATGAGAAACAGAGGTGGTCTTGATGCTGTGTAAGCACTGCTCATCAATAGCTAAAACATATGTGTGTTATCAACACTGTTTTGGCCACAAATCCAAAACACAGCATCACATGAGCTGCTATAAAGAAAACGAACTCTATCCCAGCAAAAACCAGTACAATCTCCATCCCTTATTCCATGTCATTGGACAGTGTATGATGTGAGCATGAAGTTAAGTGATCGAGAAGGTGCCATTAGGATGAAAGGGGGTTCAGAAAGATCACCAGCTGTTCTGCTGGTAACACTGCTGTGCTCTGACTCTTTCTACAATATCTGACAAATCCATTTTCAAATAATAATTCTTACATTTAAAGAAACATCTGAAAAAGTTTTGCAAACTGAGCTGCAGGTGACTGGACCTGCTGACAGATTCAGACCCTTTGAAGGACACCTGTTGGAACCAGGTTCTCCTTTGGTGCACTTTCATTTTGTGGTCAAAGAAGCTCCATCCTATATAGTTGCCCCTGTATGGGATGCACTACAATTGTTTTCCTTTTCTACACAGGCCCAACCATTTCATTTCAGCAAGGAGATTGTACCCAGCAGTACCTTACCTGATGAAGCTGCAGGGTCTGTGACTAGTTTAAAGCATTCTGTTTTCCTCTCTTTTCTGTGTTTACTTATTTTGTCTAATATTGACTCTTTTGTATTCGTATAAGCTTGGTCCTTGAATCTTCATCCAAACTCACAGCTGCTGAAGATTTAAAACAGCTACTTTGGTACTGGCAGTACAATGACATCATATACACATTATTCACTGTTGACCCTGAAGGAGGGAAAAAAGAAAAAAGAAAAAAAAAGACAACTTTATTAAAGAAAGGTACTTCCAGCAGCCTTATGCAAAAGAAGAGGTACCAAAGGTGATCCATGTGATATGCAAGAGAAATTAGATTTGCATCTTTCTGGAGGAGAACAGTTAGATATCTGAGGGGAATAAACACAAGTGATGCTGCAAAACTAGGTGACTGTTAAATAACGTGGGAACATGTGCTGGTTTTGGCTGGGATACAGGTAACTTTCTTCATAGTAACTAGTATGGGGCTATGTGTTGGATTTGTGCTGAAAACAGTGTTGGTAATACAGAGATGTTTTTGTTATTGCTGAGCCACTGCTCAGCAATAGGCCTTGACCCTGTGTCAAGGCCTTTTCTGCTTCTCACCCCACCCCACCAGTGAGTAGGCTGGGGGTGCACAGAGAAGTTGGGAGGGGACACAGCTGGGACAGCTGAGCCCAACTGACCAAAGGGATATCCCACACCATATGACATCATGCTCAGCATATAAAGCTATATGAAGAAGAAGGAAGGGGGAGACATTCGGAGTGATGGCATTTGTCTTCCCAAGTCATTGTTACACGTGATGGAGCCCTGCTTTCCTGGAGATGGCTGACCACCTGCCTGCCCATGGGAAGTAGTGAATGAATTCCTTGGTTTGCTTTGCTTGCGTGTGAAGCTTTTGCTTTACCTATTAAACTGTCTTTATCTTAACCCACGAGTTTTTTCACTTTTACCCTTCCGATACTCTCCCCCATCCCACCAGGGGGGAATGAGCGAACGGCTGTGTGGTGCTTAGCTGTCGACTGGGGTTAAACTATGACAGAACATAAATTATTGTTCTAATAGAACAGAATCACACATACATTGAAACAGGTTTATTTTGCAGAACATAAACTTCAGCATAAAATACGAGCAATGACATTCCAAGAAAAAAAAATATACTCATAAGAAGGGGAAAAAAGAGGCTACAGGAATACAAAGGGAGCCTAAGACATGCAGTAACAGGGACTGGCTTTTTGGTTTCATTCATATTCCAGTTTTTTGGTGCATGCACAAGAGCTCTTGCATGGGGTAACTTCCTTGAAAAAGTTTTTCTTTTTTTTTTTGTATTACGGGTTTCCAGTGTATAACTGTTTTTCTCTCACTGCAGACCTGCAGAAGTCTTCTGTCCTTCGCCCTCTCAGTGAGAGCTGTAAGAGGAAACAGTGCCAGTTTCAATGGTGATTCAAATATCATGCTTGCTCCATATATTAATTTCATTTGAAAACCAGTCTTAGACCCTTTGTAGTGGGAACATTTTAAGAGATGGCCTAAATTTTACCGACAATCTGAATTTGAAGTGAGTACAAATTTTGTACTTTTGAAAAGCAAAGACTTTCATGACAACCTTGCATTTATTCTTCTTTTATTCTGCTTTGAATATATTGGGACATGCTTCATTTTATCTAGAGGACTTAATTCATCACTAAGTTCCTAAATTGCAAAGGAAACAAATAAGTATAAATGTTCAGCTTCTCTATTACTCATATAAACATTAGCATAGTCTCTATCCAATGAAAATTTTTTAAAATAAATCTTCCCAGGGAGGGCAAGAAACTCTTGTATCAAGATACAGCTGCAGAGCTTTAAAACTTTTAGATGCAAGTACTGACAGAAAGAGACACTGGTTAAAACTGAGTTTATTTCTTGCCTCCTATAACATGCCTTACATCAAATTTTCCAGAAAGCAAGCAGGAAAAAATGTCTTTGCTTAGAAAGAAAACTCTGTTTTTGCAAAATGAAATAAGGGTTCTTGGCTTTTTCTCAACATGTTGCTAACACTTGCTGCTCTCATTTTTGCCATGCACAAACATGCACACAACCTTCCATAATCCGTTTGTACCCCAGTGCCAGTCCTGGCAGCCAGCCCCCCATGAACCCACTCATCTATATTGTTCACCTTCTGCTCAGCCTTATGCTTCCCAGCACTTCTGGCAGTGGCCTCCACCACACCAGCTGAACCACCAAATGCAAATTTACATGGGGCTGGATGAGTTTGGGCTCCCTGGACCCATTAGTGACAGCTGCTCTGGCATGTGCTCTCTTGAGTCATATGAGAGAACTGTTCAGCACCTCCCATTAGAGTGAGGTTGCATTTACCCCTGGCTACCCAAATGTTTAATTGTTCCTTCAATTTACCTCAAAAGGAGAGTATTTAGTTTATCCATTGGTTTTACTTAGGTCAGTAATTAGCAGCAATGATGAATATATTCCAGTATAATATAATTTCAGTTACCTATAATAGAAAACTTCTAAAATATCATCTTTTTTTCACAGCAAGTTAATTCAAATACACTATCAAAATGTCTGCTTTACATCCAAGACTTCTGATATCAACATCCTGGAACAAATTAAGGAATGTCTCAGCAATACAGTCAAGGGGAAGAACAGATTCATCACTTCTAATTTGGATGATATGGCATTTGCTTATGGCTCACTACATAGCTTGAAGAACCAAACAAGGGAGTCTGCAGGTTTTGCCTTTATCTATCTTTATCTTTATCTTTATCTTTATCTTTATCTTTATCTTTATCTTTATCTTTATCTTTATATCTTTATCTTTATCCTTATCCTTATCCTTATCCTTATCTTCATCTCTTTGTATCTTTATCTTTCTTTATCTATTTTATGTGCTACCAGAGATTGGGACTGCTCAGCAGTGTTTGATAGACTGAAATGTGGGGATTTAGGAACTTTGAAATAGCCTACAGAGTTAATTGCTTAAGTATCACCTAAGCATTAAACCCTCTAGTACTCCTAGGATAGTAATTATACTTTGAAATCCCTCTAGTGATTGGTCCTGTCCTGGTATCTTATAAACAACAAGACTTAAAAACCCTTGTGAGGTAGATTTCATTACATCTTTTAAATAGTTATATAAACTGGACTGCAAGGAGATCAAGTTCCTTGCTCAGTACCGTGCTGTGAATCAATGATAGACTCAGCAATGTACCCAAAATGACCTACAGCAGTTTCCTTTCCTTTAACTGACAGGCTGTATTTTCTCAGATAACGAATTATGAGATGCACAGGTCTTTTCTTTTCCCCTATAGAATACAAATTATCAGTACTTGGAGTTAGGCAGACGGTCTTTCTTTTATGAAGCTGTATAATGTTTCACAATTAGGCAGTTTCCTGATGGGAAACTTCTGGTTGTTTTTGCAAAGTTTTAGAGCTCCATGGAGCATTGGCCTATTCTGTTATTTTAGCTCTTGTTTTTGTAAAAAAACAGGAGAACTTTCAAGCTTGTGCTCATTTGTTTTGCCTCCCTACTTTAAAGACCTGGCCTGAAAGCTGAAAATTGAAATCTTCAAACATGTTCTTTTTCAAAGGTAGCGATTACGAACAAATTGGTTTGGGAGAGGAAGAGAGAATGGCGATTCATTATAAGGACTTCAGAAGGAGAAACTGCTGCCTCAGAAAAAAATGTAGGTAATTGTTTCTTTCAGTCATTGTTAATAAAATGGAAGTACTGTTTTACAGAACTGCAGGAGAAGTACTGTCAGAAATCTCTCTTTAGTTGAGACATCAATGTAATGTATTAAAACAAATTCTTCATTCAGATCCCATTCTTTTCCTCCATTAGGATCAGCACTATTTTTAGATCCAGACTGCCTCAGCAAGCTCTTATTGTGAGGGAAATAGCTGTTACAAAATGAGATGCAAAGTCTAGAGTGGTCTTAGAAAAGTATTTCATAGTCTAGTGCTATAATGGTGAAGAATCCCTTTCACCTCATACCGAAGAAGCAAAATTGTGGAAAACAGCCTTAGCAGTGAAGCTACTTGGATTCTTAAGCACTGAGTGTTTGTTTCATATCCTTTGATGGTATTTGCCAACCAACTTCTGTTCTGCAATGTAACAAATGGTAGGAGCCTGGTTTTGTGCAGCAGACTCAAACTGTCTTGCAGCTCCAGTGACTGTGAGCTATACATTCAATGGCTCTTCATTTGCCTGCCATCTGATTATCTCCTGCATGTCTCCTAGCTGACTGCTGGCTTTATCAGACCACCAACGCACTGGCAACTTCCAATCACTATGAGAAGCACGTTCAACACATCTGGAAACAGAATTAGGATGATTCCCAGGTACATTCTTGCTGTGTGATGCCCTTAGACTACAAGTGCTGTCTATCAGTGCTTGCTAGCCCTCTACTGGGCAAGAGATATGTTGGATCAATTAATGCATGGTCAGCAGCCTCTCTTAGTATCTTGTTACTCCACCATTCACAGACCAATAATGGACCTCAGTGAGCAAGTTCAGTCTTTCCCATGTGATGCATGATGACCCTGTTTAGCAACCAGATCAGCATGATGTCACAGGTGTGATAAAGCTTACTGTTCCTAAGCCAGTAAAACTATTGTGCTATGTTAAAAGCAAGCCTTAACCTTCAGAGTACTGTTTGGTCTTGGCCTATATCACATGCTTTAATGTTCTCCAGTGATCAGTCAGGATGCTGGCAACACAAACACCTACATACCTGCAATGGTGGGTATTTTTAAGGGCAGTGAATAACGTCAATTCCTATTACCACAGCTATTGCTTAAATTGTGTTTCAAAAATAGTGACTCTTTAAAGTGGTAATCAGACATCTTGTCGGACGACAACATGGTTTTGTTTTGGGGATATATCCTCTCCTCATGAAGCCCTTAGTTTAGGCTTTGAAAAGATGATTGATTCCTTAGCCAGGAATCCTGACTCCATAACCCAACTTTTCATTTTCTTCTGCTCCAGAAATGAGACTGGCTGGAGGGAGGAGAGGGGATTAACTCCCTGCCTCACTTTCCTGGGCTATTTTGAAGCATTTATGTGAGTTCTCAATGGTGCTGGCAAACCTATAGAATAACTCTGTATCGTACAAAGATTTGACTAAACCCCCCTCTGATTCCTGTAAGACTTAGCTGCACAGCTTTGCAGCATGGCACACAGTGCACAAGCTGCTTACATGCATTAGCTCATTTGAAGATAGACACAGTCTTGTGCAGTAGTGGAGATATATGCAGAGAGGTTAGTTTTGCTGCATGTGACAGACCTTTTGTAACAGCAAATAACAACTCCATTGTCTTATTTTTAAAGGTAATCACAGCTCAGATAAATTCAATGTATTTTTGTCTAACATAGAATCCTATATATTTCCTACATATACCCACTCAGGACTTCGAAAGACTGATTGAAGGAAACTTGTTTTGGTATTAAGGCAGTTTAATACATTTAAAAACCCCTGAATTTCAACTGAGAGTTTCAGAGAGAAAAACAGGCTCCTGAGAATTTAATAATTGTTTTTCTAAAGGCCTTAATGACTTAGGAGTCCAAGTCTCACTGACTTGCAAGGAAAATTATGCTCTCTCAGGTCCTGGAGGTTTTTAAAAATTAAGACAAATGTTCCTACATTACTGAGGCACTTTTGAAAAGTTTCCCCTAAATCACTGTTGTGGACTGCTGCACACAAATCAAATCAGGATTATGTTTTACATGCTTGCTTCTCCTTGATAAGAAAAATATTTTACCTTTCTCTTTTCACTGCTATAAACATCATGTGCCAGTATAACTTAAAGGCTACTGGCTTTTATTCTCACAATCAGCCTGTGGTTTAAGTGACTTATAAAGGAGAAAAATGTTGTCAACAATTCTGTTCACAGAACCCCTAGAGTTATCCTATGGGGCATTTTAAACCTAGCATTAAAGCAAATAGTCTAGCTTTAATAAAAGAAAGATTATGGATGTTGTAGTACATGAATTATTGAGGAAAAATATTCCAGCCAAGATAAATCAGAGAGTACTGAAAATCATCCTTTTAGTCTATCTGTTAAGTCAGCTTAGATCAAATAAGGTGATTTTAGGCCTTGATCAAAGATTTGTTTCTTTTAAGATATAATTTTTGCTAAAATATTAACAAAAGCCTATCTAGCCTTTCAGGCTGGATAATAAAGAGGGCATCTCAAACAATGAGGATTTCACACATTACTCCTGTGTAGCTACTTCTGGGGTAAACACGGCAGCCCTTCTGCTGATCAGCATCTAACACAGGTAAGGCTAGACTTCCCTTCTCAGTCATGCTGGTACCCAGACTGAAATCTCAACTGACTGTAACAGGAAACATCAGGCTTGTCAGTGGTGTTAAAGCGGGAAAGCAAAATCTGACAAAATCAGACCTTTTTGATGTAGAAATTAGGTTACTTATTTGGAGCCAAATCCTATCACTTTTGTGCGTGTGGAACAGCATCTTGTCCACGTAATACACAAATTTCATGGACACACTGCTACCCAACAGAGGTAGGAAAGGCTATACATGGCCAGTAATTACTTGTGCCTCAGTTTACCCATCTGGAAAATCAATATTAGTAACATCTACATTCCAGGTCCAATTTTGTTAAAGCTTTGATAATACTTAGAGATCCTGAGATGCAGAGATTCAAATAAACACTAGATATTATTACACTTTCCCATTGCTGCCATTTAGTTAGGTTTTCTGATTGCTGGTTCCCAATAAGGGCAAGTAGGCAGAGCAAAACAGAATGGAAAAGATGAGCCACACAAAGCCACACAAAGACGACAGGCTTGAAATCATAAACTTCTAAAATACCTAAGGAAAAGACTTAAGCATGGAGATACTTCCTTTAAATCAGAATTTCCCAAGCTCTTTTTCCCTGTGTTGCAATCCCACAAGTACACTCCTGCTTGTGTCTCCTGCCTCATTAGCATGGTCACAGCCCTGTGGCCCCGTAGCCACACCACCCTATGGCTTTTGGTGTCAGCACCTCCCCTGCAACTTCATGGCATGGGCAATGCAAGCACCTGCCTGAGCGGGTACCTCAGCTCTGCTACCAAAGTTCAGGTGAGCTCTGGATTTTCTCCTCTCTAATAAGATGCTTGTGTGATCTCTTGCTGGAAACTGTGTAACAAGGAAATGATTTTGCCAGACTGCAAAGGATGGCTTGGTTCTTGTTTGCAATTTGCCATTTATATTTATATATTTTTTGCCTTTCATCTGAATGCCATGCTTTGACATATCTAAATAAACACAGACAGCGTGTGCCCTGCCTGGTCCATATACCCAGCAAGGCAACGTTCTTGAGTGCAAGGCATAAAGTTCCTGCCAGCTTAAGGATGAAGCTCTCTCTCTGACTGAAATGTCAGATACTATATTAAAAAGGTAGCAGATTGTGATGATAATGAAGTGCTGCAGCCTGTCGCTATGTTACCAACTGCTCTGAACTGACATGTCAGAAGGAACAGCAAGGAAAATGCCCAGAATCCCTGTTTGTATCCTCTTCCCACGCCTACCACCAACTGAAGTATTTAAAATATTTACAGATATAGCCAGCTTGTTGCTTTATAAACAAAGCCTAAAATGATAAATAGAAAAATATATTACCCCAGCGAGCCTGCTGTCTAAAATCATCCTCCTGCCTCTCCAGTTTGCCTCAGATTGTATCCTGCACCCTCCAACAGAGAAAGATTGATTCAGGAATGGGCACTTCTCTGCCCCTTCTCTGTCCCTTAAAGAGGTCAAACGCCCCCTGACTGATGCAGTGTGTTTAAAAGTAGATTGAAACAGGAGGGAAGATATTTTCCTGCTGACTGAAGACAAGGTGAGAGCCATGGATGCTCTTTCAAGGGAAGGGGGACATTCTCCATCCCTTGACCTGCTGATTCTACGTATCATTGCCTTATTTATATGGTGTTAGAGTCACCATCCTGGGCAATGAGCCTCTCTGGATAATAAAACTGGCTGCAGCTGGTCTGTAAGGGGTGGGGACAGAAGTGAGGAGGGTGGTGTACAAGGGCACAGCCAAAACCATTCCTTTCACCCTGTACAGAGCAGTGCTCACAGCAGGCTTAATCCCTTCCCCTCCCTCAGCAAACCTACCTACTGTGCAAAGCAGAATGCACTCACAACCAAACCACTTCTGCTCTCATGGAAATTTTGTGTAAACAAAGAGAACAAAACAGAGTCCTTATCACGATGCTAGGGATGTGCTGTGACTTGCCTGGTGATTTTGATATGAGATGGGTCTTCATCACGGGACATGTTTGCTGAGAAGAGATTGCATTTGGAAAAGCACTGGATCTGGATGTGATTCTGTGCTCATAGATGCCAATGTCATTTTTAAAACTGTCTACTCAGTCAAGCAAAAAAACTGGTTGGAGTCGCTTGTTTCCTGCTGCACGCTACGCAGAAATGGAATTCTTAATTATTTTACCAGTTGTGGCTGAATTTTCAGTTACATAAAATGGTAGGTTTTCCCAACATTATGAAAAGAGATCAGTTCTCTGAAAAGCCTACAACATTTAAACTAGAAATAGGTTCACTTTCTGCTAAAAATCTACCATATCATTATCCTAATTCAGCAGTAAAATATTTTAAACTGGTTTTGGTTGAAAGTAAATTTGTGCTAAAAATACACAGCAGATAAATTTTTAAGAGCTAAGAACACAATTACAAAAGTAATTCCACTGTTTGTGAAAATCACACTCAAATAGCAGAGGCTGCTAGACATTCAAATTCAATAAAGATTTTTTTCAAGATGATGTGAAGCTAAACATCAAAAGGAGAGTGTCTGGATTTGTGCAGCACACAGCTACAAAGCACCAGGTACCAGATGAAATGGAGGAAAATGTGGTATGAAGTATGTGCTGCTACTTGACAAGGTACTCCATAGGTAATGGAAAACAGAATAAAAAAAAAAAGAAAAAAAAGAAAAAAAAAAAGACAAAACCAAAGCCACCTAAACCCCACAATTCCAGGTATTTCTGATTGTGTTTGAAAACAAATTGCTCACAGCACAACTGAAGCCATGTACATCTAGGAGAGTCCTATTCCTGTCCCTGTCCTCCTGTTGGTAAGGGCACATGGTGGCAACTGTTGTACTGAGAAGGAGGGGAAAACAGGCATTTAACCAACTTTCTGATTAACAGCTCATGAAAGCTTCATGGTCTATCACACTTGATCAACTACACTTACCCTCATGCCACTTGCCATCACTCCTCATTAGTCCTGCCATGCAACTCAGAGGAAAACTGGCAGAACTTATGCAGCCAATACAAAGCCACACTAATATCTTACAGGTGTTGTATTTGCTCCTCTCTCAGCTTCATTCTCTGTTCCTCCTTTTTGCACCCACACACATGAATGGGCAGAATCTAGACCTAGCTGAGACAAAAATCTGAGAAAATATCTTATTCTTTAGGCCCTGCTTAGCAACAGCTGTCAGCAGGCATATATGACTAGGGTTATATTACATATAAAGGAAAGAGAGAGACTGACAGGACTAACTCCAGTGGTCTACAGTAGCTTCCAGCTGCACTGTAAAAGGCTGGTTTTGGTAGACCGGGACAGGGCTTCAGGTAAAAGCATGTGCTTTCTCACAAGGGACTAATACTAATGACAGTGAATAGATATTCCAATGAAGCTGTGGGATGTCCACTGCTCGAGGTTTTCCGAATGTCTGCCAAGTGTATTTTAGTCATGAGGTGCCAACATGATCCTGATGATTAACTGAGGTCCCTTCCAGCCCTATTTTCAATGGCTGTATAATTCTGACATATATTGTAATATATTTTCTGCCTCCTGTGAAAGGGGAAATGCTGCTGTGCAGTTTCTTTAATAGTATTTGGTGTTTTATTTTTATTGACAGCAAGACCCCTGCAGTACAAGATGTCAGATGCATTGACTCAAATATAAATAATTAAATTGTTTTTTTCTTCTCCATTAATTCTACTCAGCCCTTTACTCCCATCCTCCAGACAGATTTCTGATTAACATAATTGGAGAGGAGAGTTTTGCTATTCACTTTTCAGTAGAAAGTTTTGTTGTTTTTTCCACCCCATGGGAATTCAGTGCATGAGCTTGACATCAGCCCAGTTGATTGAAATGTGCCTTTTAACTTTGTCTTAAGAGAAAAACTAGAGGAAAAACATGAAAGAAAAACAACTCTAAATGAAAAGTGCAAGATACCTACTACTCCACAGCTCCTGTTCTGAGTGGATCAACAAAGGATGATAGAATAAAGTTAAGGTCTGCCTGCATCGGCAAGACTTGTAATGAATGAAATGGTCGGGGGCTTCAGCCAGTTTGCTGTAACAAGGAGAAGTCTTCTGTGGTCAAGGCTCTTGGCTCTAGTTGGTTTTATCCATCTACTGGCAGTGCATATTTTATAGATGAACTGTTATTGGCAAGAGGTAAGCAAGCATGTGTACACGCAGTTGGACACCCAGGAGCCTCAGTAAATACAGAGATTATCCATAAGAACAAATGAAGCGTTGTCTAGATAAATTTTGACCATAGAGAAATCTGGTAAAACATCAGTCCGTCACATCCAAAGGCTTGATAAACATATATTACTGTGTACACAGGAGGTGATACCTTTATGTTCTCTGTTTTTCTGAGCCTGAGATGTCCTTTGCATTTTTACAATTCTGGGGGCATTCTGAGTAACCAGCAAATGAGAAGAAGCTTCATGGATGTATCCCTATTTCCACATTTCTCTTCATGCTGAGAGAGGTACAGAATTAATTTTCTAGTTCATAATCAATTACTGCAACACTACAGTGAGAGAGAAAGTATTTAAATATTTTTATAAATACAATTTCATAAATGCCATAAATATCTGTTAGATATGAACTTATACTGTGTGATTTAATTTCACAAAGTCAGTGCTGTAGGATATAGGCACTTGTGAATCTTTCCTACTGTGCCCAGGTTCTGGACAGAGACTTCATTCTTCTCCAGTTCTCAGAAGTGCAGCTCTTACTCTATGCATGGAAGAGGAGAACATTTCCGTTCCTTGGTGGTTTAGCTGCTCGAGTGCTTTCTTGACTAGCTTGCTGCTCTCCTACTAAAAGAAGAATTTCATTTATATGGTTAACAAGTTTTCCATCTCTCCCCTCTGCTTTTGAAGCATCCAAAACATATGCCAGGGAGTAACATTACAATGTGTTACAAAGAAATAAAATGAAGAGGCGATCAATAGATCCAAAGATTGCATGGATGAGAGAGGAAATTCTGGTCCATTTAAGTTGCTGGTAATACACTCATATCTCTCTCTGGAGCTAGACCTTTTCTCCTGGATTTTCTGAGTTAAAAATGACACTTAGATGCAAATTCTTTCTTGTTGGCCACTAGATGGGAACAAGGCCATTGAAATGGATTGCAGCCAGCCAGGCAGTGAGTGTGCAAAAGTTACTTCTCCAGAATGGAAATGAAGAGGTTGTTTTTGTCTTGAGTACAGACAGGCAAACTGCAACAGAGTTTGGGATTTAGCAGATCCCTAAGGAAAACAGGCTGCCAAGAAGGGCAAACTGAGTGGCTTCAAGTGGGTGCAGCCTCTTACCGCCAGGCCTGCATCAGCATCCTACCCTAGACTCAGTCATCCGCTGCAGAGGGAAAGGTGCTGCCTCCAACACCTCCACCACCAGGAACCTAAAGACTTTATTTGGCTGGAGGTCCTCAATCCACCTCTGATAGCCCAATGGTGGTTTTAGAAATGAGAGTTTCTGATGATCTGACTTTGCAATATCCCCAGTAGATATTAGGATCAAATTTATCCTCTGAGCATTTCATTGCAGAGCATCTTTTTGTAACATGACATCTAGAAATGTCCCTCAGGAAGAAAGAAGTTGCTGAGAAGTTACACTGCGACCGACTCCCACAGTTGTATGGAACCATTATACTGCCATTTCTAATGAAACCATAAACAACTATACAAAGAAAGGGGATAAAAAAGTGATTTCAAGTGGAAGTACTGCTACAAAATTTCTAACCTTTTCTGCCTCTTAAAATAACAGAGGATCAGAACTAAATCACACACAACAAATTAAGTACCTGACAAGTATAACAGGAAAAATAAAACAAATCTGATTTGTTACTCTCCAAATTAATAAGCAAGTTTACAGTGCTGGCACAAAACACTTGGTCCCATTGTACATCCTCGCTACCTTCCCACGCACCATTTCATACTTCAATGTATTCCTGTATGACTGGAACAGATGTTATCATCTTGAAGGAAAAAAGTAACTGTGGCTTTCACTCAATACTTACTAAGTTATTATTTCTTTATAATAGCCAATAGTCTGTGATAATGGAAATGTACCTTTTAAAGAAAAAAAAATAGATCACATTGTTCCCTTGGGATAATTTTAGGCAGGGTAACTTCAGCTTACTTAAATGGGTTCACTGAAAGGATGTTACAGCATTTACAAAAGTAGCCATTGTACCCATGGACTAGTGTTGTCCTTTACTATATTAAAGTATTTTGTAAAAAACATGATGAGCAGTAATCAAATATTATTATAAAAACTATACATGATGCATGTTCATTTATCAAAAAAAGCCTATTTCAGATTCTACCAGAATTCTGGCAGAAACCTGGTTGGAGCCATTTAGGAGCATATAAACAAATTAGCAATTTGGAAGACAAGCTCAGATCAATAAATGTCAGATCAGTAGGGTCTCTTGAAAAAAAATTAGATGGAAGGCACAACAGAGATGCGCCTTTTAATGGATTACAAAGGTGAAAGTGATTAGACATAAGATTGTTCTGAACCCTCTTGGATAATTTGTGCTTAATGCCTTGCTGACAAGGTGATTACTAGTATGGAATAGTATGGAATAGTATGGAATTATACTTCCAAATATTTCTAGAATATCTGTGAGTACATGTGTTTGTGTATATATGTGTGTGCATCGATATGTACAAATACACACACACACACTTTAAATAAGATAATGTTGCAGAAAATGTTGGATTCAGTCTCCAGATTCCTGGATTGTATTCACTGTGGTACTGCCAGAGAGATGAGTGACCTTGAATCAAACTGTTACTTCTCTATGCCTCAGTTTTCCCATTTGCAAAGTGATGTCAATCATACTGACTTTGTCATGAAGTGTATTAACATCTGCTGATGAAAAATATTTCATGTTAATGGACTGAAAATCATTTACAGCTATTTCTCATTAGTATGAGTTAAAATAATAGCCATGAGCTTGATTTCAAAAGAAAAGCCTGTGTCAGTGGCAGGGTTTTTACCTCCTAGTCAGCACGCTGCTTTTTGCTGCACTTATCTTTTCTTTCCATTGGCGTCGTGTTACAATTTAGAAGTCTTATCAGGTCACAGCACTCACACAGAGAGCACAGAAAGGTTTCATTGCCCCAAAGAACTCAGGCATCTGTAACGGGAGTTTTCAATGCTTTCGTGTCAGTTGCATTTGTACCCTTCAGCATTGCTTTCTCCACAACATTTCCAATATTGCTAACTTTCATGCTGTTAGTGTTTTTTCCTCTGAGGCTCAGGAATACAAGGGGAAAGGAAAAGAGAGAGGAGAAACTCTCCCTCTGGATCTAAAAGCCTATTCACTGATTCCTTTTCACACTTCCACTCTAGCAGGCCCTGAACAGCTACCTGCCTGTCTGGCCTAATGATTTTCATGCTCATCAAAAGATTTATTGCAGGATGGTTATTTGGTATCTTTTAAAATGTTGCCATACATCTCTCTCAAAGCAAAAAGGAATCTGAATAGTATTTGACAGCCAACAGATGTGCAGTCTGTAGACGCAAAACCATTTTGAAATTCTTCTACTAACAACCTAACAACAGCACAACTTCTCTTTGTTGCAAGATATGAAAAGCAGAGTGAGATGAGAACACATGCATGAAATGGACCCCCTTTTCAATACTCAAATTTTCCAAGAAATGAAGAGCCTTTTATACACAGTAATCACTTACACCTTGTACTTGTAGGGCTGATTTGGTTTTGCCTGGATTAGTTTTCAAACCAGTTCACTGCAGGACCAAATGGATGGTGACACTATGGCAAAGGAGAGGATGCCAACACAAGCCCAAGATAAGGTGTAGCCCCCCTTCAGTACCCTTGCTAGCTAAACCGTTCCTGACTATACAAGGTATTGAACGTCCTTCAGCACCCTGATCTATGACACTTCCACAGCATGAGAGCCTCGCTTCTAAAGCCAAACATTCAAACCTTGTGGCTCCTCTCTCTCTGTGAACTCAAAAGCTACTGGGAAGTGGCCCCTAACCACAACAAGCTCTTGAGCTCACTTCTTAGGCTTAAACATGTGTTGAAGAGCTTTGCTAGACTGCAGAGCTCATGACTGCAATTGTGTGGGTTCCTCAGAATGTTTTTTTCTGCTTCCACTTTAAGTGCAATGATACATGGGTCTACTTGAAGAAAGAAATGAAGGACCACAAAAAAACCAAAGAGCATTATAGCCATTACTGTCATCTGTGTGAAGAAAGCATTGCAATGGCACCTTGCCTGGTGTGTCTAGTTTACTGTCTTCAAAGCCTGTGAAGAAACATATTCAAATACTAGGGAAGAATGTGCTTGTTTTGCCTAGTCTGCAGCCTGGGTTTTACAGCAAAGGCTCTTCTCAGGGTTTCTGAGCTTTAGGCTTTAACCAGTGCCAAGGAGTAAAGGGGGTGAAAACGCTGAGGTAGAAAAGTCAGATCAAACTCTGGGATCCTCAGGCAGAGGGAATGGAGATAATGATGGGAGAAAAACCCCTAATTGGAATGAAAGTAAAAGATAATTTATGAACACCAGCAACAAAATTGTTTCTCCAAATAAGACTTATTTGCATAATTCACTTATTTTTCTGCTGTTTCTATGGGCCTTTTTATGTGAGGTGGAATGGGACTTTGACAATCATTTACCCTGTCCTGAGGCATTCACATCATAAATAATACACTGCATGCAAAATAATTTTCCATTACACTGAAAAATTAGGGAGTACTAGGATTAAAGAGGCCTTTTCAACTATGCTTCTTCCCTTTGTGCAATTCTGCTCCTGCATAGTCATGTAAGTTTTCATTTCATGTTTACACACTGTTTTTCTCAGCAGGCACCCTTCCCCTATAAAGAAATCTTAAGGCTCTCTGGAGATTGTATTTAAGCATTCCTGCCTGGGGTCCAGGCCATCAACTCAATAGACCATTCAAAATGATCTTGTTTTATATGTTGCTGCACATCAACAGCCTTAACAGGGCCATGTGGCACAACACAGCTGTGCTCTTCTGAGTGTTTTAGACAGAAGGAAAATGAAACTTTTGAGACAGCAAAACACGATTCTGAAAGAAAAAAAAGATACAGATCTGGTAAAATCTAAATAAGAGGACAGTGTCTAGTGAGGCTTCACTGACTCTGTGATATACTAAGGCAAACTGCTGATTGGTAATACAGTTCCAGCAGATGCACTTCATACTGTGCAACCTGTGACACATTGAAGTGCGTCTTTCCTATCTGTAACTTCTTCTTACTGAGGTTTCTCTGCTAGCACATGTCTGTCGCTCAGGTATCACACCTCCTCATACCACTGACCAATGCCAGCACAAATTTCCGGTGTATATTTGACTTCTGTGAAGCTCATCTGATACCAGGTCTTTTAGGGACTAGTTCAAGAAGACATGAAGGCAGAACAGTTTAATTCCCTTTCTCCCTTTATGTCTTTAAGATATGACTTAGTATGTACTGTGAAAAATTCCCTAAGTACAGAAGCAGCTCCAACTGCAGCTTAACACTTTGGTTCTTTCTTTGTTTCGTCTTACTTTAAGCTTTCACTTAATTCTCTTCATGCTTCAGCAGATGTGAACCATAATAATTAGAGCTAGCTTTTGGAATGAGCTGCAAGGATAATTGCCTGGGCATCCTGTGTATGGAGAGAGGACAGAGGGACCATTAAGTTATCTTAGGCTGTCCCTGCACTGAGAGGCTGGTGTGCTCTGTGGTGTCTACCACAGTCTTGGGCTCCTGGTTTCCCAGCCTCCCAGATCTGGCATGATCCCTTTTGGACTGCCTGCTGGGATTTTCTTTCCCTGGAAATCCAGTTGAGGGAGAACGAGAGGAGAGGCTGTTGCATAAACTGAAAAGTGCTCCTGGTTCCACAGTCACCGGATGGAAATGTCAGAAAGGAGAAAGAGATCCATGAGTTAGTTTCTTACTTGAACACTAAGACTGTCTTTGCTTTTTGCTAGTTGTTACCTGCAGTTGTCTGTTTTTCTACAGATAACTGGTGTTTGCTGAAGGTTACACTGAAGAAGGATGGTAAAAATTGGAAGATGTATATATCTAGCCATCCTTCTTCATGATGATTAAGTGGATTGTATGTGCAAGTAGCACATAAGGGACAAGAAGGGGAAAAGAATATTACCTTTCTCTTTTGCTAACCACTTTTCTAAACAGGCATCAGTAACCTTAGAACAATATTTGCTAACCTGTGGGTTTCCACAGAAACTCATCCTTAGATATAAAGTGATTTTTAATGAGGCTTTTGACCCTTACATGCAGGGTTCTCAAACAAAAAGGGTAGGGGAAAATGCCCTGTCCTTAGGGTATTTAACTGAGGCAAAGATCTGCTATAATGTTTCAAATTAGCTACCATTCCTTCCAGGAATTTTATTCAGGCTCTAGGAAATGTTTCCATTTACTATAATAGGGAAATAGCTGAATAGTGGAGGGTTAAATTTACATTGAATTTTGGGTTAAGTTAAATCCCCAGTGGGGAACAAATGGTTACTAAGGCAACAGGAGCATGCATTCAATACCTGTTATTCAAGTCTATATCCTCATGTGCATTAACTATACCACATTGTTTATTAATATTCACTCTAAAATGGATGTTGCTAGAACCTTTTTGCTTTGACCTAAGTAGCAAGACATGAATTAATGTGAAAAGAACTCATAACTACTATCAATATATTAAGATGCCTCTCAAGAAGCACAGATCTTTGTATCTGAAGAACAACTTTTGCTTCCATGTAATAAAACATCAAAAAAAGCATTTGTAAACAGAATTCTGAAGGGAGCTCTGCCCAGAAAACAGAAGGACCTACCATGATGTCCTGAAACAAGCAGTACAAAATTAGCAAAAAAAAGCCAGGTCAAAATACCCACTTAGATACTAAGCACTGATATGTAAGAATTTCCATGCAGAATCAGACTAACAGTATCTGACTGTATGTGTTGTTGAAGACCATGACCAATATGGAGTGTTTTAGGTGAAGCCGGAGAACTTGTGCCTCCCTGTTTTTTTCTCCTGTGATAAATGAGAATAATATGTTCAGAAAATATATGCTAGCTTTGGCCTACGATAGTTTGCAGAGGTCAGGAACATTATGATAAGGACTTGAAAGAACTAGTACACATTGTACAACACAATAGCACTTCACAAAGCTTTTAAGACATCTTTGTGTAGCCTCCCACAAGAACAGAGAATCAAATACACATAGCAATTCATCCCTGAGCTTACTCATTCCTCTCCCATTCAGAAATTAAGTATCAACAGCAACAGATGCTTCAATCTGAAACAAAAAAAATATGTATTTAAAATGCTTCCTTGGGAGTGAAAATTCTTCCCATTCAGAATCATCAGAGCATGTTATTTGATTTCATTTAGATTTTTATACCATGTTAAAATATACTCAATATTATATAAAACTTACAAGACACATACATGAACATGTTTTTTTAAATAGCGACAAATATGACAACGTAACTAACAATGTCTGTTTCTGGAAAGCATGAGCTTGCCTTGCTGTTTCTTGAAACACTACCAGAGAGAAGTTAGGGTCAGCTGGATCATCTCAGTTTGTTACTTCAGTAACCTCTCAGAAGGCAATGCATAACATTATTCCCTTTGTAGATTTGGCCCTAAATGCCTAGTACTTTTCATAATTCAGAGTTGCATTTCCTCATCCAGAGTTCACAACCTATGCAGCTGCAATGCTCCCAAGTGTAACAGAGACATATCTATCAGTCCATCTTAAAAAATTATGCTATTGAAGCAAAGGATCTCATTCTTCACATCTAAATGAGTCTATGAAAGCAGGAGCACTCAGTTATTGAAACAGAATTAAATCACCTGTTCTAAATAACATATTGCAGACAAGTATATAGCACAGAGTTAAACTCACATTGATCAATCTGGAAAAAAAAAAAATTTGCTTAAGCTAGAGTCTCATATCCTACAATATCCTTGACTTTAGCTAGCTAGTCTGAAACCACAGTGATTTGTATAGTCTCTGTAATATCACATTGGCCTAAACAGAAGAATCATTCAAAGGATTCAAAAAATCACTGTAGGAAAAATTTTGCACATAGTATGAGTTTCAGGCTTTTTATTTAATTTTTATTAAATTCTTGTAAATTATCCATTCCGTAAGGGCAGCTGTCACATGAGACCTGGCACACACTGGACAGCTATGAACAAGAGGTCAAGATGTCCTCATAGTTAGGATGCTTTTGAAGATCCCATGAGATACAAATAATGATTATTAATCAAACATTAACATCTATGCGGAAAAAAGTATTTCTTACAGAAATTTTCACTACAGTGATGAGAATGAGATTAACCATTATACTAAATACCCAAAATACCTTCTATAGTTAAGACCAGCACCTCAGAAAGGCATCTGAAGTCTTTTGGATTTTACTAGCAATTGAAACTCTAAATCCTCCTTGGGCTCCTTTAAAATACTTAGCCCAAACCCCAAAGCCAGGATAAGGTTTGAGATGCTGTGGGGCTATAATTCTCCAGTAGCAGGACCCTGAGGCACCCAGGTGCAGCAGGCAGGGGCACGGCTGCCAAAGAGTATTCACAGAAGTTGTGCCTCCTGGATTTAGTTGAATGGGTTGTCTTGTTCAGTGACAGAAACTTGGGAAGTGCCAGCACAAAATTTCTTGCTCACTTGGTAACTGGAAGCATTTGAACTCTGATTGCTTGCCAGTTGAGTATGACAGTTATCAAAGACAGACAGAAAGAAAGTGAATATCAAATAACTGTAATCAAGTAAGTGGGGTTTCTCAATTCTGTTTGATGTGTGCAGGTTTTTCATTTCCATTGAAGACTAAAAAGAAATATAAACAGGGCTCAAGCAGAAAGCATCAGTGTTGATTTTCTTGCATCAGAGATTAATTAAATACTTAGAGCCATAGTCCTGCAAAGGCATGACTTCTGTGACTCGTCCCATGAAGTCACCTGAACTTCTTCCAGTGCAAACCTGGAAGTCTTTCCAAGACAAGCATTTTTGATCAACTTTGAGAGCACTTTTGAAAAAATCTCTCCTTTTTGACATTCCTACTGTAAGGAGAACAGGTGGTAAAATATTCTGACCCTACAATTGATCTCTACATTCATTCAGATTATTTTAATAAACTGAAGAAATTATGTCTAAGAAAATAATACCAGATAGTACGAGTTTTTTTGTTTGGGGGTTGTTTGGGGTTTGGTTGGTTGGTTTGGGTTTTTTTTTTTCATAAAAAGCAGAACAAACAACCTTATGATAGAAAGAGGAGAGCTAATTAAAATCGGGGAAGATAATCTCATTCTTTTTGAAGAGCTGCTTGGTAAAGTGCAACACCATAATTAGATTATTCCACCAAGTTTAATGAATTGGGTCAGTTAAACCAGTGTCTCTCTGTTATGAAATATAGTGAAAATCTGGAGTGACTTTTGGAAGGAAAAAAGTGTTTGAAACTTATTTTTTAATAAATATTATCTAGCTGTGGGATAAAAAGATTGAAAGAGGTTGATAATGTTTTTGATAATTTGAAAAGACTTCTTAAATTCTTACTCGGGAAAAGAGCACCATCTACTGATCATCACTCTGAAATTCCAGTATGATGTTTCATTTAGATGGGTTTTACTTGTATACAATATCATAATCTTGATTCCAGAGGCTCTGGATGACTCTTGAAAACATGTGAAAGAAGGCTTACCTATTTTCAGCTACCAGCTAATATTTTATTGTTATTGTGGTGTTTTATTGTTATTAGTAGCCAGCAGCACCTTAGCAGCAGAAAGCATGCTTAAGAACTTCAGAACATATGGTGATATCAATAAACCCACATTATCACTAAGAGGATGGTAAATGCTTTCCTAGTACAGTTGCTTGTTACAGACACCTGCTTCTTGCTGGCACAAGTAACTTTTTAGTCATGTGAAGAGCTAACCTAAGCAGGGGACAGGCTGGTTTTTTTAAGTAGGACCTGTTCTTGAGCTGCCCTGAGGGGCAGAGGACAAGGACTGCCCTTTCCAGTCCCAGCACAGATTTACGCCAAATTACAGTATCATTTAACATTGCCTTAAAAACATGCAGCTCTTCTGCACTAAAGAGAATAGTTGAGTTCTTGAGTTCACCTCCAAAGCTTTTTTTGAGCTTGCTTTTCTGCCAGAGAACCAGCTGTGACAAAGAATGTCACACAGAGGAGTATTCAGCAGAGAGCAACACTCATCCAATGCCATAAACACTCTCCCCACTCACACGCAGAAGACGTAGCTATACTTAAATCTCAGGTCATTACTCAGGTTCTGCCAGACACATTCTAATTATATTCTTTTAATTATATCACATATGTCTTCTTTTTATAGCTGCTCTGAAGGCACTGACTTTTATTCCACACAAAGGTTGCTCAGGCAAGTTCTTTTCTTTATTTTCTTTCTCTCTTAGGAATAAGTGATTGCACTCTAGCTAGTTAGAACAAAGTAGGGTTCCAGGAGCAGCTGGGTGGGCTGCCCAGCAGGTGTCGGAGGATGCCAGGCACTGAAAGTGGTGCTCCAGCAGGTCCTAGTGGGGTAGAGATCTGCCTGACCAGGCAGACGGGCTGTGACAGTGACCAGGACAGCTGCAGCCTTGCTCTGGACAGGAGCAAGGATGGAGTGTCCATGCAGCAGCCAAGACACGGAGGCTCCCGGTAAGGTTTCTCCCTCCCAGCTCTGTCTCACAGCCCCGGGGGGTGGCAGTAGAGACTGCAGAGCCTGCTGGTGCACTCAGGGCCCTAACAGGAATACACAAGCTTAGCTATAAATAACAGTCTTTGCTCATTTTCCTGTACATTTGATAAGACTTAAATTCTTAAAAAGCTCTAGTGCTGTTCTGAAAAGCGATTTCAGAAAATTGGTCTGCTGGTGATTGCTGTCATCCTATGAGTGACGGGGCTATTTTCCCAGTGTCTCACATCTGATGTGATTGTGACGACTGTCTCTAAACCAGAACGTGAGGAGCTGAACCAGGAGCTCCCACAGCTGCATGCACAGCTACATCTTGAAACTGCCAGTTAAATCTCCATGACTGGCACTCATGCCCTCTGCAGGTCTGGCACAGAGAAGAATTCATTGCACAGCTATTATCTGCTCATGCAATTATGCATCTCTGTGACCACAGGAGAATTGGGGTCCTTCTTGTACTACTGTCCTTCTCAGGCCATAGCCCAGCAGCTAGAGCTGAAAGGTATCATTGCTCAATAATGTCTTGCTTGACTCTGCCTTCAGTGTTTTGAATTCCTTGTCCCAGGGGCATGCGATCATGTGAACATCTCAGCCGGCCAGCGGAGGAGTTGTTTAGAGAACATTTCTAGAACTTGTAGCTTCAGGGGAAAAACTTAAAACCATGACTCATTTGCATTCAAGATACTCCATTACCCTGCCTAAATATAAAATTATCAGTCTTTGGGGTTTGAGGTTTTTCTTTCTTTATACACCGGAACTTTTGCTGGACAGGTTTCTACTTTGCCTGGCAGCATAGACGGTTATTTCATGATTTTTGGATGCAAGGCTTGGTAAGACTGAAAAATCTGTTTCCTCCATTAAAAGGAAGATGAAATGAATGACTGGATATAAACAGAAAGCATACTAAAATCATAGGTTAGCATAATTCAAGTGGGAAGTGACCTCAGAAGGTCCCTAGTCCAACCTCCACTTCCAAGTAGCAGCTCTGAGCTTAGACAAGGTTGCTCAGGGCTTTATGCAGCTGAGTCTCGAAAATGTCTAAGGATGGAGATGGCATAGCTTCTCTGGACAACCTGCTCTGCTGCCTGGCTGACCTCATGGTGAAACACTTGAAAGCTAAGTGAGTCCAAGTTAAAACATAAATTGACTATATATATATATGTATTGAAGGAAGGGAGAGAAAAGGATAAAGTAGAGACATTTACATGGGGGAAACCAGAGCCACTGAGGTGTGTAGTCAGATATTCAGCAAGTAAGTTAGAACTGTCTGTAGGCTATGTATATCACTGAGTAATGTAATTCCAAGGTATATGATAAATTCACAGATAGAGCTTGCAGATGTCCTTTTGTGGAAATGCAGAATGAAGTTGCAATGCTAGGGTGGAATGAATGGCTGAACAGGTCAAGAAATGCACTTCCATGCATCTACAAGAAAAAAAATGTGCAGCTGAATTATCTTTATTTTTTTCCCATTCAAAGTACTTCTTTGAAACTCATGTGGTTGGTTCATTTTAGGAGCATCTCATTATTATTACTTTGCATATAAAGAAAACTCAGCTGGTATTTTGGGTTTTCTAGCTATTTCTCAAGTCCTTCTGAGCCCCTCCCTTTGTGCCAAGCAACTTGTGGGGTTACTCTAAAGAGGAGCAAGTCTTAGATTTTTAGGTTCATAGATTGAATTAGGACATCCAACATCAGACCATGCCACGAGAATAAGGACCAATTTCTCATTTTATTGGAAAATGCAGAAATAATCTTCAATGAAGCTAGGCCAGGCTCCTGCATTGTTGTGTCACCCCAGACTGTGACAGACCTCTCAGCTCCAACTTGTGAGTCATGCTGCCTTTCAGCCCTGCTGCTCAGAGACCTTTGGTAGGTTCTCTCTTCTGTTTCTCCTGGGGCTTACACTCCTCATGCTCTAAAATTTCCCTTTTTCTGGAAAAGAGAACTTTTAGGACAAGGGAGAGCTCTGGAGTTCACTCTGGAATTCACTCTGGAGACCCCTGGGCTGGGTGATGTCTGACAGTCTCCCTGTTCCAGCTGTGGCTCTGGTGATGGCCCGGGCAGCAGAGAGGAACAAACACTTGCAGGTTGTCTGAGGGCTGATAGGAAGAGCTAAGCTGCTCCCTCTGCCCCTGACAAATTGTTCACACAGAGCTGGGCAGACTCAAGTGTACAGCTAACATAAGGAACATATTAAGAAGGTAATATACTTTCACATACATTATGAGGAAAATGTAATTTCCTTTTTTCTAAAAAAAAAAAAAACCAAAGTAAATGTTTTGACACTTTTTTTTACTTTTTTTTTTTTTTCCTGTATTGAACTAAGCCAACTGTCTGTGTTTTGTGGTGTCAGGAATTATCTTTGAATCTCATAGTGCTCTGTGTAAAAATCAGACTTTAAAAGGGTCGATATGAACCACCATAAAATAACTATCTCTTCTAGTCAGTAGCTACATTTGAAAACTTGGCCTTAAACAACTACAGACTCACATGGTGAGTCAGTGATGCCTTCTGTTTTTCTGTGAAAAACATACTAGGCTATTGATCTGAGAACTCCAGAGGGGATGGGATACAGCATCTAAGAGGACAGAGGAGGGGGTGGAAGTTATTTTGAAAAAGATGTTTTCAACAGGTTTAAATTAACAATAAACTGCACCTCGGCTGGAAAAGATTTGAGGAGATGCAAACTGAAAGGCTATTTAGGTTTTTTTCAGGTAGGCAATTATACATGGTTTATTTAAAGGTGGTAAGTTCTGATAAGTTTTTGATAAGCTGACTGTCCTGCAATTCTGATTTCTCATTTCATATTGTTCTATACATATTAAGTGTATAATACTTTCTGTATCTATTGTGTACTAAAATGGTGCATGTCTCCAAGGCAAGACAAAAAAAGTCCTGGATAATTACAGCTCCTCAGAAACTGTTCAACCATATCACAGATTATATAAAAGATATTTTACTATGGCAAAGAAAAGAAAATGGGCAGAACTGAAAATGAAATTTAAGCATTAAACATAAAATGTAAACAGAAATTTTAATATATGATTTTCTTGCTCCATCTGGTGTTTATTTCACAGAATTTCTAGCTCAAGGAAATCTGATTTCCACTCCCCTTTTCAGCTATACATCAGAAATGAGGAGTGATATTAGAGGACACTTACACTGATGCATGCTGAGGGCTTGCATTCAAAGTTGTATATTAGCTACTGTGAAGGTACAAAAAGAATACTTTTTTAAATCAATGTTTATATCCTGTGACTTAAATCATATTCAGATCTGATAAAGGGTTTCTATGGCTAACCACTTAACATTTTCCCTCATGATATCAATTAGACTGCTAAAATACTGTTCGTCCCTACTAACCTTGCCTTGCTTACATCCTCATCATGGCTAAATCATCAATACTACTACTTTATTCAAATTAATTCTCAAACACTTGCAACAAAATTATCACAAGTATTCACATCAAATCTTTTATTGTTGCTGCTTTCAGGTCAGATAATAGCTTATTTACCAACTGTACAGAAAAAGCATGTTGGAAGGAAGAGCGAGAAGATCACTGCTTGACTGCTCACTGGGTCAAATATTTGTGGAGAAAGTACCTATAGAGTCTGCAATATAAATCACTTTTAGTATCATAGTATCATAGAACAGACCAGGTTGGAAGGGGCCTTAAAAGATCATCTGGTTCAATATTTTGTGGGAAAGGGAGCCTAGATGAGATTATCTAGTACCCTGTCCAATCTCATCTTGAAAACCTCTGGTGATGGGGACTCTACCATGTCCCTGGGAAGGTTGTTCCAGTGATTGATTGTTCTCACTGTAAAAAATTTCTTTCTTATATCAAGATGAAACCTCTCCTGGTGCAACTAGTACCCATTGTCCCTTGTCTTTTCCATGTGGCTCCATGTGAAGGGAGAACCTCCGTCCTTTAAGTGCTGGAATACCATGATGACGTATGCCCTGAGTCTTCTCTTCTCTAGGGGGAAAAGACCTAACTCCTTCAGTCTTTCCTGCAAAAACCATTGATCACCACCCTCTGAGTGAGGCCTGTGAGCCAATTTCCTACCCATCTCACAGAGCACCCATCCAGTCTGTATCTTGCCAGTTTGTCCAGGAGAAGGCTGTGGGAAACAGTGTCAAACGCTTTGCAGAAGTCCAGGTAAACAACATCCACTGCTCTCCCCATGTTGACAGAAAATGTTATTTTGTTGTAGAAGGTGATCAGGTTTGTCAGGCATGATTTGCCTTTGGTAAATCCGTGATGGCTTTTCCCAATCACGTTTAATTTGTTTTGTAATAGTTTCTAGGAGGACTCATTCCATTACTTCCCCAAGGATTGAAGTAAGACTAATGGGTCTGTAGTTTCCTGGGCCCTCTTTTGGACCCTTCTTGTAGATGGGTATGACATTTGCCCTCTTCCAGTCATCAGGGATATCCCCTGATCCCCATGACTTTTCAAATATTATAGACAGTGGCCCTGTAACAATGTCAGCCACTCCCCTTAACATCCTGTGGTGGGTTCTGTCCGGTCCCATAGATTTATAATGATAATAGACAATATAATGACATACCACCCTTCTTTTTCTACTGGGCCTAACATACACAACTGTCTTGTCCTGGTATGTTCATACACCAGCAAACTTATTGTAAAAAACAGGGTAAATTAAATATTACCCTATAAGAAAGGATTCTCACTTTCCATGGAGTGGAGTATATATATACCCACACATGCATGTTAAAAACAATATTAAATCAACATAGAGGCATTTTCAAATATGATTTAGCAATTGAGAATAATGTAGAATAGCCAGTATTACCTGACAAACAAGCTTTCTGCATACCTCACAGGCTTGACTATACTTGTAGAGCACCTGAGTAAAGTAGGTAACACTGAGAAAGTCTTCAGCAGCAGCAACTGTGTTAAAAATTATACCATTTTCCCTATCTCAGTTAGAAAGATGAGTTTTCCAACCTTACTCATATTAAGTAGATTAGTCTTCAAGATTCTTGGTTACAAGGGATAATCTGTTTTCAAAGACATTGTTTATTGTATGTATGGGTATTACTGTGGCCTTTACAACTTGCCTGCACGTACTGATTGTTGAAAATTATCAGACTATCTGTGTGTCTTGTCTGCAAGTGACTGAAGAACTCATTGTACTTGATATTCAGCATTTCAGCTTTGGGTTTGACTGAATGCATGCAGTAGATCCTGGGATTTCACTGGTGCTCCATGACTTTTATATTCTTCTTTACACTGCAGATATTCACACTTCTGCACTTGGTCCTGTTGTTCTCCCACACAAAAGACTCCATTTCCTAAAGCACAGGTGTGATGGCAAGGTGGAAGGAGCTAAAGCAAAGATGCTGTAAATCAGTTGTCAGTCTCACTGAGCCCAGGTTTTCCTGGGGTAGGCAGCCGAGTGCAGACAGCTCAGTGTCACACAACCTCAAGGCACTCCCATTTGTGCTGCTGCTCCTCATCCCATCTTTATTCTCCACATGCTATTACCAACCTCTACGGCAACAGCTGGTAGCTACAAGAGAAGAAGCTGCAAGAAGTACCTTAAAGAAGACCCAGACAGCCTTCAGCCCCTGGTCCGCGAAGGATTATGACTTGTATCATCCTCTGGCAGGACAAGCAGGGAATGAAAAAAGCAAAGCATATGAAAAGCAGGCCATGTAACAGACCCATCCCCAAGCAGGCAAAACAAAACCAGTGCCACGTATCACAATGGACTCCTTCCACTCCATGAACATTGCCCAGAATAGCATCAGTGGTGTTGGAGTCGGGGAGTCTTGTGTACCTCTTCCTGATTTCTTCTCTTCTTCAAGATCAAATAAAAGCACTCCAACCAAGTTACAGCCAATGCCCAGGCTGGAGTAAGTGCTGCCCACTTATGAGTTCTCTGGTCTGAGGTGAAGGCCTATTTGGGGGAGCTCAAAAAAAGAAGGGGTTTTCTTGTTTTCTTTTTTTTTCCCCAGCTATAAAAGCATGATAGGTGCATTTATAGCTGTCAGACTGAGCTCTTTCTTTCAATAACATATGCCATCCACCATACCCACCCTCTACAGTCTCTAAGTCAAAATGATTCAGCGTTGGCTGATGTAGATGGAATGGATTTCCTTTAAAGGAAAAAATGATTTTTGGCTGCCCATTAAATGTCACAGAGGAAACTCATGGCATGTAGGAAAACAACTGTGTACAATACTGTTGAGTCAAGACTGTCTGACAGATGTTGTACTCATTATAGTCTAAGCACAACATTTTTAATGAGCAGAAAACAGGAAAAGCCTTATCTCCCTGCGGTGATACTCTGGAGGCATTATTATTACTTAATTAATAATTACTTAATTAATAATTTAATTAATAAATAAAAATATTACTTAATTACTTAAAGCCTTGTTTCCTCCTGCTGGTTTCTGACATGTGCTCAGGCTGGAGTCTGTAATATTATCTGAGCGCTCTGATCCTCCACATGTGTAGAAGGCCTCAGCATTAGGAAAACAGTTATTACCAGGCGATTTGTTCCTGTTTCCAGAACGAAGCTCATTTCCAAGATTCTTGAGAGTGCCACTCCAGAAGGCAAGGAAACCCAATCCTGGCTCTTGTGCCACATCCATCCAAACTTCTCTACGCCACTTCCAGATGTGGTGGGTTGACCCTGGCTGGATGCCAAGTGCCCACCAAAGCTGCTCTGTCATTCCCCTTCTCAACTGGACAGGGGAAGAGAAAATGTAATGAAAAATCCTGTGGGTCGGGATAAGGACAGGGAGATCACTCAGCAATTACTGTCACAGGCAAAACAGACTCGACTTGGGGAAAATCAGTTTAATTTATTGCCAGTCAAAACTGAGTGGGGTAATGAGAAATAAAACCAACATTATAAAAACCTTCCCCCCACCCCTCCCTTCTTCCTGGGCTCAACTTCACTTCCGATTTTCTCTACCTCCTCCCCCCTGAGTGGCGCAGGGGGACAGGGAATGGGGGTTGCGGTCAGTTCATCACATGTCATCTCTGCTGCTCCTTCCTCCTCAGGGGAGGGCTCCTCACACTCTTCCCTGGCTCCAGTGTGGGGTCCCTCCCATGGGAGACAGTCCTCCACAAACTTCTCCAATGTGGATTCTTCCCACAGGCTACAGTTCTTCACAAACTGCTCCAGCATGGTTCCCTTCCACGGGGTGCAGTCCTTCAGAAGCAGACTGCTCTAGTGTGGGTCCCCCACTGGGTCACAAGTGCTGCCAGCAAACCTGCTCCAGCGTGGGTTCCTCTCTCTCCACTGGTCCACAGGTCCTGCCAGGAGACTGCTGCAGCACAGGCTTCCCATGGGCTCACAGCCTCCTTCGGGCACATCCACCTGCTCCAGCGTGGAGTCCTCCATTGGCTGCAGGTGGGTATCTGCTCCAGCGTGGGGCTCCATGGGCTGCAGGGGCACAGCCTGCCTCAGCAGGGGCTGCACCACGGGCTGCAGGGGAATCTCTGCTTTGGTGCCTGGAGCTCCTCCTGCCCCTCCTTCTTCACTGACCTTGGTGTCTGCAGAGTTGTTCCTCTCACATATTCTCACTCCTCACTCCAGCTGCAGTTTGTGTCCCAATGGGTTTTGGGTTGTTTTTCGCCCCTTCTTAAATATGTTATCACAGAGGCGCTACCACTGTCGCCAATTGGCTCAGCCTTGGACAGTGGCGGGTCGGTCTTGGAGCCGGCTGGCATTAGGTCTATCAGACATGGGGGAAGCTTCTAGCAGCTTCTCACAGAAGCCACCCCTGTAGCCTCCCCACTACCAAAACCTTGCCACACAAACCCAATACACCAGATGTCAGCTCTGGCCCAGGGAGGGAAGCACAATATAGCAGCTTTGGGATAACCTGAAATTCCAGAGAAAGTTGTCTCAAGTCTGGCTCCTCACTACAGTATCACCAGGACCAAAAAAGAAGTTACTTAGTATCTTTCTGTTCTTCCTTTCCTAAAACGCATAGAAGATACTTTACCTCACCAGGGTACCTGCCCCAGAAAGGCAGGAAGCTACATGTTTTCTATCAGTTGGAGCATTCAAGCTTTCTGGGAATAGAGGCTTCGTTTGTGTTAACCTGGTTTCAGGGTAGAGTTGCCCAATACTTCCAAATAGCCACGTTTTGTTTGTTTTGTTTTGCTTGGGTTTTCTTTTTTTTTAATCTGAAATGGTATGTGAAAAAGAGAAAAAAAAAATAAAAAAGGAAAGACAGGTTTTTTGAAAGCTCTTGTGGGATCATTGGATCATTCAGGCGGGAAGGGGCCTCAGGAAGTCTCTAGTCCAACCTCCTACTCCAGGCAGGGTCACCTCTGAGCTTAGAGCAGGTTGCTCAGGGTTTAACCCAGCTGGGTCTTGAATACTTCCAAAGGTGGAGATGGCACAATCTCTCTGGGCAATCCAGGCCAACTGCCTGCCTGCCTCCCCTAAGGGACAAAACAGTCTGTCCTTAAATCCAGCCCAGTCCTCTTGTTTTATCTTGTCTCTGCTGTCTCTCATCCTCCCATCATGCACAACTATGAAGAGCATGGCTCCACCTGACCAATACCTCCCTTGAAGGCCCTGGGGGGGGTTGCTGCCAGGTCCCCCTGCATGGCTGAACAAGTCCTGCTCCTTCAGCCTGTCCTGATCAGCTCCAGGGCCCTCTGCTGAACTTGCTCGAGCTTGTCCAAGTCTTTCCTACACTGGTGCCCCAAACCTGGCCATGGGTACCCTAGATGTAGTAGGGAAGGCAAGGAAAAAAAAAAGAACAGAAAACCTTTCTTTCAGGCTTCTCCAGCATGGGAGGCTGACTTTTCCCAAGCACTGAGGCAGGGGACACCCAAATCATACAGGATTTCACCCGCAGAATGGAGACGCCTAGTTCCCCTGATCTGTACTTGAAGACCCCAGCTTGAAATTACCCATAGTGTAAAAACTTGGACTCTCATGTAACTGCTCGGCAGCCCCTCGGGAGCGGCAGGCTCGATGGCCGGCGCCAGACATGTCCCTGTGCAGCAGGAGGGAGGCCTTAAATGACGGCCCACCGCCCTCTTTGCGCGGTTCCTCATCCCAAAAAACGGCAGGGGTCAGGCGGGAGCGGCCGCGCCGGGCGGCGGCCTCTGGGGAGTCCCAGGCCCAGGGCCTGGTGGGCAGAGGCTGCGGAGCCGCCCAAGGGGCGCGGGCGGGCGGCGCTGGGCGCACCCCTCCCCGCCACGGCGGCGATGAGGGCGGGCCGGCACCCGGAAGAGGAGCCTCCGCCGCCCGCCTGACTTCCCCGGCAGGCAGGCAGGCAGGCAGGGAAGCAGGCAGGCAGGCGCCATGCTGCAGTTCTTGGTAAGGCTCCGCGGGGCCGCAGCGCCGCCATTTCGCGGCAGGGCGGGGCGGAGCGAGGCGGGCGGGGGCGGCGGCGGGGCCGCTCCTCGGTGAGGGGAGGAAAGTCGCTGTGTGCGGTCACCGCCCGCACCCGCGCCTTGCGGGCGGCTCCAGGGAGGCCCGGCGGGCGGGCGGGCGGCCTTGTCCTGCCCGGCCCGGCCCGGCCTGGCCTCTCCCCTCCCCGCGGCGGCCTCTCCCCACAGACCCGCGTCGCCGCTGCGCGCCTTGGGTGCTCCTGCCCCACGGCCTGACTCGCCCCCGTGGCCGTGAAGCTGCTTGGGCGGGGCGGCTGCCCCCAGTTTTGGCTCTCCAGCATCCTTGTGCGTGCGGCTCCGGGCGGTTTCCCCGTTCCAGCTCCTTCAAACCCGGCCTGACCCTTTGAGCCGCCTCGCCCCGTTTTTCGGTGCCCGCCCTATGCCGCCGGGTTTGTCCCTGCTCCCCACGGAGCCGTGCCTTAATACTGCTCTGAAAATGAGAAGTTGCTGCCTTGTTTTTTCTCCAAGTCGTGCCCTTAATTTGCCTTAGAGATTCAGCAGATTTTGCTTGCTCATGGGGATGCCCTCCTGCTGCTCAAATGTCTTCGCTATAGCTTATGTACCTCCCTCCTTTTATGAGAGCAGGGGTTTTCAGTCCTTGCCATTTTGCTCACCTTTAAAAATGTATCGCTGGAGATGGGGATTTTCATATATAGAAATTAAGGCAGGGGATCACGTTTCATTACTGCCTTTCATTAAATCCCCTTGAGAACAGCAGAATTAATAGACTGCATGTTTTTATACTTTGCTCATTTTAATTTTCCGTTCTGGTTTTCTGTATGTTCCTCTAAACTCTTCTGGGTGTCTGAAGTTAGATGCCTGGCTACTCTTCATTAAATACTTAATCAATGCTGGTATTTTTACTGCCAAGTGTTTAAATAAATTGCTTGACCAAAAAGATGCTGGTTTCTGCTGTAGCAAAGCATGGAAACAGCCTCCTGTTTTTCATTCTAGTGATTTGGGGGATACTCTGGAGTTTTAATTGTGTTCAGATATGTCCCAGTAAGCACAAACAATAAGTGATATTCTTTCATCTTTCATTGGGGGAAGAGTAATTTAGCTGGCTAATAAGTTTCATACCAAGTGTTGATACAGAGCAAGAAGAGATGGCCTATTGTTAATTGGAAGAGTCTTGCATGCGTTTATGAAATGAATAAATAAGGACTATTTCTTATCTCAACTTTGAAATAGCAAGTATGAAAGGCTCAGTCATTTCTGTAGCTGTTTATAGTTTCTCTCCACTCCACTGAAAACACTCAGTAAGGGTAAATATGGGTAGCCACTCTCAAAGTTTCTGTGTTTATCAAATCTACTGCTTGCTGCTAATGTTTTTTGTTGCTAGATAAAAACCGCTTATTAATTGTGACTTCTTGATTAGCACCTGAAAGTTAGAAAAAAGATACACTAATTCTGGGTTTCTTCCCTCTTTGGGTGTAGACTGGGTGTTTGACTCTTGCTCTCCCTTGTTAGGGCTGTAGCAGGCAGATAAAAGGATAATCTTGCAAACCTTACATTTTTGCTATCCAGAGTTAAGCATTAAATAAACATTTGTTTAAAATGCAACTTGAAGTGCTGGGTAGAAATTGGAAGACCCTGAACTCTCATCAGCACTGTTAGCCTTAGTTAATATACACATTTTAATAGGCTATATGTTTTGCTTACCACATAACTGAAATCTAAACAGTGATTTTTCTTTTTTTCCTCTGCTTGAATTGTCAACTATAAAAGTAAATGTAACTGGGTGGATTGCTCTTAAATGCAGTGCTAGACTTTTCAGTAAAGGAGTATACTTAAAGGGAGTGCTCATCTCAGTATTGTCTGTACCGAATAAGCTTTATCACACAGCAAAATATGATAGTTGTCCCATCTTTGGGAATGTTCTAGGGTGAAAGCCTAGAAAACTGCTAATAAACAAGGACCTGGTTTGTGTTTTCAAGTGAGTTCTCAGACAGTGCTAAAGTTACAGGAAATTCTCCTCTGCTAGAATGATGCTCTGCATTAAGAGGAATCACAAGTCTGGTTTACGTCATTGAGATATTTGTTAATATCTCCCAGAGTACTTCTTCAACTGATAATAAAAGCCACAAGAGCAAATGATAACCATTGCAGTACACACAAAAAAAACTCTACTTCTTCTTAAATTGTTAAAGCTAAGCTTCTTAAAAAGTAGTAATAAAAAATAAGACCAAAAATCTGTTTAAGAAAATACTGAAGTAACTTGCAGTCATGGTTCATTTGGCAGTTTTCAACCATTTTTAGTTTTCTATAGCTAGCTTTTCACCACTTCGGGGCATGGTTTAGTCTAGTCTACCCTTGACTGGTTTAATGTGGACTTGGTAGTGTAGGTTAACGGTTGGACTGGATGATCTTAAAGGTCTTTTCCAACCTAAATGATTCTATGGAGTCTGAGTCACGGAAAAGATGAGCTGCACTGTGTCCTACTTTGGGCATGGAAAAGATGTCTAGTCAGTATGTGATGGCAAAGTTGTTATTGTGGACAGTGGTTTTATTTTTCTTAAAATATTCTTGTTTGGACAGCAGTGACCATGAGCAATAACAATTTTCTTAAATAGAACTGGCCTCAGCTGCCATATAGAGTGATTTCTCTACTGACAATGAATGAAGGCACAGTATTAGAAGTCTCCTCTTCCAAAATAGTCAAATGAGCTTTCATAGTATAGGATGTAATTATTATCAAACATAACAATAAAAATAAAATCTAGGACCTTGGGGAGCTGCTGAATGAAAATCTCATCACCTTTCTTTGAAGAGAGGAATTTCTTTCCCTCTTAAAGTGTTGTTACACTTGAGGATTGTCCTCAGCTGGCAGGTAGGGACGAGGCCAGGAGCTGTGTTTCTGTTTCACTCATGTTCTCCTTCCAGGGTGCAGTTTCACAGACACCCTTTAGGAACTATGAGTTTGCACAGCTGTCCAAAGAGGTTGTGCCCAGCTTCCAACCAACAGTGCTTTCCTGCCTTAGAGGAGCCCCTAGATCAGAGTGAATTTGGCTGAAAACTAATCTCTTGTGGTGCAGGAGTCTGGGAGGTGCACAATTGTTTGTTGTTGCAGAAGATGCATAGCAGTTTCACATCAGTTTAAGTTGATGGGGGAGCTCCGTTCTTAAACCTTTTAAGGTGAGACTGGGATCTTTTTGCAGTCAGAGCTTGTGTTCTGACTTTCAAGCTTATGAACCTTTTTGTTACTGTGTATTACTGTGTTACATCTTTGCATGCGTGTGTCCCTCCCCAGCATTGAGCACTGTTTTAGTGTGGCTTGAGGCTTTCCAGGCATGGACTGAGAGCTCAATGATATGTAGGTCTCTGCTGCTATCTCCCCCATTGTTTTAGGAGTTACTGCCTTTGTGGGTGTGCAAAGAATTTTGCAGACAAAGGTGATCATAGCCTGATCCAAATAGTCTTGGAGATGTGTATTGAAAACATAACTGTGCTGTATTTTGGAAATGGTGGTAAGGTTTTCCTGGTGAGGAGGTTGGGTAAAATTTCTCTGGAAGAAAGGTGAGAAATTAAGTAGAAGTGGAATTGAAACTCATTAGTCTTCACATGACTTGCAATATTCCTTTTTTTTGTTTTGTTTCAACCAACATGCTTTTGATGGAAGGATGTTAACTATTCTTTTTCTCTTTTTCTTTCTTTTTAGCTTGGTTTTACTCTTGGCAATGTGGTTGGGATGTATCTGGCTCAGAACTATGATGTGAGTATCCTTGCATTCTCAGAGCTGAACCTATTTTGAACTGAAAATATAAGGATGTTTTCCCTCAGTTGGAATTGAATCAGTTTTTATTTTGATGGTTTATTTTATTTGAACAGAATGCAGATTGTATTGACTTTAGTTACAGATGAACTCAAATATACATAGAACCAAAACATCTACCTCTGACACCTTGTCTATGACAGAGTAGTGCTGAGAGCCTTAACTGATGTTGGGGCCCTAGAGCACAGATATTGTAACCAGACATCTACATAGACAGAGCGAGGAGAAACAGAAGAGGTCTAGCAGCTGCTTATGGATTGTACCAGCATTAAAATACTGGTTTCCTGACCCTGCTAGCCTGTCACAGTGTTCTCCACTCAGTATACCTGTTTATTACTTAAGAATCCTTCAGAGCATCTGAAATTTCTGTCCTCTGTACCAGTAATAAAAATAAGTTTTGCCAGCTGTTTGGGAAAATTCAGCACCTGGTCCTACCTCAAACATATATCATAGAATCACAGAATGCTTTGGGTTGGAAGGGACCTTTAGATGTGATCTAGCCCAACCCCCCTGCAGTGAGCAGGGACAGCTTTAACTAGATCAGGTTGCTCAGAGCCCCGTCCAGCCTAACCTTGAATGTTCCCAGGGATGGGGCCTCCACTACCTCTCTGGGCAACCTGTTCCAGTGCTTCATCACCCTCATTGTAAAAAACTTCTTTCTAATGTCTCGTCTAAATCTATTCTTCTTTAGTTTAAATCCATTATTCCTTCTTCTGTCACAACAGGCCTTGCTAAAAAGATTGTCCCCATCTTTCCTGTAGGCCCCCTTTAAGTACTGAAAGGCCGCAATAGGGTCTCCTTGCAGCCTTCTCTTCTCCAGGCTGAACAACCCCTACTCTCTCAGCCTGGCTTCATAGGAGAGGTGCTCCAGCCCTCAGATCATTTTGGTGGCCCTCTTCTGGACCCGCTCCAACAGGTCCATGTCCTTCTTGTGTTGAGGGCTCCAGAGCTGGACGCAGTACTCCAGGTGAGATCTCATCAGAGCAGAGTAGAGGGGCAGAATCACCTCCCTCGACCTGCTGGCCACGCTTCTTTTGATGCAACCCAGGATATGGTTGGCCTTCTGGGCTGCAAGCACACATTGCCAGCTCATGTCCAGCTTTTCATCCACCAGTACCCCCAAGTCCTCCGCAGGGCTGCTCTCAATCTCTTCATCTCCCAACCTGTATGGATATCGGGGGTTGCCCCATCCCAGGTGCAGGACCTTGCACTTGGCCTTGTTGAACCTCATGAGGCTGACACAGGCCCACCTCTCCAGCTTGTCCAGGTCCCTCTGGATGACATCTCGTCCTCCTGGTGTGTCAACGGCACCACTCAGCTTGGTGTCGTCTGCAAACTTGCTGAGGGTGCACTCGATCCCACTGTCTATGTCATTGATGAAGATGTTAAATAGCACCGGTCCCACTACAGACCCCTGAGGGACTCCACTTGTCACCTGCAATCTTTCTTTCCTGCTTATCTCACAGTGAGAAAAGAAAGAAAGTGAACTTTCCTCAGCTCTCACACTGAACTGAGAATTTTCACTGTGAGAGTTAGAGTAGAAGAAGAAGATTTAGAGCCGAGTCTTCAATGCAAGATTTTAATTTCTGCCGAGTCAGCAAAATCCCTTGTAAAACCAGTGCCACTTAGCTGTTTACAGGCTAAAGGAGTTGATGAATTTAACATATATTATTTTCCTTTCTTATGCAATCTGTATTAGATTAAAAAAAAGTTGTTGAGGCTCAAATCTGACATTTATGTTTTGTTTTCCTCATCTTCAGTATTGAAGTCATCTTGGTAGAATAATTCTTATTTTTTGCTCCTTGCTCATGGGCAAACTTTTGTGATCTGTCTGGTCACCTCCAGTAAGAGTACTAATAAAAGGCTGGTGTTTGTTTCCAATATATGTCTTACAAAGTTGTGAAAATGTAGTCATAAGAACATATTTGTTTTGTAAAGATAAGAACAATTTGTATTGTAAGCATGGTATAGTGCTTTTCTGGCAGCACTAGTAAAGTATTGCCACAAGAGGGGGACTTAATGCTTTTGATTTGCAGGAAATTGTTTCCTGGGAATGTAACACTGACTTGCAGGATGAACATGGTCATTTTATTGCTGGTATTGAAGTTGATTTCTTTTAGATTATAAACTTGTCATAATGAGGTCCTAATTCTGCAGCTGTATGCACATGTGCTTAGTTATAAGCACATGGAGGGTTCTGCTGACACCAGTGGACTTCACTTGGTTTAGCTTATAAATCAGGCATATTACAAGCTGGGCTTTTGATTTTGCTTTCTCAAATGGAGCTTAACTTTGAAAGGGAAGGGAAGAAAGAAACTTCCTGTATTACCTGTACTATCAGCCTCAAACCACTCAATGAGAGAACTGCAATCCGTTTGGATTAACTTCTGCTCTGTGTTGAGGTGAAATATGATTTTTTTTTTCCACAAATACCAGTGGGAACTTTGCTTTACTTTCATTTTAATCAGTTAGCTTGTAAAATTCTAGCTTGTCGATTCCCAGTTTTAGCTAGAGTCATGAGATAATCTATTCCTTGCCCTTAAAAGTTGCCTTTCTTTTTAAGTTGTCAAAACTTACTGTTGGATTACTTTATCAAAATGCTTTGATTTGCAAGAGAAAGCTGAAGTTTTGAAGTTCACAAGCGGTAAATTGAATTTTCATTCAAGCGTGAAACTGCAAAAGGTTGCCAATTTGCAATGCAGTAGAATTCCCCAGTGAGGAATTTTCATTCCCACCATGCAGGAGGGAGAAGTATTTCTTCAGGAAATCAGTACCAGGAGAAGTATTTCTTCATGAATTTTTTGAGAACATATTTGCTGCTCTTGAACATCTGTTTTCTCTTGGTCTGTGACCAGTATAGTGCAATGTAGTTTCCCCCCGGAAAGTCATTATTAAAGTCTATGCATTAGTGTTTAAATTGGCTTATTCTTGGCAGTTTGTCGTCTTTCAGTGAGGAAGCCAGACTGGTCTTACTAAATTTCCTGTAGCATGATCTTTTTTCCTCCCTCCTGTTCCCATCACCACTGGCTGACTTTTAGTCTTAACAATCTAAAATATTTCCGGAAACTTCATGTGAGGTGGATGCATCTGCTGTTTGCTTGATGTTGTTTTATTTTTAACCTCTGTGCAAGGTAACAGATCCTGGAAGCAAGAACCCTTTAGAAACCCGTTTAAACATGGAATTTCTTGCTGTGTTTATGGTATTGTCTTTCCTGCTGAGGCTCACATAGCTCAGGATTTTTTGTTAATTTGTGTGGTTTTTGTTTGTTTTTTGGTTTTGTCTTTAAAGATTCCTAACATTGCAAAGAAGCTTGAAGATTTTAAGAAGGATGTGGAAGCTAAGAAGAAACCTCCCAGCGACAAGTCCTAAGAGAGCAATGTTACCCAGGTCACCTCTGTGCATGCATCAAGGATGCAATTTACCTTTCGGGCAACAAAGATCAAGTATAGGGTTGGCATTGGAGGTTCCTCCACTTTTAGTCTCGTAGAACTGGAATGTCCCTCTTTTGAAAGAGCAGCTGTGAATTTTTCCTGGGACTGATTTTCAAGGGTTTCAGAATTTGGATTTGCAGCTGATGTGTGACTGGATAAGATTGTATTTTTCGTTATTGCTTTTCCTAATATTTTGTAACCCATTTTTACCTGATCCAAATGGAGTCCTATTAGTCCTGTTACTATGCGTACCTCACACTTTGTTATACCCTAGGTCTTAGAACATTGCAAAAGAAATTAAATGTATGAAGAAGTAACTTTCAGGGTTTCTTGTCATTTGTTGTGAGCAGCGGTACTTCACTGTCCTTAAGATCTGCATTCCATTATTGGAGATGGGAAGGTTCATTTGTTAAACTATGAACCTGGAGGGCAGGGGAGAGCTCCTGCTTTTGCCATTATGTTAAATGATCACTTCCAGCACCATAGACTTTGCACAAACATGGCTGATTTCAAAAAGCGTAAAAGGCCATCAACTTTAACCTGTGTTTCAAATTCATTGTTTCTTCTATTATTACCTCTTCCTCTTCTTTCCCTTCTGCCTGGTTGCTTGAGGATGTCTCTGGAGTGATGGGGAGGATGGGAGAGAGAAGAGTTATCTTCTGTAAGTGGTAATAGGGGCACGTGGAGGTCAGCAGTTATGTTGCGAATCCAAATGGTTCACTCTATGTACTTAATGGTCCAGTTTGTGTAATTGGTCTAAGTATGCTTTTTTTTTTTTTTTACTGCCTCTTGGTGTAGAACAAGGACTAGAGCTCAGTATTTCTATCAAATGTGTCTGGTGTTCCCATTACTTCCTCATTTCTGTGCATGGTCTTCAGTCCATTGCCTTTGCATTTGGTTCAGTTGTCTACCATGTATTTTCATAGGATTAGAACCATTTATCTGCCATCTCCTTTATAGTTTGTCTGGTATGCTCCTCTGCACCCATTGCTGCCACTAAAAACCCTGGTGTGTGAGAAAATACACACTGTAACTGTCCTCTTCTGTTTGAACGGAAAGCAAAGGCTGCATTTGGAAACCATAGTTTTGCACAAATTCTGTTGTAAATTCTGAAGAAAATATTGCAGTAATTTGAATAGATGTAAGCTTTCTTCATTCAACAAACTATCAAATATATTTTTTTTTTTCTGTAAAATAGAAGAGTCCTATCAACTCTGTAAGGTGACTTAAATCACTGAGCCCCCTTGACAGTCTTTTGCAGGATGTGAAGGACAAAGAAAAGTACCAGAAAGATATTCTCCTTGCTTTTATTAACAATGCCTGGTGACGGACTGCTATGGACAAGTAGGAGGAACCAGCACAGAGAATTACCTCCTTCACTCTTTCAGGCATACCTACAGTGCTTCTCCATTAGTGTTTTAGTTAGGATAAGGATTGTGCCTTCAAAGCAAATTGTCTTTTTACCATGTTTTCATTCTCATCATGGAAAAACTGTAGAGTACATGGACTGGATTCTTTTCAGAAGAGACTAAACCAGAAGATGTGCTTTGATCTCTAATGGGTGTTTAGTCCATGAGACAGGCCTAGAGACATTCAGAGGGAAAATATCCTAAGCTTTGGGCACTAACTGTTTTGCTCTGTAGACCCAGTGAACTGCACTGAGATAAACATTGCATGAAAGTCTTTAAGTACAGGACTCCCCATGTACCTACTGTAATTTTTACCCTCTACCCCAAAACCTTTAACTCGGACATATCTGGGTAGATTCCAAGCTCAGGAGTTTTCACTGTATCAGCAAAGACACATTTACAGATTAACTCACGCCAAACTTCCGCTTCCTTTTCCAAAGTTCTGTGATGGCAGAGTTCTTCCACAATGTGTCCTCCAATTGAGTAAAGTATTTCTCATCTAAAGATTCTCCTTCTTAAAGAATATATATATATATATACACGAGAAATATTTCACCTGTAATTTCCCATCCTTCCTTTCACCATCTGCCCTGAAATGTGTAGCTGACATAAGAGCTTTTGGTCTTTGGTAATAAATATTTGACAAGTTTAAAAGCCACTTCAAGTCAGCCAGTCTTAGTAGCTATGCTACCAACTCTTCCTATAGTAAACACTCAAAAAACACAAACAGGGCAAAATAATTTTGACCACCTAACATTAGTTATCAGAAACCTTATGGTAGCAGTATGCGTTGAAGATGCCAAGAATGTGCTTGGTGAAGGAAGCTCATAAATAAAGTAGAATCACAGAATCATTTAGGTTGGAAAAGACCTTTAAGATCAAGTCCAACCATTAACCTAACACTACCAAGTCCACCACTAAACCAATTAACGTAGAGTAATAATTAATTTCATGTTTCCTGGCTTGGTGGCTGGATCCTTTATAATGAAAGTAAAAACTAGGAATCATTAAGGTTGGAAAGGACTTTAAGATCATCAGGCCAACTGTCAACCCACCACCACCATGCCTACTAAACCATGTCCCAAATTGCCACGGCTACACGTTTTTTTGAACACCTCCAGGGATAGTGACTCCACCACCTCTCTGGGCAGCCTAGTACAGCCATGTTTAGCTATTACTGAAGTAGCAGTGTATGCTCTGGTCTTTGAAAGGGGTTTCCATTGGCTTGCACAGACTTCAGACCACACTTGAAGGAACTGTCTTCCACACACAAAAACTTTTCCATAGAGTGAGACAGCACTGCACAGCTGTTTTAATGCTTTTATCAAAGTGATGAACTTAGTTTCCCCCAGCTTCCCTTTGGGTTTCCCTCCCTTCCCCCGCCCCGTTCTTTCTTTCCTATTCTTGAGTAGAGTATTGAAAAATACTGGCTCTAACCCAGTCATATTTCTTTGCTTGTCATATAAAATTATGTTAGTGTTTAAAATTGGATTCTTTCTTTCCTCAAACATGCTTTATGTTCTTCCCTTTCTTTACACAAAGATGAGGAGGGAAATAATATTCGAAATCTCTGTCTTTATTGCCAGACAGACCTGTGTTACTCTAAAAGTGTAATTTGGAGCTGAAACTTTCAGATGAGCATTCGAAGTAGATGTTAGGATTTTTTTTTTCCTATTACATTGTGAAGTGAACCAGCCACAGCTGTGGTGTTGTAGAAACAATATATGCTCATTAATATTAAAGACAGGACTTCTTAAGTGTTTCACACTGTTTGTAACACTTTCCATTTTAGCTCAAGCTGTCTTTATTGTCCCACATAGTAAGCTGGAGAGCTGGATAACATTATAACATGGTTCTTGTCAACTTTGCAACTACTGTATAATACATTTTGCCTAACTGATTCAGCCTGAGGCTATCCTAGATGATACTAAAGGTTAACCTTATGTTTCAGAGGGCAGAAAGTCCACACAGATAACGACTGCTTGATGCAGAACTTGCATCTAATGGCTCAGAGAGACTTTGGGTGCAGTGGTGTCATAGCAGGTCACAAAAGATGAATGCACCTTCAAGATACCTAGGGGCAAGTTTCCCACTTAACGTGGGTACTGTGAATTTCTGCACGTTCAAAATGCCTATGTGGAGAGCTGGAATTGCCAACTAAAATATGCAGTCTTCCTTCCTCTCTTAGCAGCTTTTAGGATAAATGCAATTGTATCCATTTTCATGTACTGATTCTTTTGAGACATGTCCCAGGGGCTGAAGGTTCGAGGCAAAAGGGGAGGAAAAGAATATATAAGCTACTAACAGACTTCTAAAATATTTACTGTGGATTGAGACTGTTATCTGGTGATGGAAAATGCTGCCCTAATGCTCTTGTAGAGACCATCTTCCACTGAATACAGTAAAGAGTTAATACTGAAAATATATGAAATGCCAGACAACAAAGCTAATTATTAGCTTACTGGGCACCAGAGGTCAAATAAAGATAGTGGATTAAGTCACAGAATTTCACTAACATGAATGCTCAGTGGTGCCATTTTATGTCATAGAACCACAGCCGCTTGTCTCATGATGTGTGCTCCACCCCTTGATGTTTGTGGCCCTTGGGTAAGACTCGCTCCAGTAAGCCCATGTGCCTCTTGTACTGGGGAACTCAGAAATGGACCTACCAGTTCAGATGTGTTTCACCAGGGCTAAGAAGAGGGGCAGGATCATCTGCTCCCTCAACCTGTGGAGGATGATCTGCCTAATGCAGCTCAGGGTGCTGTTGGCCGCCTTTGCCTCAAGGGCACATTGCTGACTCATGTTCAACGTGTCTACCAGGACCTCCAGGTCCTTTTCTATAAAGCTGCTTTCCAGTCAGTCAGCTCCAGCTTGTACTGGTGTGTGGGATTATTCCTTCCCAAATACAGGACTTTGCATCTCCCTTTGTTGAACTTCATGAGATTTGTGTCGGTCCATTTCTCTGGCCTGTGAAGGTCCTTCTGAATGACAGCACAGCCATCTTGTGCATCAACCACTCCTCCCAATTTTGTCAAGGGTGCACACTGTTCTATTGTCCAGGCCATTAATAAATATGCCAGTGTTCAATAATTCAATACTGGGCCTGGTGTTTTCCCCTGGGGTACACCACTAGAGATTGGCCTCCAACTGGACTTTGTGGTGCTGATCAGAACCCTGTAAGCCCAGCACTTCAGCCAGTTTTTGATCCACTTTACCGTTCACTTATCTAGTCCATGCTTCCTCAATTTGTCTGTGAGGTTGTAGTGCAAGGCCATGTCAAAAGCCTTGCCAAACAACATACCCTGCTCTCCCCTCATCCACCAAGCTACTCATTATGTTGTACAAGTGTCAGGCTGGTCAGGCATCATTTCCCCTTCATTAATTCATGCTGATTACTCCCAATCACTTTCTTGTCCTTCATATATTTGGACACAGCTTCCAGGAGGATTTGCTCCATTGCCTTACCAAGGATTCACGTGTGACTGATCAGCCTGTAGTTCCTCAAATCTTCCTTCTTGAAGACAGGAGCAACATTTGCTTTCTTCCAGTCCTCAGGGGCCTCCCTGCATCACCATAACCTTTCAAAGACAATAGACAGTGGCCTCACAATGACATGGCCAGCTCCCTTACCATTGCTTTAGATTTCCTTTTGCAGCTGGTGTGCCTATAGAGGCCCTTGGCTCCTGATTTTTTAACAAGAAGGGCCTCTATAGGCCTCCCAGGTGAGGCTGGCCAGGGCCAGTAAGGTACTCAGGGCCCTGGCACTGGCTTACCTAACCCTATCCGAGTCAGTTAAATCACTAGTACCTCCAGCCACCTTCTGTAAAAATAGGTTATACTGCAGAGGAATTACTCAAGGACAGGGAAAAGTTTAATGAAGCCAACTCTTTTTCTTTATGTTTTTACATTAGGTAGCATCATCTACACCAGAAACTTTTATTATGAATTCAGCTAAAGATATGTGACTCCTGTTAATGTAGAGTATTACTCTTCACAGTGATTTCTGATGAATAAAGTAACATAGTGGTGATCTGGCAGCACAGGACATTTCTCAGTGGTGATGCTGTGGGGAGTTGTGGTATCACTCAAAAAATTTATTGCCTTTGTGAAGGCAGAATTTTTCCACTGTGGTTCTCCTTCGTGGTTCACCTTTGTCCTGTGGTGCTGGCAGCTGTGTGCACCACCAGCTGTTACGACTCCTCTATGCATGCTTTCTTGGAGACATTTGTTATACATGCTGAGCGTCTGGAAATGTGCTTTGAAGGGCCCAGACTACTGTTGGCCCAGATTACAGATAGCCATTAGATTACTGGTGAAATTGAAATGTTGCAAAGGAAGAAATTGGAATTTTCAAAATTAATAAGGAGTTGGTTTCATAAGCCTAGATTATATCTGTGTTTGCAGAAACATGATTGTGAATTTGTATTCATATGTAAAAGTAAATATCTGCTGCATGTGATGCAGAATTATTTTGAATATTAGGAAGTGATGGTGGATATTGGAGTGCTTATGTTACTGGTAAACTCCATAGAGAAATTTCCTGTTCAGCTCTTCTTGCTTCAGGGAGACAAGAAACGGATACTTGGTTCTATTTGTTACACATCTCAGTGCTATATGCTAACCTTTACTTTACAAAGTCCTAAGCCAAGGCAATTTTTAATTAATTTGTACTGAGATAAAATAGCTGTGGAGGTTATTTTTTTTTTTCACCTGAAACATATGTTAATCACAGATGGTCAAATTTACTTTCTTCCCACCAGAGTTGATTCTGGCTTTAGTCTTTAAGACATCTGGAAAATACTTAAATACCCCATTCCTGTAAATCACCAACTCAGACCTTAACTTCACTAGTAACTTTCCTACCCTGTGAGCCTAAATGCTGGAGTGGAACACACTGTGTGAAAACAGGGGTTCTGCAACCTTTCATCACACTGATTAGAGCCCTTCTCTGACAACTGCACTTTTGGGTTCAAAGATGTAACCCAAATCATAAGATACTAATCAATGTTTGAAGAGAAATATAAGGGCCAATGTATGAAAAAAAATATGTAAGGGTTAAATTCTATTATTCACACTTTCTGCAAACCAGAGAGAATTGAACAACCTGTGTCAAGTATTAAGTACAGCTATCATGCTCTGCTTTTTTTCCTGAGAAATAAAACATTACTCTATCAGCTGCAGAATGAAGAATTGCTCAGTATAAATCATCTGTTTACTTCAGTGAAATTGTTCAGGTTTTATATTACTGTGAAAAAAAAATATATGCAGTCTTAATAGGATTCTAGTAAAAGGTAATAAAAAACTGTAAGATAAAATAGTATACTGCTACTAGTTAATGTGATTATACTTTTTGGATAGGAATCTTAAATTCTGGGCTGAAAGGAGAACTTTTGTTTTTAGGACTTGATGTATGTGCTGAATGTTGAAAGCATCTGGAAATCACTTAATTTGAAATCAAGCTTATCTCCCCTCTGAAGAAAGACTTCAGCTTTCGTTATTGGTAGAGACAAATCTGAAGTTGAGTGACAGTATGCTATAAATTACCAGTGAAAACTTACCACTTCTTTGTCCACTTGACATTTATTTTGATTAAAAAAAAAAGGCAGCAATCAGCACCCATTGCTGTCACACTGTGAGCCATGCATCTTGCCCAACCCTAAGCTTGTTGTTCATCTGCTGCTGTTTTCCTTTGTGATATTCAGATTCTTGCCACTAAATACTCTCTCATGTACTTTCTTATATCTTCAATGAAATGAAAGGAATCGTACGTGTATGTCTAAGGGCAGAATCTGGCTGTGGTGCATACACTGACTGATCTGATCTGGAGAGGGGGCCAATACAAGCACACTGCCTTCCTGCAAATGCCAGGTGGGACATGGCAGTGACAAGTGCCAGCAGCTGTGGACGTGCAAGTTTGCTGAGAACAGCAATACAGAAGGGAAGGCTGCTGGGAAAACTTTTTGCCTGAGTCCACTCCAAATTTCTCTGCACCAATCTCGTGAGACACAAACTATGCCAGAGACTCATGGAAATGTTTCTGAAAAAATATTGCTAGAGAAGTGCAACACAGCGCCAAGCAATTTCTATTTACCTAGTGCTATTGGTGGCCACCCTATTTGATTTGTGAGTAATCCTAGATCTCCCTAAAGCTGATTGGCATGCCAGCTGCTCGTCTCTCTTGCAAATGAGAATATCCCATGTTCATATCCCCTGGGAAAGGGGTGGGATAGCAAGGCCTGATGGGAGCTGAGCTGAGCAGAGCCGAGCCGAGAAATAAGTATTAGGAGTGTGGAGAGTGATTTGTTGCTGAGCAGCTAGGCAATTTGAAGATGGTGGTGGATGAAGCGTGAAGTGAAAAGGATTAGACGATGAGTGCACAGTGAAAGGCGCAGAACGACTAAAGCTTTGGGAAGAGAGCAAGGCAGAAAGAGAGTTTCTTGGCAGGGGGAGAATGATAGAAAGTAACTTTGGGGACTGTGAACAGAGATGTCCTGCTTGTTGAGCATGGTGACAGGACCCTTGGTACTGCAGACACCCCCACCCACTGAAGTGCTTGTTCCTGGAGAAAATTGCCCATGTTGGTGGACAGGTATTGCAGCCTCTCCCTCCTGCTTCAGTGGCTTTGGTGCTGGGTGCATCTTGCTGGGCGACTGCAGCTTGTGCCGGCAGGGAGGCTGGGGTGCCTCTGCTTTGAGCATCATGTCGGGGGCTGTGCCCCGCAGCAGCTACTTGCTGGGGGGCAGGAAGACACCCGGGGAGGGGAGCCAGAGTGGTATGGAGGATCTGAATCCCAGAGGCAGCCGTGAATTTTGTACACTGGGGTGCAGCAGAGCAGCAAGTTCAGGATAGGGGGAACACAGGAATTGGGAAGGCGAGAAGCATTGAAAAAGCGAGGCTGAGATATTTTGTGGATTAGGAGGGCATGGGGATGCACTGAGCCATTGATTCACAGAAACACTTTGTTTTTCAAAACCAAATTTACAGGAAGTACTGTGAATAGAAATTGTTTTGCTAAAGGATGCTGCCTCCTGGTTTTGGTACAAGGGCTAAAATGTGCTTTTGTGATTTGTCCATTTTGCTTCCCCTCTGCCAGCCTATGACCTCTTACTGTCTCTGTTCATTTCCAAGACAAGTCTGTGGGATCCCTCTGTGTTAGTAGAAGCAGTAAACCAACACCTCCTGCTGTCTCAACACAACCCAGCAAGCCCTTAGGGAAGTAATGAGGTGAAATATATCCTATTTATATTCTCACAGAGCACCAGAATATGCAGTAGTGAGTAATTTATTTTATTGACATTTTATTTATGCAGAATAGGCATTCACACTAAGATCTAGAGAGCCGAGATTATAAGTGGGAAACATAAAAATTCATTGAAGTATATCTATAAAGAGTGTGATTACATGAGGTCCAATCATCCTAATATACAGCTTAAATGCATTGACATTAAAGAAATTATTAAAACCGGGACATAATACAAGAGGTTTATTGAGTATCACAGGGATTGAGTCAGAAAAGCAGGGCATTCACTTTGTAGATGATAAAGACATTGGCCTTTTGATTTGGTAGTTAGCCGCTCTGTGTCACAGTTTCCTGCATTTGAAGTTCCTGTTCTCTGGGCTGCTAGAGAACAGGTGGGTGTGATGTTCAAGTGAATGCGCACGATGAGGATATACACCAGCACCATTTCACTTCAGCCCTCTCCCTTCTTACTCATGGAACAGCACTGAGTGCCATCTTGGATGAGATTGTACTTTCTCTGTCAGGGGAATTGAACTGTGTAACTATGTAAACAGCAGCCAAAGAGATTGGAGAGCAATGGGTCTGTTGGCCTGGTAAGGTTTTGCTGGTCACAGCTTCCCCTGCTGAAAAAGCTTCCACTGCAGTACAACGATACGGGAAGAAGGTATTGACCAAAATTTTCTATCTGTTTCTGAAGCTCTTCCTTCCAAAGCAGAGACTGCAAGTACTGCAATGTCGGAAACTTTATACTTGTGCTGTGGAAAAAAACCCCAACATTCTCCTTCCCAGGAGACTGCTCCTTCCTATCTGTTTGGTGGTTTCTATTATCCCTTTGAAGTGCTGTAACTAGTAGTTGGTCGCTGTATTTCTTTCCAGGCCATATGCATTAACTAGGAAGGTGTTTTTTTCCAACACAGTGATGACTCACCTCAAAAGAAAAATAATGATTTGCCTTTAAAAGAAGTAGGCTTATAAAACTCTAGGTTTGGGAATAAGACTCACTCTTCATTCACCATAGGAGTCAATGGTAGGATTGAACATTCTACTACTGAGTACACCAGTGTATGTCTACTTGTCTTCTTCATTGGAGTCCTATATCCCCTCTTTTACAGGTCCTGCGTAATTGTTCCAGGGCATGAAAAAGCTATAGGCACAGAATTTGGAAGGAGAGGGTTTTTTCAGTTATGGTATCACAGGGAAAGCAACAATAGAGCAAAGCTAATCTCTCCTTTTAACTCACACTGATTTTCAGAACTGAAAAGCTTTTGCAGAAGACCTCCCTGTGGATTTTCTTCATGGGTTGCTATGGATCCTGGTTCTATGTATACACAAGTTTTCTCCTTTCCTTCATATGGGCAATGTAGGTTTAATATTTTGTCCCAACTCACTTTGGTCTTGCACTTTCTTCTTTTTTTTCTTTTTTTTCATTGGTGATTATGTTTGGCTAGTGACGTTGCTGACCGCTGCCCATTCTGGAAAAGTATTCAGCTGGAAAAGTCTAATTCCCCAAGTGTTGATTGCCACCATGACAACAGCCAGGCCAATCAGATTTACACCCAGGCCAGCTTTCACCTACAAAAGCAAAATGCATCAGAGCACAATCACTCACAACTTGATTAAAAACAGTTAACATAGAAAAAAGAAGGCAGTAGGGTGTGTGTATGTTTGTATGTATAGTGGCTTATATATAGTGTGATAAATTATGTGTACTGATTTCTAGAGCCAAAAAAAGCACAGTGAGTAGTATGTATCAGAGCGTACATTGTGGGAGTATGCAGGAGTGATAGTCAGAGGTTGATGCAGCTCATTGGAAAACTGCTCAGTTTGTCACTTGAACTTCTCAATCAGATAATCATAATGGGGTGTTTTACCACACATAGCAGGATGATAACTACATGACTTACTGTGGAGCTATGTGATAAATCTAATTTCTCATGCTCTCCTGTGCTTGTCTTAACAGGTCAATGCAAAGGATTGTGTACTCCTGTTCTTTGATACCTCTTTAGACTGCTACATTCATGAAAAAATAAAGATGAGAACAGTGCGTATCCTCCAGCAGATGTGTAAATGTTCTTAACCTGACAGCTCAGTCACATAATGACAGTGCAGATCAATATGACTTTATATTAGCACCAGTATCATCATTACTATTATTATTGGCTGCTGGATGTGATCAGGACAAAGTGTTGAGGTTGCATGAAGCATGGGAAGGACATACCCAATCTCAGGACTCACCATATCTTTAATTTGGCAGTGGCCATAACTGAAGACAATGGCATTTGGAGGATTACCTACTGGCAGCATCACCGCAAATGAGATACACATGGTGACAGGTATCAGGGTGTATAAAGGGTTGATAAGCAGGGTTTCTGACTGGAAGGAGAGAGGAGGAGAGAAATTTCACTTAGCCAATAAAAGCCACGGCTCATAATTAGGATGAAAAGACCCTCTCTGCTTTACATGAAGAAAACAAGATTATGTGACTCTCACCTCCCTAGTTTCTAACCCTAAGCATGGTAGTCTTTTTTGTTTGTTTTTTAGAGTAGGGTAGTGCTATAATTTGGAGCTGGTCGTGCTCCAGGGATTTCTCTTGAGCCATTTCACACTGGGTGAGGGTAGAGCTTGCTACTATTAGTCCTTCTTCAGTCTTTCCTCACACTTGTTCTCCGTGCCATTCTGTGTTGTGTCTTCCGGACCTTAATAGTGACTGCCACTTCAGTCTTCATCCAAGAGAAGTCACAACAGGTTGGCGTGAAGAACTTACTTCCTTCAGTTGCTGAAGGTACTGAGACCATTATGTAAAGTCCTCCTGAATGGTGGTTAAGAAAACTAGATGTTCATGGCCCAAACTCGCGTGGCACGAAGGCAGTAATGATGGAAAATTCTTTACAGTCGTCTAAAGAATTGTTCTTCCACTGCAGCCTGCGGTGGTGGTGAAATTTTGCATTTCTGTTTACATTGCTATGGCCTAGTTTTATGTCAGAGGGAAAGGGAAGGCTATTGACAAAGCTAACTTCATTTTGGAGAGGGAAGTGTTTCCAGGTTACTTTTGCAGTCAAAACAGAGAGACTGTCTTAAGATGGTAGTTCAGACTACTAAAAGTAGATTGCTGCTCTAAATTTCTCTTTAGGAGAGTCTCTTTCTGCATGGAACAGAGGTAAGTTTGAACTTATGAGCCATACAAACATAATTACTTATTTTCATCTGGCTATATCTTCATATTATCTCAGAGCTGTTCACATAATGTACTTTGGGACAATCCCATAAAATTGTTATAATAGGGAAACATGACCTGCATTCTGTTTCACATTACATAAAAGAAAAGAAGACAGACAGTTTTCTGTAGCTGCTATTCCAATATAGAATGAAATTTGTATCTCTTTCCTCTGCCTTTGTCACCAGTCTCCTGATTTTTTTCTGTCGCTTACAAGCATCTCTGCTTTCCATGTTGGATGATAGAATGCTTACCAGATCATCCTCTTGAACACATTTAAATCTGATAAAAAATTCACTACTACAGTCTTTTCTTACAAGTAGTGAGTGGGTGACTGCTAACTAATGAACAACACATTTAAAATAACATTAATAAGAGTATCTCAAGCTTTATGTGGACTTCACTTATCTTGTTGATTGCATCATCACCTTTTCTTGTACTTCAATTATGCATCCCTCAGCACAGGTGCTATGTTTTCACTTTGTCTGGGAAGTATTGAATAAATTTCTCAGTGCTAAAATATGCTTTTGGCTGCCCAAATTTACTGTTTTTCCTAAGCCCAAGACTGCAGAGCTGTAGCTTGGGAACCAAGGCTGGGTTTCGTGTGAACAGAGTGCCAATACCCTGATGTCCTGAAACATTCCCATGAGCCTGCCAGGAAACAACACACTAAAAACGTCATTGTTTTTACTCACCATGCTGCATAAAATAGGCAAAAAGATGGTTATGGTTGCTGGATTACTAACAAACTCTGTTACCAGGGACACCAAAATGCAGGCCAGCAGAGTTACAGCCCAGTAGGGAAGGCTGCTCAGGGAGAGCATTTGGCGTCCAATCCATGTAGAGAGGCCAGAGGTCTGGGGAAAGGACAGAAGCACAAGAATTACTAAATACTTAGTATGTTTGTAAAACAGACTCTTCTCTTTGGGGCAGTTTGCGTAAGAGAATCCCACCAGCAAATGAAGTTTAGGTCAATGTTTTCTGCATTTATTTTTGTTCAGTAAACTGGATTTCACTGCAGTGCCTGATAAATAGTTGTCCCTAGTAACAAAGAGATACATTTGACAGTTAATAATATTAAAAAGGCACCAAGGCCGATCTTCCCTCTTTCTTCAGCATGTGAACCGGAGTATTGCAAATTGGTGATGAAGGATTGCACAGTCTGGGTAGAATTAATTTTGAGATTAAAATACACAAATTTAGTTGTCTACATGTAGGAGTCTATAGGAGAGCTAGGTGTGTATTCATGAATTACACTGAGTGTAGATATAGTCAGTAGAGCCTGGAGTATGATTTGTCCAGTCAGCGCTAGGAGGTTGACACAGTTGCCTAAAGAGGAGCATCTAGTGACAGATGATATGTTCTCCCTCTGTCTGGTTAGCTGCTAGTTGAGAAGGTGTGAGGTCTCGCTCAGATCCGGTGTCATGTCTGCCACCCCTGTAGGAATATCTGGATACTCTAAAGCATCTGAAATGGCAGATGCTTACGCAACTGACTTGAGCCCTGACCATCTTTTTGTTAGCTTCATAGCTGTCCATTGAGTGCAGGGAGTAGGGACTAGGTTATGTACAAACTTGAAAGTATCCACATTGTAAATCAAACCAAAGGGATAAAAGTCCAGGTTTATAATTTTTTTTTTTAAGAAGGAGGATAAAAATCTAAATCAGTACCTTGCATCCAGCGGCTAAGGCATAACCTCCTCCAACCAACACTACAATCTCCCAGGGCATGGTCTTCTGGAAGTCCTTCCAGGTAATGATGGGATCCAGTGGGTTAATGTCTGTTGACTTTTCACCATCTCCTATATCAAAATAAAGCAAGTGCGTGACCAGTATTGCATTGGCCTTTTTGCATAGAACTTCACATTTTTCATACTAGTAGGAATAATGTAATATCCATGGGAGTTATCTTGAGAACTGTCTGTGAGAGAGAAGTGCGTAGCCTATTTCTCTGGTTAGCTCAGCCTCAGAAAATGCAGCATCTTAATTCCAAGTATCCTGACTTCCGTGGCTGCTCTGTTGATGTGGATAGTTGTAAACCCCTGTGTTTCATTCTATAGCTTTTTGAGGGATGGTGTTCTCTGTTGTGTATACCTATGTGCAAATTATCTGCAGACTACAAAGATGGAGTTACATTGGGATTATTTTCTCAAAGAAGAGCATTTTCTCTCTCCCGTAGGCCATGAAGCTTGGTAAAGTGCATTTATACCCCTAGGTTTTATCCAAGGACATTATTTTCTTTAGATGCCTGAGTATTTTCTTGAAGTAGGAGTTAGATAGTGTCATTTTTCCTAAATGCTGTTTAATATATGTCAATGTAAAAAATAAACTTAACTATATACATTTGTAATCTCTACATGAGGTTCTGTGCAGGCAATTCTGTTTTCATACAGGACTGCTGAAAGCCTGGCACAGCAAACTGATCAATACCACTGAGCGCTACCCAAACATGAATGTGAAATAACAATCATTATTATTATCAAGAAGACTGAGAGAGAAACATTGCGCAAAACTGGAACCTCATCTGACATTTACTGACCTCTTTTATGTTTATTTTATGACATTATCAATGATTTCTGCTGTATAAGTGATGACCAAATTATTTACTAGAGCTTATCTTCAGCCAATTTTGCAAACATCTGCATTATAATTCTCCATATGGAACTCCATCTGAACCTTTCCTAAAACTCAGTCCTAAATTTTGATAACTCTGATAACACAGAAGAGATGGTGGCTTCAGATACAAGATCTGTTTATAATCTGCTGGAGGAGACAATACGAATTAAAGCAACAAAAAAAAGGGGGTTGATGTAGGAAGGGCTGGTATCAGAGGAGAAACTGAACCCTGACCTTCCACAATAAAAATCTCTTCTTGGAACATTTTACAGAGAACAGAAAAATGTCAAAGGCATTGGAAAATGTGCCAGATCTCTTTCTTGCTGCATCCTCCTCACCTTTTTCCCTTTTTCCAAAACATGGCTTTTTTGCTGGAATCAGGAAAAGGAGAAAACCAAGAAATACAGAGACAGTGGCATCAGTCCGGTAACCTTTCCTAGAAAAGAAACAGTAGGGTTATCATAAAAACACACTAACAGAAACATTTCCAAACAAGGTACATGGCTCCAAGCAAATTGTTGCAGGTGAAATTGTATTTCCACATCTGAAGTGTTTCTAACAGCCCACTAGAAAAATATGACTGCATATCAAGGATACAAATGGATTTTTTTTCCCATTTATTAAACTTTCTCCTGTAGCCAATTTCAATCACTGCTCAATGATTTCTAACATTCCATTGAAAAAAATAAATCCCTTTTGGTTTACAAATCTATTAACTCAGAGGTACAGAGAAATAGTGTGTTTACTAGAAGGAAGAAACAGTAAACACATTCTGGGGAAAAACCAAACCCAAGAGATTCTTTAGAAATAAACTGTAGATTGATTTTAAATTAAATGTTTAAAACTCATTCTGAAAAACTATTTTGAGATGTGCCAAGCTCCAGAGATCCTCAGGAAATCCCAATATTAAAAATTGTTTTTCTGTCAAAATTAGGATGAAAAATTAAAATAATTTTATGTAGTAGAAACATAAAGAAAATTTAAGTTCAGATCACTTATTCTTTGACATGCATTGTGTGTTATAGTTAGTTTTAATATAATTTGTTTCAACATTATTTAAAATAAAAGAAAAATTATTTGCTTCAGTCACCATTCTGTGTAATATTTAATTGAAATGGACATTTTCTTGATAAAATTTATCTTCAGAAAAATACACTTTTTGTCAAAAAATATTATTTCAAAATGAAAAAACTGTAATTTGAATTATAGTTGCAATCTATTCCAGTGTCAGCTTCTCTATGAATGCACTAAAATGTTTTAACTTCAGAATCTGACCCTCCTATTTTTTTACATTTGAAATATGTTTATTTTACTTTCTCTTCTTAATTCACTCTGCTTACTGAGAAAGAATACAATTTGCCATCATGTGAACAGATGTAGTTTAAAAACCTTATTCTGGAGAAGAGGAGGCTGAGGGGAGACCTTATCGCTCCCTACAACTACCTGAAAGGAGGTTGTAGTGAGGTGGGTGTTGGTCTCTTCTCCCAGGTAGTTAGCGATAGGACAAGAGGAAATGGGCTCAAGCTGTGCCAGGGGAGGTTGAGGTTGGAAATTAGGAGAAATTTCTTCACGGAAAAGGTGGTCAAGCATTGGAACAGGCTGCCCAGAGAGGTGGTGGAGTCACCATCTCTGGAAGCGTTCAAAAAACAGGTAGATGTGGCACTTCGGGACATGGTTTAGTCTAGTCTACCCTTGATTGGTTTAGTGTGGACTTGGTAGTGTATTTTAATGGTTGGACTGGATGATCTTAAAGGTCTTTTCCAACCTAAACGATTCTATGATTCTAAGCAAAAATCCTAATTTTTCAATAAAGACTTCATGTTTCTCCACCTTGTTAAAAGTGGCTGATGATGTTTTAAGGCCAAAAATTATTGCAGAAAGTCAGAAGATGCAAGGCCATGTTCCTTTGGAGTTGTTTAGGGAATTTCACTTACTTCTCGAAAAAAGATGACCATCCTGGTACAAAGCCAGGCTCACGAGTAAACCAAAGCAAGGTCATCAGAATGAAGAAAAATCCAGTCACCATCTCAGGATAGCTAGAAATAAAAGCAAAAGAAAAAAGCTAGGAATTATATCCAAGGTCTGTCTGAAAACCTGAGAGCAAATTCCAGAAGAAGTAAGAACATAGAAATTGGTTCCAAAAGAAGGATAAAAAATATAAGGAAAATAGAAAGGAAGATTAGTTTGAATTAAAGAATTCTACATTTAGCTCCCAGCTGACAACCATCTAAACCCAGTAAAAAATGGGCTGAAAATATCTGTCTGTGTTTGCAATTCAATCATTCATGGGCAAAACCTGAAGGAAAACATTTATAAATGCTTGTATTGTATTTGCATTATTATCTAATTAAATGTGTTAACAAGCTAAAGCTCATGTTACTATTCCACAGTAAACACTTTCTATGGCATTTTTTAAAAGTGTAGAAAGCGTAAGAGCAAACGACAATGTACATTAGCACAGATATTTTAAACACATAGAATAAATATAAGGTGACTTGAGGATGCTGAGTTTTAATTTAGGATAGATTTAAGTATGGTTTCATATTTAGGCACAGTCTGAACAACATTCTAGATTCAGAGTTGATCGTATTCAGCAAGTTGATCTGTCAACATTTCAGCTGAACAACACAAAAGTGTTTTGAGATGAATGGATTTTATGAGGTGTCATCCCTTTTGAAAACTGATCTTGCAAAATAATATTTTCAAGAGACATTTCTTGCCACCATGAATAAAGATTATGGGCAATTGGGAGGGCTGGAAATCTCATGGCATGGGCTATTGCTGCAAAGCCTTTGCTAACAGTGAGCTTCTATCCACCAAAATAAGTATGTTCCTGAATTGGGAAGGGGGGTCCTTTAATGATTTAGTTCAAAGGTAGAGACAAACCTTGACTCAGTGACCTTTGGACCCTGGTATAAACCTGAATCTTTCCTTTTATTTCCTTTTTCTTTAGAAATAAATAAATGAGTAAATAAATACATGTTTGTAACAAAGTCTTTGATTTTAGTTCATTTTTGCATTTAGTTCTACTCCTATCCTGGAAAGGAGGAAAAGGAGGTGACAGTTTAATCTACATGAGCCAAAGGCAACAGGCAATATGAAAGGATGGTCCTGCCTAGAGAGGCAGATTCCTGAGGAAGGCAGGTCCATTTTACCTAACATTTCCCAGTTTCTTATATTCTTCTTGAATTCTTCTCTCTGACATTTCTTCCCGTTTGGTTTTCTTCTTCTTGCTCACAGAACAGGTCTCTTGAAAACTGAGGTAGATAGCACAGTAAAATTAGACAAGGGCATTGAGTGAAAAAAAAAGTCATTAAAAATAACAGCAATGAGGCAAACTGAAAATTCCAGTTGCCAGAGGCTGTCGGGAGAAGGCGTGACTGGGGCATGGCCTGATGGCAAGGGGAAGGGAAATTATAGCCTGTGATCTTTGCATAGTCTAGTTTCCAGATATTCTGAGGATCAATCGTAGACATGGTAGGAATGTCCTTGGGGTGCTCAGACTAATACTGATGGGTATCACTGAGCTGTCCTGAGCTGTTGCTGGGCTCCCTTTGTGTAGGTTTCCTCAAACAGCTGGCAGTGGCTAGATTTTCTGGTGCCATCAACCTCCAAAGGCTATGGCTAATTTCTATCATCACATGGAAAGACTGTGACAGAGGCCAGCTATCAATAGATGTTTTAAATGGGGGAACTGTGGGAAAGCTGTGCTGAGGATCCCAATACCTTTCACAACCTGTCTCCTACTAATACTAGCTGTTTCTAAACCAGGCACAATCAGTGTAACACCAAATTGCCTCTGCCACAGAGGCCAAGGCAATCAGCCTGGTGTTTTGTCTTGGTGCAAAATGCCTGTGCTTCTGCCAGGGACATGCAAGCACAAGCACATTTCATAGCTGAATATATTTAAACCTGCTATATATTTGTATGAAAATTAGGTGAAGTTCTTAGTTTATTCAGATTGCCTTCATACTATAAGAAAGCCTGGGCATTCCTAATTGAAATTAAAATACTTGCAAGTTCACTTTAACCTTTTCCTTTTCTTCTTTTCAGTAGCATTACTTTGCTGTGCTTTTCTACTCCAGCTGTACTCTCTGTCACACAGAGGTGTGTGGGGTGGGTTGAGAAACGTCTGCAGCTAAGGCAGTCTTAAATAGGCTGCAGCAGCAGGGGCTTCAGTGACTGAAGTACCAATGGGAGCGCAATGGCCTGTTTTTATAGTTCCCGCTGCTTTAATATCTCCTTTGGTACCCTACTAGAGATCCATGCCATAGCACTGGCCGAGCCATGGACTACGATCTCCCTCCATGTATCTGGTTATGACCAGATTCTCAAAGGAATTTTCATAGCTCAGGATGCACGCAGGCCTTTCATTTCGCTTGTAAATGTGACACCTATGTGACACTTGGTTTTAGTGCACTTAGCACTGCCCTGCACCTATACATATTTAAATTTCCTTGCAAACCTTGCTGTCAGACTCCAGTAAAATCTACCAGCAGTAATTCAGCTGCTAGAAGAGAAGAGCTCTATGGTTTATAATGGCCAGTTCTATAGTAATGATTCTACCCTTAGCTCTGCTTTGCTGGCAAAAATTGTTTAGCGGGTCCATTATCCTTCCCTTTGACCTAGTCTAGAGCCTAAAAAGCAAGTCTGACATGTTGTTCCAACTGGGCCAAGTAAAAACAGACAGATAACACTGGGCTTCCTCAGAAAAGAACATTACGGGAATGCAGTAAACATTTATGCACAGGCATTAGTCAGCTGTTTCAACATGTTGTAAGTGTTTCTAGGCTTAGGAGAATGTGAAGGTAGAGTACTGTAGCCAAGCTCCTAACATAATATGTTCTTTAATGAACTGCATCAGAGATTAAGGAGGCTTGGAATCAACCAATACTTCTCAAAAAGTTGATAATGCTTCAGTTTCTGGCATTATTTAAAACAACGTTAATCAGCATGAGGTCTTGGATGCAATGTGGAATTCCAATTATATTTATTTAAAAAAAAAAAAAAAGAGGGTCATGTTAGGGCCTGTTTCCTCTCAAGATTAAAAAAAAAAGACTTATTTTATCCTTTTAATTTGGAACTACAAGGCTCAGGAGACGGACTGAGAGAAGGACATGGAGCTATTCACCTCTAAATTACCTCCTCAAACTAGTCAAGGTCAACAGCAAGCAGAAGTCATGATTTTATTCATCAGCTTAGGTGAAATAAATTAGTGATGTCAGTTCAGCTTACTTTTAAGAGTAAACTAAATCAAATTAAGACCACTTTAATTCTGAGGAAATGTGCCTGCACCACAATTTAATGCAGATTAACAAATCCACTCTAAATGCACACATTTAGTCAATTTTCATTAACTTTGCTGAGTGCCTCTGCAAAGAGAATACGTGGTACAAATGAACTAGAAGACAGCCTTGTTCTCATTTTGGGGCTAAGGGACTAACTGGTATCCAAAGGTATTCATCTTTTAGGCTGTGAGTCCTTTCCATTTTAAAGAGAAATATATATGGAGTCTGTTTATTTTTAATTTTAACTGGTCTTACATTAATTTCATTGACCTGGAGGCAGATCTGAAAAGTGACTTTTTCACTTGCAGTTATTTTTCTGTGCATCTTTTAAGCTGTACTTTTCCAAAAGGACTTCTAACAAGATTTTTGGTCCACAACGGGATCCTCATGGTCATGACAGTCAAAAAATCAGTTGAATGCTTCATAAGGATTCCCATCAGCAATACCTAGGCACTTCACTCTCAAGCAGCTATACTGTACGCTGCTGTCTATGCAGTGCAGCTAAGCAATAAGATTTCCTCCGGTAATTGTTCTGGCAAGAAGAAGGAAGTTGTGCCTTAGTTTTTGTCATTTGTAACTGGAAGCATCTTTATGAGACATGTTCTAGAGGAGCCACAGATGCCCTGCTTTCATAATCTATGCATCTTGAGCAACCTGCACTCACTTGCAACCTAAGAATAGCCAATGCATCCAGAACCAAGTCAGGACCAACATGATGAGGGAGATGGGGAAGCTGAACAAAAACCAGGTTCCAAAATTCACCACTTCAGCATTTGGGTAGTGGCTGTAAAGGAAAAAAAGGATGCACAGGAAATTAGAACAGTAAAAGGACAGGGACCTCCAATATGCATAGATGTACACACATATATATATGTGAAGGATACCATGGCAGCAGTGGCAGCCATAGATGATCAGAATCAGGTTTGAGCTTGGACACATATCTGTGCATGAGGAGAAGTACCACCAGTCTTCTGACAGAGGTAAATTCATGTCTTTTAGAGCCCTGGGCATATATGATAAATTAAATACTTAGCTGGTCGGAGAGCTGCTTCCCATCTTCTCTGAAGCAAAGGTGTAAGGCCACATTTCTAAGTTTATTTATTTTAAATAAATGCCAGGGTGTGGCATAGCAGTTTGCACGGGAGGACGTACAGGGAGGGCACCTCTTCGAAGGAGGAGCATTCCACTGGCCGAGTGGGAGACTTGAAGTACACATAGTCGAGCAACTGGGCACTGTTCTGTGACCATCTGCACAGGTCAAGGGCACTCATCCTACCTGACCCTCAAGGCAGAATGGTGGCGCTCATCTGAGAGCAGAGGCTGCAGCTCCAGCTGGGGGGATCTGCACCATGTACCCCAGTGGTGGCCAATGCCTCCACCCAGATGGAGCTGCTGAAGGCAGAGGCTGCATTGCAGACCTCAGACTGCAGGAAGTGCCTAGACTTTTCTCCTGGGGCAGGGACAGGCAGCAGACATGCCTGCAAAAGGTGTCCCCAGGTGGAGGACCTCCTGGTGGCTGAGCTGCAGGAGGTGGTGAGAAGGCTGCGTAACATCAGGGAGGCAGAGAAGGAGTTAGATAGCTGGTTCCAAGTGTAGTCTGCAGTGGACCCACAGCCCATGGCCAAACAGCCAAAAACTCCCACACTGGCGTACACAGAAGGGAGGGGGGCCAATAATGCAGAAGAAAGGATGGTTGCAATGCCAAGGACCAGCAGGAGGAAGATACTTACCCCAAAGCCTGAGGTGCCCTTGCAGAAATGCTTCACCGCTCTACAGACTGAAGAGGAAAGACCTGTCACACCAGGAGAAATGCTGGAGCTGAGTAAGGCAGCCCGATCTGCTCCTCATATAACAACCAGCACAACTAAGAAAAGGTGATGGGTGATAGCAGTAGACACCTCCCTTCTGAGAGGTGTGGGGACAGCCATTTGCCAACCTAATGAACTCTCTAGAGGGGTGTGCTGCATACCAAGGACTCATATCAGGGATGT